>NC_140068.1:107565348-108765348 GCF_964194135.1 Talpa europaea | reverse complement strand
TAGTTCTCTGGTGCTCTTCTGGCCTCAGGTAATACATATTTTTTTTCACCATCTTTGTCCTGCCCTCTGCCATCAGCCAGGGCAGCTAAGTCATGTCTGCTTGTCAAGAGTTTTGGCTCATTTTTTCCATTCTACATGGGTCCCAGTGGTGGAATTGGCCCAGGCCTTGTGGCCCATGATAGGCCCATGTCCTGTGATAGTGCTCCTGTCCAATCAATGATTCCTTAGCCATTCTGACATTCTGGCCCCTTGATCAAGCACCCTCAATTTTCAATCCCAGGTGTGCTATTCATGTTCCAACAGGTTTGTACTGACTAATTTTTATAAGCTCCTGAGTTGTGTTTGTACCACAGTGGGGAGATTCCTGCAGCATCTCCCAGCATAAGAGCTAACTATTACGAGAAAAGGATGAGCTCCTGCAGACCCAGAGGGTTCAAAAAGACGTGTATTGGTAAAGTTACTCAGCTCTCCGTCTCTGTGTCTATTACCCAGAACACTTCACTCTGACACTTCTGGCAACCAAACATGTGGGATTTTTCCCACAGCAAGCAGTTCCCTGAGACGCCAATTGGTGTCCAGAATTAACTCAATCCTGACACTACCTAATGGAGTTAATTCCAGATCCAACAGTTTAGGGTCTCAGTCCCAGGAGACAGCTCCTCACTTCAAGTGCCAAATACAAGTTTGGATTGTACCTGTGCTCCTGACCAATAAACCAAACCCTCCTCAACTTGGGTCAAATTTCTGGAGTTGCTCAAAGAACTCAGGGAAACATTTATGTTTACCAGTTTATAAAAGAGCATGATAAAGATTACAGCCAAATGAAGAGCTACATGGGGTGAAGCATAGAGGGGTCTAGAGCAAATGGCCTCTATCCCCGTGGGGCTGTGGTACCTGATCTGATAGGTGGATGTGCTTACTGGACTGGAAGTTCTCTGAACCCAATGCAACTGGATTTTCCATGGAGGCTTTGTCACATGGGCGTGATGGATCATTAATCCTGTGTTCAGAGCTTCTCCCTTCTCAAGAGAGTGTGGGGAAGGGAGGGAGCAGTGCTGAACATCCAGCACTTCTACTAATCTTTACAGCCCTCCTGCAGGAGCCATCAGAGAACCCATCCAGATTCACCTCATTAGAACAAAAGATGCCCCTACACCTCAGGAAACCACAGGGGGTTCAGGAGCCCTGTGTCAGGAACCAGGGTCAAAAGCCAAATATTAAAACAAAAGATGTTCTTAGTGCTCTTATCACTTAGGAAATCCCAAGAGTTTTAGGGGTTCTGTATCAGAAATGGGAACAAGACAAATGCCCTATTTCTTCTTATTAATCCACAAATCCCCATATCCCCTGGGATAACTCTGGAAAGAATCTCAGGCTCTCTTCCCCAGGACACCGACTTCCACATAACAGGTGTGCCTTGTTGAGTGTCCAACAGCCCTGGAGTTCTGTGACCCCACAGTCATGTTTTTGGCTGCCATTCAACTCTTATCTCCCTCCCTCTACAGGATATAAAGGTGTCTTTAGGAGATACTGCAAAGGCTCTCAAATTAAGCCCTTATCTTCCTGATCCTTCTCCCCACAGATCCCATAATTGGTTCTTTAAAAAAGATGTGGAAAAGATGAAAACAATAATCCAGAAAACACTCCTACAGGAAGTGAAAAACTTGATGTTTTTAAAAATCATCTTTACAGATTCCAGTATGTAGGGTCTTGCCCTGGGTCTTGTGGGGACAATGACAGGTGCCACCTGCTGTTGTCAGAGACAGGGACACCCAGAGGACATTAGATATGATCTATGAACATGAAAAAGAACAGTCAAAAAGCAACTGAGCCAAAGAAACACATAGAGTATGAGGACTATGGATCACACTATGCCCTGAGTCTAGGCTAACCTAGCCAGAGGAAGCCCTCCACCCACATCCTGGACTCAGGTGATGCATGAGTCCCTACGATCACAGGTCCCAGTGGACAAGTGCTACTGAAGAATGAGGACAGGAGCAAAGTGATGATCAGCCTAGGAGTGACCACATCAAAGCCCAGAATGCACTGAGGACTGACTGGACACAGACCCCATCCCCTTGTGCCCCTCACAGTCTCTCCTGCCCCCACCTGCACAGACTCAGCACAGCAAACAAGAGATTATAGAAGGTCTTCAGGTCTCCCATATGCCTCCTTCCAAATTTTAGGAATATTTTTATTAACCCAGCAACCCCCATGACAAAAATAGAAAAAATAATTTCATATCTTGATTATTATTTTCAACAAGGGAGCACATATTATTCCTTAGAAAAATGCAAAGTAAAGACAGGGATACAGTCAGCTCTCCCCCACCTCTGCTGGAAGAGTAAAACCATCCAGATTAGAAAGGTCAGTATGGGGAGGGGGCCTGATGGGCATTATGCTAATTGGAACACAGACACATGCAGATGGTCTTTGCAGTAAGAGAAAACAATGGAACTTGAAGTCACACAGTGGAAACAAGAAGAAATCCTGCATCAGCCAGTCCCCACAGGCAGCTGTCTCACACTGTGAAAGAGAATAACCATGAATCAAATAAATGACCTTCTTGATAGTCCACCACATCCTCAGAATGTCCCCCTCACAGCTTCCCCATAACCTGGTCCCATCCTCTCTGCCCCAGTCCCTCCCACCGCAGGCCTCCAGGGTCTCGCCTTTAGGGGCTGAGAGATATATCAGAGGCCTGGGCACTATTGATGTGGGGGGAGAACAAAACGGAACCTGGTCAGAACCATAGAGAGGTGGGACCACAGAAGGAATTGATGCCAGTGACTCCCCATGGGCTCCATCTACACTGTCTCAAGGGGCTCAGGGACCAAACCCCTGATCCACATTTACTTGCAGCCTGAGTGTAGCTTCCTCCTTGTCCTCCTGTGGGAAGAAATATCATGGGACACCAGGGAGGAGTCAGCCCATGAAGTTCTAAAGAAATCCCCTAGTCTTGGACCACAGGGAAATTTTCAGAACTGTGCCTGAAGATCCAGGGAAGGACCAAGAAATATGAAGAGAGGAGGTGAGGGGGGACAGGACCAACAGACTCCTGGAATCTTTTCTCAGTAGGGACCTTCCCTTCTGACATTAGCTGGAATCAGGGCCCCATCATCAGAATCATCAGGTGAACAATTTATGATTCATTTTCATAAGTGTTTTACAAAAGAGTGTGAGCAATCAGCTCCAGACTGGCAATACTTATGTGTGGATGATACTTTCCATTAACCAGGTAGGGCAAGTTCTATCTGTGGCCCGAAAGCCCCCAGTGGACAAGACCTCCCCCTTCCATACCTGAGCGCTTCTTCCTCCACATCATAGCTGCAGCCACTGCAGCTCCAGTGAGCACAGCTCCAAGGAGAACCAGGCCAGCAATGATGATCCTGGTGGGTACTGTGGGCTGAGGAGGTGGCCCTGGAAGGGAAAGGAAGGTGAGACCCTGAGCCCCAGGCCTCATCCTGACACTCTGAACGTCTCCAGAAGGGCTCCTGATGTCCCTGAGCAAAAGCTGAGTGCCACATCCCCCCTCCTTACCCCATCTCAGGACTCGGGGCTCTAGCAGCCCCTCATGATGCACATGGCATGTGTATCTCTGCTCCTCTCCAGAAGACACCACCAGAGCTGCCCACTTCTGAAAGTTTCCATCACCCCCAGGCCTGGTCTCCACCACCTCTGTGTCTTGGGTCAGGTCCTCCCCATCTCGCTGCCAGGTCAGGGTGATGTCTGCAGGGTAGAAGCTCAGTGCCCAGCACCTCAGGGTGACCTCATTTTCAGAGGTGGGGTGGTGAGTTAGCTGTGTTTTAGGGGGATCTGAGGGAAAGATTTGGAAAATTCACACTTTGTGTTTCCTCTGTGGACACTGAAGCAGCCTCATGTGATTATTCTCAGCACGGACAGGACAACTGGTTTGGAAAAAGGAAGCACAAAACCCACACACCAGCCTTGTCTGGGGAATCTGGGATAAATGCTTATCCGCTGAAAGTTTTAGAACCACGGTGGGAACTCTTGTTGGGACAATGCAGAGCTCTTAGGAGGAGAACATAGACTTCTGCTCTGATGTGGGTGGAGGATGAATGCCTCAGATTCAAAATTGTTTCAAGATGGCTGCGGGGTCCAAAAGATCCTGGGAAAGATGCTTTCAGGGATGGTCTCCTGTCCATCTGAGGAGAGACTGGATTCCTTATCTGCCCTTCAGGAAAGGCATGGCCTCTGGTGGAGTCTCACTAGTACAGAACAGGACACCCCAGAGGACTCCTCCCTCTCGGACCAGAAGGGGGCGGTTTTCTGGCCATTATTCCCTACTCCCTGTGGGATGACAGCCTGGGGGAGATCTGGAGAGCTCCTGGCCCCTCTCACCCGTGCGCTGCAGCACCTCCTTCCCCATCTCCAGGAATCTGAGCAGCCACTGCAGGCACCTGCCCTCCAGCTGGTTCTTGAAGCGCTCCGTCAAGCCGCTGGCCTCCCACTCGCGCTGGGTGATCTGGGCCTTCTGGTCCGCCGCGGTCCAGGAGCGCAGGTCCTCGTTGAGGGCCAGGTAATCGGCGCCGTCGTAGGCGAACCGACTGTACCCGCGGAGGAAGCGCCTGTCCGCTCCCACTTCGCAGCTCCACAAGTTCTGGATGGTGTGAGACCCTGAGGCCCGCCCCGTGGTCAGCCCGGGATCACCCCGCCCGCACCCCGCCCACCCCGGAATAAAACTAAACTATGAATGAAACTTCACGGGCTTCAGGCCCGCGGGCTCTCCCTAGGCCGAGGGCGGGCAAGCCCAGTGGTCTGGAGAGAGACCTCGGCCCCGAGGCTGCGGGCGGCGCCCCCGCCCCCCGTCCGAAGAGACGGGCGGTGACCTGGCCCCGGGCCCGCGTCGCTCACCGGCCTCGCTCTGGTTGTAGAGGCCGCGCAGGGTGTCCAGGCCCTTTCGGAAGGTCTGTGTGTTTTTTCTTTGGATTCGAGTCTCCTCGTCCTGATCCTTCCGCGCCACCTTTTCCACCCAGGGCGCCCGCGGCTCCGCCCTCTGGCCTGGGGAGTCGCTGTCGAACCGCAGGAACTGCGTGTCGTCCACGTAGCCCACCGAGGTGAAGCGGGGCTCCCCGGGGCCCCCGAGTCCGGGCCGGGACATCGCGGTGGAGAAAATCCTCAGGGAGTGGGAGCCTGGGGGCGGGAGGGGAGACCCGGGCTGACCCTCCTCCCTGTTGGGTCCCAGGTCCCTGGGAGATGGGGTTGGGGGGGCGAGGGGCTTCTGAGGTTGAAAAACGGCCTCAGGTCCAGAAGGGCTGAGCCTCTAGGGGGCAAGAGGTCTAGAGGATGGCGGGAGGCTGAGAAGGTCGAAAGGGACCTGACCGAGCTGGCGCAGGGAAGACAGTGGGGCTGGCTAAGTTGGAGATTCGCGTTTCAGGGAATCCCTTTCCCTTCCCTCCCCCCCGCCCCACCCCCTTCCCTGCACTCACCGGCCCAGGTCTCTGTCAGGGCCAGGATTCCCGCCAAGAGCAGCAGCGGGAGGGTTGGGGGCATCATGACCCGCATCCTCCGTGTCTGGGGAGAATATGAGTCCAGTGGTCGGTGGAGACTCGGTGGTGCTGATTGGCTTCTCCAGAAACCCTCCAGGTAACAGGAAGTGAGAGCTAGGATGAGTAGCTGGTATCCAGGCAGGAGGACCCCACACTGGTTCGATATAGGAGGAGTGAAATGCTGGGAGATGGGGAATCCCCAGGAGTAGCGTTCCCCACCCCAGACATCCCACTCAGGACTGAGACTGAGAACCACCCCTGGGACCTGGGGCTCCGCCCTGTTCTCTTCTCTGGCATGGGGACACCTTATTTCGCTGAGCATTATCCCTTCCAGCTCCATCCTTGTTGCTGCAAATGGCATGAGTTTATCTTTCTTGATTGCTGATCAACCAGGACATTTTGAACTGAAACTGACTTGGGCGTTTTTTTTCCTAAGTAAGTTAAGTAGTGGTGAAAAATAACTACTAGAATGATACTAACAACAGTACCAAAACAGTGCCAAGGGCAGTGCCAAGGTGGGGACAGGTCACTGTCAGTGGGTTCTCACCTGTGTGCACAATTGCCCGACCATTCAGGCTCAGGACCCAACAACAAGAGGTTTATTTAATTAAGTCACTGCCATAAGTGAAACTGAGCTCAGACCTGGTTGGTCAATTGCCTGATTAGTCCATTTATGATCTGAGCGCCAAATTTAAAAGGAAAAAAGCCAGGCACTGGCACAGACTCTACCTACCCAAGGGCAGGCTTGTGGCTGGAGTGGGCCAAATCGGTGTGTGAGGCACACTGTACCCAGTGCCTGTTCAGTGGGCCAGGTGTGACAGTGCAAGGGGCTAGGAGCCTGCAACAGCACTGGGATAATGGGCCCTGCCGCTGCAGGGAGGGCGCTGCTAGGAGCCTGCCATGTTGATCTGGAATTTGTGGGCCCCTCTACTAGCGGCTTCAGGGATCAGAAACACCAGAATTGGCCCAGTGGGGCCCAGTGCTCCTCCAAGTGTCCCTGGGCCACTGACCACAGGGTTCAGGGTTGTTTCTGGTGCCAAAGTCCCAGGGCTGCTCGCCCTGGGATGGCAGGACCAGGGAACCATGGCTGCCTGCTGCCTCTGTCAAGAGTGGTCTGGTCCTGCTGGGGCAGCAGGCAGCACACTGGGGCAGCGGACTGGGAAACTTCCTTCTCTCCTTGCTGCTTTCAGAGCTGCCTGTGCTGACTGGCCCACAGCCTGTGTGTGCTGGAACCAGCAGTCCTAACAAAGCTGGCACACCCCCGCCACTCAGGCTGTGGGGAAAAGCCTGTTTTGTCCTGTGGCTTGTGTCATAGGGATCCAGTTTCACTACTACTCATTTGTTACAATAATCTCCATTCTTACTAGCTTCACCTCAGTGTGAGAAGATGAAGATAACAGTAATTGTGGGCAGTAGATGAGTTGTCCCAGTCCTGTTTGAACAGGTGGACTAAATCATGGAATGGCGAGCCCTGTACAAGCAATTCAGCTCTCTACACTAACGTGAAGCACCCTGGTAGATATTAGATCCTAATGATTATTTTACCATTTCCTGGAGGGAGAAAGCTGAGTGTCCACAGACACAGCTGGACTATAACCATGTGTGCAGGCCTGGAGTAGCCCAACCCAGAACAAGCTAGGACGCTGTCTTCCTCCTCTCTACCTCAGGGACTTACCCTTTAAATAGTTCCTCCTAACTCCCTTGGGAGAACTAGGTCATAGTCTGCTTTCCCAAACTGGCTGCCTCATGCACGTGTCTCTCTAATAAATCCTTCCCTGGTTCAACTACCACTTGCACTCTCTGATGAATTCTATCCCTAGAGGGAAAAGGGCCCACTCTTTTGATTTGAGATGCTGTAACAGGTGCAAATGGTGAAATAGTGAAGAAACAAATGATGACTAAATAACATTTTGAAAATAGTTTTGATGTCATGCATTCCATGCAAAGGGATATCTATGTGATGTTATGGAAACAGTTTTGACCCATGGACCCCAGGAAAGTTTCTTCTTGATTTCAAGGATTACATAGACCACAAATTGAGAAATGCTTTTCCCAGCAAACTAGGAGAGTATCCCAAGTGTCCTCTACCTTTGCCTCTGCTTGATTTCCCAGAATGCTTCTCCCTGGGTTGGACTCCCTGACTCCTAAAGCTTATCTTAGAGCTTTGCCCCGGGCTCTTATAAAAGAGAACTTACCCCTGAGAAATTTGATGTCAGTGTCCTCTGTCTGAGAAGGCAGTAGAGGGTCAGATGTTTCACTTTGGGATGGGAATAGTTTGAACCTGAGGCATCAGACCCACTTATAACCTGTTTTGGTTTGTTTTACACCAGCTTAATATAGTGTCTCACCAAAGAGAGAGATCTGACCTAGTCTTTAAGAGAAATAATATTGGCTCTTCCATTTTTCATGTGTCTAATAATGCATTTGACTTGATGCCCCCAAAGCATGAAGAGAATATTCCCGGAGAAGGAGTTGTTCTATATGTGCATTGACCAATATGGTGCATCTAACCATGTGGCTGTTGAGCACTTGAGATGTACTTGTGAGCAGAGCTGTTGAATTTTAAAATTTTATTTATTTTAAAACAAAAGTCCACATATGACTATTAGGTGCCGTATTGGACAGAGCATATCTAGGATGCTGTTAGTTTTCTATATCTGTCCCCACAAAATACTGTGTGACTCAAAGGTAAATGTGTATTAAAATTATCTTCACGTGAAAATGTTCAACATCACTTGTAATCAGGGAAATGCAAATCAAAACCATAATGAGATACCACCTCACACCAGTGACATGGTGATAAAAAATAGGAAACAACAAATTTTTACAAGGATGTGGAGAAAGGAACTGTCTTACACTGCTGGTGGGAATGTAAAGTGTCCAAAAAACTATGGAAAGCTGTGTGGAGATTCCTCAAAATACTAAAAATGGAGCTACCATATAACCATAACCATAACCCAGCAATTCCACTCCTAAGAATCTATCCAAAGGACAAAAAACATTAATTTAGGATACAAAATCAACACACAAAAATCGGTAGTTTTCCTATATGCAAACGATCAAACTGAAGAAGAAGAAATCAAGAAAACCATCTCTTTTATTAATGAAACAAAAAAAATCAAATACTTGGGAATAAATTTAATAAAGGAGGAGAAGGACTTCCATCAAGAAAATTATAAAACATTGTTAAAAGAAATAGAAGACACAAAGAAATGGAAAGACATCTGCTTATGTATTGGAAGACTTAACATTATCAAAATGGCCATCCTACCAGAAGCAATTTATAGATTCAGTGCTATTCCAACAAAAATTTCAGTGACATTGCTCAAAGCAATAGAGCAAATATTGATGAAATTCATAAAGAGCCACAAAAAAAAAAAAAACCTCAAATAGCCAAAGCTCTCCTGACTAAAAAGAAGGGGAATGGAGGTATCACACTCCCAGACTTCAAGCTATATTACAGAGCCATAATATTAAAAATGCATGGTACTGGAAAAAAACAGACCAATGGAATTGAATCAAAAACTTGGCAATAAACCCACAGACTCAAAGATGGACAATTCATCTTTGACAAAAGAGCAAAGAATATGCAATGGAACATAGACAATCTGTTCAATAACGGCATTGGGAAAACTAGACTGCTACTTGTGAAAGAATGAAGCTAGACTACTACCTCACAACAAGCACAAAAACAAACTCAAAATGGATTAAAGAGTTAGACATAAAACCTGAAACCATAAAATGTATAGAAGAAAATATAGGCAAACACTACATGACATACATCTCAGTAACATCTTTAAAGACACATCACCTAAAGCAAAGGAAGTGAAGGAAATGATAAACAGCTGGGACTACATCAAATCAAAGAGTATATGCACAGCAAAAGAGACACCCCACTGATTGGGAGACAATTTTTGCACACAACACTAATGATAAGGTACTGATCACAAAGATCTACAAAGAGCTAATGAGACTCAACAAAAACAAAGTAAACAGCCCATCAAAAATGGGCAGAAGAGTTAAAAGAAACTTTTCCAAAGAAGAAATGCAAATGGCGAACTGGCATATAAAAAAATTGTTCAATATCACTTGCAATCAGGGAAATGCAAATTAAAACCACAATGAGGTACCACCTTACACCAGTGAGAAAGGTGCATATCAAAAAAACTAACAGCAAATGTTGGTGAGGATGTGGAGAAAAAGGAACTCTCCTGCATTGCTGGTGGGAATGCAAACTTAGCCCAACCACTATGGAAAGCTGTGTGAAGTTCCATAAACTAATATAAATGGAGATTCCATATGATCCAGCAATTCCTATCCTAGATATCTATCCAAAGGACACAAAAACATTAATTCAAAAGGACACTTTCACTCCTGTTTATTACAGCACTATTTACAATAGGTCAGCTGTGGAAACAACCCAAATATACCCAAAACTAGATGACTGGATCAAAAAGATGTGGTATATATACACAATGGAGTATTACTCAGCGATCAAAAAGGATAAACTCATGCCATTTGCAGCAACATGGATGGAGCTGGAAGTGCTTATGCTCAGTGAAATAACCCAGAAAGAAAAAGAAAAATATTAGATGATTTCACTTATAGGAGGGATATAGAGGGATCAGGCAAAAAAAAAATAACTATAAAAAGTAAAATTCAAAATAAACAGGAAACCATAGACCAGAAATATTCTGTAGGGGAAGAGGAGGGAGAAGAATCAGGACAGGAGTGGAAGAGCACAAGGGACTATGGTGATGGTGCATGTGTGAATTGGTGGTGGGAAATTCACGATGAAATCATACATTGTACAAACATGAATAAATGAAGGATGATGTAATAAATACACACACACACACATATAAAGATGTGGTACAAGATACGGATAGGCACTCTCACCATTACTATTCAACATAGTGTTGGAAATCCTAGCTAGAGCAATTAGGCAAGAGAAAGATATAAAAGGAATCCAAATTTGGAAAGAAGAAGTAAAGCTATTTTTTCTGCACATTATTTGCAGATGACATGACAATATTCATAAGATAGCCTAAAATGCCACTGAAAAGCTAATTAAATCATTAAACCAGTTCAGTAAAGTGCCAAGTTACAAAATCAATATACAAAAGTCAGTCGACTTTCTATATTCCACAGTGAAATAGTAGAGGGAGAAATTAAGACAATTCCATTTATAATTGCATCAAAAAGAATTAAATACCGAAGTATAATTTTAACAAAGGAAGTGAAGGATATATAGAAAGAAAATTATAAGTCATTATTAAACAAATAGAAAAGAAAGGAAAATATGTCTCTGCTCATGGAAGAATGAACACTGACAAAATGACCATCCTACCCAAGGTAATATATATATTCATTGCAATCAGTATAAAAATTCCAGCGGCATTCTTCAAAGACATGGAACAAACATTACTGAAATTCACTTGGTATCATAAAAGACCATAAGAGCCAAATATATCCTGATCAAAAAGAGGAGAAATGGTGTATCACACATCCAAACTACAAATATACTAAAAAGCCATAATAATTGAAGCAGCATGGTATTGGAACAAAAACAGACATACAGGTCATTGAAATAGAACTGAGATCCTAGAAATAAACCAACACATATGTGGACAGTTAATATGTGACAAAGGAGCTAAGAATATACACTGGGGCAAAAAAACCTCTTCAATAAATGGTATTGGGAAAATTAGCCACAGGCAAAGGAATGAAAGCAGACCTTATCTCTCACAAAACACAAAATGAACTCTATATGGATTAGACTTTGAAGTAAGACATGAAGCATAAAGTGCATAGAAGACAAACATAGGAAAATCACTCCACAATGTAAGCTTCTATGATTGTGGATTTCTTCCGAGGAGCAAGGAAAAGAATAAGAATATAAATAATTGGCACCACAGCAAGCTAAAAAGAAAGAAAACATAACAAAAATGAGGAAGCACTCTGCTTAATGGCAGAAAATATTTGTACACAATACATCCAACAAGGGGCTGGTATGAAAGTTCTACAAAGAGCTTACGCAACTCAAAAAAAAAAAAAAAAACCAAAAAGAAAAGAACAGGCTCAAACATGGAGTAAAGAACTGAACAGGCATTTCTTCAAAGAAGATATACAGATGGACAATAGGCAAATGAAAGATGTTCATCATCATTTATCATTGTAGTCAAATCAAACCACAATAAGATACCATCTCACTCCAGTGAGAACAGCCCAGAAACAAAAAGTGTTGGTGAGCATGTGAAGAAAAAGGAACCCTCTTACACTGTTGGTGGGAAGGCAGACCAGTTCAGTCACTATGGAAAACACTAAGGAGGTTTCCCAAAAGATTAAAAATGGATCTGTCACACAACCCAGCAATTCTACTCCTGGGTATCTATCGCAAGGACATAAAAACACTAATAAAATAGGAAATTTGCATCCTCATGTTTATTGCAGCACTATTTACAATAGCCAAGCTATGGAAACAACCTAAGTGCCCCAAAATAGATGTAGATCACGAAAGTATAGTATATATTCATAATGGAATATTATTCAGTGTTCAAAAAAAAATTAACTAAAGCCAGTTGTGACAACATGGATGGAGCTGGAAGGGATTATACTAAATGAAGTACGCCAGAAGGAGAAAGATAAATACCTGGTATTACTTAAATATGAATAGAGAGAAGCCAAACAGGTTTAGACAAATGCAAACATTGAATCCAACCCTTGAAAGCTAACTATAGAATTGAGACATCCAGAGGGGGTAGAGGAGAGGTCAGAAAAGGGTGGGGATCAAGAAGATGTGGTACATATACACAATGAAATATTATTCAGCTATCAAAAAAAGATAAACTCATGTCATTTGCAGGAAAATGGATGAAACTGGAAGGGATCATGCTCAATGAAATAAGCCAGAAAGAAAAAGAAAAATACCAAATGGTTTCACTTGTAGGAGGAATGTAGAGGATCCAAATAAGGGATCAGGGAAAAAAAAAAAGGTTATTATAATAAAGTGAAAATCAAAGTCAACAAACAACTATAAACCAGGGACATTCTGCAAGGGGGGAGAAGGGAGTAGGATCAAAACGGGTGGGAAGAGCACAAGGGACTATGGTGACGGTACACAGGTGAGTAGGTGATGGGAATTTCATGGCAACTATAAACGGAGATGAGAAAGCATACATTGTAAAAAAATGAAGAACGATGTAAAAACATATTAAAAATAAATAAAACACATTAGATTGAATAATTTTATAAGGGAAAATAAAGGCTGGGAACAGAGTAGAGTCAGATTTTTTTCTGAATCCTATATTTGGGAATAGACACAGTGTTATTTTACATTTTCATTGGGCAACCAAACTCAAAGGAGATAATGACATTTAGTCTAGCTTAGCATCTATAAAGTTAACTCTAAGAAGGATTACTGCGGTTTTCCCCACTCCAAGGTGTCAGGAAAAATGGGCCTCATCCCTCCTCTAGCCCCTTTCTGGATTCCCTATTTGAGACCTGGGCTGGAGAGGGAGGAGCTAAGGGGAGCTGCCAGGTTGGTTCTTATGATTAAGTCACATTTGTCCCCTCAGGAGCCCGCCCCACTCTTCCCTGTCCCCTCTGCTCTCTTCTGACTCCCTTAGCTGCTTCCCTCTCCCTGTCTTGTTCTCCTTCCTCCCCTGGATTCCAATGAATAACCACTTCTTTGAAAGCAGTTCCCTGTTCTAAGATGCCCATCAGGGACAGAGAGTGAAATAGGTCTGTGGTGAGACTGGAATCTTTCTGGGTCACTCAGGTAGACCCAGGACCAAGGCTGAAGGAGAGAATGAATCATGGACTGTCCCTAAAGGAGCGGTCAGCAGACTCTGGTGAGGATGAGGCATTTACAGGGCAGTGGTGGATGGGGATGCGCAGCCATGCAAAGGCCCAGGCTGGCTCTGCCCACCTCTCTGGAGCTTCTTCCAGGCCTCAGTTACCTACTCACAACCACCTTCAGCTCTCCCTGGGGACTGATGATGCTGCCACACCTCCAGTAGCGATTGTGTTCCCCGCTTCCAGAGACACCAGTCAGAATTCTTTGATATTTGTTTTTTATAGTGGGTATTCCCTAGGGCTCTCCCAAGATCCTGTGGTGTCTGGAGCAGTTGGTCCAAGATGTCTCAACCCCCCTTCCTAATTCTCTAGAGAACCCCGAATCTCACTGAGACCTGAGTCCTGGAAGATTCTGGAAGAAATGATGTTGTGTGAGGATTTAAATGGATTTATTTGGTGAAAGCAACACAGGCTGTGCAAGAGCCTGTTTTTGCATTTTTGTGGGATGGCCACATACTTCCCCTCACCTCACTCTTGTCCCTCTATTCACCTCACCCCTTTCTGACTTCTTCCTCTTTCTCCTCCCCACTTTGCACAAGTCAGGAAGGGGCTCCACGAGAGCTACTCCTGGGCAAAGGCAGCAGCTTGGGAGAGTGCCTTGGGGGTGAGGGTTAGCAGAGCCCAGCACAGGGAGCAGAGCCAGTAGAGAGAAGGCAGGTCAGAGTCCACTCCCCACCCACCCTGAGTTATGGTTTCTGCCCCAGGCCTCCCATCCCTCATGGGTGTCCACACTGTTTCCTTCCCCCTGGCTTCAGCAAGCCTGGTTTTGCTGCCAGCACCTTGGTGGACAACACAGGGGCCTGCACTTCCACAGTGATGGCTCAAGTCTGAGCAGGACACTGAGTCCATTATGGCTGGAGAAGATGGGGCCAGACTGTGAGATGGGGAGACAGACATTATTGACTGAGATAAAACCTTAGTGATAGTTAGACAAGGACTTTTTTAGGTGATCAAAGTGAGGATTCAAACCCAGGAACAGGCCATCAGGTTTTACGCTGTGAGAACTGCTCCAGCAATCAACTTTGAGATCACTTTATACACCCTGTACAGAGGAGCAAACATGCCAACGAGGGCAGGCCAATGGCTCACTGATGTAAGACTGTGTTGAATTTTGGGCAGGAGGCTTCCGGTTTTCATCAATAGGTTTAGATCTTTTGATTTTCTGAATTTATCTTAACCTAGAGAAATGTCGATGCCTTCCCTATGTAGAAAGCATCGATTTTCCCATGGAAAATGCTGGGATTTGATCATTTTTCAGATTTTGAAAGAAAATACCATAGAGATGCAAAGGCTCATTGCTAGAGTATTCAGCTGGCTCCTTGGTCACAGGGGAGGTGGAAGACTGATTTTCCACAGATAACAGATTCCTGCAGTGGCTGCTTCACAGAACAGGGCAGCTGCTGTGATTCAAGCCTATCAGATGGCTTTGCTCTCTTGCCTACAACACACTGAGGCGTTCCCAGAGTGTTCATAATGTCCTCACAGTATTCTGCCTTATGGTTATAATAACCTTATTCATGCGTTCATGAGAGTATTGCACCTTCTGCCAACATCAGGGAACCTCTTGCATCTTTCACTGATATTTCCCCTAAGGAGGAGTTGCAGAGTATCTACCTTCCTATTGTGATCTGAGCCCTTCCCCCTTATTGCTTCCCTTAGTGCCTATTACAGCATCTGGAAAATACAAAGTTATATTTACATTTTATCAGTCACTGTCTGTTGTAGTAAACGTCAGATTTTACAAATTTCCTTTGTGAGGTGTCCTTTAGTGGCTCTGTAGTCACAGTGCAGGTCAGTGAGAATCCCCACGCTGGATCAGTCCAGCAGTGACCTGCCAGTGACTGAGCCATTGTCCTTCTGCATGGGGAGGCTTCTACCCCACGAGAAAACACACATGACATAACAAGTATGTGCTGGTAAACTTGGGAGGCATTTGGATACAACCCCTTTTCCAAACTCAAAGGGCCCTGCAGGTCAGGGTCCTTTTTGCTGTGGAAAGGTTTCCTGGGTTATGGTTAGGGCCAATTAAACACATGGACCACCTCTTCTGTGCCACCATAAAAGAAGTTGTCTGAAAATATTGTTTTCCCCAAGCATCCATTTTCTCTGCGGCCCAGTGCATTAAGCTATGAATGCGCTGCAAAAAAGGAAGCTGTGATCTTAAGGGAAGTGTTGGGTGTGGGTTTAATCTGATCCACAGTTTTCTGTGAGAAAGAAAAATCCCCCTTTTCTGGGCAACCGCTGTTTCTCCTTTTCAGTAGCTGTGTTCTGAAAGTTCAAGTCTCAAGTTAGCATGAGAGAGAAAATACATTGAATGTTGCTTGTGTTAAGATGCTTCCTTAGCTGTTTGGTCTTCCCTAGCTTTTAGGGTGATTTGCTTTTAAGGTGACTGCTGTACAGTACAGCAGTGTTTTAATTATTGCCAATTCCTTTTTTTTTTTTTAAGATTTTAGTTATTTATTTATGCATTGAAGAATTGGGGTGTAGGCCAGAATTGAGAGGGTGGGTAGAGGATTCAATGGAGGCACAGTTGCAAGCAGAACAGATGGAACTGAAATAAACTGCTATGGGGAGCAGGGGTTCAGACAGAAGACGTCACTGTGCTGTCAGGGATTGAAATCAGGACATCATGGTGGGCTGTCTCAATGATGATAGCACTAAGACCTAACCCCTAGGCCACGAAGGAGGCCCCATTTCTAATTCTTCAGGAAGCAGTGAGGTCCCTAATAAAGTAGTCACTTGTTTTCCACTTTTGGTAGGCTGTCTGGCAGAGTTCTAGAATCCTCTTTGCTTACAAAGCATTCCCAGATTGCACAGCACTGCAAATTCACATTTACTGTTCTTTTTCCTTTTGCCAATGGCAGACTTCAGTCAATGTAACAAGTGACCCTCAGGCAAGGAGCAATTTCTAGAGTGGACACTAAGGAGGTCACAGCATATGCAGCTTGACATTTCTCAGGAGATCATTATAAATCAGAACTACCTATAAGTGAAATAAAATCAGCATTAGGTGTGAAGCCAAGCAAAATTGGGGCAGGAGGTGGAAACAACCTGGTTGGTGGGTCCTTACCAGCAGGCTTACAAACTGCTAGACAAGACCCAAAAGCAGACATACAGCAGGAAATGACAATGGCAGGGTTTAGTTATAGGGAGAGAGGAAAGGAAGGAGGGAGGGAGGGAGACAGAGAGAGAGAGAGAGAGAGAGACAGGAGAGACAGAGCACTTGGGGGTTACCTGGAGAGATAGGACAACTCCCAAATGGGAAAGAAACAAGAACTCCATGCACTCTAACATTAAACCCTACTCTAAAAGGTAGGCACTCTTCCATTTCTCCCCTCCCTTCCTAGAGTTTAGACAAAGGTTCAGCTAATGTAAGACAATGGGAGAATAATTACACATCAAGTCTCAGAATAACTGAATGCAAATCCCATGAGTAAAGAATGTCAATACAACAACTCAGTGAGAAACGTTCTGTGAAGAAGCAGTTTTTGAGGGGGACTGGAAGAAACACTGGATGTGGGGCCTCCCTGGTGGCACAGCGGTTGAGCACTGGGTTGCAAAGCTGCCCGCAGCCTCTGCAGTGCCGGTTCGATCCCCAGCTGCTCCCCGGCCACGGGAGGAGGGTCCCACATGGCGCGCAGACCTCTCCTGCCGCCCGCTGCTCCCCTCAGCAGTGTACTTCGGTCCTTCTGTCTGCTCTGCTCCCCGCTCTGGCTCTGGTGAATTCTCTCACCCTCCCGCGCTTCTGACTGTACCCAGTGCTTGTATAAATAAATAAAAATAAATCTTAAAAAAAAGTTTATTAAAAAAAAGAAACACTGGATGAGAACTATCTCATGATTAGATTATGTTTTTTTTTTTTTTAGTTATATACATATTTTACATCATTGTTCATTTTCAAACAATATTTGCTTCCCCCCTTCAGGAGTAGTCCCTATAGAGTTTCCTTCACCAATGTACCCTTGTACCATCACCACAGTGCCCAATATCTCATGGTTAGATCGAGCTGAAAGGAGCTGGAGAGGACCTGCCTACAGGTCCCCTGCTTGGATGTGGCAGCACCTCCAACCCTGATAGCTCCCTCCCCCAGCCCCCAATGTTCACTTCAAGCTCATCTCCTTTGGGGTCTCTGTAAAATTTCCACAAGCCTCAGAGTCAGGGAGCTCCAGCCTGGCAGCCCCTCTGTTTCCCAGGGGTCACTGCCTCCGTGGGCGCAGCTACTTTCTCTCTAGACCAGAGCTGGAGGGAGTACCACAGGCTGAGAGGGAGGAGTGTGTGCCCTGCTGGCCTGGCCCAGGGGCAGGATTAGCCCAGGTCACCAGAGTTACTGAGCTGAGCTTTTGTCTACAGTCCAGGAAGGGAGGGAGAAATGGGGCAGGGTCAGCCTTAGCTCCTGGAGGAAGGTGTAACATTAGAGAGGGTGAAATTATTGTTTCTTTCTCATTCTGGGCTCTCCCATCTCTCCAGGGTAACCCTAGATGTGCAGCAGGGAGAGGATCTCAGATAAACACAGGCTGGTTCCCCCACCTCCCTCCCCACTATAGTGTTCTGGATGTATCTTCTTATTTTCATGCTCACTCTGGAAGAGAACAAAAAAAAAATAGTAGGTATTATTACTATGTTCGATACCAGGATCAGTTTTTTTGGAGATCAGTTTGGAGATCAGTTTTTTTGTTTTTGTTTTCACTATAAAAGTTCTTTTATTTTTGTTGTTATATCAATGCTGTGCATCCAAAAAAAAGAAGGGGGGCGGGAGAAAGTGTTGACCTGAGTTTTTATAATGCAAACAAGAAGGGAATAAAAGCCAACAATGGAAACAAGTATTTGTACACAGTGTTCAGTTTAACCCAGGACACCCTGGAAGTTGTCAGATACAATGATCCCAGCGTAACTAATGACTGTGGGAAGTCAGACTCAGAAGCACAGCCCAGGTCACACAGCAGGGGACCCAGGGCTCTGATACTCCTAGGGCCCCCCTTGCTGTGGCAGCTGTGGTAAGGAAGGGTCTCTGAGCTGAGGGGGCTGAAGCCTCAATGTGGTCACATCCACTGGAAACATCTAGAGTGAGGGTTGGGTCCTCCTAGAGATGGGCGCCTCACTACCTGCGCTGGCAGTGAAGTCTAATTTTAAAAATTCCTCCTGATGTTGCTCTCATGATGGGGGTCGAGGGGAAGATGGAGGAAGAGTGAGGGAAGGTGATGGTAGAGTTTGGGCCCTAAAAGTTCTACAGAAAACACCACTTTCTCTGTTCAAATGTAATAAGGATAATTCAATATAAGATCAACAATAGGTCCACAACGGGCTTAGTATTTCAGTTAATTTTTCCATGAATTATTTCAGGCTATGTACATTATCATGCCATCTGCAAATAATGATAGTTTTACTTCTCTTCCAATTTGGATTCCTTTTACTACTTTCTCTTGCCTAATTGCTCTGGCTAGGACTTCTAATACTATGTCAAAAGCAGTGGTGAGAGTGGACATCCTTGTCTTACACCAGATCTTAGTGGAAAGGCTTTCAGCTTTTCAACATTGAGAATGATGTTAGCTGTGGGCTTGTTACATATGGATGTTCCATTTATCCCCAGTTTTTTGAGAGTTTGAATGTTGGATATTGAATTTTATCAAAAGCTTTCTCAGCATCCATTATATGATCATATGGTTTTCATCCATCTTTTCGTTGATGTGGTGAATTACATTAATTGATGTTCAGATGTTAAGCCATCCATGTGTCCCTGATACAAACTCCACTTGATCATGATGTATAATCCTTCTAATGTACTGTTGGATTTGGTTTGCTAATATTTTATTGAGACATCTGTGTTCGTTTATTTAGCATCTGTTTTCATTAGAGACACTGCTGTATAATTTTTTTGTGTGCTGTCTTTGTTTCCATCTTTCATTTCTGATTCTATTATTTTTGTTTTCTCTTTTCTTCATCAGCATGGCTAATAACTTGTTGATTTTGTTTATTTTTTCAAAGAACCAACTCTTGGTTTCACTATTCTTTAGGAGTGTCTTTTTGTTTTCTATTTCATTTCTTTCTGCTCTAAATTTTATTATTCCTGCCTTCTACTGGTTTTGGGGTGATTTTGTTGTTCTTTTCCTCGTTTCTTCAACTATGAAGTTAGGGAAGGACTCATTTGTGTAGCATCATCTATCTTAGCTTCCTCCTCATACATGGAGTACTCTACACAATGAATGTCATGTTAACCATTCTAGCTTTCTCTGGAGCATTAGGGTTCATATATGTGCATAATTCTTTCAAAAAACTCAGAAAGATCCTCATCAGCCTTTTGCTGAATCTCTAGTACCTGAACAAAACTTTTCTGTTTAGATATCTTCTGCTTAATGCTACTAATAAGTACTTCTGATAGTACTCTAACTTTTGCATACCTCCATTATTGGGGTCCCAGTTAGAGTCTACCATTGGGAGAGCTTCTTGTGGTTCTAGGTTTTCTATATCCTCCAGTGGAGACAGCCAGCTTCTTCCCTATGCTTCTCCCAAACCATTCTCTGTTCTTCACATAAGCAATGTGTTCAACAAACTGTCCACCCAGCTAGACAAAATGTATGGAAACAAATCTTTCATCTTTTGGAGGCCCTAAATAAGGAGAAATGGGGTGGGTGATTTCACCCCATGGATTCCATCTAGACTATACTAAGATCTCAGGGACCAGGCCCTTCTCCCACTTCTACAGCTTCAGTGTAGTACCATCTTTTTCTACTCGTACGATAAGAGCCCTCTTTGAGATATCAGAGAGGCATCAGGGCCATGAAGATCTAAAAGAGCCCCTAATCCTGGACTGCAGAAAGTTTGCAGAACTGTGACTACAGTCCTAGGGTGGGATCAGGACACATGAGCACAGTACATGTGCAAAGATTTGACCGATCTCTTGGACGTCCGTACTTAACAGGTAATTGCTGGGTTTAAGGTCCTCATCCCAAGG
Organism: Talpa europaea; assembly: GCF_964194135.1. NCBI lineage: Eukaryota > Metazoa > Chordata > Mammalia > Eulipotyphla > Talpidae > Talpa > Talpa europaea. Next base: position 108,745,032 of record NC_140068.1, on the reverse strand, counting down.
TTCATTAAGATGGTAAACTTGTCCTTCATTTTCACATTTGCTTTATAATGAGTAAGAGTTAACACATAAGGCTCCAGAATGGGTGAGCACATGTCTGTGATGGTACTTCCTTGTAAGGATTCAGGTCAAATTTCTACCTGGGCTTGAATTCCTCCCATGGGTCAAGAAAACTAAACCACATCCCTTCACTGCCTGAGCACTTCTTCCTCCACATCACAGCTGCAGTCATCACAGCGGCAGTGAGCATAGCTCCAAGGAGAACCAGGCTGACAGTGATGCTCTTGGTGAAGTACGTAGGAGTAGTGGGCTGAGGAGGTGGCGCTAGAAGAGGAGGGAAGGCGCAGTCGTGAGTCCCAGGCTTCCATCCTGCCCTCTGAAGGTCTCCAGAAGGGCTCCACCTTACCCCATCTCAGGACTTGGGGCTTCAGCAGCCCCTGATGTTGCAAAAGGTATGTGTATCTCTGTTCCTCCCCAGAATGCACCACCACAGCTGCCCATTTCTGGAAGGTTCCAAACCCCCCAGGTCTCGTCTCCACCAGCTCCGTGTCCTGGGTCAGGTCCTTACCATCACACTGCCAGGTCAGGATGATCTCCGCAGGGTAGAAGCCCAGGGCCCAACACCTAAGGGTGACCCTTCTGGTCAGAGGTGGGGTGGTGGGTCACGTGTGTGTTTGGAGGTTCTGAAAGGGGAAAGAAATAGACAATCACACTTTGTTTCCTCCATGGAAAGTGAAGCAGCCTCTTATGACCATACTCAGAATGGGCATTACAAGGGGTTTGGAAAGGGAGCACAAACCCAGATACCAGTCTGGAGATACCAGTCTGGTCCAGGGAATCTGGGATAATCTATTTCTTAGGAGGTTCTAGAATCAGGATGAAGCCTGAGATATGAGGATGCAGGTTTCTTCTTTTTTTTTTTTTTTTTTTAAAGATTTTATTATTTATTTATTTATTTATTTATACAAGCACTGTGTATAGTCAGAAGCGCAGGAGGGTGAGAGAATTCACCAGAGCCAGAGCGGGGAGCAGAGCAGGCAGAAGGACCAAAGTACACTTCTGAGGTGAGCAGCGGGCAGCAGGAGAGGTCTTGCGCGCCAGGTGGGACCCTCCTCCGTTGGCCCGGGAGCAGCCAGGGATCGAACCGGCGCTGTAGAGGCTGCGGGCAGCTTCGCAACCCAGCGCTCAACCGCTGCGCTACCGGGGAAGCCCGAGGATGCAGGTTTCTAAGGAGAACTCAAACTTTTTCTCAGAGGAGGGTGAATGACTCAGAAAAGCAGGAGTCAGTTCTTCAAAATGTTCTCAGACTGAAGGAAGACCTTGAGAGAGAAGGCATGGCTCACAATTTGGCTGCCAGAGGCCTCCCCTGGTGGCGCAATGGTTGAGCATTGGGCTATGAAGCTGCCTGCAGCCTCTGCAGCACCAGTTCAATCACCAGCCACCTGTGAGGGTCCCACATGGCACACAGACCTCCTCTGCCGTGCCCACTGCTCCCCTCAGCAGTGTATTTTGTTGGTCTGTCTGTTCTGTTCCCCGCTCTGGCTCTGGTAAATTCTCTCACCCTCCTGTGCTTCTGACTGTACCCCGGTTCTTGTATAAAGAAATAAATCTTAAAAAAAAAAAAAAAACAATTTGGCTGCCAGGTAGAAGGGATCCAGTGAAGGGTGTTATAAGGGATGGTCTCACCTCTACCTCAGGAAAGACTGAGTTCCTTAACTGTGCAGAAATAGTAGGGCCTTTTGGGTAAGTCACTTTCTAGTCAAAACCCTGATGCACTCCTCTCTCTCCCCACCAGAAAATGGATGGTGCTATGTTGCCCTAGGTTAAAAATGAGAAATAAGTAGAATTAAACTCTAACTACCCTTTTGTTTTCCTTCTCCAGGATTAATGGTTTACTTACGAAATTGCATTCTCTCTCTGGGATTAACTGCTAACTCACTACATTACACTCCTATTCCCTCTTTACGAGTAATCATAAACTGGCTTCACCTGCATCCTGGAAACTTGGAAAACTGAAGATGTTACATCCCTAATATTCTCTGTGTCTCAAATGACAGTGGCATCGGAAACAAACATCTGCTGAGAAAACCCCCTGCGGGGAAGTCACACAGTGACTCCTGTCACTGAGATGTCAGGCACCTCCTTGGACCTGGAAATGTGAAGTCCTGATGTAGGGTAAGTAAAGCATCAGGCTTTTCTGCCCTCCTGACATTAGGATTGACGATGGAACCTGGCGGTCCTGAATGCATGCCTGATGGCGGGCACTTGGAGTGGGGTGTGGGCATACATAAGTGGGTATACCTGGTGTAGGGTAAGGTAAAAAAAATCAGGCTTTTCTGCCCTCCCGCCATCAGGATAGGTGAGGGAACCCTGTGATCCTGAATGCATGCCTGATGGCGGGCACCTGAAGTGGGTATACCTGGGCTAAGACTGTGCTTTTAAGGGCGGTGTCACGGGGACGCCAGTAGAAGCCGAAAGAGAAGAAGCCCGAAGCAGAAGCAGAGAGAGAAGCAGAGAGCCCAGATAGAGTGAAGATTTGCTGGGGGCTGGGAGGACTGCCAGCCTCCCAGCACCCCTGCCTGCCACGTACCCGCTGAACCCCAATAAAAGACCTGCAAAAAACCACTGAGGACTCTGACTCCTCCTTTACCCGGTCTGCTGGATCAGAAAACCTGCACTGTGACCATTCCTGCCCTTACACCTGGGCTAAGAGACTGGGCTTATAAGGGCGGAGTCACAGGGATACCAGCAGAGCAAAAGAGAACACTAAAAGGAGAGCAGCACCAGCAGAGAAGCAGAGGCCACGCGAGAACGCCAGAGAACCCAGAAAGAGTGAAGATTCACTGGGGGCTGAGAGGCCTACCAGCCTCCAGGCCCCCGGCACCCCTGCCTGCCATGTACCTGGTAAATCCCAATGAAAGCCTGCAAAAGTCACCAAGGGCTCCAGGACTCCTCCTTTGCCCGTCTGCTCAGATCATAGAGATCCTGCACCGTACCTTCCTGCCGCTATACCTGACTTCCCTCACATTTCTCTGCCCCTTAAGAAAGTCCCAGCACCCTGAACTTCAGGGAGTCAGTTACTTTGGGATGCCTATCACACCAACTCCCTTGATGGCCATCTTGAATAAAACTCCTTGATGCAAAGACAATTCTGATTCAGTTTGGCTTTCTGGATGCAAACAAAAGACCTGGTGTAATGGCAGGACGGGACATGGAGCAAGTTTTTTGATCCAGCAGACCGGGGTAAAGGAGAGAGTCCTGGAGCCCTCAGTGGCTTTTCAGGCTTTTATCGGGATTTACCCAGTACATGGCAGGCTGGGGGGCTGCCAGGGGTGCAGGCCTGCCAGCCTGCCAGCCTCCCAGCCCCCAGCAAGTCTTCACTCTTTCTGGGTTTTTCGACATTCTCTGGTGTTCTCTTTGCTTCTCTCAGGGTTCTTCCATTCGTTCTGCTTCTGCTCTCTGCTTTCTCTGCTTCTGCTGGTGTCCCTCTGACGCCGCCCTTAAAAAGCCCAATCTTAGCTCAGGTGAATCCCATCTACCTATGCCCACACCCTCCTCCAGGTGCCCGCCATCAGGCATGCTTCAGGACCGCAAGGATCCATCATCTGTCCTAATGGTGGGAGGGCAGAAAAGCCTGATACTTTTACCTGACCCTACACCTGGCTTGAATGTTTACAAATGTGGGGGCTCATTCAGGATTCCCTTCACTTGGAGCTCAGGGGCCAGACTGGTGGGTGACAGAGCCGCCACTCACTTTTATCAGCTGCTGCAGCTTCTTTGTCTGGGAGGACTGGGAGACGGGCTGACTGTGCCTCCACTAGCCACCCCTCTACCATCCCCTCCACCTTTGCATGGGGGAGTTTTGGAGTAGTACCAGCTTGAACCTAGTCTGTCTGTCTGACTGGCCAGGTAAGTTAAGTACCTTCGATACCAAAGGGTTTAATTTAATTGTCTCTTCTGGGGCAGTCAAGTGGGACTGCCAAGCATAATACGGTGAGTTTCTACCAGGGATGGGCTCTGGCCTGGGGAAGCTCAGAGGCAGTGCTCTCTGCCTGCCTGATTCTACTTAACCTCAGCCCACTCCGTTCTGTTTTCTCTCCCTATGCTCAGACTACAATGGGGAACTGAAGTTCAGTACCAGTGGAGAGTCCTTTGGAACGCATTCTATATAACTGGGAGTCCTTTCTCTTTTAAAAAAGTGAAACCCTGCGGTCTTCTTTCCTTTGGATTGTTGTTTTTCAAGCTGTCTTGTGTGCTATGCTTTCTACATGTTGTATGTTGTTTTACGATAAATTGATAGGAGAAGAGAACTGTGACAGAGGTGTGGCTTTGTTGTGTGCTAAATCTAGAACCTCAGATTTAAAGAACTGATGGAGATCAGTTGATGGAGATCAGTTAAAAGTAAATACATATTTGAGAAACAGAGCCTTTTCCAAAAGAGTTACTGTTTGGATACCTAGTTAATAAAAGTTTTTAGAGTCTTAATAATTATTTACTGAAGTGAGTACATGTGAACAAAAGTCTTAAATGAAAAATTAAGAGATCTCTGTGTCTCTGTTTTAAAAATGTGTCTTTTGTTTTCACAGAGTAGCAGGCTGGATTAAAAAACAGAACCCAACCTTTTGCTGTCTGTAGGAAACACATTTAACTACAAAGATAATCACAGATTGAGAATAAAAGGTTGGAAAACAATCCTACAAGCAAATGGACCAAAAAAAGAAGGCAGGAACAGCTAAACTTGTATCAGATAAAAATAGACCTCAAACTGAAAAAGATAGAGATTTAGACAGTCACTACATTATGATTAAGGGGACAATACATCAAGAAGACATAACACTCATCAATATATACTTACCAAATGAAGGAGCACCAAAATATATCAGACAATTATTATCATCTCTGAAAACAGACATTAGAGAAAATACTTGCTTTCAGAAGTTTTTATATTTAATGTCAATCTCTCTGATCCTTGGGTTGATTGTTTGGCAGCCTGGGGGAACACAGTGGGGCACAGAATAATACAGGAAACCACTGTGGGATTGAACATGGGCTTAAAAGTGGACCAATTTGATTGGTACTTCACCAGCACCAATCAAACAGCTGGGTTTGGAGTTCCCCTACTTGACCATATTCCCACACCCCCAACCCTGACCCCCGGGGCTGGTGCTCAGTTTTAAAGCCAAAGCCCAAGCCCGGTTTAGGTCAGATTGGACACTGGCGCAGTTCAACTGGTAAAAATCAAATAGGTGGGATTGCAAAAGGACCAACCTGGAGCTCCCACAGGTGACAGTCAACTGAAAAATGGACCAGTCAGGATGGAAAGGCAGGCACCTTGAAGAGTATTTAAATCAGGCTTCAGCCAGCTTCATGGCATTCAGTCAGATTTGTCTGGACTCTCTCCTGGGAAGACCCTCACAGATTTGGAACCGTGGTACCTGTGCTCGGGCAACTCCTCCCAGACTCACCTCTGCCTCTGCTCCAACATCACCTGCTAAATGACACCAGTGGCTGTTTGCTGTTAGTATCTCTAAGAGCTATTGCCCTGGTCCCTGACTCTGACACATCTGTCACCACTCCCTGGTGCTGTTGCCTTTGGCCCTGACCAGTTGGGAGTGAGGTGCTGCCCTGCCCAAGCTTCAGATTTGCTCTTGTTGACTGCTGTGGTGCCACCTCTTGAGAGACCTTGGAGATCTTTGATTTCATAACCTTTGACTTTGACACCTTTGCATTTGATCTCTGCTTCAAATCGCAGGTTAACAATTGCCACTGCCTCTGGCTCTGTCTCTAACTCTTTCCTCTCTCCCAACTTCTCTCTCCCTTTTGTAAACAAACCTTGTTGTTGTTGAACCCTAGCCTGAGCTGTGTCCTGCAATTGCATTTGTAAATACACAGGTGCCACTCCACCAGCCAAGACATTTAGGCTCCCCTACCCTCGCACCATCTCAAAGCTAGTAAGTGATAAGTAAAAATAAGGAACATGTTATAGGGACTTTAAGATTAACTTTTTATATCAGTAATATACTACTGTGAAACTAAGTTTTAATTTCTTCCATTTGCCTGAAGGGAAAAAAACATTCTGTGACTATGTTGAGCTTTTTGGTAGTCTATTTAAATGATCTAAAGATCTAATAATCTAAAGGTGCGAGAAAGAGAGAGAGAGAGAGAGAGAGAGAGAGAGAGAGAGAGAGAGAGAGAGAGATCATACCCAGTCACTAATATTGAGTCTTGCCAGAGAAATTTTTTACACTTAAAATCTTCATCACTCTGGGTAATAAATTGTTTATCAAACTGCATGTATTTGTTAAGCCTGTAACAAAACTACCCTGATAATCAGCATTCTAAGATATTTAAACAAATCAGGTCACTTGGGTATTTTAAAACTTCATGGAAACAAATGCTTATACCTTTCCAACATATATATATATATATATATATATATATATATATATATATATATATATAATAGGAGTTTCTGAAATATATGACTTTTTAAAACCTAATAGATTCTGGTATAATATTATTGGTCCATTCCAATTATTCTAAAACATGCACATCACAAAATAGAGGGGATCTGGCTGCATTCTGATCATCAGCAAGCAGAGGGGAGGTCAGGCGGCCTTGCAGCCCCTCACCTGTGAGCTGTGCCTCCTTCCCTTTCTCCAGGTCTCTGCGCAGCCACTCCACGCACTTGGCCTCCAGCTAGTTCCTGAAGCGCGCAGCCTCTCGGAAGGCCTCCCACTCGTGCTGGGAGATCTGAGCTGCCGTGTCCGCCTTGGTCCAGGAGCGCAGGTCAGGTAATTGGCGCCCGCCTAGGCGAACTGATGGTACCCTCGGAGGAGGCGCTGGCCGGGCCCCACGTTGCAGCTGTACATCCGCTGGATGGTGTGAGACCCTGTCCCGCACCCCAGCAGTCAGCCCTGCGGTCACCCGGAGAATCCCAACCTCCCGCGGTATAAATCTAAACTGAAAATGAAAGCAGGAGACTGTCCCAGGGGCTCTTTTGGGGTCGAGGGACCCGGCAGGTCCCTTAGTCTGGGGTGACGCAGGGACCTGGAGACTCGGGGGAGACTCTGGACTTTGGGGATGGGGTTCCTGGCATGGCCCTGGCCAGAGTAGCTCACGGGCCTCCCTCGGGTAGTAGCCGCGCAGGGGGTGCAGGTTGTCTCGGTACCACGCTCCGCTGTCCCTGGTGATCTGGGTTTCCGGGCTCAGTGCTCCGGCCCCTCTTCCTCTACCCCGGCGCCCACGGCACCATCCTCAGCCCCGCCGCTTCTCTGTCGAACAGCACAAACTGTGTGTCGTCCACGGAGCCCACGGCGATGAAGTGGGGCTCCCCGGGTCCGGGCCGGGACACCGAGGTGGAGAAATAACTCAGGGAGTGGGGGCCTGGGGGCGGGAGGGAGACCCGGGCTCACCCTCCTCACCACTCAGGTTCCAGGTTCCAGAGAGATTGAGCAAGAAAGGAGAAAGGGACTAGGGTGCTCTTGAGATTGAAGAGGGGCAGCAGGACAAGGAGGGCTGAGACCTAGGGAGACTGGAAGATGGGCGGGGTGCTGGGAGGGTCAGAAAGGGGCCAGGAAAAAGCAGAGCAGAGGAGGGGACCATAGGGTCTGCAGTGGCAGAAACTGGAGCCTTTCCTGGCATCCTGTGCCCCAGCTGAGTGGTCCCCTAGCTCCTTTCTCCCTGATCAGACTCCTGCACTCACCTGCCCATGTCTTGGTCAGGGCCAGGGCCCTGGAGAGCAGCATCAAGAGGGTTGGGGGCTTCAGGGCTCCCATGCTGGGGTTCTGGAGAGAATCTGAGTCCTGGCAGGAAGACTCAGCTTTTTGTACTGGAGGTGGTGATGCTGATTGGTTTTTCTAGACCCTCCAGGCAATGGGGAGTGAGACGGGATGACTCACCTGTGTCAGGCTTGAGGACCCTGCACAGGGTGTCAGAAGAAGCAAAACTAAGGGGAGGTGGGGAATCCCTAACAAAATGTTGCCCAAGCCAGACACACCTTGCTTGGGGCTGAGACCCTGACAACCCCACCAGGAGACAGGGGACTTCGCCCTGCCCCCTCCTCTCCTGCACGGAGACCTTTGTCACACTGTCCCCCTGAGTCCAGGCAAGGGGCTGGGTCAGGAGTCTCAAACATTTTCATCTCAGCATCTCTGCAGCCTTATAAATTAGTGCAGGCTGAAGGCATAATTTTGTTTCTGTGGGTTACAGCTACCAATATTTACCACAGAAGGAATAAAGCTGTTTTCAAAGATGTTACTGTTGCATTTAGCATACTAATAGCCCACTGCAGGGTAAAGGGATGTTAAGAGAAACAACTTTCAGAAAATACTCAGGATGTTGAGAGGAGGGGACCTTTTACACATTATATTACTCAAAACAAACATCTCCCACTCAAGGTCCCTAAACATCTCTTTCCAACACAGAATCGGAGTGAATGCAGCCTCTCCTCTCATTCGGTCCATGCAGAGGAGGCGCCTTGAGAGCACATACATCCTGGTGGGCTGAGGGCTTGATGTGAAGGGACAGATTGCTGCCCCACCGGCCCTGGGTGTGGATACGGTGGAGGAACAGGCGTGAGGTAATGCGAAGGCACATTTAAATAAGAGAAATGGAGGCACAAAGTGTCACTGGTCATCACAATGTTCAAAGTCAAAAAACCAACTTGAAATTTGTCATTTAAAAAATATGCTCCCCAGCAACCTCTGACCCCAGTCGGGGAATTCCATGCTTGTAGGGGGCAGAGACCCCACCTTCCACACAGAGGAAAACCTGCTTTCTTTCCCCAACATTCTTCAGGTGACATGACCTGAGGCTCCCCAGACAGGTGACCACGAGCAGGACTCTGACAGAGGATGTGGGGACACAGAGACTAAGCAGAGAAGAAAGGATGTGGCAAAAGTGGCAAGGGCGGCAGTGACAACACTCGTGTCCTGGGGCCGCAGGGACAGCCTCTGAGCCGCAGGGTCCAGTGTGCACCCGCAGGGTGGCAGTGGTGTGAACAGGGACGCGGTGCCCAGCGGAGGGGCGGGTGAGCCCCGACCTGGTGTGCGAGGGGGTTCTGTTCCTGCGTGTGCTGACTCAGGTGTGTTCTGTGACTCTCCCTGAAATAAATACCCCCCTCCATATAGCCACACCCCACCCTTTTTCTACACATACATATACATGTACAGGATCCTAGACATGCACATCACATCTACACGTACAGTAGTATATTGTATAGTATTATATACACACATGCACATTTCATATGTATCAATATATTAATTTCTTTATTAAATTTCTAGAGAAACTTGGATCCTAATATTTACGAAGAAGTGAGAAGTCCATTCAGGGATAGTTGTGCAGATTTTCTTTATGCTGAGCTAGTCACCCCTTCCGTGTGTCCACCTGGCTGTACCTCATGGGAGAGAAAACAAAGTGAACTTCCTAGCACATGTCCTGCCTTTTTCTTCCCAGTAAAATAACATTTAAATGTGGATTTGGGGTAGAGGGGAATGACCCCTATTCCTACATCCTCCCATGATGTCATGGGGTGGGAGGGCAGACCTCATCAGCAGGGAAATGCTGCAAGAGAAGGCAGCTCCCCAGAGCCACCCGCATATTACTAGTCCTCCCCACATGCAACAGTGCTTTGTTGTGTGAGGAAATGACAGTGACCATATCAGTCACATCAGTGACAGTTCAGATTTGTCACTCTGTCTTGGCACCTGAGCATTACGGGCAGGCCAGGCCTAACACCTACACCCTAACCCAAGGATCCTCTACAGCCCAAAGTCGACCCCACACTTCAAGTCCTTAAGTGCTGCTCTGTAGGGACATGTAGGGTCATATTTCAGGAAGCTGTGAGCCATTCATTGGGGTTGGTCCCCATCACCTGGTGATTAACAGGAGAGGGCAATAGTTAAAGCAGAATTATGGAGTGGATGAGGTACATGACTTTGGCTCCCATACTCCCTCCTCTGGGGGTGCAGAGTCCTGCCTGCCACCCCCTCTATGATGGTGTCTGTAGTTGGGTCCCTCCAGGAGTTCCTATGAGGACAGAGATGCTGGCTGCCACACTGGCCCCGGGGAGCATTGGTGAGCAACTGGTTCATGGGGCTAGCCTACAGAAACTAGGAACATTAAGCCCCAGAAAAAGAAGCTGGTTTGAGGGTGTGGGGAAGAGACCAGGCAACCCCCTCTCCTGACTGTGTGTCTGCAGAACCAAGTCTTCTTAGAGGGTGGAAGGCACTGAGAATCATTGCCCTGAGGCACAGATGGGACCTCTTTCCCTCCAAAATAAGCAACTGGAGGGTGGGGATCCCCATCTACATATGCCTGCTGCTTACACATCAATTAATCCAGTGGAACCATTTGGTTTAATGTTTGACAGCGTGTAAGAAAGGAGCAAAGTGGGAGGATATGTGTTTAGTAAATGTAACAGGTGATAAGAGAATCAGGTTCCTGTGCCTGGGACCTTATCTTTTTGCTAGAATCCTCCTGGCAGATCAGGGGCATGGGGCCCCAGAGAAGGCACAAGGACAAAGCTCTCTGGCAAAAAGGACCTCACCTGGGACCCTGGGGCTCAGGGAAGAATGGACTTGCCAAACTTTCAAGTTGCGAAGCTTCAGACCAAGACCGGGAGAAGGCAGCTTAAACGTCTTAAACACAGTTTTTTTTTTTTTTTTTTTTTTTTTGGGCAGCTATGAAACATCCAATCACGTTGCACCCTGTTCTATGAGGAAACAGGGGTATCTCCTATTAGACCCGCCACATGATCAAGATCTGGGCATCCCCTCTTATCTACTACAACTCAGTTGGCTGAAACATAGACCAAAAGGTGGTCTATGGTGAGTGAACTTGAAATTTATCAGGACTGAGCCTGAGAAAATCAGTGCTATGGTTTTCTGAAATTGTCAAATGTCCTCAAAATAAAAGCAACTTTCCCTGCTAAGTTCCTGCAGTATTTATATTTGACCTTAATGATTATTCTGCTTGCTGAGTCCTTTTCTGCTTGCTTCTATCATTTTTCACCCTGCCATCCCTCTTTGCTCTATAACTGGACTGGGCTCAGACCTGTTGAAGTGAGAGAGAGTGTGACGCATGAAGGGTGCTATGCTCTGAGAGAATGACTTGACTGTTCTCACTTATAGACAGCAATCCAGGGAACAACACTAAGATGAGTCAGGCTGAATTTATTGGTATGGCTCATTGAGCAGAGCTTCTGCATTTAATGTTGCCATTTGGGGAGTTAGAAAGGCATTAAATCAGCATTAAATCCATGAAGGCTGAAAATCATATGGTTATCATAAATGATACAGAAAAGGGATCTGACACAATTCAACATCCACTTCTGACCAAACTCTTAACTAACTGGGTACACAGGGGACATACTTCTGTGTAATACAGGCCAGACATGAGAAGCCCACCACTAGCATAATACAGAATGATGAAAAGTTAAAAGTTTTTCCTCTAAAATCAGGAACAATAGAACAATACAAAATGCCCACTCACTCCATCCTTATTCAACTTAGTCTAGAAAGTGCTAATCAGGGAATTAGGCAAGAAAAAAAAGGCATCCAAATCAGAAAGGAAGAAGTAAAACTGCCACTATTTGCAGATGGCACACTATGTATAGAAACACTAAGGGTGTCTCCCCCAAACCATTAGAACTAATCAATTAAGTTGCAGGACACAGGGTTAGAGGGCTGGAACATTCAGGTTCATTCCCCAACCTCTGGGAGAGGTTCTGGGGTTGAGCTCAGTCACCAATGTCCAATGATTCAATTAAGCATGCTCACATATTAAAACTTCCAATAAAACTTTTAAACCATGTAGTTGGCAGAGGTATGGGGTTGGGGAGGTGGAAGGGATTAGTGGCGGTAGAATGGACAAAGGTGGGGAGAAGGTACTCCCAGGTAAACACAGAAGTGTTCAGAGATGTTATGCACAGCAGAGTGACTCTAGTTACTATAATGCATATTTGAAAGATACTAAGAAAATGAATCTTAAATATTGTCATCACCAGAAAAAAATTGTACCTGTATGTGCTGATGGGTGTTAACCAGACCTGTGGCAGTGATCATGTTGTAATACATACAGATGTCAATTCATAATTTTGTAGACCTGAATCGAATACTATGTCACATTCAATTGCATCTCAATAAAAAAAAAGTATGTTCAGTCTTTGCAAAACAAACAAAAAAATGACTTTTAGATCATGGGGCTCAGAGAGCTTCAGAATTGGGGGGACATGCACACTAACCATGGTGACAGAGGCTCTTGTACTTGGGATCCTTCCAGACCTCCACTGTACTCCACCACGTGCTCACTCAAGCACAGCATTTTCCAAAGTTCTAAGAATTACTCTAGCAAACTATCGAACTTGGGTGCCCCCTCAATTTGTAGACAAACTGAATGCTGTGCAGTGTTGACTGAGAGGATCGTCACTATGAAAAAGGGCTAATAAAGGAGCTTATTTTCAGTGTCAAAGCCAGGCTGCCTCAGGAGCAGGGCCAGTAGCACCCACTCTCCTGAGTTCCCAGTGTAACTTATAAGCCACTGCGAGCCGAGCCGTGTACAATAAAAACATCACCTTCCTTGTTCTACAGCAAAGTATTTGTTTTAGAAGCCAGTGTGTGGTAATTTTCTAACATCCTTAGGTAAGAGCTAGCTGAGTGCATTGTATTCATTTAGATTATCTTGGTGAGCAGATGCAATTATGTGTGAGAAATCCAAGAATTGGGTCATAAAATCTACATTTTAAAATAGGTTTTTTGCACAGATATCAATGGTTTCACTCACCTGTGGAATATAAAATAACCAAAAGTCAAATACTGTCAAAACATAGTAAGAATACATCTTGAACTAAGTGAATTAATACAATGGTCACCAGAGAGAACAGGAAGGAAGAGAGGGCGGGGAGGGAAGCAGAACGGGTGTGTGCACAGCTGGTTTGGTGGTGGGTGAGAGGAACATGTGCACATCTGGGAGAGCAAAAATGTAACCTCAAAATTAAAATGTATAAATCCAAAAAATAAAGTACAATGTCTTTTGTGGACATAAAGTTCTGTCCAAACATCCCATTTTTAAAAAAGATTTATTTACTTATGCATACAAGAGCTGGGGTGCAGACCAGAAGTGTGGATTCACCAGAGGATTCACCAGAGACAGAGTGGGGAACAGAACAGGCAGACTGACTGAAATACACTGCTGAGGGGAGCAGCAGGCGAGACAGGAGAGGTCTGCTGCACCATGTGGATAGCTCCCTGGCCAGCTGAGGTTCGAACCCGTGCTGCAGTGGCTGTGGATAGCTTCACAGTACTGTGCTTAGCCCCTTGCACCATCAGGGAGGCCCCCAACATCCCGCTGTTTATCCTTCCAGCAGCAGCAATATCGGGATTTGGAAATTACGGCGTGCTGGGTCTTCGAGGCTGCCTATGGGTCATCGTCACAGCTGGACTGCCCTATTTAGGTTGACTTTGGCCTCTGTGGTTTTTATGTATTCAAGACCCGGCTTCTGCTTATTTTTTTCCATGAGGTGACATAAGGATTGAATCATAGGACATACATCTGAAGTGAGCACAGTATTGTGGGATGGAGCCCTCGACTTGTGGCACCTGATGTGAACTCCAGGGAGTTGGTGTCAGAGCTGAGTTGAACTCCAGGAATGCAATGGGTATCAGAGAATTGATTGGAACAACTCTTGCCCCAAGGCAAGAGCAGTGTTGGGGCCTTAGCTACAGGGTCCACAAAGAGAAACTGAGTCAAAGTTAGCAAGTAAATCCCTATCATCTCATCCCAGGAGCAAAATATAAACGTTTACATGACATCTTTGGGTCTGCTGACAGCTGTTCATGGTCCGGACTTTGGGTGACACCACATCTAACTGAGGAGTGTAGGGTGGTGGGGTTTTCCTTGTTTCTTTAGCAAGTATTAGAGAGTCTCTACCCTCATACATTTTCATGTACAAGGAAATATAAATACTGATCTAGAACACCAGTGCTGATGGACCTGAGGGTTCTGATCCTAGTAAGAGATGGGCAGGGAGATGACATCTGAGTGATCCTCTCACCATCCCACAGTGATGATTTGTGAGTATAAACTGGAAAGACAAAGGTAGGACCCAATAAGATAAAATCAGGAGAATGAGTGGATGAATCATTTATTACTTGTTCTCCCAGACAAGCTTGAGTGCCTTTCAGTTACCAGGGAAAGTTCTAGTCTCACATTGTTGCTCCAAACATTGAAATTGTTGTTCTTGTACCGAACCTCACCCCCTGCACCTGAGCTCTCTTTCTACATTAGAAAATTCTACACAGAAGAAGTCTTGGGAGGAGGCAGGGGCCACCTTCCTCCATAAGAGAAGGAAACCTATTTTCTCAGTCTTGCAGGTGGACTCTGCTCAAGGCTCCACCAGCCAGTGATCACCTGCTGGACGTGGCAGCACAGAGAGGCTGGGACTGTGCAGGAGGCACTGGGCAAGGGCAGTGTCAGCAGCAACATTGTCCAGTTGTCAATTCATCAGTGATGGAGCCTGAGCTGCAGGGCCCACTGTGATCACAGGGGTGTCTGGTGACCTCTGTGTCTAGCAGCTGGGGCAGCTGTTCCTTGTGGGACTCGCCCAGGAAGACTGTGGTGGATTCTGTTCCTCGCTGTTAGCCTCAATTGTATCTTATGACTTTGCCCAATATAATATTAGACCACAATACTGTAGACAAATTTTTGATTCCATTGTTTGTTCCAAGAAGTCAATCTGGGAACAATTTCGGACAGCAGGCATTCCGGGTTCTCGGTATGCTGAACTGTGAACTGCTTCATAAATCTTCCACTTGACTATACCCACCTAAGTCCCAATATCACATCTCATAATTGACAACAGAATCCCTGTAAAGACCATCTTTTCTTTCTGAGGGAGAAAAATAAACATTTTTCAACATAGGTGTAGATCCCTTCCCATCTGGGCACTGTCTGATTTCTGTCCGCCATGGCTCCAAATCTAGCTGAGCACCAGCGTGTCTTGGAGAACTTCTTGAAATACTCAGGCACCTCCAAACCATCAGCTGAGAGTATAAGCTACAAAACCAAGGACTCGGCAGCTGAGCTGATACACAGCCATGTGGGACGCCTAAATGGCCTTTGCTACCAAACGTGTGTGATCAAGCCAGCACATCATCAGCATGTTATGAACACAGAATCTCAGGCTCCAAACTTTCTGAGATTTAACAAAATCCTTGGTGATTCCTGTGCACACTAGAGTCTTGGACTCCCTGGTCTACCTGCATCCCAGGCAATGATGAGCCGGTCAGCTCCTGGCATGGGGGCCGATGGGACTGCTCAGCAAGGCTGATGGGACTAGCCCAGTGGTCAGGGCCTTGTCCCTTCCCTTTTTATTCTCTTTGATAGTCATCACTCCTGTGGCAACTTCATTCATTCTTAAGGCTATAAATATCATTTAATGGCATCATATCCCATCTCCCAATGGCATCATCCAGCCCAGACATTTCTTCTTAACTCCCGACTCATCTAGCCAATCCAGCCACCTCACTTGCATTTCTTCTTCTTTTTTTTTTTAAATATTTATTTCTTTATTTATGCATACAAGAGCTAGGGTACAGGCCAGAGATGTGGGGGGTGAGAGGATTCACCAGAGACAGAGTGGGGAACAGAACAGGCAGACTGACTGAAATACACTGCTGAGGGAAGCAGCGGGCGAGTCAGGAGAGGTCTGCTATGCCATGTGGTTTGCTCCCTGTTAGCTGGAGATCAAAGTTGTGCTGCAGAGGCTGTGTACTGCTTCTCAGTGTGGTGCCTAGTCCCTTGAGCCACCAGGAAGGCCATCACTTGCATTTCTAATGGACATCCTAGCTTCACCATCTTTAAACTTGATGCCTGTTATGCCTCCCCCTCAAATATGCTTCTTTGAGAGCCCCCATCTCCACTGACAGCAACTACATCTTTCCACTTGCATAGTCCAACACAGGGGTGTCCTCCCTGAATCCTTTCTCTTATACCCTACATTTAATTTGTTAGAAAATGCTGTAAAGACCATCTTCAGAATGTATCCAAAGCCCCATCACATCCACTCTTCCCACTGCTCGCACTCATTGGTTTCCTACTGCTCCTCGGTGCCTCCCTCACCCTGATCCCACTTCTATTCTCAGCATGGAGCCCAGTGATCCTTTTAGAGAGGACATACCAAGTGCCTCCCTGCTCAGAACTGCCTTGTACCTCCCACCTTGCTCAGAGCAAAGGTCACAGCTTCTATATCCTCCAGGCCAGGCTCTGATCTCATCTCCATTACTCTGTGCTCTGCCACATAGGCCTCCCTGCTCTTCACACACACACACACACACACACACACACACACACACACACACACACACACACAGAGACACACCCTGCCCTGAGGGTCCCCTGCTGAAGGATCTTCCTCAGCCATCTCGTGGATAATACCTCACGTTCTTCAGATCTTTCCTCAAAGGTCACCTTCCCAGGGAGGCCATGTTTGCCACCCAATATAAACTGCTACCTTCCCTCCCCACGCCCACACTCTGGATCATCTTCCCCACTGCATTTTTCCACCCCTTCTACCACACTTTCCGTATTACCGTGCTTCTAGTATATAGTCTGTCTCTTCCCACAGAGCACATGGTCCACAAGGCCAGAAATTATTCTTTTTTTGCTTCAAAGTAAGTTATATCTCTACCACTCAAATTTCCATTCAAAGAATGACCAGTATAGACCACCCCCTGTAATGGAGATAGTGTCATTATTAATGTAGCCTCTGGCCACATACTGTTTTGTGGCAGTTACAGTACAATATTCACTCACGTGGATGTTGTGATGTGACATCGATGTGGCCTCCCCTTTTCTCCCAGGTGCTGATCACCCTCCTGTCCTCCATCTCTCCCTCCCACACCTACCCCCCTGCACACCGTGCTCACAAGTGTAAATATAACTCTCTTCAAAAAACAATGATCCTTTGCTTATGGTTACTATTTTCCAACCAAATATAAATCTAAACTAGACTCTGCTTTATAAATCATGAGTTTGGTTGGGAGCCAGCACTGGGGCTACCAAATCTAATGGCAGGGAGAGAGGATGGTGCGTGGGGCAGAATTCCACTTAAGATGAGAAATTATGGGATCCATCCTCTCTGCTGATTCCAGAATGTGGTTCCTTTGAGAGGTGGGGGAAAGAGTGAAAAGTATTCAAGTCCTAGAAAGAAGGTGAGAATCATGTGAGTGTGAGATTCATCTTTCCACGCCACAGAGACACCTGTGTGTGAGGCCACTCTACGCTCTAGGCCTGGTGGGGACAACAACACTGCTGTTGTCAGGACAGGAAAAACCCAGAGGGAATGAGAACAGCAGAACTTGCACACAAAGACAAGAATAGCCTTAATTTTCTATGGAATCTAAGGAAAAAAATCACAAATACCAAAAAGAGGGGCTGAAGGCCAAGTCTAACCTAAGTCTAGCTGACCCGGCCACATGAAGCCCTCACTTCCCATAGTCCCAGAGACAGGACAGGCCCTGGTGGTGTCTGAGTCCCTGTGATCACAGGTCCTGCTGGGACAGGTGCTACTAAGGGACAAGGACAAAGGAGCAGAGAGATGACCCCTGAGGAGTGACCAGTCAAAGTCCACTACGCACTGAGCCCCGATTGGACACAGGCCCCAACCCCCTCGGCTCCTACAGCCTCTCCCGCCCCCACCTGCACAGACTCAGCACAGCAAACCTGCAGTTCAGGCTGGTCCTCAGGACTTCTCTTTATTCTCAATTTTTAGGAATCTTCCTAATTAACCCATCACCCCCACATGACAAGGCAAGAAAAATAATTTCATATCTGGATTATTATTATTTTCAGTAGGGAAGTAATATTATTTCTCAGAAAAACACGATGTGCAGGCAGAGATGAAGTCAGCCATGCCTCTGCTGGAGCAGGAAGGTCACAGGTCAGTGTGGGGAGAGTCCTGGTGGGCAGGGCTGGGCCAGTCTCCCCACCTCCTCACATTATGCTAGTAAAAACAGAAAATTCAGATGCCATTTCAGCAGTGAAAAGTAGGGGATACTGAAGTCACAAAGTGGAGAAGAGAAGAAACCCTGCATCACTCAGTCCCCACAAGGTAGCTGTCTCACCCTATGAAAGAAAATAACCATGAACAAATTCAGGGAATCATGTAAGTGTTGACATTCTCAATAGTCCACTGCATCCTCAGAAGGTCCCCTTCACAGCTTCCCCATAACCTGGTCTCATCCTATCAGCCCCAGCTCCTCCTACGGCAGGCCTCTAAGGTCTCACCTTTAGGAGCCCTGGGCATTAGCACTACCTGGGGGGGGGGGGATCAAAACAACCTGATTAGAGCTGTGAGAGATGAGACCTCAGGAGAAAATGAGGAGGTGACTCACCCAGGGGCTCAGGGACCAAACCCTTGATCCACACTTACTTGGAGCCTGAGTGTAGCTTCCTCCTTGTCCACCTGTGGGAAGAAACATTCTGTGAAACCAGGAAGGAGTCAGCCCATGAAGTCCTAAAGGAATGACCAAGTCTGGACCCAGGGAATTTCTAGAATGTGACCGAACACTCAGAGTAGGAGCAGAAAATATGAACAAAGGAATTGAGGGGTGACTGGACCAACTGCCTCCTGGATAGAGTCTGTCCTTAACAGGCATGTTTACTGGGAATCATGTCCCTATCACCAGAAATATCGAGAGAAAGATTTATAATTCATTTCCATAAGTGCTTTACAAAAGACTTTTAACGATCAACTCTAGACTGGGCAACACAGTGTGGGGATGTTACTTCTCACTAACCTGGAGAGCAATTTGTACCTGGAACTTTAAAACGATAGTGGGAAGACACCCCACTCCCTTCCCTACCTGAGTGCTTCTTTCTCCACATCACAGCTACAGCCACTGTAACTCCAGCAAGTTTAGCTCCAAGAAGAAACAGGCCAGCAATGATGACCATGGTGAGGGCAGTGGACTGAGGAGGGGGCACTGGAAGGGAAGGGAAGGGGAGGCCCTGAGCCCCAGGCCTCGATATGATGCTCTGAAGGTCTCCAGAAGGGCTCCTGATGCCCCTGAGAAGCTCTGTGTCCCCTTTCCCTCCTTACCCCAAGTCAGGACTCGGGGCTCCAGCAGCCCCTCATGCTGCACATGGCACGTGTATCTCTGCTCCTCTCCAGAAGGCACCACCACAGCCGCCCACTTCTGGAAGTTTCCATCCCCTCCAGGCCTGGTCTCCACCAGCTCCGTGTTGTGGGTCAGGTCCTCCCCATCTCGCTGCCAGGTCAGGATGATGTCCGCAGGGTAGAAGTCCAGGGCCCAGCACCTCAGGATGACCTTATGGTCAGAGATGGGGAGGTGGGTCACATGTATCTTTGGGGGATCTGAGGGAGAAGCATCAAAAAATTAACACTTTGTGTTTCCATCATGGACACAAAAGCAGCCTCATGTGACCCTCAGAATGGATAGGACACCGGTTTGGAGGGAGGAAGCACAAACCCAGAAACCAGCCTGGTCTGGGTTCTCTGGGATAATCAGGTGAGAGCCCAGGGTAGGAGGATGCAGGTCTCTAAGGAGGAGAACACAGACTTTTGCTCCTGACCTGAGTGGAAGGTGAATGACACAGAAAATCAGGAGTCACATCCAAAATGACCTCAGACCAAAAACAAGACCTTGAGAGAGAAACTCATGGTTCCCAAGATGGCTGCTGGGTCAAAAGGGCCAGGTGAAGAGTGATTTCAGGGATGGTCTTGTTAGATATTTAGGGCAGTGAGGACAATGCCTAAAGAAAATTAAACACCCAATTATACCCAGGACCACAGAAGACTTTTGCCAGAGCTGAACAATCCCATGAACATCCAAGAAATTCCCAGAGGGGGGAAAGTAGTTCTTGCCCTTCACTCCCCAACCTACAAAGCACAAGGAAAGCTAGAAGCACCCAGAGAGGGGAATTTCTTGAGACTGGATAGTTTGTGGATAATAAGACATCTCCCCTATACAGGAAAAGCAATATCTGGAAAAAACCCAAATGCTCTCCCACCCCCAAGGGAAGAGCAGGGGGTGCTGGCTGACACCCAGGCAACTCATGCCCAACCTGCCCCAGCCTGCTCCTGGGCCATAAACCAATATCCCAACAGCACCTGTGCCGTGCACCCCAGGAAGGGATGGAGGGAGCAGTTATTGTACCCCATATATGACAAAAGCTCCCCACAATTCCCTGGCAGTTGTTTTTCCAAAGGATTCTCCCCACCCAAGTGCCTTTCCCTGAGAATCTTTTACTTCTGTCTCCAGATAAACTTTGCTGTCCTTCTGCTAAAGAGGTGGCTGTGAATTCTTCTCAAACCATAGTCAGGGACCAAGGAACCCCCAGATCCACAAACAGGTTTGGACCTGACAAGAGTCTCTTCACATTTGGAGAAACTGGATCCCTTAACTGTCCAGACAAAGTGGGGCCCTCTGGGCGCGTATCTCTCAGGTACAGAATATGAACCCGGGCAGACTCCTCCCTCCCCCACCAGAAAGCTGGTGTCATGGTGTGACTCTTGCTCCATTTTCCTCTTGCAGGGCGAGGTCTGGAGGCTTGGAGGGCTCCTGGCCCCTCTTACCTGAGCGCTGCAGCGTCTCCTTCCCTTGCTCCAGGTACCTGCGCAGCCACTGCAAGCACGTGCCCTCCAGGTAGTTCCTGACGCGCTCCGCCTCCCCGGCCGCCTCCCACTTGCGCCGGGTGATCTGCGCGGCCGTGTCCGCCGCGGTCCAGGAGCGCAGGTCCTCGTTGAGGGCCAGGTAATCGGCGCCTTCGTAGCCGTACTGTCTGTACCCGCGGAGGAGGCGCCCGTCGGGCCCCACGTCGCAGCCAAACATCCTCTGGAGGGTGTGAGAGCCTGTCCCCGCCCCGTCACCCCGCGTCACCCCGCGTCACCCCGCCCGCGCCTCCCGGGAATAAACTCAAACTGAAAATGAAAGTCCTGCGGGTTCTTCCCAGAGTCGAGGGTCCGAGGGGATCCTACAGCCTCGGGGTGTAGCTCAGATCCGGAAGGTGAAGGGTACCCGGCACGTGAGGGTGGGGTCGTGAGTGCCCCGGGCCAGCCCTGCTCACCTGCCACGCTCTGGTTGTAGTAGCCGCGCAGGATGCGCAGGTTCTCTTGGAAGATCCGTGCGTTGCCCTTTGAGGTCCGCGTCTCCCCCTCCCAGTACTCCGGCCCCTCCCGCTCCGCCCAGGGCGCCCGAGGCTCCATCCTCTGGCCCCGGGAGTCGCTGTCGAACCGCCCGAACTGCGTGTCGTCCACGTACCCCACGGCGATGAAGCGGGGCTCCCCGGGGCCGGGCCGGGACATCGCGGTGGAGAAATACCTCAGGGAGTGGGAGCCTGGGGGCGGGAGGGAGACCCGGGCTGAGCCTCCTCCCTGTGCAGGTTCGGGGTCCCAGGGAGATGAGGGGCGAGGGGCTCATAAGATTTATAAGGGGCGGCGGGACCAGATCTCGGGTACCAAGAAGACGGCGGGAGGTTGGGAGGGACAGAAAGGGATCTGGACACAGCGGGGCCCAGGGGTCACAACGGGTTGGCAGGGGAGGCCGCCCCTGGTGTCTTGGGCCCCTGCCTGCTTGGGGGTCCTCTTGATCCTCCCTCCAGCAGCAACTGTTTCCCTCCCAACCCCACACTCACCCGCCCAGGCCTCTGTCAGCACCAGGATCGCCAAGAGCAGCAGCAGGAGGGGCGGGGGCTTCATGACCCTAGTCTTAGGGGTCAGGGGCGCATCTGAGGTGGGTGCAGACTTTATAACTGGGGCGCTGGTGATGCTGCTCCGCTTCTCGAGAAAACCTCCAGGCAGTGGGAGTGAGAACGAGGAGGAGTCACAGGGCAGGGGCAGGAGGCCGCCACAGATGTGAGAAGAGGAAATGAAACTGCTGGGAGGCAGATCATCCCCCTGACACTGCCTTAGGGCTGAGACCCCAGAACCAAATCCTGGGACTTGGGTCTTTGCCTTGCCTGCTCCTCTCCTGCACGGAGACCTGGTCACACTGTCCCCCTGAGTTCCCAGAGATGGTTTCAGATTCTCTGTAGTCTCAGCAATAGTGAGGACCCCAAGTATAATTATGTTATGTGGGTTGTAGTTACTAATATTTTCTACACTAGGAATAAAACTGTTGTTAAAAATGCTATAATTTCGGGCCTTCCCTGGTGGCACAGCGGTGGAGCGCTGGGCTGCGAAGCTGCCCGCAGCGTCTGTAGCGCCGGTTCAATCCCCAGCACCGGGGAGGGTCCCACATGGCGCGACAGACCTCTCCTGTCTCGTCCGCTGCTGCCCTCAGCAGTGTACTTCGTCAGTCTGCCTGTTCTGTTCCCTGCTCTGGCTCTGGTGAATTCTCTCACCCTCCAGCGCTTCTGACTGTGCCCAGTGCTTGTATAAATAAATAAATAAATAAATAAATAAATAAATAAATAAATAAATAAATAAATAAATCTTTTTTAAAAATGCTATTATTTCATTTAGACTAATGTTAATTACATATTGGATATAAACAGAAAGTGTTTTTAACAAAAAAAAATCTACTTCTTATCAGTTGTATGGTATGCAAAGATTTTTTCCTAATAATCAGAGCATTAGAAAAGTGGGTATTTAATAGTTTATGTTTTTTCAAGTATGTTCCTTGCCCGTTTCATTAGAAGACAGATTTTAGTATTTTATTCTGCATTTTCCTGTTGTTTGGGTTGAAGTCTATGAAAAAATATATACAGCCTCACACACACATGCAGTGGTAGTATTTAATAACATTTTCAGATAATTAGGAATACTCAACTTTGATACTCAATTAAAACACTGTAAGTAGTAATTTCTCAAATGTTATCTGCAAGCCTGAAACAATATCATTGAATGTTTCCTATTGTTACATTCCAAAGGCCTCTGCTTGCAGATGGAAGTGATTTTTAAAAAATTGCCATTTTTAAAAAATTGCCAATTTTTAAAAAATTGTTTGCTTCCCAAACCCCAGGTGTAGTCCCAGTAAAATTTCCTTCCCCAATGCACCCCTGCACCATCACCTCATTCCCCTGTGCTCCTCCTTCCCTCCCTCTGATCCCTCTCCCTCCTCCTCCCCTGCAGTATGTCTCTGATTTATAATTGTCTGTTTGTTTTTGTTTTGTTGTTCTGTATTATTATTATTTTCCCCTGACATCTTATTTGGTTCCCCTATATTCCTCCTATAAAATATCATTTGATGTTTTTCTTTTCCTTCTGACTTATTTCACTGAACATAATTCCTTTTAGCTCCATCCACGTTGCTGTGAATGGCATGAGTTTATCTTTTTTGATTGCTGCACAGTATTCCATGGTGTATATGTACCACATCTTCTTGATCCAGTCATCTATTATTGGGCATTTGGGTTGTTTCCAGGTATTACCTATTATAAATAGTGCTGCAATAAACATAGGGGTACCAGTATCTTTTTTGAAATAGTGTTTTTGCATCTCTTGGGTAGATCCCTAGGAGAGGAATTGCTGGCTTATATGGTAACCCCATTTTTAGTAGACTGAGGAATCTCCAGACAGCTTTCCATAGTGGTTGGATCAGTTTGTACTCCCACCAGCAATGTAGGAGAGTTCCTTTTTCACCACATCCTCACCAGCATTTGTTGTTGCTAGTTTTTTTGATATGTGCCATTCTTAGTGGTATAAGGTGGTATCACATTGTGGTTTTGATTTGCATTTCTCTGATTATAGGGATGTTGAACATTTTTTCATATGCCTGTTGGTCTCTTTGGAGAAATGTCTTTTAAGTTCTTCTGCCCATTTCTACACTGGATTGTTTATGTTGAGTCCTGTGAGTACTTTGTATATTTTTGTGATCAGTACCTTATCAGTTGTATGGTATGCAAAGATTTTTTCCTAATCAATGGGGTCTCTCTTTGTTTTGGTTAATGTCTCTTTTGCTGTACAGAGCTTTTCAGTTTGAATTCTTTTTGTAATTTTTAAAAAGGATTTATTTATTTATGCATACAAGGACTGGGATACAGGCCAGAGGTGTAGAGGTGATAGGATTAATCAGAGACTGAGTGGGGAACAGAACAGGCAGATTGACCGAAGTACACTGCTGAGGGTAGCAGTGGGCAAGTCTGGAGAGGTCTGCTGTGCCATGTGGGTTTCTCCCTGATAGGCTGGGGGATCAAACTCATGCTGCAGAGGCTGCTGACATCTTCATAGGTTGCATCTTAACCCCTTGGGCCACCAGGGAGTCCCTGAGAGCTTTCCAGTTTGATGGACTACCAGGTGTTTATCATTTCCTTTACTTTCTTTGCTTTGGGTGATGAGTCTTTAAAGATGTTACTGAGATGTATGTTTGTAGTATTTTACCTATATTTTCTTCTATATATTTTATGGTTTCAGGTCTTATGTCCAGATCTTTATCCATTTTGAGTTGATTTTTGTGTATGGGGAGAGGTAGTAGTCTAGTTTCATTCTTTTGCTCATGTTGGTCCAGTTTTCCCAGCACCATTTATTGAACAAACTGTCCTTCCAATACAATTCCTTGCTCCTTTGTTAAATATGAGTTGTCCAAAGATGTGTGGCTTTATTTCTGGGCTTTCTATTGGGTTCCATTGGCCTGTATGTCTATTTTTGTTCCAATACCATACTGTTTTAACTATTATGGCTTTGTAGTATAGCTTGAAGTTTGGAAGTGTGATACCTCTATTTACCTTTGTTTTTGTCAGTAGGGCTTTTGGCTATTTGTAGTTTTTAGTGGTTCCATGTGAATTTCATTAGTATTTGTTCTATTGCTTCTTCTTCTTTTTTTTTTTTTTTTAAAGATTTATTTATTTAAGAACAGGGGTATGGGCCAGATGCATGGGAGGGTGAGAGGATCCACCAGAGACAGAGTGGGGAACAGAACAGGCAGACTGACAAATTACACTGCTGAGAGGAGCAGCGGGCCAGGCAGGAGAGGTCTGCCACGCCATGTGGGACATTTGCCGGCTGGCCGGTATTGAACCGGTGCTGCAGAGGCAACAGACAGCTTCACAGCGCTGCGCTCAACAAACTGTGCCACAAGGGGAGGCCCAATTTGTTCTATTTTTTTGAAGAATGTCATTGAAATTTTTTGGAATAGCTTTGAATCTATAAATTGCTTTTGGTAGGATGGCCATTTTCACAATGTTAATTCTTTCAATCCATGAGCAGGGGATGTCTTTCCATTTCTTTGTGCCCTCTTCTAATCCTTTTAACAGTGTTTTATAATTTTCTCTGTATATGTCCTTCACCTCTTATGTCAGGTGTATTCCCAAGTATTTGATTTTTTTTGTTTCAATTATTAAAGGGATGGTTTTCTTGATTCCTCCTTTTTCAGACTGATTGTGTATAGAAAGATTACTTGCTTGTGTGTGTTGATTTTGTATCCTGTTACTTTGCTAAACTGATTGTTTTGAGTAGTTTTTCCTTGGAGTTTTTAGGGTTCTCTCTGTATGTTATCATTTCATCTACAAATAGTGATAGTGTTATTTCTTCTTTCCCTATTTGGATTGCTTGTGTGTCTTTCTCTTGTCTTGTTGCTCAGGCTAGGACCACTAGTATTATATTGAAGAGCAGTGGTGAGAGAGGACATCCTTGTCTTGTTCCTGATCTTAAAGGAAAGGACTTCACCTTTTTGCCCTTGAGAAGAATATTGTCTGTGGGTTTGTCGTATGTGGCTTCTATCATGTTAAGTTATGTTCCTTCTATCCTGAGAATTTCAAGGGCCTTCATCATAAATACATGTTAGACTTTGTCGAATGCTTTCTCAGCATCTATTGTTACGATCATATGGTTTTTATTTTTCTTTTTGTTGGTGTGTTGGATTACACTGATTGATTTTCATATGTTGGACCATCCTTGTGCCCCAGGGATGAATCCCAGTTGATTGTGGTATACTATCCCTTTGATGCATTGCTGGATTCTGTTGGCAAGGATTTTGTTGAGGATTTTTGCATCAGTATTCATTAGGGAGATTGGCCTGTAATTTTCTTTTTTGATGTTGTCTTTGTTTGGTTTTGTTATTAGTATAATGTTGGCTTTGTAGAACATATTCGGTAGTATTCCTTCTTTTTCAAAATTTTTAAAGAGTTTGTGTAGGATAGGCAATAATTCACTGCTGAACATTTGGTAGAATTCATTTGTGAAGTTGTCTGGGCCTGGGTTTTTGTTTTGGGGGAGTGTTTTGATTACTGCCTCAATTTCACTGCTTGTAATTGGGCTGTTTAGGTATTCTATTTCTTCTTTATCTAGCTTTGGATAACTATATCATTCTAGGAATTTGTCCATCTCTTCTAGATTGTTGAATTTGTTTGCATATAAGTGTTCATAGTAATCTCTGATTATTCTTTTGATTTCAATGGAGTCTGTTGTGATTTCTCCTCTCATGTATAATCCTATTTATATGTGTTTTCTCCTGTTTTTTCTTTGTGAGCCTTGCTATTTTGTTTATTTTTTCAAAGAACCAACCTTTGGTTTCATTGATCTTTTGGATTTTTTTTTTAATTTCTATTTTGTTTATTTCTGTTTTGATTTTTATTATTTCCTTTCTTCTACTGGCTTTAGGGGTATTTTGTTGTTCTTTTTCTAGCTCCTTGAGATGTGAGATTAGGTTGTTTCTTTGAGTTCTTTCTTGTTTCTTGATGTGAGCCTGTCTTGCTATGTATTTTCCTCTTATTACTGTTTTTGCTGCATCCCATGCATTCTAGAAATTGGTGTCCTCATTCTTATTCAATTCAAAGTATTTTTAAATTTCTTCTTTGATCCCCTCTTTTCTCCAGTGGTCTTCCAGTAGTGTGCATTTCAATCAGCATGAGTGGGATTGTTCCTTGTTTTTTTTTCATGATTTACTTCTAGTTTGAGGCCTTTATGATCAGAGAAGATAGTTGGGATAATTTTGATCTTCATGTATCTGTTGATGTTTGTCTTGTTGCCCAGTATGTGATCAATTCTGGAGAATGATCCATGCATGCCTGAGAAAAATGTGTACTGGATTATTTTGGGTGCAGTGTCTCCTATAGATATCTGGTTAAGCCCATGAGTTCTATGTCTTTATTTAGAGTTCTATTGTCTTGTTTATTTTTTATCTCATTGAGCTGTCTGTTGAGCTGTCTGTTGGTGAGAGTTGGGTGTTGAAGTTTCCTACTACATATGTATTTTACTTAATGTCTTTTTTCAGATGATAGTAATTGTCTAATATATTTTGGTGCTCCTTCATTTGATGAGTATATGTTGATGAGTGTTTCATCTTCGTGATGTATTGTCCCCTTGATCATAATGTAGTTCCCGTCTATGTCTCTTTTTACCTTTTTTAACTTGAAGTCTATTTCATCTGATATAAATATAACTGTTCCTGCCTTCTTTTTTGGTCTTTTTGCTTTCAAGATTGTTTTCCAACCTTTTACTTTCAGTCTATGTTTATCTTTTGTAGTTAAATGTGTTTCCTGGAGACAGCAGAAGGTTGGATTTTGTTTTCTAATCAAGCCTGTTACTCTGTCTTATTATTGATGAGTTTAGTCCATTTATATTTAGAGTAAATATTGATACATTGGCATCTGTATTGCCATTTTGTTTGTTGTCTTTTTGTGATGTTATTCTTTTCTTTATTCTGTTCTTCTTATTCATTCCTCTGTTCGTTTCTGTCTTTAGGACTTCTTGTAGAATGTTTTTGGAGTAGGCATTTAGTTGTGATGAATTTCTGGGATTTCTGTTTGTCTGAGAAGGTCCTTATTTTTTCTTCATAGATGAAGGAGAGCTTTGCAGGGTAAAGTATTTTTGGTTGGCATTTACTGTTGTAAATATGTTACTCCATTCTCTTCTTGCCTGTAGTGTTTCTTCAGAGAGGTCTGATATCAACCTTATTAGTTTACCCTTATAAGTAGTCTGTTTCTTCCCTCTTGCCAGTTTCATTTCCTTGCCTTGCACACTTGCAAGCTTTACTATTATGTGTCTTGCTGTAATTTTCTTCTCATTGTGGTAATTGGGAGTTATTTTTCTGCTTCTTGTATGTCTATATTTGTCTCCTTTTTCAAGCTTTGGAAGTTTTTATCAATAATCTCCTTGAATAATTTCTCAGTTCCTTTATCTCTCTTCTCACCTTCCAGAATACCTATAGCTTTTATATTTCCTTTCTTCATGGAGTCTGATAATTATCAAAGGGTGTCCTCATTCTTTTTCCTTTGTACTTCTCTCTCCTTGTCTCTTTGGTTCTTTTTATTTCTGTATATTCGAGAATGAGCCATTCTTCTGCTGGGGACCAGCCTCCGGCAAAATGTCGTGTCAGGGTTCCTGAAAGGATGAGACGGCCTCGGCGAATATGAATGATCTGAAACTTAGGGACTGAGGGGAGGGGAATGAGAAGACACCGACACTTGGTGAGGTGTTAGTATCTTTCTGCCGAAAGGCTCAGCAGGTTCTTTATTTATACATTTTTTGTAAGCATTGAGATTACATTATCAAGTGCATAGAAACAAAGCAGAAACAATTAGTGCATCTCCTTTTCTGTGCTCTCAGCAAGAAGGCAACCTTCAAGGTTAATAAAAAACTAAGTCTTACACTAAAATTCATTGTTTCAGCTAAACAATAACCTAAGACAATTGATAGCCTCTGGAACATCCCCATCAGCTAAAGCCTAAGCAAAGAAAGAACTTTTCTTATTCTCATGGCCTTCACACCAGGGGCCGGCTGCTACTCAGCTATCAGAACTTCCTCTACCTAGAAACTCCTTAACGCAAATAGCTTCATTTAAGAACTTTCCCAAGAAACTTCAAGGGAAGGCAAAAGAAGGACTTACAATAATAGTTGTATTGTAATGCTTGTCAGGCATGTTCAATAACCTGTCTCCCATTGTCAAGTGGGCCAAATTGTTTAATAATTAGTTTTTAAGAGATAATTTTCCGTGCCGTTTATTTACTGTATACTGATGCATATAATGTAGCACCTGATGTACTTTTTGGGAAACTTTTCTCCTTTTATGACCAAGAACAAAAAGTGAAGGGATGTTAGATCTTCAGCCCCACGGTGTGAGGCACAAGGAATCTTCGGCCCCATGGTGTGAGGCCCTTTAACTTTGGCCCCATGGTGTGAGGCCCTTTAAATTCAGCCCCACGGTGTGAGGCCCTTTGAGCTTCGCTGCTTGCCAGTAGTTTATCTGGCTGGTGCTACAAGGCCTCCTGCAGCATTCTTCCATTTCATTGATTCTGTTTTCATTGTTTTTCCAGAGTTCTTTATCTCCTCCAGTAGTCTTAATCTCCTGTGTTTCTTTTATTTCCTTTCTTAGGGTCTCATTTTCGTTCTTCAGTTCATTGATTATTTATCTCATGTCATTTTTTTCTTATTATTTTCTTTATGCTTTTTAATCATGATAATTATTAATTCTCTATCTGACAGGCAGAGAAGTTCTTCCATGTCAGTGTTGAGATCTGGTGAGTGTTTTTCTTTTTTGTGTTGTGTCCTTCCCTTGTGGGCTTGCTTGGTTATTTATATTTTTCCTTCTCCTTGCTGTTTGCTTTCTAACTAGTTCTAGGCATTGGGATGTTGTGCCACTGGTGTTGGTGGACATCTCTTTGGGGTGATACTTCAGGGGTATTGGAAACTGTTTACCAGACTGAGTCTAATACTGTTAGGCCAAAACTCCACCAGGATGTTGATGCTGTGGCTGTGTTGATGGGACTCTACCCAATGGTGGAATCCCCACTCCTTGCCCACTGTATCCATATAAGCACCTACTTCTTGCCACCTCAGCAACTACCCAATCAGGACCCCTCTCTGCTTGGAGAGTTTTTCTGTCATTCCTCTTGTCACCTCAATCCACTACCCATTCAGGACTCCTCTTAGCTTTCCTATTCTTCTTCCCACCTATCAATAAATCTCTTGCTTTTCTGTAATTTTGGTCTTGACATTGAATTCTTTCCTCTTTAAAGATAAGAACAGAGAAAGAGGCTGCCTGAGGTCCTCAAACTCTAGACCTGCTCCCCACAAAAACCTAATTTTTCATCAGTTATTTTAAAATATGTATTTGAGGATGATAAAATAGAAAAGTTACTTTTATTGTTCAACTAGTGAAAATGGTTTGGATTATTTTTTTCTGCAAGTAAGTGGTAGTGAAGAACAACTATTATTGCGGTTGGTACTATAACCTCCATTCTTAATGTTTTACCTCAGTACAAATGTCAAAATAGTGAAAAGACAAATGATGTCTAGTTGATGTTATGAAAAGAGTTTTGACCTCATGGATCCCATGAAAGGTTTTGGTTGAATTCAAGGGTTTCATCAACCACATTTTCAGAAATCCTGTTCTTAGTAAACCCGGGAAAGTCTTCCAGTGTTCTCTGTTGTAAATATAAATAACTCAATAACAGCCGAGTCCATTGATTACACCAAGTTCCATTATCCAGGAGAACATTTATAACTGGCTCAAAAATATTTTCCTTGGTAATGTAACGATCATAAAATTCATCTTTAAGGCCAATTGTCTGCCTCATAAAGTGAAGAGCACACAGGCCAGGAAAGTGTGCTTGAATTCATCAAGACCTCAAGACTCTTCCTAGCAAGTCCTTGTTCACATATAGTTTTTTATATGATAAGTGTGATGTTCTACACAAAATGTGAATTGAGGCAAGCAGCTGTGTTATTTGATAGTTATCAGGACAAATTATGTTGTCTTTGTTAGACCCAACTACCTTATCCTTTGCACATTTGTCTTCTGAAGCACTGGTCAAAGTGGTGCTGTGTGAACATGCATACAATGGGTGTAGAAGAAATTTAAAGTTCACTTTTTTTCAGTATTATTAATTGAAGCCAGCATGTTCTCTGGATTAATTGGAGTACAAAGAAGTCCCAGTAACAGCTCCTCCTAGCTCAGGAGCAGTATCACAGATGGTTTGTTCAGGGGGGTGGTTTAGTGGTACCACTTACTTCATCCTGTGCAGCCCCCTGTCCCAGAACCTCAGTCCTGCCTCCCAGGGCCTGGGTCCTGCTCACCTGGCAGTGATGTTGACCTGGACCCCCCTCACCTCACCCTTGGCCTTTTTCATGTCCCCACTCACCTATTGTTGATTTTCCTGTATCCTAGTATCTGTTTCCATCCTTTTGTTTCCCCCATTGCCTACTAGAGGAGGGATGTGGAAAATAACCCCTGAGATCATGAACAGCTGAAGTGAATTTCTGTGCCCCCAGTACTTCCCCTCACCTAGACCTGACATGGAGTCTGGGCTGGATTCCCCTGAAGACTGGGAAGGTCTGGCTCCAGGGTCTTCTGGCCTCTAAGCCTGTGTTGTCTCTTTCAGGATTCAAGTTCTCTCCTTCTTCAGCCTCTTTCTAAAAGTTCCTGGTGATAGGTTGGTGTGGGGCTATGCATCCTCTGTAGCAGGAACTCATTTAGGCATATAGGAAGAGCTTCCACTCAATTCCTTGTTCAGTTCTTTATGTTCATTCCTCTCTGTGGTTCAAATGTTCACGTACTATGTTGATGAAAAGGATATCCTTTTCAATCTGCTGGCCTTCTTACATTACAAATTCTTGGCCCACCCTTTGCTAGTTATGAAAATATATCTGTTGCAGCTGATCTGACTTGCAAATCATCCATGCCCATTACAATTCCAAAAGCAGGATGAATTCCCAATTTTGCCAAGGTTTTGAAAAATGCATCCCTATTTTGAGGTTGTGTAACTGGTGGTTAAAAACCAAAGACTGTTATAGGTGATGCCTTCTAGAGGAGGTTGCTGGTGAGGATGGATAGGCCCATTTGGAGATGGAACAACTGATAAGAAATATAAGGGACTGCAGAAGCAGCCCCCAGCATACAGTATTCAGGATTCAGCATTTGAGGATTTGGTAATTGAGATTCAGCATTTCTAGATCTTCAGCGATTTCAGGGTCAGCTATTTCTGCCCCTACCGTGCCGATGTTCCAGAAGGCTGTTGCAGGCCTCTGAAGCATGTGGAGAGGCTTCCAGCAGCCAACCTCAGAGAAGAAAAGTTCAGAGACTTTGCAAGTAGCCGAGCAACTGAAATTGTTCTTATTTTTGCTGCTGTTATATCCCGGCAGGGAAGGTGAAAACCCAGAGCTGGGCGCCTTGCTGAGCTGCGTGAGTGTGGCTGTTTGTCAGGTCATTTGGCTGCTGCAGCTGCTGTTTTGAATGTGGCTTGTCTGGTGCTGTGCTGGGCATCTCAGCAGCTCCAGGGAACATCTTCTGTTGTGTCTTCTGTTGCCTTTGTGAGTTGGATCCTGGCCTATAATCTAGTTGCCGTATGTTCCAGGTCTGCAGTAGCAGGAAGACACCATCTTAGATGCTTTTTGTTTAGGTCTTAAAAACACTAGACACTGCTTCAGGTGATGTAAACAGCCATTTTTTACCTCAGTAACTCTGTTTTTTCCCTGGTTTGTTAAATAAATCCCATTATTGTTGTTCTCTGAACCTGAGTAGTATTGTAATTGTGCATATGGGTGAAGAACTCAGACAGTGACTTATAAATTATTTGGGCAGCATCACTGGCCAGTTTTAGTGCCCCTTGTTGCCCTGTATCAGTTGTAATGTCTGAGAAATGCACAAAATTACTTAAAAAATTAACTAACACTGTTTATCATCATCTGTAGCTTCATCTGTTAATTGTGCAAAAACTTCAGATAAAACCGTCTCATCTTTCTGCAACATGATGACTATTTCAACTTTATAAAAGAAAATAAAAGACTTAAGAATAGAAAGAAAATTCTCTTCAAAAACAGATGATGTGGGAAAATTGATGCCCTGAGTAAACTGTACCCCATAAGTCTGATTGTAAGGTAAATGGAGTTGGCCTCTGTGACAATCACCTGCTGCCTTGATCTTCTTAACATAGAAGGTGCGTGGGTTGGGGCACACATGCCTGACTATGGACACCTGAGCATGGATGTGTGCATGTGTGCAAGTGTGCACACCTGAGCCTGGAGGTCAGGACTATAAGTGTGACATTACTCAGAGACCACTATAGTAGAATGGCTGCAAGAGGAAGAGGCAGCAAGAGAACACCAGTGGAAGAACATATAGAAATTTGCAGGGGGCTCAAGTTTCTATTTCCCTGCTGCCTTGTTTCCCCTGCTTACCATTAAAACCTGTGAAAATGATGTCAAGGGCTCCACAATTCTCCTTCAAATTGCTAGAACCGGTTGTGAACCTACCTGTAATGGTTGCAAAACACTGATGTATTTGATGCTTTTAATTAATTAATTAATTAATTAATTAATTTGTTTATTCAAGCACTGGGTACAGTCAGAAGCGAGGGAGGGTGAGAGAATTCACCAGAGCCAGAGCGGGGAACAGAACAGGCAGACCGACGAAACACACTGCTGAGGGGAGCAGTGGTAGTGGCAGGAGAGGTCTGCGCACCATGTGGGACCCTTGCCGGTGGCCGGGGATTGAATCGGTGCTGCAGAGGCTGTGGGCAGCTTTGCAGCCCAGCGCTCGACCACTGCGCCACCAGGGGAGGCCCTGTATTTGTTGCTTTAGTTCAGAGTCTGTTAATGGTATAACTTCTATAAACTTTGCAGGTTTGGCCAAGAATTCTCCATGCCTTTTTGGCTGAGCCAAAGCAGGGTCATGTTGGAGGCATCATTTGACATCCATGATACACTCCTCAGAAAACATTACCTCAAATAGTTGCCTTACTTAGGAATAAAAGTCGGCTAATAATTTTGTATAAATGGTATAAACCTTCAGTGCTTTCTAGGTTCTTACAAGCTTGGAAAAGCTGCAGTATTTTCTTAATACAGCCTTCATTTTCCAAGGCTGGAGTCAGCTTTTCCCTATGAATAGGTGAGCGGAGAATTGAGGTAACTAAGTCAGCAATCTTTTCAAGTTTACTGAGATCACATGTAAGCAAGGCAATAAAACAACTGGTTCATTTCTTTAAATCATTTTTCTGATTCCTCAGTGAGGTCTCATGTGACTTCCACTGATGGATCCTTACCTTGAACCTGACAAAATTTTCCTAGTTTTCATCATAGCCAACTTTTTCCTGAAAACATAAAGCTAGATCACAATTTTCAGCCCCTGGCCAAACAATTAATGTGTCCTGATGTTTCTGATATGCAAATGTTTGGATTTATCTTCTATTCCAAAAGCAGTGACCAATGGGACTCTACCCTAACCAGCAGTGACATTCCCATGACCCCCTCCAAGTAAGTGCTGGTTCATTCTATTGCAGGTCTTCACTCAGAATATAAACTGTCAACCACTGCCTCGTATCTGACAATGTGGTCGGATGTCCCCACTGCTTCAGCCGCACCTTATCTGCACCCTTCCTTGAGAGACCTTAGCTGTGGTGACTGCAACAGCATCGTCAGCTCCTGAGAGGCCTGAGTTCACTATGGTTCCCAAGACTCAGCATGGGAAGAGATCAAAAGAGCCAAGGACACCTCTCCACCCTGAGTCCCAGTTAGCTCTTACTTGACCTCCCTTCCCGAACTCCCCTTCTCCCTTTGCCCTCTCCTGCTGCCCAGCCACCACCCAGATGGTGGCCCAGATTCATTGTCTTATAACTGATTCTATCTCTAAAAAATCATTTAAAAAAAAAGCAGCATCGGGGGAGTAATGATCCTGTACCCCAACTGCTTGGTTGTAACCAGATTTTACAAAGTTAAAATAATACAAACACTGGAGTCCCAGCTTCTACCTGAATGAGCAGACTGAGGGGCCGCAGAAGGATAAATTGCCTCTGCTCTTGATGGAGACATGCTGGTTCCAAAGCCTTTGCTTTTTTGGCCTCCTTGTGGGCTGGAGCCACCTCTGAAGGCCTGGATGACAGCCCTGAGTTGGTGTGGCCATGCCCTTTTCCAAGTTCCTGGTTGAAGACTTGGAGACTGGCCTTCAGGATCAGACCAAAGGAAGTAATGGGGATAGAGAGAGTCAGGAGGCCTCCTCAGGGATGAAGCTGCAGCTGTTCATGGCAGAGATGAAGCGCATTGCTAAGGAAATAAGTCACCAGGCCCTTCAGAACATGCCCAAAGTGCTCTGTGATGTCAAAGCCCTTAAACGGAAAGCAACTTTCCTGAAAGAATAAATGGTTCTTGTCAAGGATGACATTTAAAAAAATGAGTAAGACACACCTCAGTCAATGCAGGTGTTGGTCTAGAAGTTGACAAGGCCAAGTCCAGAATGCAGCTGGCTGAACAATCTCTAAGAAACAGACAAGTGGAGCATGTTGGGAGCTGACATTGAGGAGATATTTAAAACTCAAGACATAGCTGTGATTGCCTCCAAGCTAACAGGCGTGCAGGACAGCTAAAGGATGCTTGTTCTATCAAGCACTAATATTAAAGTTAAGTCACATTATTTTATATTATGCATTTATAGTTTATTTAGGTTATTTTTCAATTGACTAAAGTCTCTCAAATTATATTTAGAGCATAAAACTGAACATATTAGATTTTTCAGGAAAAACATTTACATATCATTAAAAATACTAATCTCTTGAAATAGGCTAACATTTTAGTCATTGTTCCAAATTTTCCATTAAGCATTCCTGATCACAGAACATACATTTTCACCTCACATTGTCTGTAACAGCTAATTTTACAAAATTCTGAAAGAAATGAAATGCAGCAGAATGAAATGCAGTTAAACGATTCTTGACAGAATTTTCTTCATTGTTTCTGCTACAGAGTTTGCTCATGTTGCTGAAAGGATAGATGTTAGATGAAGACACATTGATTGCGTGTGTGTAATTTCTCCCTTGTGTGTTCTCTGGTGTATATAAGTGTTAAGAGCTGAGAATGGAGATCGCTCTTTGTTACATTCATAACCTGCATTCTTTCACATCAACCAAGGTGAGGGAATTGATTGAAGGCTTTTCCACTCTGTGTGATTATTTTCTTCAATTAAAGGGTAAGGATTTGCCTGGAAACTGGGCCCCATTCACTTAATGTACAGAGTGAACTATCATGCTAAGACCAGAGTCATGACAAAGGGTTCCTTTGGTTTCTCTCCAGTATGATTTCTCTTATATTGACTAAAGGCTGACGGAAGAAAAAAGGCTTTTCTACATTTTTTACAAATGTAGGCTTTCTCTCCCATGTGACTTCTTTTGTGTGAATATATGTTAGCATTTTGGCTGAAGCATTTCCCACATTCTTCACATTTATGGGGTTTTTCTCCTGTGTATGTCCTTTTGTGTATAGAAAGCTGAATGCTCTGGAGAAATTCTTTCCCACATTCATTACATTTATAGGGTTTATTTCCTATGTAATTTAACAGCTGTTGAGTCACTTTGGTTCTATAAGTGAAAACATTCCCATTCTAACATCCACAGGCGTCCTCTCCAGTGTGGCCTTTCTGTTCTGACATTAGATTCAATGGGTCCTTCTGACAGATATTCTGTATGTACATTCCTTGCTTGATATGGACACTCTTCCTGTCTGGCTGGGGTCTTTGGGAAATCCTCTTCCCCACAACTCAACCCCTTGCTTCAACTAGGAAATCACACCTGATTTGCAGAGCTGATACTCCAGAGACCAAAGATGGATAGTTCTCAGGATCCCATGTCTGTACAACTTTCTCTGGGATGTGTCCAGCAGGGCCCATTCTTCTGGGTGAAGTCCACAGTTACTAATATATTCTTGAGTCACTGATTCCTGTTGAGATATATCTACCACTGTCTTTTTAACAGTAAACATCCAACTGTCTTAAGGGGAAAAGGTATCTTGGTGACCTTTGCCATTTCACAGGAGAAGGAACCTGAGGAGGTTTGCAAGGTCAGGTCTGGTGACCATCCTGATGGTGAAGTATGTCCTCACAGCTGGGAACTGGGTCCTGTTGTGCTGGGGAAAGTGTCCTTTCCTACTTATAGGTCCAATAAAAAGTTAAAAATCTGAATTAGGGATAACAGCTAAGCCAGTTGCAAGGTATGTTAAGGAAGACAAAAGATACATTTAGAGACACTCAGGTCCCTAAAAAGTTAGGATATGGACTCACAGAAGAGGCAATGGTGTATTGGTTTTTTGTTCTTTTTTCTAATTATATTTCCAGTTTTTTCACACCAAGGTCTTAGAAACACTCAGGTTCAAATATGCCCCAGGGTTGGTCCCCGTGCTCTCTGCCCACATGCTCAGGGGCTCACTCACCACATTACTCCCCAGGAGGGAAGACGTGACAGGGCAGGTCTCCCTCCTCCATGACATGAGTCCTCTGCTCACTAGAAGAGGCAGAAGAGGCCCTTGAGGTGACACTCGGGGACTTTCCCTGGGACTGGGCTATGAGGGAAGGGCCTTCATGGACATCACCATCTTTTTTTCTGATCCTTTCTCTTCACTTTTCTAAGATATAGCAGAAAATAATACAAAATAACCCAAATACAATTATCCGAAAAATAATATCAAAAAATGAAAACACATGCTTTCAATGCATTGTGTTCTCAGATATTCTGGGTTAAACTGAGCTGACGGATATGCCCACCTGGATGACCAGGTAGCCCATCTCCTTAAGGAAGCCCACTCTATTCTTAGTAACAAGAGGAACACTGAGAGATGGAAGAGCCCTGAGATCACCTGGATAAACTTTAACAGGAAGGCACATCCACGAAGGAGGTCTACCCAAGCAAATGACACCAAGTTTCTCCACGTGCTCCTCAATCAGTGTGCTGTCTGTAATAGAAATAGTCTTATTCTTGACTCTGCTTCTCCACATTTGAAGATGAGTTGCCAGACAGACTTCAGATTTGGAGATCCCCAGGTCACACGAGATTCCACTGTATGAAGCATTATTATGGGGTGAGGAGTCACAGAGACACTGCTGATGATCTTTTTCAGGTGAATTCTTACAGTGGTCACCTGCACCCGTGTGCTTGCCCCAGCAATCCTTCAGATTCGAACACCAAAAGCCAAAGGATGATTACGTGGCATTTTCAAGCCATGAGGTTTCACTTTTTTGTCATCTGACATGTGCTCAAGGGATCATATTGGAATTATTCTTGTCATTTAAACATATTGGCTTAAATAAATTGAGACAAGCAAAAATTAAGTGAGTTTCTTAAAGAATCAAGACTGAGGACTTGATCCCTGGTACAGCCTCCAGATAACTCTGAGAAAGCTGTGTAAATTCCAAGTCTCACAATTGGAAATTTATAGTTTGCAAGAAAACATTTTATATTTTCAAGAATTTTTATAGAGAATGTCCTGACAGTTGTCCAGTAAATGTGTCTATTTGATGTTGCCTCTGCACTAAGGAATATGAGGAGCGTTTTTAATATCACTATATTTAGAACCTTATTCTGGGAACTGAGAGTTTAAGCAATGCCATGAATCTTGAATTCTGTCTTTCTCTGGCTGGGAAGAAACATTTTGTTGTTGCTGATGCAGCTTCTTAGCAAAATGGATCCATCTGTGTCTTGGTTCTTCTGCTTGTGCCCCTAAGCCCAGGGAGAGGGGTGCCCTTTTATTGTTGATTTTACTCTACAAACTGACCTCTTTTCTTTCCCTGTGTTCCTTCTTTTCCAAAAGTGCCTGCTTTGCTGGATGGCTCTGAAGGCCTGATAAGCCTTCCTCTTTTTTTAGGAGGTGTTCTGAAACCAGCAGGATCCTCTTTGTTTGCTCTTGCTGTGGCCTCTTTCTACCACAGTGACTACTGCTCATGTGCAGCCTCCTCCGCCTTTTAATTGGAGAGATCATGAGGTTTATTATTGTGGTTGGTGTGGTAGATATTCCTCCATCATGGTATTTTCTGGTTTTGGCACCTCCTTTGCTCCTTTCCTGTCTGATGACTTCTCATCAGAAAACACAAGACCACAAAAAATTACAAAATTACTGAAAGAAATAAATTGTTCACCTAGAATTCTATATTAACCAAAATGTCCTTTAAGAATGAAGACAAATAGGTTTTTAGATAAAAGAAAAGTAACAAGATTTTGCCATCAAAGGCCTGCACTGTAAGAAATGTCAAAGGAAGTTCTTTAGGCTGAAGACAAATGATACGAAGTAGAAACTTAGAATTGCAGAAAAGAGGAAGAGCATCAGATATGCAAATATCTCACTAAATGCAAAATATTATTTCTTCTTTTTTGGCCCCTTTTCTCATACTCAATAAACATGTAATGTTTTATTTTATTTTTTTCTTGTTATAAATTCTTTTTTTTTTTTAAGATTTATTTTTATTTATTTATACAAGCACTGGGTACAGTCAGAAGCGTGGGAAGGTAAAAGAATTCACCAGAGCCAGAGCGGGGAGCAGAGCAGGCAGAAGGACCGAAGTACACTGCTGAGGGGAGCAGCGGGCGGCAGGAGAGGTCTGCGCGCCATGTGGGACCCTCCTCTAGTGGCCGGGGAGCAGCCGGGGATCGAACCGGCGCTGCAGAGGCAGCGGGCAGCTTCGCAACCCAGCGCTCAACCGCTGCGCCACCAGGGAGGCCCAACATGTAATGTTTTAAACTGAAAATTTAAACACTGGTAGGTTGGTAACATATAAATATATTACATGTAACAACAACAACAACATAAAAGATGCACAGGGTATAAATCTCTAAATGGTTACAAGATTTCTGTATTTGTGTGTAAACTATTAATTTAGTAATTGGAAGTAGACTTTTAAAAGTTAACAATGTGTATTATAATCCTTTTGATTATAAAATAAAAAGAATACAGGGCCTCCCTGGTGGCACAAGGGGATACGATGCAACCTATGAAGCTGGCCGCAGCCACTGAAGCGCGAGTTCAATCCCCCGGCTGGGAGCTATCCACATGGTGCAGCAGACCTCTCCTGACTTGCCTGCTGCTCCCCTCAGCATTGTATTTCCGTTGATCTGCCTGTTCTGTTTCCCACTCTGTCTCTGGTGAATCCTCTCACCCCCCACCCCACCACAACTCTGGCCTGTACCCCAGCTCTTGTATGCATAAATAAATAAATCTTTAAAAAAAAAGAATACAAAAATGATAGGAAAATTTAAAATGTTATGCTAAAACAAAATTACTTCTTTTAAGTCACTTAATTTTGAAGGCCACCTTCAGGGGATATAGAATTCCTGTTTGGCAGATTTTTTTAGAGGACCTAGATTATGTCCCTCCATTTTCTTCCCGCCTCCTCTGATTCTAATGAGAAACAAGTTATTCAACACCTTGTTGCTCCCTGTGCATTAGTCACCTACATTTTTTTTTTAAGATTTTATTTATTTATACAATAGCTGGGGTACAGACCAGAGGCGCGGGAGGGTGAAAGGATTTACCAGGGACAGATTGCGGAGTAGAACAGGCAGACAGACCGAAAATACTGCTGAGAGGAGCAGTGGGTGAGACAGGAGAGGTCTGCCGCACCATGTGGGCATCTCCCTGGCTGCCAGGAATTGAACCCCCCGCTGCAGAGGCTGCAAACAGCTTTACAGTGCTGCGCTCAACCGCTTGCGCCACTGGGGAGGCCCAGTCACCTACCTGTTTGTAACAATTACTCTAAAGTTAGGCAGTTTAAAATAGGAAAGATTTGGTATCTCACACATTTTCTGTGGTTGAGGGACCAGGAGTGGCTTTACCTGGTGGTTCCAGCTCTGAGTCTCACAAGACTGCAATCAAGATGTCAGCCAGGTGAAAGTCTTGATTGACATGCAAAGATGTATTAATACATCAAAGCTTATGAACATGGCTGTTAGGAAAAGCCTCAGAACTTTGTCATGTGGTGTCCCCTTGGCTGAGTGTCCACCCAATGTGGCAGGTGAGTAACAGAGAGCCCAGGCAGGAAATCACATGCTGTCTTGGCCTGGGTCATTAAAACTGCTCATTGCTTCTGCTTATTCTGTCGGTGAGGAGTAAGTCCACCCACACCCTCTTGAGTATGGAAGAATTTGTAGACAACTGAAAACCACCACAGGCCACCTTCTGGACACTAATTATTTGCATTTCTCACACATATAAACTCCCTCTCATTCAAGGCCGTGATATATCTATTTCTATCACAGAATCAGAGTTCAGTCCAGCATCTCATCAACCAAAACAGTGCAGAGAAAGTCCTTAAACAGCATCTGTGCGAGTGAAGCTCTCTGTGCTCAGCTCCTTGTGGGCTGAGGGCCATGACGTGAAGGGACAGTTTCCTGCCCCACAAGCCATTAAGGCGGATACAGTGGAGAGACAGACACAGGGCAACACATTTAAAAAGAAGAAATGGAGCCACAAAGTGTTGCTGGACTATTGCAATGTTCAAATACAGGTGAGAAAACTGAAATTTGTCATTTTTCCTCACATGCTTACCCACCAAACCTCCAACCTCAGAAACTGTACCCATTGAACTCATTTGTAGGAGACAGAGCCCAAACCTTCCATAAGAGAGTGTGTGACCTCTTCCTTGCTCAAAACTTCAAACATTAGTTACATGGCATACTCTCCCAAATCTTTTTCTCAGCTCAGACGTTTCATCTATGCTCCAGATCTGCCTGTCCAGTTGCCACCATCACTGCATTTCTTTTAGGTCTCAGCTTCAACTTTCCTAAAAAGAATACCTAGGATGCCATTTCCTTAAATGTGCTACTTCGAGAGTCTTCCCCATTTCAGTGCAGGCCCTCCGTATCTCTACATGCATTCTGAAATATTAGGTCTCTTCCTTGGCCCCTTTTTCTTATAACCCAAATTTATCCGTTAGGAAATGCTGTCAAGTCCATCTCTAAATATATCCAGATCAATAACATTCTATCATTTTCCTGCTCACTCCCCCACAAAGCTACCAACCTCTCTATTCTGGAATCTACACTAGTTTCCTACATTTATCTTCCCACTGCTCACCTTCACCTTGTGAATCTGCACAGCAGTTAGATTGAGGCTTCTAAAGAGAAGTCACACGGATTGAACTTTGTTCAGAAAGGTTGTGTAAACCACATCTTTCTCAGAGAAAAGACAAAACCCTAAACCCTTACAACATACTCAAGATTTCCCATAGGACACACATTCCATAGCATGGTTCCTATCTCAGTTACCTCCGCTCTAGTCACACTGGCCTCCTTGCTTTTCCCAGACACACTGGTATGTACCCACCCTCATGCATCTGGCTGGAGGTTGCTCTACCTGGACAGAACATTCCCCGGGCATCCTCATGGGCGATTCATGTCCTTCAGATTTTTCTCAAAGGTACCTTTCTGAGTGAGGTGACTCTGACCACACTAGGAAGGCAGCCATCTTTCCTGTCCCCCCACACTGACTCTGGATCACCTTACCACACTTCTAGTCAGACACGTCCCTTATTACTATCACAAGTCTCCAGTCTCCCTTTCCCACTAAGACACATGTTCCATAGGCCAGCAAGTTTTGCCAGTTCTTAGTTCACTGAGGTTTCCTAGATAAAAACAGCCTGTCACACATCTGCCACAATTATCAGATTATGAATGATCAGTGTCGAGTTCCCCCCTGTTCTAGAGACAGTGTCTTTACAAGTGTGGCCTCAGGCTACATGTACACATACCTCCACTCATGTGACATCAGTGGCCCCTCTGCTCTCCCAAGTGCTGTTCTCCCCTCCCCCAACCCTCCTGCACACCACAGCACATGAGCACATTTATCACTTCAGAAAAGAGGATCCTAGGCTTATGGGTCCTATTCTTCACCAACAGTGAATGTAACTTAGATTTTACTTTATCATCCCATGAGTTGGGACCAGAGCAGCACTGGAATAACCAGACCTGATGACAGAAAGGGGGCAGCCACAGAGAAGACAGAAACCCAACAGGAACTGATCCAAGAGGAGGAATTATCTGATCTTCCTCTCCACTAATACCTAAATTTGTTTCTTTAAAAAAGTTGAAGAGGGCCTCCCTGGTGGTGCAGTGGGTTGAGCACAGTGCTATAAAACTGTCCGCAGTCTCGGCAGCATGGGTTCGATTCCCAGCCGGGCAGGGAGGATACCCACATGGCACAGCAGACCTCTCCTGTCGCGCCCACTGCTCCCCTCAGCAGTGTATTTCAGTTAGTCTGCCTGTTCT
The DNA here is from genome assembly GCF_964194135.1 of Talpa europaea. NCBI lineage: Eukaryota > Metazoa > Chordata > Mammalia > Eulipotyphla > Talpidae > Talpa > Talpa europaea. Next base: position 108,702,126 of record NC_140068.1, on the reverse strand, counting down.
GTTCCCCACTCTGTCTCTGGTGAATCCTCACTCTCCTGTTCCTCTGGCCTGTACCCCAGCTCTTGTATAAAAATAAATAAATCTTTTAAAAAAAGAATTTATTAAAAAAAATAGTTGAAGAGAAGATGGAATTAATAATTCAGAAAAAAAGGCCTAAAAGGAAGCCAAAAACTGGATGAGCCTGAAAATTCATCTCTAACTCCTGTGTGCAGGGGCTGTCCTGGGCTTTTTGTGAATGTGACAAATGTCTCCTGCTGCTGTCAGAAACAGGGACATCCGGAGGAGAATAAGGTCTGATCTCTAAACATGAAAAAGAGCAAGAATAAGCCAATGAAAACCAAGGAAGTAAAATGCAGAGTAGGAGGCCTGAGGGCCCAATATCTGAGTGAGTATAGGCTGACCCAGCCACACACACATAGCCTCCACATATATTCCTGAAGACAGGACAAGCTCAGGTGATGTCTGAGTCCTTGTGGTCACACAACCTGGTAGAAACAGTGGTCTAAGGACGGTCTCGTCTCAATATTTTTCTGTCCCCAGAATAAACACAGCACAGCAAAAATGTTATTCTAGAAGGTCCTCGGAAATTTCATTTATTTCTTGTAAAATTTTAGGAAACTTTTTTTTTTTTAACCCAACAACTCAACACAACTAGATTAGAAAAAAATAATTTCATGTCAGGATGGTTATTTTCGATAGGGAAGTAGACATTATTCCTCAGGAAAACACAAAGTACAGGCAGGGGTGGAGCCAGCCTCGCCTCTGCTGGAGCAGGAAAGTCATCAGGGAGAGACACAGGTCAGTGTGGGGAGGGGCCAGGTAGGCAGAGCTGGGCCAGTCTCCTCACCTCCTCACATTATGCTAATAGGAACACAGACACATGCAGATGCCCTTTCCAGCAAGAGAGACCAGAGGATCTTGAAGGCACAAAGTGGGGATGAGAAGAAATCCTGCAGCACTCAGTCCCCACAAGGTAAGGAAAATAATCAGTAACCACTGTGAAGGAAAATAATCAGTAACAAAGTCTAAGTGTCAACATTCTCTATAGTCCACTGCATCCTCAGACTGTCCCCCTCACAGCTTCCCCATAACCTGGTCCCATCCTCTCTGCCCCAGCCCCTCCCACCGCAGGCCTCTGGGGCCTCACCTTTAGCAGCTGAGAGACACATCAGGGCCCTGGGCACTGTCGCTGCCTGGGGGAGAACAAAACAGAACCTGGTCAGAGCCACAGAGAGATGAGACCACAGGAGGGACTGATGAGGGTGACTCCCCCACGGGCTCCATCTACACTGTCCCCAGGGGCTCAGGGATAAACCCCTGATCCACACTTACCTGCAGCCTGAGTATAGCTTCCTCCTTGTCCACCTGTGGGAAGAAACATCATGTGAGACCAGGGAAACGTCAGATCAGAGGTTCTAAAGGAATGCCCAAGTCCTGGACCACAGGGAAGTTTCCAGACTATGACTGAAGACCCAGGGCAGAACCAGGAAATATGAAGAGAAGGACATGAGGGGGGACTGGACCAACTGCCTCTTGGAATCTGTCTTTAGCAGGGACCTTTCCTTCTGCCATTTGCTGGGACTTGGGTTCCCACATCAGCAGAAATATCAGGGTGAACATTTCACTTTGTGATTCATTTTCATAATTCTTTACAAAAGAATGAGTGTTAAAAATCAGCCCCAGACTGTGTGTGGATGGTACTTACCATTAACCAGGTAGGGCAAGTTCTACTTGACATTTGAAAGCCCCCAGTGGACAAGATCCCCAACTCCCTTCCTTACCGGAGCGCGTCTTCTACTAGATCACAGCTGCAGCCACCACAGCTCCAGTGAGCACAGCTCCAAGGAGAACCAGGCCAGCAATGACGCCCGCAGTAGGGATGGAGGACTGAGGAGTGGGCACTGGAAGGGAAGGGAAGGTGAGACCCTGAGCCCCAGGCCTCCATCTAAAGGTCCCCTGAGCAGAGCCTCTGTACCCACATCCCCCTCCTTCTTCCTCCACATCACAGCTGTAGCCACCGCAGGTCCAGGGAGCACAGCTCCAAGGAGAACCAGGGCAGCAATGATGCCCACGGTGGGGATGGAGGACCGAGGAGGGGGCACTGGAAGAGAAGGGAAATTTCCAGAAAGGCTCCTAATTCCCCTGAGAAGCTCTGTACCCATGTCCCCCTCCTTACCCCATTTCAGGACTCGGGGCTCCAGCAGCCCCTCATGCTGCACACAGCACGTGTATCTCTGCTCCTCTCCAGAAGGCACCTCCACAGCTGCCCACTTCTGGAAGGTTCCATCCCCTCCAGGCCTGGTCTCCACCAGCTCCATGTCCTGGGTCAGGTTCTCCCCATCTCACTGCCAGGTCAGGGTGATGTCCGCAGGGTAGAAGCCCAGGGACCAGCACCTCAGGGTGACCTCATGGTTAGAAATGGGGTGGTGGGTGATGTGTGTCTTTGGGGGATCTGTGGAGAAGGGTGAGATCATTCACGCTTTGTGTTTTCTCCATGCACACTGAAGCAGCACTAGAGTACCATCCTCAGAATGCACAGACAACAATGGGTTTGGGAAAAAGGAAGCACAAAACCTGATACCAGCCTGACCTGGGGAATCTGAGATTATCTCCTATTCTCTCGAGTCAGAGTGAAAGACCTAAGTAGGAAGATGCATATCTCTAAGGAGGAAAACAGACTTTTGCTCCTGAACAGGGTTGTGCTTAAATGAGGAGTCCACATTTCTAAAAATGTTCTCATTTCCCACTGAAATGAAGACCCTGAAACAAGACCTTGAGAGAAAGGCATGGTTCCCAAGATGGTTGCGGGGCAAACTGGGTGAAGGATGATTTCAGGGATGCCCCCTTCCCCCCCTCACCTTTCATCTCTGGAGAAAATGGATTTCTTAACTGGTTTTCAAACAAAATAAGAAACAAACAAACAAACAAACAAACAAACAAACAAACAAACAAAACCCCGACCCTCTGGGAAGTTCTCTCACCCAGAGGGTCAGCCTCTCTCTAGCACAGAATATGAAAATCTCTGGGTTCGCCTCCCTCTCCAACCAGGTGTGCCCTGAAGTCCAGGAGCGCAGGTCCTCACTCAGGGCCAGGTAGGCCCACTGACTGAACCCGCGGAGGAAGTGCCCGTCGGGCCCCACTTCGCAGAGACCCTGTCCCCGCCCTGTGTCAGCCCCGCTGTCACCCCGCTGTCACCCCGCCCGCACTGCCCTCCCTCCAGGAATAAACCGAAACTGAGAATGAAATAGTTCATGAAAGCCCCGTGGGCTGTTCCAGGCAGGATCTATAGTCTCAGGGTGGCCCCTCCGATCCGGAGCCTGGGCGCAATCCTGACCTCTGTGAGGATGGGGGTGGTGACCTGGCCCAGGGCGCATTGCTCACTCTGGTTGTAGATGCCCCACATGGGGCACGTTGGGCATGTCTGTGCTCTGGCCTTCTCATTCCTGTCTCCTTCTCCCAATACTCCTGTCCTGCCTGCTCCACCCAGGGTGCAGCAGCTCAGTCCTCAGACTCGCTGCACCCCTGTGAAACCGCTCAATTGGTGTCTCCACGGAGCCTATGGCTATGTACTTGGGCTCCCCTATACCAGGGCCAGGACAACTGGGAATCTGGGGGTGGGGGGGGGGAAGACTCTGGCTGACCCTCCTCTAGGAGAGAAAACTGGAGTGATGGGTTCAGGAGGGGGAAAGGGGACAAGGAGGAGTTTGTGAGATTGATAAGGAGTGGCAGGATGAGAAGGCCTGAGACTTAGGGGCCAAGAGGACAGTGGGAGGCTGGAAGGGACAGAAATGGACCAGGACAGGGTGGGGCTGAGAGGCCACAAAGAGAACCTGGGGAGAAGCCTTTTCCTGGGTCCTGTGCCTCCCTCTCCTGCTTGAGGCAGTGGCTCACGCTCCTTCTTCACGCTCCTTCACACTCCTTCAGGCAGGGGCCTTTTCCCTCCCAACCCCACACTCACCTGCTCAGGTTTCTGACAGGGCCAGGGCCCCCAAGACCAGCAGGAATAGCATTTGTGGCATCATGACCTGCTTCCTTCCAGTTTGTGTGTGGTGGCATTTCATGGAGACTTTTTTACCCGGAAGGCGGTGATGCTGACTGGCTTCTATGGAAACTCTATACACAATGGGAAGTGAGACCTGCTTGAGTGAAGAGTATGCAGCAGGAGGACCACTAGGTGAGAGAGGACCTAGGGAATCCCCACCAGAACCTTCCCCACCACAGAGAGACACACCCCAAGTGTTGAAACTCTGAGTACTACACCAGGGACCTGGGACTATTCCCTGCCCCCTCCTCTCCTGCACCAAGTCCTTTGTCACACCGTCTTCCTGAGGCCAGGCCCAGGGACTGGGTCAGTGACAGGACCCCAAAGCAGACACAGTGTGAAACAATAACAGACTACTCTGAAGGGATGGAGGAAGGGAGGGAGAGAAAGAGGAGAGAGACAGAAAGCAAGAGAGAGCGCGCGTGAGAGAGAAAAAAAAACTGGCACATGGCCAGATGCTATCTGTCCTACCCCAGCTAGAGTCCATTGAGCAGACACTGAGTTCTAAGCCAAAGCTGATTGTGGCAAACTAGTGGGTTCTCCACAGATAGCTCTCACCAGAGGTTTAACTGGCAAAGCCCCAGCTGTACAATTATCAAAGTGCCTACAGCAAGACTGCCAAAAGTCCAGCAGTTAACTGGTCAAAAGCCTCAACTCTGCCCTATTTCCCATCAACCCCCACTGAGGAGCTGGAGTTTGGAAGGTTCCACCTTCTACCATCACTTACCTGAAGGGATAGAGTCTAGAAAACTCTACCTTCGACCATCCAGCTGCCTGTGCATGACACCCACTGGCTCAAAGACTGCTCCTCACTGTTCCTCTTACAGTTTCCCACTTGCAATTTTTGTCACCATGTCCATGATGATGAGAGTCAGGTGTCTGAATGTTGGGATGTGGCCTCAGAAGAGTTTTCTCAGCAGTGTATTCAATAAAAATAGCAATCCATCAAGAGACATTGTCTAAACATAACTGGCATGGTAAAGGCCCACATTTCTAGAAAACAATCAATCGATACGAGCCAAAAAAATAAAAAAATCTCAACAGAGTTTCCTATTAAAGGAGATGGCGATGGGTCTTTTCAGGGTGGTAGGGCCAGTGGAGAGAGATTAATATTAAAATCATTTTCTTTCCACTTTCATCCCAGTTTTATCAAATACTACAGCACAGTGCATTTGTGAACTAAATCCAATTCCAACCTTTTTTTTTTTTTTTTTAAAGATTTATTTATTTATTTATATAAGCACTCGGTACAGTCAGAAGTGCAGGAGGGTGAGAGAATTCACCAGAGCCAGAGCAGGGAACAGAACAGGCAGACTGACAAAATACACTGTTGAGGGGAGCAGCGGGCGGCAGGAGAGGTCCGTGTGACATGTGGGACTCTTTCTGGTGGCCGGGGATTGAACCGGCGCTGCAGAGGCGCAGGCAGCTTCCAGCTCAGTGCTCAACCACTGCACCACCAGGCGAGGCCCTAATTCCAATCTATTTTACCTATTTTTTCATAAACTCATAGGAAAGCATAACCAAGTAGAATTTCTGTTGACTTTGTTTCAACTTTTCATAGGGGATCTTAGATTGAGCTCTCAACATTCCATCTGCCCAGGCCTCAGAAACTAGGCCACTGGACAGTCTTGCCTGACTCCACCTGCAATGTTTGTTCCTTTGGGTAGATTTCCTCCTTTTAAGGTCCCCAAGACTTTTTTCCTCTGGGGTCTCCAGACCTGCCAATGGAAGTAAGTTTCCTGCTCTCCTGGGGGGCTCTGAACGCTAAAGACCAGGTGGCAGGCACTTTTCTTCTTGGTTCTGCTCAATCTTAACTCTCAGAAGATCTCACTTGTGACATTTTGTCAAAATCTGGTAATGGAATCACATTTCCAATTCTCTACTTAAGGGGAAACAAATAAAATTCCTTCTTGAAATTACACAAACATTGTCACCAGTGTTAACAATGTTTATTACCATTTTCCATATTATGATATAAAGAACACAGGAAATGCAAACATCATTTAGTTCTGCTCACAAAATGCATTAAATGTTGCAGCAGATCACGGCCAGTTAAAAGAAAAAAATCTTCCTTGAGTCAAAAAACAAACAAAAAAACCTCCAGTAGTATTTCAAACAAAACATACTAAGTTAATTCAATTCTATAGAGAAAACCTCAGTCTTGAGCTCTGTCAGACAGCATGGATCTTGAAATATAATTTTTCCAGAAACTATTTATGCAAATGATAAGTACCTGGCATAATCAAAATTAAAGATCTGACGATAATATTGTTGACAAGGAGATTTGCTCAACATTATAACTTACTTTTCAAAGTAACAAACAGAATTGATAAGCAACAGTACATAAGACATAAGTTTCACATAATACATTTTAGAAGGTGGATATTAATATTTATGTATATGCTAAGTTTAAACATTTCTGTCAAGTAACAATGCTTCCCATTAAGTTCCAGTTTACCTGACCACTATCAACTAGGTCAAATTCGTCTAGTGCCTTTCCCAAGAAGAAAGGCAGAAATACTATGGAGTGTCTTGGGAGTGCTACTGAGTTTCCATAAAATTTCCTCTGATCAATCAAGCAAAAGACTAAAATTTAAAAAAATTTTAGAATCCTGGGAAGTTTTATCACAAGTATTAGAAAATATAACATTTAACTGCCCAATGGTGACAACTTAAGATATCAAAGCTCCGTGGACACTCCACCAGCCCAATACTAACAGAACTGGATGCTCCCCATCTTCTACCTTTTTCCAAAAATAACTAATTCTTTCTCCTGCCTCGCCATAACTTATTATTTCAGTCCCACAGTTGGAATTCTTAATCTTCAAAAACCTTTCATTTCGCAGCTCCCGTTCCATCCGATGCCCAATGACGTGAGCAGCGCACCCCAGGCGGCCCTTTGGTGCAGCGTGTGCCGGCAACAATGACACAGGCTGGAAGGAAAAAAGTTGCACTCCACAGGCAAATTTAGAGATGTACATGTTTCAAACAAAACATTAAAATCCAAATTAGTGTTCATTACCCACCCATGATCTCAGACTAAGCATCCTGGAAGCATGTGTACCACTTTCCATTACAGTTGTTGTTTGTTTTCAGCTCTTATTTCTTAAAGGCAAAAGACTGCCAACCTTTCTAAATTTAGATTTTGGGGAACTGCTCACTAAGCTCATAGAGTTGACTGATTTTGTTGTCCTTTTCCTTTAAAGATCACTTTGGAAAGTTGTAGCATTTGATATAGCAAAAATCATGATCTCGCAAATGAATGAAAACTGGGTGGATTCCTGACTCTGCTCCTCGTTGTGCAACCTTTAATAAATCACATACTTTCTCCAAGTTCTGTGTTATTATAGGTTCCATAAGGGGTAATAAGGCATGTGAGCATATTGAGGACACAGCTATGGGACTGGAAACTGTACCCTCTTTCACCTGAGGGAAAGAAAGTTCAGGAATTGGTGACCCCTACATACCTCCTCCTAAGGTCAGAGGGTCCCCAGGCCTGAGAGACCCTCCTGCTGTCACCTGGGAGGGGCCTTTGATGAACAGACCCTCCTCCCTGACAAACTGAGAAAATAGAACTAGGGAGACGGGAGGCCAGGGATCATTTCTAGAACTGACAGCTGGACACTGAGGGCAGGGCTGAGAGCTGGAGTCAAGTGCCACATTTTTTTTTTTTTTTTTTACTGATCCAGACCCGGCCCTATCAGGGCCGCTCAGGCCCGGGACAGTCCTCCCTGGACAGGCTGGTGCCTGCATCCAGCAGGAGCAGCAGCGGGGCACGGGTTCTGTGCAGGGGCACCCGCACCCTGGCTTTGCCTTTGGTTTGTTCAGTAAGTCAGTGAGTCCCCACTTTGACAAGACAAGAGTTAGGTTTTGCCATTTTCACCCCCCAACACCAGATGAACATATCAAGCTCACACATTTTCTGGAAGCAACACGGTATTTTTGTTTGTCACATAGCCCAACGCATGGAATGCCCTATCTCACGAGGGCTATTTTTCCTCTTTCAATATCTGTTCATTGATGTCTTCATCACATAGAAATCCCAGGAGTCTGTTGTCTAAGTGACATCTCAGAGCAATGCTGAAGCTCCTCTATTCTGCAGGTGGAGCCATTGTGATGCTTCTGCTCCTGAGAGTTTTAGCAGGGAAGTAGCTATGCATCCACGAGTCAAGCAAAGAACCAACCATTTGTCCAATATTTACACAAGACACTAAAAGAGTTTCCCTACTTCATAAGACCTAGTATCTTCAGCTTCTGAAGCACTGGGTGACATTTGTGCTTGAGATCCTTGCAAACCACACCTCCTGTGTTTGATCCTTGCAAACACCCTTTCCTGTGCTGAGTTCTCTCCCCTGAGCTCCAGCGCTGGGGCCAGAGCACAGACTGATGAGGACCTAGGGTCCTGCTATCCCCTCTTGAGTGGCTCCTGGCAGCATGGACAGCAGGTGGCCCTCGGTGGGTCTGAGAGTGACTCGCCTGTGACTGGCCTGGCAGAAGCTGTGGCCACAGGAGATGGTCCCAGGGCCCCTGTCTCCAGGCAGACGCTGCAGGTCCCCTCTGCCAGAAGGGTCCAGTCATGGCCCCGAGGTCATGACTGTCCTGCAAGTGGGTGAGGAAGTGGAACAAACTGACAGAAGAGGAGACGCTCCAGGTGGAGGTGACCACTTCTGCTCTGGTCAGGCAGAGGAGCCTCCTCCCTGGTCCCTCACACCAATTTTGCTTTGTTAGCTGTAAACAAACTTTAGTCATAGGAGCTGTTAACAAAATGGAAATGGTGGGAGTATACAAGAACTCCACTACGTTTGCCACATTTCTGTAAATATAACAGAATTTTTATGTTATTTTCTTTTTGAACACCCTCATTTTAGTAATAGGTTATGGAAGGTACAAATGATCCAGTTATCCTCGGTGTTGTCAAGAGACCAGCAAAAGGGGTTCTGGGGAGAAAAGCTGGAAACCTCACACCCAGGGCAGGCTCCGGAGTCTCCTCTCCTCTGAGCCCTGCTGCTCTGACTCCTCACAGAGCATCTCACCCCACGACGCCGCCCTCCAGGACCCCCAACTCTGCCCACCTCAGCCCCCCGCCCCGTCCTGGCGGCTCCACCAGAATCCCGAACAGCGCGGCAGCGCCCCCGTGTGGCCACAGGGCTGAGCGCAGGAGACCAGAGCTGCCCTTTCTCCTGCTCCGGCAGGACGGGTTCCCTGGACCCCCAGCGGCAGGATAGGGGTTTGCCCACAAGGGGGCGCCCAGGTCCAGTGACAGGTTAGGGGTCCTCCAATTTCCACCCCAGTGACTATGGACTGGGCCTCAGGATAGAGCCAAATTTCCGGGTCATAACAAGAGGTTCCCAGGTTCTGGGAAGATCCCCAAACTACACAGGTTCCCTCAATGTCTAAGAATGCACCCCTGCCTGCCATGTACCTGGTAAATCCCAATGAAAGCCTGCAATAGTCACCAAGGGCTCCAGGACTCCTCCTTTGCCCGTCTGCTCAGATCATAGAGATCCTGCACCGTGCCTTCCTGCTGCTATACCTGACTTCCCTCACATTTCTCTGCCCCTTATGAAAGTCTGGGAGTCAGTTACTTTGGGATGCCTATCACACCAACTCCCTTGATGGCCATCTTGAATAAAACTCCTTGATGCAAAGACAATTCTGATTCAGTTTGGCTTTCTGGATGCAAACAAAAGACCCGGTGTAATAGCAGGAAGGGACATGGAGCAGGTTTTCTGTTCCAGCAGACCGGGGTAAAGGAGAGAGTCCTGGAGCCCTCAGTGGCTTTTCAGGCTTTTATCAGGATTTATCCGGTACATGGCAGGCTGGGGGGCTGCCAGGGGTGCAGGCCTGCCAGCCTCCCAGGCCCCAGCAAGTCTTCACTCGTTCTGGGCTCTCCGGCATTCTCTGGCGTTCTCTCTGCGTCTCTCGTGGTTCTTCCATTCGTTCTGCTTCTGCTCTCTGCTTTCTCTGCTTCTGCTGGCGTCCCTGTGACGCTGCCCTTAAAAAGCCCAGGTGAATCCCATCTACATCTGCCCACACCCTACTCCAGGTGCCCGCCATCAGGCATGCATTCAGACAGCAGGGATCGATCATCTATCCTGATGGAGGGAGGGCAGAAAAGCCTGATACTTTTACCTGACCCTACACCTGGCTTGAATGTTTACAGATGTGGGGGCTCTTCAGGATTCCCTTCCCTTGAAGCTCAGGGGCCAGACTGGTGGGTGACAGAGCCGCCACTCACTTTTAGCAGCTGCTGCAGCTTCTTTGTCTGGGAGGACTGGGAGACGGGCTGACTGTGCCTCCACTGGCCACCCCTCTACCATCCCCTCCACCTTTGCATGGGGGAGTTTTGGAGGACTACCAGCTTGAACCTAGTCTGTCTGTCTGACTGGCCAGGTAAGTTTAGTACCTTCGATACTGTAAGGGCAGGACAGGACACAGTGCAGGTTTTCTGATCCCATGCAGACCGGGTAAAGGAGGAGTCAGAGTCCTCAGTAGTTTTGCAGATTTTTTATTTGGGGTTCACCAGGCATATGGCAGGCAGGGGTGCTGGCTGGGGGGCTGGCAGGCTGGCAGGCCTCCCAGCCCCCAGCAAGTCTTCACTCTATCTGGGCTCTCTGGCGTTCTCTGCTTCTGCTTCGGCTTCTCTTTCAGGTTCTACTTCTGCTGCTGGTGCTGCTACTGCTACTGCTGCTGCTGGTGCTGCTGCTGCTGCTACTAGCGTCCCCCCGTAGTCTTAGCTCAGCTGAATCCCATCTACCTATGCCCACACCCTATTCCAGGTGCCCGCCATCAGGCATGCATTCAGGACAAGGATCCATCATCTATCCTGATGGCGGAAGGGCAGAAAAGCCTGATATTTTCTTTACCCTACAGTCCACCCCCTCAGGGTTTTCTGCCATATAGTCCACGTATATACAATTTTTTAAGCAAACATAAACAGTGCAGCCATGGCCCACAAAAGCAAATACATCACAACAAAATACAACAGAACACAAATAAGTCCAGGCAGGGCACCAACCTAGTGCAAAAGACAATTATTGGTACCAGCAGATAAGCCACCAAATCTGCTGCCGAAGGCACTGCTCATACGAGGGAGGGGAATCACTCACGGCATCTACTATATCACACCAGGAACCGTCAGGCTTCCTGGCCTTCTCTGGCTGTAGTCTCGGCTACAAGGCACACACAGCATCCACCCCCAGGATGCACTAGCTCTGGGATTGGCAATTTTATTCTGTTGGGGGTAATCGCCAACCCTCAGGGTTTCTGTCTGCAGTCGCTCCAACACTCGGCCTTCACGGCCACCAATGCGACTCACAGACCCCTGCACTCAAGCCAACCCACTGCACAATCACATGGGTCGGGGATCCAAACTCTGCATTCGGCTTGGGCTCCACCCCAAGCCACGTTCCCCACCCGTCCCCCAAGGACAGGTTCCTCAGCTCCTCACCCTCACTCAAGAATGAGCAGGGCATCACCCACATGTGATTTTATGAGACTCACAGGTCTTCAGCATACCCAGGCTGCTTAACAGCCGCTTAGGGCTTCTCAACTTAGCATCAGTACCAGCTTTTGCCTACTTAGTTGGCTTTTCTCCTCCAACTGGCTGCTGGGCATGCACAGGCTGCTTTTGGCCATCTAGGCCCACTGGCCACCCCCAGATTCTCAAAAAAAAACATAACCTGCCAAGGTCCTCCGCCTTTTGGTGGGATTGTCAGTCCAAGATCATCAGTTCATCAGTCTATCAGTCCAAGTCCATCAGTCCATCAGTTCAAGTCCATTGTCCTCTCCCTGCTTCAGCAACGGCCTGCTGCCTCAGGGGTCATTGGCTGGTCCCTTCCAGTGTCATTGGCTGGTCCTATCCGGTGTTGGTGGCTGGTCCTTTCCGGTTTTGGTGGCTGGTCCTTTTGGGCGTCTCCTTCACGCCAGGTCTCATCCTGTAGCTCGTGGACGTTGTCCACCTTCTGTGCCGCCATGGCACCTCCAGCGTCATCACAGGCACACAGTCTGTTCTCCTTAGTCCCTCCAGGTCTTCGGAGGGCTCCATACCTGTCTGCATGGATCTTGCCGACTTACGCCAATTGTAAGGGCAGGACAGGACACAGTGCAGGTTTTCTGATCCCATGCAGACCGGGTAAAGGAGGAGTCAGAGTCCTCAGTAGTTTTGCAGATTTTTTATTTGGGGTTCACCAGGCATATGGCAGGCAGGGGTGCTGGCTGGGGGGCTGGCAGGCTGGCAGGCCTCCCAGCCCCCAGCAAGTCTTCACTCTATCTGGGCTCTCTGGCGTTCTCTGCTTCTGCTTCGGCTTCTCTTTCAGGTTCTACTTCTGCTGCTGGTGCTGCTACTGCTACTGCTGCTGCTGGTGCTGCTGCTGCTGCTACTAGCGTCCCCCCGTAGTCTTAGCTCAGCTGAATCCCATCTACCTATGCCCACACCCTATTCCAGGTGCCCGCCATCAGGCATGCATTCAGGACAAGGATCCATCATCTATCCTGATGGCGGAAGGGCAGAAAAGCCTGATATTTTCTTTACCCTACAGATACCAAAGGGTTTAATTTAATTGTCTCTTCTGGGGCAGTCAAGTGGGACTGCCAAACATAATACGGTGAGTTTCTACCGGGGTGGGCTCTGGCCTGGGGAAGCTCAGAGGCAGTCCCCTCTGCCTGCCTGATTCTACTTAACCTCAGCCCACTCCGTTCTGTTTTCTCTCCCTATGCTCAGACTGCAATGGGGAACTGAAGTTCAGTACCAGAGGAGAGTCCTTTGGAACGCATTCTATATAACTGGGAGTCCTTTCTCTTTTAAAAAAGTGAAACCTTGCGGTCTTCTTTCCTTTGGATTCCCCCTTGAGATGTTGTTTTCCAAGCTGTCTTGTGTGCCATGCTTTGTGCATGTTGTTTGTTGTTTTACGATAAATTGATAGGAGAAAAGAGAACTGTGACAGAGGTGTGGCTTTGTTGTGTGCTAAATCTAGAACCTCAGATTTAAAGAGCTGATGGAGATCAGTTGATGGAGATCAGTTAAAAGTAAATACATGTTTGAGAAACAGAGCCTTTTCCAAAAGAGTTACTGTTTGGAGACCTAGTTAATAAAAGTTTTTAGAGTCTTAATAATTATTTACTGAAGTGAGTACATGTGACCAAAAATTTTAAATGAAAAATTAAGAGATCTCTGTGTCTCTGTTTTAAAAATGTGTCTTTTGTTTTCAGAGCGTAGCAGGCTGGATTAAAAAACAGAACCCAAACTTTTGCTGTCTGTAGGAAACATATTTAACTTCAAAGATAATCACAGATTGAGAATAAAAGGTTGGAAAACAATCCTACAATCAAATGGACCAAAAAAAAAAAGAAGGCAGGAACAGCTATCCTTGTATCAGATAAAAATGACCTCAAACTGAAAAAGATAGAGATATAGACAGACCCTACATTATGATTAAGGGGACAATACATCAAGAAGACATAACACTCATCAATATAAACTCACCAAATGAAGGAGCACCAAAATATATCAGACAATTATTATCATCTATGAAAACAGACATTAGAGAAAATACTTGCTTTCAGAAGTTTTTATATTTAATGTCAATCTCTCTGATCCTTGGGTTGATTGTTAGCCAGCCTGGGGGAACACAGTGGGGCACAGAATAATAGAGGAAACCACTGTGGGATTGAACATGGGCTTAAAAGTGGACCAATTTGATTGGAACTTGACCAGCACCAATCAAACAGCTGGGCTTGGAGTTCCCCTACCTGACCATATTCCCAGCCCCCCAACCCCAACCCCATCCCCCGGGTCTGGTGCTCAGTTTTAAAGCCAAAGCCCAAGCCTGGTATAGGTCAGGTTGAACACTGGTGCAGTTCAACTGGTAAAAATCGAATAGGTGGGATTGCAAAAGGACCAACCTGGAGCTCCCACAGGTGCCAGTCAACTGAAAAAAGGACCAGTCAGGATTGAAAGGCAGGCACCTTGAAGAGTATTTAAATCAGGCTTCAGCCAGCTTCATGGCATTAGGTCAGATTTGTCTGGACTCTCTCCTGGGAAGACCTTCACAGAGCTGGAACCGTGATGCCTGTGCTCTGGCAACTCCTCCCGGACCTTACCTCTGCCTCTGTTCCAACATCACCTGCTAAATGACACCAGTGGCTGTTTGCTGTTAGTATCTCTAAGAGCTATTGCCCTGGTCCCTGACTCTGACACATCTGGCACCACTCTCTGGTGCTGTTGCCTTTGGTCCTGACCAGTTGGGTGTGAGGTGCTGCCCTGCCCAGGCTTCAGATTTGCTCTTGTTGACTGCTGTGGTGCCACCTCTTGAGAGACCTTGGAGATCTTTGATTTCATAACCTTTGACTTTGACACCTTTGCATTTGATCTCTGCTTCAAATTGAAGCTTAACAATTGCCACTGCCTCTGTCTCTGTCTCTAACTCTTTCCTCTCTCCCAACTTCTCTCTCCCTTTTGTAAACAAACCCTGTTGTTGTTGAACCCTAGCCTGAGCTGTGTCCTGCCATTGCATTTGTAAATACACAGGTGCCACTCCACCAGCCAAGTCATTTAGGCTCCCTTACCCTCCCACCATCTCAAAGCTAATAAGTTATGAGTAAAAATAAGGAACATGTTATAGGAACTTTAAGATTAACTTTTTATATCAGTAATATACTTCTGTGAAACTAAGTTTTAATTTCTTCCATGTGCCTGAAGGGAAAAAAACATTCTGTGACTGTGATGAGCTTTTTGGTAGTGTCTATTTAAATGATCTAAAGATCTAATAATCTAAAGGTGAGAGAAAGAGAGAGAGAGAGAGAGAGAGAGAGAGAGAGAGAGAGAGAGAGATCTTACCCAGTCAGTAATATTGAGTCTTGCCAGAGAAATTTTTTATACTTAAAATCTTCATCACTCTCGATAATAAATTGTTTATCAAACTGCATGTATTTGTTAAGCCTGTAACAAAACTACCCCGATAATCAGCATTCTAAAATATTAAAACAAATCAGATCATTTGGGTATTTAAAACTTCATGGAAACAAATGCTTATACCTTTCCAGCATGTGTGTATATATATATATATATATATATATATATATATTAATAGGAGTTTCTGAAATATATGACTTTTTAAAACCTAATAGATTCTGATATAATATTATTGGTCAATTCCAATTATTCTAAAACATGCACATCACAAAATAGAGGGGATCTGGCTGCATTCGAATCATCAGCAAGCAGAGGGGAGGTCAGGCGGCCTTGCAGCCCCTCACCTGTGAGCTGTGCCTCCTTCCCTTTCCCCAGGTCTCTGCGCAGCCACTCCATGCACGTGCCCTCCAGCTACTTCCTGAAGCGCGCAGCCTCTCAGAAGGCCTCCCACTCGCGCCGGGAGATCTGAGCGGCCGTGTCCGCCGCGGTCCAGGAGCGCAGGTCCCTGTTCAGGGCCAGGTACTCAGCGCCGCCGTCGTAGGCGAACTGACTGTACCCGCGGAGGAGGCGCCCGTTGGGCCCTAAGTCGCAGCCAGACATCCGCTGGATGGTGTGAGACCCTGTCCCGCACCCCAGCAGTCAGCCCTGCGGTCACCCGGAGAATCCCAACCTCCCGCGGAATAAACCTAAACTGAAAATGAAAGCAGGAGACTGTCCCACGGGCTCTTTCGGGGTCGAGGGACCCAGCAGGTCCCTTAGTCTGGGGTGACGCAGGGACCTGGAGACTCGGGGGAGACTCTGGACTTTGAGGATGGGGTTCCTGGCCTGGTCCTGGCCAGAGTAGCTCACCGGCCTCGCTGGGGTAGTAGCCGCGCAGGGGGTGCAGGTTGTCTCGGTACCACGCTCCGCTGTCCCTGGTGATCTGGGTTTCCGGCGCCCAGTGCTCCGGCCCCTCCACCTCTACCCACGGCACCACCGGCACCATCCTTGGCCCCGCCGCGTCTCTGTTGAACCGCACAAACTGTGTGTCGTTCACCTAGCTCACTGCGATGAAGCGGGGCTCCCCGGGGCCGGGCCGGGACATCACGGTGGAGAAATACCTCAGGGGGTGGGAGCCTGGGGGTGGGAGGGGAGACCCGGGCTGACCCTCCTCACCACTCAGGTTCCAGGTTCCAGAGAGATTGAGCAAGAAAGGAGAAAGGGACTAGGGTGCTCTTGAGATTGAAGAAGGGCAGCAGGACAAGGAGGGCTGAGACCTAGGGAGACTGGAAGATGGGCCAGGAAAAAGCAGAGCAGAGGAGGGGACCATAGGGTCTGCAGTGGCAGAAACTGGAGCCTTTCCTGGCATCCTGTGCCCCAGCTGAGTGGTCCCCTAGCTCCTTTCTCCATGGATAAGATTCCTGCACTCACCTGCCCATGTCTTGGTCAGGGCCAGGGCCCTGGAGAGCAGCATCAAGAGGGTTGGGGGCTTCAGGACTCCCATGCTGGGTTCTGGAGAGAATCTGAGTCCTGGCAGGAAGACTCAGTTTTTTGTACTGGAGGTGGTGATGCTGATTGGTTTTTCTAGACCCTCCAGGCAATGGGGAGTGAGACTGGGGATGACTCACCTGTGTCAGGCTTGAGGACCCTGCACAGGTTGTCAGAAGAAGCAAAACTAAGGGAGGTGGGGAATCCCTAACAAAATGTTGCCCAAGCCAGACACACCGTGCTTGGGGCTGAGACCCTGACAACCCCACCAGGAGACAGGGGACTTCGCCCTGCCCCCTCCTCTCCTGCACGGAGACCTTTGTCACACTGTCCCCCTGAGTCCAGGCAAGGGGCTGGGTCAGGAGTCTCAAACATTTTCATCTCAGGATCTCTGCAGCCTTATAAATTAGCGCAGGCTGAAGGCATAATTTTGTTTCTGTGGGTTACAGCTACCAGTATTTACCACAGAAGGAATAAAGCTGTTTTCAAAGATGTTACTGTTGCATTTAGCATACTAATAGCCCACTGCAGGATAAAGGGATTTTTTTTTTTTAAGATTTATTTATTTATTTATTTTTACAAGCACTGGGTACAGTCAGAAGCACGGGAGGGTGAGAGAATTCACCAGAGCCAGACGGGGAGCGGGAGCAGAGCAGGCAGAAGGACCGAAGTACACTGCTGAGGGGAGCAGCGGGTGGCAGGAGAGGTCTGCGTGCCATGTGGGACTCTCCTCCGGTGGCCGGGGAGCAGCTGGGGATCGAACCGGCGCTGCAGAGGCTGCGGGCAGCTTCGCAACCCAGCACTCAACCGCTGCGCCACCGGGGGATGTTAAGAGAAACAACTTTCAGAAAATACTCAGGATGTTGAGAGGAAGGGACCTTTTACACATTATATTACTGCAAAACAAACGTCTCCCACTCAAGGTCCCTAAACATCTCTTTCCAACACAGAATCGGAGTGAATGCAGCCTCTCCTCTCATTCGGTCCACGCAGAGGAGGCGCCTTGAGAGCACATACATCCTGGTGGGCTGAGGGCTTGATGTGAAGGGACGGATTCCTGCCCCACCCGCCCTCCGTGTGGATACGGTGGAGGAACAGGCGTGAGGTAACTCGTAGGCACATTTAAATAAGAGAAATGGAGGCGCAAAGTGTCACTGGTCATCACAATGTTCAAAGTCAAAAAACCAACTTGAAATTTGTCATTTAAAAAATATGCTCCCCAGCAACCTCTGCCCCCAGTCGGGGAATTCCATGCTTGTAGGAGGCAGAGACCCCACCTTCCACACAGAGGAAAACTTGCTTTCTTTCCCCAACATTCTTCAGGTGACATGACCTGAGTTTCCCCAGACAGGTGACCACGAGCAGGACTCTGACAGAGGATGTGGGGACACAGAGACTAAGCAGAGCAGAAAGATGTGGCAAAAGTGGCAAGGGCAGCAGTGACAACACCTCGAGTCCTGGGGCCGCAGGGACAGCCTCTGAGCCGCAGGGGCCAGTGTGCAGCCGTGGGGGTGGCAGTGGTGTGAACAGGGACACGGTGCCCAGTGGAGGGGCGGGTGAGCCCCGACCTGGTGTGCGAGGGGGTTCTGTTCCTGCGTGTGCTGACTCAGGTGTGTTCTGTGGCTCTCCCTGAAATAAATACCCCCCTCCACATAGCCACACCCCACCCTTTTCCTACACATACATATACATGTACAGGATCCTAGACATGCACATCACATCTACACGTACAGTAGTATATTGTATAGTATTATATACACGCATACACATTTCATATGTATCAATATATTAATTTCTTTATTAAATTTCTAGAGAAACTTGGATCCTAATATTCACGAAGAAGTGAGAAGTCCATTCAGGGATAGTTGTGCAGATTTTCTTTATGCTGAGCTGGTCACCCCTTCCGTGTGTCCTGACTGTACCTCATGGGAGAGGAAACAAAGTGAACTTCCTAGCATATGTCCTGCCTTTTTCTTCCCAGTAAAATAACATTTAAATGTGGATTTGGGGTAGAGGTGAATGACCCCTATTCCTACATCCTCCCACGATGTCATGGCGTGGGGGGCAGACCTCATCAGCAGGGAAATGCTGCAAGAGAAGGCAGCTCCCCAGAGCCACCTGCATATTACTAGTCCTCCCCACATGCAACAGTGCTTTGTTGTGTGAGGAAATGACAGTGACCATATCAGTCACATCAGTGACAGTTCACATTTGTCACTCTGTCTTGGCACCTGAGCATTACAGGCAGGCCAGGCCTAAAACCTACACCCTAGCCCAAGGATCCTCTACAGCCCAAAGTCGACCCCAGATTTCAAGTCCTTAAGTGCTGCTCTGTAGGGACACGTAGGGTTATCTTTCAGGAAGCTGTGAGC
The DNA here is from genome assembly GCF_964194135.1 of Talpa europaea. Lineage (NCBI taxonomy): Eukaryota > Metazoa > Chordata > Mammalia > Eulipotyphla > Talpidae > Talpa > Talpa europaea. The sequence goes on along the minus strand of NC_140068.1, from coordinate 108,683,333 downwards.
CATTCATTGGGGTTGGTCCCCATCACCTGGTGATTAACAGGAGAGGGCAATAGTTAAAGCAGAATCATGGAGGGGATGAGGTGCATGACTTTGGCTCCCATCCTCCCTCCTCTGGGGGTGCAGAGTCCCACCTGCCACCCCCTCCATGACGGCGTCTGTAGTTGGGTCCCTCCAGGAGTTCCTATGAGGACAGAGATGCTGGCTGCCACACTGGCCCCGGGGAGCATTGGTGAACAACTGGTTCATGGGGCTAGCCTACAGAAACTAGGAACATTAAGCCCCAGAAAAAGAAGCTGGTTTGAGGGTGTGGGGGAAGAGACCAGGCAACCCCCTCTCCTGACTGTGTGTCTGTAGAACCAAGTCTTCTTAGGGGGTGGAAGACACTGAGAATCATTGCCCTAAGGCACAGATGGGACCTCTTTCCCTCCAAAATAAGCAACTGGAGGGTGGGGATCCCCCGTGTACATATGCCTGCTGCCCACACATCAATTAATTCTGTGGAACCATTTGGTTTAATATTTGACAGTTTGTAAGAAAGGAGCAAAGTGGGAGGATATGTGTTTATTTATTTATTTATTTTTTTAAAATAATAAATTTTATTTTTATATTCCCCCATACAATTGCAAAAGCCCCATTCTGACCCCAATCCTTCCCTTCCCGCCCCCCACCCCCCAAAAAGTGTCTCTGGTTCATAGTTTTTTGTTGATTTTGATTTTTACTTTCTTATATTCATTTTCCTGGTCCCTTATTTAAGTTTTCTAGATTCCTGCTATGAGTGAGACCATCGGTATTTTTCTTTTTCTTTTTGGCTTATTTCACTGAGCATGATCCCTTCCAGCGCCATCCATGTTGCTGCAAATTGCATGTGTTTATCTTTTTTGAATGCTGAGTAATATTCCATGGTATATATGTACCACATCTTCTTGATCCAGTCATCTATTTTTGGGCATTTGGGTTGTTTCCAAAGCTTAGCTATTGTAAACAGTGCTGCTATAAACATAGGGGTGCAGGTGTTCTTTGGAATTGATGTTTCTGTGTCCTTTGGGTAAATACCTAGGAGTGGAATTGCTGGATCATATGGAAGCTCTATGTTTAGTAGGTCCAGAAATCTCCACACAGCTCTCCATAGTGGTTGGACCAGTTTGCACTCCCACCAACAGTGCAGAAGAGTTCCTTTTTCTCCACACCCTCGCCAACATTTGTTGTTGCTAGTTTTTTTAATATGTGCCATTCTCACTGGTGTGAGATGGTATCTCATGGTAGTTTTGATTTGCATTTCCCTGATTGCAAGTGATGTTGAACATTTTTTCATATGTCTGTTGGCCATTTGCATTTCCTCTTCAGAGAAGTTTCTTTTTAGCTCTTCTGCCCATTTTTTGACTGGATTATTTTCTTTGTTGTTGCTGAGTCTCATCAGCTCTTTGCAGATTTTTGTGATCAGTCCTTTATCATTAGTGTTGGGTGCAAAAATGTTCTCCCAGTTGGTGGGGTTTCTCTTTGTTTTTGTTATTGTCTCTTTTGCTGTGCAGAAGCTCTTTAATTTGATGTAGTCCCAGCTGTTTATCTTTCTCTTCACTATCACTGCTTTGGGTGATGTGTCTGTAAAGATGTCTTTGATGTGCAAATCCCGTAGTGTTTCACCTATATTTCCTTCTATGTATTTTATGGTTTCAGGTCTTATGCCTAGTTCTTTAATCCATTTTGAGTTGATTTTTGTGTATGGTGTGAGGTAGTGGTCAAGCTTCATTCTTTTGCATGTAGCGACCCAGTTTTCCCAGCACCATTTATGGAACAAACTTTCTTTGCTCCAATGCATAGTCTTTGCTCCTTTGTCAAAGATTAGTTGACCATAAATCTGTGGGTTTATTTCTGGATTTTCTATTCGATTCCATTGGTCTGTATGTCTGTTCTTGTTCCAATACCATGCAGTTTTGATGATTATGGCTTTGTAGTACAGTTTGAAGTCTGGGAGTGTGATGCCTCCATTCCCTTCTTTTTTTTTCAGTAGAGCTTTGGCTATTCGGGGTTTTTTGTGATTCCATATGAATTTCATCAATAATTGTTCTATTTCTTTGAAGAATGACATTGAAATTTTGATTGAAATAGCATTGAATCTGTATATTGCTTTTGGTAGGATGGCCATTTTAATAATGTTTATTCTTCCAATCCATGAGCAGGGGATGTCTTTCCATTTCTTTGTGTCTTCTTCTATTTCTTTTAACAGTGTTTTATAGTTTTCTTTGTATAGGTCCTTTACCTCTTTTGTTAGATTTATTCCCAAATATTTGATTTTTTTGTTTCGATAATAAAAGGGATGGTTTTTTTGATTTCTTCTTCTTCAGATTTGTTGTTTGTGTATAGGAAGGCTACTGACTTTTGCGTGTTGATTTTGTATCCTGCCACTTTACTGAATTGATTGATGAGTTGAATTAGTTTTTCTGTGGAGATTTTGGGGTTCTCTATGTATATTATCATATCATCTGCAAATAATGATAGTTTGACTTCTTCTTTTCCTATTTGGATTCCTTGGATGTCTTTCTCTTGTCTTATTGCTCTGGCTAGGACTTCCAGTATTATATTGAAAAGCAGTGGTGAGAGTGGACATCCTTGTCTTGTTCCAGATCTCAATGGAATTGCTTTCAGCTTTTCACCATTGAGAATGATACTGGCTGTTGGCTTGTCATAGATGGCCTTCATGATGTTGATGTATGTTCCTTGTATCCCAAGAATTTCAAGGGCTTTTATCATGAATGGGTGTTGCACTTTGTCGAAAGCTTTCTCAGCATCTATTGATATTATCATATGGTTTTTATATTTCTTTTTGTTGATGTGTTGGGTAACGTTGATTGATTTTCAGATGTTAAACCATCCTTGTGTCCCTGGAATGAATCCAACTTGGTCGTGGTGAATTATCTTATGGATACATTGTTGGATTCTGATAGCTAAAATTTTATTGAGGATTTTTGCATCAGTGTTCATTAGGGAGATTGGCCTGTAGTTTTCCTTTTTTGTGTTGTCCTTGTTCGGTTTTGGTATTAGTGTAATATTGGCTTCATAGAACGTGTTTGGTATTGTCCCTTCCTTCTCAACTTTTTGGAAGAGTTTGTGAAGGATAGGCACTAATTCGTCTCTGAATGTTTGGTAGAATTCATTTGTAAATCCATCAGGTCCTGGGCTTTTGTTTTTGGGGAGGTTTTTGATTACCATTTCAATTTCGCTAATTGTAATTGGTCTGTTTAGGTGTTCTATTTCTTCTTTATCTAGCTTTGGGTGATTGTAGAGTTGTAGGAATTTGTCCATCTCCTCTAGATTGTTGAACTTGTTTCCATATAACTGTTCATAGTAGTTACTGATTATTCTTTTTATTTCTGCTGTTTCCGTTGTGATTTCTCCTCTTTCATTGATGATCCTGTGTATTTGTGCTTTCTCCCTTTTTTCCTTTGTGAGCCTGGCTAGGGGTTTGTCTATTTTATTTATTTTTTCAAAGAACCAGCTCTTGGTTTCATTGATCTTTTGGATTGTTTTTTTAGTCTCAATTTCATTTATTTCTGCTTTGGTTTATATTATTTCTTTTCTTCTACTGGTTTTGGGGTTTTTTTGTTGTTCTTTTTCTAGATCTTTGAGCTTCGAGATTAGGTTGTTTCTTTGAGTTCTTTCTTGTTTTTTGATGTGAGCTTCTATTGCTATATATTTTCCTCTTATTACTGCTTTTGCTGCATCCCATACATTTAGGATATTGGTGTCCTCCTTGTCATTCAATTCAAAGAATTTTTTAATTTCTTCTTTGATCTCCTCGTTAGTCCAGTGGTCTTCCATTAGTGTGGTTTTTAATCTCCATGAGGTAGGATAGTTCCTTGCCTTCTTTTTATGGTTTATTTCTAGTTTGATGCCTTCGTGGTCAGAAAAGATGGTTGGTATGATTTCAATCTTGGTGTATCTGTTGATGTTTGTCTTGTGCCCCAGTATGTGATCGATCCTGGAGAATGATCCGTGTGCGCTTGAGAAAAATGTGTACTCCGTTTTTTTGGGTTTAGTGTTCTATAGATGTCTGTTAAGCCCAAATGCTCTAGGTCCTTATTTAGAGCTTTAGTTTCTTTACTTATTTTTTGTCTTGTTGATCTATCCATTGTTGATAGTGGTGTGTTGAAGTCTCCCACTACGTATGTGTTTTCTCTGATGTCTGTTTTCAGAGAGGACAACAGTTGTCTGATATATTTTGGTGCTCTTTCGTTTGGTGAGTATATGTTAATGAGTGTTATTTCTTCTTGAAGTATTGTCCCCTTGATCATAATGTAGTGACCATTGGGGTCTCTTTTTATTTTTTTGAGTTTGAAGTCTGTTTTATCTGATATAAGTATAGCTGTTCCTGCTTTCTTTTTTGGCCCATTTGCTTGTAGGATTGTTTTCCATCCTTTGACTTTGAGCCTATTTTTATCTTTTGTAGCTAAATGTGTTTCCTGGAGACAGCAAAAGGTTGGGTTTTGTTTCTTAATCCAGGCTGCAACTCTGTGTCTTTTTATTGAAGAGTTTAGTCCATTCACATTTAGAGTTAATATTGATATGTTAGCATCTGTATTTGCCATTGTGTTTGTCTTTCCTTTGATTTTATTTATTTATTCTTTTAATAACTTTTTTTTTTTTTTGGTCTTTTTTCGTTGTTATTCGTCCCTCTGAGGTTCTGGCTTTAGGATTCCTTGTAGTATTTTTTGGAGTGGGGGTTTAGTCGCAATGAAATTCCGGAGTTTCTCTTTGTCTGGGAAGGTCCATATTCTTTCTTCATGGAGGAAAGAGAGCTTTGCAGGATAGAGTATTCTTGGTTGGTATCTGTTTTCTTGGAGTCTGTTGACTATGTCCCTCCACTCTCTCCTTGCCCGTAGTGTTTCTTCAGAGAAGTCTGATGTCAGCCTGATTGGTTTTCCTTTGAATGTTATCTGTTTCTTCCCTCTTGTCAGCTTCATTATTTTTTCCTTGTCCTGGATTCTTGGGAGCTTTACTATTATGTGTCTTGCTGTGTTTTTCCTTTCGTCGTGGAAGTTTGGTGTTCTTCTTGCTTCTTGTATATCAATTTTCAGCTCCTTCTTCGCATTTGGGAAGTTCTCTTCAATTATCTCCTGGAATATTTTCTCTGTTCCTACATCTCTCTCCTCTCCTTCTGGAATTCCTATAACTCTTATATTTCCTTTCCTCATGGAGTCAGATAGTTCCCGGAGTCTTTCTTCATTCTTTTTCCTTCGTACTTCTCTTTCCTTTTCTGTTTTGGTTCTTTTTATTTCTGTGTCTTCAAGAGTACTTATTCGTTCTTCCATTTCATCTATTCTGCTTTCATTGCTTTTCCCAGAGTTCTTTAGTTCCTCCATTAATTCTTTGATCTCCTGCATTTCTTTTACTTCCCTCTTTAGGGACTCAATTTCATTCTTCTGACCATTGTTTTCCCTCTTTAGGGACTCAATTTCCTTCTTCTGATCTATCACTTTTTTAATCATGGCAATTTTAAATTCTCTTTCTGAAAGGCTCAGAAGTTCTTCCAAGTTGCTGTCGTTGCAATCTGGGGAGTGGTTTTCTTTTTGTGGTGTGCTTCTTTCCTGAGGCGTTGTTAGGTTGCGTGTGGTTCTTCTACTCCCTACTGTCTGTTTTCTAATTTGCCGTATGCGTTGGGACACTGTGTTGCTCGGACTGGCTGGCATCTTGGGTGAACTTCTCCGCTCCCCTCTGGCTCCTGCAGGAGCCATCTCTGTCTTCTGGGGGAGCTTTCTGATGGTTTTAGGCAGTTTTTACTTTAGAAATGTCCCTGCTCTATAATGGCGAAGCGGGATGCAGTCCCTGCGCCTCCAGTCTCAGGCACACTCTTCTGTGTGCCCGGTCTGCCCCGGACGTGGGTGCCTGCTCCCTCTGTGGGCTCAGACTGCTGGTCGGAAGGGGCCTGGCGTGGGCTAACTTCCCGGCTGGCCACTGGGTCCTCCAGAAGCCTTCTGCCCTTCTCAAGCAGTCTTAAGAAATTTCCTGTTCTATGGGGTGTTAGTGACTTTTTTTTCCTGGTCACTAGGTGGCGCCAGAGATCTCTCCTATTGTCCTTGGGGGGCTGTTTTTCGCCTCCCCCTACCCCGTGGGACAGGGAATAGAGCGGGAATGGTAGGGTAAGCCTCAACAGCTTTGGGGTGCTGTGTTTGCCTTGTGCCCCACCGTCATGGAGAACCCATGCCCCGAGTTTTCGTGCCCCGGGTCTCAGTTCAAAGCCCTCAGGTTCAGGACGCGGGCTGTAGCCCAGTTCAGTGGCGCGGGAATGGCGCCTTTTGCACCCCGCTCCCGTGCCTGGGCGCCTGGTTCCTGCTCACTCAGGGAGGGACTTTCACCCCCGTGAGGGCCTCCGCACGTCTCCCCGCAAGCCTAGGTCGCAGGCGCGGGGACCTGGGCAGCGGTGATCCCGGTCTGCATTTGCTTTTCAAGCGCGCTGCCAAGCGCGCCGCTTTCCCGCGCAAGCTTACCGGCAGCCCGGGCTGGGTGCGCGTCTCCCGGGGTCTTTGTTCTCTTTGTTCTTCTCTAATGGCGCCCGGAGCCGTTCGCTCACTGCTGCGGCGGATCCTGCAGGGTTCTCCTCAGCTCCCGTTCACGGGGTGTGGTGGCTGAAATAGTTCCTTTCCACTCCCAGTCCTGCTTGCTGCGTTGTTTGTTCGCCGTTTTGGTTTGTTGTTTCCCTCCTCTCTGTCGGTCGGAGAGTGCCGCCTCTGTGGGCGGGGGAGGGGAGCAGGGTTCTGCGCTTCCCTCCCTTCTCGTCCTCTTTTATGGCAACTTTCTTCTTCGGGTAGTTTGCTGGCGTCACCCGTTTATCTTCCGTGTCCCGGTTCTCACTGGGACCTGCCGCTTTTCCTCCCTATTAACTTTTTTTAATGGGAGATCTTACTCGCAGCGTCTCCTCGCTGCCATGTTGCTCCGCCCCCCGATATGTTTTTAGTAAATGTAACAGGTGATAGGAGAATCAGGTTCCTGTGCCCTGGGACCTTAACTCACTGCTAGAATCCTCCTGGCAGATCAGGGGGATGGGGCCCCAGAGAAGGCACAAGGACAAAGCTCTCTGGCAAAAAGGACCTCACCTGGGACCCTGGGGCTCAGGGAAGAATGGACTTGCCAAACTTTCAAGTTTCAAAGCTTTAGACCAAGACCAGGAGAAGGCAGCTTCAATGTCTTAAACACAGGTTTGGTTTTTTTTTTTTTTTTTTTTTTTGGCAGCTATGAAACATCCAGTCACAAGGGATTTTTCCTGAAAGGATGTAAAACTGGTTTCAAAATTTTTTCAGTCACGTTGCAGCCTGTTCTATGAGGAAACAGGGGTATCTCCTATTAGACCCTCAACATGATCAAGATCTGGGCATCCCCTCTTACCTACTACAACTCAGTTGGCTGAAACATAGACCAAAAGGTGGTCTATGGTGAGTGAACTTGAAATTTATCAGGACTGAGCCTGAGAAAATCAGTGCTATGGTTTTCTGAAATTGGCAAATGTCCTCAAAATAAAAGCAACTTTCCCTGCTAAGTTCCTGCAGTATTTATATTTGACCTTAATGATTATTCTGCTTGCTGAGTCATTTTCTGCTTGCTTCTATCATTTTTCACCCTGCCATCCCTCTTTGCTCTAAAACTGGACTGGGCTCAGACCTGTTGAAGTGAGAGAGAGTGTGACGCATGAAGGGTGCCACACTCTGAGACAATGACTTGACTTCTCACTTATAGACAGCAATCCAGGGAACATGTGTGGGAATGGGGACAAGAGGGGGTAATGGTGGAAGGGACACTGAGATGAGTCAGGCTGAATTTATTGGTATGGCTCATTGAGCAGAGCTTCTGCATTTAATGTCGCCATTTGGGGAGTTAGAAAGGCATTAAATCAGCATTAAATCCATGAACGTTGAAAATCATATGGTTATCATAAATGATACAGAAAAGGGATCTGACACAATTCAACATCCACTTCCGACCAAAACTATTAACTAACTGGGTATACAGGGAACATACCTCTGTAATAAAGGCCAGACATGAGAAGCCCACCACTAGCATAATACTGAAAGATGAGAAATTAAAAGTTTTTCTTCTAAAATCAGGAACAATAGAACAATACAAAATGCCCACTCACTCCATCCTTATTCAACTTAGTCTAGAAAGTGCTAATCAGGGAATTAGGCAAGAAAAAAAAAGCCATCCAAATAGAAAGGAAGAAGTAAAACTGCCACCATTTGCAGATGGCACACTATGTATAGAAACACTAAGGGTGTCTCCCCCAAACCGTTAGAACTAATAAATTCATTCAGTTAAGTTGCAGGACACAGGGTTAGAGGGCTGGAACATTCAGATTCATTCCCCAACCTCTGGGAGAGGTGCTGGGGTTGAGCTCAGTGACCAATGTCCAATGATTCAATTAAGCATGCTTACATATTAAAACTTCCAATAAAACTTTTAAACCATGTAGTCAGCAGAGGTATGGGGTTGGGGAGGTGGAAGGGGTTAGTGGCGGTAGAATGGACAAAGGTGGGGAGAAGGTACTCCCAGGTAAACACAGAAGTGTGCAGAGATGTTATGCACAGCAGAGTGACTATAGTTACTATAATGTGTATTTGAAAGATACTAAGAAAATGAATCTTAAATATTGTCATCACCAGAAAAAAATTGTACCTGTTTGTGCTGATGGGTGTTAATCAGACCTGTGGCAGTGATCATGTTGTAATACATACAGATGTCAATTCATAATTTTGTACACCTGAATCGAATACTATGCCACATGTCAATTACATCTCAATAAAAAAAAAGTATGTTCAGTCTTTGCAAAACAAAAAAAACCCAAAAAACAAAAAAAATGACTTTTAGATCATGGGGCTCAGAGAGCTTCAGAATTGGAGGGACATGCACACTAACCATGGTGACAGAGGCTCTTGCATCCAGGATCCTTCCAGACCTCCACTGTCCCCCTCCACCTGTTCACTCAAGCAAAGCATTTTCCTGCGTTCTGTGAATTACAATAGCAAACTATCAAACTTGGGTGCCCCCTCAATTTGTAGACAAACTGAATGGTGTGCAAGTGTTGACTGAGAGGATCGTCACTATGAAAAAGGGTTCATAAAGGAGCTTATTTTCAGTGTCAAAGCCAGGCTGCCTCGGGAGCAGGGCCAGCAGCTCCCACTCTCCTGAATTCCCAGTGTATCTTATAAGCCACTGCGAGCAAGGCCGTATACAATAAAAACATCACCTTCCTTGTTCTACAGCAAAGTATTTGTTTTCGTAGCCAGTGTCTGATAATTTTCTAACATCCTTAGGTAAGAGCTAGGTGGGTGTGTTGTATACATTTAGATTATCTCGGTGAGCAGATGCAATTACCTGTGAGAAAAGCAAGAATTGGGTCATAAAATCTATATTTTAAAATAGGTTCTTTGTGCAGATATCGGATGGTTTCATTCATCTGTATAAATAATATAAAATAACCAAAAGTCAAACACAGTCAAAACACAGTAAGAATACATCTTGAACTGAGTGAAATAATACGATGGTCCCCAGAGAGAACAGGAAGGAAGAGGGAGTGGGGAAGGGAGGCAGGCGGGGTGTGGGCACAGCTGGTTTGGTGGTAGGTGAGAGGAACATGTGCATATCTGGGAGAGCAAAAATGTAACCTCAAAATTAAAATAAATAAATCCAAAAAATAAAATGTCTTTGTGGACATGCAGTTCTGGTCAAAGATCCCATTTTTTAAAAATTTATTTATGCATACAAGAACTGGGGTACAGGCCAGAGGTGTGTGGTGGGGGGTGAGAGGATTCACCAGAGACAGAGTGGGGAGCAGAACAGGCAGACTGACTGAAATACACTGCTGAGCGGAGCAGCAGGTGAGTCAGGAGAGTTCTGCTGCACAATGTGGGTAGCTCCCTGGCCTGCCAGGTTCGAACTCATGCTTCAGAGGCTGTGGATAGCTTCACAGTACTGTGCTTAACCCCTTGTGCCACCAGGGAGGCCCCAAACATCCCATTGTTTATCCTTCCAGCAGCAGCAATGTATGGCGTGCTGAGTCTTCAAGGCTGCCTATGGGTCATTGTCACAGCTGGACTGCCCTGTTTAGGCTGACTTTGGCCTCTGTAGGGTTTTTTTGTATTCAAGACTGGGTTTCTGCTTATTTTCTCCCATGAGGTGACATGAGGACCTGATCAGTAGGACATACCTCTGAAGTGAGTGCAATCTTGTGGGATGGAGCCCTGGACTTATGGGACCTGATGAAAATTCCAGGAAGTTGGTTTCAGAACTGAGTTGAATTCCAGGCATGAAGTGGGTATCAGAGAATTGATTGGAACAACTCTTGCCATCCCACAAAGAGAAACTGAGTCAAAGTTAGCAAGTAAAACCCTATGTCATCTCATCCCAAGCAAAAGAGGAGCAAAATACAGGTGTTTACATCACATCCTTGGGTCTGCTGCCAGCTGTTCATGGTCCCAACTTTGAGTGACACCATAACTAAATGAGGAGAGTAGGGCGGTGGGATTTTCCTTGTTTCTTTAGTCCTTTAGGGAATCACATAAAAACTGGGGAGTGTTTTTCCACATACAAGGAAATACAAATACTGACCTAGAACACCAGTGTGCACACAGATCAGCCCTGTTGACATCTTATGGACCTGGGGGTTCTGATCCTAGTAAGAGACAGGCAGGGAGATGACATCTGAGTGATCCGCTCACCATCCCACAGTGATGATTTGTGGGAATGAGTGGGAAGAATGTCATTCAGTTATTACTTGTTCTCCCAGACAAGCTTGCATGCCTACTTGTTACCAGGGAAAGTTCTAGTCTCACATCTTTGCTCCAAACATTGAAATTGTTGTTCTTATACTGAACCTCATCCCCTGCACCTGAGCTCTCTTCTACATTAGAAAATTCTATGCATAAAGAATCTTGGGAGGAGGCAGAGAGTGTTAGTGTTATGTTTCCTCTATAAGAGAAGGAAACATTTTCTCAGTCTTGCAGGTGGACGCTATTCAAGGCTCCACAAGCCAGTGACCACCTGCTGGACATGGCGGCACAGAGAGGCTGGGACTGTACAGGAGGCCCTGGGCAAGGTAGTGTGATTGGTAATGACAGTGTCCAGTTGTCAATATCAATTGTGATCAAGCCTGAGCTGCAGGGCCCACCGTGATCACAGGGGTGTCTGTGGTGACATCCGTGTCCAGCAGCTGGAGCAGCTGTTCCTTGTGGGACTAACCCAGATGGACTGTGGTGGATTATGGATTCTGTTTCTGGCTGTGTAACCTCAACTGTATCCTGTGACTTTGCCCAATGTAATATCAGACTCCAATATTGTAGACAAATTTTGGATTCCATTGCTTGTTCCAAGAAGTCAATCTGGGAACAATTTTGGACAGCAGGAATTTGAGATTTTCGCTATGCTGAACCATGAACCGCTTCCTAAACCTTCCAACTGACTGTACCCAGCTAAGTCCCAACATCACATCTCATAACTGACTATAGAAGCCCTTCTTCCCTTTTTTTTCTGAGGGAGAAAAATAAACAGTTTTCAACACAGGTGTAGATCCCTTCCCATCCGGGCACTGTCTGATCTCTGTCCTCCATGGCTCCAAATCTAGCTGAGCACCAGTGTGACTTGTAGAACTTCTTGAAGTACCCAGGCATCTCCAGACCATCAGCTGAGAGTATCGGCTACAAAACCAAGAGCTCAGCTATTTAATAAGGTCTGTAGCTGAGCTGATGCACAGCCACGCCAGACACCTGAATTGCCTTTGCTACCAAACATGTGATCAAGTCTCGCACACCAGCAGCATGCTATGAACACAGAAACTCAGGCTTCACACTTTCTGGGATTTAAGAAAATCCCTAGTGATTCCTGTGCACACTAGAGTCTTGGACTCCCTGGTCTACCTGCCTCCCGGTCAGTGATGAGCCAGAACGGCGCAGTCGGCTCCTGGTGTGGGGGCTGATGGGACTGCTCAGCATTGGGAGCCCAATGGTCAGTCCCTGTTGCTTCCCCTTCTAGTCCTTTTGACAGTCATCACTCTTGTGGCAACTTCATTCATTCTGAAGGTTTTAAATATCATTTAACGGCATCATATCCCAACTCCCAACGGCATCATCCAGCCCACACATTTCTTCTTAACTCCAGACTCTTCTATCCAACTGCCAATCCAGCCACCTCACTTGTGTTTCTAATGGACCCCCCAGCTTCACCTTCTTTAAACTTGATGCCTGTTATGCCTCCCCCTCAAATATGCTTCTTTGAGAGCCCCATCTCCACTGACAGAAACTGCATCTTTCCACTTTCATAGTCCAACATTTGGGGTGTCCTCCCTGAACCCTCTTTCTCTTATATCATACATTTGTTAGGAAATGCTGTAAAGATCATCTTCAGAATGTATCCAAAGCCCCATCATGTCCACTCTTCCCTCTGCTCGCACTCACTGGTTTCCTACTGCTTTTTGGTGCCTTCCTCACCACGAGCCCACTTCTATTCTCAGCACAGAGCCCAGTGATCCTTTTATTTTTTATTTTCTTTTTAAGATTTATTTATTCATACAAGAAGTGGGGTACAGGCCAGAGGTGCGGGGGATAAGAGGATTCGCCAGAGACAGAGTGGGGAACAGAACAGGCAGATTGTCTGAAGTACACTGCTGAGGGGAGCAGTGGGCGAAACAAGAGAGGTCTGCTGCGCCATGTGGGTAGCTCCCTGGCTGGCCGGGGATCAAACTCGTGCTGCAGAGGCTGTGGATAGTTTTGTAGTGCTGTGCTTAAATCCATTCAGGCACCAGGGATGCCCCAGTGATCCTTTTAGAGAAGACTCACACCATGTGCCTCCCTGTTCAGAACTGCCTTTTAGCTCCCACCTCACTCAGCAAAGGTCAAAGTTTCCATATCCTCCAGATCGGGCTTTGATCTCATCTCCATTATTCTGTGCTCCTGCCACACAGGCCTCCTTTCTCTACACACACACACACACACACACACAGACACACACACACACACACACACTCCTACACTAAGGGTCCCCTGCTGGAAAGATCTTCCTCAGACATCTTGTAGATAATTCCTCAAGTTCTTTAAATCTTTCCTCATGGGTCACCTTCCCAGGGAGGCCATGTTTGCCACCCAAACGAAAACCGCCACCTTCCATCTCAACCCCCACACTCAGGATCAACTTCCTCACTGCATTTTTCCACCCCCTCTAACCCACTTTCCTTATTACTGTGCTTCTAGTGTATAGTCTGTCTCTTCCCACAGAGCACATGTTCCGCAAGGCCCGAAATTAATCTTTTTTTTTTTTTTTTTTGCTTCAAAGTAAGTTACATCTCTATCACAAACAATTTCCATTGAAAGAATGACCACTAAAGACCTCCCCCTGTTTCAGAGATAGTATCTTTATTAATGTAGCCTCTGGCCACATGATATTGTGTGGCAGTTACAGTCCAATATCCACTCACATGGACGTTGTGATTCAACATTGGTGTCACCTCCCCCTTTCTCCCAGATGCTGCTCACCCCCCCAACCCCATCCTCCATCTCTCCCTACCACACTTACCCCCTTGCACACCATGCTCACAAGTGTAAATATACCTCTCTTCGAAAAACAATGATCCTTTGCTTCTGGTTACTATGTTTTGTTATGGAATCTAAGGAAAAAATCACGAATACCCAAAAGAGGGGCTGAAGGCCAAGTCTTACTGAAGTCTAGCTGACCCTGCCACACAAAGCCCTCACTTCCCAGAGTCCCAGAGACAGGACAGGGCCAGGTGGGGTCTGAGTCCCTGTGATCACAGGCCCTGCTGGGACAGGTGCTACTGAGGGACAAGGACAAAGGAGCAGAGAGATGACCCCTGAGGAGTGACCACGTCAAAGCCCATGACGTACTGAGCACCGAGTGGACACAAGCCCCATCCCCCTTGGCTCCTCACAGCCTCTCCCGCCCCCACCTGCACAGACTCAGCACAGCAAACCCACAGTTCTGGCTGGTCCTCATGATTCCTCTTTATTCTCAGTTTTTAGGCATTTTCCTAAATAACCCATCACTCCCACATGACAAGGCAAGAAAAACAATTTCATATCCGGATTATTACTTTTTTCAGTAGGGAAGTAAATATTATTTCTCAGGAAAACACAAAGCACTGGCAGGGATGGAGTCAGTCTCGCCTCTGCTGGAGCAGGAAAGTCATCTGGGAGAGAACAGGTCAGTGTGGGGAGGGGCCTGGTGGGCAGGACTGGGCCAGTCTCCCCACCTCCTCACATTATGCTAATGGAAACAGAAAATTCAGATGCCCTTTCCAGCAGTGAAAACTAGGGGAAATTGAAGTCACATAGTGGAGATGAGAAGAAATCCTGCAGCACTCAGTCCCAACAAGGCAGCTGTCTCATACTGTGAAAGTAAATAACCATGAATAAATTCAGAGAATCATGTAAGTGTTGACATTCTCCATAGTCCACCGCATCCTCAGAATGTCCCCTCACAGCTTCCCCATAACCTGGTCCCATCCTCTCTGCCCCAGCCCCTCCCACCGCAGGCCTCCAGGGTCTCACCTTTAGGATCCCTGGGCATTATCATGCTCGGGGGAGAGCAAAACAGAACCTCGTTAGAGCCAGGAGAGATGAGACCACAGGGCTCCCCCATGGGCTCCATCTACACTGTCCCCAGGGGCTCACACTTACTTGTCCCCTGATCCACACTTACCTGCTGCCTGAGTGTAGCTTCCTCCTTGTCCACCTGTGGGAAGAAACATCATGTGTAACCCAGGGAGGATCAGGCCATGAAGTCCAAAGGAATCCCCAAGTCTGGACCACAGGGAAGTTTCCAGAATTGTGACTGAACACTCAGGGCAGGAGCAGAAAATATAGGCAAAGGATTTGAGAGGGGACTGGACCAACTGCCTTCTAGAGTCTGTCCTTAGCAGGGACATTTGCTGGGAATCAGGTCCCCATCGCCAGAAATATCAAAGGGAAGAATTTGTAATTCATTTCCATAAGTGCTTTACAAAAGAGGGTTAGCAATCAACTCTAGATTGGGCAATACAATCTAGTGTGTGGATGTTACTTCTCACTAACCTGGAGAGTAATTTGTACCTGGAACTTTAAAATGACAGTGGAAAGACACCCTACTCCCTTCCCTACCTGAATGCTGCTTCTTCCACATCACAGCTACAGCCACTGTAAATCCAGCGAGTTTAGCTCCAAGGAGAAACAGGCCACCAATGATGAACATGGTAGAGGCAGTGGACTGAGTAGGGGGCACTGGAAGGGAAAAGAAGGTCAGACACTGACCCCTAGTCCTCTAACCTGAGCCTCTGAAGGTCTCCAGAAGGACTCCTAATGCCTCTAAGAAGAGGCTCTAGGCCCACGTCCCTTTCCTCACCCCAACTCAGGACTCGGGGTTCCAGCAGCCCCTCATGCTGCACATGGCATGTGTAACTCTGCTCCTCTCCAGAAGGCACCACCACAGCTGCCCACTTCTGGAAGGTTCCGTCACCCCCAGGCCTGGTATCCACCAGCTCTGTCTCTGGGGTCAGGTCCTCCTCATCTTGCTGCCAGGTCAGGGTGATGTCCGCAGGGTAGAAGCCCAGGGCCCAGCACTTCAGGGTGACCACCTGGTCAGAGGTGGGGTGGTGGGTCACGTATGTCTTTGGGGGATCTGAGGGAGAAGCATCAAAAAATTAACACTTTGTGTTTCCACCATGGACACTAAAGCAGTGTCATGTGACCAACTGCAGAAGGGACAGGACACTGGGTTGGAGAGAGGAAGCACAAAACCCAAAAACCAGCCTGGTCTGGAGACTCTGGGATAATCAGGTGAGAGCCCAGGGTAGGAGGATGCAGGTCTCTTAGGAGGAGAACACAGACTTTTGCTCCTGACTTGAGTGGAGGGTGAATGAAAATCGGGAGTCAGATCCAAAAATGACCTCAGACCAAAAACAAGAACTTGAGAGAGAAACTGATGGTTCCGGGCCTCTCCTGGTGGCGCAGCAGTTGAGCACTGGGCTGAGAAGCTGCCCACCGCCTCTGCAGTGCCGGTTCGATCCCCGGCCGCCGGGCGAGGGTCCCACATGGAGACAGACCTCTCCTGCTGCCCGCTGCTCCCCTCAGCAGTGTATTTCGTCAGTCTGCCTGTTCTGCTCTCCACTCTGGCTCTGGTGAATTCTCTCACCCTCCTGTGCTTCTGACTGCATCCAGTGCTTGTATAAATAAATAAATAAATCTTTAAAAAAAAAAAAAAGCCAAAATAGTCACAGAAGTTCCCCTAAAAAAAAAAGAAAAAGAAAAAGAAATTGATGGTTCCCAAGATGGCTGCCAGGTCAAAAGGGCCAGGTGAAGAGTGATTTCAGGGATGGTCTTATTAGATATTTAGGGCAGTGAGGGCAATGCCTAAGAAAATTAAACACCCAACTATACCCAGGACCCCAGAAGACTCTTGCCAGAGGTGAACAATCCCATGGACATCCAAGACATGCCCAGAGGGTGGAAAAGTAGTTCTCGCTCTTTACTCCCCAACCTACAAAGCACAAGGAAAGCAAGAAGCACCCAGAGAGGGGAATTTCTTGAGATTGGACAGTTTCTGGATAATAAGACATTTTCCCTCTACAAGAAAAGCAATACCTGGAAAAAACCCAAATGCTCTCCCACCCCCAAGGGAAGAGCAGGGGGTGCTGGCTGACACCCAGGCAACTCATGCCCAACCTGCCCCAGCCTGCTCCTGGGGCATAAACCAATATCCCAAGAGCACCTGTGCAGTGCACCCCAGGAAGGGATGGAGGGAGCAGTTATTGTACCCCATATATGACAAAAGCTCCCCACAATTCCCTGGCAGTTGTTTTTCCAAAGGTCTCTACCCACCCAGGTGCCTTTCCCTGAGAATCTTTTACTTGTCTCTAGAAAAACTTTGCTGTTCTTCGGCTAAAGAGGTGGCTGTGAATTCTTCTCACACCATAGTCAAGGACCAAGGAACCCCCAGATCCACAAACACCCAAACCTGACAAGGGTCTCTTCACATTTGGAGAAACTGGACCCCTTAACTGTCCAGATAAAGTGGGGCCCCGTGGGCGCGTATCTCTCAGGTACAGAATATGAACCCGGGCAGACTCCTCCCTCCCCCACCAGAAAGCTGGTGTCATGGTGTGACTCTTGCTCCATTTTCCTCTGACAGGGAGAGGTCTGGAGGCTTGGAAGCCTCCTGGCCCCTCTTACCTGAGCGCTGCAGCGTCTCCTTCCCGTGCTCCAGGTACCTGCTCAGCCACTCCACGCACCTGCCCTCCAGGTAGTTCCTGACGTGCTCCGTCTCCCAGGTCGCCTCCAACTTGCGCCGGGAGATCTGAGCTGCAGTGTCCATAGCGGTCCAGGAGCGCAGGTCCTTGTTGAGGGCCAGGTAATCGGCGCCGTCATAAGCATACTGCTCATGCCCGCGGAGGAGGCGCCCGTCCGGCCCCACGTCACAGCCATACATCTCCTGGAGGGTGTGAGAGCCTGTCCCCGCCCCGTCACCCCGCGGTCACCCAGCCCGCTCCCGCCCCGGGCGGGAAAAACCTAAAATGAAAATGAAAGTCCTGCGGGTTCTTCCCTGGGTCGAGGGTCCGAGCGGATTCTACAGCCTCGGGGTGTAGCTCAGATCCGGAAGGTGAGGGGTACCCGGCACGTGAGGGTGGGGTTCGTGAGCGCCCCGGGCCCGCCCCGCTCACCGGCCTCGCTCTGGTTGTAATAGCCGCGCAGGTTGTTCAGGCTGCGTCGGTACCACGCGGTGTTGTTCCTGGAAATCTGCGTCTCCCCCTCCCAGTACTCCGGCCCCTCCTGCTCTGCCCAGGGCGCCAGCGGCTCCATCCTCTGGCCCGGGGAGTCGCTGTCGAACCGCGCGAACTGCGTGTCGTCCACGTAGCCCACCGAGATCATTCGGGGCTCCCCGAGCCCGGGCCGGGACATCATGGTGAAGAAAAACCTCAGGGAGTGGGAGCCTGGGGGCGGGAGGGGAGACCCGGGCTGAGCCTCCTCCCTGTGCAGGTTCGGGGTCCCAGGGAGATGGGGCTGGAGCGGATGAGGGGCGAGGGGCTCATAAGATTTATACCGGGCAGCGGGTAGACCTCGGGTACCAAGAAAACGGGAGGTTGGGAGGGACAGAAAGGGATCTGGAGAACAGCGGGGCCCAGGGGTCACAACGGGTTGGCAGAGGAGGCTGCCTTCCTGGGGTCCTGGGGGTCCTCTTGATCCTCCCTCCAGCAGCAACTGTTTCCCTCCCAACCCCACACTCACCCGCCCAGGTCTCTGTCAGCGCCAGGATCGCCAAGAGCAGCAGCAGGAGGGGCGGGAGCTTCATGATCCTAGTCTTAGGGGTAAGGGGAGCATCTGAGGTGGGTGCAGACTTTATTACTGGGGCGCTGATGATGCTGCTCCGCTTCTCGAGAAAACCTCCAGGCAGTGGGAGTGAGAACGAGGAGGAGTCACAGGGCAGGGGCAGGAGGCCCCCACAGATGTGAGAAGAGGAAATAAAACTGCTGGGAGGCAGATCACCCCCCTGACACTGCCTTAGGGGCTGAGACCCCAGAACCAAATCCTGGGACTTGGGTCTTTGCCTTGCCTGCTCCTCTCCTGCACGGAGACCTGGTCACACTGTCCCCCTGAGTTCCCAGAGATGGTTTCAGGTTCTCTGTAGTCTGACCAATAGTGAGGACGCCAAGTATAATTGTTATGTGGGTTGTAGCTACTAATATTTTCTACACTAGGAATAAAACTGTTGTTAAAAATGCTATTATTTCATTTAGGCTCATGTTAATTACCTATTGGATATAAACAGAAAGTGTTTTTTTTTTTTTTTTATAGAGGCATGTTTTATTTATTTATTTATTTGTTTGTTTGTTCTGTTTACACATGCACTGGGTACAGTCAGAAGCGCGGGAGGGTGAGAGAATTCACCAGAGCCAGAGCGGGTAGCAGAGTAGGCAGAAGGACCGAAGCACACTGCTGAGGGGAGCAGCGGGCGGCAGGAGAGGTCTGCGCACCATGTGGGACCCTCCTCCGGTGGCCGGCGAGCAGCCGGGGATCGAACCGGCGCCACAGAGGCCGCGGGCAGCTTCGCAACCCAGCGCTCAACCACTGTGCCACCGGGGAGGCCCTAAACAGAAAGTGTTTTTAAAACAAAAATATCTACTTCTGAAAATAATCAGGGCATGAGAAGAGTGGGTATTTTACAGTTTATATTTTTTCAAGTATGTTCCTTGCCCGTTTCATTAGAAGACAGATTTTCGTAGTTTCTTCTGCATTTTCCTATTGTTTGGGTTGAAGTCTATGAAAAAATATATACAACCTCACACACACACATATATACAACCTCACACACACGCAGGAGTAGTATTTAATTATGTTTTCAGATAATTAGGAATACTCAACTTTGATACTCAATCAAAACAGTGCAAGTAGTAATTTCTCAAGTGCTACCTGCAAGCCTGAAACAATATCATTGAATGTTTCCTATTGTTACATTCCAAAGGCCTCCCCTTGCAGATTGAAGTGATTTTTAAAAAATCACTATATATATATATATATTGTTCATTTTTTTCAGAAACAGGAAATTTTTATTTAAATAGTGTAGTCTTAATTTCTTTAATATAGCCCCGCCCCCCAAATCTGAAGAAAACAAAGTCTTGTATGGCAATGAGTGAGCACATAGGAAAAAGGCGGAGACAGAGAAGCTGTCTCTTCTGCATGGTTTATTTTCCCTTTTCCCATTTATTTAATGCTCTCTTTGTGAAATAAGTTTCACCAGATAATGTGTGAGCATTTTATTTCCTGTTAACTTTATATTACAAAATCTGTCCTACTGTAACAATACAGAACTAGCTGTTTTACTGCACCAGTGTTATAGGCAATTTCAGTATATTATGAACCAATCAAAGAATGTTTACTTTCCGCAAACTGGTGAATTATAGAAAGCAATCCAGATTGTGGTTTACATTGTTCATTTTTAAACAATGTTTGCTTCCAAACCCCAGGTGTAGTCTCCGTACAAT
This sequence comes from Talpa europaea, assembly GCF_964194135.1. Lineage (NCBI taxonomy): Eukaryota > Metazoa > Chordata > Mammalia > Eulipotyphla > Talpidae > Talpa > Talpa europaea. The sequence continues at coordinate 108,663,331 of NC_140068.1, read as the reverse complement.
TTCCTTCACCAATGCACTGGGGCACCATCACCACAGTCCCCTGTGCTCCTCCCTCCCTCCCTCTGATCCCTCTCCCTCCTCCTCCCCTGCAGGATGTCTCTGATTTATAATTGTGTTTGTTTTTGTTTTGTTATGTTTTGTATTATTATTATTTCCCCCTGACGTCTTATTTGGTTCCCCTATATTCCTCCTATAAAATATCATCTGATATTTTTCTTTTCCTTCTCACTTATTTCACTGAGCATAGTTCCTTTTAGCTCCATCCACGTTGCTGCGAATGGCATGAGTTTATCTTTTTTGATTGCTGCACAGTATTCCATTGTGTATATGTACCACATCTTCTTGATCCAGTCATCTATTTTTGGGCATTTGGGTTGTTTCCAGGTTTTACCTATTATAAATAGTGCTGCAATAAACATAGGGGTGCTGGTATTTTTTTTGAACAAGTGTTTTTACGTCTCTTGGGTAGATCCCCAGGAGTGGAATTGCTGTGTTGTATGGTAGCTCCATTTTTAGTAGACTGAGGATCTTCCAGGCAGCTTTCCATAGTAGTTGGATCAGTTTGCACTCTCATCAGCAATGCAGGAGAGTTCCTTTTTCACCACATCCTCGCCAACATTTGTTGTTGCTAGTTTTTTTAATATGTGCCATTCTCACTGGTGTAAGATGGTATCTCATGGTAGTTTTGATTTGCATTTCCCTGATGACAAGTGATGTTGAACATTTTTTCATATGCCTGTTGGCCATTTGCATTTCCTCTTTGGAGAAGTTTCTTTTTAGCTCTTCTGCCCATTTTTTGACTGGATTATTTTCTTTGTTGTTGTTGAGTCTCATCAGCTCTTTGCAGATTTTTGTGATCAGTTCTTTATCATTAGTGTTGTGTGCAAAAATGTTCTCCCAGTTGGTGGGGTTTCTCTTTGTTTTGGTTACTGTCTCTTTTGCTGTGCAGAAGCTCTTTAATTTCATGTAGTCCCAGCTGTTTATCTTTGCCTTCACTATCATTGCTTTGGGTGATGTGTCTGTAAAGCTGTCTTTGAGGTGCATGTCATGTAGTGTTTTGCCTATGTATTTTATGGTTTCAGGTCTTATGTCTAGTTCTTTAATCCATTTTGAGTTGGTTTTTGTGCATGGTGTGAGGTAGTAATCAAGCTTCATTCTTTTGCATGTAGCTACCAAGTTTTCCCAGCACCATTTGTTGAACAAACTTTCTTTGTTCCAGTGCATATTCTTTGCTCTTTCGTCAAAGATTAGTTGACCATAAATCTGTGGGTTTATTTCTGGGTTTTCTATTTGGTTCCATTGGTCCATGTGTCTGTTCTTATTCCAATACCATGCAGTTTTGGTTATTATGGCTTTGTAGAAGAGTTTAAGATCTGGGAGTGTGATGCCTCCATTCCCCCCTTTTTTTTTCAGGAGGGTTTTGGCTATTCAGGGTTTTTGGTGGCTCCATATGAATTTCATTGACATTTGTTTTATTTCTTTGAAGAATGACATTGAAATTTTTATTGGAATATCATTGAATCTGTAGATTGCTTTTGGTAGGATGGCCATTTTGATAATGTTAATTCTTCCAATCCATGAGCATGGCTGTCTTTCCATTTCTTTGTGTCTTCTTCTATTTCTTTTAAAAGTGTTTTATAGTTTTCTTTGTATAGGTCCTTTACCTCTTTTGTTAGGTTTATTCCCAAGTATTGATTTTTTTTGTTTCATTAATAAAAGGGATGGTTTTCTTGATTTCTTCTTCTTCAGATTTATTGTTTGTGTATAGGGAGGCTACTGATTTTTGTGTGTTGATTTTGTATCCTGCCACTTTACTGAACTGGTTGATTATTTTGAATAGTTTTTCTGTGGACTTTTTAGGGTTCTCTATGTATATTATCATATCGTCCGTAAATAGTGATAATTTTACTTCTTTCCCTATTTGGATTCCTTGTATGTCTTTCTCTTGTCTTATTGCCCTGCTAGGACCTCCAGTATTATATTGAAGAGAGAGAGGACAACCTTGACTTATTCCTGATCTTAAAGTAAAGGCCTTCAGCTTTTTGCCATTGAGAATAATGTTGGCAGTGAGTTTGTCGTATATGGCTTTTATCATGTTAAGGTATGTTCCTTGTATCCTGAGGATTTCAAGGGCCTTCACCATAAATGGATGCTGGACTTTGTCAAATGCTTTCTCAGCATCTATTGATATGATCATATGGTTTTTATTTTTCTTTTTGTTGATGTGTTGGATTACACTTACCGATTTTCATATGTTGAGCCATCCTTGTGCCCCTGGGATGAATCTCACTTGATTGTGTTGTACTATCCCTTTGATGCATTGTTGAATTCTGTTGGCAAGGATTTTGTTGAGGAATTTTGCATCAGTGTTCATTAGGGAGATTGGCCTGTAATTTTCTTTTTTTGTGTTGTCTTTGTTTGGTATTAGTGTAATGTTGGCTTCATAGAATGTATTTGATAGTATTCCTTCTTTTTCAATTTTTAAAAAGAGTTTGTGTAGGATAGGCACCAATTCACTGATGAACGTTTGGTAGAATTCATTTGTGAAGCCGTCTGGGCCTGGGATTTTTTTTGTGGGGAGTGCTTTGATTACTGCCTCAATTTTGCTGCTTATAATTGGTCTGTTTTGTTGTCCTATTTCTTCTTTGTCCAGCTTTGGATGATTATATCATTCTAAGAATTTGTCCATCTCTTCTAGGTTGTTGAATTTGTTTGCATATAAGTGTTCATAGTAATCTCTGATTATTCTTTTGATTTCTACTGAGTCTGTTGTGATTTCTCTTCTTTCATGTGTTTCTCCTCTTATATGTGTTTTCTCCTGTTTTGTCTTTGTGAAGCTGGCTAGAGTTTTGTCTATTTTATTTATTTTTTAAAGAACCAAATTTTTGTTTCGTTGATCTTTTGGATTTTTTAAAAATTTCCAATTCATTTATTTCTGCTTTGATTTTTTATTATCTCCTTTCTTCTACTTGCTTTAGGGTGTTTTTTTTTGTTGTTGTTCTTTTTCTAGCTCTTTGAGATGTGAGATTAGGTTGTTTCTTTTGAGTTCTTTCTTGTTTCTTGATGTGAGCCTGTATTGCTATATATTTTCCTCTTATTATTGCTTTTGCTGCATCCCATACATTCTGGAAAGTGGTGTGCTCCTTGTCGTTAACTCAAAGTATTTTTGAATTTCTTCTTTGATCTCCTCATTAGTTCAGTGGTCTTCCAGTAGTGTAGATTTCAATCTCCATGAAGTGGGAGGGTTCCTTGTTTTCTTTTCATGATTTATTTCTAGCTTGATGCCTTTATGATCAGAGGAAATAGTTGGAATGATTTTGATCTTCATGTATCTGTTGATGTTTGTATTGTGGCCCAGTATGTGATAGATTCTGGAGAATGATCCATGTGCACTTGAGAAAAATGTGTACTTGGATATTTTTGGGTGCAGTGTCCTATAGATGTCTGTTAATTCCATGAGTTCTATGTCTTTATTTAGGACTCTAGTCTTTGTTTATTTTTTGTCTTGTTGATCTGTCCATTGGTGAGAGTGGGGTGTTGAAGTCTCCCACTATATATGTATCTTCTTTAATGTCTGTTTTCAGAGCCAATAATAATTGTCTAATATATTTTGGTGCTCCTTCATTTGGTGAGTATATGTTGATGAGTGTTATATCTTCCTGATGCATTGTCTCCCTGATCATACTATAGTGTCTGTCTATGTCTTGTCTTACCTTTTTTAATTTGAAATCTATTTCATCTGATATAAGTATGGCTGTTCCTGCCTTCTCTTTTGGTCCATTTGCTTGTAGGATTGTTTTCCAACCTTTTACTTTCAGTCTATGTTTATCTTTTGTAGTTAAATGTGTTTCCTGGAGACAGCAGAAGGTTGGATTTTGTTTTTTAATCCAGCCTGCTACTCTGTGTCTTTTTATTGATGAGTTAATCCATTTACATTTAGAGTTAATATTGATATGTTGGCATCTGTGTTTGCCATTTGTTTGTCTTTTTTTGTGATTTTATTCCTTGCTTTATTCTGTTCTTGTTCATTCCTCTGTTGGTTTTGGTGTTAGGACTTCTTGTAGAATTATTTTTGGAGTGGGGGTATAGTTGTAATGAATTTCTTGAGTTTCTGTTTGTCTGAGAAGGTCCATAGTTTTTCTTCGTAGAGGAAGGAGAGCTTTGCAGGGTAAAGTATTCTTGGTTGGCATTTGCTGTCTTGAAGTTTGCTGAATATGTTTCTCTATTCTCTTCTTGTCCGTAATGTTTCTTTGGGGAAGTCTGAAGTTAACCTGATTGGTTTTCCCTTATAAGTTATCTGTTTCTTCCCCCTTGCCAATTTCATTATTTTTTCCTTGTCTTGGACTCTTGCCAAGTTTTACTATTCTGTGTCTTGCTGTAGTTTACTTTTCATTGTGGTAATTGGGTGTTCTTCTCACTTCGTGTATGTCTATATTCATCTTTTTCATGCTTGGGAAGTTTTCTTCAATTATCTCCTTGAATAATTTCTCCGTTTCTTTGTCTCTCTCCTCACCTTCTAGAATGCCTATAACTCTTACATTTCCTTTCTTGATGGAGTCTGATAATTGTCTAAGAGTCTCCTCATACTGCTTTGTTTGCACTTCTCTCTCCTTTTCTCTTTTGGCTCTTTTTATTTCTGTATCTTCGATAGCACTGATCCGTTCTTCCATTTCATCAATTCTGTTTTCATTGCTTTTCTCAGAGTTCTTTATCTCCTCTAATAATCTTTTAATCTCCTGCATTTCTTTCTTTTTTTTTTTAAGATTTATTTATTTATTTATACAAGCACTGGGTGCAGTTAGAAGCATCGGAGGGTAAGAGAATTCACCAGAGCCAGAGGGGAGAGCAGAGCAGCCAAACTGACGAAGTACACTGCTGAGGGGAGCATCGGGCAGCAGGAGAGGTCTGCGCCATGTGGGACCCTCGACTGGTGGCAGGGGGCGCTGCAGGGGCTGCAGGCAGATTCGCAACCCAGCGCTCAACTGCTGCGCCACCGGGGAGGTGCTCTCCTGTGTTTCTTTCCTTTCTTAAGGTCTCAATTTCATTCTTCGGTTCAGTGATTTTTTTTGTCTCAAATCATTTCTTCCCTTTTGTTTTCTTTCTGCTTTTTAATCATGATGATCATTAATTCTCTATCTGACAGGCGGAGAAGCTCTTCCATGTCATTGTTGAGCTCTGGTGACTGTCTTTCTTTTTGTGGTATTTCCTCCTGCTGGCTTGCTTGGTTATTTATATCTTTTCTTTTCCTGTCTGGCTATTTGTAGGTCTCTGCGGAGTCCTCATTTTTCTCTAATGGCACCTGGAGCTGTTTGCTCACCTCCGCAGCAATTCTTGCATGGTTCTCCACATTTCCAGTTCACAGGGTGCGGTGCCTTGAAATAGTTCCTTTCCACTCACAGTCCCACTTGATGTGTAGTTTGTTCTTTTTGGTTGTTTTTGTTTTTTTTGTGTTTTTTTTTTTTCCCTCTTTTCTGTTGGTCGGAGAGTGCCAACTTTGTGGGTGGGGGAGGGTAGCAGGGTTCTGAGCTTTCCTCTCTTCTAGTCCTCTTTTATGGCAACTTTCTTCTTTGGGCAGTTTTCCAGAGTCGCCCCTTTATCTTCCGTGTCCCAGTTCTCGCAGGGACATACCGCTTTTCCTCCCTATAAACTTTTATTTTTTATGGGAGGACTTACTTGCAGCGTTTCCCTGCCACCGTGTTGATCTCTCCAATTTATCTTTTTTTTTTTCAAGTAACTATTAGATTTATAGTATGTCTTTTTCATAATTGTGGTTCCATACACTACCTAAGTGTTTCTTAAGACAAATGTACCTTTTATATTGTTCTCTTAAAGGTAGGCTTAGCTACTTGAGGACCTTAATAATATCACATGTCTTTTAGAATAAATTTATAAAATACCTCAAAAAGGTCAAGTGAAGTTTCATTTGTTATTACTCTCAATTTTAAAGATTAATTTAGGGAGCAATTGATATTTTTATAAGATTATGATCCCCTCCAAGAACACAAAATGATTGTCCATTACCTCAAATCATATTCAGTAACTGTTTTTTAGAGTTTTACATTTTACATGAATTATTAATTAACTTAATCATTAGATACCTTATGAATTATTGGCTACTATAAATGATATCTAATTTTTATTGGATTTCTTATTGAATAGTCTAGTGTAGGGAAATGCTCTTCATCTTTCTAATAGTTCTTAAGATTGAAAACATTGATCAATTATTTTTTATTTTAAAAGTTTGCTGTTATTTTTTCCTAAGTAGATTATCATACGATCTGCAAATAAACAATATTTTCATCCAGTCCTTTCACTTTTCTTTCTTCCTTTGTGCATTAGCCTGAACTCCAGCACTATGTTTATGTAGTAATTAGAGTAAGACTTCCTATCTTGGGCACCTAAGATTTTTCTATTATATTATATAAGATGAGAAAATTTTATTTGATTCCTAGTTCCTTAGCTGTTTTTCAAAAATTGTAGATGAATATTTAACTTTATAAAAAATACCTCTTATTAGTTGGTTGAGAAAAACAGATTTTTTTTAGTTGACAAATATTGTGAATTATTGTAATATATTTATTATATTGAAACATTGCTGCATTCTAAAGATTTCCCATTTGACCTTGGTGTATTAATATTAATTTTAATACTTTTGAATTCAGTTTATATGTAATTATTTGTTAGTTTCATGTATGGTCAAGGTAAAATGAGTATTTTTTTTCCTGAGTTCTCTATACCTCAAATTGGAATGAAATTAATTAGCTGAGCAGCTTTAAATTTTCTATTTTTTGAAAAAAAGTACATAAGACAAGTTCCTTGAATGTTTGCAGGAATTCACTTGTGAAACCATCTGGGCTTTTAAATTTTATTATTTTTATCAGAAGTCATTTACAAAGTTTTCCATTTTTTCAGTATGTATTGGTATAGTCAAATTTTATATTTTTCCTTATGTTAATTTTGGTAAATTTTTGTAGGAATTTACCTGTCTTATCAAGGTTTTCAAGTTTATTAGCATATACTTTTCACAATACTCTTTATTATGTTTCACATCTCTGTCTAGCTATAACTCTAACCCCCTTTCATTCTGTATTTGTTAATCATTTTTTCTCCCCTTTATTTGTGGTCAATTTTGTTTTAAGTCTGAATAATAGCCAACATCTTTTTAAAGAGGCAGTTTTTGGTTTTGTAAGTCTTCACTCTGTAGTTTTTGTTCTCTTAAATTGCTTTCTGTTCTTATCTTTATACTTTCCTCCGTCTTATTTCCTTTTTTTAAAAATAAATTTTATTTTTATATTCCCCATACAATTGCAATTCCTTCTTATTTCTTAAGGTTTGCTCAACTGCTCTCTTTTTTCCAAATGTTTGAGAAGAAATTTTAGGTCATTTATTTTTGTCTTTCTTTGTTCTAATAAATTTCAGGTCTAAAATTCTTTTTTTTTTTAAGATTTATTTATTTATTTATACAAACACTGGGTACAGTCAGAAGCGCAAGAGGGTGAGAGAATTCACCAGAGCCAGAGCAGGGAACAGAACAGGCAGACTGATGAAATATACTGCTGCGGGGAGCAGCAGGAGAGACAGGAGAGGTCTGCTGTGCCATGTGGGACCTCGCTGGCAGCCGGGGATCAAACTGGCACCACAGAGGCTGTGAGCAGCTTCGCAGCCCAGCGCTCAACCGCTACGCTAGTAGAGGAGGCCCTGAGGGCATAAAATTCTTTCTATGTAATATTTTAGCTGTGTCCCATGAAATTTAACATGTAACATTTCTATCACCTGGTTCTAAATGAATTAATTTCCTTTACGACTGCCTTTTAATCCATACTATTTACCAATATCTTGTTAGTTTGCAAACCATGAGAATTTTAAATATCCTTTCATTATCAACTTCTAATTTTATCACAGCAAGGCTGCAGAATATAGTTTTATTTAAAGATACTGATACTTTGGAATTTACTGACTTTTTCTTTGTGCGATAATTCGTATTCTATTTCAGTAAATGTTCTATGTGACTTGAAAACACACATACACAGGTTTATTTTTTACAATGAATCTTTTGAAATCTTGTACATAATTTTATTTCCTTAGCTTTCACTATCCTGTAGTTCAAAGCCAATTGATTTTTACCTAACTATAATCAGCTGATAAATACGTGTCCTGTTAAACTGACTCTTTTGGGGGGGGGGGAACACAAAAGTCCTGACTGATAGCATTGCTGGTTTCTGTAATGTACATAATCCTTCATGACAATATAAAGCTACAAATGATCAACAAATGACTTGCAAAATTCCTGAATATTTTACAATCTAGTGTTTTAGTGTTAGCATTAAGACAGTTCCAGCACACCATTACAAATATATATTCATGTTGTATATATATATATATATTTTTGTTTAGAGAAACAAAAAGTTTATTGAGGAGAAAAGGAACAGAAATAAAATCTCATGTTGTATATTGTTAGCTGTGTATTAGTTTTACCTCTTGGCTTCATTTATTTTATTATTTTATTTTTAAAAAGATTTATTTATTTATTTATACGAGCACTGGGTACAGTCAGAAGTGTGGGAGGGTGAGAGAATTCACCGGAGCCAGAGCGGGGAACAGGACAGGCAGACTGACGAAGTACACTGCTGAAGGGAGCAGTGGGCGGGGCAGGAGAGAGCTGCACACCACTGGGGAGGGCCTTACTGCCCCAGCCAGATAAGACACCAGCAAGCACTAAGAAAAGAGCCTCACACTGTGGGGCTGAAGATTTCCAAAGAGCCTCACACCGTGGGGCTGAAGATTCCTTGTGCCGCACACCGTGGGGCTGAAGATTTATCTATAACCTATATACATCCCTTTGTTTTTTGTTATTGGTCATAAAAAGAGAAAAACTTCTCAGAAAGTACAATGGGCAATAAATTATACATATAGAATACTGTAAATAAATGGCACAAAGAAATACCTGCTTAAAAACTAACATTGTAAATTTGGCCTGCCTGACAATGGGAAAGAGTTTGTTATACATGAGCATGCCTGACAAGCAACCCAGGACAACAATTATAGTAAGCCCTTCTTTTGCTTTTTTTCAGAAGCTTCTTGGGAAAGTTTTTAAATGAAGTTAATTGTGTTAAGAAGTTTCTTGGTAGAAAACCCTGCTAGCTGATAACCAAAAAGCAGCTGGTCTCCTGTTGAAGGCCATTTGAATAGAAGACTCTTTTGATGCTTAGGCTTTAGCTGATAGGGGTGTACTGGCGGCTATCAGCTGTGTTAGGTATTTGTCTAGACAGAAATAATAAGTTTTAGCGTAAGGTTTAGTTTTTTATCTATTAACCTTGAAGGTTGCCTTCTTGCTGAGAGCCTGTAGCAGCCAAAAGTCTATGGGAGAAAAAATACCCTGATTGCTTTTTTGCTTTGCTTCCATACATATGATGACATAATCTCACTGCTTGCCTTAATGTATAAAGACTAGCCGAGACCCTCAGAGACAGACATACTAACACAAGACATTGCATATGTCTGATCAATTCCTCAATTTCACCGACGCCGTCCCATCCTTCAGGAACCCCTGACACCCACACTGCTGAAGGGAGCGGTGGGAGGGGCAGGAGAGGTCTGCACGCCACGTGGGACCCTCGCAAGTGACCGGGGATCGAACCGGTGCTCAACTGCTGTGCCAAACAGGGAGGTCCTATTTTCTTTATTTTCTTTTTGCTCAATTTTGCTCTTCTTCTTCTTCTTCTCCTTCTCCTTCTCCTTCTCCTTCTCCTTCTCCTTCTCCTTCTCCTTCTCCTTCTCCTTCTCCTTCTCCTTCTCCTTCTCCTTCTCCTTCTCCTTCTCCTTCTCCTTCTCCTTCTCCTTCTCCTTCTCCTTCTCCTTCTCCTTCTCCTTCTCCTTCTCCTTCTCCTTCTTCTTCTTCTTCTTCTTCTTCTTCTTCTTCCTTCTTCTTCTTCCTCCTCCTTCCTCCTTCCTCCTCCTCCTCCTTCTTCTTCTTCTTCTTCTTCTTCTTCTTCTTCTTCTTCTTCTTCTTCTTCTTCTTCTTCTTCTTCTTCTTCTTCTTCTTCTTCTTCTTCCTTCTTCTTCTTCCTCCTCCTTCCTCCTTCCTCCTCCTCCTCCTCCTCCTCCTCCTCCTCCTCCTCCTCCTCCTCCTCCTCCTCCTCCTCCTCCTCCTCCTCCTCCTCCTCCTCCTCCTCCTCCTCCTCCTCCTCCTCCTCCTCCTCCTCCTCCTCCTCCTCCTCCTCCTCCTCCTCCTCCTCCTCCTCCTCCTCCTCCTCCTCCTCCTCCTCCTCCTCCTCCTCCTCCTCCTCCTCCTCCTCCTCCTCCTCCTCCTCCTCCTCCTCCTCCTCCTCCTCCTCCTCCTCCTCCTCCTCCTCCTCCTCCTCCTCCTCCTCCTCCTCCTCCTCCTCCTCCTCCTCCTCCTCCTCCTCCTCCTCCTCCTCCTCCTCCTCCTCCTCCTCCTCCTCCTCCTCCTCCTCCTCCTCCTCCTCCTCCTCTTCTTCTTCTTCTTCTTCTTCTTTTAAAAGGGTGTATGTCCCTTTAAGATGTAATAAACCTTTTTGAAATGAGGAGCACAAGGACAAAATTCTTTGGCAAGAAAGAAAAAGACAGCTTTTGGGTTTCAAAAAGTTGAAATCCTATCTTAGCCTTCAGTCTTTGCTGTGTTTTTTTGGCACATTGCTCACTTGTGCAGCTCAAGCACCACCAGGACTCATGGGGGTTCACACCTAGAGTTGGGGGATTCCCTTCTCTAGCTGGGGATTCCCTTGTCTAGCTATGCTCTGGGGAGATTCCCTGCCTCCCCCCATAGGGCCCCTTTCCTTAGTTCCTCTGGTCAGAAACTTGGTGCTTCTCTTAGAGATTAAGCACTTGCTGCTGAGGCTGTCCAGCTCTGCACCCCAGGCCTGATGGTGGGGCTAAGCCCTGATAGGAGAGAGGGGGAAAATAGCAAACCAGGTCTGGGAGGGTTGTCTCCCCAAGTTCTGTCTCTTCACAATCCACCTGCTGGTTTCTCTTCCGGGGTTCTCAGTACTTGTTCCTTATCACCCGCCAGTCTCAGGTTGTGATCAATGGGAGTGATAGGCTCTTAAACTGTAATTTTAAATTTCGAAATAAATCAAATATCATGGCTCAAAACAACCCAAGTATCTAGATGTTTTAGATCTCCCCCACCCCCCGCCCCGCCCCAAACCAAACATCCTCTCTAGGGCATAGGGTTGTTTTTGGAGTATTCTGAATTTGTGTATTAGCCTGAGATGGAAAAAGAAAAGCAGGCAGAAGCTTCCGGGGGTGGGGGGTGGGGGGAGCCTGCCATTATTTTATTAAAGGTGTGATCACTTATTAGCAAACTGGCACTGAATGCCAGAATTTCAAACCACCCCAGAAGCATTCAACACCACTTGATAAAGGAGGAAGTGAGACCCACAGAAGTGGGGTGATTTGTCCTGCTGATCGGGATGCACATGGCAAAGATGGCCTGGGAAGTGGCTTGTTTAATACACTGAAGACATCCAGTAACCACACTCTTAAGTGCCAACTAATGTGCCGAGCTAACTATTGCAGGTTTCAAAAAGGAGATGATGCATGAAGTTGAGGGCATAGAAAGTTTATATAACAGGAGAGAAAGAACATATGGTAAAACTAAACCCCAGAGCTATTTTTGAATTTGAAATTTGGTCTAGTGACTTACTCTTTCCTTTATAGAAGTAGTAATAGTACTGATGTAAGTACTAACAGATAAAGTTTGGGTTCTAAGAGACAAAGTTTATAAGCATTTAGATAATGCCTGGTTCAATAAATGTAGCTTTTTTGGGATTATTGTTATTATTCTTTGAAATTCACAAGTGCTCCCAGAACATTTAAGCATTTGCCATGCTTTGATCTCCAGTGTGAACGAATGCTTGATGAACAGAATTCTTTTACAAGAGCATTTGTTGGAGTCCTCAGCTCATTCAGGTGTCTACCCCCCTATCAGTCCAGCTTTAAGGGAATGACTCCCTACTCCTCACTTGCACCCTCACCCTTGTGGTGTCAGAATAAGAACGTTATCATTTTGGATATTTCAGAATCACTCAATACCTGTCACAGTATGTATAGGATTCTTTCTAGTATGCCCACCCTCTCCTCTGAGAAGGGTGTTTTAGGTCTGGGGGCAAAGAAATAAAAGGGGCGTACTGACCTCTGGGAAGCAAAAAGCCTCTTCCCCAGGCTTCCTCGCCCTGAGCACTTGTCTCCCTTTGACCAGACCAGGTTGTGTTCTGAGATTCTTTGTTACAGAATAAGGAAGGGAAGTCTGCCGAGATTCACTCATCATAGAATTTTGGCAGCTCGTTCCCCAAGATTACTCGATGATCCACACCAGCAGCTTTCATGGTGACCAGGCAGATGACACCCCTGCTTGAGCCATCCCGGTTCATGGCCAGAACGATAGCTGCAAAGGGTTTCAGGTTGGAGGATGGGAGAGAGAGTGGCTTAGCTTCAACGATCTTTCCCTCCTGTTCTGGCCCATATACTTACTTCCATCTCAGACCCCAAAACCCATCTCCTGGAGGTAATTAGTGGTGTGTGGGAAAATCAGCTTTTAGAAAATGCCTTCATGTGTAGCATCTCCCGATGTTCATGGCCTCAGTACCCCAACCCCCAGGATCTATTTATGTTAGAAACAGCTTAACAATAGCTCACAAATTCTTGGATATTTAACAATCAACTCTTGATCTGACCCAATCCAGCCCCACCACACCACCGATTGTTAGGGTAACCATGGCCCTAATTGGTGTACTCAGAACAGTCCTGGTTTATGCCTCTTGTCTTGATGTCCCATCCAATTGTTCTGCTCCCTTTCACTCACAAAAGTGTCCCAGTCTGGATGTTAAAGGAAATGGTCACCCATGTATTCGTCTCCCTGCTCCTCACACTCTGCTTCCTTCCCATGTTAAAAACTTTCCCCAGGTACCATTCCACCTGCTTTGTTACCATTTGTGGTGAAGCGTCTGCATTCCTCAGGGGACATGCCTGGTTTATACACCGCGTCCACATAATCGTTGATGCAGGTGCTGCCAGAGCCACCAATGGCAAAGGGCTGTCACAGGTCAGACTTTAGAGCAGCTGCTGCAAGGGAATGCCAGAGCCCAGGCTTGAGACAACACTGGAAAGATTGCATCCCTAAGACCCGGCCTTCTTAAGTGGAACCCTTTCCACTTATAGAGGTGGGATGAGGGTCCTAGAGGCACAAGTGTTCCCTTTCAGGGGAGGGCTCAGGGAGATGAACTTCCAATTGTTAGGGGGAAATGATGTCCACAGTCAGGCACCCCATTTTGTATCGGGGTTGCTCTACAACACAATCACTGGTGAAGCAGCCCCACAAGTAAATTACCACCACTCCACATTCTTATTGTGTGTGCAGATATTGTATAGATGACACAGAGCAACTGTGACCTTGGGAAGAAAGCTCAGGTCTCTTTGAGGCCAGAATCTGTGGCCTCCACTTCCATTTTTTTTTTTAATAGAGGCATGTTTTTATTTATTTATTTGTTTGTTTGTTTGTTTTGTTTATACATGCACTGGGTACAGTCAGAAGCGCGGGAGGGTGAGAGAATTCACCAGAGCCAGAGCGGGGAGCAGAGCAGGCAGAAGGACCGAAGTACACTGCTGAGGGGAGCAGCGGGCGGCAGGAGAGGTCTGCGCGCCATGTGGGACCCTCCTCCGGTGGCCGGGGAGCAGCCGGGGATCGAACCGGCGCAGCAGAAGCCGTGGGCAGCTTCGCAACCCAGCGCTCTACTGCTGTGACACCAGGGGGACTCTCCACTTCCATTTAATCAGAAATGAGCTCTTTTAGTTTACTGAAAAACAGAAAGCATTGAGGGGGTCACTGGTTAGCAGGGCCATGAGTCAAAGAAGGAGGAAGCAGCAAGAATACAAGACCGTTTAAAATAAAAGTTTCATTTAAGGGTTTCTGATCAAGAAGTAGGTAGGTGTCTTAGTAGTCAGGGGAAGAGATCTGTACCAGGATTTTGACTGGAAGTTTGAGTTGACTTTTTCAGGTCAAGAAAAGCAATTAAGGAAAAGAATTAAGGAAGAATAAAGTTACATATTTGTCTACTGTTGAGTTGGGTGGGGCCTTAAAGATGGCTCCGTGGCTCAGGCGAAGAGTCTGAGTCATAGACAAGGCAAGTGCTTTGTGCAATTCACGAAGACTAGTGGCAGGTCTGGGACTAAAAGTCAGGCCTCATTGCCGTTGCTTGTTTTGACTTCTCCTGCCTACTCTCCGCTGCTCGTCTGGCAGCAAGGGAAGCTTTTCTGACTTATACATGGCTTTACTGCTATCTTTACCCGGCACCAAAAGTTACTCTGGCCCCCAGGGATAACTGCCTGAGTGTGCTTTCTGACACACGGATTTACCACGAACAGAATCCGGCCAGAGAACAAGGGCAACCCCACCTGGTGGCCACTCCCTTAAGAGAAAGCTGCCCTCCAGGCAGGAGCGGTGGCAGCAAGCTGGGTGTAGAAGCCGGTCTGCCTTGGGCTGCCACTGGCCCCAGGCGCAAGCTGGGCAAAGTCCGCAGCAGGGTCTGAGAATGGGAAGAGGAAGGAAAGGAAGCGGGGCGGCACCTGGGCCAAGCAGGAGTCCTCTGGCCCCAAGCTCGGGAAGGCCCCACCAGCTCACACGGAACCCTCCTGTCAGTGCTGGGGCTATGAGTTCCCCGCCCCAGCGGGACAGCTTATCAAAGGTCTGTGAGATGAGCTGTCTCTCTTCAATCAGTATCCACATTCCCGTCTCCCAAACGCTGTCCTCCTTCATCCAGGGCACCAGATGCTCAGTTTTCCACCTTCTCCAACTTGAACTAACAAGCCCCTCTCTCCAGTTCAGAATGAAAGCGAAAGCGCATTAAATCAGCTTCCCCTCGTCGTCAGCAGCCAAACCACCCCCTTCGCCACCGCCTCTCATGCCTGGTCCCTTCGCGGGCCCCCAGAAGATCCCCTTCAGAGCAGAGATGCCTTAAATTCATTGTGAGGTGCCAGCACTGGTGCTACAAGCCACCGCCTCACACTGTTAGACTCAGGGTCCCCCTGTCATTCACCTTCCCTTCCCCGCTGCTAACCCTCAAACCCAGACTTATTACCCCCGCGTGGCCTTCCCGGCCTGGGGCAGGTCCCGGGTTGGTGCTCCCGCCCGCGGCATCTCTGCGCCGCGCTTCTTGCTGCTCGGGCACCGGTTCGCGACCCGGGACCGCGCGCCGCGCGCAGCCTCCGGCCCGCCCCTCACCACGCCCTGCCGCCAGGGGGCGCCGGGGGCCCCCGAGGGAGCCGCGCCGCGCGGCGCTAACCTGTGCGGGGCAGACCTGCCCGGAGACAGGTGACGCGAGAGCCCCGCCTGAGGCTGGAGTGAGACAGTCAGTAGCGGGTGCAGCGAGGGGGCCACTTAGAGGAAACGGGGGGCTGGTGCCCGTGGTGGCGCCAAGGATGATCTGAAGTCAGGTGTGACCTCAGCGCCCTCTCCCGCAGCGGTCCCGGCGCGCGCGATCCCCAGTGGGCGGACCTCGTGGCCGGCGGCCGCTTTCGCTTTCCTTCCCAATAAACGGCTCCCTTCGGGGCGGCGCGGGCTGCGCGGGTTCCCGGGACTTCCCCAGGGCCCCGCCCCTGCCCGCGGGAACCCGGACACCGCGGCGCCCAGACCCCTGCTCCGGGGTGCGGACACCCCGGGCCCGCGCGCCGATGGCCAGCTCGGGGAGGCCCGCGCCCGGCGGGTGCCTCTGCCCGTCCCGGGCGCCCCTCGCGTGCCTGGGCACCGCGCTGCTGCTGCTCGCCGACCTGCTGCTGCTGCGGCCGGCGCTGCCCGGGGTCCTCTCCCTGCTGGTGCCCACCGCGCCGCCGCTGTCCCGGCTCTGCCTGGTGGGGCTGAGCCGCTGGGCCGCGCTGTGGCTGGGGGCGCGAGGCGTCCTCTGCGCAGCGCCCGGCTCCGAGGGCGCAGGGGTGCCGGGATGGACGGCTGCTGGGGAGCCGCTGGCGGCGGCGCTGGGGTTGGCCCTGCCTGGACTTGCCGTGTTCCGAGAGCTGAAGTCTTGGGGGGCCCACAGGGTCTCCGACAGCGCCGAGCTCCTGCACTGGGGAAGTCGCCTCGACGCCTTCGCCGTCAGCTACGCGGCTGCACTGCCCGCGGTCGCCTTGTGGCATAAGCTCGGGGGCCTTCGGGGGCCTGGGGATCCCGGGGGTTCTGGAGACACGGTTCGTAGACTTCTGGGCTGCCTGGGCTCGGAGATCCGCCGCCTCCCACTCGTTTTGGTCCTGCTGGTCCTCTCCTGTGTCGGTAAGGGGGCTGCGGGGAAGGGGCTGGGGGCAATCAAGATCAAGGTCAGCAGGGCAGGCTGGTGTGGGTCTGGGAACCCAGCCCGGATCTTGAGGAGACCCTCCCATGTGGAGGAGAGAGTCCTGGACGCCTGTGTGACCCTGTGAAGCTGCTTCACTGAGTCCCTCTGGCAAGCCCTTGCCTTTGTGGCCGAAGGGCTCCAGCTTAGATGGAGAGTATCTCAGTCTCAGAGATGATGCCAGAGGAGCTCACTCCATGGTCTCTAGCCTTCTAATGAAACCCCTAAAGATCTGGTGCAAACACATCGTTGTGTTTCAGGGTGGCCTGTTTGGTGCAGGGATGTGACCTCAAGGTTGTCCTTCTCTGCTGCCTCCCAGGACAATAGGGGGTGGTGGAGAAGGGGTGGCTGGGACAGCCTGGGTGGAGCTGAGCTGCTGACACGTGGTGTTGGCGAGTGACCCATCTCTCCTCTCCCTCCCCAGGGGAGATGGCCATCCCCTTCTTCACCGGCAGACTCACTGACTGTATTCTACAAGATGGGGCAGCCACGGCCTTCACCCGGAACATAATTCTCATGTCCTCTCTCACCATAGCCAGGTCTGGGGGCTGAAGATGGAAACTGGGAATGTGGGGCCCTGAGAAGGAGGGAGTTGGAAGTTGGGACTGCTGTCCAAAGTGCACTTCTGCAGGGATACCTGGGGCATACTCTCTGTCTCCTGAACATGCCCTAACCTTCCTTTGCTCCAACTCTCCTTAGCGCAGTGCTGGAATTCTTGGGTGACGCCATCTACAAGAGCACCATGGGCCACGTGCACAGCCAGTTGCAGGGAGAGGTGTTCCAAGCTGTCCTGCGCCAGGAAACAGAGTTTTTCCAACAAAACCAAACAGGTTTCACATGAAGCTCACTCTACATGGCTATACTCTATATCCCCATACAACCTCTTTTACACATAGCCTTGCTGTGTCTGTTCTCTCTCTCTCTCTCTCTCTCTCTCTCTCTCTTTCACACTCACACACACACTCACACACTGCTATTTCTTATTCTTATTTCTTATTCAAGAGTCAAATGCCTTCAGAAAGACTTGATTTTTCCATCCAAGGTTTTCCCCATAAATTTATTCCTATATGTGTATTTAGATAGAAACTACAGAATTTCAAATATGTAAATTTTGAGATCACAGAGTCTAACTGCCTTATTTTATAGTGGAAGAAACTGAGGCCTGCACCTTAATGCTGAAACTTCCTGTCACATGTGACAGAAGGAAGTGGAGGGAGACCCCCAGTGTTCTGACTCCCAATTCGGTGCATGGCACAGTTTCCTAAACTGCATTCCCGACGTGCCCACCTACTCTATTAAATGAACAGCTTATTAAGCTCTTCCCACCTATGTGTATAGCATCGGACAAGAGTGGCACAGAAATCTGTCAGAGAAATGGAAATTTACATGGGTATTGATTTCCTTATAGTAAAAATGAAGGCTTTTCTGCTCTAGCACTCATCCTTCCTGCACTGAGATCCCCAGACCTCCCTCTGTACCTCACCATTTTCTCAGCCTCCTTACAACACCATGTTGACACCTCTCCCTGGCATTCTTGCCACTGCTAGTCTCCCATCCGCTCTGAACCTCTCATTCACTCTGCTCTCTTCTCCCCAACTCCTGGCAGGTGCCATCACATCTCGGGTAACAGAGGACACGTCCACCGTGAGTGAGTCTCTGAGCGAAAGGCTGAACCTACTGCTGTGGTACCTGGTGCGGGGGCTGTGTCTCTTGGTCCTCATGCTCTGGGGGTCACTGTCCCTCACCATGGTCACCCTGGTTGCCCTGCCTCTGCTTTTCATTCTGCCGAAGAAGCTGGGAAAATGGTACCAGGTACGTCCAGGGCATTGGCCCAGGTATACAGGCCCCCATCTCCCAGAGTCAGAGGGCTCAGTTCCCCTAAGATTTCTTCATAACTTTCTTGGCACACTCCCTGATTGTGCATCTTGCTGGGTCTCAGATTGCTCACAGCTGACCTTCACATTCTCTGTGCTTTTAATTTCAGACCACATCTGTCTTTAAGGATACGATGATCAATCTCAAGGATGTGACCCCTGACTGCCCCTCTGAGTCATTTTCCTCTCCTTTGTATCTCTTTAGTCTTGGGGTGTGACTGTCTCCCTTTCTCTTCTTTCCTGTCCCTCTCTCCCTTTTCATCTTTAATCTCCAGCCAGGTAACTCAGACACTAGTGTCCCTTATGGTTTTCCAACCCTGTGTGACATCTCTTGTCTGTGTCTCCACAGTTGCAGGCCACACAGAAGCAGGAATCTCTCGCACAGGCAAGCCAGGTGGCCATCGAGGCTCTGTCTGCTATGCCTACAGTCCGGAGTTTTGCCAATGAGGAAGGAGAGGCCCAGAAGTTTAGACAAAAACTGCAGGAATTGAAGACACTCAGCCAGAAGGAGGCCCTGGCCTATGCGGTTGACACCTGCACCACCAGTGTGAGCACCTGGAGAAGCCTGAGTCCATTCTCTTCCCCCACTCCTCCACTGGGTGGTGGTTGGTTCAGTGTCTTCATCTTATCAACCTGAGACCCAGTTAGCCCGCTCAGTGTGCCTCACCCGCTCCCTCTGTTACACACGGTGGCCTGCTTCTTTTCCCGAGAGTACACAAACCAGGGAGAGGCCACGTCTTTCAGTCTAGGGCCTTCCTTTGGCTCCCACGGGGGGCGTGGGGAGCCATGGATTCCTGCGCCTGGGCCTGCTTCATGTTAGGACTGTGTGAGTGTGACAGCCCCGGGAATAGCAGGAGCCAAGGATGAGGGGCATCTGTGATGTCACTGAAAGAGAACTAGACCAGCAGTTCCTGACTTGATGCCGCTGTTCACTAGCTCTGGGACCATGGGCAAGTGACTTGCCTTCTCTGGATGGTTTCCTCATTTGAAAAAATGAGAGTGATATCAATTTGTTCATAGGGCTTTTGACATCAATAGTAGATGACATTACATTCATGAAAGTCTTTGGTGCAGAGCTAAGTGCTCCCCAAGCAATGTGATGATGGTGTTGCTGACAGTGATGACTTGATCCCCACCGTGAGGAGCTGGGTAGGCCCCCACAGGCTCGCTAAGGTTTAATCTCCCTTTCTACCCACTGAGACTGCTGCTGTTACTTGGGGGGAAGGGACTTTATATCCCCTTAAAACTAATCATTCCTAATTGCCACCTCTAGAGTTTTCTACCACAATCTCGTTTCTGTGGTCTCTGCACAGATCTCAGGGATGCTGCTGAAGGTGGGAATCCTATACATTGGTGGGAAGCTGGTGACCAGTGGGGCTGTAAGCAGTGGGGACCTTGTCGCATTTGTTCTCTACCAGATGCAGTTTGCCACAGCTGTTCAGGTGAGCTCCCTCCTCTTCACTTCCCAGTGCTTTCCTGCCCACCCCAGCACCATCATTATCACTTTCCTTCTATTTGCCCTTTTCACACCCCATAGCCCTGGCAAGCAGATTGGTCTCTCCACTCCCTCTCATTAGTCATATCTCCTCCCCTCGCAGGTGCTGCTCTCCACTTACCCTAGTGTACAGAAGGCTGTGGGTTCCTCAGAGAAAATATTTGAATATCTGGACCGGATCCCTCGTTGCCCACCCAGTGGCGTGCTGACTACCTCAAGCTTGAAGGGCCTTGTCCAATTCCAGGATGTCTCCTTTGCTTACCCAAATCGTCCAGATGTCCCAGTGCTGCAGGTACACTCCACCAGGCCCTCCACCAGGTTCATCCTCCACTCTACCATCCTAAATTTCTTCCTGGCCTCCGCCTGCTTAAGACCATGTACAGATCCTTCCTAACCCTTCAAAGGCAAAAGTGAGCATCATCTCTTCCATAAAACTGCTCCGAACTTGAGAACCAGTTTGGATTTGCAAGGAGAAAGAGAGAAGAGGTTCTCAGAGAGAAGAAGCATCTCACATCCTAAAGAATAGCTGAAGCAAAATCTGTGCCTCCAGTCTTCCATCTTTCCTTTCCCTTTCCATTTATTTTAAAAGATTTATTTATTTATACAAGCACTGGGTACAGTCAGAAGTGCGGGAGGGTGAGAGAATTCACCAGAGCCAGAGCTGGGAACAGAACAAGCAGACTGACGAAATACACTGCTGAGGAAGCAGCGGGTGTGGCAGGAGAGGTCTGCGAGCCATGTGGGGCCCTCGCTGGTGGCTGGGGATCGAACCGGCACTGCAGAGGCTGCGGGCTGCTTCCCAGCCCAGCGCTCAACCACTGCGCCATGGGGGAGGCTGTTCCTTTCCATTTTTTTTTTTTCATTTCTCTTATAGTATCTGATATTTAGTGTGTGGCATAATGGTGCTTAGTTTTGCTCTTTCTGTGTCTCATCATCCACCTCTACTCATTGGGGGAGTTATCATCCCCACAGATGTGCATGTGGAGGGTGGAGGTTCTATTTTTCCATTTTTCTCCTTTCTTCTCTGGAGTAAGACAACATGGTATGTAACAAGACAATCACGGTGTCAAGGTCAAGACAAGGCCTCTTATTGTGTGATTCTCTGGCCTCCAGGGGCTGACGTTCACCCTGCGTCCTGGTGAGGTGACGGCCCTGGTGGGGCCCAATGGGTCTGGGAAGAGCACAGTGGCCGCCCTGCTGCAGAATCTGTACCAGCCCACTGGGGGGAAGTTGCTGCTGGATGGGGAGCCCCTTCCCCTATATGAACATCGCTATCTGCACACACAGGTGAGTAAAAAGGTGGCCTGGGGGAGGGTGGATGCATCAAGTAAGAAGGGCATTTTCTAGCACAGTAAGAAGGGCATTTTCTAGCACTATTTACAATAGCTAAACTATGGAAACAACCCAGATGTCTCCAAACAGATGAGTGGATCAAGAAGATGTGGTATATATACACAGTGGAGTTCTACTCAGTGATCAAAAAAGATCCATGCCATCCAACATGGACGAGCTGAAAGGGATTATGCTGAGTGAAATACGTCAGAAGGAAAAATACACAAATCAGATGGTTTCACCTATAGATGGAATACAAAGAAACCAAACAAAGGATCAGGAAATAGAGGAAACTTGTGAGCTGACTGCAGATCTGAGGCATTCAGCAGGGGAGGAGGAGGGAGAGGGATCAAAACAGGAGAAAGAAGAGCAGAAGGAACTGTGGTGATGAATTTTAGGTGCTGTGGGGGTGAGAGAACTACAGGGACTAAACCTGAGGGGAAATATCAAATATTATGCAAAAATGAACAATGATATAAGAAAGTAAATACATTTAATTTGAAAAAGGGGCATTCTCACTGAGCACCCTCAAAGGAGGGCTAGGGAATGACAGGTGTCCTTGGGTGGCAATTAGGGTGTGGTCAGGAGACAGGGTGTGTGACTTTGTGATAGAGCCTCCATGAAGATTTTGAGTCTTCAGTCTTTAGATCCTATGCCTCTCTGTTCTCTGACTCTTCATCATATTTTGTCCTAGGTGGCTGCAGTGGGACAAGAGCCACAACTATTTGGAAGAAGTTTTCAAGAAAATATTGCTTATGGTCTGACCCAGAAGCCAATGATGGAGGAAATCACAGATGCCGCAAAGGAGTCTGGGGCCCACGGTTTCATCTCTAAACTCCCTGAGGGCTACAACACAGGTGCTCTCTCCACTCACAGGACACCCAGACACCTTTACCTTTACGAAACCCCACTAGCCGTGCTGTCATTCATCACTTCCTCAAACTGATGCCACCGGCATCAGTTTGCAGTTGTGCGGTCTGGTTCCTATGACTCCTTCATCCTCACATCCTCAGAGCTCCCTCTCCTGTCCAGCTGCATCCACCAGACCTTGATGTGTGTGTGTGTGTGTGCGCGCGCGCATGTGTGCAGGTGAGCATGCTTACAACTCTCACCTTGGCTCCTGTCTCTGCAGAGGTGGGCGAGGCTGGGAGTCAGCTCTCAGGGGGTCAGCGGCAGGCAGTGGCCTTGGCTCGAGCGTTGATCCGAAAACCACGCGTGCTCATCCTGGATGATGCGACCAGTGCCCTGGATGCAGACAGCCAGTCACGAGTGAGAGAAGTGTCTTCTTAATGCCTACATCCCACCCAGTCTTCCTCCACGCACCCTCTATCCTTGAAACTGACATTATAATTTTCCAAACCAGCCCTTGCAATTCTCCATTCCCATTAGCTTCTCCCCAAGATTCTTAGAACCAGTCAAAAGAGACTGTCTATAGATTCTGAATTTCTGAAGCTAAATACAAAGAAAAGACCATCCAAATGCTATCAGTATTAATTAAGCTTTTACTATGTGCCAGAAAGGCTGCCAGGCCATTTGCATATACTGGCTCTCTGAGTTAGCCATCATGGATGCCAGGAGCTAGACATTAGGATCCTCCTTTGATAGATGATAAAATGGAGGCTAAGAAAGGTTGAATAACCTGCTCAGTGTCTTTCAGCTGTTGAGTAGCAGATCTTGGACCCCAATTCAAGTCTGCCTGACGTGAATGCTCATGTGCTCTTTAAAAGAGAATATTAAAATGCCCAGTCCACAGGTAGAGGGGCAACACTATTCAATATCCACTCTTTTCTTGTGGGTGACACCACAGGACTCTGACTTTTGTTCCACCATTGCCAATTCATGTATATGGTCCTTAACAAATCAAAGATTTGACAGAGAAGCACTCAGAGCTAAATCGTCCATCTCCTTGGAGTGGCTGGCAGAGGCAGCAGTGGTCCTGGCGAGGTCTATCCAGGCTCTGGTAACATGGATGTCTCCTGGGCTGGGAGCCGTCCCCAGCTCTGAGCGGGTCTGTGTCTCTTCTCAGGTGGAGCAGCTCCTGTACAAAAGCCCCGAGAGGTGCTCCCGATCTGTGCTTCTCATCACCCAGCGTCTCAGCTCCGTGGAGGAGGCTGACCACATCCTCTTTCTGGAAGAAGGCACCATTCGGGAGGCTGGAACCCACCAGCAGCTCATGGAGAATCAGGGACCCTACTGGACTATGGTGCAGGCTCCTGGGGCATCAGGTGCTCTGGAATGAAAGCCTTCTCAGACCTTCTCTAGAGTGGAGAGTTTGGGAACAAAAATCTTAGCAGCCTTGCAGAGTAGGCAGCTGCTTGTTGGGGAGTAATGCCTGAAATTCGGTGGTATGTGGCCAGAGTTATGCCTGAAACTCTGAAGTGTGTGTGAAGTGTGCCTGAGTTATGGCTGAAATTCTGCTAGGAATGCTTCCCCTCCTCAAACTCCTCATAATGCAGGTTTCCTGAAAGAAAAGGGGGATTATAACTCCTTACTGTAACTGGGTGAAAAGCCACGGCTGGTGTGGCTAACACCCTTGAAATCAGAGATATTTAGACCACTAAATATTTAAACACTTAAATATTTGGAAAGTAGTGGGATCTCTACTTTCCAATATGACCAAGGAATATGCTGGCCCCTAGATACCCCGTGGGCTCTTGGGCTTTTGTTTTTTAAAATAAAAGTGGTGTTTTGTAGGGTGCTTGGTCGTGTTTCCCCCCCACCCACCCCCCCCCAAAAAAAAAGACAACTTCCCTGCATCCTTTCAGGAGCGAGCTTGGGTGCCTTTCAGCATCTTCGGTGTTTCAGAGCCTTCAGGGCACTGTCTTCTTCCCTAATTTTTCTATTTCCTATAGTTGTCCCCTCGCTTCCCTACTCCCCGCCAAAGATGGGTTGGAAGGGGCTGCAGGGCCCTCGGGGCACCAGCGGCTGCCGCTCTGAGCCTTGGCCTAATCTGAGGTGGGAGTTGGAGGGTGCAGGTCGCCAGGGGAAGTGCGAGCGCACTGCCGGAGGAGCTCAGACTCACCATCTCATCACCCGCGTCCTCTCCCGCAGGCTCAGCCCCTCGGCAGGGGCGCCCGCGCGAGCATCCCGGCGGGGCGGGGCGGGGCGGGGCGCTGGTTGGACCCCCATCCTGTGACGCTAACAGTTGCTGGGCAGATTATCCCAGCGCAGGTTGCGAGGACCGGCTGGGTTTAGCCGCCCCCTACGCCCGGTGAAGCCAGCATTCCTCGGGAGGACCTGGGCCGACTGGACGGTTCAGGCGGGCGACTACGGGCGTGAAGGCGGGGCCTGTGAGGGGCACCTCCTTACTGTACAGACGCCGCGCCCTCCCCTCGGAGTCCCTTTCCGCCCCGTGCAGCGCGCGGGTCTGTGGCCAGTTGCCCCAAGACAGGTGCTCTAGACTCAATGACCCCACGAACTCCTATTCCTCCCCGGCTTTTATGAAACGATGCCAATCTCATGCCATCCCCCCGACACGAAACTGCTCCCCGCTTCTTGCAGACTTCCAGCTCTCTGGTTGCGGCCACGTCTTAAGTGCGGCAACCCCCACCTCGGTATCTGCTCGCGCGCAGAGGATGCCCCAGCAAGCTGGTGTCTCCCGTTGTAACCTCACAGCCAAGAGGATCTCGAAGCCCATTCTCTCTCTTTCTTCCTTTCTTCCGGCGATTTAGCCCCGCTGTTTCCCCAATCTTCATAAAGCAGAGAAGCCGGTCCCCAATGTGATATTCCCGGCCCCAGATCCCCACTGGCCTCGTCCTGGAAAGGTCAGGGGGATGTGGGAAAAAAATTCTGGTTCCCTCCCCTTAAGGCTGCAGGCTTTCGCTTTCCTTCCTCCTCGGAGACAGACAGATCCGCGGGTGCTTGGGGATCATGGCGCTCCTGGAGGTGTGCAGCCCCCCACCGAGGGCGAGGGCGGCAGGACAACTGGGCATTCCCAGACGCGGGAAGCGGGCTTCTCTTGGACCCTGGACCCTGGAATTACACTGTCTCCATGTGATCTCCAGAGCTCGCCCTCCCCTGGGAATGCAGGTCAGGGATGAAAGGGAAGGTGCGGAAGAGGGCACTGGGGAACGGAGTGTCCACCCTGAGGGTCTCCGAAGCCCTGGGCCGCAGGAGGGACTTTGCTGTAGCAGGAGAGCGAGTGGCCTCAACCAGGGAGGCGGCCACGTGGGGATCCGGGCTGACAGCCCGACCTTAGCAAATGAGAGTAGGGCCAAAAGGTAGAAGAGAGGGGAGGGCCCCCATGGGGAGACAAAATATTTCGCTGCATTTTTTTCATCACACACATTTCACCAAGTCCTTATGAGGCCCTCATAAGACAGGGACAGTGGAGTGTTCTGGAAAACCTATGAACGTTGGCTGTAAGCCTGGCCTCAGTCACTCACTGCTGTGTGTCCTGGGACAAGTGACTCCATGGAGGTCTCAATCTCTGTTCTGCAAAATGGGGATACTACTAAGAAACATGCTTTCTGAGGGTTAATTCCATTCTATGAATGGGAATGAATCTTTAAAATGTTAGCTAAGGCAATTATTTCCTCTCCTTTCTATTCCTTAGAAAATGGAAAAGCTTTCTGCAGATTGCCTCTTCTTTTCTTTCTCCCATGTCACTTCCTTGTAGAGGTTGGTTATAAACTGTTCCATTGTTGATGGCTGGAGAATTTCTGTGATATCCTCACTCCACACTCTCCAAGTCCCTGTTCTGGAGCCTCCTGCAAAAGGTTTCATTGTCCCTTCTTCTGCCTCTTCTCTCTCATTAGCCCACTGAATTCTTCCAGACCCTGGCCAGAAATGGAGAATGGGACACATGGAATGAGATGGTTCATGGCACCACCATGCTGGCCTTCAAGTTCCAGTACGGAGTGATTATGGCCATGGATTCCCGGGCCATGGCCGGTGGGGGGGGGGCGGGTAAATTGGTGAGTGTGTATGTGTGTGTGTCCCATAGTAGAACCTGGTTGCAGCAAGGTGCACATGGACATTGATTTAGGACACCCAGGGAGGGCTGTGTGGTCATTCCTTCTCTCTCAAAACTCCATCTTCTTCCAGCTAACTTAAGGGTGAACAAGGTGATTGAGATTAACCCTTACCTGCTTGGCACCATGTCTGGCTCTGCGGCAGACTGTCAGTACTGGGAGCGGCTGTTGGCCAAGGAGTGCAGGTAGGCCAGGACTCTCATCTCCCTTCTAAATCTACTGGTCCGTCCCATCCTCCATCCTGGATCCTTCAAATCACACACACCCCCGCCACATCCCATGCTAATGGGGCCCCTTAGTGTTTTGGTGCTGAAAAAAGTGTTCTTTCAAATCTTTCTGTGCACCTGTCAATAAGCCAGATAATTTAATTATCTAGCACTGACACCATCATTCTTGGTGGGAGAATATCACTTACAAAGATTTCTTTATGTGGTTTAGATATTTAAATCCCAAATCTCTTCCTGATGATTAGATCCAATAAAACCATTCCTTTTGAATGTGTATCTCGTCAATCATTTCCTGCCCATCAAGTGGGTCCATCAGAGGCCTAGTCTTTTCCTGCCACCACTGAGCTCTCTCTCCCCTAATCCTATCCTCACCAGGCTGTACTATCTGCAGAATGGGGAGCAGATATCAGTGTCAGCAGCCTCCAAACTGCTCTCCAACATGATGTGTCAGTACTAGGGTGTGGGCCTCATGGGCAGTATGATCTGTGGCTAGGACAAGAAGGTGGGTGCTCACCATGTCCCCAACCCTGGATGAGATGTTTCCCCATTGTACACTCTCACCTCCTCCCATACAAGATCATGGCATAGAGAATGCTGGGCTATGGAATGTTCTGCAGATCCACAGGCTGGCTCTTGGTTCAGAGGTGGACCACTATATGTGTTTCACAAGCTTGTCTCTTTTAAGAAGGCTGATTCCAAGTTTGTTTTTCCTTCTTGTTCCTAAAGTTCTATAGTGCTACCACAACGTTGTCCTAGTCCAGATGTTTCTGTGGTAATTCTTATTCTTTTGTCCACTTTTCATACCTCACACTTAAGCCCGTGTGTTACTAATGATTGATGCCCTCTCTGTTCCAACTTGGAACCTTCTCTCCTCCACAGGGCCCTGGACTCTACTATGTAGATGAAAATGGGACCCGGCTCTCAGGAAGTATGTTCTCCATGGGCAGTGGCCGGTCCTTTGCCTACGGGGTCATGGAGAGTGGCTATCGACTGGATCTCAGCCCCAAAGAGGCCTATGAATTGGGCCACAGGGCTATTATTCATGCCACCCACCAAGACAACTATTCTGGAGGCGTTGTCAATAGTAAATACACTCCCTGGGGGTAGGCAACGGTTTTGTGGGTGGGAGACTCAGGGAGGCAGAGGGTGTGTGTGAGGGATGTTTCAGAATCAGAAGAGGGGCATTCAGAGTGTGAAGACAATGGTGACTCCATGTCCTTTCTCTTTTGCCTACAGGGTACCACATGAAGGAAGATGGCTGGGTGGAGGTAGAAAGCACAGACGTCAGCAACCTTATACACCAGTACCGGGAGGCCCTTCAGTAGCGGTGGTGGCTGCCAGTAGCCGCTGAGGGGAAAACTGGTCAATTCAGGGACCTGGGCCAGCTTATGCCCCAGGGGAGGAGGGGCCTCGCCTGAGCCCAGAGATGGAGGACCAGCTGCCAGAGTTGCTGGGAGGAGTTTATACTTTTGTGTGCGCTCTATTTCCAGAAAGACCTCCCTTCACCTTCTGTGGGCTCCACAAAGCTTAAGAAAGGAAAAAGGGTTATAAATGTCTCTGTTGTGGCTTAGTGGACCTGGGCTGTGATTGTTGGGGAGGGAGCAGGGAATAGAGAAGGTTTTCTTGAGAAGACTCAAAATCCTCACTAAGAAACAGGGCCTTACTGACTATTTCTCTGGGTTTCCTTTCCACACTCATCTCTCCAGGATCTCAAGAAGACTGACCGTGGTTGTTTGTTTATTATTGAAATTTAATATTAGGGTCCTTCCTGTGGGGATATGAGCTGTAGACTGCCCTATGGTTCACTGGTAATGGTTTGGGTGTTGGAAAGTTGGGCACCTAGAACAATTTCTTTTCAGTTGTTAGAGCTGGATGATAAAGCTTCCAACACATATGTGTGTCATAATTATAAACACAGGACCATTTACCTTAAATAACATTCAGGAAAGACTGGATATTGAGTGTAAAGATGGATATTAGAGGTTCAGTGTTACCCTGTGGCATGCTCAACGGAAGATGACAGAGTCATGACTGAAGAGACAGGTGATAAGGAAAACCCATAAGGGGGGTGAGGGCAGAAAAAGTAACCAGCTTAGAAAGTGAGACAGACATAGTGAGATTTTCTGAATGGTGTTGGGACTACAGGAAAGAGCATGGGTGATCACCTCCCAGAGGAGAGTTAAGTTCAGTTAAGGAGAGGTTAAGTTTGAAAGTAGGAAGAGATCTTCAAAATCTCAGGATGGACAGGGTTGGGGAAACTTTAGGAATCCCCTACTTCAAACTCCACATCCCACCCTCAACTATATTTAAAGTTGAAATAACTTATTGGTAATCACACCAATAGCATTCAGGAATGGTTTGGAATTCAAGTGGTCCTTCCTTCCGGGATGTTTTGAGTTTGGGGGATAGTTTCAACCTGCAGAAATATTTTTGGAATAAACAAATGTTCAAGTTTCAGGGATAGGCTGTCGGTAGGGTAGAACCTATAGAAACTTACTTACTGTTCTCATTAATGATAAAATAGACCAAGAAACAAAGTCCACTTCCCTCTTATGTTGAAGGCTTCCCAACATATATTGGAGCGTAACTTTTGAGGCATCTGAAGGTGTGCTCTGCCTAGGGTGTGGTGTTGAGAAGGACCATAAAGATAAAGGGTCAGGGCCTTCTCAGGCGCAAAACTCTAAGTGGAAACCCGCTTAAGTGAGAGATGCTAGAGCTTTCTATTTAGGAGAGGTGCTTTGCATTTTTTGCTCAGAATGGGGATCTGTTTTTACCCCAAGGCCTTGCAAATGGGGGAAGAGGGCAGACAGTTTTCTAAAAACAGGTTCAGAGCCCGAGATAAGAAAATTCCCTGCTGGGCCTCCCTGGTGGCACAGCGCTGTGACATTGTCCGCAGCCTCTGTAGCACGAGTTCGATTCCCGGCAGCCAGGGAGATACCCACATGGTGTGGCAGACCTCTCCTGTCTCGCCCACTGCTCCCCTCAGCAGTATTTTCAGCCGTCTGCCGTCTGCCTGTTCTGTTCCCCACTCTGTCTCTGGTGAATCCTCTCACCCTCCCGCGCCTGTGGCCTGTGCCCCAGTTCTTGCATAAATAAATAAATCTTTTTTTTTTTTTAAAGAAAGTTCACTGTTTCTTCGATTACAACGCATCCCAGCTTATGAAAGAACTTTAGCATTTTTTCGAAACCGCAGGAGTTTCCTATTACAGGTAAGTGTTGCCAAAGGCTAGTGACTCACAGGGGGCCTGGCTCGGGCCCCAGGAGCTGGGATCGGTTTCTGCGTCTGCGGGTGTCGCGCTCCTGCTCTGGCCGCGCTTGGAATCAGGCGTTGCCGGGAAGCGAAAGTGAAAGCCTGGGCAGGGGAAGTGGAGCCGAGGCGGCGCGGGCGCTTCCAGCGCTTCGCCCTCAGCTTTTAGCGGGAGGACCCGGAGCCGCGGCGGGTGAGTGGCTCACGTCGCACCTGGGCGAGGCGGGAGGACGCAGCTGGAGCCGTGGGGCCGGGGGTCTTTGCCCACCTTCCAGCGGGCTGCGGCTCTCCCCTGCCCACGCCGTGCCCCCGCGTCGGGTCACGAGGGGCCGTGGGGGGCCAGGGAGCCGGGCAGGCGGCGCCGGGCCCCTGGGAGCTCGCCGGCAGCGGGAGCAAGGGTTTAAAAAGGACGGGGGACCCGCGGCCGGGCTCCTCGGCGCCCCTGCCTCAGAATGCCCGCCGCTGTAGGAGGGAGGTGCTGGGGCGCGCGGGCCCCCAGGGTATCCTTCTGGGCAGGATTGGATACTATGAGAACCTACGGACGGGATGGGTGGAGTTAGGGTGGCGAAGTTGGGGACAGGGACTGGGGCTCCCCCTCGCCAATACCTTACTTTCCACCCGCAGGTAACGCCATGTGGCTCCCGGACCTGACACCCTGGGCCTCCCTGCTGCTGGCCGATCTGGCCTTACTCTGGCTGCTCCAGGGGTCTCTGGGGTCTCTGCTGCCCCAGGGCCTTTCAGGCCTATGGCTGGAGGGGGCGCTGCGACTGGGAGGGCTGTGGTGGCTGCTGATGCTGGGAGGGCTGCTGGGATGCCTGGGGGCTCTGCTGCCCCCCCTGTGTCTGGTGACCCCTCTGTTTCTCTCCCTGAGGGCGCTGGTCCCCGGGGCCTTGAGTGCTCACCCGGCCAGAGTGGCCTCCGCCTCTTGGAGCTGGCTGCTGCTGGGGTACGGGGCTGCGGGGCTAGGCTGGGCCTTGTGGGCTGTGCTGAGCCTTCCTGCAGCCCAGAAGGGAGACCAGGGCCAGGAGAACAGCAAAGCCTTGATGTGGAGGTTGCTGCGGCTCTCCAGGCCAGACCTGCCTTTCCTCATCGCCGCCTTCATCTTCCTTGTTCTTGCGGTGTTGGGTGAGTCAAGAGAGGCATGGAGACTAGAAGGTGGGCAAAGTCCCCTTGCACGATGCCTTCAACTGTATTCTCCCACCTCTTTCAGGTGAGATATCAATCCCAGCCTACTATGGTCGCATGATTGACATCCTGGGAGGTGACTTTGACCCTGATGCTTTTGCCAGTGCCATCTTTTTCATATGTGCCTACTTCTTTGGGAGGTAGGTGACGGGCCACTGGGTCCTTTGCTAGCCCCCTTTCCAAGGACCCTCACTTTCCTGCTTCCTTTTTCAGACCCTTTTGTGCACAAAACACCCAATACTTAGACTTAAATATGCATGGATTTAGTTACTCATTCTATTTTCACATCACTTCATTCATTCCTCATTTCACCATATTTATCCAACATCTGCAGAGTTTACATTCTATTACTGTAGATGGAAGCATGAGTGGATGTAAGAGAGGGGGCTTGGGTGTCACGGGGAATGTCTCTTTGCTGTCTCTCAACATCGCTTTCTTCTTGAACCCCTATTTCTCTTTCCTGTCTCTTACCTCCCACCCAGCTTTGTTTCCAAAATCAGGTTGGGCCTCTTTCTTCCTCCTGACCCTTCCTCCTAACTCATCTTGTCAGTGGATGAAGATCTTACTTTGAAACTTATCATTTTTTTTCCCCAAGCATATTCATTCTTTTTCTCTTATTTGCCGGGACTGGGATTGGGTGCACATTGGGTGCAAAATTTAAGGAGGTGCTCGCTCCCAAGCTTATACTCATACCTCACTCTCCTTCCCATGGTACCCCCTCCCCATAACACACCTTTATTATGGTCAGACTTCATTTAGAATGCCCCAAACCACTTCTTCCTCACACCTTCATTCTGTACTTGCTGTTCTTGGCTGCCATCGGTCACTCAAAGGTACATTTATTGATGAGTCCATGGCTTTCAGAAAAATCAGTTCTCAGTTCTCTTTGCTTTTCTGCAGTATTTGTCATTTGAATAAACTTTTATTGATCTCTTTCTGCAGTGAGCCTTTATGTCTCTCTTCTTCTCAATCCTCTCTACCTACTCTGGACCCTTAAATAATAACTTTCCTCACAAATCAGTTCTTTAGATTTTAAGAACATCCCACCCTGTGCTAACTGAGCCCCTCGCTGTAGGTGACCCCTGTGCCAGCAGCAGTCTTGTCACCTCTTGCCCCCTCACCTGCCCATCGACAACCTCTCTCATCTCACACTCCACATGCCCAGGGCTGCAAAACCCCATGCTCCTCTCTGTCTTCTTTTCCTCTTCTTTTTTTTAAAAAAAGATTTATTTATTTATACAAGAACTGGGATACAGGCCAGAGTGGAGGGGGTTGAGAGAATTCACCAGAGACAGAGTGGGGAGCAGAACAGGCAGAGGGACCCAAATACACTGCTGAGGGGAGCAGCGGGCGAGACAGGAGAAGTCTGCTGCGCCATGTGGGTATCTCCCTGGCTGACTGGCAATCAAACCCGTGCTGCAGAGGCTGCAGTCAGCTTCACAGTGCTGTGCTCAACCCGTTGCGCCACTGGGGACGCCCATGTCTTCTCTTCTTGTTTGCACTCATGAACCATCGTATCCCAGGCCCCAGGCGGCAGCACCCCTGGTGCCTCTCTCATGCTCTTGCCCTGTCACATCTACTTTCAGAGTGTTTCGGCTGCAGCTCCTTTGTCTCCATCCTCACTGTGCTCACGTCCAAACCCTCATCATTTCACGTCCAGCTGTCCCAACAGCCTCCTCACCACAACGATTAAATTTGTGTTAGGAATCCATATTTTGTAAAATACCTGCTTTCCCCCTTGATGTTTCCTTGTCTTACGATAAGTCTGGCTGGTTGTAAGAGGAATTTTCGAACTCCAAGGAGGAGAGAGAAGGGAGGGCAGCGAAACTCTGGGGCTCCGGAGAATGTGAGGGCGGGGGGTTCATGGCTGTGGTCCCTGCCACGCAGTATCTGGGGCCAGGAAGAGGCACTTTGGGGCCAGGAAGGAAAGAGACTGAGGCAGAGGGGGACCTAAGGGGAAAGCAGGCAGGTCAGGTCGGAAGCCACACCTTCTCACTCTGTTTGTCCTCTCCTGGACCTCCCACAGAGTGAACCCCACCAACACCCCTGGATTTGCATGTTGTGATCTTGTCCCCACACTAGCTCACCAGGTCCTTGGTTTATTCCTGCCCCTCTTGTCCCCCTCCATCTTGTTTGTTCTTTCCGCCCCCTCATAGTTTTCCATCTGTGCATTTATTTCATCCCATGTCTTCTCTCCTCTGCGCGCCCCCATTCCCTCCTTCACTGCATGTTTCTCCTCCTCTCACCTGTTGTATCCCCCGCCCTGCAGCGCACTGTGTGCTGGGTGCCGTGGAGGCTCCTTCCTCTACACCATGTCCAGTATCAACCTGCGGATCCGGGAGCAGCTTTTCTCCTCCCTTCTACGCCAGGACCTCGGGTTCTTCCAGGAGATGAAGACAGGTGGGGTGGAGTCCAAGTCTGGGGTTCGCTGGACATTCCTTGCCTGTTCCCCTCACCTGCACACAACCTCTGCCCCCCGGGCTCCTGCTTGCTCGGCCTTTCTCTCTGAGGGGCAGGGCAGTGAGGCACCCTCTGGCTTTCTCCACAGGTGAGGGAGGCACCTGGAAGAGGGAGGCACCTGGAGGAGGAGGCTGTGTCAGAGGGGAAGGTCAGGGGAGAGTTTCTGGGGCTTTGGCATTACACAGGGCTTCCTCACCTGTTCTGTCCTCCCCAGGGGAGCTGAATTCCAGGATGAACTCGGACACCACCCTGATGAGCCGCTGGCTTCCCCAGAATGCCAACTCGTTCTTGCAGAGCCTGGTCAAAGTGGTGGGAATGTACAGCTTCATGCTCAGCCTGTCCCCCGGCCTCACCCTCCTGTCTCTGCTGGACGTGCCTCTTGCCATTGCAGCCGAAAAGGTGTACAGCCTCCGCCACCGGGTATGTGTGGATAGTGGGGAGTCCCTGGAAGGATCAAGCTCCCCTAAGGGTTTTCTCTTTTCAGCCCTTAGAGCCCCAGTTCTGACAGGCTGCAGAGGCCCAAGATCCCCACCCCCCAGGCCTGTGTGTGTGTGTGTGTGTGTGTGTGTGTGTGTGTGTGTGTGTGTGTGAGAGAGAGAGAGAGAGAGAGAGAGAGAGAGAGAAAGAGAGAGAATGCAAGCACATTTTTCTGTAAAGAGTCCATACATACCTTCTCCACAAATGATTAGGAAAGTCATCTTAGAGGATTTTAGGTAGAGACTGATCCCCTTTATCATCAACAGAAGGAGTATGAATGGTGTATAGGGGAGGTAAACTGACAGGAATCCTGAGTCGGAATGTCAGCTCCACCTTCTTTTAATTTTTTAAAATTATATTTATATAATTATATTTATATAAAGCTTACCTTTTTAACCATGTTTAAGTGCCATTCACTGGTGGTAAGAATGTTCATGGTATTGTGCTGCCACCACCACGGTTCACTCCAGAACTTTCCAAACTGAGCCCCCGGCTAGTCAAATACTGACTCTCCATTTCCCCCTCCCTCAGGCCTGTAGTCACCCTGTACTTTCTGCCTCTGTGAATTCGGCTCTTCCAGGTTCCTCTTATAGTGTCTGCCCTTTCATGACTAGCTTGTTTCACTTAGCATACTATCTTCAAGATTCATCTGTGGATCAGATGTTTCTTTTTTAGGGCTGACTACTATTCCATTGATACATAGACCTCATTTAACCATTCACCTGTGGGTGAACACTTGACCGTTGTGACTAATGTTTCTATGAACATGAGTACACAGATAAGTTTGATTTTTTTCTTTCAGAGTTTTGGGTCTATACCCAGAGGTAGAATTCATATGGTAATTTTAAGTTTTTGAGTTCCCATATTGTTTTCCACAGTGGCGACACCATTTTACATTCCCACCAGCAATACACACTCACTTCACTTTATCCATACCCTTCTTCAAAACTTGTCATTTTCTCTGTGTGTGTGTGTTTTACATTACAGACATAATGGTTGTGAGGTGATATATCATCATGGTTTTGATTTACATTTCCCTGATGCTGTGTGATACTGGGCTTCTTTTTGTGTGCTTATTGGCCTTTTTTCATGGTTTTTTTTTGGGGGGGGGAGAAACACATTCAAGTCCTGGCTCAATTTTAAATTGCTTTTTAATTGTTGGGTTGTAGGAGTTCTTTATGTATTCTTGATATTAATACTTCATCAGATGTATGGTTTGCAAATATTTTCTCCCATTTTGTGGGTTTTGTTTTTCACTCCATTGATGCACCTTTGATACACAAAAGTTTTTAGTTTTGGTAAATCCAGTTTCGTTTTTGGTAGCTTTTCCTTTTGGTGTCATATCTAAGAAATCATTACCAAAATGAGTGTCAGAAAGCTCAGAAATCATTACCAAATTAGTGTCAGAAACATCCCTGTGTGTTTTCTTCTAAGGGTTTGATGGTTTTAGCTTTCTTGCTTACATCTTTGATCCATGCTGAAGAATATCTCCACTTCTCTAACTAGCTTCTGGAAAACACTTATTTCTTCATTCAGATAGCAGGAGTGGTGTAAATCACCTCAAATGAAGGTTTAAGCAAAAGCACCGAGAGCTCTGCCATATTTTGTTCCCACCCTCCCTTACACTCGTTAGTCCTTCTGGAAAGCAATGCAAGGAAGAGGGAAAGAGGACAGTTTGGTATTGTTTAGGGAAATTGGGGGAGCACCCCAACGACTGGAATGTGACATGGGGTTCTGCTGCCTCTGACCAGTCAACCCCTTCCATCTCTGCCCTGCTTTTCCAGGCGGTGCTTCTGGAGATCCAGGATGCAGTGGCCAAGGCAGAGCAGGTGGTGCGTGAGGCTGTCGGAGGGCTGCCAACCGTGCGCAGCTTTGGGGCGGAGGAGCAGGAGGTCTGCCGCTATAAGGAGGCCCTTGAACGATGCCGACAGCTGAGGTGGCGCAGAGACCTGGAAGAGGCCATCTACCTGCTCTTTAGGAGGGTGAGGGCCTGAGTGGCTTGTGGGTAGGCTCCGGGAGGAGGCAGAAAGCTACTCCTGTTGCTCAGTGTCATAGGGGCAGGAAGGGGAAGAAAGGGGGAGACCCTTTTCCCATACTCACCCATCTTCTCCCTTCCAGATGCTGCGATTGGGTATGAAGGTGCTTATGCTGAACTGTGGGCGGCAGCAGATCCTGAGCAGGTCCCTCTCCCTGGGCGGGCTGCTTTCCTTTCTGTACTATCAAGAGGACGTGGGCCAGTATGTGCAGGTGAGTCAGCGGGCAATGCCTGCTCCTCTCTCCCTGACTCTCCCCCACCCCCTTCTTTCTGATCTTCTGAAACTTGGGCTTTTTTTGTTCTCCTTAAGAACACAAAACAGCAAAAAACCCAACTCATTTTGTTATGAAGAATTTCAAATACATGCCCCCCCCCCCCCCCCCGCCAAAGATAAACTATAACAAACCTGCATCACCTGCTTTGACAATTAGTCGCTCTTGGCCAACCTTGTTTCATCTATATCTCCACCTACTTCCCTCACACATATTTTTTAGAAGCAGATTGGAGACGTAGTGTTCTATGTAAATATTTCAGTATGGATCGCTAGAATATAAACATTAAAAAAACCCATAAACGGATCTCCATGTTGGTGCAGGGGTTAAAGTCTCAGCACTATCAAGCAATCGCCAGCCACCGCAGCATCACTTCTATCCCCTGCCAGGGAGCTAACCCATATAGCGCAGCAGACCTCTCCTGTCTCTCCTGCTGCTCCCCTCAGCAGCACATTTCAGCAGATCCATTTGTTCTGTTCCCCACTCTGTCTCTGGTAAATGCTCTCATTCCCTGCACCTCTGGCCTACACCCCAGTTCCTGTATGTATAAATGAATAAAAATAAATCTTAACCACCGCCAACAACAACATAAAGCCCAGAACATAACAATAATTTCTAAAATAAATGAAATACAATCAGTGGTCAAATTTCCCCTCGCCTCATTCACACAAGTAATGCAAGTATACGTGTACTACACTTCTCTCTCCCATACCTGTGTATCTGTGTACCTGTGTCTGCCTACAGACGCGGGAGAAGCATTAGCACTGGGACTTGGTGCCTAGGCCCATTAGATCATCAAGGTGGCAAAAGGATCACCACCCCCCTTTCCTTCCTTGATCAGCTGGAATGTACCTCTCAAGGGAGACTTCCCCTCTTCTGCTGTTTGGTTACCTGGTAGTACAATTTGATTAGGAAAGATAGAATGAACATTTATTTCCTTCCTTGTATTTACCAGTTTTCAAAATTAAGGAGTTGGCGTCATCTTGGATTTATTTTGTGACTTTCTTAGATATATTTATATTTATTTATTTATTTAGATTTTTTCCCCCAGTTTCAGATATATTTATTAATCAGTGTAAACCCCCACAGAATACACCAACATGATTTCGTGCATTTAGAGGGAAGTATTTCCTGGTTAAGAGGAAAATTGTGCAGATGGCTTCTGGAAGACCTTCATTTTAAGCAGCTTTATAGTGAAGTATTTCATTTAGAAGTCAATTGAGGTAACACTAGTTTACAATGCTGTATATGATTAAGGGGAATGGACTCACACCTCCTCAGATGTATGTCACCACAGCACCCCCACCATCCAAGCACCCATGGTCTTTTACCATAGGCCGTTGGCCCTCCCCCTCACCTTTGTTCTCACCCCATCCTTCCCCTCTAGTAGCCCCAATTTTGCAGTCATATTTGTAGGGTCGTTTTGGTTTAATCAGTTCCTTTGTTTTGTTTCTCCACGTGAGTGACACCCTATTTGTATTTCTCCTGATTTATTTTCTTAGATATTTTTAAAACATCTTTTATGTGTGCAGGGCTGTGCTAGGCCCTCTGGTGGCTACAAAGATGAGATATGCAAAGTGCCTGCTTTGAAGGGGCTCCCTGTCTTACAGGGGAGGCAGAACCCCGCATAAGTTCACAAAACAGTGACTGGAAGTCAGGGCAGCGCTGCGTGGGGGGAGTGTGGTTGTCTCTCCCCTTACATTGCAAAGTGGAACACTGGGGTATTCGTGTTGCTTTTAAATTCCAGCCAAACTGCACATTGGAAAGCAGAGAATTTTTTTAGGAGGATGGGAGGTGGGCGGGGTGAGGTGTGCCAGGCTGTGTGTAGAGCGTGGGGATCTGGTTCCGGTGGCACTGATGGACGAACCTGTTCTGTTCTTGTTCTTCAGAACCTGGTATACGAATGTGGGGACATGCTGAGCAACGTGGGGGCCGCGGAGAAGGTTTTCCGGTACCTGGACCAAAAGCCCAATCTGCCTCCTCCAGGGACACTGGCCCCTTCCACTCTGCAGGGGCTGGTGGAATTCCGGGGAGTGACCTTCGCGTACCCCAATAGTCCTGACCGGCCTGTGCTCAAGGTGTCTGCGGGGGTGGGGCTGGGGGGGCCGCTGGGAGGTGAAGGTTCTTCCCTCACCCCTGCTGCTCAGGCACCATGGTCAGCGGAGCGTTTACCTCTGAGAAGCTGATCTTCCCGCTGCTAGAAAGAGAGGGGAGAAGAAGGAGCCTCCTGACTGTTTCCTGGCTTCTCTAGGGGCTGACGTTCACCCTGCAACCTGGTGAGGTGACGGCCCTGGTGGGGCCCAACGGGTCTGGGAAGAGCACCGTGGCCGCCCTGCTGCAGAATCTGTACCAGCCCACAGGGGGGCAGGTGCTGCTGGATGGGGAGCCCCTGTCCCTGTATGAACACTGCTACCTGCACCGACAGGTGGGTTGGAGATGGAGAAGAAACTTCGAGAGAGAGCGGGGATGGTGGAGGTCTGGGGGAGGGAGGCGAGGAGGGCGTGAGGTGGGGGTATACACACTGTCTCTGCGCCCCTGTGCAGGTGACCGTGGTGGGGCAGGAGCCGGTGCTGTTCTCGGGGTCTGTGCGCGACAACATCGCCTACGGGCTGAAGAGCTGCAGCGAGGAGAAGGTGCTGGCTGCCACCCGGGCAGCCCGAGCGGATGAGTTCATAGACGAAATGGAGCACGGCCTAAATACAGGTACCTCCCGTCTAAAAAGAAACTGGAGCTTACCCTTGGGGTGAGGTTGAGTTCCCTTCACCGGATGCTGGCCGTTCCCTTGCCCTTCCCCAGCTGCCGCTGGCCGGCCTTCCCCACCACGTGGCCTCCTGGGCCACCTGGGCCTCCTGGGCCTCCGGTGCCCCCAGGTCTGTGTTCCTGGAGACAGGATGCAGCACAGCCCCCTCAGCACAGCCCCCCCAGCGGCGCCGCCTGGCCTCCCTACCCCAGGTCCTCAGACCTCTTCACTGGTGTGGGGGACACCAGCTCGGAGTCGGCCTGCCCTTGGGCAGGACTTTGTGGTGGCCCCTTGTTTCTGAGGAGGGCTGTTTCCCTGGTTTCCTCAGATGTGGGGGAGAGAGGGAAACTGTTGGCCGTGGGGCAGAAACAACGACTGGCCATCGCCCGGGCCCTTGTGCGGGAGCCACGTGTCCTCATCCTGGATGAAGCCACCAGTGCCCTGGATGTGCAGTGTGAGCAGGCCGTGAGTACCGGATGCCAGGGCCGGGGACAGGCGCCTGAGGGGTCACATTGGAAGGACGAGCCTGTGCGGAGTTGGGCAGTGGGAAGATGAATGGCCACCAGTGGACAGATTATCAGCGCCTTCTTAGGGTGGGGGATGGGATGGAGAGTAGGTGCTTGGTGGGCTTTCCCGTGTGGCGTTCCCTCCAGGGCTGCCCTGCCCGTCATCTGGCTGCACAGCACTGAGGGCAGCGTGGAGCTTCCTCTGCTCTTCCCTGCCTTCTCATGTTTAATGGGGTCTTTACCATAAGCCATAGAGAGGGTGCCCAGTGGACTGTGGTGTCCAGCCTGTTCCTCTCTTCCTAAACATGGTGACACCTCCCCTCCCAGGTGCAGGACTGGAAAGCCCTCGGGGACCTAACGGTGCTGGTGATCGCCCACCGGATGCAGACGATTCAGAGTGCGGACCGGATCCTGGTGCTGAGGCAGGGGCAGCTGCAGGAGCAAGCCCAGCTCATGGAGGGGCAGGACCTTTATTCCCGACTGGTGCAGCAGCAGCAGCAGCAGCAACAGCAGCAGCAGCAGGAGCCTGAGGACTCTGGACCCATCACTGGGGCATCTTCATGAACCCGGGTAGCTCCTGCCTTGAGTTTCCCTGGGCTGTGCCTGGGAGTTGTTCCTAGAGCTGTGTTGGCTGTCTGGACCATGTGCGCTTCCTCCTGGTGGGCTTTGGTGCTATCTGTGTCCAAATACCTGGTTTCCTGGACCCACAGTGAGTAGTGTATGGTAAATATATTTTAAAATATTTTTTACGCAGTGTATAAATAGCACACATTATGTAGAAAAGTGAAAATGTGGGCTTCCCCAGTGGCGCAGCAGGTTGAGCACCACACTGTGAAGCTGTCCGCAGCCTCTGCAGTGTGGGTTTGATGCTTGGCCAGCCAGGGAGATACCCACATGGTGCAGCAGACCTCTCCTGCCTTGCCCGCTGCTCCCCTCAGCAGTGTCTTTGGTCCATCTGCCTGTTCTGCTCCCTTCTCTGTCTCTGGTGAATTCTCTCATCCTCCCGAGCCTCTGACTGTACCCCAGTTCTTGTGTAAATAAATCTTAAAAAAAAAAAAGAAACGTGAAAGTGATTTTTTTAAATCTTAATAACCATGGCTACTATTTTCCTGGGTAGCCTATTGTTTGAGATACATAATAGCTAAAATGACTTAAATATTCATGAGGTTGCCTTTTTTGTATCCTCCCCCATTTCCACTGGTGTCTGATATTTTTGGGGAAACTTGAGCAGAAGGGAAGCACGTAGTTCTCTAATTTACAGTGTTAAAACACTGATAATAATTACTACTTACAGAGCTTAATGAGTAGGAACTATGTGTTTTTCATCTATTATCTTACTTCATTCTTATCCTCAAACCTAGGAGGTTTGTATTACCTTATTTAGTCCTTATCCTGAAAAGTTAAAACCATTTTATAGAGAGGAAACCAAATTTGAAAAAGATAAAATAACTCTCTCAAGGTCACACAGTGGCAGATTTTGAATTTGAATCCAGGCCTGACCCCAGAGTTCATGACCCCAACCAATAAATTACATTGAGTCTTGTGTCCCTAATCTCTAATTCATAATGAGATCAAATAAAATTCATTTATTTCAGGATTTCTAGTGTTGAGTACCTCTGCATCCATCATGTTCTCTCTGGTAACATTGTTTTAACTTTCACTCACAGTTTTCGGTTTTCTCATCACCAGAGTTGATCACCATTTCTAGCCACCCTTCATGAAGTCTCTCCTTTTTCTAGAAGGCACAGAGGTTACTGTCACTTCTGTAAAATCCTTCCATTGCGCATCCTCCCTTTCTGCACAGGGCTCCCTGAGGGCACTCCAGGTTTTCCAACCTGACTGTCTCCCCCCTTCCTGTTGCAGTTAGCCCCACAAACTTCCTTTGCATGTGGTGGCATTCCCTGCCATTCCCTACACCACCTCCCTGATGTACCCGAAGTTCTTCAAGTCTTAACTCAGGGTTCAGGTCTTCCAGGAAGCTTTCCCTTATCTCCTCAGTCAGAGAAAGTGCCCTTTCCTCGAGCTCCTGGAAAGGTGAAGTATCTTATTAAGCTTTATGCCTTCGCCTGGCGCAGGGCTAAGTTCATAGTAGACAACAAATAAATGCCTGTTGGATAAATAAACAAACCTCCTTCCTCCACTGTCCTCATTCTCCACCCTCCTTGTGCATTCAATATTGAAAATCCAAAGCGGTGCACATCACTGCTATCTGGAGGGACTTAACTTTGAAGGTTCCTATTCTAGGAGAGTGAAACTTGCACATTCCCAGAAAGAGTAGATATTTTACAGCACTGTTAGAGGGATTCACCAGAGACAGAGTGGGGAACAGAACAGGCAGACTGACTGAAACACACTGTTGAGGGGAGCAGCAGGCAAGACAGGATTGATCTGCTGCACCATGTGGGTCACCTCCCTGGCCGGGGAGGATCAATAGCTTCATAGGTTGAGTCTTAACCCCTTGCGCCACCAGGGAGGCCCACCGGTAAAAAAAAACATTTAAATGTGGATTTTGGGCACAGGGGAATGATCCCTATTCCTACATCCTCCCATGATGTCGTGGGTGGGGTGCAGACCTTATTATCAGTGAAATGCTGGAAGAGAAGGCAGGTCCACAGAGCTATCCACATCCTGCTAGTACTCCCCACATGAAGCAGCAGCACTTTTTTTTAAAAGATTTATTTATTTATTTATTTATTTGTTTGTTTGTTTGTTTGTTTATACAAGCACTGGGTACAGTCAGAAGCCCGGGAGGGTGAAAGAATTCACCAGAGCCAGAGCAGGGAGCAGAGCAGGCAGACTGACGAAATACACTGCTGAGGAGAGCAGCGGGCGCGGCAGGAGAGGTCTGCGTGCCATGTGGGACCCTCCCCAGCGGCCGGGGATTGAACTGGCACTACAGAGTCTGCGGGCAGCTTCGCAGCCCAGTGCTCAACCGCTGCGCCACCAAGGAGGCCCCAGCAGTGCTTTTTGTTGGAGAAATGACAGTGACCATATCAGTCACTAAAATCAGTGACAGTTCACATTTGTCACTCTGCCTTGGCACCCTGAGCATTATGGGAAGCCCACCCCTACCCCCAAGGATGCTCTACAGCCCAAAGTCGACCCCACAACTTCAAGTCTTAAGTGCTGCTGGTGTCGGGACCCATAGGGTCATATTTCAGGAAGCTGGGAGCCATGCGTTGGGGTTGGTCCCCATCACCTGGGGATTAACAGGAGGGGGCAATCCCTAAGGCAGAATCATGGGGTGGATGAAGTGCATGAC
The DNA here is from genome assembly GCF_964194135.1 of Talpa europaea. Classification (NCBI taxonomy): domain Eukaryota; kingdom Metazoa; phylum Chordata; class Mammalia; order Eulipotyphla; family Talpidae; genus Talpa; species Talpa europaea. The sequence continues at coordinate 108,620,909 of NC_140068.1, read as the reverse complement.
TTTGGCTCCCATTCTCCCTATTCTGGGGGTGCAGAGTCCCGTCTGCCACCCCCTCCATGATGGCGTTTGTAGTTGGGTCCCTCCAGGAGTTCCTATGAGGACAGAGACACTGGCTGCCATGGTGGCCCCGGGGAGCATGGTTCGTGAACAACTGTTTCATGGTGCTACATAGCAGAAAGAGGAACACTAAGCCCCAGAAAAAGAAGCTGGCCTGGGGAGTGTGGGGATGGAAACCAGGCAACACCCTCTCCTGGCTGTGTGTCTGCAGAACCAGGTCTTCCTTTGGGGGTGGAAGGCACCCAGGATCATAGCACTGAGGCCCCTCCTGGTCCCATCTGTGAATGGGGCTTGACCTCTTTCCTCTAAAATAAACAACTGGAGGGTGGGGATCCCCTTCTATATATGCATGCTGCCTACACATCAATTAATCCTGTAAAACTATTTGGTTTAATATTTGATACTGTGTAAGAAATGAGCCAAGTGGGAAGATATGTTTTTAGTAAATGTAACAGATGATAGGAGAATCAGGTTCCTGTGCCCTGGGGACCTTATCTCACTGCTAGAATACTTCTAGCAGATCAGCAGGATGGGGGCCCCAGAGAAGGCACAAGGACAAAGCTCTCTCACAAAAAGGACCTCACCTGGGACCCTGGGGTTCAGGAAGAATAGATTTGCCAGGCTTCCATGTTGCCAAGCTTCAGCCCAAGACCAGGAAAAAGTAGCTTCAACATCTTAGATACCGTGTTTTTTTTGTTTTGTTTTGTTTTTTGATTTTTGGTGTTTTTTTTTTTTTTTTTTTTGGTAGATTCGAAATATCCAATCGCAGGGAATTTTCCTGAAGGGTGTAAAATTGGTTTGAATTTTGTTTTTCAGTCACAGAGCTGTCTGTTCTATGAAGAAAGGGGTCTCTCCTATTAGACCCTCCACATGATCAAGATCTGGGCATCCCGTCTTATCTACTACAACTCAGTTAGTTGAAACATAGACCAAAAAGGTAGTCTATGGTGAGTGAACTTGAAAATTTTTTTTTAAAGATTTTGTTTATTTATTTATACAAGCACTGGGTACAGTCAGAAGTGCGGGAAGGTGAGAGAATTCACCAGAGCCAGAGCGGGGAACAGAACAGGCAGACTGACAAAATACACTGCTGAGGGGAGCAGCAGGAGCGGCAGGAGAAGTCTATTGTGCCATGTGGGACCCTCGCTGGCTGGCAGCCGGGGATCGAAACTTTGTTGCAGAGGCTGCGGGCAGCTTTGCAGCCCAGTGCTCAACCACTGCGCCACCAGGGGAGGCCCTGAACTTGAAATTTTGCAGCACTGAACCTGAGAAAATCAGTGCTATGATTTTCTGAAATTGGCAATTATACTCAAAAGCAACTTTCCCCGCTCAGGTCCTGCACCATTTATATTTGACCTTAATGATTTTTCTGCTTGCAGATTCATTTTCTGCTTGTTTCTGTCATTTTTCACCCTGCCATCCCTCTTTGCTTCTAAAACTGTACAGGGCTCAGACCTGTCAAAGTGAGAGAGTGTGACCCCTGAATGGTGCTACACTCCGAGACAATGACTTGACTGTTCTCACTATAGACAGAAATCCAGGGAACATGTGTGGGAATGGGGACAAGATGAGTCAGGTTGAATTTATTAGTATGGCTCACTGAGCAGAGCTTCTGCCTTTAATGTGGCCATTTGGGGAGTTAGAAAGGCCACTCGGCTTTTTTTTTTTTTTTTTTTACATTTATTTATTTATACAAGAACCTGGGTACAGGCCAGATGTGCGGGAGGGTGAGAGGATTCACCAGAGACAGAGCAGGGAACAGAACAGGTAGACAGACTGAAATACACTGTTAAGGGTAGCAGCAGGTGAGACAGGAGAGGTCTGCTGCACCATGTGGGAATCTTATCTGTCGGCGAGGATTGAACTCGTGCTGCAGAGGCTGCGGACAGCTTCACAGCACCATGCTTAACTGCCATACCACCAGGGAGGCCCCCCAGCATTAAATCAGTGAAGGCTGAAAATCAAGATTATCACAAATGATACAGAAAAAGGATATGACACAATTCAACATCCACTTCTGACAAAAACTCTCAACTGCAGGGGGCCTTGCTGTCCCAGCCAGATAAGAAGCTGGCAAGTAATTAAGAAAAGGGCCTCACACTGTGGGGCTGAAGACTTTTAAAGAGCTTCACACTGTGGGGCTGAAGAAAAGGGCCTCCTTTTCCACTCCTACCAAAGTTGGTGATTCCTTCCTGGCTTCCTATGGCACTACACCACTAAGGCTGCCTGGTTCCCATCATTTATTACTATTGGTATCATATTGCTTGTCACCATGCTTATGCTACTTCTCTTCCCATTGTTTACCAAATTACTTTTCTGTGCTATCAAACAAACACATATTAAGTTAAAAATGATGCAAATGTTGGCCAAAGACAAAAAAGGGGGAAGTGCAGGGGGCCTTGCTGCCCCAGCCAGATAAGACGCTGGTGAGTAATCAAGAAAAGGGTCTCACACACATAACACCTCCTTGTGTTCTGGACTACTAAAAGGAAACCCACCATCATGATTTGTTGAAAGTTTCAGTGGTGTCTGAAGAAAAGAGGGAGAGCAATTAATGACTGATAGTAAGTAAAAAAAGAAGGAAAGGGAGAGTAGTTTTGTCTTAAAATTAAAATGTCTGGTTGTGTCAGAATGTGGAAAAATAGAAAAACATTTTTAAAAATGCTTCAGGACCTCCCCGGTGGCGCAGCGGTTGAGCGCTGGGTTGCGAAGCTGCCTGCAGCCTCTGCAGCGCCGGTTTGATCCCTGGCTGCTCCCCGGCCACATGGCTCGCAGACCTCTTCTGCCACCCGCTGCTCCCCTCAGCAGTGTACTTCGGTCCTTCTGTCTGCTCTGCTCCCTGCTCTGGCTCTGATGAATTCTCTCACCCTCCCGCGCTTCTGACTGTACCCAGTGCTTGTATAAAAAAAAAAAAAAAAAAAGAATGTTAAGCATTCCTTTAAAAAATGCTTCAAACTTTTCTTATTATTTATTTAAGGAGGAGGCTAGGTTCCCCCCAGTAGAGGTTCCCCCCACTAAAGTTTTGCCATTTGTTCTTTTTAAAAAATAAATAAATAAAATATTTCTAAATAATAATATACAAAGTTCATTCATAGTTGTTAAAATAATGAAAAATAGTTAAATATAACTATATAAAACTATATGAATCATTAAAAGGCTTCTTTAAAAAACTTCCATAAAAAGAAATTTGCGGCCAGCTCTGGGTTGCTTATCAGGCATGCTCTTGTGCAATAATTATTTCCCATTGTCAAGTAGACTAAATTGTTCAGTGTGTAATTTTTAAGCAAATAATTTTCGTTGTCATATACTTACAATATTTTTATATGTATAAAAGACTATTATACAAGGACTATTAGCTGTCTTAGGTAATTGTTTAGGCTAAAATAATAAGTTTTTATTATCTATTAACTTTAAAGATCACCTCTTTTTCAAAACATGTAGGGGCCAAATGTCTATGGGAAAGAAATATACTGATTGTTTCTGTTTTGCTTCTATGCATATGATGATATAATCCCACCGCTTGCTTTAATGTATAAAGACAGACCCGCTGAGACCCTCAGCAGGAGATAAAGTGTCAGTGTCTCCTCATCCCCTTCCCCTAATCCCTCAGTTTCCCTGACGCCATCTCATCCTTTCAGGGAACCCCTGACATGACATTTTGCCAGAGCTGGTCTTCGGCACTCAACCAACTGGGAACATACCTATATGTAATAAAGGCCAGGCATGACAAGCCCACCACTAAACATAATACAGCTAAACATAATACAGAATGATGAAAAATTAAAAGTTTTTCCTCTACAATGAAAATGCCCACTCATTCCATCTTTATTCAACTTAGTCTTGAAAGTGCTAGTCAGAGAATTAGGCAAGAAAAAAAAAAGGCATCCAAATCAGAAAGGAAGAAGTAAAACTGCCACTGTTTGCAGATGGCACACTATGTATTGAAACAGTAAGAATACTTCCCCAAACTATTAGAACTAATAAATGAATTCAGTACAGTTGCGGGACACAGGATTAGAGGATCGGAACTTTCAGATTCATTCCCAACCTCTGGGAGAAGGGCTGGGGCTGAGCTCCGTCACCAATGTCCAATGAGTCAATCAAGCATACTCACATAATAAAACTGCCAATAAAACTTTTAAACCATGTAGTTGGCAGATTGTGGGGTTGGGGAGGTGGAAGGGGTTAGTGGCGGTAGAATGGACAAAGGTGGGGAGAAGGCACTCGCTTCCAGGTAAACACAGAAGTGTTCAGAGAAGTTCTGCACAGCAGAATTACTATTGTTGGGGGAGCCTGATGCCCTAAAGGGAGCTGGGGTTTGGGGAGAGCACCTGTTTACTCTGCACATGGAGTTCCAGGACGTTAGAAGTTCTGCACACAGAAAGGAAAGGAAGATATGACTCCTTTCTCTTAGGACATGCTGGCTTCTGCGATGTTCTGCGATGTTTCCTACTAACCAGGAAAACTTGTTTTCAGCAGTAACTTATTAATCTCTATAAGCAAAAACACAATTGCACGCTATTTTCTTGTTCCTTTGTTCATGTCTTTAATAAAAGCTTGGACTGGGAGAGGGAAAGGCAGAGCTGCTCTCCATGGCACACTCCCCAGTCTTCCCCCATTGCACATTCATTTAGACTCTGAGTCTTTGTTAATGGCAGAGAACTTCATCGGCTGTCCTGACGGTGGCAGACTATAGTTACTAATAATGTATATTTGAAAGATACTAAGAAAATAAATCTGAAATATTGTCATCACAAGAAAAAAAAATGTACCTGTATGTGCTGATGGGTGTTAACTAGACCTATGGCAGTGATCATGTTGTAACACACACAGATGTCAATTCATAATTTTGTGGACTTGAATCAAATACTATGTCACATGTCAATTACATCTGATTTTAAAAAAAGGATTGTCACTCTTTGCAAAACAAACAAACCCCCAAAACCAAAAAATGACTTTTAGATCATGGGGTTCAGAGAGCTTCAGATTTGGAGGGACATGCACACTAACCATGGTGACAGAGGCTCTTGCACTCAGGATCCTTCCAGACCTCCACTGTCCCCCTCCACCTGTTCACTCAAGCAAAGCATTTTCCTGAGTTCTGTGAATTGCTCTAGCAAACTATCAAGCTTGGGTGCCCCCTCAATTTGTAGACAAATTTAATGCTGTGCAAGTGTTGACTGAGAGGATCATCACTATGAAAAAGGGTTCATAAAGGAGCTTATTTTCAGTGTCAAAGCCAGGCTGCCTCGGGAGCAGGGCCATTAGCACACACTCTCCTGAGTAATCCCAGTGTAACTTATAAGCTACTGCGAACAGGCTGTGTACAATAAAAACATCACCTTCCTTGTTCTACAGCGAAGTATTTGTTTTATTTATTTATTTTTTAAAGATCCATTTATTTATTTATACAAGAACACAGGGCACAGGCCAGATTCGCGGGAGGGTGAGAGGATTCACCAGAGATAGAGCGGGGAACAGAACAGGCAGATTGATGAAATACACTGCTGAGGGGAGCAGCAGGCGAGACAGGAGAGGTCTGCCGCAACATGCGGGACCCTCGCTGGCCGGCCGGGATCAAACCAGTGCTGCAGAGGCAGTGGACACCTTCACAGCACTGTGCTCAACCGCCTGCACCACGAGGGGAGGCCCAGCAAAGTATTTGTTTTAGAAGCCAGTGTCTGGTAATTTTCTAACATCTCTAGGTAAGAGCTAGCTGAGTGCATTGTATACATTAGATTATCTCAGTGAGCAGATGCAATTACCTGTGAGAACTGCAAGAACTGGGTCATAAAATCGGTATTTTCAAATAGGTTCTTTGTGCAGATATCGGATGCTTTCATCCACCTGTATAAATAATATAAAATAACCAAAAGTCAAACACAGTCAAAACATAGTAAGAATACATCTAGAACTGAGTGAAATAATACAATGGTCAGCAGAGAGAACAGGAAGGAAGAGGGAGCGGGGAGGGGAGGCAGGCGGGGTGTGGGCACAGCTGGTTTGGCTGTGGGTGAGAGGAACATGTGCACATCTGGGAGAGCAAAAATGTAACCTCAAAATTAAAACAAATAAATCCAAAAAAATAAAATAAAATGTCCTTTGTGGACATGCAGTTCTGGTCAAAGATTCCATCTTTTTTAAAAAATTTATTTATGCATACAAGAACTGGGGTGCAGGCCAGAGGTGTGGGGGGTGAGAGGATTCACCAGAGACAGAGGGGGGAACAGAACAGGCAGATCGATGAAATACACTGCTGAGGGGAGCAGCAGGCGAGACAGGAGAGGTCTGCCGTACCATGTGGGTAGCTCCCTGGCCCACCAGTTTCAAACTCATGTTGCAGAGGCTGTGGATAGCTTCACAGTGCTATGCTTAACCCCTTGCACCATTAGGGAGGCCCTCAAACATCCCATTGTTTATCCTTCCAGCAGCAGCAACATAGGGATTTGGAAATTACAGCGTGCTGGGTCTTCGAGGCTGGCTATGGGTCATCGTCACAGCTGGACTGCCCTGTTTAGGCTGACTTTGGCCTCTGTAGGGTTTTTTTTTTTTATATTCAAGACTGGAATTCTCCTTATTTTCTCCCATGAGGTGACATGAGGACCTGATCCACAGGACATATGACTGAAGTGTGCGCAATCTTGTGGGATGCAGCCCTTGACTTATGGGACCTGATGAGAATTCCAGGGAGTTGATGTCAGAACTGAGTTGAATTCCAGGCACAAAGTGGGTATCAGAGTTGATTGGAACAACTCTTGCCATCACACAAAGAGAAACTGAGTCAAAGTTAGCAAATAAAATCCTACCTCACCTCATCCCAAGCAAAAGAGGAGCAAAATACAGGCATTTACATCACATCCTTAGTTCTGCTGCCAGTTGTTCATGATCCCAACTTTGAGTGACACCACAACTAAATGAGGAGAGTAGGATGGTGGGGTTTTCCTTGTTTCTTTAGTCCTTTAGGGAATCACATAAAAACTGGAGTGTGTTAGAGATTCTCTCCCCTGATACATTTCCACGTACAAGGAAATATAAATACGGACCTAGAACACCAGTGTGCACACAGATCAGCCCTGTTGACATCTTATCCTGGGGGTTCTGATCCCAGTAAGAGACAGGCAGGGAGATGACATCTGAGTGATCCGCTCACCATCCCACAGTGATGATTTGTGGGAATGAGTGGGAAGAATGTCATTCATTTATTACTTGTTCTCCCAGACAAGCTTGCATGCCTACTCGTTACCAGGGAAAGTTCTAGTCTCACATCTTTGCTCCAAACATTGAAATTGTTGTTCTTGTACTGAACCTCATCCCCTGCACCTGAGCTCTCTTTCTTTTTTCTTTTTTTTTTTTGTGGGACCCGGCACTGCTGAGGTTGTGGGCAGCCTCTCGCAGCCCAGCGCTCAACTGCTGCACCACCAGGGGAGGCCCTGAGCTCTTTCTACATTTGAAAATTCTATGCATAAAGAGTCTTGGGAGGAGGCAGAGGCCACCTTCCTCCATAAGAGAAGGAAACCTATTTTCTCAGTCTTGCAGGTGGACGCTGCTCAAGGCTCCACAAGCCAGTGACCACCTGCTGGACGTGGCGGCACAGAGAGGCTGGGACTGTGCAGGAGGCCCTGGGCAAGGGTAGTGTGATTGGCAATGACAGTGTCCAGTTGTCAATATCAACAGTTATTGAGCCTGAACTGCAGGGCCCACCGTGATCACAGGTATGTCTGTGGTGACATCTGTGTCCAGCAGCTGGGGCAGCTGTTCCTTGTGGGACTTGCCCAGGTGGACTGTGGTGGATTCTGTTCCTGGCTGTGTAGCCTCAACTGTATCCTGTGATTTTGCCCAATATAGTATTAGACCCCAATACTTTAGACAAATTTTAGATTCCATTGTTTGTTCCAAGAAGTCAATCTAGGGACAATTTCGGACAGCAGGAATTTGAGATTTTCGCTATGCTGAACCATGAACCACTTCCTAAACCTGACGATACCTAGCTAAGTCCCAACATCACATCTCACAAGTGACTATAGAAGCCCTACCTCCCTTTTCTTTCTGAGGGAGAAAAATAAGCAGTTTTCAACATAGGTGTAGATCCCTTCCCATTCGGGCAGGGCTCCAAATCTAGCTGAGCACCAGTGTGACTTGGAGAACTTCTTGAAGTACTCAGGCACCTACTAAACCAAGGGCTCAGCTGTTTAATAAGCTCTGCAGCTGAGCAGATGCACAGACAGGCCAGATGCCTGAACTGCCTTTGCTACCAAACATGTGACCAAGTCTAGCACACTAGCAGCGTGTTATGAACACAGAAGCTCAGGCTTCACACTTTCTGGGATTTAAGAAAATCCCTGGTGATTCCTGTGCTCACTAGAGTCTTGGACTCCCTGGTCTACCTGCCTCCCGGTCAGTGATGAGCCAGAATGGTGCAATTGGCTCCTGACGTAGGGGCTGATGGGACTGCTCAGCACTGGGAGCCCAGTGATCAGTCCCTGTTGCTTCCTCTTCTAGTCTTTTCCACAGTCATCACTCCTGTGGCAACTTCATTCATTCTTAAGGCTATAAATACCACTTAACAGCATCATATCCCATCTCCCAATGGCATCATCCAGCCCAGACATTTCTTCTTAACTCCAGACTCATCTGGCCAGTCCAGCCACATCACTTGCATTTTTTTTTTCTTTTTAAAAAAGATTTATTTATCTATTTATATAAGAACCGGGGTACAGGCCAGATGCGCGGGAGGGTGAGAGGATTGACCAGAGACAGAGCAGGGAGCAGAACAGGCAGAAGGACCAAAGTACACTGCTGAGGGGAGCAGCGGGTGCAGCAGGAAAGGTCTGCCCACCATGTGGGACCCTCACCGGCTGGCCAGGATCGAACCTGCGTTGCAGAGGCTGTGGACAGCTTCATAGCGTGCTCAACTGCCTGTGCCACCGGGGGAGGCCCTCTTTTTTTTTTTTCTAAAGATTTATTTCTCTATGCATACAAGAGCTGGGGTACAGGCCAGAGATGCAGGGGGTGAGAGGATTCACCAGAGAGAGAGTGGGGAACAGAACAGGCAGACTGAAGCACACTGCAGAGGGGAGTAGCTGGTAAGTCAGGAGAGGTCTGCTACGCCATGTGGGTTGCTCCTTGTCCTGCCAGGGATAGAACTCGTGCTGCAGAGACTGTGGACCGCTTCACAGTGCAGTGCCTAACCCCTTGAGCCACCAGGGAGGCCCTCACTTGCATTTCGAATGGACATCCCAGCCTCACAGTCTTTAAACTTGATGCCTGTTATGCCTCCCCCTCAAATATGCTTCTTTGAGAGCCCCTATCTCCACTGATGGCAACTACATCTTTCCACTTGCATAGTCCAAAATTCAGGGTGCCCTCCCTGAATCCTTTCTCTTATACCCTACATTTAATTTGTTAGAAAATGCTGTAAAGACCATCTTCAGAATGTATCCAAAGCACCATCACATCCACATTTCCCACTGCTCATAATCACTGGTTTCCTACTGATCCTCAGTACCTCCCTCACCCTGATTCCACTTATATTCTCAGCACAGAGCCCAGCTATCATTTTAGAGAACTCACATGCGCGCCTCCTGCTCAGAACTGCCTTGTCAGCACAGAGCCCACGGATCCTTTCAGAGAAGACACACCACATGCCTCCCTGCTCAGAACTGCCTTGTACCTCCCACCTCACTCAGTGCAAAGGTCACAGCTTCTATATCCTATCTCATCTCCATTACTCTGTGCTCTGGCCACATAGGCCTCCCTGCTTTTCTCACACACACACACACACACACACACACACACACACACACACACACACACCCTCCCTGAGGGTCTCCTGCTGGAAAGATTTTCCTCAGCCATCTGGTGGATAATTCCTCACATTCTTCAGATCTTTCCTCAAAGGTCACCTTCCCAGGGAGGCCACGTTTGTAACCCAATGAAAACTGCCACCTTCCCTCCCCACCCCCACACTCTGGATCACCTTCCCCACTGCATTTTTTCCACCCCTCTAACACACTTTCCTTATTACTGTGCTTCTAGTATATAGTCAGTCTTCCACAGAGCACATGCTCCACAAGGCCAGAAATTATTCTTTTTTTGCTTCAAAGTAAGTTATATCTCTACCACTCAACCAATTTCCATTCAAAGAATGACCAGCATAGACCATCCTTTACAGAGATAGTATCTTTATTAATGTAGCCTCTGGCCACATGATGTTTTGTGGCAGTTACAGTCCAATATCCACTCACGTGGATGTTGTGATGTGACATCGATGTGGCCTCCCCTTTTCTCCCAGGTGCTGATCACCCTCCTGTCCTCCATCTCTCCCTCCCACACCTACCCCCCTGCATACCGTGCTCACAAGTGTAAATATAACTCTCTTCAAAAACCAATGATCATTTGTTTTTGGTTACTATTTTCCAACCAAATATAAATCTAAACTAGACTCTGCTTTATAAATCATGAGTTTGGTTGGGAGCCAGCACAGGGGCTACCAAATCTAAGGGCAGGGAGAGAGGATGGTGAGTGGAGCAGAATTCCAACTCCAACTTAAGATGAGAAATTTTGGGATCCATCCTCTCTGCTGATTCCAGAATGTGGTTCCTTTGAGAGGTGTGGGAAAGAGTGAAAAGTACTCAAGTCCTAGAAAGAAGGTGAGAATCATGTGAGTGTGGGAATTCATCTCCCCACGCCACTGAGACACTTGTGTGTGAGGCCCCTCTAGGCCTAGTGGGGACAGTGACAGGCACTGCTGTTGTCAGGACAGGAGAAACCCAGAGGGAATGAGAACAGCAGAACTTGCACACAAAGACAAGAATAACCTTAATCTTCTGTGGATTCTAAGAAAAAAATCACAAATACCCCAAAGAAGGGCGGAATCTAACCTAAATCTAGCTGACCCGGCCACATGAAGTCCTCACTTCCCATAGTCTCAGAGACAGGACAGGCCCAGATGGGGTCTGAGTCCCTGTAATCACAGGTGCTGCTGGGACAGGTGCTACTAAGGGACAAGGACAAAGGAACAGAGAGATGACCCCTGAGGAGTGACCACGTCAAAGCCCAGGACGCACCGAGCCCCGACTGGACACAGGCTCCATCCCCCTTGGCAACTCACAGCCTCTCCCGTCCCCACCTGCACAGACTCAGCACCACAAACCTGCAGTTCTGGCTGTTACTCAGGACTCCTCTTTATTCTCAATTTTTAGGAATCTTTCTAATTAACCCATCACCCCCACATGACAAGTCAAGAAAAAAAGTTTCATATCTGGATTATTATTATTTTCAGTAGGAAAGTAATATTAGTTCTCAGAAAAACACGAAGTACAGGCAGAGATGAAGTCAGCCCTGCCTCTGCTGGAGCAGGAAGGTCACAGGTCAGTGTGGGGAGAGTCCTGGTGGGCAGGGCTGGGCCAGTCTCCCCATCTCACACTATGCTAGTAAAAACAGAAAATTCAGATGCCATTTCAGCAGTGAAAACAAGGGGATATTGAATTCACAAAGTGGAGAAGAGAAGAAATCCTGCATCACTCAGTCTCCACAAGGCAGCTGTCTCACCCTATGAAAGAAAATAACCATGAACAAATTCAGGGAATCATGTAAGTGTGGACATTCTCAGTAGTCCACTGCGTCCTCAGAATGTCCCCCTCACAGCTTCCCCATAACCTGATTTCATCCTATCTGCCCCAGCTCCTCCCACCGCAGGCCTCCAGGGTCTCATCTTTAGGAGCCCTGGGCATTAGCACTTCCTGGGGGAGATCAAAACAGAACCTGATTAGAGCCATGAGAGATGAGACCACAGGAGGAAATGAGGGGGTGACTCCCCCAAGAGCTCCATCTACACTGTCCCCAGGAGCTCAGGGACCAAACCCCGATCCACACTTACTTGGAGCCTGAGTGTAGCTTCCTCCTTGTCCACCTGTGGGAAGAAACATCATGTGAAACGAGGGAGGAGTCAGCCCATGAAGTCCTAAAGAAATGCCCAAGTCTGGACCACAGGGAAGTTTCTAGAACTATGACCGAACACTCAGGGCAGGAGCAGAAAATATGAGCAAAGGAATTGAGAGGGGACTGGGCCAACCTCCTCCTGGATAGAGTCTGTCCTTAGCAGGGATATTTACTGGGAGTCATGTCCCTGTCACCAGAAATATCAAGAAAGATTTGTAATTCATTTCCACAAGTGCTTTACAAAAGACGTTTAACAATCAACTCTAGACTGGGCATCACAGTATGTGGATGTTACTTCTCACTAACCAGGAGAGCAATTTGTACCTGGAACTTTAAAACAATAGTGGAAAAACACCCCACTCCCTTCCCTACCTGAATGTTTCTTCCTCCACATCACAACCACAGCCACCGTAACTCCAGTGAGTGTAGCTCCAAGAAGAACCAGGCCAGCAATGATGACCATGGTGAGGGAAGTGGACTGAGGAGGCGGTACTGGAAGGGAAGGGAAGGGGAGACCCTGAGCCCCAGGACTCCATCTGATGCTCTGAAGGTCTCTAGAAGGGCTCCCGACACCCCGGAGAAGCTCTGTGCTCACATTCCCCCCTTACCCCAAGTCAGGACCCCCTCATGCTGCACATGGCACATGTATCTCTGCTCCTCTCCAGAAGGTACCACCACAGCCGCCCACTTTTGGAAGGTTCCATTTCCCCCCAGGCCTGGTCTCCACCAGCTCCGTGTCCTGGGTCAGGTCTTCCCCATCTCGCTGCCAGGTCAGGGTGATGTCCGCAGGGTAGAAGCCCAGGGCCCAGCACCTCAGGGTGACCCCATGGTCAGAGATAGGGTGGTGGGTCATGTGTATCTTTGGGGGATCTGAGGGCGAACCATCAAAAAATTAACACTTTGTGTTTCCATCATGGACACAAAAGCAGCCTCATGTGACCATCCTCAGAATGGATACGACACTGGTTTGGAGGGAGGAAGCACAAAACCCAGAAACCTGCCTGGTCTGGGGAATCTGGGGTAATCAGGTGAGAGCCCAGGGTAGGAGGACGCAGGTCTCTAAGGAGAACACAGACTTTTGCTCCTGACCTGAGTGGAGGGTGAATGACACAGAAAATCAGGAGTTACATCCAAAAACGACCTCAGACCAAAAACAAGACCTTGAGAGAGAAACTCATGGTTCCCGAGATGGCTGCCAGGTCAAAAGGGCCAGGTGAAGAGTGATTTCAGGGATGGTCTTGTTAGATATTTAGGGCAGTGAGGATAATGACTAAAGAAAATTAAACACCCAACTATACCCAGGACCCCAGAAGACTCTTGCCAGAGCTGAACAATCCCATGGACATCCAAGAAATGCCCAGTGGGGGGAAAAGTAGTTCTCGCCCTTCACTCCCCAACCTACAAAGCACAAGGAAAGCAAGAAGCACCCAGAGAGGGGAATTTCTCGAGATTGGATAGTTTCTGGATAATAAGACATTTCCCCTCTTGTGGAAAAGCAATATCTGGAAAAAACCCAAATGCTCTCCTACCCCCAAGGGGAGGGCAGGGGGTGCTGGCTGACACCCAGGCAACTCATGCCCAACCTGCCCCAGCCTGCTCCTGGGCCATAAACCAACATCCCAAGAGCACCTGTGCAGTGCACCCCAGGAAGGGATGGAGTGAGCAGTTATTGTACCACATTATGACAAAAGCTTCCCACAATTCCCTGGCAGTTGTTTTTCCAAAGGTCTCTACCCACCCAGGTGCCTTTCCCTGAGAATCTTTTACTTGTCTCTAGAAAGACTTTGCTATTCTTCCGCTAAAGAGGTGGCTGTGAATTCTTCTCACACCATAGTCAAGGACCAAGGAACCCCCAGATCCACAAACACCCAAACCTGACAAGGGTCTCTTCACATTTGGAGAAACTGGACCCCTTAACTGTCCAGACAAAGTGGGGCCCTCCGGGCTCGTCTCTCAGGTACAGAATATGAACGGGGCAGACTCCCTCCTCTCCCCCACCAGAAAGCTGGTGTCATGGTGCGACTGTTGCTCCATTTTCCTCTTGCAGGGAGAGGTCTGGAGGCTTGGAGGCCTCGTGGCCCCTCTTACCTGAGCGCTGCAGCGTCTCCTTCCCGAGCTCCAGGTACCTGTGCAGTGACTCCATGCACCTGCCCTCCAGGTAGCTCCTCAGATGCTCCGCGTATCTGGCCGCCTCCCACTAGCGCCTGGTCATCTGAGCTGCAGTGTCCATAGCGGTCCAGGAGCGCAGGTCCTCGTTCAGGGCGATGTAATCCGCGCCATCATAGGCGGATTGGTCATGCCCGCGGAGGAGGCGTCCGTTGAGCCCCAGCTCACAGCCGTACATCTGCTGGAGCCCGCGTCACCTCCCCGGTCACCCCGCCCGCGCCTGCCCCCCCACCCCGGAATAAACTTAAACTGAAAATGAAAGTCCTGCGGGTTCTTCCCTGGGTCCGAGGGGATCCTACAGCCTCGGGGTGTATGCAGCTCAGATTCGGAAGGCGAGGGGTACCCGGCACGTAAGGGTGGGGGTCGTGAGCGCCCCGGGCCCGCCCCGCTCACCCGCCGCGCTCTGGTTGTAGCAGCCGCGCAGGGCGCGCAGGTTCCCTTGGAACGTCTGAGGGGCGGTCTTCAAGTTCTGCGTCTCCTGCGCCCAGTGCTCCGGCCCCTCCCGCCCCGCCCAGAGCGCCCGCGGCTCCTTCCTCCGACCCGGGGAGCTGCCGTCTAACCGCGCGAACTGCGTGTCGTCCACGTAGCCCACCTCCACGTACCGGGGCTCCCCGGGGCCGGGCCGGGACATCGCGGTGTAGAGATACCTCAGGGAGTGGGAGCCTGGGGGCGGGAGGGGAGACCCGGGCTGACCCTCCTCCCTGTGCAGGTTCGGGGTCCCAGGGAGATAGGGCTGGAGCAGATGAGGGGCGAGGGGCTCATAAGATTTATAAGGGGCGGCGGGACCAGACCTCAGGTACCAAGAAGAAGGCGGGAGGTTGGGAGGGACAGAAACGGATCTGGACACAGTGGGGCCCAGGGGTGACAAGGGTTGGCAGAGGAGGCTGCCTTCCTGGGGTCTTGGGCCCCTGCCTGCTTGGGGGTCCTCTTGATCCTTCCTCCAGCAGCAACTGTTTCCCTCCCAACCCCACACTCACCTGCCCAGGTCTCTGTCACCCGCCCAGGATCGCCAAGAGCGGCAGCAGGAGGGGCAGGGGCTTCATCACCTCCCCCCTCCCCCCCCCAGTCTTAGGGGTCAGGGGAGCATCTGAGGTCGGTGCAGACTTTATAACTGGGGCGCTGGTGATGCTGCTCTGCTCATCCACAAAACCTCCAGGCAGTGGGAAGTGAGAATGAGGAGGAGTCACAGGGGCAGGGGCAGGAGGCTGCCACAGAGGTGAGAAGAGGAAATTAAACTGCTGGGAGGCAGATCATCCCCCTGACACTGCCTTAGGGGCTGAAGCCCCAGAACCAAATCCTGGAACTTGGGTCTTTGCCTTGCCTCCTCCTCTCCTGCACGGAGACCTGGTCACACTGTCCCCCTGAGTTCCCAGAGACGGTTTCAGATTCTCTGTAGTCTCAGCAATAGTGAGGACCCCAAGTATAATTGTTATGTGGGTTGTAGCTAGTAATACTTTCTACACTAGGAATGAAACTGTTTTAAAAATGCTATTATTTCAAAATGTTCAACATCACTTATCATCAGGGAAATGCAAATCAAAACTACCATGAGATACCATCTTACACCTGTGAGAATGGCACATATTAAAAAAACTAGCAACAACAAATGTTGGCGAGGGTGTGGAGAAAAAGGAACTCTCCTGCACTGTTGGTGGGAGTGCAAACTGGTCCAACCACTATGGAGAGCTGTGTGGAGATTTCTGGACCTACTAAACATAGAGCTTCCATATGATCCAGCAATTCCACTCCTAGGTATTTACCCAAAGGACACAGAAACATCAATTCCAAAGAGCACCTGCACCCCTATGTTTATAGCAGCACTGTTTACAATAGCTAAGCTTTGGAAACAGCCCAAATGCCCAAAAATAGATGACTGGATCAAGAAGATGTGGTACATATATACCATGGAATATTACTCAGCATTCAAAAAAGATAAACACATGCAATTTGCAGCAACATGGATGGCGCTGGAAGGGATCATGCTCAGCGAAATAAGCCAGAAAGAAAAAGAAAAATACTGGATGGTCTCACTCATAGCAGGAATCTAGAAAACTTAAATAAGGGACCAGGAAAATGAATAACTGTAAGAAAGAAAATAACAAAATCAACAAACGACTATGAACAAGAGACACTCTATGGGGGTGGGGGGCAGGGAGGGGAGGGATTGGGGTCAAAATAAGGGGATTGCAATTGTATGGGGAATATAAAAATAAAATTAATTTAAAAAAATGCTATTATTTCATTTAGGTTAATTACCTATTGTATTGTGTTTTTTTAAATTTTATTTGCAGTATACTGATGCATATAATGTAGTGTCTAAAGTACTTTTTGGGAAATTTTTCTCTTTTTATGACCAAGAACAAAAAGTGAAGGAATGTTAGATCCTCAGCCTCACAGTGTGAGGCCCTTTAGCTTTGGCCCCACGGTGTGAGGCCCTTTGAGCTTCCCTGCTTGCCAATGTCTTATCTGGCTGGGGCATCAAGGCCTCCTGCAGCAACTTATTTCACTGAACATAATTCCTTCTAGCTCCATCCACATTGCTGCAAATGGCATGAGTTTATGGTTTTTGATTGCTGAATAATATTCCATTATGTATATGAACACTGCTTGATCCAGTCATCTATTTTTGGGCATTTGGAGGGTTTCCAGGTTTTTGCTTTTATAAATAGTGCTGCAACAAACATAGGGGTACAGATATTTTTTCAAAAAAGTTTTTTTGTGTTTCTTGGTAGATCCCTAGGAGTGGAATTGTTGGGTTATATGGTAACTCCATTTTCAGTAGACTGAGGAATCTCCAGACAGCTTCCCATAGTGGTGGACCAGTTTGCACACCCATCAGCAATGTAGGAGAGTTCCTTTTTCACCACATCCTTGCCAACATTTCTTGTTGCTAGTGTTTTTGATATGTGCCATTCTTACTGGTGTAAGGTGGTGTCTCATTGTAGTTTTTATTCGAATTTCCCTGATTACAGGGATATGGAATGTTTTTTGATAGGCCTGTTGGCCAGTTGCATTTCCTCTTTGGAGAATTGTCTTTTAAGTTCTTCTGCCCATTTCTTGATTGGATTGTTTGCTTTTGTGATCAGTTGTATGGAGTGCAAAGATTTTTTTTCCCAATCAGTGGGGTGTCTCTTTGTTTTGGTTAATGTCTCTTTTGTTGTACAGAGCTTTTCAGTTTGATGTAATCCCAGGTGTTTATCATTTCCTTGACTTTCTTTGCTTTGGGCAATGAACCTTTACGATGTTATTGAGATGTATGTCTTGTAGTGTTCTGCCTATATTTTCTTCTATGTATTTTATGGTTTCAGGTCTGATGTCTAGATCTTTTATCCATTTTGAGTTGATTTTTTTGTATGGTGAGAGGTAGTTGTCTAGTTTCATTCTTTTGCATATGGTGGTCCAGTTTTCTCAGCACCATTTATTGAGCAAACTTCCGTAATCCAATGCATATTCTTTGCTCCTTTGTCAAAGATGAGTTGTCCATATAGGTGTGGCTTTATTTCTGAGCTTTCTTTTCAGTTCCATTTGTCTGTATGTCTGTTTTTCTTTTAATACCATCTGCTTAAACTATTATGGCTTTGTAGTATAGTTTGATGTTTGGAAGTGTGATACCTCCATTCCCCTTTGTTTTCGTCAGTAGGGTGTTGGCTATTTGTGGTTTTTTGTTGTTCCATATGAATTTCATTAGTATTTCTTCTATTTCTTTGAAGAATTTCATTGAGATTTTTATTGGAATAGCGTTGAATCTGTAAATTGCTTTTGGTAGGATTGCCATTTTAATAATGTTAATTCTTCCAATACATGAGCAGGGGATATCTTTTCATTTCTTCATGTCTTCTTCTAATCATTTTAACAGTGTTTTATAAATTTCTTTGTATAGGTCATCTCTTGTGTTAGTTTATTACCAAGTATTTTTTGTTTGTTTGTTTCAATTATTGAAGGGATGGGTTTTTTGGTTTCTTCTTCTTCATGTTGATTGTGTTTAGAAAGGCTACTGAATTTTGTGTGTTGATTTTGTATCCTGCTACTTTACTAAACTGGTTGATTATTTTGAGTAGTTTTTCTGTGGAGTTTTTTGGGTTCTTTTTGTATATTATCATATTTTCTGCAAATAGCAATAGTTTTATTTCTTCTTTCCCTATTTGGATTCCTTTTATGTCTTTCTCTTGTCTTATTGTTCTGGCTAGGACCTCCAGTATTATATTGAAGAGCAGTGGTGAGAGAGGACATCCCTGTCTTGTTCCTGATCTTAAAGGAAAGGCCTTCAGCTTTTTGCCATTGAGAATAATATTGGCTGTGGGTTTGTCGTATATGGCTTTTATCATGTTAAGGTATGTTCCTTCTATCCCAAGAATTTTAAGGACCTTTATTATAAATGGATTTTGAGTTTTGTCAAATGTTTCTCAGCATCTATTGATACGATCATATGGTTTTTATTTTTCTTTCTGTTAATGTGTTGGATTCCACTGATTGATTTTCATAAGTTGAACCATCCTTGTGCCCCTGGGATAAATTCCACTTGACTGTGATGTATTATCCTTTTGATGCATTGTTGGATTCTGTTGGCAAGGGTTTTGTTGAGGATTTTTGCATCAGTGTTCATTAGGGAGATTGGTCTGTAATTTTCTTTCTTTGTGTTGTTTTTGTTTGGTTTTGGTATTAGTGTAATGGTGGCATTGTAGAACAAATAAGTAGTATTTATTCTTTTTCAATTTTTTGAAAGAGTTTGTGTAGGATAGGTACTAATTCATTGCTGAACATTTGGTAAAATTCATTTGTGAAGCTGTCTGGTCCTGGTCTTTTGTTTTGGGGAGTGTTTTGATTACTGCTTCAGTTTCACTGCTTGTAAATTGTCTATTAAGGTATTCTATTTCTTCTTCATCTAGCTTTGGATGATTATATCATTCTAGGAATTTGTCCATCTCTTCCAGATTGTTGTATTTGTTTGCATATAAGTGTTCATAGTAATCTCTGATTGTTCTTTTGATTTCTATTGAGTCTGTTGTGATTTCTCCTCTTTCATTTATAATCCTAGTTATATGTGTTTTCTCCCATTTTTTTCTTTGTGAGCCTGGATAGAGGTTTATCTATTTTGTTTATTTTTTCAAAAAACCAACTTTTGGTTTCATTGATTTGGATTTTTTTAAAATTTCTATTTCATTTATTCTGCTTTGGTTTTTATTATTTCCTTTCTTCTACTGGTTTTGCAGGGTTTTTTGTGGTTCTTTTTCTGGTTCTTTTAGATGTGAGATTAGGTTGTTTCTTTGAGTTTCTTTCTTGTTTCTTGATGTGAGCTTGTATTGCTATATATTTTCCTATTATTACTGCTTTTGCTGCATTCCATACATTCTGGAAATTGGTGTCCTCCTTGTGGTGCAACTCAAAGTAACTTTTAATTTCTTTTTGATCTCCTCATTCATCCAATGGTCCTCCAGTCATGTGGATTTAAATTTCCAAGAAGTAGGAGAGGTCCTTGTTTTCTTTTCATGATTTACTACTAGCTTGATGCCTTTATGATCAGAGAAGATAGTTGGAATGATTTTGATCTTCATGTATCTCTTGATGTTTGTCTTGTGGCCCAGTATGTGATTGATTCTGGAGAATGATCCATGCTTGCTTGAGAAAAACGTGTACTCAGATTTTTGGGTGTGCAGTGTCCTATAGATGTCTGCTAAGCCCATGAGTTCTATGTCTTTACTTAGGGCTCTAGTGTCTTTGTTTATTTTTTGTCTCATCGATCTGTCCATTGGTGAGAGTGGGGTGTTGAAGTCTCCCACTATATATGTATTTTCTTTAATGTCTGTTTTCAGAGCTGATAATGATTGTCTAATATATTTTGGTGTGCCTTCATTTGGTGAATATATGCTAATGAGAGTGTTTTATCTTCCTGATGTATTGTCCCCTAGCTCATAATGTAGTGTCTGTCTATGTCTCCTTTTACCTTTTGAAGTCGATTGAAGTTTATTTCATCTGATATAAGTATAGCTGTTTCTGTCTTTTTTTTGGTCCATTTGCTTGTAGGATTGTTTTCCAATCTTTTACTTTCAGTCTATGTTTATCTTTTGTAGTTATATGTGTTTCTTGGAGACAGCAAATGGTTGGATTTTGTTTTCTAATATAGTCTGCTACTCTGTGTCTTTTTATTGATGAGTTTAGTCCATTTACATTTATAGTTAATATTGATATGTTGGCATCTGTATTTGCCATTTTGTTTGTCCTTTTCTGATTTTATTCCTTGCTTTATTCTGTTCTTCTTATTCATTCCTCTGTTGGTGTTGGCTTTAGGACTTCTTGTAGAATTTTTTGGAGTGGGGGTTTCATTTTAATGAATTTCTGGAGTTTCTGTTTATCTGAGAAGGTCCTTATTTTTTCTTCATAGAGGGAGGAGAGCTTTGCAGGGTAAAGTATTATTGGTTGGCATTTGCTGTGCTGAAGTTTGCTGAATATGTTACTTCATTCTCTTCTTTCCTGTAAGGTTTCTTTGGAGAATTCTGAAGTTAACTTGATCGGTTTTCCCTTATAAGTTCTGTTTCTTCCTCCTTGCCAGTTTCATTATTTTTTCCTTGTCTTGGACTCTGCAAGCATTACTATTCTGTGTCTTGCTGTAGTTTTCTTTTCATTGTGGTAATTTGGTGTTCTTCTTGCTTCTTGTATGTCTATATTCATCTCCTTTTTCATGTTTGGGAAGCTTTCTTCAAATATCTCCTTGAATAATTTCTCAGATCCTTTATCTCTCGTCTCACATTCTGGAATGCCTGTAACTCTTATATTACCTCTCTTCATGGAGTCTGATAATTGTCGAAGAGTGTCCTCATGCTTTTTCCTTTGTACTTCTCTCTCCTCTTCTCTTTTTGTTCTTTTTATTTCTGTATCTTTTAGAGTACTGATCCATTCTTCCATTTTATTGAATCTGTTTTCAATGCTTTTCCAAGAGCTCTTTGTCTCCTCCAGTAATCTTTTAGTCTCCTGTGTTTCTGTTATTTCCTTTCTTAAGGTCTCATTTTCGTTCTTCAGTTCATTGATTGTCTCATATCATTTTTTTCTTATTGTTTTCTTTATACTTGTTAATCATGATGATTCTAAATTCTTTATCTAACAGGCAGAGAAGTTCTTCCATGTCATTGTTGTTAAGCTCTGGTGACTGATTTTCTTTTTGTGGTGTGTCCTTCTCCTTTGGGCTTGCTTGGTTGTTTATATTTTTCCTTATCCCTGCTGTTTGCTTTCTAATTAGTTCTATGCACTGGAACATTGTGTCACTGGTGTTGGAGGGCATCTTTTTGGAGTGCTCCTTCAGAGGTGTTGGAAACTGTTTACCAGACCGAGACCAGCACTGTTAGGCCAAAATTCCACCAGGGTGTTGATGCTGTGGCTGTGTTGCTGGGCATTGTCCCTTACAGTTCCCTCCCTCCATATTTACTCAGTTCCAGCAGGGAATCAGCTAGCTGGTGATTTTGCTCTGTTCACTAAGTGGCACCTGTACTTGCTGACCTGTGCTTTTTCCCAGTGGTTCTCTGAGAAACAGAGTGGGGGCAACCTCAACACAGGTGCTGTTACTTATGCTGGGTGCTATGTCTACCCCATGTTCACCTGGTGCTGTGCCCGCAGGTGTATGGATCCCATGCCCTGAATTCTGCACTCCAGTTCTTGATTCCAGGGCTATCAGATCCAAAATGCTATCTGTCACCCTGTGCAGTGTCCACTGATATGGCGTGTCCCACACCCTGGAATCCATGTTTGGCTCTCAGTTCCAGAATAGGGTCTTGCTCCATGCCTCGTTTCCCGTCTCACCCCCATTTGCATGGCCCACCACACTCAGAGCCTAAGGGTGGTTTTGGAATCCCTGACTTCCAACTATCAGGAAGTTGGTGATTTTGTTCTGATCACTGGGTGGCCCCAGTGATCTTTCCTAGTATCCTTCCAGAACTGTATTTTCTCCCCTCCATGGGTCTCCAGGGAACAGAGAAGGGGTGGCATGAAGTGCCTCAACAGTGTGGGGGTGCTGTGTCTGCCCTGTGCCCTGCTGTTGTGGGGCTCCCATGCCCTGAATTTCGTGCTCTGGTTCTCAGTTCTGAAGCCCTCAGATCTGGGACGTGGGCGGTAGCCCAGTTCAGTGTCTGCAGAAATGGCGCCTTTTGCACCCTGCTCTCATGCCCAGGTGCCTGGTTTTTGATTACCTAGTGGGCGTCATTCACCTCAGTGATGGCTCCTGTGCATCTCCCCTCAATCCTAGGTTGTGGGCATGGGGACCTGGGCAGCCCTGATCTGCATAAGCTTTTCCAGTGCATGCGCTTTTCCACACAAGCTCACTGGCTGACCTTTGGCTATTACCAGGTCTCTCCGTGGAGTCCTTATCCTCCTCTAATGGTGCCCAGAGCCATTTGCTCACCTCAGTGGCAATTCCATTGCAGTTCTCCACAGTTTCCTGTAGCGGGGTGTAGTGCCTGCTGTAGTTCCTTTCTACTCACTATCCTACTTAATCTCTAGTTTGTTCTTGTTTTTTGTTTTTTTGTTTTCTGTTCTTACTTTTTAGTGTCTGCTCAGTGCCCCCAAATACTGTGTCATTCATAGGTTGATGTGTACTGAAATTATCTTCATGTGGAAGCTATGGATTTCTCTATGTGGGTCTTAGATAATCCTTAAAATACAGCAGGCCCAGGGAAGTTTAATTAATGTGTATTTTAACAGCTAGGGAGTAGAGACATTAAACAAAATATAATTTATTACACCAAAGTCATAGCTGTTCAAAAATGCCCTTTATGGAGATGATCCTTGTCTCTGTTACATCAGGACCCTTGGTGTCATTTTCACTAACCTTGTAAATAGAAACAGGTTCATGAGTCTTCACTTAGCCCAAGAAAAGAATTTTTTGATACAACATATATCAAAATCTTGTCTGCTGTGTAGACATACTTGTAAAATTATTAAGCAGAAGATATAAACCTTAAGAATTCTACCACCATACTGCTCCTTTTCCTACTGCTCCTTTCCATGTTTTATTCCAAAATTGAAAGTCTCTGTTTCCCTTCACTCTCAGACCTCTCTCTCACCCTCTCTATTGTGATAAAAATGCACATGACATTTTTACAGTACTGGAATGAAGAGATCTCTAAGCAAGACCATAAGATAAAAATCATAAAGAAAATTATAGAACCTCTCTATGGTAATCACCAACTCACAGAGATAAAAACTAATGACACAGATGATCAAATTAGACACAGACATGTTGGAGACAAAGGGAGAACATGAGTCAATGTGCTTCAGCAAAAGACCAGCAGGAGCTCCTGTCAGCAAACAAGTTGGGCTTCTTCCTGGTTGAAGGAGGGAGAACACACACCATCAGGTATCATGGGGAGAGAGAGTATTAGCATAAAGGTGAAGAAATAACAGCTAGGTTTTGGGTTTGAATGTGATTTGGGGAAGGGCGAGTACCAGAAGACCAGGGTTCAGGCCACCTGTCACTACCAAATGCCAATAAAGTAGACACAGGAATTGAATCCTTAAGTTGCACTTTAATTAGACAGTGGCAATCTGGAAGACAATCTGGATTAGCACTCTAAGAAACCACCTTCACATTTCATTTCCAGCTGCCTTTTTATAGTGTTGAACAAAGACAGTTCAGCAGTGAGCAGCTGCTAGGAGCCCGTGATGCCCAGCCTGGGGGCTCCTTATCACCCTCTGGGACACCTGGTCTCAGGTGCATCCCTGTGTTCTGGGGCTGGTCTTCAGATAGCACTGGCTCCCCGCAGCCTGCAGACATGTCCTTAGGGTGAAGATTAACTCAGAGCACCCAGGCCATAAAGTATATGTGTGTACAGGTTTCCTATTCTACCGTGCATGGTGACTTACCTGATTCTCCCCTTCCCTAGGCCCTATAAGGTATATGGAATTGGGGTTCTCCATACATTGAGGGTTCTCCATACATTGGGGTTCTCCATACATTTCAGGAAGTGCCCAAAATTCCATGATTTGGCAACTCAACAAATCTTATCACAAGCAGGGATGACTAGAGACAGGATAAAGCACTATTTGGTTAAAAAAAAAATCAGTGATTATATTTGTCATCACAGGACTATTTGGGTTTCGTGAGTTGCACAGGACCTTGTGTTTCCCGTGCTTAGACAAAATGATGTGCTGGTCTTTTCCCTGTCACTTTTCCATGGTCTCAGAGTGTCCTCATCTGATGTTGGTGTTCCTGTCCCACAGGAGAGTGACAAGGCAGGGCCTTGAGGTCAGGCCAGCTCCTGACAGCAGTGAGGCCCAGCTCTAGTGTCAGACCAGTTTCCTATTTGGGGGCTGCTTTTCCTTTTTCCTGAAATTCAACATTTTAAAAAAATTCATCCCAATCAAAAAATAATTAAAGAATGTTTAAAACTATTTGGGGGAAATCAATGAAAATGTCAAAAAATATGTATCACCAATAAATAACTGTAACCAGAAATTTAAATGTGGAATAAAAAAGGGATAAAAATGAAGGTCTATCAGCTGGGCAAAGATAAAGTAAATCATGAGAGTATCAACTGAAGGGAAAATATACTGTCACAAAAATTGATGGGATGGAAAACCAATCAAAATTCTAAAAGGAGCTTTCGCAAAATGTCTCAACAATTTAAATGTGCTTACATCTTGACAAAGACATACATATCTCTTTTAGGAAGTTATCTAAGGGATAATCACACAAACACAAGAATAGGTGTTCAAGGGGAAGGAAGGGGCCAGAACATTGGCACAGATGTTTTGGTGGAGGGTGAGTGTAGCGTTGTAGTGCCAAGATGGCACAGTGCATGATCTCTATGATTCAAGCAGACCAAGTAAAGGAGTCCTGGAGCCCTGGGTGGCTGTCTCAGGATTTTATTGAGCTTTTACATGTAGTGCAGCAACAAGTACACAGCAGGCCGGGATGTGGGGTGGGGGTCAGGAGTCCTGTAGGCCTCCCAGCTCCTGGAGAACCATCATTCTTTACTGGGCTCTCTCCTACCTCTGCTTCTCTTGGGAATATATCAATAATGCAGCCATGGCCCACAGAAGTAAACAATACAACTAAGCATAACAGTGTAACAAAATGCAGGTGCCACCATCAGGCAGGGCAATCCTAATGGCCTGAGGGCAGAAAAGCCTGAAAAATCATTTACCCTACAAGTGTGTATATATATGGAGTGTGAAAAGCACTCCCAAATTATATAGGAACAAACATGATTCAAAAAATAAAAATTTGAGAAGAAAAAGAAAAAAAAAGTGTTCAAGGATGTTTCTTGAATCACAGCTAATAAAGCAGAACAATGGAGCTTACCTAATGCCCTCATCAATCAACTGTGGTAATGAGTATATGGGAAATGTGGTGTGTTAAAGGCAATAATATGTTTTGCACACACAGGGTCAGATTTAACCCTCAGGGTAAAGCCTTGAGGCACCCAGCATGTGGTCCCTGTGCATAAGCAGGGGAAGGAGACTCAAGAGAAGTGCAGCAGGTTGTGGAGCTGGGTGTATACCCAGGGGGCTCTCACTCTGAGCCTTGCCTCATTTCCCATTGGTTCCCTGTCCATCAGTACCTGGTATTTCTCTGCACCCGCTGCAAGTGAATTGCTTCAATGTCCAGAATGTTCTATGACAGTAGGCTACTGGGCTGAGAGTTGAGAAGGAAATCAAGGGGTAGTAGGATAAAACGTCCCAAATCACAAAATGTTCATCATCCAGCTTTTATTTTGGTGCCTCCAGTGAATCAGGAGATCAGCTAGATCCTGAATAGCAGAGAAAGGACCCCGAAGATGTGGAGCTTGCACTGTCATGAGATGTGGACACTTAGTAAAGATGACAAAGACACTTGTAATTCCTAACTGAGCCAACTGCTGGGAGGAAGTAATTTGTATCTTATGAAATCAGATAAGCAGAAGCCCTAATAGGTCCCTACCACAATTATCAATGATATCTACAAGGTGTAAAAAATATATTGCAAGTGAAATTAATATCAATAATCATGCACAGACAAGAGAATTCAAAAGATATTCAAGAATATGCAAAAATAAACATGTTATATCGTCCCTCAGTCAACCAAGACCTGTCTACTCTGAAACCATTACAGTTTATGCATTGATGTTAATGTTAGGTCTATAAAAGAGCTCAGGTAACAGACTGAGAGAAAATACTTGAAATTTATGTAAGTGATAAAAGACATGTTTTAGAGTATGCATGGAAGAAACCTTAAAATTCAACTAATAAGAAAACAAGTAACTTTAAAAATGAACAAAACTCTCAACAGACACCAAAGCAGCTCTAGTGGTGGCAAATATATGCAAAGTTAGTCAGCATCATGTCTTTAGGGAAATGGCAGCGAAAACAAGGAGATACTATTACCTGTTAGGTGATCTAAATCCCAAAACTTGCACTTCAGTCCCCCTTTATCCACATGAAATATAATCCAAGAACCTCAGTGGATGCCTGAGCCACCAACAGCATCAAAACCTGTACATACTGACTTTTCCTCACTTATGATAAAGCTTGATTTATAAATGAGGCAGACTAAACATGATCTCTCTCTGAATACCTTACCAAATGTTGGACCCCAGTTGATTGTGGCAAACTGAAACCTTGGAAAGTGAAACTTCAGATAGGAGGGAGAGTGTACCAAGTACTGACTGGGATGGTGAGGAACCGGGACCCCCATTCAGTGCTGGCAGGAATACAAAATAACACAGTTACTGTGGAAGACATTCAGCAGTTTCCTATAAAGTGAAACACACACTTCCCCTAAAACCTGCAGATCACTCTTCTGGGTATTCACCCAATTCATTTGAAAACTTTTGTAGGGTAAATGGTTTTCAGGCTTTTCTGCCCTCCCACCATTGGGATTGCCCTGCCTGATGGGGCACCTGCAGTTGTTACATTGTTGCCAACTGACTATTTACTTCTATGGTCCATGGGAGGAATATTGAGAGATAGTCACCAAGAGAAGCAGAAGCAAGAGCAGAAGCAAGAGAAGCAGCAGGAGAGAG
Organism: Talpa europaea; assembly: GCF_964194135.1. Lineage (NCBI taxonomy): Eukaryota > Metazoa > Chordata > Mammalia > Eulipotyphla > Talpidae > Talpa > Talpa europaea. The sequence continues at coordinate 108,593,760 of NC_140068.1, read as the reverse complement.
AAGGGGTGAAAGAAGCCAGAGAAGCCCAGAGTGAAGACTTGTGGGGGGCTTGGAGGCCTGCTGGCCCCTTGGCCCCCTGGTACCCGTGGGGAGGTGGCCTCCTGGTACCCCTGCCTGCTGTGTACCTGTGTGCCACAATGCATGTAAAGCTCAATAAAAGCCTGAGAAAGCCACCAAGGGCTCCAAGACCCTTCTTTACCCGTCTGCCGGATCATAGAGAACCTGCTCTGTGTCCCTTCCTGCCCCTACAACTTTCTTTTCACAAAAGGAAAAGAACAGTTTCTTAACACACACTGACCAAGGAGAGTCTGAGAAACTGACTTTGCCAGAGGAGACTTAGGAAAAAAGGGAATTAATGTGGTATTGTCACAGGGCAGGGAGAGGGGCATCCCAGACCCGGCAAACCTGCCTGCTCTCAATAGGTTCTGCCATCCACCGCATCAACACAAAACATATGAGACTTTAATGGGAAGGAACTTTAATACAATTAGGAAACAATACAGGAAAGGCAAGGAATATAGTTTCTAAATCAAGCACCCAAAGTTACCCATCCCCTCGTGGGTAAAAGTCCACCCAAATGAGATTGGCCCAGAGCAAGGCCCCAAAGCCTGCCACAAGTCTAAAGCATCTTCCAGTGGGGACCCACAGAAAAGGGTCAGAAATAACCAGACAAGTCTGGAGGGAAAAGAGCAAAATCAAAATTAAGACAAAAACCGCCATTGTCACCTCCCCACGGGTCTCACCCACATCTGTGTCACCCAGTCCACGACCAAAAGGCAAACGCTGTTTCTTCACGCGTCTCTCTGCTCCATGTGCCTCGTCCAGGTCTCCTTCTGGCTCCATCCTGCTTTCTTCCTTCCTCAGTCTCCTCTGCGGCTTCTTCTCTTCCTGCTCAGCTCCACCCTCCCTTGGGTGGGGCAGGGAACCTGGAACCTCCTCTTTCCTGGGGACTGCCCTGTTACAGTATCAGGATGGGATCCTGGGATCAAAAAAAGAAAAAACGATAACATCCAAATAAAGCATGGAGTTTAGTAATAACACATCAATATTGCTTCATTTGGTGCAGAAATAAAGTAGTGCTATGTTAATAGTGAGGAACATGAGTGTGGGAGTTACAGGAACCCTGTACTGATTTTTTCAACTTTTCCATTAATTACAAACTATTTGAAATAATAGTGTTTATTTAAAAAATAGCCCTCAGGAATGTAGACTGGTCCAGTTCCTGTGGGAAAAAAAATGTTAAGTTTTCTCAAATTATAAAAAATGATACAGCATATAGTCCTGCAATTCCACCCTTTAATTTTTATCTCCCCCCCAAAAAAGCAGAGCACTTATTTGAAGGGATATGTGCATGCCTTTGTTAATGGCAGCACTCTTTACAGTAGCACATTATGGTAGCAAGCTAAGTGCCCAACAGCAAACAAACAGATATAGAAGATGTGCATGATACACACGATGGGCTATTACTATACATGAAAATAGGGTCTTTCCATGTGTGACAACATTAAAGGAACTGGGGAGGAGGATACTGAGTTAACAAATCAGGAAAAAGACAGATTATGAATTATTTCACTCACAGGTGGAATACAAAGAAAACAAAGGGTCAGATAAAATCAAACCAAAACAAACCCTAGAAAAATGACTGCAGACTGAGGCTACTAGAGGGGGAGGAAAGGAGTGGGAAACATAGAGGGGGGCCAAGGGACCATGGTGAAGGACTACGGGTGCTTCGGTGGTGGGCTGGTGTGGTGACATACATCTGAAGCCGTGTGAGCCTAAACCTCTAATCCTAGAACTCCCAGACTGAGCAGGTGCATGGTTGATTCCGGCATATGGAAAAAGCATCTTGGAGCCTTAGGTAGATCTGATTTGCTGAAGCCTGGGACCAGATACACAGGCAGACCAGCAGGTGAGGAGGCAGGCACGCAGCAACCAAACCCCTCCCATCCCACCCCCACATCCCCCCATCTCCCACCTGTCAGCCTGGGTGCCCCTATTATAGGTGCACATGCTCCTATGTGTTTTGTGTGGGTTTTTTTTTTTTAACATCATAGATATATCACATGTGGGTAATGAAACCTGGGAGGAAAACAAAGTTGTAGACTGGGGCTGCAGAGGCGGGCGGCAGGAGGGAAAAAAAAAGCCTGAGTTACTGGGGCGTTGTAAACTAATGGTACCTCAATAAAAAAGCAAAATAAAAGCTGGTGGAATCTGTTTCACCTGGCGATAACTACCCAAGACCAGCCTTATAGTTGGCTGGAAAACTATAGTAAGTTTAAAACATGCTCCATCCTACATTTGGGGTATTAAAACTAGAGAACCCAACCCCACCTTGAGGCTCTGGCGCTTGGCCACACAGCACTGCTGTGGGCAGAGCAAGAGCATCGGGTGGTGGGCATTTTACTCCCAGCCACTGTGGCGCCACTGGGACTCAGGCTGCAGGCAGAGGCCAGCAGTGACAGTGGGTGGCTGCTGTCCTCTACCAAGCCGCCCCAGGGTGTGCAGCCCCACTAGGGCTGCAGGGACCCAGGAGCCTTTACCAGCATAGGAGGCAATAGCTGGCCCCATAGGCCCTGGTTTAGGGCTGCAGGGAGGAGTGTGGGGCCCCACTGGGCCAGCTCCAGGGCCGTGGCTCCCTCCAGCTGCAGGCATAGAGTGACCCATGGATTTGGTGCTTGGATCATGGAATCGACCCATCAGGTATGACCTATGAGCTGATCAGCAAATGGTCCAACAGCCATAGGATTGAAAGAGGTCCAATCAGACTTGTAGGTGGGGGACTCTGGGAGAGGACATAAGGCAGGGCAGGAGCCAGCTTGGGACTGGCTCAGAACGGACACTCAGACTCTCTGGGCATACTCTGGTGGACACTGACTCTCAGTTCCTGGACTTGAAAGAGAGACTCAGACTCTCCTGACTCGATTCCTGACTTCCGAAGGAAAAAGAAGCATCCGGCAGCCAACCTCTGAAGGAAGAACAGAAGCCAAAAAGCTTTGCAGAGGCCAGGCTGGCCACACCTGCCTCTGGCCTGCCTCTGACACTGCCTGAGGGGAGCACCACAGGCTCCGGGCCTGGTGTCTCAAAGAGCTGTCTGTGGTTGGTGTGGGCCAACAACTCACAAAGAGCTGTAACATTAGTGACCAGCACTACTGGCCTGTGCTGCCCAACACTGTTGGCAGGTGGCGGGCACTCTGTATCGGGATCACCTCGGAGAGCTGTTAATTTTCTGACATCACCTCCTGGTGCTTCTGTCTCTAGTGCTGACCATCCCGACCTTGAGAATGTGGCTGCGGGCTGCTGTACTGTCATCTCAACGGCCCCCACCTATGAGCACCTCCAGCTGCAGCTGTGGGATCCTGGCCCACAATTTGCTGGCTGCCATGAGCTCCAGACCCTCATTGACAGGACACCATCTTGGATGAGCAGCCATTTGAATAAGACTTTTGGACACTGTGGACACTGGGTTGACATAGCCAGCCACTCATGGACTTAAGAACTGATTGATTGCCCCATTTGTTAAATACATGTCCCCAGTTGTTGGTCCCTGAGCCTGAGTAACCTTCGATTTTGCACAAGGGTGAAGACCCTCAGACAGTGACCTGTCCTCTATTGGGCACTGTCCTTTGCAGCTATCGCCCCATATAACCCTGTTTAATATGACTCAAACACAGGGAAGAAAGGGAAAGGGGTGTGTGTTATTAAGGGATTCCCCTCTTCCAGAGCAAGCCCCTCTTATGCTGGGGTGACAGGGAGAATCAAGAAGCCCAGAGAGGGGGCGCACAAGGCCTGTGTTGCCTGCTGGGAGCAGCCCTGGGCCCTGACACCGGATTCCAGAGCCTTCCCTGTGCTGGGACCTCACAGCCCCATCTGAGTTCATCTCAGTTCACATCCCTCAGGCCCTGACACCGTCTCAGGCACCAGGAGCCCCTGTACCAGGAGGAGTGGCCCAGGCCTTGGACTCCATATTCTGGAGCACAGAAGGCAGGGGTGGGAGGATCCTGGGGTCTCAGGTGGCCACAAGATCAGCCAGGAGTTGGGGCCTCAGCTGCTGGCTAATGTCTCCCCAGAACAGAATGTGTTCCCCCTCCCCAGCCTCCAGGGCCAGGTGTCCACACACCACACCAAGATACCCAGAATGGACCCTCCTGCCAAGGGTCAGACACCCACCCTTTGGAGGTTGGAAGACAGGCCCTTCCCCTCTCTCTAGACCTGACAGCCCAGACCTGGTGTCCTGTCTCTTCTTCCCCCACCTAGATAAAAAAGACAGGCACCTGCTGGTTGAATCTCTTGGGCCTCATTTCCTAGCATCTTCTGAGCCTGAAATTGAAGGCCCTGTGGTTCTGAACACTAATCCACCTTTTGGCCCTGCATAATGACTTAGGGGTCAAGGGTCATGGGGGGATTCCTTGGGCTACATAGGCTATAGACGAGTCCTGCTTTCCTGCTGGTCAGAATCAGTGGACAGTGGACCTGGGTCTGGCCAGCAGGACTTCAGTGCCTAACAGCCCTGCAGCCTGACTAGGGCTCCTCCTGCTTTTGGCTTTTGGCTGCATGTCCAGTGCTGAAGGTCTGGAGCTTCTGAATGAGCTAGTGAGTCTCCTCTTCCTGTGAACACAAAGACACCCCTGATCCCCATCACATACCAGGGGGCTGCCTACTTCCTGTCCCAATCAGTCTCAGCTTTAAAGAATTCTGGTCCCTACATTTATTCATTCATTCACATTTTTATTCAGTACCTACTGTGTGCCAGGCAGTATTTTAGGCAATTCAGGATTTTTTTTATTGTTCCATGCCCATTAAATTATTAAAATTAATTTAATTTTATTTTTATATTCCCTGTACAGTTGCAACCCCCTTATTTTGAACCCAATCCCTACTTCCCCCCCCTCCCAGTCCCCATAGAGTGTCTCTGGTTCATAGTTGCTTATTGATTTTGATATTTTCTTTCTTATAGTTATTCTTTTTCCTGGTCCCTTATTTAAGTTTTCTAGATTCCTGCTATGAGTGAGACCATCCGGTATTTTTCTTTTTCTTTCTGGCTTATTTCTCTGAGCATGATCTTTTCCAGCTCCATCCATGTTGCTGCAAATTGCATGTTTATCATTTTTGAATGCTGAGTAATATTCCATGGTGTATATGTACCACATCTTCTTGATCCAGTCATCTATTTCTGGGCATTTGGGTTGTTTCCAAAGCTTAGCTATTGTAAATAGTGCTGCTATAAACATAGGGGTGCAGGTGCTCTTTGGAATTGATGTTTCTGTGTCCTTTGGGTAAATACCTAGGAGTGGAATTGCTGGATCATATGGAAGCTCTATGTTTAGTAGGTCAAGAAATCGCCACACAGCTCTCCATAGTGGTTGGACCAGTGGCAATTCAGGATTTTCAAACTAACTCAGGCAAAAATCCCTCTCCTTGTGGAGCACACATGCTCGCTGAATATCAACCACAAACAACAAAACAGCTCAGTTAACGATCAGGGTCAAAGAGGAAAGAGTGATTTGGAGAATCAAGCCAGGTAGGGGAGATGAGGGAGGCAGTTATTGAGATGTCAGCCAGTGGAAATTCTTGAGTGACAGGCAATGATCAATACATCAAAGCTCATGCACATGGCTGCTGGGAAAAGCCTTGGTGCTTTGTCATGTGGGTGTCCCCTTGGCTGAGTGTCCACACAGTGTGGCAGATGAGTTCCCCAGGGTGAACAGAGAGCCCAGGCAGGAAACCCCAATGTGTTTTTGGCCTTGTTCATTGAAGCTGCATGTTCAAAGAATAAGCTTCTGCTTATTCTTTCCATGAGGAGTAAGTCTACCCACACTTGTGGGAGGGGAGTTGTCTTAACCTCTTAAGTATGGAAGAATTTGTAGACAACTGAAAACCACCACAGGCCACCTTCTGGACACTAATTATTTGCATTTCTCACACATAGAAATAAACTCCCTCTCATTCAAGGCCCAGAAACATCTCTCTCTATCACAGAATCAGTGTGGGGTCCAGCATCTCATCAACCAAATCATTGCAGAGAAGGTCCCTAAAGAATATGTGTGAATGAAACCCTCTGTGCTCAGCTCCTCGTGGGCTGAGGGCTGTGACGTCAAGAAAGTTTCCTTCCCCACAAGCCCTCGATGTGGGAAACAATGACATGGGCGCAGGGCAACTTGCAGACACATCTAAAAAGGAGAAATGGAGCCACAGTGTCACTGACCCATTGTAATGTTGAAATACAGCTGAGCAAACTGAAATTTGTCATTTTTTAAAAAATGCCAACACCCCAACTTCCTATGGGAGCTTATATTATCATGTGCCTCAACTATTCTGTCTTTGCCTTGATTATTCTTTATTTTGACTATTCTGTGCCTCTCATTGTGCAGAAACAGGGAAAGTCTGAGATAAGGAACCTCTCAGGGCAGAAGTCCTGGTGTGAGCATCTATATGTGCTAGAAACAGCGTGTGCAGAAACAGCAACAGATGTGATGGTGAGAGCAGCATAAACGCTGAGACTTTCCTTGACTCTCTCCCTATTTCCCAGCCTTGGCTGGGCCAGCTGGTGACGTGTCCCCCTCACACTTGTGCATTCCCCGTGTGCCTGCTGCTTCTTTGATCTTTTTATTTTCTGATTCTAAATAAAAACGAGACTGTCCTTGAAGCTAGGCTGCATTTTCTTGGTGTGGTCCCTTTAGGCTTCTCATTGTTCTGGACATGGACTCTGAGTAATCCTTTTGCATCCCGCTGCCCCACGTTATAACGAGACAATTGGTGCCCCATGTGAGGAACCCTGTGTGGTAACTGGGACCTCTCCAAGCTCAACCCTGACAAAAGGGAAGCCTGTCACAAGGCAAGGACATCTGACTTCATTCCGGTAAGGAACATAGGCCGCAAAGGGCTAGTCTTGCCAGCCTGTGGGGAGGCCAAGTTAGGTATTTCACAGATAAATTTAGTTATTTTTCTTTTCTCTGCTTGTTTAATTAAGTTTTGCTTTTGCTCCTAACTATGGGGAATGCACTGACATGTGAAGAGAGACAGCATAAATTATAGTTAGAGTCTTTTAAAAGTGGAAGAATGCAAAGTAACCAAGCACCAGCTCCATAAATTACTTCTAATCATTAGACAACACTCTCCTCAGTACCCAAAAGGAGGGAGTTAAACCTGGAAGCCTGGAAGAAGGCAGGGCAGTGGCTGAGGCCATCAGCGGGACCTGGAACAGTGTCTCCCCTTCCCGCGTGGAATCTCTGCCGGTTAGCACCGAGACCCGTTCAAGGGGATAAAAGATTTTACATCCACATGGCCCAGGGCTTTCTGCCCCAACGCGTCCTCCACCTGCACCTCGCCCTCCTCAGCCATCTCCAGCAAATTTTGAACCCCTCATAAAAATAGGATGACAATCAGAAGGAGAAATAATATTCAAGGAGGAAGCCAGTGTCCCCAACATAAAAATGTGCCATTTGCTATCTTTAAAAAAATTTATAAGGACCTCCCCGGTGGTGCAGCGGTTGAGTGCTGGGCTGCGAAGCTGCCCCCAGCCTCTGCAGCGCTGGTTTGATCCCCGGCCACCAGCGAGGGTCCCACATGGTGCGCAGACCTCTCCTGCTCCCCTCAGCAGTGTACTTCGTCAGTCTCCCTGTTCTGCTCCCCGCTCTGGCTCTGGTGAATTCTCTCACCCTCCCGCACTTCAGACTGTACCCAGTGCTTGTATAAATAAATAAATAAATAAATAAATAAATAAATAAATAAATAAATAAATAAATCTTTAAAAAAAATTATAAAAAGTATTTCTGACAACAATATTCAAAGTTCATTTACAAAATAATTGTTAAAACTATAAAAAATGGGTATAAAATGACTGCATTGCATTAAAAAGTTCTTATTAAAACAGTACTAACCACTGCTCAGTATAGTGTCTGGCTTTAGGAAGGAATCCCAGAAGAAGAAGGGTGAGAAGAAAGCCGAAGAGCTATTTAAGGAAACAATTGAAGAAAACTTCCGAAATTCAGAGAAGGAAATGAAAATAGGCATAAAAGAAGCTAAAAGCTATTTTAATGAAAAGATATCTACAGCAAGACACATGGTAGTAAAGTTTTCAAGAGTCCAAACAAAGGAATAATAATGAAACAGATGAGGGGGAAGCTCAGACTACCTACAAAGGAAAGCCAATTAGCCTAACATCAGATTTCTGTGAAGAAATACTACAGACAAGAACAGAATGGAATGATATATTCAAAAAACTCCAAGGCAAAAAATGCCAGCCAATAATGTTTTACCCTGCAAAGCTCTCCTATGTAAGGAAAAAATAAGGACCTTCTCAGACAAAAAATATCTTCAGAAATTCACTACAACTAAACCCCAACCAAATAATATTGAAATAAATAGTAATGAACAGGATGAACAGAACAAGGAATTAAATAGACCCACAAAATGACAAATAACACAAAACGACAATAACAGACTTCTGAGTATCTATAATCACTCCAAACATTAATGGACTATATTCACCAGTGAAAAGACACAGAGCAGGGCATTGAATTAGAAAACAGAATCCAACCTTCTGTTGTCTTCACAAAACACACTTGATTTCCAGAGATAAATGTAGAATGAAATTAAAGGGTTGGAAAATAATTCTACAAATAGACTTCCAGCTAAAAAAGATGACAAGAGACATGGATGGACACTATATAATGATCAAAGGGACAACACACCAGGAAGACATAACACTTATTAATATACACTCACCAAATGAGAAAGCACCAAACACATTAGAAAAACTACTATTGTCTCTGAAGAGACATTAAAGAAAATACTTATGTGAGACTTCAACACCCCATCTCACCAATGGACAGATCAATGCATGAGAAAATAAACAAAGATACAATAGTCCTAAACAAACTTCTAGACCACATGGGCCTAACTGACATCTATAGGACACTGCACCCCCAAAAAACCTAACACACATTTTTCTGAAGTGCACACTGGTCATTCTCTAAGATAAACCACCTATTGGGTCACAAGACAAATACCAACAACTACATGAAGACTGAAATCACAGCAGACCTGGAGCCCCACCCACCAGCATCAGCCATCTGGCGGCTACACCTAGGTGGTAGAGAAGCAAAATCCCCATGCTCAAGCCCTGCCCATAGCAGCGAGCTTCAGTGCCCATCAGGGACACCTGTGAGCCCTGCCCATGGACAGCAGCCACTGGGTAGCCGCATTCCCAACCACAGTGGCCCAGGCACGTGGCAGATATATCCACAGTGCCCAAAAGTCATGCCTGTCAGCACAAGTAGCATGGTGGCTCAACACATAAGACAAACCTGGAAGCAGACAATGGGAAGAAAGGAAAATGCAAATAGTCAAGCAAGCCCTCCTGAAAACAATACACCACTGAAAGAAAGTCAGTCTCCAGAACTGAACAACACTGACACAGAAAAATTTCTCTTCCTGACAGATAAAGAATTCACAATAGCCATGAAATACTCAAACGTGAAAGCACTCAAAGATTTAAGAGCTAAAGCAGAAAAGGAAAAAAATGATATGAGAAACATAATCAATGAACAGAAGAACAAGATTGAATCATTTTAAAAGAAATGAAAGGAAACACAGTATGTTGAAAAATAAATAAAGAAGCTAAAAAAATTCTGGGAAAATTGATGAAAATAGAATAGATGAAATGGAAGAACGAATCAGTCTCTCAAAGATACAGCTATAAAAAGAGCCAAAAAGGAAAAGGGAAAAGAGATACAAAGGAAAAAGAATGAAGAAACACTTCAAGATTTATGTGACACCATGAGGAAAGGAAATAAAAGAGTCATAGGACTCAGGAGAAGAGAGAGACACAGGATCTGAAAATCTGTTCAAGAAAATGTTCAAAGACAACTTCCCAAACTTGAAGAAGAAAGTGAAAATAGACATACGGGAAGCTAGAAGGATACCAAACTACCACAATGAAAGAAAAAGACAGCAAGACACATAAAAAGCAACCCAGAGTCCAAGACAAAGAAAAAGTAATGAAGGTGACTGGGGGGAAGAAACAGACAACCTATAGAGGAAAACCAATTTGGCTGGCATCAGATTTCTATGAAGAAGCATTACAGACAAGAAGAGAATGGAGTAACATTTTCAAAAATTCTAAGGCAAAAAATGCCAACCAAGAATACTTTATCTTGCAAAGCTCTCCTTCCTCTATGAAGGAAAAAATAAGGGCCTTTTCAGACAAACAAAACCTTCAAAAATTTGCTTCTACTAAACCCCCACTCCAACAAATATTACAAGAAACCTTAAAATCTAAACAGAATGTACAAAAGAAATGAACACGGTACCAAAGAGAACCATGAAACAATACACAAATCAGCAAGTACAGACTCCATGTATCAATAATCACCCTAAATGTAAATGGACTAAACTCATGAATAAAAAGACACAGAGTAGAGGCTGGATAAGAAAACAGAATACACCAACCACTATAGAAAGCTGTCTGGAGATTCCTCAGTCTACTAAAAATGGATCTACCATATGACCTAGCAATTCCACTCCTAGGTATCTATCCAAAGGACACAAAACCATTGATTCAAAAGAACACCTGTACCCCTATGTTTATTGCAGCACTATTTACAATAGGAAAAACCTGGAAACAACCTTAGTGTCCAAAAATAGATGACTGGATCAAGAAGATATGACATATATATATATATATATTCAGCAATCAAAAAAGATAAGCTCATGCCATTTGCATCAATGTGGATGGAGCTAGAAGGAATTATGCTCAGGGAAATAAATCAGAAGGAAAAAGAAAGTATCAGATGGTTTCACTTATAGGAGGAATATAGGGGAACCAAATAAGACATCCATGTAAAAAAAATAACAACAATACAAAACACAACAAAACAAAAACAGACAATTATAAATCAAAGGACATCCTGCAGGGGAGGAGGAGGGAGCAGGATAAGAGGGAGGATAGGAGGAGCACAGGGGACTGAGGTGATGGTGTATTGGTGAAGGAAATTCTATGGGAACTGTACCTGAGGGGGTGGGGGTGAGTAAATATTGTTTAAAAATGAACAATGATGTAAAAAATTAAAAAAAAAATTTAAAAGAAATTATAAAATATAATAAACATGATTTTTATTGAAAAAAAATAGAAAGTGAAAGTAAAAATAAAAAAAAAGAAAGAAAACAGAATCCAGCCTTCTGCTGTCTCCAGGAAACACACAACTGCTAAAGATAAACACAGATTGAAAGTAAAGGGTTGGAAAACAATTCTACAAGCAAATGGCCCACAAAAGAAGGCAGGGCAGTAATACTTAGATTAGGCAAACTTCAAACTAAAAAAGCTAATAAGAGACATAGATATTCACTATGTAGTGATCAAGGGTACAAAACACCAGGGAGACCTAACACTCATTAATATATATTCACCAAATGAAGGAGCTTGAAAATACATTAGATGGGCCTCCCTGATCGTACAAGGGGTTAAGCACAGCACTATGAAGCTGTCTGCTGTCTCTGCAGCACAAGTTCGATCCCCCGCCAGTTGGAGAGCTACACATATGGCCCAGCAGACCTCTCCTGTCTAGCCCGCTGCTCTCCTCAGCAGTGTATTTCAGTCAGTCTGCCTGTTCTCTTCCCCACTTTGTCTCCGATGATCCTCTCACCCCTGCATCTCTGGTCTGTACCCCAGCTCTATGAATAAATAAATAAATATTTTTTAAAAAGGAAGAAAATACATTAGACTCAGTCCCTGGGCCTGGACTCGGGGAGACAGTGTGACTAAGCTCTTGGTGCAGGAGAGAAGGGGGCAGGGACAGTCTCAGGTTCCTGGGTGGAGTTTTCAGGGTTTCAACACCCAGGGTGGTCTCTGAATGGGGGAGGCTACCGGTGGGGATTCCCAGTTTCCCTCTCACGACTTGTATCTTGTCCTCCTGCCTGTATACGCGTGACTCAAGCCAAGCTCACTCCCCACTGGCTGTAGAGTTTCCAGGGACACAATCAGCAGCGCTGCTTTCCCGGTTAAAAACTCTCCACAACTCAGCAAGGATTCACGGATGCGGAGGGAGCAGATGAAGCCACCAAGGCTATTCCTGCTGCTTTTGATGGCCCTGGCCCCGTCAGAGACCTGGGCTGGTGAGTCCGGGGCTGGGAGGGAAAAGGCCAATGCCTGAGGCAGGAGGGCGGGGACCCCAGAGCTGCAGGTGCAGGACCTCAGGAAAGGCATGTCTCCTGCAGTCCCTGTGCCCCTCCTGCACCCAGCCCTACCCTGGTCCCTTTTTTCCACACCCAACCTCTGCCCTTCTTTTTGCCCTCCCTGCATCTTGGCCCTTCTCCGTCCTGCCGCCCCTTATCAATCTCACCAGCCCTTCGCCTTTTTCTCCCCTCTGTGTCCCATCAGTCCATGCGCCTCACCTGGAGGGTCGGGCCAAGTCAGGGCTCACCCCTCCCGCCCCCAGGCTCCCACTCCCTGAGGTATTTCTACACCGTGGTGTCTCGGCCTGGCCTGGGGGAGCCCCGGCATGTGGAAGTGGGCTACGTGGACGACACGCAGATCCAGCGGTTTGACAGCGACTCTTCAAGTCGGAGGGTGGAGCCAGGAGCGCTGTGGGTGCAGCAGGTGGAGCCGCAGTTTTGGGACCAAGAGACGCAGGCCCAAGGGAGTAAAACAGAGCGGGGCGATAGGTGCCTGAACAGCATGCGCGGCAACTACAACCAGAGTGAGGCGGGTGAGCCACGTGGCCCGGGGCGGGGCACCACCCCCACCCCCAGGGACGCACGGTTAGGTAACGCCAGGCTCCTGGTCAGAGCGTCCCCCTGAGGCTGTGAGGCCCTCCAGCACCTTCCATCCGGGAGAGGCGGCAGGATTTTCACCTGCTTTCATTTAAGTTTATTGGGGGTTGGGAGGGAGTGGAGCTGCTGGCGGGGTGCCGGCACGGCTGACGGCGGGGGCGGGACAGGGTCTCACACATTTCAGAGAATTTACGGCTGCGAGTTGGGGCCCGACGGGCGCCTCCTCCGCGGGTATGATCAGTATGCTTATGATGGCGCCGAGTACATGGCCCTGAACCGGGACCTGCGCTCCTGGACCGCGGCGGACACCGTGGCTCAGAACGACAAGCACAGGTGGGAGGCGCACAGAAAGGCTGAGGCAGCCAGGAACTTTGTGGAGGGCAGGTGTGTGGAGATACTCCGCAGATTCCTGGAGAACGGGAAGGAGATGCTGCAGCGAATAGGTAAGAGGCCCTAGGGAGGCCTCCCAGTCTCCCCTGTGGCTGGACACTGGGAGGAAAAGAATAATAGTTAGAACCCCACTTTCTTTCTGGACAAGAGTTGGAGGAGTCCCCGGGGGTTTTAATATTCTGTACTGGAGAGAGACTGGCACAGAGGGCAATACTTTTCCTGAAGAACAGTTAAGGAATCCAGTATCTCCGGAAGTGTAGGGGAGACATCCTTGAAATTACTCTTCACTGGATCCTTTTTAGCCAGCAGCCATCAGGTGAACCCTGAGTTTCTCTCTCAAGGTCTTGTTTTCAGTCTGAGATGAGATGTGAGTCCTCATTCAGCCTCTACCCAGATCAGGAGCAAAGACAGTTTTCTCCTCCTTAGAGACCTGAATCTTCCTGCCCAGGGTTCTAGAACCTAGAACTTTCTAAGGAATAGGAGATATTTCAGATTCCCAGATCAAGCTGGTATCTGTTTTTGTGCTTCCAAGGCTGGTCATATGATGCTGCTTCAGTGTCCATGGAGGAAACCCAAAGTGTGAATTTTTTGACTTGTCTCCTCAGATCTCCCAAGGACACACGTGACCCACCACCCCACCTCTGACCAGAAGGTCACCCTGAGGTGCTGGGCCCTGGGCTTCTACCCTGCGGACATCACCCTGACCTGGCAGCGAGATGGGGAGGACCTGACTCAGGACGCGGAGCTGGTGGAGACCAGGCCTGGAGGGGATGGAACCTTCCAGAAGTGGGCGGCTGTGGTGGTGCCTTCTGGAGAGGAGCAGAGATACACGTGCCACGTGCAGCACGAGGGGCTGCAGGAGCCCCGAGTCCTGAGATGGGGTGAGAAGGGGCATGTGGGCACAGAGGCTCTGCTGAGGGGACTCAGGAGCCCTTCTAGAGACCTCAGAGGGTCAGGATGAGGCCTGGGGCTTAGGGTCTCACCTTCCCTTCCCTTCCAGGGCCCCCTTCTCAGTCCGCCATCCCCACCTCGGGCATCATTGCTGGCCTGGTTCTCCCTGGAGCTGTGCTCACTGGAGCTGCAGCTGTGATGTGGAGGAAGAAACACTGAGGTAGGAAGGGAGTGGGCGGATCTTGTCCACTGGGGGCTTTCAAGTCCTAGGGAGAACTTGCCCTCCATGTTAATGGGAAGTACCCTCTACACACATATTGCCCAGCCTCGAGCTGATTGTTATTTTTGTAAAGTACTTATGAAAATGAATCACAAATTGTTCACCTTGATAGTTCTGGTGATGGGGATCTGATTCTCAACAAATGTCAGAGGGGAAGGTCTCTGCAGAGGTGGTTAGTTCAGTGCCCTTTCATCTCATCATATTTCCTGGTCCTGGCTTGGGTTTTCACTCATATTTCTGGAAAATTCCCTGTGGTCCAGAACTAGGGGATTCCTTTAGGACTTCATGGTCTGACTCCTCCCTAGTCTCACATGATGTTTCTTCCCACAGAAGGACAAGGAGGAAGCTACACTCAGGCTGCAGGTAAGGGTGGATCAGGGTTTGGTCCCTGAGCCCTGGAGACAGTGTAGATGGAGCCCTTGGGGGAGTCACCCACATCAGTCCCTCCTGTGGTCTCATCTCTCTGTGCCTCTGACCAGGTTCTGTTTTGTTCTCCCCCAGGCAGCAACAGTGCCCAGGGCCCTGATGTGTCTCTCAGCAACCTAAAGGTGAGACCCTGGAGGCCTGTGGTGGGGTGGGGCTGGAGCAGGTTATGGGAATGCTTTGAGTAAAACATTTTGAGGATGTATTTTAAGGACATGTATGTGATTCCCTGATTTTGTTCCTGATTATTTTTTTTTCAGTGTGAGACAGCTGCCACGTGGAACTGAGTGATACAGGATTTCTTCTCATCTCTACTTTGTGACCTCAAGATCCCCTGATTTCTCTTGCTGCAAAGGGCATCTGATTGTTTCTATGTTCTTGTTGATAATGTGAGGAGGTGCAGAGACTGGCCCAGCCCTGCCCACCAGGCCCCTTCCCACACGGACCTGTGTCTCTCCCTGATGACTTTCCTGCTCCAGCAGAGGCGAGGCTGGCTCCACCCCTGCCTGTACTTTGTGTTTTCCTGAGGAATAATGTCTACTTGCCTATTGAAAGTACTAACACAGCTATTAAGTTATTTTTTCTAATCTTGTCATACGAGGTTGTTGGGTAATTTAAAAGTTCCTAAAATTTGAGAGGAAATAAATGGAAGCCCCAGGGACCTTCCAGAATTGTGTTTGCTATGCTTGAGTCTGTGTAGGTGAGGACAGGAAAAGGTTGAGAGGACCCCTTCACTAGAACGTGTTTCCACCAGGAGTGAATAGGTAAATACATATGAAATAAGTATCTATTGCTATACTGTACAATAACCACTGCATGAGTAGTAGCTACAATGTGAATACACATACAGGTACAGAAAGGGGTGCAGGTGTGGCAGGGAGGGTCTCATTTTTTTCAAAGCCACAGAACACTCCTGAGGCTCCCCATGCTAGAACAGAACCCCTTTCCCTCCACGAGGTTGGAGTTCACGCAGGAGCCGCTGCCCCTTCACTGGGCACTGCGTCCCTGCTCACACCACCGCCACCCCCGCAGCTGCACACTGGCCCCTGAGGCACTGTGGCTGTCCCTGCGGCCCCAGGACACGGGGTGTCATTACTGCCACCCTGGCCACCTTTGCCACATGCCTTCTGCTATGTCTAGTCGCTGTGTCCCCACGTCCTCTGTCAGAGTCCTGCTTATGGTCACCTGACTGGGGAGCCTCCAGTTGTGTCACCTGAAGAATGTTGGGGAAATTAAGTCTTCCTCTATATGGAAGGTGGGGCCTCTGCCTCCTACAAATGTGGAATTCCCCCACTGTGGGCAAAGGGAACATTCTGGGGATAGAGGTTGGAGGGAAGCATTTGGGGAAAAAAATGACAGATTTCAGTTTGCTCAGCTGTATTTCAACATTACAATGGACAAACAACACTGTGTAACTCCATTTCTCTTATTTTAAATGTGTAAGTTGCCCTGTGCCTGTCCCTCCATTGTATCCACACAGAGGGCCTGTGAGGCAGGAAACTGTCCCTTCATGTCATAGCCCTCAGCCCACGAGGAGCTGAGCACAGACAGCTTCACTGCACAGATGCTCTCAGGAGCCTCCTCTGCGTGGTCCTGAGTCACGAGATGAGATGCCGACCTCACGCTGCTTCTGTGATGGGAGAGACTTTTAGGTGCCTTGGATGGGAGGGAGTTTATTTTGTCTATGGGAGGAATGGAAATTAGTGTCCAGAAGGTGGACTGTGTTGGCTTTCAATTATCTACAAATTCTGTGATACACAGGAGGGGAGACAGTTCCCCCCGTGAGTGTGTCTGACTTGCTGGCTCTTCCTCGTGAGGAGAATGAGTCAGAAGGGACGCGCCACGTCACAGAGTCAGGCTCACAGGGGCTGAGACTTCCCGCCCGGGCTCCCCTCCTGGTCACTCTCTGGGGTGATTCCCTGCACACGGTGGACCCTCAGCTAAGGGGACGCCCACAGGACAAGGACCTGAGGGTTTTCTCCAGGAGCCACATGCATGAGCTCTGAGGCAGGTCCTTCCACGCTGATCACGGCCGTTCAGATCCGCCAACATCTCATCCCCATCGCAGCCTCGTGGGACCCAGAGCTGGAGCCTCTGAGTGAGACCCCTCCTGCCACCTCCTCCCCAGAGAATGTGCCAGATGCCAGATCTTTGTGGCGTGGCTGCTAAGTTTGAAGTGATTTGGTACAAACCAGTAAAAAATTAAGGCAATAAAGTGATCAGTGGCTGTTTTCTTACAAGAAACAGTGGAGGCCAGAAACAGCTCCCGTGACAGTCAAGGCCCTGATAGAAATGAGCTGTTGTTCACATTCCCTGTGAAGTGTCCTTCAAAATCAAGTTGACTTTTATTACTTCTATTTATAATTCCATTTTGTTTTTGCTATAGTTTTATTTATATATATATATCTTACATCAGTCTTCATTTTTGTACAATGTTTGCTTTCTCCTCTCAGGTGTAGTTCCCATAGAATTCCCACCACCAATTCACCCGTGCGCCGTCACCATAGTCCCTTGTGCTTGTCCCTCCCCTGTTTTGTTTTGTTTTGTATTTTCACACATTTTCAGAGTGGTATGTGTCCACACACCAGAAGGGCTGCCTTCAACCTGGAGCTGTGAGTGGGGCTGACTCTGACCCGCCTTCAGGCAGTGGAGCCCTGGAACCCCAGAATCAGACCCAAGGGCTGGTCTTCCAGGGTGGCACAGGCCTTGCTCTGTCCTCCTCATGGGCCCCTGAATCTCCCTGCTACCCCAGCATTGGGGAGCTGAGGGGGGATGTACTAGCTCTGGAAAAGGGCCCTTTAACCACCTGACCTCTCTCAACTCTCCTCCCCATGATCCTCTGTGAGTGCGCATGTTTGGGTTATACCAGCCCTGCAAGGACAGAAAAAGGCTCCAAATGTAGGTAGTTTCCTGGTCATGCAGAGGAGCCAACCCCTCTGCAGTCCCACCAGGTGAGACAGACACTCTCCCAACCCCAGCCAGATCCCGTGTCACCCACACAGACCTTCCCCTCACAGTGTCCCCCATGCTGGCCCTTCACTGCCCCCATCCTCTTTTGAAGAATTAAGGTTGATTCCCAGGAGGAGGTGCTTTCATCCCTGGAAACAGAAACAAAGGGACTCTAGAGTCTAACTTTCCATCCCAAGAGGCTGAAGGAAACTCTTTGGGGAATTGCCCAGAACCTAAGAACCTGTTATTATGTCCTGGAGACCTGGTTATTCCCTAAATCTAAAGTCACCACTGGAGAGAAACGGACACTTACACTGACACAGGACTTGGGCACCCCTTTGGGTCCTGCTGCTGGGAGCCCAGGGAGCCTTGGGAGGGCCTGGCTGAGCAGGAGAAAGGGCAGCTCTGGGCTCCTGTGCTCAGCCCTGTGGCCACCCGGGGGCGCTGCCGCGCTGCTCCGGATTCTGGTGGCGCCGCCAGGACGGGGCAAGGGCTGAGGTGGGCAGAGTTGGGGGTCCTGGAGGGCGGCGTCCTGGGGTGAGATGCTCTGTGAGGAGTCAGAGCAGCAGGGCTCAGAGGAGAGGAGACTCCGGAGCCTTCTCTGTGTGTGAAGTTTCCAGCTTTTCTCCCAGAACCCCTCTCTCCAGTTCTTTGATAGCAAAACCTGAGGAAACTGGAAATTATCTAATTTTTTGCCTTCTACAACCTGTTACTATAACAAGAACAGTTTTTTAAAATAACATTAAAAAATCGCTGTTTTAGAAATGTGGCAAAGGTAGTGGATTTCTTGTAATCCCCTACCATTTCCATTTTGTTAACAGCTCCTATGACTCAAGTTT
Source organism: Talpa europaea (assembly GCF_964194135.1). NCBI lineage: Eukaryota > Metazoa > Chordata > Mammalia > Eulipotyphla > Talpidae > Talpa > Talpa europaea. The sequence continues at coordinate 108,575,220 of NC_140068.1, read as the reverse complement.
TTTTACAGCTAAAAAAGCAATATTGATGCACTTACCAAACTCCATACTCAAGTTGTATTTTATCAGCTTTTGCTAATGTCTATTTTATGTTCCAGGATCCCACCCAGTGCATCTGATTCAGTTCCAACCAGGTCTCCTTAAGGCGCATCTGGCTGACAGTTTCTCAGACTTGCCTTGTTTTTGTAACATTGACATTGTGAAGAATATTGCTCAGGAATAATGTCCCTCAATTTCAGGATTGTTCTCTCTCTCTCTCTCTCTCTCTCTCTCGCTCTCTCGCTCTCTATCTTATTGGGACTATGGGCTTTATAAAGGAAAGAAGACCCCAGGGGTACAGTGTGATTCTCCATCCAGAATATCCAGTGCACAACACGTCCACCTGACTGATCACCAATGATATTAACCTTCAGCACCAGGCTAAGGTAGAGATTCCCATATTTCTTCCTGCAAAGCTTCTTTTTGTTCCATTTCTTTAAATACTGTTGTCTTTGGAAGGAAGTCACTGTAGGCAGCTCACAATTAACAGGTGTTCTGCTATCTGTTACATACATGTGGGATTTTTGTGCAAATACAAGATTTCAAATTAGATGGGTAAATAGCTGGGGCAGTGATCACTGGATTGTGTGGTCAGCCTTTTTTTCAAAGAAACTGTCAAGTATCTCGCACAGTGACCGGCCATTGTGCATTCCTGCCAGTAGTGATGAGGCTTCTGTTGTCCACATCCTGGGCAACACCTGATATTTTGTGCAGGGTTTGCCTTTCCAGCCTCTCCTAGGTGTGATGGCGTCACTGTTGTTCTTTTTGTGTTTCCCTAATGACCTGTAATACTGAGCATCTGTTTATGTTTTTACTTGTCACTTCTTTGTGACGTGTCTACTAAGGTCTTTTGTCCATTTTTAAATGTAGGTACCATTGGTTTTCAATATTGTTTCTGTCTTTTTTAAAAAAATTTTGTTATTTCTTTCTGATCATTAAGTTTTAAGGGTTATTTTGTAAATTCTAGATACAAGTCCTTTATCAGAATCATGATTTACAAATATTTTCTCACAGTCTGTGTCCTGAACTCGTGCAATGATGGGAAAACTAACATTATTGTCCATACAGAAGCATGGATATATATTTTTGAGATGAGAAATGATAAATTGCTAACTGGTTTTGAGCAGATACTGGCTGACTAAGGTGTTGGGGGACAGGAATAACTTATCTATGTGTATCCTTGAGTGTTATTTAAATGTTCTTGCATGTGCATAAAATAATGTTTTCAAATCATGTATTAAGACCAGAGTGCCACATTGGTTACAAGTGATGAGCCTGCACATTATAATATCTCAAAGTCATCGTTTCCCTGGGGGTTCACTCTGGTGTTGTACATTCTGTCAGTTTTAGACAAATGGATAATGATTTGTATCTATCATTATAATATCATGCAGAGTATTTCACCACTAAATATCTGCTGTGCTCCAAGGAATAAAAGCAAAGACAAACCAATGGAACCGCATCAAAAGCTTCTGCACAGTGAAGGAAACTACCATTAAAATGAGAAAGCAGCTTACCCAGTGGAAGAAAATATTTGCACAGCATCTGACAAATGGTTAAAATCCAAGCTCTACAAAGAACTCCAAAACAAGAAAACAAGCCAATCAGAACATGGGCTGAGGCACTAAATAGGCAGTCCTTCAGAGAAGGCAAACAGATGGCCAACAGGCATATGGATAAATGTTTGTCATTGTGTATCAGAAGGGAAATGACAAACCACAATGAGGTACCACCTCACACCTGTGAGAATGACTCATCTCAGAATGTCCAGAAACAACAAGCATTGCAAGGGTGAAGATAAAGGAACCCCAGTACACCGTCGGTGGGAATGGAGATGGTCCAGGTCCTCTGGAAAATAGAATGGCGTTTCCTCAAAATATTCAAAATACATCTACACGTGATCAACCATTCCTCTCCTTGGTATTTATCCAAAGAGGGCAAAACACTAATTCCAAGGAATGTGCGCCTCCCACGCTCACCGGAGTGCTGTGTGAAATAACCAACCATGGAAACAACTTAAGTGCCCAATGACAGATGAGTGGATAAGTAAGACGTGATATATTCACAATGGAATGCTGGATCGGTGAAAAAAAGATAAAATCTTGAATTTGCAACTACATGAATGGATTTGGAGGGGATGATGCTAAGTGAAATAAATCAGAAGGAGAAAGCCAAATCCTGGGTGATTTCACTCATATGTGGAATGTAAAGAAACCAAACAAGGACAGAAAAAAAAAAAAAAAACAATCAAAGCAAAGTTAAGAACCCTGACTGTATGATAGAGACTGTAAGGGGAGTGGGGTGGGGGGAAGAGGGCCCAATGGACCATGGTGGAGGACAGTGGGTGCCTTAGCAGTGTGATGTGGTAATGTATCTCTGAAGAGGTGTGACCCACACAGTGCGTAAACCAAGTTGCCTCAATAAAAAACACACAGTAATGAGGGGAAAGAAACTATTTTGAGCAAAAGAAAGATAGATTGTCTCCTCCATCCATCACTGACCTCAGGACTTTGCCTTCACCTCCTCCCTGTCATGCAGGGTGAGGTGCTGGTTCCCCACAAGGGCAGAGGCAGGAGGTACAGGGACTCCTGGGGCTGCTCAGACACCGCTGAGTAGAGACACTGCAGAGAGGGCGGCTCTGAGGGGACCAGAGACAGAGGGTCAGAGTAACCCCAGCGCTGGGTGAGGGTCTGGTTCCCAAGGAGAGGGGAGTGTATGCGTGTGTGTGTGTGTGTGTGTGTGTGAGAGAGAGAGAGAGAGAGAGAGAGAGAGAGAGAGAGAGAGAGGGAAGACAGGACACAGAAGACAATGGAAGGATAATCACACTCCAAGCCCCAGCATAAATTAATTCAAATCCCACGCAGAGTAAAGAATGTCAGTACAACACCCCAATAAATACAGTTCCATGAAGAAGCTGTTTTTGAGCAGGGCTTGAAAAAGCAGAACTGGAGAAAGGGAGGAAATTTAGAACTGTTCTCGTGGTTAGAATGTAAGGAGCCTGGGTGGGAACCCCCTCCAGGCCTCCTGCTAGGGTGTGGTGGCACACCCACACCTTTCATCTCCTTCCCCCTGTCCCCAGCAATCACTTCAAGCTCATCTCCTTTGGGGTCTCTGTAGAAAACCCACTGGCTTCAGAGTCAGGGAGCTCCAGCCTGGCAGCCCCTCTGTTTCCCAGGGGGTCACTGCCTCCGTGTGCTGCAGCCACTTTCTCTCTAGACCAGAGCTGGAGGGAGTCCCACAGGGGGAGGGAGGAGTGTGTGCCCTGCTGGCCTGGCCCAGGGGCAGGATTAGCCCAGGTCACCCCAGTTCCTGAGCTGAGACTTTGTCTAAGTCCAGGAAGGGAGGGGGAGATGGAGCAGGGTCAGCCTCAGCTCCTGGAGGAAGGTTAAATTAGAGTGGGTGAAATTATTGTTTCTTGATTGTTTCCAGGGTTCTCCCCTCTCCCCAGGGTACCCTTTCTGTGCAGCAGGGAGAGGATCTCAGATAAACCCAGGCTGGCTCCCCTACATCCCTCCCTACTATAGTGTTCAGAATGAATCTCCTTGGATTCATGGCCACACTGGAGGAGAACACAGAAAGATGTCTTACACTATATTAGCACCAGGAGTGGAGGTCAGTTTTTTACTCTGAAAGTTCTTTTAGATCCTCTCCAGTGGCGCAGCGGTTGAGTGCTGGGTTGCGAAGCTGCCCGCAGCCTCTGCAGCGCTGGTTCAATCCCTGGCCACTGGGCGAGGGTCCCACATGGTGCGCAGACCTCTCCTGCCGCCTGCTGCTCCCCTCAGCAATGTACTTCGTCAGTCTGCCTGTTCTGTTCCCCGCTCTGGCTCTGGTGAATTCTCTCACCCTCCCGTGCTTCTGACTGTACCCAGTGCTTGTATAAATAAATAAATAAATCTTTAAAAAGTCATTTATTTTATTTTTTAAATTTAAGTTGTTGCTGTAATGATGCTGCACAATCGAAAAATATCAGGAGAGGGAGAGTGTTGGCCTGAGTTTCTGAGAGCTTTCATTATTCTGTGCCTCAACCATTCTGTCTTTGCCTTGACTATTCTGTGCTTTTCACCCAGAATATGACCAGGGAAAGACTTAGCTAAGGAACCTCTCAGGGCAAAAGTCCTAGTTTGAGGATGGAATCATGCTGAAAGCAGAACAGATGTTATGCTTACAGTAGTAGAAACACCGAGGCTTCCCTTGACTGTCCCTGATTTCCCAGTTGGGACTGGGACCAGATGGTTACTCAGCCCCCACACCCTTATACATTCCCCTGTGCCTGCTTGCTCCTTTGTTTTATCTTCAGCTTGATTCTAAATAAAAATGAGACTGCCCTGGGAGCTGGGCTGCACCTTCGTGGTGTGGTCCCTCTAGGCGTCCCATTGCTCTGCACATGGCCTCTGAGTAATCCTTTTTCATCCCGCACCATACGCCATAAGACACGAGTTTAATGCAAACAACAAAAGAAAGAACACATCAAAATGAAAACCAGTATTTGCATAGATTATCCAGTCTAACCCATGACCACTGTGTAAGTTGTGAGATATTATGATCCCCTTAACCTAAAACTATGAGGAATGAGACTCAGAAGGTCAGCCCAGGTCACACAGCAGGGAAAGGAGGTGGCAAAGGGGAGGTGATGACCAAGGCTGTGGGCCCTGTGAGTAGGGGACCCAGATCTCTGACACCCTCCCCCCAACCCCCAACACCTGCTGTGGAGCTGCAGTGAGGAAGGGTCTCAGAGCTGAGGAGGCTGAGGCCTCCGTGTGGTCAAAACCACTGGAAACATCCAGAGGGAGGGTTGGGTCCTCTTAGTGATGGACACCCACTTCCTGTCCAGGCAGCCATATGTGATTAAGTTGAATTTAAAAATTCCTCCTGATGTTGCTTTTGTGATGGAGAGAGACGAGGGGAGAGAGGAGGTGATGACAGAGGCTGGGCCCTGAGACTGCTGCAGAAATGACCAGGTTCTGACCTCTGGGTTCAAACAGAATAAGGATAAATCTTCACATTATTATATTTGAATATTAATTATATGACAGGTGACCATCACTAGCACAGGAAAGGCAGACCATCACTTCTGCTTTTAGGGTTCTTTTGCAGGGAAAACAATCCCAATTATTGGCCTCTGTGGACCCAGCACATCTGACCTGGTGACCCTGACAGGAACATGGCTTTCCCATAGCCTCTCCCAGGAACTTGCTCAGAAGTAGGTTAATTACCAGAGTCAGGGGTCCTGTCATATTAGCCCCACGTTGGCATCAGTGAAGGGACAGTTATGTCAGTCTTCCTGCATCACATCATGTGGCTCATGAGGATAGAAGGTCTGTGTTCCCCACGTGTCCCCGGACCTGCCCGCTGATGCCAGTAGGAGCCATGGCACGTGCTCAGGTCCTAATCACCGTCCATATCCAGGCCTCCCTTAACCCCCGCGAGATTCCCTATCATCAAAGGAGTGGTTCTGAAATCTTAGTGCAGAAAATCTAGGATGACTGTTGAAAAGGCAGATTCCTGGATCATCCCTCAGAGAACCAGGTACAGCACCTCTGGGGCATATTTTAAGAATTTTCTTTCTGAGATGAGCTCCAGGTATTTGGGTATCACACATTAGGAATCATGATGCTAGAGCAGAGTTTCTGAATTCCTAGCAGGTAAGCAAATAAGAGAAGACCTGATCCTGTCATTCTGGGGCTGGTCCTGAAATCTATTCTCACGGACATGAAAGGTGTAACATAAAGATTAAGTTTTAGTCTACATCACTTTACCTTCTTTATGAAGGGATTCACCATATAACGTGTCTGAATTCCAGTGTCCAGATCCCCAACGGCCCGTCCATCAGCAGGTGCATCACAAGGCGTGAGTTTGAGCTCTGTGAGGGTCAATGTGTGCTCCGGGCCCAGCCCTGTTCACCTGTCTGCGCCATCTCAGCATCACAGGCCGTGGGCAGGTTCCCATCACGTCACAGGGGCTGCGTGCTCCTTGGATTTGCCAGGATGGAACCGATGAGCTGTCCCATTTGAATCAGTTTCATCATCAGGTGGCACATCTGTGCTCAGGCTGAGAGGACATGGTTTGAGTAGAGAACACAGGAGCACACCTTCTGCCACTGTCTCTTCCTGCTATTGCAAGGCCAGGACCCAGAGCCCAGGGCTCTGGGTCCTGGCCTTGCAAGGCCCTGGGTCCTGGCCTGGCCCTCAAGTGCACGTGCCATTTACATTTCAGGTGGGAGCTTTTTCTGCACTTTCCCTCTATCAGACTTTGACTCACAGAAGACCACATGAGATGAGAAGCCACATCTTTTTCTTTGGCGTGATATTGGTAATTAGTAGGGCTTGATAACCCAAAGCAGTCACATCGCAGAGAGCCTGTGCTCCTTCGAGGTGGAGGGAACCTTATTCAAACAGCTCAGGACCCATGAGTAATGGGGATTCTCACTATTGAGGCTAAAACCATCTGTCAGATTGATGAGAGGCACTTGATTTCTTGATTTTGGGGAGGAGAGAGGACAAATTCAGAGATTGTTTCAGACTTTAGTGAACCAATTCCAAGGGCTCCTTTCAAATTTGACTGTATTTCTGGTGACCTCATCAGATAATGCAGAAGCATCCTCAGTCTGTAGGTGCTGCTTCCAATTCCGCAGTGAGGCCAGAGGGACCGTTCTCCGTTGTGCTGGCCGTGCACGGTCAGTGGTTCCTGAGGAGGTTCTGTGCTTCCCAGACCCCAGGTCTAATCTCATGTTGATACAGGGCAGCAAGGGCCACTAAATTGTCCATGGACACTGCCCAAATAGTTCACTGGTCACTGCCTGAGTTCTTTACCTGCACGCACAATTGCAAGACTACTCAGGCTCAGGGAACAACAACAAAGGAATTTATTTAAGAAACCAGGGGAAAGCAAAGAGTTGCTGAGGCCAAAAATGGCCTTTATCTCACCCAAAGCAGTGTCCAATATCATTTATGGCAAAGACCTGTCAGTGAGACATGCCAGTGAAAAAGAAGAAGGACCATTATTATATACTAATAATGAGTTGAATCCAGTCATTTGAAAACTCTATGTTAACATGTAATTTGCTGTATCCCCTCAGCTCCACAGCAACAGTGAAATGGTGGGAACACTTAATCTGTGGTAGACTGTGGCAGGCTGCACCTCCCATGCTGTCTCTTGACAAGGTCCGGGCATTGGGGGAGACTCCTGAGAAGCGGGGAGTTCCTGTGCTCCCCCGTAGAGGGAAAGTTGTACTTCCCAGAAGAAGGAAGTTCTTGCACTTCCCAAAGAAGATCTGAACTAGGGAGTCTCCATGGCAATGCCTGCTAATGCTCTCCTCTTTGTTCTTGGTTAATGCTAAAGTAAGTTAGTTATTAACTGGCATGTGAAAACCTAATTCGGACCCAGGTGACAATTGTCCTTACCCATGAACTATCACTAAAGAAGTAAAAATTGTTAAAGGTATAGTTAGGAAAGAAATGTTTCGGCCCTAAGAACTATGGAGAACAAGCTGCCCTGAACCAGCTGTGCTTGGAAACCATAGCCTATCCTGGGGGGTACCTGTTTGCGGCAACAATACATTTCCAGGTGTATGAGGTCAAATATTTGCAGTGTGGAGGTTAGGAATTTCTAGTTAAGAGTTAGACTTCAGTAGAACTTATGTAGATTTGATGAGTTGTCTTAGACCACTTTGAAGTAATTAATATATTAACCAAGTTAATTGAGTGCTAGGAGATAGATTGATTTTAGTAATTGAATATAGAATAGGAATTTTACACCCACTTTTGTAATTTGGGAAAGTTTAATTGTTGCCAAATGTTGTGCTGTCTTGTATGATTGATCATGCTAGTGAATGAGCTGTACCTAGGAAACTAATTGTTTTTAGGTTACCAAAGAAATGGCCTACAGGTGTAAGGCCAAGGGAGTCTTTACATGATCATGAGAAAATATGTATTGATTGTCTTTGTTCTGCTTCAATGCTTACGCTGATGTAATCCCACCGCTCACCTTAAGGTATAAATAAAGTCCCGCTGAGACCCTCAGCAGGAGATACTTGCACAAAATAAGGTGTCCGTATCTTCCTCACTCCTACCTCGCTCCACTTCCCCTCAGCCCTCCGAAAGAGAAAAACTTCGACTCCGTCCTCTCCTTTTTGAGATCCCCGACATGACTTCTAGCTGGAGCTGGTCTCCAGCAGTAGACCTAACAGTAAACATGATTCTCAGTAGACTCAATTCTTTAAAAAATCATAGGTGGTTCGTTAGAGAATGATCATAGACAAAATTATAGTTCAGTGTTGCAAAGAGAAAAAAGGATTAAAAACACTACGATTTGTTGTAATCAGCAGAATAAGTTTGTTGGAAGATGCTGCTTTCTAGCCATGTGGTTGGATATATAAATGGTGTAAAAAAATAATAATCTGCAGAATCAAGTACAAGATCCATCTCAGACCCAGCAAACAGCAAAGGCTGGGGACCCAGTGATGGTGCAGGTGCAACAAGACACAAATTGGGGGACTCAGTCAGCAGGACTCAGGCTTTGTGGTCAAATGAGTTCGATGCCAAACTAAAGAGGGTCAGTCCACCATTCAGCACTGCTAGGCCAGGAAGCCTGGGCTGATCTCAGCCCCAGTCAACTGTCAGGCACAGCCTGGAGGATCTCAAATTTTGGTTTTGAAGTTTGGCTTTATCTGACCCTTTGGTTTCTTTACATCCATATATAAATGACATCACTGGTATTTGCCTTCCTCTTTTGACTTATTTCAATTAATGTAATCCCTCCCAGCTCCATCCATATTGCTGCTGATGGCATGAGTTTGTTTTTTGATCCCTGAATAGTGTTCCACTGTGTGTATAAACCACAGCTTCTTCTTCTTTTTTTTTTTTAAAGAGGCATGTATTTTTATTTATTTATTTGTTTATTTGTTTGTTTGTTTATACATGCACTGGGTACAGTCAGAAGCGCGGGAGGGTGAGAGAATTCACCAGAGCCAGAGCGGGGAGCAGAGCAGGCAGAAGGACCGAAGTACACTGCTGAGGGGAGCAGCGGGCGGCAGGAGAGGTCTGCGTGCCATGTGGGACCCTCCTCCGGTGGCCGGGGAGCAGCCGGGGATCGAACCGGCAACGCAGAGGCCGCGGGGAGCTTTGCAACCCAGCGCTCAACCGCTGCACCACCGGGGAGGCCCAAACCACAGCTTCTTGATATCTCATCTGTTTTGGGGCATTTAGGTTGTTTCCATAGCGTGGCTATTACAAATAGTGCAGCAGTGATCATGGGAGTGCAAGTTTCCCTTCAAAGCAGTGTATTTGTGCATGTGGGTAGATACCTCGAAGTGGAATTGCTGGGTCTGATGACAGATGCACTTTTACTCTTTTAAGAAACTTTGATACTGTTTCTCATAAGGGTTGAACCAGTCTACATTTCCAAAACCAGTGTATTTCTCCATATCCTAGTCAGGACTTGTTTCTTCTGGTGTTTTTGATTTGAGCCATTCTCAAAGGTGTGATATGGTTTCTCATTGTGATTTAAACCAGGGGCTCCTAAAGTCACAAAATGGGGCCAGAAGAAATTCTGCATCACTCACTCAGTCCACACAAGTTTGCTATGTCACACTGTGAAAGAAAATAACCATGAAAAATTTAGGTGACTAAGAGCTGACATTCTCAAAAGTCCACTGCATCCTCAGAATGTTCCCCCACAGCTTCCCCATAACCTGGGCCCATCCTCTCTGCCCCAGCCCCTCCCACCACAGGCCTCCAGGGTCTCACCTTTAGACGCTGAGACACACATCAAAGCCCTGGGCACTGTTGCTGCCTGGGGGAGAACAAAACAAACAAACAAAAACAAACAACAACAACAAAAAAAAATCCCAAAACCTAGTCAGAGCCACAAGAGATAAGAATGAAGGAGGAACTTATGTGGGTGACTCCCCCACAGGTTCCATCTACATTATCCGGAAAAAGTAGAGTATTCTGGACCAAGTGTCTCTCTAGTACTGAATATGAAACCCAGGCGGGCCCCTCTCCCACCAGAAGGAGAGCCATGTTCTGACCATTACGACATTTCCCTCTTGGGGTATCAGTTAGAGGAGAGGTGGGAGGCCTCATGATCCCTCGTCATTGTTGCTGCAGCACCTCCTTCCAGTACTGCAGGAATCTGCAGAGCCACATTAAGCATCTGCTCTGCACACTGTGCCTGAGGTGCGCTGCCCTGCCCCAAGCTTCCCACTCCGCGGGATGATCTGGGCCACTGTGTCCCTCATGGTCCAGAAGCACTGGTCCTTTCATGACGTAATAATCAGCGCAGTCGTAGGTGTACTGATCATACCTGCAGAGGAGGCTCTGTCAGGTCCGACGTCACAGTCACACAACCTCTGCATGGTGTGAGACCAGGAGCCTCCCCCTGGCCCCGTGTCGGCCCACCCACATCCCTCCCTCCTGGAATAAACCTAAACTGAGATGCAAACTCAAGGATGAAAGCCCCGCGGGTGCGGGAGGGTCCACCGGCTTCAGGGTGATGCTGGGTCTCCGAGATCTGGGAATGACCTAGAGCGCGTCACGTACCAGGCTCACTGTGGCTGTAGTACCTGCGTGGGGAGTCTAGGAGCGCTAGGAATATCTGTGTGTTGTTGTCTTGGACCCGCCTGCGTCTCCTCGTCCGGACCCTCATGGCCCACCCATTCCACCCAGGGGCCCGCAGCTCCATCCTCGGAATCACGGCGTAGCTGTCTAACTGCGTGAACTGCGTGTTGTTGCGTATCCCATGGTGACCCGGTGTAGAAAAGCATCATGGAGGGGAAGCCTGCAGGCTGGGAGGGGGAGACCCAGTTAACCTTCCTCCCAGCACAGGTCCGGGGCCCCAGGGAGATGGGCCTGGAGGCATTTGGAGTGGGAGAGGGTGGAGACAACTCATAAGATTGGACTAGAAGGGAGGAGGAGATTGAGGCCCTAGGTGGGGGAATTCAAGTGACCAGTGTGAGGCTGGGAGGGACAGAAAGGGACCCGGACAGGGCTGGCCAAGGGGAGACAACTGGGTTGGCTGAGGAGACATGCCCTTCTGGGGGTCCTGTGGCCTAGTAAGGGGACAACTTGCTCCTCACTCCAGCAGCAGCTGTTTCCCTCTGGACACGGCACTCACCCACCCAGGTCTGGGTCAGCTCCAGGGACCCTGAGAGCAGCAGCACTAGGGATAGGGGCCTCATGATCAGCACCCTCAAATTCTGGTGTCATTTGTTACAGAGCAGGGAGAAGGGCGCTCCAAAGCCCCCAAAACTGCCTGCTCTAAATAGGTTCTGCCATACCCCGCATCAAGACAAAACATAAGATTTTTTTTAAAAAGGTTTGTTTATTTATGCATACAAGAGCTGGGGTTCAGGCTAGAGGTGCAGGGGTGGGAGTGGGGTGGCGGGGTGAGGGGGTGAGAGGTTTCATCAGAGACAGTGGGGAACAGAACAGGCAGGCTGACTGAAATACACTGCTGAGGGGAGCAGGGAGCGAGACAGGAGAGGTCTGTTGCACCATGTGGTTTGCTTCCTGGCTGGGCATGGAACTTGTGCTGCAGAGGCTGTGGATTGCTTCATAGTGCGGTGCTTAACCCCTTGCACCACCAGGGAGGCCCCAAAACATAAGACTTTAATGAAAAGGAACTTTAATACAATTAGGGAACAATACAGAAAAGACAAAGAATATAGTTTCTAAATCCAGCACCCAAAGTTACCCATCCCCTCATGGGTAAAAGTCCAGCCAAATGGGATTGGCCCAGAGCAAAGCCCCAAAGCAGGGACCCATAGAAAAGGATCAGAAACAACCAGACAAGGAGGAAAAGAGCAAAATCAAATCAAGATAAAAGCTGCCATTGTCTCTTCCCCACGGGTCCCTCACCCACATCTGTGTCACGCAGTCCACGACCAAAAGGCAAGTGCAGTTTCTTCACATGTCTCTCTGCTCCATGTGCCTCCTCCAGGGCTCCTTCTGGTTCTCCAACCTGCATCCTTCCTTCCCTAGTCTCATCTCTAGCTTCTTTTCCTTTCTGCTCCACCCTCCTTTGTATGTGGCAGGGAACCTGGAACTTCCCTTTTTCCTGGACATCACTCTGTTACAATTTGACTCCAGTGGAGGTTGGTGGAGCCTTTATATCTGGGCATCACGGTGATATTGATTGCTTCTCTGGAACCCTGAGGTTCCAGAATGGGAAGTGAGAACTGGGGATGAGTCACAAAAATCCAGGAAGGAGGACTGGCACAGGTGGTGAGAGGAAGAAGTGAAAATGAGTGGAGGATGGGGTATACCCAACAGTAACCTTCCCACCCTAGACACAGCCCTGGAGGCTGAGACTATGAGACCACCATCAGGGGACCTGGGACTTTGCCTGCCTCCTCCTCTCCTGTATGGCAAGCTTTGTCACACTGTCTCCTTGAGTACAGGCCCAGGTGCTGATTCAGCAATTCTCAAACATTTTCCTTCCAGAATCTCTACACAGTCTTACAAATTAGCCACAGCCCTGAGTATAATTTTGTTCACAAGGTTATAGCTATCCACTGAATAAAACTGTTTTTAATGATGTTACTATTTTATTTAGAGTAATATTAAAGCCAATGTACGTTAACAGAAAGTGTTTTAAAGAAAAATAACTATTTCTGAAAATAATCAGGGCAATGAGAAGAATGGATCTTTTACATTTCATATTTTTGCAAATGTTTTTGTCTCAGAAGACAGATTTTCATTCACGCTTCCTTCTGCATGTAATCTCGTAAAGTCTATGAAAAATACACACAACCTCAAAAAATATGTAGGCGTGGTATTTTCAGATAATTGTGAATGTTCCAATTTGATACTAAATTAAAACTATACAAGTAGTAGTTTCTCGAAGGTTATTTGCAAAGTGAAATCTGAAATATCATTGAATAATTTCATATTCTATTCCATTTCCATAGTCCTTTTTTACATATTGAATGGATTTTTTACAAATGTATGCATTTTTAAAAGAAATGCATTCTTTCACTGTTACATATGTAGTCATTGTTAATTACAACAAAATCAAATTATCAAAAACTCATACCCATTTTTTTACATAAATATCAAAATAAAATATTAGCGCTAGAAGTTGTCAAGTTAGGATGGGACACAATTTTCCATAATTTTTTTCTGACAGCTTATATTTTATCAAGGTAAAATTACTGTCAGTTGACGATCATCACTGATTTTCTTAAAGTATTAGACATTTGTTTTCAGGAAAGTGTGTGCCAATTAACCCATCTAAATATCCATAGTTTCTGTAAGTTATCCATTCACATAAACATGGTATTGCCTTAAAAAAAAAAAAAAAGAACGAGAACCTAATTCATCTCATGCAATTATTTTCCTTGGGAAACAGTGCTTGGGAATGCCGCAGAAGTGCTGTGTGTACTTCCATGTCATCAATCAGATAATTTTTAATATGTGGATTTTAGGATGATTCAATTGTGAAGATAATTTTGACTCTCAACCAGGACATTTCAAGTGAAACTAGCTTGAGTTTTTGTGTCGCAAGTAAGTGCTGGTGAAGAATTACTACTACTGCAGTTGATACTATTGTTAGGGCAATTTCCCCAAGAAATCAGACGGCACTCAGAGAGGTGGAGAGAGAGATTTAATTGTCACACTGGTGGGCTCAGTGGGATCGTCCCCCAAAGGGCTGAGCACCCAAGAGTAAAAATGGCAATATTTTATAGTTGGTGTGCGGAAACTTGCCATCCCATCCATCATAGCATACGCATTCTTTATTGTTCGGGAAAGGGGTCAAGGGAGTCACAGCTACCACCACGGACAAGCAATGCAGAACACCCGGCAACTTCTTCACTTCAGCAAGCAGCAGAATCAAGGCAGTAGACTCCCCCAAGCAGCAGCCTTGGGAAACCTCCTGCTTCACTATAAGCTCCATTTTATAAAGTTTTACCTCAACAAATGTCAAAATAGTGCAAAGGCAAATAGTGTCTAAGTGATGTTTTGAAAATACTTTTGATCTCATGGATCCCATGAAACATTCTGGGTGACTGCAAGGGTTTCACAAACTACATTTTGGCAAATGCTTTTCTCAGTGAACCAGGGGCATCTCCCAAGTGTTCTCTGCCTTTGCCTCCTCTTCACTTCCCAGAATCCCTCTCCCTGGCTGGCTCCTGCCTCCCCAAGCTGCCTCCCCTGCAGATACAATGGGGAGCAGAGAGAGGTCCCTGGAGACGCGGAGCTTGCACTGTCAGGAGAGATGGACACTGAGTAAAGGTGACAAAGACACGTGTAAACCCGACCTGAGTCACGTGGTGGGAGGAATGAGCGGGTTTATTGTGAAAGCAGAGAAGCAGGAGTGCTAATAGGTTCGAGCCACTATTATCAATAATATCATAAGGTATAAAAATATTTTTAAAAATTGGTATAAGGAAAAAAATCTTATAAAATTGTATATACTCATAGAATAAGAGAGTGTTCTTAGAAATTAGAAATTTAATCATAGAAATGAATAATATCAGCAGATGAACTTTATATTAAAGTAATATAAAAGTTATATTAAAGGTAATATAAAAGTTATATTAAAGTATATTAAAGTCTCACATCTCACTCCCACTAAGTAAAAGAAATGGAAAAGAAATGACAAACAGAAGATCTATAAGAATATGAGTCTACCAATCAGGAGATTCCAACAAGTTATTAACAAGTTTCTAAAGAGCAGATAGTAGAAATGATAAAAAAAAAAAAAATTCAAGCAAATCCCTGAGCACTCACAGATAAAATGTGCACGCTGAGTGTCCTACCCGGGTTCCTCCTACAGGGGATGAGCAGCCCCACACCATGACCCGCCCCAGGGACTTTCAGAAAGAGGCTGGAGAAGGACAGACCTTGGGTCCCCCAAGAGACAACTCAGGCCTGGAGGCCAGAAGACCCTGGAGCCAGGCCTGCCCAGTCCTCAGGGGAATCCAGCCCAGAGTCCAGGTCAGGCCCAGGTAAGGGAGGCACCACGGGCACAGACATTCACCTCAGTTGTTCATGGTCTCAAAGACGATGGACACAGAGAACAGGACACAGGAAAATCAACCATAGGGGAGCAGGACAGGAGAGAGTCCAAGGGTGAGGTGAAGGATCTGGGCCTTCAGCCCTGCCCAGGTGAGCATGACCCAGGCCCCAGGAGGCAGGACTGAGGCTGTGGGACAGGGGTCTGCCCAGGATGAAGCGGGTAGTATAGCTGGTACGTGTAATATGTTCCTGGAGATTCTGACTTCGGGGGAGATTTTGGAGGTGAATGAGCACAACAAGAACTAAGGTAATGAGGGAACAAGATAATTATAACTCCAGGTGCAATAAAAAAAATCAATCCAAGAAGGAAAACTGTCCTGGTCTACTCACTGCTCAACTGTGACTAGCTCTCATGTGGTCATAATGATGCAAAGCCTGGATCCACGTTGTATCTCAACAACCTACCAGAGGACCCTCAGGGGGCAAATACCCATTTGCATGTGCATTCTGAGGGGTCACCTCCAAGGCCTCCTTACCCCTCAGAGTCAGCTTCAGATCCTTGCTGAAGACTTCAATGTGAAGGAGTAGAACATGGTGGCATTCAGGGAGCCCCCAAAAACAGCAGTTGGGAAGACAGCCAGCCAGGCAGCCACCCTGGGGAGGAAGCTGTGGCTGCTCATGCAAGAGAGAAAACACATGGAGGAAGCAAGTCACCAGGCCCTTCAGATCATGCCCCAAGTGCTTTGTGGTGCCCAAGCCCTGACACAGGAAACATCTCTTCTGAGAGAACACAAGACTGTGGTCAAAAAGGATAGTAAAAAATGTGAACAGGACACATCTCAATCTATGCAGTTGTCGGTAGAGACAAACCAGGCTAAGTTCAGAGAGCAACTGCTGCAGAACCTCCAAGAAGCAGACATGTGAGCATGTTGGGAGCTGACATTGAGGAGACACTGAAAACTCAGACAGAGCCGAGATTTCTGCCAGGCTGACAGGCACGCGGAACAACTTAGTGGTGGTCTCCATCCTTCAGGCCGCTCAGAAAACTGGGTGCACTCGGGGGCTTTGAAGGCCAGGCTGGAGGCCTTGACTGGTCCCCGGTTGCATACACACCGCTCGGTGTGGTATTTTATATGAACATGTTTTGGACCCAAATTCATTGTAGAAAACTTAAATCTTGGAAAGTGAAACCTCCGATAATTTGGGGACACTGCATCAGATGCTGATGAGGATTTAGAACAATAGGGATGCCTATTCAGAGAAACAAATTGTTCCCCAAATGGCTGCCTAGTCAAGTGGGTCCAGTGAAGGACTATCTCCCCTCCATCTCAGGAGAGGCTGGATTCCTTAACTGTCCTTCAGTTAAAGTAGGGCTCTGTGGGCGAATATCTCTCTTGTACAGAACAGGAAACCCAGGGGGACTCCTCCCTCTCTGACCAGAAAGTGGGTGCTGAGGGGCTGAAAAGCAGGAGGAAGTGGGAAAGAGCCCTCTCAGGAAGGGTGGGGGTGAGCTGACCTGGGCAATGGCATCTGGAGGTGGCAGGGCTGTGCCCACTGGGCTCTGTGCTCTTCAATTGAGAGAGAGAGAGAGACAGAGACAGAGACATACAGAGAGACTGACTCAGGAAGCAGCAGCAGGATCTACAACACACAAGGAAAGAATGAAACAAAATCTCTCCCAGAGTGAGTACTACAGTAATTTTTTCTCTCTCATTTGTAACATTTTTTTAAACAATTTATTATAAAAATTATAAATGATAAAAAAACACTATTGCACATAAATTCTACATTATACATATACACCTAATCAGAATAAAACATCCCTTCCTAAATTTTAAAAAGGAAGGCAGGTGTTGGTCGTCAGGCTCAGCACAGAGCTGAAGGGCTGGGCTCCCAGTCTGCTTTGGGCGGGGCCCTCACAGCCCTTCCTCCCTCCTCAGGACGCTGCTTTCTGTGGGGCCAACACAGGGGTCTCACCCTTCTCTTTTGGGTGTGGCCATTTATTATATTGTAAATTCTGATGATTTTAAGATGGCATTTTTAACTATTTTCAGTGGGAAGTTGTGTCCATCCATCCAGTCTACCTTTGTCAGATGGAAATTCTAACACAAAACAGTTCAGTGACAAGGTGGCAGGTCTTAGAGAAGAGGCTCAGAGCCTGAGAACATGTGGAACATGTGGTTGAGGCTGATCTGCCAAGCGCTCTAGAGTGACAGGGAATCTCATGTCATTTATTTTTGACAATAACTAATATTTGCTTGTTCATGCACACACAGAGAACTCAAAAGAAAATCAAGACTATACAAAAATAAATAAGTCACATCATCCTCTGTTCAACCAAGTAATCTCTCTGGTTTGAACCCACTGCAGTTAGAAAGTTCTCTTTTCCCAGAAAAGTCTATTTATGCTTTAATGTTAGCATTAGCTGTAAAAGAGCCACAGGCTAGAAGAAAATATCTGTGAAACACATACCTGATAAAACACATGTTTTAGAATATATAGAATCCATAAAATACAACAAGAAAACAAATATCTTTTCAAAAATTGAGCAAAACTCTGAAGTTACCAAGGAACGTACATTGATACTCAACATCATATATTGAAAGACATATGTAAATGAAATGCAAAGAAAGCAACAAGGACATGCTTTACTCACCTCTAATTTAGCCTAAATCCAAAATTTAGTACAGCAGCCCTCATTTATCCACATGCGATTCCTTTCAAGCCCCCCAGGGGATGCCTGAACCACTAATAGGATGGATCCCTACACAGACGAAGATTTTCCCTATACATACATACATACATATGATAAAGTTTAATTTATAAATTAGGCACAATGAGATTAATAACAATAACTAAAATAAAATAGGACAATTACAACAATATACTAAAGTTGTGTTAATGTGGTCTCTCTCTAAATACCTTGTTACACATTTTGAAAATGTTTTGGACCCAAATTCATTGTAGAAAACTTAAATCTTAGAAAGTGAAACCTCAGATATGGGGGGCGGGGAGGGATACTGTGCACCAGGTGCTGACCAGGATTTAGAGCAACAGGGACGCCCATTCACTGCTGGCAGGAATACAAAATAGCCAAGGCCAGCCCCACCTCTGCTGGAGCAGGAAAGCCATCAGGGAGAAAACACAGGTCAGCGTTGGGAAGGTCCCGGTGGGCAGGGCTGGGCCAGTCTCCCCACCGCCTCACATTATCCTAATATGACCCCAGACACATGAGGATGTGTTCTCTTGCAGCAAGAGAAACCAGGAGATCTTGAAGTCAGGACATGCAAATGAGATGAAATCTGTTCACTTAGTCCCCACAAGGCAAATATATCTCATACTGTAAAGAAAAATAATCACGAACAGAGGGAATCACATCAGTGTTGACATTCTCAATAGCCCACTGCAACCTCAGAAAGTTCCCCTCACAGCTTCCCCATAACCTGGTCCCACCCTCTCTGCCCCAGCCCCTCCCACCACAGGCCTCCAGGGTCTCACCTATAGGGGCTGTGAGATACATCAGAGTTCTGGGAACTGTTGCTACCTGGGGGAGAACAAAACAGAACCTGGTAAGAGCCAGAGAGAAGCGACTACAGGAGGAACTGATGGAGGGGTCACTCCCCCATGGGCTCCATCTACACTGTCCCAGGGGCTCAGGGACCAAACCCCTGATCCACACTTACCTGCAGCCTGAGTGTAGCTTCCTCCTTTTCCACCTGTTGGAACAAACATCCTGTGAGACTAGAAAGGAGTCAAGCCATGAAGTCCAAAAGGAATCCCCTAGTTCTGGATCACAGGGATGTTTCCAGAAATGTGCCTGAAGACCCAGGCCAGACTAGGAATATAATAAAAGGATATGTGGGGCGAGTGGACCAACCATCTACTGGAGTCTGTCCTCAGCAGGGACCTCTCCTCTGACATTTGCTGGGAATCAGGATCCCATCCCCAGATTTATCAAAGCAAACAGTTGGTGATTCAATTTCATAAGTGCTTTACAAGAGACTGAGTGTTCTCAATTAGCTCCAGTTTGAGCAACAGGTGTATAGATAGTATTTCCATTAACCAGGTAGGGCAAGTTCTACCTGAGACCTGAAAGCCCCCAGTGGACAAGATCCCCGACTCCCTTCCCCACCTGGGCGCTTCTTCCTCCACATCACAGCTGCAGCCACCGCAGCTCCAGTGAGCACAGCTCCAAGGAGAACCAGGCCAGCAATGATGCCCACGGTGGGGATAGAGGACTGAGGAGGGGGCACTGGAAGGGAAGGGAAATTTCCAGAAAGGCTCCTAATTCCCCCAAGAAGCTCTGTACCCATGTCCTCCCCCTTACCCCATTTCAAGACTCGGGGCTCCAGCAGCCCCTTATACTGCACACGGCATGTGTATCTCTGCTCCTGTCCAGAAGGCACTACCACAGCCGCCCACTTCTGGAAGGTTCCATTCCCCCCAGGCCTGGTATCCACCAGCTCCGTGTCCTGGGTCAGGTCCTTCCCATCTCGCTGCCAGGTCAGAGTGATGTCCACAGGGTAGAAGCCCAGGGCCCAGCACCTCAGGGTGACCTCATGCTCAGAGGTGGGGTGGTGGGTCACATGTATCTTTGGGGGGTCTGAAAAGAAGGGTGAGAACATTCACACTTTGGGTTTTTCCTTCAAGGAGACTGAAGCAGCTTCAGTGACCATTCTCAGAATGGAGAGGGCAATGGAAAGAGGAAGCAGTAAATCCAAAAACCAGTGGAATATGGGATAATCTCTTACTCCTTGGAAAGTTCTAGAATCAGGGTGAGAGCACAGGGTAGGAAGATGCAGGTCTCTCTGGAGGAGAGCACAGAGTTTTGCTCTTGATCTGGGTAGAAAGTAAATGAGGAATCGATGTTAAATATATTCTCAGACTTTAAACCTTGACAGAGAAACAAATTGTTCCCCAACTGGTTGCCTAGTCAAATGGGTCCAGTGAAGGATGGTCTCCCCTCCATGTCAAGAGAGACTGGATTCTTTGTCCTTCAGTTAAAGTAGTGCCCTGTGGGAAAGTCTCTCTCTAGTACAGAACAGGAAATCCAGGGGGACTCCTTCCTCTCTGACCAGAAAGTGGGCGCTATTCTGACCATGATTCCATTTCAGCTGTGGGGTGCCAGTCACAGGGAGGTCAGGAGTCCTCTAGGCCCCTCTTACCTGAATGCTGTAGCACCTCCTTTCCCATCTCCAGGAATCTGAGCAGCCACTCTCGGCACCTTCCCTCTACAAAGTTCCTGAAGTTCTCAGCTGCGCTGCCCACCTCCCACTCGCGCTGGGTGATCAGGTCCTCATTCAGGGCAATGTAATCGGCGCCGTCGTAGGCGACCTGATCATACCCGCCAAGGAGGCTCCCGTCGGTCCCCAAGTCGCAGCCAAACATCCTCTGGAAAGTGTGAGACCCTGTCCCCACCCAGCGGTCAGCCCCACGGTCAGCCCCACCTGCACCATGATCATCACGATCTCCTGCCATGAATAAACCTAAACTGAAAATGAAACCGGGTGAAAGTCCCGCGGGCTCCTTCCCAGGTCGAAGGACGGGGCAGGTCCCATAGCCTTGGGGTGCCCCTGGCCCTAGCAGGCTGGTGGGGGTGGGGTGGAGACCTGCCCAAGGTCCTGTCGCTCACCGTCCTGGCTCTGGTTGTAGTGGCCGCGGAGGGTGTCCAGTTGCACTCGGTACCACTGTGCTGAGAATGGTCCTTCGTGTGTGTGGTCTCTTCCCCAAACCTATTGCTCAGTTAACCAAATTCAAATTCGTTCTACAATACACCTGAGCAATATCCCCCAGTCCAAAAAGTCAAGACCATCAAAACCAAGAAGACTCTGGGAGACTGACTCAGTCAGAGCTTTTGGAGACCGAATTGCAACTTAATGTTGTATGAGGGTGGAAGCCTGAGACAGAAAAAGAAAAGCTATGACATCCAAATATAGCATGAAGTCTAGTGATAAGGTATCAATATTGCTTCATTAGCTGCAAAAATAAAATAGTGATATGTTACCAACCGGGGACATGAATGTGGGAATTACAGGAACTTTTCTATAATTTACAAACAATTTTAAAATATAATAATGTCTACTGAAAAAATAACCCTCAGGAATGTAGACTGGTCCCATCCCTGTGGAAAAAATAATGTTTGGCTTCTCAAATATTTAAAATGGCACAGCATATCACAAGTAATTCCACCCTTTGGTTTTTATCCAAAAACTACAACACTGTATCAATGGCAGCACTATTTGCAATAGAAATGCGGTGGAAACAAGGTTAAGTGTCCAACAGCAGACGAGTGGATAAAGAAACTGTGGTATAGTCACACAATGGGATGTTACTCAGCTGTAAGTGTAGATGGAATCTTTCCATTTATGACAACATCGATGGATTGTGTTGAGTGAAGTTAGTCAGAAGGAGAAAGACAGACTGTGGATGTTTATTTCACACATATGTGGAATATGGAGAAACAAAATAAAAGTCAAATAAAACCAAATCAAAGCAAACCCTAAGAATATGACTGCAGAACTGAGGCTGTTAGAAGGGAGGGGAGGGGTGGAGAACATGGTGGAGGGGCCCAGTGGACTCTGGTGAAGGGCTGTGGGCGCTTTGGTGGTGGGTGGGCTGTGGGGAATACATCTGAAGAGATGTGAACCTATTCCCGTAAGTCATATGCAGTATTGTAAACCAGTGTTACCTCGATGAAGCAAGAAAAGATTAAAAAGTAGGGGCCTCCCTGGGTTAGGTCTCAGTGCCACCATGGTCCACGGCCCACGGTGAAGACCTGAGTTCAATCCCCGGCCAGGGAGCTACCCACATGGTGCAGTAGACCTCTCCTGTCTCCCCTACTGCTCCCCTCAGCAGTGTATATCAGTAGATGTGCCTGTTGTGCTCCCCACTCTCTGGTGAATCCTCTCACTCCCTCCCCATGCCTCTGATCTGCACCCCAGTTCTTCTATGCAAGAATAAATAAAACCTTAAAAAAAAAAAGATTAAAAAGTAGCCCTCCAAGGACATGGAGAAAAATAAATCCTTTTACACTGTTGACAGGAATGTACACTGGTTCCATCTCTTATCCTCAGGGAGTCTTTCCTGTAGGTGACATCTGAGCTAAGCCTGAAGTAGGTGAGGGGTACTGTGTAATTGTGAAGAAGAGTGTTCTGGAATGCCCCTCTGCACAGCCCTGGCTCTGCTGGGGAAGCCCTGAGGCTGCAGCAGGAGGTGGGAGGTGGGGCAGACTTCTGGAAGCACCTCCTGGTGAGGAGCTGTGGATCAGGGGTGAGTCTTCTGACCTGCTCCCAGTTGTGCTGGGATGTCATGAAATCCAGACACTGGGAGAGATGAAGGGACAGCGAGTGGAGGGGAGTGGGGAGAGGAGGGGAGGCTGAGGGGTCCACCCCAGCCATGTCTGTGCTCACCCTTTCCTGCACCCAGTGTGAGGGGTCAGGGATCTGGTGTGGTCACAAATCCCAGAGTCCGTGGATCTGGAGGGAAGTCACCACATTGTAAAGGACACAACCAGGTCTCTCCCCAGAGTGGACAAAGCCAAACTCGAAGCCACGAGAAATGTCTTTGCACAGATGAGTTTATCGGAGAAGGCTCTCAATAGATGAGTGGGGTCAGCATGCCGAACAACACACTCCCTGGATGGGGGAGTGCTGGGATTTACAAGGGGTGAAGGAATGTGAGGGAGGGACAGGGCTTCACATGCCCAGGTCCAGGAGATGCCCACATCTAGATGACAGGAGTCAAAGGGTGTGACTGCCTCTGTGTGGGGCGGGGGGTTTCCTCAGCACCAGGGGATGTTTGTTTCAGGTGTCACTACCAACCCCATGAGGACAGGGAACTTCACTTAGGGATGTGACACCAGTTTTCCAAGATTACAGGAATGCTGGTGAGACAGGTAAGTGTTCGTCATGAGGAGGAGTGTGGGGAAGAGAGAACAAAGCGTGGTTGGAGTGAGATTCTGCCTCGTCCTAATTTTCAGTCTAGGGGAGGCTTTGTCACTAAGTGGAGAGGATCTGGCCCCCACCTGCAGGACAGCAATGTGAGGACTTTCTAGCCTTTGCGGTGCAAAACAGATTTCAAGAAAGGTGAAGTACAAGAAGAATGTAAAGTATCTCATAATCTTTTTATTGTTTATCTTTGTGAAAGTATAGTATATTATATGGTTGGAGTTTTATAAAACATTAATTATTTTCACCTACTACTTTTTTTTTCTTTTAAAGGCGTCTACCAAAAATGTAAATTACATCTGTGGTTAAATTATACTACTATTGAACAGTACAGTTTAATTTTTATCTTTAGGTCTTTGCTTCATTTCAGTTAGTGTGTGGCGAGGGTGTCCGTCTGTTCCTGCTTCTGCTTAGTTCCCACATCACTGAGTTGCCTTGACTGCCTTTCTCATGAGCGTATCTGCGTGTTCTCACCACCCACTCTTTATTCTGCTCTACTGGCCTAGTCCATCCCTGTGCCAATACCACGTGGTTTTTGATCATCTGATCTTTATACTAAGTCTTGAAATCAGGTGCTATGCCTGCTCCAAGTTTCTTCCTTTTAAAAAAGTATTTTGACTCTTCAAACTCCTCTGCATTTGTATAAAAATTGTACAAACAGCTTGTTAATGTCTTTTTAAAACAACTGTCAAGATGCTGATTGGCATTCAGATTCAGGATTGAATTGCTTTTAATCTAAAGATTAAAAGAATGGCACTGGGACCTAAGCATTGTTGAAAGAATTGATGTCTTAAGAACATGGAGTATCCCGACCCTTGAATATCTGTCCATTTATGTGAATATTCTTTGTTTTCTCTCAGTGGTACTAAGTAGATCTCAATGTGCAAATCTTATACATTTTCTTCAAATTGATATCTAAATATTTTATTTTGATGTTGTTATAAATGAATTTTAAAATTATCCATTTATCCTAATTTTACATCACTGGTACAAAGAAATACTATTGACCTTGTACCTACTCTACATTTTGGTGTATTCACCTATTAATTCTAGAAGTTTTTTTTGTTTGTTAGGATTTTCTATATACATGGTCATGTCAGCTGCAACTTAAACATTTACTTCATCTTTATTATCCATAGTGCTTTTATTTCTTTACCTTTCATAATGTTTTATGTCTGATCTCTATACAATGTACAGTAGAATGTGAGAGTCAACATCCCCTTCTTTTCCTTATTTTAATTCAAAAGTATTCAGTTTTCACCATAAAGTATAATGCAGCTATAGGCTTTTCATACATGGCCTTTTCCAAATTGAAGAAGTGCTATGTTTCTCCAACATTACTGAGTTTTTTTTTTTATCATGAATAGGTTTTAAATATTGAAAGTGCCATTTCTGCATGGAGGTGATCCTATGGTTATTCTTTCTTATATATGAATATAACACATTAGATTGATGTCTATAAATTCATCCAAACTTGCATGTTGAGATAAAACTTAGTGTCCTAGTACATTAACTTAGATTTTCTGATATTTCCTAAAGGATTTAGGGAGAGACAATTATCTGAAGTAACCTTTGACACAGTTGTCTGGTTTTGACATAGGTTATAACAGCCTCATTAGATGATTTGGAGGGTGTTTCTCCCTCTGTTCTCTCCAGCAGCTTGTGTAGGTCTGGTGTTAATACTTATGTGTTTGATAGATTCAAAGTGAAGCCATCTGAGCCGGAGGTTTTCCTTGGGGAATGTTTTTAAATTATGATTTAATTTCTTTAATTCATACAGGATAATCTAGGGTTCCTATTTTTTTTTATATATATATATAGCTTTTGCTTTTTTTTTTTTTTTTTTGTGGGACCCTCGCCGGTGGCCGGGGATCAAACTGGTGCTGCAGAGGCTGCGGGCAGCCTCGTAACCCAGTGCTCAACCGCTGCGCCACCAGGGGAGGCCCTAGGGTTCCTATTCTTAATTCAGTTTGGCAATGTGTATCTTTAGGGTAAATGTTCATTTCACTGCAAATTTATTTATTTATTTTTAAAATTTTATTTTTATATTCCCCATACAATTGCAACCCCCTTATTTTGAACCCAATCCCTCCTTTCCCTCCCCCCCCCCCCATAGTGTGCTCTGGTTCATAGTTGTTTGTTGATTTTGATTTTCACTTTCTTATAGTTATTCTTTTTCCTGGTCCCTTATTTAAGTTTTCTAGATTCCTGCTATGAGTGAGACCATCTGGTATTTTTCTTTTTCTTTCTGGCTTATTTTACTGAGCATGATCCCTTCCAGCTCCAACCATGTTGCTGCAAATTGCATGTGTTTATCTTTTTGATTGCTGAGTAATATTCCATGGTGTATATGTACCACATCTTCTTGATCCAATCATCTATTTTTGGCCATTTGGGTTGTTTCCAAAGCTTAGCTATTGTAAACAGTGCTGCTATAAACATAGAGGTGCAGGTGCTCTTTGGAATTAATGTTTCTGTGTCCTTTGGGTAAATACCTAAGAGTGGAATTGCTGGATCATATGGAAGCTCTATCTTTAGTAGGTTGAGGAATCTCCATACAGCTTTCCATAGTGGTTGGACCAGTTTGCACTCCTACCAGCTCACTGCAAATTTATTGCTTAAGTTGTTCATCATAGTCTCTTATTATCCACTTCATATTCTAGATTTCCCCGTACCTCTGCTTCTCCTATGTTCCACAAATTGTGCTTTTATGCTCATAGAGTTCAAAAACATTCCAATTTTCCTTGTGATACCATCTTTATTTTCCCCCACCACCATGCCTTGGATCTCTTGTCCACTTTCCTCCCTCCTCACTCTTAAACTCAGCACTCTCAAGGTGTTTGTTAATGTCCACTAGCTTTTCTATATATGTTACTTAATCAAATCATGCTAAGCAAATATCCGGTTTCTCTTTCTCACTCTGACTTTAATATACATAGTTCTCTCAAACTTCCTCCACTTTGCTGAAAATGTCTTAGTTCACCTTTCCTTATGGCTGAATACCGTCCCACAGTGCAGGTAGCCCACATCTTGATCCAGCCCTCTCTCAGTGGCCCTGGTTATTGTAAATAGTGCCATTATGAGCACTGTAGAACATATTATTATTTGCATTGATGGTTCCATATCCCATGGATAGATGCCCAGGAGTAGGATTGCTGGGTAATATATCTCCTTGTTTGCTTACATAATAGAATTTCAGAAGCTCTGCTTGTGGATCACATTCTTAAAGTATGATCTTTAGACACCTGGAGCTCATCGCAAAAAGAAAATTCTCATGCTCTGTCCACAAGTGCTACATTTGGTTCTCTCAGTGTTAAAGTCCAGGAATCTGTGTTTTCAACAATCATCCTAGAATAACTGCACTAAGGCTTGAGAACTGCTGCTTTAGGTGGTGGGGAATCTGTGGGGGGATGGGGTGGAGGCTGGAAATGGATGGTGATTTGCACCTGAGCACCTGTCACTGCTCCTACTGGCATCAGTGGGCAGATCCGGGGACATGTGGGGAACACAGACCTCCGATCCTCATGAGCCACACCATGTGATGCAGGGAGGCTGACATACCTGTCCCTTCACCAGGACCAACATTAGGCTGACATGATAGGACCCCTGACTCTGGTAATTAACCCACTTTGGAGCAAGTTTCCATGAGAGGCCATGGGAAATCATATCTCTGTCAGGTTCACAGGGTCAGCTATGTCCTGGTCCTCAGAGGCCAAGGAATGGGAACTTTTTCCTACAAAAATATACTGAAAAGCAAAAATATACCCTGTTTTTCTATATTAGTGATGGTCACCCGCCCTTTTTGTAATCCAAGATCACCTCTATTATTGGAGATTTTCATGCAGGTCAGTGTGGTTTCTGGGGTGAGAGAGCCCAGAACTTTCCCCTGGTGACCCTCATAGTCCAATCCCTAACTTGTAGAGAGAGATTCTTCCCGTCATTCTTAGGACGCTCCAGCCACCCAAGGCTGCAGCTCCCCATGTGACAGCGTCCAGGAGCTAGGACCAGGAGCTTCAGGTGAGCAGTGTCTCAGTCCAGAACCAATAGCACTGCTCAGGAAAGAGACTGAGGGTCAGAGTGATGATAGATACAGAACCCCATGTCCTCCCCCTGGGAAGTCTCAGAGCAGATGACAGGAGTGAACTGTTGCTCAGTTTTTTCCTCTGGAAGCTGAGAAATGTCATTATTAGTAATGAATATTATTGGAACAGCTTGACTTCATTACGCTCTTACAATACACAGAGAAACTTTACTGCTCACGCGACTCTGGAGGCAAAGGGGAAAGTGTGGCTTCTCCTTCCCAGGAGAGAAGTGGGTCTCAGGAGGGCGTGGTCTGTGGGTGACTTGCTCCCTCGAGTAGAAGAGCAGCTCTAATGGGAGCCTGGAGGTGATCTTACTCTGGTGTCTGCAGTGTCCACGTGGGGAGAGGGGTCTCTAGGCATCTCTGCCCTTAATGTCCATCCTCACTGTCTGTGGCTGCATAAGCTGTTGGTGTCTGATGTGGACACTCACTCTGCAGCTCACAAAGTCCTATGTGTCCTTCATTCTCTCTGGGTTGCTGGCCATGACTGTTGTTTACTAACAAAAAAATCATTTCTTTTAAAATTCTAAGTTATTTCTTCACTAGAGAATATCAAATGTTCCCCTTGATGTTATTTTAAGCCCAGCTGCTCCCCCAACACAAGCCTTTGAGTGTCTTTCATTATTTCATTCACAAATATTTACCAATCTTCTACAGCTCCACCAGGAGGAAACAGGAGCATCTGTGTTGACTGTGGACCCTAAAAAGGTCTTCACACATGTGCTCACAGGCCTCACCCTGGAGAGCTTCCTCCTGCACCTGTGCCGTGTCCTGAAATCCCCCTGGCCCTATAACAACAGTGTGTTACGTCACTTCACTACATGGGATTCTTACAAATCAGCGTCCTATTGATATCGAACCTTGATTCCTCATTTTCCCTCTATATTAACAACATTTTAGTGAGGAGATTTGAAGTTCTTGCAGAGATAACAGACACTTTCTCCTACATGGCCCTTAGATTGATATTGGCACCAGAATTTAAAGCTATGGTCAAATATCTTGAATTATATTCAACCGAGGATAAGGAATATACTCGTTATAGATAAATGGCTTCCATGGCTGAAATATTTTTCTCCATGTTCCATGAGGGAAGAGCAGGAGGAGGTGAGTGTCCAGCTCTTCTCTGGGGACCCTCAGTCTCTGTCCTCCCTCAGGTATCAGGGGATGAGCAGAGATGGGGAGTCAGGGCCCTGGGCTGTGTCCAGGTTCTGCCATCACTGGCCTGATGGTCTTTCCATTGTTCTCCCACATGGGCAGAGTGAGAATGACCTGAAGTTCTTTCCAGCTCAAGTCCTCACATGTCCCACAGCCCTGACTGTCTGGAGTGTCCCCTCCCTTATTTAGTGTCGCTTCTCAGGGCTGAGCAGAGAAGGAAGGTTCCAGGTGTCAGCACATACCCTACAGGGGCAGTCACCACTTCCAGCCTCAGGTCATGTGGCTGCAGGAAAATGCCCACTGGCCAAGTCTGCCTCAGAGGGGATGTGGGTGAGGGTTGGGGGGGTGGTGGGGACTGCTCCTCTGGGGGGCTGATGAGTATCCTGCCTCAGGCTCTGGGAGAAGCCATCATGACTCACTGTCCCTCTAGCAGATGGATGTGGAGCCAGAGTCTCACCAAGGTCATTCTATAAATCCATTTGCCAGCCACTCCCTTTAGCCTGTGTGCACGGATCAGCTCTGTGTGGTATTTTTCACCATCCCTGGGAGCAGAATGCAGGCCCCATCAACAGGAATTAGATCTGGGTCCCTGGGGTGTGGGTATTAGGCTCTGCCTGGCTCCCACAGAATACTCACATGGAGGTGGTGCCGGCAGCCCTTCCTTTTTCTCTACTCTGTGACCTCATGGGAGGTCCCCCTGGGAGGATGAAAACAGTGGGATAAACATGGGTGCTCCCCTCCCTGCACGCCCCTCCTCCCCGGGCCTGGGGGAGCCAGTGCCTGTGTCTGTCTGACCACATGTATCTCCTGGACACTGGGCTGTGGGGTTGGAGAGGCAGCCCCGAGGGGGTGGGAGACACAGATTCTGAGATCAAAGGAGAGCCAGGGCTGGGGTGCTGGGACCAGCCTCCGGCAAAATGTTGTGTCAAGGGTTCCTGAAAGGATGAGAAGGCATCTGTGAAAATGAAAACGGAAGGGCTGAGGGGAAGGGGATGAGGTAGAATGAGGAGACACTGACACTGGATGAGGTGCTAGTATCTTCTGCTGAGAGATTCAGCAGGTTCTTTATTTATACATTTTTTGCAAGCAGTGAGATGACATTATCATGTGCATAGAAACAAAGCAGAAACAATCAGTGCATCTCTTTTTCCATGGGCTTTTGGCCACTACGTGCTCTCAGCAAGAAGGCAACCTTCAAGCTTAATAAAAAACTAAGCCTTACACTAGAACTCATTGTTTAAGCTAAACAATAACCTAAGACAGTGGATCACCGCCAGTACATCCCTATCAGCTAAAGCCTAAGCAAGAAAAGACTTTTCTTATCCTCATGGCCTTCTGCTGGGGACCGGCTGCTACTCAGCTATCAGAACATTTTCTACCTAGAAACTCCTTAACTCAAATAGCTTCATTTAAAAACTTTCCCAAGAAACTT
Organism: Talpa europaea; assembly: GCF_964194135.1. Taxonomy (NCBI): domain Eukaryota; kingdom Metazoa; phylum Chordata; class Mammalia; order Eulipotyphla; family Talpidae; genus Talpa; species Talpa europaea. Next base: position 108,545,613 of record NC_140068.1, on the reverse strand, counting down.
CAAGAGAAGGCAAAAGAAGGACCTACTATAATTATTGAATTGTAATGCTTGTCAGGCATGTTCAACAAACCATCTCCCATTGTCCAGTGGGCCAAACAGCCCAACAACTAATTTCTAAACAGATAATTTTCTGTGCCATTTACTGACAGTATGCTGACACATATAATTTATTGCCTAATATACTTTCTGATAAATTTTTCTCTCTCTATGACCAAGAACAAAAAGCAAAGGGATGCCATATCATCAGCCCCACGGTGTGAGGCCTTTTCTCTTAGCTGCTTGTCAGTATCCTATCTGGCTGGGGCAACAATGCCCCCTGCAGCACTGGGGGGCTTCTGACTCAGCAGACTCCAGGCTGTGGGATAGGACATGGAGTGTTTCTCTGAACATCATCTGCTTTATCGAGGATAGAAGATGCCTGGAGGGATTATCGTTGGGAGAGTGAAATTATGACTGAAAGGACCTGACCCACAGAAGGTTCTCAGTGCATTATAATTCACCCCGTGGGACACATGAAGGAATATTTAGTTCAGCACATTCATAATCCCCATAAAATTCAAATTTTCTCCTTTAAGTTCTTTATTTGATTTTCTTAATTTGACCTTGGTGTCATTTATTATACTTAGATATTTCCTAGGCTGGCTTATTTGTAAGTACTCCTTAATCATTTTGCCATGTGGGAATTCACATGTTATGGTTGGAAATTCTGGATACTATTTCATGTTGAGATTGAGTTTAGTGATGTGACAAACTTGCAATTCTCTAATCCTACTGAAGTTAAAAACCCACATAACCAAAATCCACAGAAGTAGCGAAGATGTCTTTTCCTCAAGGTCAGTGCATTATTGCAACTCTGAGAATGACCCCCAGGGACACTCGGGTCTCAGGAGGCTCCTCTCTCCTGGGCCTGTGGGGATCCCAGCACTAGGAACCTTCCACAGAGTGGGGAGGGAGGTGCTGACCAGCTCCCCAGGGTCCATCACTCAGGGGGAGGAGACACAGGCCTCAGGGAAGAGCCAGGTCTCCATGTCATAATAGAAGGTTCCCAGGTTCTGGTAAGTCCCCCAAGTATACAGTTTCCCTCAGTCTCTGGATGAAACCTTGGACTCCAGAGTCCCTGTTATTTGCTTGTTTCCAGGGATGAAAGCATCTCCTCCTGGGAATCAACCCTAAATTCTCCATCACTAGGGTGAGGAAAGAAGTTGAATAATAGAATCTCAGACTCTGTTTCAGACATTCTAGCAGCCAGGTGATTTCTGGCCTCACTGAATTGGGGGCTCCCTCACTGAATTGGGGGCTCCGTGCAGTCTCCACATGGTATCAGACAGTGCAATAGGCTCTAGGGGGTGTCTGCTCAGATTGCTCATAACTGGGGGTCTGGGTTTTAACCTGTTCCTTTCTTTTCCTTAGTTATTACTACTTGGGGGACCTTTCTAAGCTCAAGACTTCAAACATCATTCATCCTATCACCTCCCAAGTCTATTTCTTAACTCCGATTTTTCATCTATTCTCCAGACTTGTCTGTCCAGTTGCCAACATCACTTTCATTTCTAATAGATCTCAGCTTCACCTTTCCTAAATTGAACACCTAGGATGCCCACATATGGTTCTTCTGGGGTCTCCCCATGTCACTGAGGCTCCACCTCTCTGCCTGCACAGTCTGAAACACTGTCATCCTTGACCCCCTTCTCACAGCCCAGCAGTAGGAAATGCTGTAAAGTCCATGTCTAAATATACACAGATCCAATCACTTCCTATTATTTTCCTGTTCTCCTCTCCTCCCTCAACCTCTCTGTCCTGGGACCTGCACTGGTTTCCTCCATTTCTTTTCCTACCTCGCACCCTTCCATGCTGCACAGCGGCCAGACTGAAGCTCCTAAAGAGAAATCCCACAGGTGTATATCTGTTCAGAAGCTCTTGTCATGCCACATCTTACTCAAAGTCAAACCCAACATCCTCCAGGCCTGAATGATCTGGGTACACACAGATCTTATCTCAGGTGCCCTCCAGTCCAGCAGTCTTTATCTCAGCCACACAAATTCCTGCCTAAGGTATCTACACTGGAATTTGTCCTGCCTGGACTGAACTTCTCTGGACAATGCCGTGGGCAAAGTGTCCCTCTTTCTGAAAGGTCACCTAAGTGAGGCCCACACTGACCACGCTAGGGAGCAGGCATCCTCCCTGTCCTCACACACTCTGGGCAGGGTTACTTAAGGGAAGTTTTAGAGGGAGAAGCTGTAGAAGAAATAGAAATCCAACAGGACATTAAGACAAAAAATTACCGAATCATCCTCTCTACTAATACCAGCAGTAGTATTCTTTAAAAAGATGTGAAAAGATTGAAAGAATAATCCAGAATATAGTACTAAAATGAGGCCAAGAACAGGATGAGTCTGGAAATCAATTTCTAACATCATGTACTCCAGTGTGCAGGGGCCACCCTGGGTCTTGTGGGGACAATGCAGATGCCTCCTGCTGCTGTCAGAGACACCCAGAGATGAGCCCTGTTTGCTAAATATGAACAGACATAAAAAAGTAAAAACCAAAATAAAATATAAACACATAGAGTATGAATACTGAGGACCAAACTACCCTGAACCTAAGTTGACAAGGCCACAGACAGCCTCCACCCACATCCTGGAGACAGGACAGTGCCAGGTGGTGTCTGAGTCCCTGTGATCACAGGTCCTGCTGGGACAGGCGCTGTTGAAGCACAAGGACAAAGGAGTAGAGAGATGACCCCTGAGGAGTGACCATGAGTACCGACTAGACACAGGCCCCAACTCCCTTGGCTCTCACAGCCTCTCCTGCCCCTACTTGCACAGATTCAGCACAGCGAACGTGTAGTTCTGGCTGGTTCTCATGTCTCTGATTTATGTAATCATAAATTTTAGTAACCCCACTAATGAACTCATCAATCTTATATTTATTTATATAAGAACTGGGGTACAGGCCACATGTGGGGGGTGAGAGGATTCACCAGGCAGATCTACTGAAAGACACTGCTGAGGGGAGCAGCTGGCGAGACAGGAGAGGTCTGCCTCACCATATGTGTCTTTCTGTGGCTGGCCACGAACCGAACCCGTACTGCAGAGGCTGCGGGCACTTTCACAGCACTGTGCTCAACTCTCTACACCACCAGGGAGGCCCTCATAGGCCTTTTGCAACAGGAAAACCAGTGGATGTTGAAGCCACGAAGTGAAGATGAGAAGAAATCCTGCATCACTCAGTCCCTACAAGGCAGCTGTCCTCACCCTGTAAAGGAAAATGATCATGAACAAAGTTACGGAAGTGTCAACACTCTCAATAGTCCACCGCATCCTCAGAATGTCCCCCTCACAGCTTCCTCATCACCTGGTCCCATCCTCTCTGCCCCCAGCCCCTCCTACCCACAGGTCCCAGAGTCTCATCTATATGGACCATAAGAGAATCACTACTATCCAGGGAACTGTCACTGCCTGGGGGAAAACAAAACAGAACCTGGTCAGAGCCACGAGAGATGAGACCACAGGAGGGACTGATGTGGCTGACACCCCCATGGGCTCCTTCTACACTGCCCCCAGAGCTCAGGGATAAAACCCCTGATCCACACTTACCTGCAGGCTGAGTGTAGCTTCTTCCTTTTTCCCCTGTGGGAAGAAACATCCTGTAAGACCACAAAGGAGTTGGGCCACGAAGTCTTAAATGAATCCCCTAATCTGGGCCACAAGGAATGTTCCAGAACTGTGCCTGAAGACCCAGGGCAGGACCAGAAAATATGAAGAAAGGAGATGAGGGAAGACTAGAGCAACTACCTCTTGGAGTCTGTGCTCAGTAGGGACCTTCCCTTCTTGACATTTGCTGGGAATCAGGATCCTATCCCCAGAATTATCAAGGTGAACAAGTGGTGTTTCATTTTCATAAGTGGTTTACAAAGAGCGAGGAATAGCAATCAGCTCCAGACTGGGCAACATACGTGTGGGTGGTACTTCCCATTTACCGGGTAGGACAAGTTCTACCTGGGATTTGAAAGCCCCCATTGGACATGATCCCCCCACTCCCTTCCCTACCTGAGTGCTTCTTCCTGTACCTCACAGCTGTAGCCACTGGAATTCCAATGTGAACAGCTACAAGGAGAACCAGGACAACAGCAAGGAAGACCATGGGGGAGGCAGTGGGCTGAGGATGGGACACTGGAAAGAAAGGGAAGGTGAGACTGCGCCCCAGGCCTCATCCTGACCCTCTGAAGGTCTCCAGAAGGGCTCCTGATGCCCCTGAGAAGTTCTGGGCCCACCTTCTCCTCCTTACCCCAAGTCAGGACTCGGGGCTCCAGCAGCCCCTCATGCTGTACATGGCATGTGTATCTCTGCTCCTCTCCAGAAGGCACCACCACAGCTGCCCACTTCTGGAAGGTTCCGTCCCCCCCAGGCCTGGTCTCCACCAGCTCCGTGTGCTGGGTCAGGTCCTCTCCATCTCGCTGCCAGGTCAGGGTGATGTCCGCAGGGTAGAAGTCCAGGGCCCAGCATCTCAGGGTGACCGTCTCGTCAGAGGTGGGGTGGTGGGTCATGTGTGTCTTTGGGGGATCTGAGGAGAAGGGTCAGAACTCACACTTTGGATTTTTCCCTCATGGAGACTGAAGCAGCCTCATGTGACCATCGTGAGAATGGACAGGGAAAAGGGTTTGGAAGAGGAAGCACAAAACCTATAAACCAGCCTGATCTGGGGAGTCTGGGATAATTTGTTTCTTAAAATGTTTTACAATCAGGGTAACAGCTCAGGATAGGAAGATGCAGGTCCCTAAGGAGGAGGGCACAGACTTAAGTTCCTGACCTCAGGACACAAAAAAGCAGGAGTCAGATCTGAAAAATGTTAATCAGAAGAAAACCAAGCCATAGTGAGAAACTGAAGGTTCCCAAGGTGGCTGTCAGATCAAAAGGAGCCAATGAAGGGTGATTTCAGGGATGGTCCATCCCCTCCAGCTCAGGAGAGACTGGATTCCTTAACTGTCCTTCAGAAAAAGCAGGGCCCTGGGGCAAGTCTCTCTCTAGTACAGAACAGGAAACCCAGGAGGTCTCCTCCCTCTCTGACCAGAAAGAGGTCTGTGTTCTGACCAGTACTCCACTGCCCCTGGGGTGTCAGCCTGAGGGAGAGCTGAAGCCTTGCAGGCCATGCTTGGCCCCTCTTACCTGAGCGCAGCAGCGTCTCCTTCCCGATCTCCAGGTATCTGCGCAGCCACTCCACGCACGTGCCCTCCAGGTAGTTCCTCAGGTGATCAGTGTCTCCGGCCGCCTCCAACTTGCGCCGGGAGATCTGCGCGGCCGTGTCCGCCGCGGTCCAGGAGCGCAGGTCCTCGTTGAGGGCCAGGTAATCGGCGCCATCATAAGCATACTGACTGTACCCGCGGAGGAGGCGCCCGTCGGGCCCCACGTCGCAGCCGTACATCTCCTGGAGGGTGTGAGAGCCTGTCCCCGCCCCGTCACCCCGCGGTCACCCCGCCCCCCTCCCCGGGAATAAACCGAAACTGACGCGGGAACCTCGCGGGGAACGTCCCGGGGCGCGTCCCGGGTCGAGGGTCCGGCGGGTCCCCCTACCTCGGGGGACGCTCGGGCCGGGGTCTGGGGTCCCCGCCCGCCCGCGGGGGTGGGGTCGTGAGCGCCCCGGGCCCGCCCCGCTCACCGGCCGCGCTCTGGTGGTAGTAGCGGCGCAGGGTGAGCAGGTTCTCTTGGAACGTCTGTGCGGCGCCCTTCGCCTTCCTCGTCTGCCCCTCCCAGTACTCCGGCCCCTCCAGCTCCACCCAGGGCGCCCGCGGCTCCATCCTCTGGTCCAGGGAGTCGCTGTCGAACCGCACGAACCGCGTGTCGTCCACGGAGCCCACGGCCATGAAGCGGGGCTCCGCGAGGCCGGGCCGGGACATCGCGGTGTAGAAATACCTCAGGGAGTGGGAGCCTGGGGGCGGGAGGGAGACCCGGGCTGGGGAGACGGGGCGGGAGGGGAGGGGGCGAGGGGGCTCCCCAGAGAGTTAAGGGGCGGCGGGACAAGGAGGGCTGGGACTCACCGGGCAAGAGGAGTTGGGGGCTGGGAGGAACAGAAAGGGGCCAAGGCGGGGTTGAGGGGGGACAACGGGGCCGGCGATGGCGTAAAAAGTCGTTACCGGGTCCAGCGCCGCCGCTGCCGTACCGGGGCCCCCGGGCTCCTCAGCGGCGGTTTCCCTCCCGACCCGCACTCACCTGCCCAGGTCTCCCCAGGGGCCAGGACCCCCAAGAGCAGCAGCAGGAGGGGCGCGGGCCCCATGGCCCTCACCTACTCAGCCAGAAATGCTGGGTGTCGGGGCTGGCGAGTGTAGACTTTGTACCAGGAGCCGCGGGGCTGCTGATTGGCTGCTCTGGAGACCTCCAGGCAGTGGGGAGAGAGAACCTGGGTGAGTCACCAGTACCCAGGAAGGAGGACCCGACACAGGTTGCGAGAGACAAAAGTGAAAAGCTGGGGAGGTGGGGAATCCCCGACAGTAATCTTCCCGCTCCCAGACAGGGCCCTGGGAACCCGGACCAGACTTTGCTCCGCCCCCTCCTCCTCTTCAGCGCCAAGACCTTTGTCAGTCCCTGGTTCTGGGTCTCAAACATATGTGCAGGATAATGAGATGCCTTGACGAACCAGACCACAAAGATGCAGTCCAGCTCCAAAGGCAGTCTCATTTTTATTTAGCATCTGACAGAATATAAAAAAGATCAAAGAAGCAGCAGGCAAACAGGGAATGCACAAGTGTGTGGGGGACACATAACCAGCTGACCCCGGCCAAGGCTGGGAAATCAGGGAGAGTCAAAGGAGGCCTCAGTGGTTTTGCTAATCCAAGCATAACATCTATTGCTATTTTCAGCACGTATAGGTCCTCATACCAGGACTTTTGCCTTAAGAGATTCCTTATCTCATCTCAAACTTTACCAGTTTCAGCTGTGAAAGACACAGAATAGTCAAAGCAAAGAATAATCAAGGCAAAGACACAGAATAGTTGGGGCACAAGCTCCCACAACCTCTTCCAGGAGGGTCCATTAGTAGCCGCGAGGTCATGACTGTCCCGCAAGGTGGGTGAGGAAGGGGAACAAACAGGGCAGAGGAGACGTTCAGGGAGGAGGTGACCACACCTGCCCTGGTCAGGCACCAGGAGCCTCCTCCCTGCCCCCCACACTCTCACCCTCTCCAGTCTCTCTGCTCCCCACGGTGCCCCAGGCCTTTCCCAACATGGACCCTCACCTGCCCTCTCTGCTCCCCACACCAGGCAGGGAGGGCTCACAGGGCCTGGCATCACCTCCACTTTCTCTCCCACCCCCTTTCCCTGCAGCCAGGAGAGCAGAGAGGGGCTGAGCGTCCACGATGTGCCAGGCCCTGAGCTGAGACTCACAGGCATCAGCTCCCTGTCCTTACCACATCCCTAACCTCACCACACGCAGTTGAGGAAACTGAGGCTCTCAGGGGGAGTCCCTGTGCAAGTCCCACCCACCCACTGGGGGGACGGGCTGGAGTCTAGGCCCAGGGCAAGGCCCAGGCCCCCCAGCACCCGCTACAATAGCTCCAGCTCCCGCCCTTCCCAGCCCTGGACCCGCCCTGTGCCCAGCACTGGGATCCTCACCCTGTCTCCTTGGGGTTACTCACCTCCTTGTCACCTCCTGCTCCCCCTGGGGTTCAGGTCACCTGTCACCTCCTCATCTGGACTCTTAGTTACAAATACACAGAGTCCTGGGACTGCTCACTCTGCAACCCCAATGCCTGGTGGATGGTACCCTAAATACATGTCGTTTGAATACAGAAATGAATAAAGTAACATAAAAAGCAGCTCAGGAGGACTCTGGTTTCTGGTAATGGCAGGTTAGGACTTTCACACCAACCAACACACTGCAAACAACCATGTGTTTTGTTGGGATTTGCCCTGCTTATGCACACAGGGGTTTCAGATATTTCAAGGGCTGTTATGTGAAAAAGCATCCTGATTCTGTTTGAGCAGAGATCAAAACTGGTCATAGTCTTGGGTTAAGGGGATCATACATGGGTTAAACTGGACACTCTGTGCAAATGTCTGTCTCATTGTCATTGTTGGCTTCTTGGTCCCTTTTTCATCTGCACTCTGAAAACTCAACACTTTCTCCCGCTCCCAGTATTTTTCAGTTTGCACATGATTACAGTGACAACAAAAACAAAATAAGTTTTACAGTAAAAAGAAAAAATCTTACCTCAAATCCTAGAAGCTAATACAATAATCCAACGTCTATTTCTATGTATCATTGCAGTGTGGAGCATCAGTTCTGGGACATTCCTCCTGAACACATCATTGTTGATGAAGGGAGGGAGAGAGGTGGGGGCACTAGTCTGGGTTTATCTGAGATCTTCCCCTGATGCACTTGGAGGGTTACCCCGCAGAGAAGGGAAAATCCCTGAAATGACAAACAATAATTTCACCCACACTAACATTATACCTTCCTCCAGGAGCTGAGGCTGACCCTGCTCCATCTCTCCCTCCCTTCCTGGACTGTGGACAAAGGCTCAGCTCAGGAACTGGGGTGACCTGGGCTAATCCTGCCCCTGGGCCAGGCCAGCAGGGCTCACACTCCTCCCTCCCCCTGTGGGACTCCCTCCAGCTCTGGTCTAGAGAGAAAGTAGCTGCAGCCCACGGAGACAGTGACCCCTGGGAAACAGAGGGGCTGCAGGGCTGGAGCTCCCTGACTCCAAAGGAGATAAGCTTGGAGTGAGCATTAGAGGAGGAGAGAGGGACCTCAGGGGGGAAGAGGGGGCCTCCCCATCCCACCAGGGGTCCTGGAACAGGGTCCCACCCAGGCTCCCACAATCTAACCATGGGAATAGTCCCAACGCCCCCTCCTTCTTCCAGATACTCTGCTGCCACAAGTCCTGCTCCAAACCTGCTTGATTTGTAATTGTCTTTCCACTGTCTTATATTGTGTGCCTGTCTCTCCTGTCACACACACACACACACACACACACACACACACACTCATTCATTCATTCCTCTCACACTAGGAACCAGATCCTCAATACTGGGTTTTTCCAACCCAGTTTCTGGTCCCCCTCACAGCCGCCCTCTCTGCAGTGTCTCTACTCAGTGGAGTCTGAGCAGCCCCAGGAGTCCCTGCACCTCCTGCCTCTGACCTTGTGGGAAACCAGCCCCTCACCCTGCATGACAGTGAGGAGGCGAAGGCAAAGTCCTGAAATCAGTGATGGATGGAGGAGACAATTTACTTTTTCTCTTGCTTTTCATTTTTTTATTATTGTATTTTTTTGAGGTAAGATTCATTTATACACTGTATGTGATTCAGAGGGACAGGTTCACACCTCTTCAGGTGTTACCTCACCACTCCCACACAAGGTGCCCAGAGTCTTCAACCCTACTCCTCCAGACATTCTTACTCCATTTACTGACCACTCTCTCCCCTGTCTGGTAGCCTCAGTTCTGCAGCCAGATTCCAAGGGTTTGGCTTGGTATTATCTCCCCCTTTGCATTGTTTCTTTTTTTTTTTTTTTAAAAAAAAAAAAGATTATTTATACAAGAGCTGGGGTACAGGCCAGAGGTGTCGGAGGGTGAGAGGATTCACCAGAGACAGAGTGGGGAACAGAACAGGCAGATGGACCAAAGGCACTGCTGAGGGGAGCAGCAGACGAGGCAGGAGAGATCTGCCGCGCCATGTGGGAATCTCCCTGGCTGGCCGGGAATCAAACCCATGCTACAGAGGCTGTGGGCCAGCTTCACAGCACTGTGCTCAACCCACTGCGCCACCAGGGAGGCCCTGTGTTGTTTCTTTATATTACACATATCAGTGATGTCATCTAGTATTTGTTGTTCTCCTTCTGATTTCATTTAGTATGATTTCTTCTAGTTCCTTCCATGTTGTCGTAAATTCAAGATTCTATCTTTTTTCACAGCTGAGTAGTATTCCATTGTGTATACACACCACATGTTCTTTCCAGCTTCTTTTCCTCCTTGCTCAGCTCCACCCTCCCTTGAGTGGAGCAGGGAGCACTCCCCTATTGTTAAGCACATTGGTTGTTTCCATAATGGACACAGAGCTCACATATCCCTTCAAATTCATTTTTACATTTTTTGGATAAATACCAAGGAGTGGAAAGCTGGGTCATCTGGCAGATGTATTTTTTAATATTTTAAGGAACTCCCACTCCCAAGCTTTTCTCCTTAGGGCTGGTAGAGCTGGACCAATTCCCACCAATGTATGAGGGTTTCTTCTCCCCACACCTTGCCAACACTTGTTTCCTGTCTTTTTAATATGAGCCATCTCACAGGTGTGAGGTGGTGTCTTATTATGGTTCTGATCAGCATACCCTGATGATGTGTGATGTGTATTTTCCATGTGCCTGTGATCATATGCATATCCTTTGGAGAAGTTTGTACTTAGCGCCTCTCCCCATGTTTTGATTGGGTTAATTATGATCTGGTTGTTGAGTTCTGTATGTTATTTATATAATTTGGATGTATGATGTGCAAATATATTCTTCCACTCAATATGATATGTTTATATTTAATGAGTTTCCTTTGCTGTGTAGGAACTTGTTAGTTTGATGTGGTTCCAACTGGTCTATATTTGCTTTTGTTTCCTAGGAAAACAGAAGACATTGAGGGCAGTGAATCTACTCTGTAGGACACAATATGGTCCGCTGTAAAAAAAGCCAAGGGCTGTGAGAGATGATGATGTGCAGGTTCATCATGTGACAGACGTGCCACTGTGGTCTTAACATTATTTGGACATAACCTGTGAAATATTTTACAAGATGTCCTTCCCTAGACAACATGCACACAAAAGAAAATTTTACATCAATAATATACATAAAGACACATACACACACCATAGCCCTGCAGTGAGCCAGGTGGCCTATCCAAAGCCAGTTACTAGGAAAGAATTTTGAAAGTTTCTTTCAAAGACAATCACCGACTGGCTATATAATCCAACTATTTACCCAACTTATTTGGAAACTTATATTCAAGAGGAAAAAAAAAACCCTGTGTGGAAGTAAATGTTTACAGCAAAACACCCACTAAGTGTGAGCTGCTCAAAGTGACATCCTTCCAAAGACAACAGTAACAATTAAATAAATGGGGAAAAAATCGTGCATATTTGTACACTTGATGCATTGATGGAGAACAGCACGTCGCCTCTGTGGTCTTCTTTTCCCAAACCCACTGCCCTGGGCAAAAGACCTCAAACTGAGGCCATTTCCCCTGAGCAGCTCCTCACAGATGTCAGTGTCACCAAAAGCAGGAAAGTCTGAAAAACTGAGCCAGAGGCACTTGAGGAAACCAGGTGGGGGCTTTATGTGGTGTCCTGGATGGGATGTCAGAGCATAAAAACGACAATAGGAAACATTAAAGAAAACGGAATAAATGGTGGGGTTTATTGAAACTGCCTCGGTATGGTTTCCTTACCTTCACAAATAACTTAGTAGTCATGTGAGATGTTAAGTTTGGAAATGATGTGGGTTATACTCTACTACCTTTGCAAATTTTCTATAAATTTGCCATTATCTTTTAAAATACTGTTGACAAAGCTATAGGTTGTAGAAGGAAAAAGTGATCTGCTTTCCAGTTTTCCCAGATTTTGCTATGAAGGGACGGAGGGGTCCCTGGGAAAAACCGGAAACCTCACACCCAGGGCGGGCTTAGGAGTCTCCCCTCCTCTGAGCCCTGCTTCTCTGAGTCCTCACAGAGCATCTCACCCCCAGGACGCCGCCCTCCAGCACCCCCAACTCTGCCCACCTCAGCCCCGCCCCGTCCTGGCGGCTCCACCAGAATCCGGAGCAGCGCGGCAGCGCCCCCGTGTGGCCACAGGGCTGAGCACAGGAGCCCAGAGCCGCCCTTTCTCCTGCTCAGCCAGGCCCTCCCCAGGCTCCCTGGGCTCCCAGCGGCAGGACAAGGTCCACTGTTAGGCTAGGGGGTCCTCAAACTTCCTCCCTAGCGAGTGGCTATGGACACAGGCCTCAGGGAAGAGCCAGGTCTCCATGTCATAATAGCGGGTTCCCAGGTTCTGGTGAGTCCCCAAAGTATACACTTTCCCTCAGTCTCTAGATGAAACCTTGGACTCCAGAGTCCCTGTTATTTGCTTTCGTTTCCAGGGATGAAAGCATCTCCTCCTGGGAAGCAACCCTAAATTTTCCATCACTAGGGTGAGGAAAGGAGTTGAATAATAGAATCTCAGACTCTGTTCCAGACATTCTAGCAGCCAGGTGATTTCTGTCCTCACTGAAGTGGGGGCTCCCTGGTCTCTGTGCAGTCTCCACATGGTATCAGACAGTGTAGTAGGCTCTAGAGGCTGTCTGCTCAGATTGCTCATAACTGGGGGGTCTGGGATTTAACCTGCTTTCTTTTCCTTAGTTATTACTACTTGGGGGACCTTTCTAAGCTCAAGACTTCAAACATCATTCATCCTATCACCTCCCAAGTCTATTTCTTAACTCCAATTTTTCATCTATTTTCCAGACTTGTCTGTCCAGTTGCCAACATCACTTTCATTTCTAATAGATCTCAGCTTCACCTTTCCTAAATTGAACACCTAGGATGCCCACATATGGTTCTTCTGGGGTCTCCCCATGTCACTAAAGCTCCACTACTGCCTGCACAGTCTGAGACACTGTCATCTTGACCCCCTTCTCACAGCCCAGCAGTAGGAAATGCTGTAAAGTCCATGTCTAAATATACACAGATCCAATCACTTCCTATTATTTTCCTGTTCACCTCCTCTCCTCCCCCAACCTCTCTGTCCTGGGACCTACACTGGTTTCCTTCATTTCTCTTCCTACCTTGCACTCTTCAATGCTGCACAGCAGCCAGACTGAGGCTACTAGAGAGAAGTCTCACAGGTGTGTATCTGTTCAGAAGCTCTTGTCACGCCACATCTTACTCAAAGTCAAACCCAACATCCTCCAGGCCTGAATGATCTGGGTACACACAGATCTTATCTCAGGTGCCCTCCAGTCCAGCAGTCTTTTTCTCAGCCACACAAATTCCTGCCTCGGGCATCTGCACTGGAGGTTGTCCTGCGTGGACTGAACTACCCTGGACAATGCCGTGGGCAAAATGTCCCTAAAACTCTTTCTCAAAGGTCACCTACGTAAGGCCCACACTGATGATGCTGGGAAGCAGCCGTCCTTCCTGTCCCCACACACTCTGGGCAGGGTTACTTAAGGGTCAGGTTAGAGGGAGAAGCTGTAGAGGAAATAGAAATCCAACAGGACATTAAGACAAAAATTTACCAAATCATCCTCTCTGCTAATACCAGTAGTGTTATTCTTTAAAAAAAGATGTGAAAAGATGGAAAGAATAATCCAGAATATAGTACTAAAATGAGGCCAAGAACAGGATGAGTCTGGAAATCAATTTCTAACATCATGTACTCCAGTGTGCAGGGGTCACCCTGGGCCTTGTGGGGACAATGACAGATGCCTCCTGCTGCCATCAGAGACACCCAGAGATGAGCCCTGTTTGCTAAATATGAACAGACATAAAAAAGTAAAAGCCCAAATAAAATATAAACACATAGAGTATGAAGACTGAGGACCAAACTGTGCCCTGAACCTAGGTTGACCGGGCCACACACAGCCTCCACCCACATTCTTGGAGATAGGACAGTCCCAGGTGGTGTCTGAGTCCCTGTGATCACAGGTCCTGCTGGGACAGGTGCTGCTGAAGGACAAGGACAAAGGAACAGAGAGATGACTCCTCAAGAGTGACCATGAGCACCAACTAAACACAGGCCCCAACCCCCTTGGCTCTCACAGCCTCTCCTGCCCCTACTTGCAGATTCAGCACAGTGAACGTGCAGTTCTGGCTGGTCCTCATGTCTCCAATTTATATAATCACAAATTTCAGTAACCCCACTAATGAACTCATAAATCTTACATTTATTTGTATAAGAACTGGCATACAAGCCACAAGTGTGGGGGTGGGGGGTGAGAGGATTCACCAGGCAGATTGAAAGGTTCGGCACAGTAAAGAAAAGGAGAGCCAGGCTAAATTTCTCAAAGGGAGGGAAAGTTTATTGCGCCCCGGGCGGACCTCACACACCCAAGGTGGGGGTCAGTGAAGCCGCGCACGTTGCTATGTTATAGGGCAGCCCCGATATTGAACGGGTTCCTGGCTGTGGGTCCTCACCTGCGCGCTTAAAAGGGACTTATTAATACTCCACTACAGGCACACACAAAAGGTTAATGAAAGGTTTATTTACAAGGGAAAAGGAAATAAGGAAAATGTACAACTCAGGGGAAAATAGGGAAATAAAGTCTTTAACGCATCCTACCCGATCCGTCGACCTGGAAACCCAAAGTCACTCTGAGAGCTGGCCGGACGCTGCGAGCTGGTGGAGAGCCAAAATGGGGGACACCTCCAAAGCCCACGTGTCTGCCTTTATACCAACCTGGCTGCTTAACCCCACCCTCAGGTCCCAGCCACCTTCCCTTTGGTGGTGATGGGATTTGGAGTTCCCAGTGTCTTTGGCTTTGGCCTGGGGTGGGGGTGGAGTCCACAAAGCCTGTATGGAATTAGCTTTAGGACATCCTTTTCCCCCTAACAGTTAGGGGGAAGCAGGGTTTTATAGGGTAAGGAGGGGTCAGATGGGAAGTTGGGTTCCTATGGCGGGAAAAGTTTGTAGGGCACGAAAAGGTTCCTGGGGCAGGTAGAGGTTCTTTGTCTGAGAAGAGACTCATAGGGGGAGGGGAGAGGCTCATTGTCTGAGTCCTCTAGGCAGGTATCCACATTCCTGCCCCCAGGTGGGCTTCCTGGTAGGCTTTTGCATTCAGAGCCTCCTGCATGGACCTTTCACAGATCTACTGAAATACACTGCTGAGGGGAGCAGCTGGTGAGACAGGAGAGGTCTGTCTCCTGGGTCAGGTCCTCCTCATCTCACTGCCAGGTCAGGGTGATGTCCGCAGGGTAGAAGCCCAGGGCCCAGCACTTCAGGGTGACCTTGTTATAGGACAGGGAGAGGGGCAGCCCAAACCCCGCAAACCTGCCTATTCTAAATGGGTTCTGCCATCCGCCGCATCAACACAAAACATATAAGACTTTAATGGGAAGGAACTTTAATAAAACTAGGAAACAATACAGGTAAGGCAAAGAGTCTAGTTTCTAAATGAAGCACCCAAAGTTACCCATCCCCTCGTGGGTAAAAGTCCATCCATATGGGATCGGCCCAAAACAAGGCCCCAAAGCCTGCTACAAGTCTAAAGCATCTTCCAGTGGGGACCCACAGAAAAGGGTCACAAACAACCGGACAAGCCCGGAAGGAAAAGAGCAAAATCAACATCAAGATAAAAGCTGCCATGGTCACCTCCCCATGGGTCTCACCCACATCTATGTCACCCAGTCCACGACCAAAAGACAAGCGCAGTTTCTTCACGTGTCTCTAGGCTTCATGCGCCTCCTCCAGGTCTCCTGGCTCCATCCTGCTTCCTTCCTCAGTCTCTTCTGCAGCTTCTCCTTTTTCTGCTCAGCTCCACCCTTCCTTGGGTGGGGCAGGGAACCTGGAACCTCCCCCTTTCCTGGGGACCACCCTGTTACAACCTCATGGTCAGAGGTCGGATGGTGGGTCACGTGTGTCTTTGGGGCATCTGAGGAGAAGGTTGATAACATTCACACTTTGGATTTTTCCCTCATGGAGACTGAAGCAGCCTACTGTGACCATCTTCAGGATGGACAGGGAAATAGGTTTGGAAGAGGAAGCACAAAATGGGTCTTTCTGGCCATATGGCTCATGAATCAAAGCCATGCTGCAGAGACTGGAGGCACTTTCACAGCAATGCACTCAACTCTCTATGCCACCAGGGAGGCCCTCACAGGCCTTTTGCAACAGGAAAACAGGATGTTGAAGCCACGAAGTGAAGATGAGAAAAAAATCCTTCATTTTTTTCTCAGTCCTTGCAAGGCAGCTGTCCTCACCCTGTAAAGGAAAATGATCATAAATAAAGTTAGGGAAGTGTCGATATTCTCCATAGTCCACCGCATCGTCAGAATGTCCCACTCACAGCTTCCCCATAACCTGGTTCCATCTTCTCTGCCCCAGCCTCTCCTACCGCAGGTCCCAGGATCTCACCTTTAGGGGCTATCAGATAATCACCAGAATCCACGGAACTGCTGCTGCCTGGGGGAGAACAAAACAGAACCTGGTGAGAGCCATGAGAGATGAGACCACAGGAGGAACTGAGGTGGGTGACTCCCCCATGGGCTCCATCTACACTGTCCCCAGGAGATCAGGGATAAACCCCTGATCCACACTTACCTGCAGCCTGAGTGTAACATCCTCCTTTTACACCTGTGGGAAGAAACATCCTGTAAGACCACAAAGGAATAGGGCCATGAAGTCTTAAATGAATCCCCTAGTCTGGGCCACAAGGAAGTTTACAAAACTGTGCCTGAGGACCCAGGACAGGATCAGAAAATATGAAGAAAGGCGATAAAGGGAGACTGGAGTATCCACCTCCTGAAGTCTGTCCTCAGCAGAGACCTTCCCCTCTGACATTTGCTGGAATCAGGGCCCCATTACCAGAATTATCAAGGTGAACAGGTGGTGATACATCTTCATAAATGCTTTACAAAAGAGTGAGTGTTAGCAATCAGCTCCAGAGTAGACAACACAGTGTGTAGAAGGTGCTTCCCATTACCAGGCAGGGCAAGTTCTCCCTGGGATTTGAAAGCCCCCAGTAGGGGACAAGATCCCCTACTCCCTTCCCTACCTGAGCGCTTCTTCCTCCACATCACAGCTGCAGCCACAGCAGCTCCAGTGAGCACAGCTCCAAGGAGAACCAGGCCAGCAATGATGCCCACGGTGGGGATGGAGGACTGAAGAGGGGGCACTGGAAGGGAAGGGAGAGTGAGACCCTGTCACCCAGGCCTCCATCCAGAGCCAGGTGAGGTTCTCCAGAAGGGCTCCTGATTCCTATGTGTCCATGTTCCCTCCTTACCCCATCTCAGGACTCGGGGCTCCAGTAGCCCCTCATGATGCACATGGCACGTGTATCTCTGCTCCTCTCCAGAAGGCACCACCACAGCTGCCCACTTCTGGAAGGTTCCATCCCCCCCAGGCCTGGTATCCACTAGCTCTGTCTCCTGGGTCAGGTCCTCCCCATCTCGCTGCCAGGTCAGGGTGATGTCCGCAGGGTAGAAGCCCAGGGCCCAGCACTTCAGGGTGACCTCATGGTCAGAGGTCGGGTGGTGGGTCACGTGTGTCTTTGGGGCATCTGAGGAGAAGGTTGATAACATTCACACTTTGGACTTTTCCCTCATGGAGACTGAAGCAGCCTACTGTGACCATCTTCAGGATGGACAGGGAAATGGGTTTGGAGGAGGAAGCACAAAACCTATAAACCAGCCTGATCTGGGCAGTCTGGGATAATCTGTTTATTAGAATGTTCTAGAATCAAGGTAAGAGCTCAGAATAGGAAGATGCAGGTCTCTAAGGAGGATAGCACAGACTTATGTTTCTGACCTCAGGACACAAAAAAAGCAGGAGTCAGATCTGAAAAGTGTTAATCAGAACAAAACCAAGCGATAGTGAGAAAATGAAGGTTCCCAAGGTGGCTGCCTGATCAAAAGGATCCAATGAAGGGTGATTTCAGGGATGGACTATCCCCTCCAGCTCAGGAAAGACTGGATTTCTTAACTGTCCTTGGAAAAAGAGTAGGGCCCTGTGTTGAGTCTTTCTCTAGTACAGAACAGGAAACCCAGGAGGTCGTCTCCCTCTCTGACCAGGAAGAGGTCTGTGTTCTGACCAGTACTCCATTTTCCCCAGGGGTGTCAGTTTGAGGGAGAGCTGAGACCATGGAGGCCATGAGAGGCCTCTCTCACCTGAGCGCTGCAGCATCTCCTTCCCCTTCTCCAGGTATCTGAGCAGCCACTCCACGCACTCCCCCTCCAGGTAATTCTTCAGCATCTTCCAGTCTCTGCCCACCTCCCACTTGCGCCGGGTGATCTGAGCGGCCGTGTCCATCGCGGTCCAGGAGCGCAGGTCCCGGTTCAGGGCCAGGTAATCGGCGCCGTCGTAGGCGACCTGCCAGTACCCGCGGAGGAGGCGCCCCTCTGGCCCCATGTCGCAACCGTACATCTCCTGGTAAGTGTGAGAGCCTGTCCCCGCCCGAGTCACCCCCGCGGTCACCCCGCCCCCCCCCCCAATAAACCGAAACTGACGCGGGGTTCCCGCGGGGAACGTCCCGGAGCCCCGGGTCGCGGGTTGAGGGTCCGGCGGGTCCCCCTGCCTCGGGGGACGCTCGGGCCGGGGTCTGGGGTCCCCGCCCGCCCGCGGGGGTGGGGTCGTGAGCGCCCCGGGCCCGCCCTGCTCACCGGCTGCGCTCTGGTTGTAGTAGCCGCGCACGGTGCGCAGGTTCACTCGGTACTGCTGTGCAGCGTCGTTCAAGGTCCGCGTCTCCCCCTCCCAGTACTCCGGCCCCTCCTGCGCCACCCAGGGCGCCCGCGGCTCCGCGCTCTGGCCCGGGGAGTCGCTGTCGAAGCGCACGAACTGCGTGTCGTCCACGGAGCCCACGGCGATGAAGCGGGGCTCCCCGGGGCCGGGCCGGGACATCGTGGTGTAGAAATACCTCAGGGAGTGGGAGCCTGGGGGCGGGAGGGAGACCCGGGCTGAGCCTCCTCCCCGCAGGTCCCGGGGAGACGGGGCGGGAGGGAAGGTGGCGAGGGGGCTCCTGAGATTAAGGGGCCGTGGGACGAGAAGGGCCGAGACTCAGGGGGCAAGAGGAGTTGGGGGCTGGGAGGAACAGAAAGGGGCCAAGGCGGCGTTGAGGGGGGACGACGGGGCGGCGATGGCGGAAAAAGTCGTTACCGGGTCCAGCGCAGCCGCTGCTGTCACCGGGGTCCCTTAGCTCCCCCTCCTCTGCTGCGGGTTCCCTCCCGACCCGCACTCACCTGCCCAGGTCTCCCCCGGGGCCAGGGTCCCCAAGAGCAGCAGCAGGAGGGGCGCGGGCCCCATGGCCCTCACCTACTCGGCCAGCAAAGCCGCGTTTCCGGGCTGGCGAGTGTAGACTTTGTAACCGGAGCCTCGGGTATCCTGATTGGCTGCTCTGGAGACCTCCAGGCAATGGGGAGTGAGAACGGGGGTGAGTCACCAGTATCCAGGAAATAGGACCCGACACAGGTTGAGAGAGAGAGAGAAGTGAAACTCCGGGGAGGTGGGGAATCCCCGACAGTAATCTTCCCGCTCCCAGACAGGGCCCTGGGAACCCGGACCAGACTTTGCTCCGCCCCCTCCTCCTCTTCAGCATTAAGACCTTTGTCCCTGGTTATGGGTCACTGCGTCTCAAACATTTTCCTTTAAGGATCTCTGTGTAAGATATTAAAGAATTAGGCATAGCAAGACAGCAGCCATTTTAAGGAAAACAGACATTTTGAAGGGCACAGCTATGCCCTAGTTTCGTTTCGGGGCAAAAAACCACAAGACAAGGGTAAACGAAACCTAGCTGGCACCTTGAGAGCTATCCAATCAGGGTGGACCCTGCCCCAGGTGGGAAAAGTCCCTACATCCTGTCAACAAAGTACAAAAACAGCTGGTTGCTCTGGGAGGGGGTCCCTCTCTCAACCTGATGAGACTGCTGTGTCAGTGCACCAGGCAGAGTTGGGCCCTAGCTTAAGCTAGCAATAAAGCCTTTTTGCTTTTGCATCTCTGGCTCCGTGTAGTCTTTGGGAACCCTGGACGGAGTTGAGGCGCCAACTCCTAATGTCTGCACGCGCAGTCTTACAAAGTCAAAGAACCCTGTAGGATTGATGATGGATCCCTGCAGTCCTGAATGCATGCCTGATGGCGGGCACCTGGAGTGGGGTGTGGGCATGCATAAGAAGGTACACCTGGCTTATAAGGGCGGTGTCACAAGGACACCAGTAGAGTAAAGAGCAGAAAGAATGGAAGAGCAGAGAGAAAGAGAACTACCAGCAGAGAAGCCAAGGCCAGGAGTTTTTAAAGATAAATCCAGACTCTTTCCCATAATACTTGCTGAGTTGACATTGCCACCTGCAGTGATACAGGGCTTCTTTGTCCCACCCCGTCTCAGCACTGGGCCATTTTATGAGTGGGGGATGGCATCTCACCATGGTATTGACCTGCATCTCTCTGTTGGAAACAATGAACATTTTTTGCATCTATTGACTTCTGGATATCCTCTTTGACGAACTCTATTCATACCTGCTGCCCATTTATTAATTGGGTGTTTGTTTTTTTATTGTTGAAGAAACACCAGGGGCATGTCAGCAGTGCTCTCTGCAGGCAATGTTAGAGGCAGGGCCTGAGGGAGCTGCAGTGTTCGGTTCTCAGGAAAGGTCTCAAACATATATTGAGGTCTTGAAGTCTGTGGAAGTCTCTGTAAAGTTCTTTCTAGAAGGACTGATGAATCTGATCTGTAGCCACTTAATCAAGTAGCTCAAGCTGGCTGCTGCTCTGGCTTGTATCCTCTTCAGGGCACCAGCCTTTCAAGACTGATAGGTCCATTTATAAGCCCAGCTATTTGATTCCTGTCAGTCAAGCTCCAATCAGATGGGCTCATTTACAGCCCTGAATGGTCTTAAAACCCTTGCATGGCACCTATGAAAGATTAAATTGATTGGTCCATAGGGAGTTTGAACCTGATTGGTCCATTATAATTCTGGCACTGTATTCATAAGTGAAATACCTGTAAGTGTGTCCAGATGCCTGAGGTCACTCAGGCCGGGTCTCCCTCCCGCCCCCAGGCTCCCACTCCCTGAGGTATTTCTACACCGGGATGTCCCGGCCCGGCCCCGGGGAGCCCCGCTTCATCGCCGTGGGCTCCATGCAGGCCACTGTCACTCAGAGTCTACCAAATGGGTCCACAAGTTTGCACACAGTAAGGTCCTCTGTCTCCATGGCCTTAGGGAACCACAGTGGCAGTAGGGTTCAGCAGGGACAAACACTCACCTGAGCATCCAGAGAAGGCACCACCTCTATCACAGCCCACCAGGCCGGTCTACTGCCTGCCACAGGATAGCTAAGGCCATTGCTATCAGAGCTGGGGAATGCCCAGGTGTAGGGTAAGGTAAAAGGTATCAGGCTTTTCTGCCTTCCCGCCATCAGAATGGATGAGGGAACCCTGTGATCCTGAATGCATGCCTGATGGCGGGCACCTGAAGTGGGTACACCTGGGCTGAGACTGTGCTTATAAGGGCGGTGTCACGGGGACGCCAGCAGAAGCCGAGAGAGGAGCAGAGAACGCCGGAGAGCCCAGATAGAGTGGAGCTCTAGAAACACAGAATAGTCAAAGCAAAGAATAATGAAGGCAAAGACAAAGCATACTTGGGGCACAATCTCCCACAACCTCTTCCAGGAGGGTCCAGTTGTTGCCCCAAGATCATGACTGTCTTGCTTGAGGAAGGGGAACAAAGAGAGGGCAGAGAAGATGCTCAGGGAGGAGGTGACCACACCTGCTCTGCTCAGGCTGCAGGAGCCTCCTCCCTGCCCCGCACACTCTCACCCTCTCCAGCCTGTGCTCCCCACGGCGCCCCAGGCCTTTCTCAACATGGACCCTTGTGGCAGCTCCTGCCTCCATGGTTGGCAATGCCACTGTTGCCACCATTGCTCACCAGTAATTGGATGAAATAAAGAGTGGCTGTACTGTGGATGCTCACAAATAGAGTACGTAAGACCCTCTTCCCCTGTGCGCTGGACTGGACAGTCAATGACGGGTAAGATTGGGGGCAGACTAAAGAAGGCACTGGCCAGCCTCATGTCTGTGACTCCTGACGACCTAAGACAGGCGCAGTCCCCGAGGGGCTTCATCATAATAAACTTTGGCGTTCAGATCAAACAAGGCCTACAAGCCTATAAGCCCAATCTAGGCAATAAGCCTGCAGTAAAAAACCCCTTCTTTGCTTGAAAACAAGGCTGCTAAGAGCATTGCCTACAAACAAGCCTGATGGAATTACCTACAAAGCAGTTTAACCATTAACCAGTTAATCATTGTTTCTGAATAAGTAGTAACTTAGCAACTTGTCCATAATTAATTTTCTTACCTGACTTTTTCTATATATGTAAAAATCAGTTTCAGGAAATGTAACCACATATGCTTAGCAACTTGTAAACTATTAGCTAGAAAATTGTATTCTATGCCTAGGTAACAAGAAACATTGTTATGCTGGGAAAATAGATTTTGTGTGACCTAATGCCTTTTGAAAATGTATAAATATGCGTAATGATTTGAGCAAATTACACTCAGATTTTCACTCTCCCTTGAGTGTGTCTGTGTGTCATTCTTTCTTGTCCCCCGCCCTAATTCCTTCGACCACCTTTTGCTCGTTCTCACTCAACCCTGAGACTGTCTCGATCTCCCGCCACCGCTGAGCTGGTCTGTGGCAGACCCTCACCTGCCTTCTCTGCTCCCCACACCATGGCCTGGAGGGCTCACAGGGCCTGGCATCACCTCCACTTTCTCTCCCACCCCCTTTCCCTGCAGCCAGGAGAGCAGACAGGGGCTGAGCGCCCACGAGGTGCCAGGCCCTGAGCTGAGACTCACAGGCATCAGCTCCCTGTCCTCACCATGTCCCTAACCTCACCGTACACCGGTGAGCATATTGAGGACACAGTTAAGGAACTTGAAACTGCACCTCCTTTCATCTGAGGGAAAGAAAGTCTCTAGGCTCTTGGTGAGCAAGGCCCATGTGAGGCCCCGCCCTTGTACTGGGGGGATGGGTTTGAGTCCAAACCCAGGGCAAGGCCCATGCCCCTCAGCACCCACAGTGGCTCCAGCTCCTGCCTGTGCCCAGCCCTGGAACCTCCCCAAGCCCAACACCCAGGGCACTCACCACTGCCTCCCTGTCACCTCCTGTTCCCCCTGGGGCTCAGGTCACCTGTCACCTTCTCAGGGAGGAGGACCAGCAGCTCCCTGGTCAGGGACCCCTTGCTCTGTGCTCCCCGGCCCCCTCTCCAGCTGGACTCTGAGTTACAGACACACAGAGTCCTGGGACTGCTCACTCTGTGCCCCAGTGCCTGGCAGGTGGTACCCCTATATGTCATTTGAGTTAATGAATTAATAAAGTTACACAAAAAGCAGCTCAGGAGGACTCTTGTTTCTGGTAATGGCGGGTTCGGACTTTCACACCAACCAACATACTGCAAACAACCATGTGTTTTGTTGGGATTAGCCCTGCTTATGCTCACAGAGATTTCAGATATTTCAAGGGCTATGATGTGAAAAAGTGTCCTTATTCTGTTTGAGCAGAGGTCAGAAATTGGTCATTCTGTAGAAGTTTTGAGGCCCAGCTTCTGTCATTACTTCCCCTCTCTCCCAACTCATGTCCCTCCACCACAAGAGCAACATCAGGAGGAATTTTTTTAGAGTAATAGAACAGTTCTCTAGAATAAAATTATATTATTTATATATTTTATACATCATTGTTTTTAAACTATGTTTGCTTTCCCACCCCCTCAGGTGTAGTCCCATAGAGTTTCCTTCCCCAATGCACCCGTGCACCATCACCTCAGTCCCCTGTGCCCCTCCCTCCCTCCCTCTGATCCCTCTCCCTCCTCCCCTGCAGGATGGCTCTGCTTTATAATTGTCTGCTTGTTTTTATTTTGTTTTGCTGTCTTTTGTATTGATATTATTTTTTCCCCAGATGTCTTATTTGGTTCCCCTATATTAGGAGGAGTTTTTTAATTCAATTCAACAATGTATGTGCTGCCTGGGCAGGTACTGGGGCGCCCATCACTGAGAGAACCCAACTCTCACTCAGGATGTTGTCCAGTGGATTTTGATGATAGTAAGTTCTCAGTGTCCCCAGCTCTGAGACCCTCCCTCACTGCAGCTGCCACAGGAGGTGGGGGGCTGAGCTGGTCAGAGCCCTGGTTCCCCATCTGCGCTTCTGAGCCTCACTCCTCATTGTCTTAAGTTAAGGGGATCATAGGATCTGACAATTTACAGGGTGTCATGAGTTAAACTGGATACTCTGTGCAAACGTCTGTCTCGTTTTCATTCTTGGCTTCTTGTTCCCTTTTTTATTTGTACTCTGAAAACTCAATTCAATGCTTTCTCCTGCTCCCAGTCTTGTTTTCAGTTTGCACATCATTACAGTGGCAACAAAAACAAAATAAATTTCACAGTAAAAAGGAAAATCTTACCTCAAATCCTAGAAGCTAATACAATAATCCAACTTCTTTTTCTATATTTCATTCAGTGTGGACCATCAGTTCCAGGACATTCATCTGAACACATCATTGCTGAGGAAGGAAGGGAGAGAGGTGGGTTTACCTGAGATTTTCTCTCTAATGCACTTGGAGGATTACCCAGGGAAGATGAGGGAACTCCAGAAATGAAAAACTAATTTCATCCACTCTAACATTACACCTCCCTCCAGGGGCTGAGGCAGTCCCTGCTCCATCTCTCCCTCCCTTTCTGTACTTTAGACAAAGGCTCAGCTCAGGAACCTGGGTGACCTGGGCTAATCCTGCCCTGGGCCAGGCCAGCAGGACACACACTCCTCCCTCCCCCTGTGGGACTCCCTCCAGCTCTGGTCTAGAGAGAGAGTGGCTGCATTTTCTTGGTGTGGTCCCTTTAGGCTTCTCATTGTTCTGGACATGGACTCAGTAATCCTTTTGCATCCCACTGCCCCACATTATAACGAGACAATTGGCGCCCCATGTGAGGAACCCTGTGTGGTAACTGGGACCTCTCCAAGCTCGACCCTGACAAAAGGGAAGCCTGTCACAAGGCAAGGACATCTGACTTCATTCCGGTAAGGAACATAGGCCGCAAAGGGCTAGTCTTGCCAGCCTGTGGGGAGGCCAAGTTAGGTATTTCACAGATAAATTTAGTTATTTTTCTTTTCTCTGCTTGTTTAATTAAGTTTTGCTTTTGCTCCTAACTGTGGGGAATGCACTGACATGTGAAGAGAAACAGCATAAATTATAGTTAGAGTCTTTTAAAAGTGGAAGAATGCAAAGTAACCAAGCACCAGCTCCATAAATTACTTCTAATCATTAGACAACACTCTCCTCAGTACCCAAAAGGAGGGAGTTAAACCTGGAAGCCTGGAAGAAGGCAGGGCAGTGGCTGAGGCCATCAATGGGACCTGGGACAGTGTCTCCCCTTCCCGCGTGGAATCTCTGCCGGTTAGCACCGAAACCCGTTCAAGGGGATAAAAGATTTTACATCCACATGGCCCAGGGCTTTCTGCCCCAACGCGTCCTCCACCTGCACCTCGCCCTCCTCAGCCATCTCCAGCAAATTTTGAACCCCTCATAAAAATAGGATGACAATCAGAAGGAGAAATAATATTCAAGGAGAAAGCCAGTGTCCCCAACATAAAAATGTGCCATTTGCTATCTTTAAAAAAATTTATAAGGACCTCCCCGGTGGTGCAGCGGTTGAGCACTGGGCTGCGAAGCTGCCCCCAGCCTCTGCAGCGCTGGTTTGATCCCCGGCCACCAGCGAGGGTCCCACATGGTGCGCAGACCTCTCCTGCTCCCCTCAGCAGTGTACTTCGTCAGTCTCCCTGTTCTGCTCCCCGCTCTGGCTCTGGTGAATTCTCTCACCCTCCCGCACTTCAGACTGTACCCAGTGCTTGCATAAATAAATAAATAAATAAATAAATAAATAAATAAATAAATCTTTTTAAAAAATTATAAAAAGTATTTCTGACAACAATATTCAAAGTTCATTTACAAAATAATTGTTAAAACTATAAAAAATGGGTATAAAATGACTGCATTGCATTAAAAAGTTCTTATTAAAACAGTACTAACCACTGCTCAGTATAGTGTCTGGCTTTAGGAAGGAATCCCAGAAGAAGAAGGGTGAGAAGAAAGCCGAAGAGCTATTTAAGGAAACAATTGAAGAAAACTTCCGAAATTCAGAGAAGGAAATGAAAATAGGCATAAAAGAAGCTAAAAGCTATTTTAATGAAAAGATATCTACAGCAAGACACATGGTAGTAAAGTTTTCAAGAGTCCAAACAAAGGAATAATAATGAAACAGATGAGGGGGAAGCTCAGACTACCTACAAAGGAAAGCCAATTAGCCTAACATCAGATTTCTGTGAAGAAATACTACAGACAAGAACAGAATGGAATGATATATTCAAAAAACTCCAAGGCAAAAAATGCCAGCCAATAATGTTTTACCCTGCAAAGCTCTCCTATGTAAGGAAAAAATAAGGACCTTCTCAGACAAAAAATATCTTCAGAAATTCACTACAACTAAACCCCAACCAAATAATATTGAAATAAATAGTAATGAACAGGATGAACAGAACAAGGAATTAAATAGACCCACAAAATGACAAATAACACAAAACGACAATAACAGACTTCTGAGTATCAATAATCACCCCAAACATTAATGGACTATACTCACCAGTGAAAAGACACAGAGCAGGGCATTGAATTAGAAAACAGAATCCAATCTTCTGTTGTGTTCACAAAACACACCTGATTTCCAGAGATAAATGTAGAATGAAATTAAAGGGTTGGAAAATAATTCTACAAATAGACTTCCAGCTAAAAAAGATGACAAGAGACATGGATGGACACTATATAATGATCAAAGGGACAACACATCAGGAAGACATAACACTTATTAATATACACTCACCAAATGAGAAAGCACCAAACACATTAGAAAAACTACTATTGTCTCTGAAGAGACATTAAAGAAAATACACATGTGGTAGGAGACTTCAACACCCCATCTCACCAATGGACAGATCAATGCATGAGAAAATAAACAAAGATACAATAGTCCTAAACAAACTTCTAGACCACATGGGCCTAACTGACATCTATAGGACACTGCACCCCCAAAAAACCTAACATACATTTTTCTGAAGTGCACACTGGTCATTCTCTAAGATAAACCACCTATTGGGTCACAAGACAAATACCAACAACTACATGAAGACTGAAATCACAACAGACCTGGAGCCCCACCCACCAGCATCAGCCATCTGGCGGCTACACCTAGGTGGTAGAGAAGCAAAATCCCCATGCTCAAGCCCTGCCCACAGCAGCGAGCTTCAGTGCCCATCAGGAACACCTGTGAGCCCTGCCCATGGACAGCAGCCACTGGGTAGCCGCATTCCCAACCACAGTGGCCCAGGCACATGGCAGATATATCCACAGTGCCCAAAAGTCATGCCTGTCAGCACAAGTAGCATGGTGGCTCAACACATAAGACAAACCTGGAAGCAAACAATGGGAAGAAAGGAAAATGCAAATAGTCAAGCAAGCCCTCCTGAAAACAATACACCACTGAAAGAAAGTCAGTCTCCAGAACTGAACAACACTGACACAGAAAAATTTCTCTTCCTGACAGATAAAGAATTCACAATAGCCATGAAATACTCAAACGTGAAAGCACTCAAAGATTTAAGAGACAAAGCAGAAAAGGAAAAAAATGATATGAGAAACATAATCAATGAACAGAAGAACAAGACTGAATCATTTTAAAAGAAATGAAAGGAAACACAGTATGTTGAAAAATAAATAAAGAAGCTAAAAAAATTCTGGGAAAATTGGGGTGGGGCGGACAGGGTCTCACATCTTTCAGAGAATTTACGGCTGCGAGTTGGGGCCCGACGGGCACCTCCTCCGCGGGTACAGTCAGTATGCTTATGATGGCGCCGAGTACATGGCCCTGAACGAGGACCTGCGCTCCTGGACCGCGGCGGACACCGTGGCTCAGAACGACAAGCACAGGTGGGAGGCGCACAGAAAGGCTGAGGCAGTCAGGAACTTTGTGGAGGGCAGGTGTGTGGAGATACTCCGCAGATTCCTGGAGAACGGGAAGGAGATGCTGCAGCGAATAGGTAAGAGGCCCTAGGGAGGCCTCCCAGTCTCCCCTGTGGCTGGACACTGGGAGGAAAAGAATAATAGTTAGAACCCCACTTTCTTTCCGGACAAGAGTTGGAGGAGTCCCCGGGGGTTTTAATATTCTGTACTGGAGAGAGACTGGCACAGAGGGCAATACTTTTCCTGAAGAACAGTTAAGGAATCCAGTATCTCCAGAAGTGTAGGGGAGACATCCTTGAAATTACTCTTCACTGGATCTTTTTTAGCCAGCAGCCATCAGGTGAACCCTGAGTTTCTCTCTCAAGGTCTTGTTTTCAGTCTGAGATGAGATGTGAGTCCTCATTCAGCCTCTACCCAGATCAGGAGCAAAGACAGTTTTCTCCTCCTTAGAGACCTGAATCTTCCTGCCCAGAGTTCTAGAACCTAGAACTTTCTAAGGAATAGGAGATATCTCAGATTCTCAGATCAAGCTGGTATCTGTTTTTGTGCTTCCAAGGCTGGTCATATGAAGCTGCTTCAGTGTCCATGGAGGAAACCCAAAGTGTGAATTTTTTGACTTGTCTCCTCAGATCTCCCAAGGACACACGTGACCCACCACCCCACCTCTGACCAGAAGGTCACCCTGAGGTGCTGGGCCCTGGGCTTCTACCCTGCGGACATCACCCTGACCTGGCAGCGAGATGGGGAGGACCTGACTCAGGACACGGAGCTGGTGGAGACCAGCCTGGAGTGGACGGAACCTTCCAGAAGTGTGCGGCTGTGGTGGTGCCTTCTGGAGAGGAGCAGAGATACACGTGCCACGTGCAGCACAAGGGGATGCAGGAGCCCCGAGTCCTGAGATGGGGTGAGAAGGGGCATGTGGGCACAGAGGCTCTGCTGAGGGGACTCAGGAGCCCTTCTAGAGACCTCAGAGGGTCAGGATGAGGCCTGGGGCACAGGGTCTCACCTTCCCTTCCCTTCCAGGGCCCCCTTCTCAGTCCTCCATCCCCACCTCGGGCATCATTGCTGGCCTGGTTCTCCCTGGAGCTGTGCTCACTGGAGCTGCAGCTGTGATGTGGAGGAAGAAACACTGAGGTAGGAAGGGAGTGGGCGGATCTTGTCCACTGGGGGCTTTCAAGTCCTAGGGAGAACTTGCCCTCCATGTTAATGGGAAGTACCCTCTACACACATATTGCCCAGCCTCGAGCTGATTGTTATTTTTGTAAAGTACTTATGAAAATGAATCACAAATTGTTCACCTTGATAGTTCTGGTGATGGGGATCTGATTCTCAACAAATGTCAGAGGGGAAGGTCTCTGCAGAGGTGGTTAGTTCAGTGCCCTTTCATCTCATCATATTTCCTGGTCCTGGCTTGGGTTTTCACTCATATTTCTGGAAAATTCCCTGTGGTCCAGAACTAGGGGATTCCTTTAGGACTTCATGGTCTGACTCCTCCCTAGTCTCACATGATGTTTCTTCCCACAGGAGGACAAGGAGGAAGCTACACTCAGGCTGCAGGTAAGGGTGGATCAGGGTTTGGTCCCTGAGCCCTGGAGACAGTGTAGATGGAGCCCTTGGGGGAGTCACCCACATCGGTCCCTCCTGTGGTCTCATCTCTCTGTGCCTCTGACCAGGTTCTGTTTTGTTCTCCCCCAGGCAGCAACAGTGCCCAGGGCCCTGATGTGTCTCTCAGCAACCTAAAGGTGAGACCCTGGAGGCCTGTGGTGGAGTGGGGCTGGAGCAGGTTATGGGAATGCTTTGAGTAAAACATTTTGAGGATGCATTTTAAGGACATGTATGTGATTCCCTGATTTTGTTCCTGATTATTTTTTTTTTTCAGTGTGAGACAGCTGCCACGTGGAACTGAGTGATACAGGATTTCTTCTCATCTCTACTTTGTGACCTCAAGATCCCCTGATTTCTCTTGCTGCAAAGGGCATCTGATTGTTTCTATGTTCTTGTTGATAATGTGAGGAGGTGCAGAGACTGGCCCAGCCCTGCCCACCAGGCCCCTTCCCACTCTGACCTGTGTCTCTCCCTGATGACTTTCCTGCTCCAGCAGAGGCGAGGCTGGCTCCACCCCTGCCTGGACTTTGTGTTTTCCTGAGGAATAATGTCTACTTGCCTATTGAAAGTACTAACACAGCTATTAAGTTATTTTTTCTAATCTTGTCATACGAGGTTGTTGGGTAATTTAAAAGTTCCTAAAATTTGAGAGGAAATAAATGGAAGCCCCTGGGACCTTCCAGAATTGTGTTTACTATGCTTGAGTCTGTGTAGGTGAGGACAGGAAAAGGTTGAGAGGACCCCTTCACTAGAACGTGTTTCCACCAGGAGTGAATAGGTAAATACATATGAAATATGTATATATTACTGTACTATACAATAACCACTGCATGAGTAGTAGCTACAATGTGAATACACATACAGGTACAGAAAGGGGTGCAGATGTGGCAGGGAGGGTCTCATTTTTTTCAAAGCCACAGAACACTCCTGAGGCTCCCCATGCTAGAACAGAACCCCTTTCCCTCCACGAGGTTGGGGTTCACGCATGAGCCGCTGCCCCTCCACTGGGCACTGCATCCCTGCTCACACCACCGCCACCCCCGCAGCTGCACACTGGCCCCTGAGGCACTGTGGCTGTCCCTGCGGCCCCAGGACACGGGGTGTCATTACTGCCACCCTGGCCACCTTTGCCACATGCCTTCTGCTATGTCTAGTCGCTGTGTCCCCACGTCCTCTGTCAGAGTCCTGCTCATGGTCACCTGACTGGGGAGCCTCCGGTTGTGTCACCTGAAGAATGTTGGGGAAATTAAGTCTTCCTCTGTATGGAAGGTGGGGCCTCTGCCTCCTACAAATGTGGAATTCCCCCACTGTGGGCAAAGGGAACATTCTGGGGATAGAGGTTGGAGGGAGGCATTTGGGGAAAAAAATGACAGATTTCAGTTTGCTCAGCTGTATTTCAACATTACAATGGACAAACAACACTGTGTAACTCCATTTCTCTTATTTTAAATGTGTAAGTTGCCCTGTGCCTGTCCCTCCATTGTATCCACACAGAGGGCCTGTGAGGCAGGAAACTGTCCCTTCATGTCATAGCCCTCAGCCCACGAGGAGCTGAGCACAGACAGCTTCACTGCACAGATGCTCTCAGGAGCCTCCACTGCGTGGTCCTGAGTCACGTGATGAGATGCCGACATCACGCTGCTTCTGTGATGGGAGAGACTTTTAGGTGCCTTGGATGGGAGGGAGTTTATTTTGTCTATGGGAGGAATGGAAATTAGTGTCCACAAGGTGGACTGTGTTGGCTTTCAATTATCTACAAATTCTGGGATACACAGGAGGGGAGACAGTTCCCCCTGTGAGTGTGTCTGACTTGCTGGCTCTTCCTCGTGAGGAGAATGAGTCAGAAGGGACGCGCCACGTCACAGAGTCAGGCTCACAGGGACTGAGACTTCCCACCTGGGCTCCCCTCCTGGTCCCTCTCTGGGGTGATTCCCTGCACACGGTGGACCCTCAGCTAAGGGGACGCCCACAGGACAAGGACCTGAGGGTTTTCTCCAGGAGCCACATGCATGAGCTCTGAGGCAGGTCCTTCCACGCTGATCACGGCCGTTCAGATCCGCCAACATCTCGTCCCCATCGCAGCCTCATGGGACCCAGAGCTGGAGCCTCTGAGTGAGGCCCCTCTTGCCACCTCCTCCCCAGAGAATGTGCCAGATGCCAGATCTTTGTGGCGTGGCTGCTAAGTTTGAAGTGATTTGGTACAAACCAGTAAAAAATTAAGGCAATAAAGTGATCAGTGGCTGTTTTCTTACAAGAAACAGTGGAGGCCAGAAACAGCTCCCGTGACAGTCAAGGCCCTGATAGAAATGAGCTGTTGTTCACATTCCCTGTGAAGTGTCCTTCAAAATCAAGTTGACTTTAATTACTTCTATTTATAATTCCATTTTGTTTTTGCTATAGTTTTATTTATTTATATATATCTTACATCAGTCTTCATTTTTGTACAATGTTTGCTTTCTCCTCTCAGGTGTAGTTCCCATAGAATTCCCACAACCAATTCACCCGTGCCACGTCACCATAGTCCCTTGTGCTTGTCCCTCCCCTGTTTTGTTTTGTTTTGTATTTTCACACATTTTCAGAGTGGTATGTGTCCACACACCAGAAGGGCTGCCTTCAACCTGGAGCTGTGAGTGGGGCTGACTCTGACCCGCCTTCAGGCAGTGGAGCCCTGGAACCCCAGAATCAGACCCAAGGGCTGGTCTTCCAGGGTGGCACAGGCCTTGCTCTGTCCTCCTCATGGGCCCCTGAATCTCCCTGCTACCCCAGCATTGGGGAGCTAGGGGGGATGTACTAGCTCTGGAAAAGGGCCCTTTAACCACCTGACCTCTCTCAGCTCTCCTCCCCATGATCCTCTGTGAGTGCGCATGTTTGGGTTATACCAGCCCTGCAAGGACAGAAAAAGGCTCCAAATGTAGGTAGTTTCCTGGTCATGCAGAGGAGCCAACCCCTCTGCAGTCCCACCAGGTGAGACAGACACTCTCCCAACCCCAGCCAGATCCCGTGTCACCCACACAGACCTTCCCCTCACAGTGTCCCCCATGCTGACCCCCATCCTCTTTTGAAGAATTAAGGTTGATTCCCAGGAGGAGGTGCTTTCATCCCTGGAAACAGAAACAAAGGGACTCTAGAGTCTAACTTTCCATCCCAAGAGGCTGAAGGAAACTCTTTGGGGAATTGCCCAGAACCTAAGAACCTGTTATTATGTCCTGGAGACCTGGTTATTCCCTAAATCTAAAGTCACCACTGGAGAGAAACGGACACTTACACTGACACAGGACTTGGGCACCCCTTTGGGTCCTGCTGCTGGGAGCCCAGGGAGCCTGGGGAGGGCCTGGCTGAGCAGGAGAAAGGGCAGCTCTGGGCTCCTGTGCTCAGCCCTGTGGCCACACGGGGGCGCTGCCGCGCTGCTCCGGATTCTGGTGGAGCCGCCAGGATGGGGCGGGGGCTGAGGTGGGCAGAGTTGGGGGTCCTGGAGGGCGGTGTCCTGGGGGTGAGATGCTCTGTGAGGAGTCAGAGAAACAGGGCTCAGAGGAGAGGAGACTCCGGAGCCTTCTCTGTGTGTGAAGTTTCCAGCTTTTCTCCCAGAACCCCTCTCTCCAGTTCTTTGATAGCAAAACCTGAGGAAACTGGAAATTATCTTATTTTTTGCCTTCTACAACCTGTTACTATAACAAGAACAGTTTTTTAAAATAACATTAAAAATCGCTGTTATAGAAATGTGGCAAAGGTAGTGGATTTCTTGTAATCCCCTACCATTTCCATTTTGTTAACAGCTCCTATGACTCAAGTTTTTTTACAGCTAAAAAAGCAATATTGATGCACTTACCAAACTCCATACTCAAGTTGTATTTTATCAGCTTTTGCTAATGTCTATTTTATGTTCCAGGATCCCACCCAGTGCATCTGATTCAGTTCCAACCAGGTCTCCTTAAGGCGCATCTGGCTGACAATTTCTCAGACTTGCCTTGTTTTTGTAACATTGACATTGTGAAGAATATTGCTCAGGAATAATGTCCCTCGATTTCAGGATTGTTCTCTCTCTCTCTCTCTCTCTCTCTCTCTCTCTCTCTCTCTCGCTCTCTCGCTCTCTCGCTCTCTCGCTCTCTCTCTTATTGGGACTATGGGCTTTATAAAGGAAAGAAGACCCCAGGGGTACAGTGTGATTCTCCATCCAGAATATCCATTGCACAACACATCCACCTGACTGATCACCAATGATATTAACCTTCAGCACCAGGCTAAGGTAGAGATTCCCATATTTCTTCCTGCAAAGCTTCTTTTTGTTCCATTTCTTTAAATACTGTTGTCTTTGGAAGGAAGTCACTGTAGGCAGCTCACAATTAACAGGTGTTCTGCTATCTGTTACATACATGTGGGATTTTTGTGCAAATACAAGATTTCAAATTAGATGGGTAAATAGCTGGGGCAGTGATCACTGGATTGTGTGGTCAGCCTTTTTTTCAAAGAAACTGTCAAGTATCTCGCACAGTGACCGGCCATTGTGCATTCCTGCCAGCAGTGATGAGGCTCCTGTTGTCCACATCCTGGGCAACACCTGATATTTTGTGCAGGGTTTGCCTTTCCAGCCTCTCCTAGGTGTGATGGCGTCACTGTTGTTCTTTTTGTGTTTCCCTAATGACCTGTAATACTGAGCATCTGTTTATGTTTTTACTTGTCACTTCTTTGTGACGTGTCTACTAAGGTCTTTTGTCCATTTTTAAATTTAGGTACCATTGGTTTTCAATATTGTTTCTCTCTTTTTTAAAAAAAAATTTGTTATTTCTTTCTGATCATTAAGTTTTAAGGGTTATTTTGTAAATTCTAGATACAAGTCCTTTATCAGAATCATGATTTACAAATATTTTCTCACAGTCTGTGTCCTGAACTCGTGCAATGATGGGAAAACAAACATTATTGTCCATACAGAAGCATGGATATATATTTTTGAGATGAGAAATGATAAATTGCTAACTGGTTTTGAGCAGATACTGGCTGACTAAGGTGTTGGGGGACAGGAATAACTTATCTATGTGTATCCTTGAGTGTTATTTAAATGTTCTTGCATGTGCATAAAATAATGTTTTCAAATCATGTATTAAGACCAGAGTGCTACATTGGTTACAAGTGATGAGCCTGCACATTATAATATCTCAAAGTCATCGTTTCCCTGGGGGTTCACTCTGGTGTTGTACATTCTGTCAGTTTTAGACAAATGGATAATGATTTGTATCTATCATTATAATATCATGCAGAGTATTTCACCACTAAATATCTGCTGTGCTCCAAGGAATAAAAGCAAAGACAAACCAATGGAACCGCATCAAAAGCTTCTGCACAGTGAAGGAAACTACCATTAAAATGAGAAAGCAGCTTACCCAGTGGAAGAAAATATTTGCACAGCATCTGACAAACGGTTAAAATCCAAACTCTACAAAGAACTCCAAAACAAGAAAACAAGCCAATCAGAACATGGGCTGAGGCACTAAATAGGCAGTCCTTCAGAGAAGGCAAACAGATGGCCAACAGGCATATGGATAAATGTTTGTCATTGTGTATCAGAAGGGAAATGACAAAACCACAATGAGGTACCACCTCACACCTGTGAGAATGACTCATCTCAGAATGTCCAGAAACAACAAGCATTGCAAGGGTGAAGATAAAGGAACCCCAGTACACCGTCGGTGGGAATGGAGATGGTCCAGGTCCTCTGGAAAATAGAATGGCGTTTCCTCAAAATATTCAAAATACATCTACCACATGATCAACCATTCCTCTCCTTGGTATTTATCCAAAGAGGGCAAAACACTAATTCCAAGGAATGTGCGCTTCCCACGCTCACCGGAGCGCTGTGTGCAATAACCAACCATGGAAACAACTTAAGTGCCCAATGACAGATGAGTGGATAAGTAAGACGTGATATGTTCACAATGGAATACTGTATCTGTGAAAAGAAGATAAAATCTTGAATTTGCAACTACATGGATGGATGTGGAGGGGATGATGCTAAGTGAAATAAATCAGAAGGAGAAAGCCAAATCCTGGGTGATTTCACTCATATGTGGAATGTAAAGAAACCAAACAAAGACAGTAAAAAAAACAATCAAAGCAAAGTTAAGAACCCTGACTGCATGATAGAGACTGTAAGGGGAGTGGGGTTGGGGAAAGAGGGCCCAATGGACCATGGTGGAGGACAGTGGGTGCCTCAGCAGTGTGATGTGGTAATGTAACTCTGAAGAGGTGTGACCCATACAGTGTGTAAACCAAAGTTGCCTCAATAAAAAACACAATAATGAGGGAAAAGAAACTATCTTGAGCAAAAGAAAGATAGATTGTCTCCTCCATCCATCACTGACCTCAGGACTTTGCCTTCGCCTCCTCACTGTCATGCAGGGTGAGTCGCTGGTTTCCCACAAGGGCAGAGGCAGGAGGTGCAGGGACTCCCGGGGGTGCTCAGACCCCGCTGAGAAGAGGCACCGCAAAGAGGGAGGCTCTGAGGGGACCAGAGACAGAGGGTCAGAGTAACCCCAGTGCTGAGTGAGGATCTGGTTCCCAAGGAGAGGGGAGTGTGTGTGTTTGTGTGTGTGTGTGTATGTGTGTGTGTGTGTGTGTGTGTGTGTGTGTGTGTGAGAGAGAGAGAGAGAGAGAGAGAGAGAGAGAGAGAGAGAGAGAGAGAGAGAGACAGGAAAGACAGGACACACAAGACAATGGAAGGATAATCACACACCCCAGCATAAATTAGTTCAAATCCCACACAGAGTAAAGAATGTCAGTACAACACCCCAATAAGTACAGTTCCATGAAGAAGCAGTTTTTGAGCAGGGCTTAAAAAAGCAGAACTGGAGAAAAGGAGGAAGTTTAGAACTGTTCTCGTGGTTAGAATGTAAGGAGCCTGGGTGGGAACCCCCTCCAGGCCTCCTGCTAGGATGTGGTGGCACCCCCACACCTTTCATCTCCTTCCCCCTGTCCCCAGCATTCACTTCAAGCTCATCTCCTTTGGGGTCTCTGTAGAAAACCCACTGGCTTCAGAGTCAGGGAGCTCCAGCCTGGCAGCCCCTCTGTTTCCCAGGGGGTCACTGCCTCCATGGGTTGCAGCTTCTTTCTCTGTAGACCAGAGTTGGAGGAGTCCCACAGGGGGAGGGGGGAGTGTGTGCCCTGCTGGCCTGGCCCAGGGGCAGGATTAGCCCAGGTCACCCCAGTTCCTGAGCTGAGCCTTTGTCTACAGTCCAGGAAGGGAGGGAGAGATGGAGCAGGGCCAACCTCAGCTCCTGGAGGAAGGTTAAATTAGAGTGGGTGAAATTATTGTTTCTTGATTGTTTCCGGGGTTCTCCCCTCTCCCCAGGGTAACCCTTTCTGTGCAGCAGGGAGAGGATCTCAGATAAACCCAGGCTGGTTCCCCCACACCCCTCCCTACTATAGTGTTCAGAATGAATCTCCTTGGATTCATGGCCACACTGGAGGAGAACACAGAAAGATGTCTTACGCTATATTAGCACCAGGAGTGGAGGTCAGTTTTTTACTCTAAAAGTTCTTTTAGGGCCTCCCCAGTGGCACAGCGGTTGAGTGCTGGCTTGCGAAGCTGCCCGCAGCCTCTGCAGTGCTGGTTCAATACCTGGCCGCCGGGCGAGGGTCACACATGGCGTGCAGACCTCTCCTGCTGCCCGCTGCTCCCCTCAGCAGTGTACTTCATCAGTCTGCCTGTTCTGTTCCCCGCTCTGGCTTTGGTGAATTCTCTCACCTTCCCGTGCTTCTGACTGTACCCAGTGCTTGTATACATAAATAATCTTAAAAAAAAGTTATTTTTTTATTTTATTTTTTAAATTAAAGTTGTTGCTGTAATGATGCTGCACAATAAAAAAAAAATCAGGAGAGGGAGAGTGTTGGCCTGAGTTTCTGAGAGCTTTCATTATTCTGTGCCTCAACCATTCTGTCTTTGCCTTGACTATTCTGTGCTTTTCACCCAGAATATGACCAGGGAAAAACTTAGCTAAGGAACCTCTCAGGGCAAAAGTCCTAGTTTGAGGATCGAAACATGCTGAAAACAGCACAGATGTTATGCTTAGAGTAGCAGAAACACCGA
This sequence comes from Talpa europaea, assembly GCF_964194135.1. NCBI lineage: Eukaryota > Metazoa > Chordata > Mammalia > Eulipotyphla > Talpidae > Talpa > Talpa europaea. The sequence continues at coordinate 108,508,224 of NC_140068.1, read as the reverse complement.
GGCTTCCCTTGACTGTCCCTGATTTCCCAGTTGGGGCTGGACAAGATGGTTACTCAGCCCCCACACCCTTATACATTCCCCTGTGCCTGCTTGCTCCTTTGTTTTATCTTCTGCTTGATTCTAAATAAAAACGAGACTGCCCTTGGAGCTGGGCTGCACCTTCGTGGTGTGGTCCCTCTAGGCGTCCCATTGCTCTGCACATGGCCTCTGAGTAATCCTTTTTCATCCCGCACCATACGCCATAACAAGACACGAGTTTAATGCAAACAACAAAAGAAAGAAAACATCAAAATGAAAACCAGTATTTGCATAGATTATCCAGTCTAACCCATGACCACTGTGTAAGTTGTGAGATATTATGATCCCCTTAACCTAAAACTATGAGGAATGAGACTCAGAAGGTCAGCCCAGGTCACACAGCAGGGAAAGGAGGTGGCAAAGGGGAGGTGATGACCAAGGCTGTGGGCCCTGTGAGTAGGGGACCCAGATCTCTGACACCCTCCCCCCCAACCCCTAACACCTGCTGTGGAGCTGCAGTGAGGAAGGGTCTCAGAGCTGAGGGGGCTGAGGCCTCCGTGTGGTCAAAACCACTAGAAACATCCAGAGGGAGGGTTGGGTCCTCTTAGTGATGGACACCCACTTCCTGCCCAGGCAGCCATATGTGATTAAGTTGAATTTAAAAATTCCTCCTGATGTTGCTTTTGTGATGGAGGGAGATGAGGGGAGAGAGGAGGTGATGACAGAGGCTGGGCCCTGAGACTGCTGCAGACATGACCAGGTTCTGACCTCTGGGTTCAAACAGAATAAGGATAAATCTTCACATTATTATATTTGAATATTAATTATATGACAGGTGACCATCACTAGCACAGGAAAGGCAGACCATCACTTCTGCTTTTAGGGTTCTTTGGCAGGGAAAACAATCCCAATTATTGGCCTCTGTGGACCCAGCACAGCTGACCTGGTGACCCTGACAGGAACATGGCTTTCCCATAGCCTCTCCCAGGAACTTGCTCAGAAGTAGGTTAATTACCAGAGTCAGGGGTCCTGTCATATTAGCCCCACGTTGGCATCAGTGAAGGGACAGTTATGTCAGTCTCCCTGCATCACATCATGTGGTTCATGAGGATGGAAGGTCTGTGTTTCCCACGTGTCCCTGGACCTGCCCGCTGATGCCAGTAGGAGCCATGGCACGTGCTCAGGTCCTAATCACCGTCCATTTCCAGGCCTCCCCTAACCCCCGCGAGATTCCCTATCATCAAAGGAGTGGTTCTGAAACCTTAGTGCAGAAAATCTAGGATGACTGTTGAAAAGGCAGATTCCTGGATCATCCCTCAGAGAACCAGGTACAGCACCTCTGGGGCATATTTTGAGAATTTTCTTTCTGAGATGAGCTCCAGGTATTTGGGTATCACACATTAGGAATCATGATGCTAGAGCAGAGTTTCTGAATTCCTAGCAGGTAAGCAAATAAGAGAAGATCTTATTAAAATGTAGACCCTGATCCTGTCATTCTGGGGCTGGTCCTGAAATCTATTCTCACGGACATGAAAGGTGTAACATAAAGATTAAGTTTTAGTCTACATCACTTTACCTTCTTTATGAAGGGATTCACCATATAACGTGTCTGAATTCCAGTGTCCAGATCCCCAACGGCCCGTCCATCAGCAGGTGCATCACAAGGCGTGAGTTTGAGCTCTGTGAGGGTCAACGTGTGCTCCGGGCCCAGCCCTGTTCACCTGTCTGCGCCGTCTCAGCATCACAGGCCGTGGGCAGGGTCCCATCACGTCACAGGGGTTGCGTGCTCCTTAGATTTGCCAGGATGGAACCGATGAGCTGTCCCATTTGAATCAGTTTCATCATCAGGTGGCACATCTGTGCTCAGGCTGAGAGGACATGGTTTGAGTAGAGAACACAGGAGCACACCTTCTGCCACCGTCTCTTCCTGCTGTTGCAAGGCCAGGACCAGGACCCAGGGCTCTGGGTCCTGGCCTTGTGAGGCCCTGGGTCCTGGCCTGGCCCTCAAGTGCACGTGCCATTTACATTTCAGGTGGGAGCTTTTTCTGCACTTTCCCTCTATCAGACTTTGACTCACAGAAGACCCCCTGAGATAAGAAGCCACATCTTTTTCTTTGGCGTGATATTGGTAATTAGTAGGGCTTGATAACCCAAAGCAGTCACATCGCAGAGAGCCTGTGCTCCTTCGAGGTGGAGGGAACCTTATTCAAACAGCTCAGGACCCATGAGTAATGGGGATTCTCACTATTGAGGCTAAAACCATCTGTCAGATTGATGAGAGGCACTTGATTTCTTGATTTTGGGGAGGAGAGAGGACAAATTCAGAGATTGTTTCAGACTTTAGTGAACCAATTCCAAGGGCTCCTTTCAAATTTGACTGTATTTCTGGTGACCTCATCAGATAATGCAGAAGCATCCTCAGTCTGTAGGTGCTGCTTCCAATTCCGCAGTGAGGCCAGAGGGACCGTTCTCCGTTGTGCTGGCCGTGCACGGTCAGTGGTTCCTGAGGAGGTTCTGTGCTTCCCAGACCCCAGGTCTAATCTCATGTTGATACAGGGCAGCAAGGGCCACTAAATTGTCCATGGACACTGCCCAAATAGTTCACCGGTCACTGACTGAGTTCTTTACCTGCGCACACAGTTGCAAGACTACTCAGGCTCAGGGAACAACAACAAAGGAATTTATTTAAGAAACCAGGGGAAAGCAAAGAGTTGCTGAGGCCAAAAATGGCCTTTATCTCACCCAAAGCAGTGTCCAATATCATTTATGGCAAAGACCTGTCAGTGAGACATGCCAGTGAAAAAGAAGAAGGACCATTATTATATACTAATAATGAGTTGAATCCAGTCATTTGAAAACTCTATGTTAACATGTAATTTGCTGTATCCCCTCAGCTCCACAGCAACAGTGAAATGGTGAGAACACTTAATCTGTGGTAGACTGTGGCAGGCTGCGCCTCCAATGCTGTCTCTTGACAAGGTCCGGGCATTGGGGGAGACTCCTGAGAAGCGGGGAGTTCCTGTGCTCCCCCATAGAGGGAAAGTTGTACTTCCCAGAAGAAGGAAATTCTTGCACTTCCCAAAGAAGATCTGAACTAGGGAGTCTCCATGGCAATGCCTGCTAATGCTCTCCTCTTTGTTCTTGGTTAATGCTGAAGTAAGTTAGTTATTAATTGGCATGTGAAAACCTAATTCAGACCCAGGTGACAATTGTTCTTACGCATGAACTATCACTAAAGAAGTAAAAATTGTTAAAGGTATAGTTAGGAAAGAAATGTTTCGGCCCTAAGAACTATGGAGAACAAGCTGCCCTGAACCAGCTGTGCTTGGAAACCATAGCCTATCCTGGGGGGTACCTGTTTGCGGCAACAATACATTTCCAGGTGTATGAGGTCAAATATTCGCAGTGTGGAGGTTAGGAATTGCTAGTTAAGAGTTAGACTTCAGTAGAACTTACGTAGATTTGATGAGTTGTCTTAGACCACTTTGAAGTAATATATTAACCAAGTTAATTGAGTGCTAGGAGATAGATTGATTTTAGTAATTGAATATAGAATAGGAATTTTACACCCACTTTTGTAACTGGGAAAGTTTAATTGTTGCCAAATGTTGTGCTGTCTTGTATGATCGATCATGCTAGTAAATGAGCTGTACCTAGGAAACTAATTGTTTTTAGGTTACCAAAGAAATGGCCTACAGGTGTAAGGCCAAGGGAGTCTTTACATGATCATGAGAAAATATGTATTGATTGTCTTTGCTCTGCTTCAATGCTTACGCTGATGTAATCCCACCCCTCGCCTTAAGGTATAAATAAAGACCCGCTGAGACCCTCAGCAGGAGATACTTGCACAAAATAAGGTGTCCATATCTTCCTCACTCCTACCTTGCTCCACTTCCCCTCAGCCCTCCGAAAGAGAAAAACTTTGACTCCGTCCTCTCCTTTTTGAGATCCCCGACATGACTTCTAGCTGGAGCTGGTCTCCAGCAGTAGACCTAACAGTAAACATGATTCTCAGTAGACTCAATTCTTTAAAAAATCATAGGTGGTTCGTTAGAGAATGATCATAGACAAAATTATAGTTCAGTGTTGCAAAGAGAAAAAAGGATTAAAAACACTACGATTTGTTGTAATCAGCAGAATAAGTTTGTTGGAAGATGCTGCTTTCTGGCCGTGTGGTTGGATATATAAATGGTGTAAAAAAATAATAATCTGCAGAATCAAGTACAAGATCCATCTCAGACCCAGCAAACAGCAAAGGCTGGGGACCCAGTGATGGTGCAGGTGCAACAAGACACAAATTGGGGGACTCAGTCAGCAGGACTCAGGCTTTGTGGTCAAATGAGTTCAATGCCAAACTAAAGAGGGTCAGTCCACCATTCAGCACTGCTAGGCCAGGAAGCCTGGGCTGATCTCAGCCCCAGTCAACTGTCAGGCACAGCCTGGAGGATCTCAAATTTTGGTTTTGAAGTTTGGCTTTATCTGACCCTTTGGTTTCTTTACATCCATATATAAATGACATCACTGGTATTTGCCTTCCTCTTTTGACTTATTTCAATTAATGTAATCCCTCCCAGCTCCATCCATATTGCTGCTGATGGCATGAGTTTGTTTTTTGATCCCTGAGTAGTATTCCATTGTGTGTATAAACCACAGCTTCTTGATATCTCATCTGTTTTGGGATATTTAGGTTGTTTCCATAGTGTGGCTATTACAAATAGTGCAGCAGTGATCATGGGAGTGCAAGTTTCCCTTCAAAGTAGTATATTTGTGCATGTGGGTAGATACCTCGAAGTGGAACTGCTGGGTCTGATGACAGATGCACTTTTACTCTTTTAAGAAACTTTGATACTGTTTCTCATAAGGGTTGAACCAGTCTACATTTCCAAAACCAGTGTATTTCTCCATATCCTAGTCAGGACTTGTTTCTTCTGGTGTTTTTGATTTGAGCCATTCTCAAAGGTGTGATATGGTTTCTCATTGTGATTTAAACCAGGGGCTCCTAAAGTCACAAAATGGGGCCAGAAGAAATTCTGCATCACTCACTCAGTCCACACAAGGTTGCTATGTCACACTGTGAAAGAAAATAACCATGAAAAATTTAGGTGACTAAGAGCTGATATTCTCAAAAGTCCACTGCATCCTCAGAATGTCCCCTCACAGCTTCCCCATAACCTGGGCCCATCCTCTCTGCCCAGCCCCTCCCACCACAGGCCTCCAGGTTCTCTCCTTTAGACACTGAGAGACACATCAAAGCCCTGGGCACTGTTGCTGCCTGGGGGAGAACAAAACAAACAAACAAAAACAAACAACAACAACAAAAAAATCCCAAAACCTAGTCAGAGCCACAAGAGATAAGAATGAAGGAGGAACTTATGTGGGTGACTCCCCCACAGGTTCCATCTACATTATCCGGAAAAAGTAGAGTATTTTGGACCAAGTGTCTCTCTAGTACTGAATATGAAACCCAGGCGGGCCCCTCTCCCACCAGAAGGAGAGCCATGTTCTGACCATTACATTTCCCTCTTGGGGTATCAGTTAGAGGAGAGGTGGGAGGCCTCATGATCCCTCGTCCTTGTTGCTGCAGCACCTCCTTCCAGTACTGCAGGAATCTGCAGAGCCACATTAAGCATCTGCTCAGCACACTGTGCCTGAGGCGCGCTGCCCTGCCCCAAGCTTCCCACTCCGCGGGATGATCTAGGCCACTGTGTCCCCATGGTCCAGAAGCACTGGTCCTTTCATGACGTAATAATCAGCGCAGTCGTAGGTGTGCTGATCATACCTGCAGAGGAGGCTCTGTCAGGTCCGACGTCACAGTCACACAACCTCTGCATGGTGTGAGACCAGGAGCCTCCCCCTGGCCCCGTGTCGGCCCACCCACATCCCTCCCTCCTGGAATAAACCTAAACTGAGATGCAAACTCAAGGATGAAAGCCCTGCGGGTGCGGGAGGGTCCACCGGCTTCAGGGTGATGCTGGGTCTCCGAGATCTGGGAATGACCTAGAGCGCGTCACGTACCAGGCTCACTCTGGCTGTAGTACATGCGTGGGGAGTCTAGGAGCGCTAGGAATATCTGTGTGTTGTTGTCTTGGACCCGCCTGCGTCTCCTCGTCCGGACCCTCATGGCCCACCCATTCCACCCAGGGGCCCGCAGCTCCATCCTCGGAATCACTGCGTAGCTGTCTAACTGCGTGAACTGCGTGTTGTTGCGTATCCCATGGTGACGCGGTGTAGAAAAGCGTCATGGAGGGGAACCCTGCAGGCTGGGAGGGGGAGACCCAGTTAACCTTCCTCCCAGCACAGGTCCGGGGCCCCAGGGAGATGGGCCTGGAGGCTTTTGGAGTGGGAGAGGGTGGAGACAACTCATAAGATTGGACTAGAAGAGAGGAGGAGATTGAGGCCCTAGGTGGGGGAATTCAAGTGACCAGTGTGAGGCTGGGAGGGACAGAAAGGGACCCGGACAGGGCTGGCCAAGGGGAGACAACTGGGTTGGCTGAGGAGACATGCCCTTCTGGGGGTCCTGTGGCCTAGTAAGGGGACAACTTGCTCCTCACTCCAGCAGCAGCTGTTTCCCTCTGGACACGGCACTCACCCACCCAGGTCTGGGTCAGCTCCAGGGACCCTGAGAGCAGCAGCACTAGGGTTAGGGGCCTCATGATCAGCACCCTCAAATTCTGGGGTCATTTGTTACAGAGCAGGGAGAAGGGCGCCCCAAAGCCCCCAAAACTGCCTGCTCTAAATAGGTTCTGACATACCCCGCATCAAGACAAAACATAAGATTTTTTTTAAAAAGGTTTGTTTATTTATGCATACAAGAGCTGGGGTTCAGGCTAGAGGTGCGGGGGTGGGAGTGGGGTGGCGGGGTGAGGGGGTGAGAGGTTTCATCAGAGACAGAGTGGGGAACAGAACAGGCAGGCTGACTGAAATACACTGCTGAGGGGAGCAGGGGGCGAGACAGGAGAGGTCTGTTGCACCATGTGGGTTGCTTCCTGGCTGGGCATGGAACTTGTGCTGCAGAGGCTGTGGATTGCTTCATAGTGCGGTGCTTAACCCCTTGCACCACCAGGGAGGCCCCAAAACATAAGACTTTAATGAAAAGGAACTTTAATACAATTAGGGAACAATACAGAAAAGACAAAGAATATAGTTTCTAAATCCAGCACCCAAAGTTACCCATCCCCTCATGGGTAAAAGTCCAGCCAAATGGGATTGGCCCAGAGCAAAGCCCCAAAGCAGGGACCCATAGAAAAGGATCAGAAACAACCAGACAAGGAGGAAAAGAGCAAAATCAAATCAAGATAAAAGCTGCCATTGTCTCTTCCCCACGGGTCTCTCACCCACATCTGTGTCACGCAGTCCACGACCAAAAGGCAAGTGCAGTTTCTTCACATGTCTCTCTGCTCCATGTGCCTCCTCCAGGGCTCCTTCTGGTTCTCCAACCTGCATCCTTCCTTCCCTAGTCTCATCTCTAGCTTCTTTTCCTTTCTGCTCCACCCTCCTTTGGATGTGGCAGGGAACCTGGAACTTCCCTTTTTCCTGGACATCACTCTGTTACAATTTGACTCCAGTGGAGGTTGGTGGAGCCTTTATACCTGGGCATCACGGTGATATTGATTGCTTCTCTGGAACCCTGAGGTTCCAGAATGGGAAGTGAGAACTGGGGATGAGTCACAAAAATCCAGGAAGGAGGACTGGCACAGGTGGTGAGAGGAAGAAGTGAGAATGAGTGGAGGATGGGGTATACCCAACAGTAACCTTCCCACCCTAGACACAGCCCTGGAGGCTGAGACTATGAGACCACCATCAGGGGACCTGGGACTTTGCCTGCCTCCTCCTCTCCTGTATGGCAAGCTTTGTCACAGTGTCTCCTGAGTACAGGCCCAGGTGCTGATTCAGCAATTCTCAAACATTTTCCTTCCAGAATCTCTACACAGTCTTACAAATTAGCCACAGCCCTGAGTATAATTTTGTTCACAAGGTTATAGCTATCCACTGAATAAAACTGTTTTTAATGATGTTACTATTTTATTTAGAGTAATATTAAAGCCAATGTACGTTAACAGAAAGTGTTTTAAAGAAAAATAACTATTTCTGAAAATAATCAGGGCAATGAGAAGAATGGATCTTTTACATTTCATATTTTTGCAAATGTTTTTGTCTCAGAAGACAGATTTTCATTCACGCTTCCTTCTGCATGTAATCTCGTAAAGTCTATGAAAAATACACACAACCTCAAAAAATATGTAGGCGTGGTATTTTCAGATAATTGTGAATGTTCCAATTTGATACTAAATTAAAACTATACAAGTAGTAGTTTCTCGAAGGTTATTTGCAAAGTGAAATCTGAAATATCATTGAATAATTTCCTATTCTATTCCATTTCCATAGTCCTTTTTTACATATTGAATGGATTTTTTACAAATGTATGCATTTTTAAAAGAAATGCATTCTTTCACTGTTACATATGTTGTCATTGTTAATTACAACAGAATCAAATTATCAAAAACTCATACCCATTTTTTTACATAAATATCAAAATAAAATATTAGCGCTAGAAGTTGTCAAGTTAGTGATGGGACACAATTTTCCATAATTTTTTTCTGACAGCTTATATTTTATCAAGGTAAAATTACTGTCAGTTGACGATCATCACTGATTTTCTTAAAGTATTAGACATTTGTTTTCAGGAAAGTGTGTGCCAATTAACCAATCTAAATATCCATAGTTTCTGTAAGTTATCCATTCACATAAACATGGTATTGCCTTAAAAAAAAAAAAAAGAATGAGAACCTAATTCATCTCATGCAATTATTTTCCTTGGGAAACAGTGCTTGGGAATGCCGCAGAAGTGCTGTGTGTACTTCCATGTCATCAATCAGATAATTTTTAATATGTGGATTTTAGGATGATTCAATTGTGAAGATAATTTTGACTCTCAACCAGGACATTTCAAGTGAAACTAGCTTGAGTTTTTGTGTCGCAAGTAAGTGCTGGTGAAGAATTACTACTACTGCAGTTGGTACTATTGTTAGGGCAATTTCCCCAAGAAATCAGACGGCACTCAGAGAGGTGGAGAGAGAGATTTAATTGTCACACTGGTGGGCTCAGTGGGATCGTCCCCCAAAGGGCTGAGCACCCAAGAGTAAAAATGGCAATATTTTATAGTTGGTGTGCGGAAACTTGCCATCTCATCCATCATAGCATACGCATTCTTTATTGTTCAGGAAAGGGGTCAAGGGAGTCACAGCTACCACCACGGACAAGCAATGCAGAACACCCGGCAACTTCTTCACTTCAGCAAGCAGCAGAATCAAGGCAGTAGACTCCCCCAAGCAGCAGCCTTGGGAAACCTCCTGCTTCACTATAAGCTCCATTTTATAAAGTTTTACCTCAACAAATGTCAAAATAGTGCAAAGGCAAATAGTGTCTAAGTGATGTTTTGAAAATACTTTTGATCTCATGGAGCCCATGAAACATTCTGGGTGACTGCAAGGGTTTCACAAACTACATTTTGGCAAATGCTTTTCTCAGTGAACCAGGGGCATCTTCCAAGTGTTCTCTGCCTTTGCCTCCTCTTCACTTCCCAGAATCCCTCTCCCTGGCTGGCTCCTGCCTCCCCAAGCTGCCTCCCCTGCAGATACAATGGGGAGCAGAGAGAGGTCCCTGGAGACGCGGAGCTTGCACTGTCAGGAGAGATGGACACTGAGTAAAGGTGACAAAGACACGTGTAAACCCGACCTGAGTCACGTGGTGGGAGGAATGAGCGGGTTTATTGTGAAAGCAGAGAAGCAGGAGTGCTAATAGGTTCGAGCCACTATTATCAATAATATCATAAGGTATAAAAATATTTTTAAAAATTGGTATAAGGAAAAAAATCTTATAAAATTGTATATACTCATAGAATAAGAGAGTGTTCTTAGAAATTAGAAATTTAATCATAGAAATGAATAATATCAGCAGATGAACTTTATATTAAAGTAATATAAAAGTTATATTAAAGGTAATATAAAAGTTATATTAAAGTATATTAAAGTCTCACATCTCACTCCCACTAAGTAAAAGAAATGGAAAAGAAATGACAAACAGAAGATCTATAAGAATATGAGTCTACCAATCAGGAGATTCCAACAAGTTATTAACAAGTTTCTAAAGAGCAGATAGTAGAAATGATAAAAAAAAAAAATTCAAGCAAATTCCTGAGCACTCACAGATAAAATGTGCACGCTGAGTGTCCTACCCGGGTTCCTCCTACAGGGGATGAGCAGCCCCACACCATGACCTGCCCCAGGGACTTTCAGAAAGAGGCTGGAGAAGGACAGACCTTGGGGCCCTCAAGAGACAACTCAGGCCTGGAGGCCAGAAGACCCTGGAGCCAGGCCTGCCCAGTCCTCAGGGGAATCCAGCCCAGAGTCCAGGTCAGGCCCAGGTAAGGGAGGCACCACGGGCACAGACATTCACCTCAGTTGTTCATGGTCTCAAAGACGATGGACACAGAGAACAGGACACAGGAAAATCAACCATAGGGGAGCAGGACAGGAGAGAGTCCAAGGGTGAGGTGAAGGATCTGGGCCTTCAGCCCTGCCCAGGTGAGCATGACCCAGGCCCCAGGAGGCAGGACTGAGGCTGTGGGACAGGGGTCTGCCCAGGATGAAGCGGGTAGTATAGCTGGTACGTGTAATATGTTCCTGGAGATTCTGACTTCGGGGGAGATTTTGGAGGTGAATGAGCACAACAAGAACTAAGGTAATGAGGGAACAAGATAATTATAACTCCAGGTGCAATAAAAAAAATCAATCTAAGAAGGAAAACTGTCCTGGTCTACTCACTGCTCAACTGTGACTAGCTCTCATGTGGTCATAATGATGCAAAGCCTGGATCCACGTTGTATCTCAACAACCTACCAGAGGACCCTCAGGGGGCAAATACCCATGCTGTGCATTCTGAGGGGTCACCTCCAAGGCCTCCTTACCCCTCAGAGTCAGCTTCAGATCCTGGCTGAAGACTTCAATGTGAAGGAATAGAACATGGCGGCATTCAGGGAGCCCCCAAAAACAGCAGTTGGGAAGACAGCCAGCCAGGCAGCCACCCTGGGGAGGAAGCTGTGGCTGCTCATGCAAGAGAGAAAACACATGGAGGAAGCAAGTCACCAGGCCCTTCAGATCATGCCCCAAGTGCTTTGTGGTGCCCAAGCCCTGACACAGGAAACATCTCTTCTGAGAGAACACAAGACTGTGGTCAAAAAGGATAGTAAAAAATGTGAACAGGACACATCTCAATCTATGCAGTTGTCGGTAGAGACAAACCAGGCTAAGTCCAGAGAGCAACTGCTGCAGAACCTCCAAGAAGCAGACGTGTGAGCATGTTGGGAGCTGACATTGAGGAGACACTGAAAACTCAGACAGAGCCGAGATTTCTGCCAGGCTGACAGGCACGCGGAACAACTTAGTGGTGGTCTCCATCCTTCAGGCCGCTCAGAAAACTGGGTGCACTCGGGGGCTTTGAAGGCCAGGCTGGAGGCCTTGACTGGTCCCCGGTTGCATACACACCGCTCGGTGTGGTATTTTATATGAACATGTTTTGGACCCAAATTCATTGTAGAAAACTTAAATCTTGGAAAGTGAAACCTCCGATAATTTGGGGACACTGCATCAGATGCTGATGAGGATTTAGAACAATAGGGATGCCTATTCAGAGAAACAAATTGTTCCCCAAATGGCTGCCTAGTCAAGTGGGTCCAGTGAAGGACTGTCTCCCCTCCATCTCAGGAGAGGCTGGATTCCTGAACTGTCCTTCAGTTAAAGTAGGGCTCTGTGGGCAAATATCTCTCTTGTACAGAACAGGAAACCCAGGGGGACTCCTCCCTCTCTGACCAGAAAGTGGGTGCTGAGGGGCTGAAAAGCAGGAGGAAGTTGGAAAGAGCCCTCTCAGGAAGGGTGGGGGTGAGCTGACCTGGGCAATGGCATCTGGAGGTGGCAGGGCTGTGCCCACTGGGCTCTGTGCTCTTCAATTGAGAGAGAGAGAGAGAGAGAGAGAGACATACAGAGAGACTGACTCAGGAAGCAGCCTCAGGATCTACAACACACAAGGAAAGAATGAAACAAAATCTCTCCCAGAGTGAGTACTACAGTAATTTTTTCTCTCCCATTTGTAACATTTTTTTAAACAATTTATTATAAAAATTATAAATGATAAAAAACACTATTGCACATAAATTCTACATTATACTTATACACCTAATCAGAATAAAACATCTCTTCCTAAATTTTAAAAAGGAAGGCAGGTGTTGGTCGTCAGGCTCAGCACAGAGCTGAAGGGCTGGGCTCCCAGTCTGCTCTGGGCGGGGCCCTCACAGCCCTTCCTCCCTCCTCAGGACGCTGCTTTCTGTGGGGCCAACACAGGGTCTCACCCTTCTCTTTTGGGTGTGGCCATTTATTACATTGTAAATTCTGATGATTTTAAGATGGCATTTTTAACTATTTTCAGTGGGAAGTTGTGTCCATCCATCCAGTCTACCTTTGTCAGATGGAAATTCTAACACAAAACAGTTCAGTGACAAGGTGGCAGGTCTTAGAGAAGAGGCTCAGAGCCTGAGAACATGTGGAACATGTGGTTGAGGCTGATCTGCCAAGCGCTCTAGAGTGACAGGGAATCTCATGTCATTTATTTTTGACAATAACTAATATTTGCTTGTTCATGCACACACAGAGAACTCAAAAGAAAATCAAGACTATACAAAAATAAATAAGTCACATCATCCTCTGTTCAACCAAGTAATCTCTCTGGTTTGAACCCATTGCTGTTAGAAAGTTCTCTTTTCCCAGAAAAGTCTATCTATGCTTTAATGTTAGCATTAGCTGTAAAAGAGCCACAGGCTAGAAGAAAATATCTGCGAAACACATACCTGATAAAACACATGTTTTAGAATATATAGAATCCATAAAATACAACAAGAAAATAAATAACTTTTCAAAAATTGAGCAAAACTCTGAAGTTACCAAGGAACGTACATTGATACTCAACATCATATATTGAAAGACATATGTAAATGAAATGCAAAGGAAGCAACAAGGACATGCTTTACTCACCTCTAATTTAGCCTAAATCCAAAATCTAGTACAGCAGCCCTCATTTATCCACATGCGATTCCTTTCAAGCCCCCCAGGGGATGCCTGAACCACTAATAGGATGGATCCCTACACAGACGAAGATTTTCCCTATACATACATACATACATATGATAAAGTTTAATTTATAAATTAGGCACAATGAGATTAATAACAATAACTAAAATAAAATAGGACAATTACAACAATATACTAAAGTTGTGTTAATGTGGTCTCTCTCTAAATACCTTGTTACACATTTTGAAAATGTTTTGGACCCAAATTCATTGTAGAAAACTTAAATCTTAGAAAGTGAAACCTCAGATACGGGGGGCGGGGAGGGATACTGTGCACCAGGTGCTGACCAGGATTTAGAGCAATAGGGACGCCCATTCACTGCTGGCAGGAATACAAAATAGCCAAGGCCAGCCCCACCTCTGCTGGAGCAGGAAAGCCATCAGGGAGAAAACACAGGTCAGCGTCGTCGGGAAGGTCCCGGTGGGCAGGGCTGGGCCAGTCTCCCCACCGCCTCACATTATCCTAATATGACCCCAGACACATGAGGATGTGTTCTCTTGCAGCAAGAGAAACCAGGAGATCTTGAAGTCAGGACATGCAAATGAGATGAAATCTGTTCACTTAGTCCCCACAAGGCAAATATATCTCATACTGTAAAGAAAAATAATCACGAACAGAGGGAATCACATCAGTGTTGACATTCTCAATAGCCCACTGCAACCTCAGAAAGTTCCCCTCACAGCTTCCCCATAACCTGGTCCCACCCTCTCTGCCCCAGCCCCTCCCACCACAGGCCTCCAGGGTCTCACCTATAGGGGCTGTGAGATACATCAGAGTTCTGGGAACTGTTGCTACCTGGGGGAGAACAAAACAGAACCTGGTAAGAGCCAGAGAGAAGCGACTACAGGAGGAACTGATGGAGGGGTCACTCCCCCATGGGCTCCATCTACACTGTCCCAGGGGCTCAGGGACCAAACCCCTGATCCACACTTACCTGCAGCCTGAGTGTAGCTTCCTCCTTTTCCACCTGTTGGAACAAACATCCTGTGAGACTAGAAAGGAGTCAAGCCATGAAGTCCAAAAGGAATCCCCTAGTTCTGGATCACAGGGATGTTTCCAGAAATGTGCCTGAAGACCCAGGCCAGACTAGGAATATAATAAAAGGAAATGTGGGGCGAGTGCACCAACCATCTACTGGAGTCTGTCCTCAGCAGGGACCTCTCCTCTGACATTTGCTGGGAATCAGGATCTCATCCCCAGATTTATCAAAGCAAACAGTTGGTGATTCAATTTCATAAGTGCTTTACAAAAGACTGAGTGTTCTCAATTAGCTCCAGTTTGAGCAACAGGTGTATAGATAGTATTTCCATTAACCAGGTAGGGCAAGTTCTACCTGAGACCTGAAAGCCCCCAGTGGACAAGATCCCTGACTCCCTTCCCCACCTGGGCGCTTCTTCCTCCACATCACAGCTGCAGCCACCGCAGCTCCAGTGAGCACAGCTCCAAGGAGAACCAGGCCAGCAATGATGCCCACGGTGGGGATAGAGGACTGAGGAGGGGGCACTGGAAGAGAAGGGAAATTTCCAGAAAGGCTCCTAATTCCCCCAAGAAGCTCTGTACCCATGTCCTCCCCCTTACCCCATTTCAAGACTCGGGGCTCCAGCAGCCCCTTATGCTGCACACGGCATGTGTATCTCTGCTCCTGTCCAGAAGGAATTACCACAGCCGCCCTCTTCTGGAAGGTTCCATTCCCCCCAGGCCTGGTATCCACCAGCTCCGTGTCCTGGGTCAGGTCCTTCCCATCTCGCTGCCAGGTCAGAGTGATGTCCACAGGGTAGAAGCCCAGGGCCCAGCACCTCAGGGTGACCTCATGCTCAGAGGTGGGGTGGTGGGTCACATGTATCTTTGGGGGGTCTGAAAAGAAGGGTGAGAACATTCACACTTTGGGTTTTTCCTTCAAGGAGACTGAAGCAGCTTCAGTGACCATTCTCAGAATGGAGAGGGCAATGGAAAGAGGAAGCAGTAAATCCAAAAACCAGTGGAATGTGGGATAATCTCTTACTCCTTGGAAAGTTCTAGAATCAGGGTGAGAGCACAGGGTAGGAAGATGCAGGTCTCTCTGGAGGAGAGCACAGAGTTTTGCTCTTGATCTGGGTAGAAAGTAAATGAGGAATCGATGTTAAATATATTCTCAGACTTTAAACCTTGACAGAGAAACAAATTGTTCCCCAACTGGTTGCCTAGTCAAATGGGTCCAGTGAAGGATGGTCTCCCCTCCATGTCAAGAGAGACTGGATTCTTTGTCCTTCAGTTAAAGTCGTGCCCTGTGGGAAAGTCTCTCTCTAGTACAGAACAGGAAATCCAGGGGGACTCCTTCCTCTCTGACCAGAAAGTGGGCGCTATTCTGACCATGATTCCATTTCAGCTGTGGGGTGCCAGTCACAGGGGAGGTCAGGAGTCCTCTAGGCCCCTCTTACCTGAATGCTGTAGCACCTCCTTTCCCATCTCCAGGAATCTGAGCAGCCACTCTCGGCACCTTCCCTCTACAAAGTTCCTGAAGTTCTCAGCTGTGCTGCCAGCCTCCCACTTGCGCTGGGTGAGCTGAGCGGCCGTGTCCACCGCGGTCCAGGAGCGCAGGTCCCCGTTCAGGGCGATGTAATCGGCACCATCATAGGCCCACTGACTGTACCCGCGGAGGAGGCGCCCGTCGGTCCCCAAGTCGCAGCCAAACATCCTCTGGAAAGTGTGAGACCCTGTCCCCACCCAGCGGTCAGCCCCACGGTCACCCCAACCTGCACCATGATCACCACGATCTCCTGCCATGAATAAACCTAAACTGAAAATGAAACCGGGTGAAAGTCCCGCGGGCTCCTTCCCAGGTTGAAGGGCGGGGCAGGTCCCATAGCCTTGGGGTGCCCCTGGCCCTAGCAGGCTGGTGGGGGTGGGGTGGAAACCTGCCCAAGGTCCTGTCGCTCACCGTCCTGGCTCTGGTTGTAGTGGCCACGGAGGGTGTCCAGTTGCACTCGGTACCACTGTGTGTTGCGCTTTTGGATCCGAGTCTCCTCGTCCAGATCCTCCTGCCCCACCTGCTCCATCCAGGGCGCCCGCGGCTCCACACTCTGACCCGGGGAGTCGCTGTCGAACCGCCCGAACTGCGTGTCGTCCACGTAGCCCACGGCGATGTAATGGGGCTTCTGGCGGCCCGGCCGGGACATCGTGGTGTGGAAAAACCTCAGGGAGTGGGCGCCTGGGGCGGGAGGGGGGGAGTGAGACCACCCGGGGTGACCGTCCTCCCGCGTGGGGGCCGGAGTCCCAGTCTGAAGCGGACAGGTATAAGGAGGCCGCGAAAGGCTGAGTGACTTTGAAATGGGACGGGGGGACGAGAAGGGTCTAGACTTCGGGGCTCAAGAGGCAGGGCGGGAGGCTGGGAGGGGCAGGAAGGGGCCAGGGCAGCGTAGGATCCTGGCGGAACCACGGGGCTGGCGACAGCAGATAATGCACCTTTCCCGGGGTCCTGCGCCCCCGCCGGGACCCCCTAGCTCCCCACTCCGCAGCGGCCTTTTCCCTTCAGACCCCGCACTCACCAGCCCAGGTCTCAGTCAGCGCCAAGGCCCCAGAGAGCAGCAGCAGGAGGGTTGGGGGCGTCAAGACTGGCATCTGTTGGGTTTGGGGAGAATCCGAGTCCAGGTACATCGGTGGAGACTTTGCAACTGGAGCCGCGGGGATGCTGATTGGCTGCTCTGGAGACCTCCAGGCAATGGGGAGTGAGAACTGGGGTGAGTCACCAGTATCCAGGAAGGAGGGCCCCACACAGGTTGTGAGAAGGGGAAGTAAACCTGAGGGGAAATAGAGAACCCTCAAAGTAAACTTCCTGCCCAGACACCATGCTGGGACTGTGACCATGCCCTGACCCCTCCCCTCCCGCACCACGACCTCTGTCACACTGTCTCCCTGATTCAGGGCCCAGGGACTGAATCGGTGATTCTCAAATATTTTCCTTTTCTGCTCTATGTACAGTCTTACAAATGAGCCACGAACTCGGGTATAACTCTATGAGGTTTTACCAATCAATATTTATCGCTCTGGGAATAAAACCATTTTTAATGTAACTATTTCGTTTAGAATAATAATAAGCCAATGCATGTTAACAGAAAGTGTTTTGAAGAAAAATAACTATTTCTGAAAATAATCAGGGCAATAAGAAGAATGGATTTTTACATTTTATATTTTTGCAAGGGTCTTTCTTGTCTGTCTCATTAGAAGACAGATGAATTTTCATATTTTCTTTGCATTTAATCTGTTGTTTTGGTTGAAGTCTATAAAAATATACATACAGCCTCACAAAAATATGTAGTAGTAGTATTTTCAGAAAATTGTGCATGTTCCATTTTGATACTAAGTTAAAACTATACAACTGGAAGTGACAGAAGTCATGCTACTCATGTTGTCTGACAAAGGTCCTGGCATGGGGAAGATTCCTGAAAAGTCAGGACTCTTGGTAGCTGACTCCTGCTAGATTCTTCTCATTTGTTTATGGCTAGTTTCTACCATATATGGCAATTGTCAAAATATGCATTTAATAGTAAAACTGCAAATGCTGTTTGATCAATTACTGAATAACCAATTTGATGGCAAATGGCACTGCATGCTTCACTGATAACATTGGTTAGTTAGCATACAACTTCTTGACACAGGAAAAGGGGAAGGATGCAGATCTTTGAAAATGGCCTGGGAGAAACACCAGCCTAGCAGGCTGTCAGGCCTTGTTTAGACATGCTTATTAAGGAAGCAAACTTGTCTTTTACTTACATTTCCATGTCTATGGCTCCTTAGCAGGGAAAGATTTCCTTTTCCTTAACAGTTCCCGTTTCCTGAACAGTTCCCTTTTCCTTAACATTTTCCTTAACAGTTCCCTTTCAGTGACATTGGTATGGTAGCTGTTAGAGTATGCATTCAAGAATAAGTCAGCAACAATTTTGTGACTGCTTGAGCTAATAACCATGGCGGCACAAATAATGAACTTGGAAATAGCCAATGTTACCACTACTGATATGTCACATATTAACCGTTCTGGGAACCAAAAGCTAAAACCATCTCCCGGCCCTGCCTCTGATGAAATATTTGTAGTTCCTTTAAACAACAATCAGCAATCCTACAGAAAAAGAAATTTTCCCTTGATTGTAAAGTTAGATATGGAAACTAGGCTGATGAGATAAGTATAGGAGTAATAGGTAGAAAAACTTTTTTGCCCTGCACCCAAACCCAGGGTTACTTGCAGCTGGATGGGGGCAAGAGCGTCTTCACAGGTGTCGGCTGCACTTGACCAGCAGCCAGGGTCGGGGTGACAGCCCCAGTTTGCAGTTCTTTTTTTTTTTTTTTTTTTTTTTGGTAGTTTCTTTCTTTAGTGCTGCAATAAACATAGGGGTACAGGTGTTCTTTTGAATCAATGTTTTTGTGTCCTTTGGATAGATCCTAGGAGTGGAATTGCTGGGTCATATGGTAGCTCCATTTTTAGTAGACTGAGGAACTTCCACACAGCTTTTCATAGTGGTTGGACCAGTTTGCACTCCCACCAGCAGTGTGGGAGAGTTCCTTTTTCACCACATCCTCACCAACATTTGTTGTTGTTAGTTTTTTTGATATGTGTCATTCTTACTGGTGTAAGGTGGTATCTCTGTGTGGTTTTGATTTGCATTTGAACATGGACAGTTTGTTCAATAAATGGTGCTGGGAAAACTGGACAACCACATGCAAAAAAATGAAACTAGACAACTACCTCTCACCATGCATAAAAATCAACTCAAAATGGATAAAAGATCTGGACATAAGACCTGAGACCACAAAATATATAGAAGAAAATATAGGTTAAACACTCCAAGACATACATCTCAGTAACATCTTTATTTCATTATTTTTTAAAAGATTTATTTATTTATTTATACAAGCACTGGGTACAGTCAGAAGCGCGGGAGGGTGAGAGAATTCACCAGACCCAGAGCGGGGAACAGAACAGGCAGATTGACGAAGTACACTGCTGAGGGGAGCAGCGGGTGCTGCAGGACAGGTCTGTGCACCTTGTGGGACCCTCACCTGGTGGCCGGGGATCGAACAGGTGCTGCAGAAGCTGCGGGCAGCTTCGCAACCCAGCACTCAACCGCTGCGCCACCGGGGAGGCCCCTCAGTAACATCTTTAAAGACTCATCACCCAAAGCAAAGAAAATGAAGGAAAAGATGAACACTTGGATTAAATCAAACTGAAAAGCTTCTGTACAGCAAAGGAGACATTAACCAAAACAGAGCGACACTCCACTAACTGGGAAAAAATATTGGCGCTCCATACAACTGATAAGGGACTGATCACAAAGATATACAAAGAACTCACATGACTCAACAAAAACAAAATAAAATAAACAATGCAGTCAAGAAATAGGCAGAAGAATTTAAAAGACATTTCTCCAAAGAGGAAATACAAATGGCCAACAGGCATATGAAAAAATGTTCAACATCCCTTATAATCAGTTTGCGGTTCTTACTTTAACCTGAGGATGATTGTCTGCTGGCATATGTCACTGGGCCAAGGATTTCTTGCAACTTTATCTGCAAAGGGTTAATTGACTTTCCATAGCAATGGAAAAAAAACATTAACCAGTCTGTGTGTCCAACTTGTAGCTCAGACCATCCTTCAAGCGTAGCTTTATGAAATTATTCCTCTGGGAGCAAATTGCTTCTCTAGATTCCCCCCTTTTTGTTTTAAAAGTTGTGTTTTAAGGAGTCCATTGGCTCTTTCAACTATAGCTTGTCTCGTAGGGCTATAGGGGACACCAGTCACAAGTTTAACAATCCAAGAAAGTAGGAAAGAATTAAAGGCTTTGGAAATATAAGCCAGTTCATTATCGGTTTCCCATGACTACAAGGGCAGAAGATACTTCCTAACATGTTTAACAGTTTCCCTTGATTTTGTTAAAGCATAAATTAATCCAGAATAGGTGTCTATAGAGACATGAATGTATTTGAGACCCAAAAGGATCATAATGAGTAATGTCCATTTGTCAAATCTCATTACTTTTGAGTCCTGGGGCTTCTGTACTATTCCTATCTTTTGCAGCAGTGGCTGGAAGAGCCAACAGACTGCTAGTGTGGAATTTGGCTATGATGTCCTCTGTGTCATTGTAGGCCTTGAAGGTCGTGTCCAAATATATGGAGAAAAGGCTCTGAGGCACTTGATCCGGTCTCTGGATCTTGCAGCTGATGTCAGGGCAAGACTGGCTAATGAAATGAATTGCTAGAATGGCTTGTCTCCCTACAGTCTCTGGATCCAGATGAATATACCTTTTTCATAGCTTCAGCAAACCTAGCCTGAAATAATGCAGGATTTTTTTGGCTTTTAAGTAACTTCCCTCAGTTTTTCATTAAGGACTGGCTTAAGAGTTATCTTCTGCATGCCCTGAGGAGACAGGTAATCATATGTAGGAGACAGGTGATCACATGTTCCCTGCTTCTATGACCAGAGTCTTAGAGTTGTGAACTCTTACTCCTTTTACTACCCACTCTCACCCCCTCTGGTAGCCTCAGTTCTGCAGCCAGAATCCAAGGGCTTGGTTTGGTTTATCTCCTCCTTTGCATTGTTTCTTTATATTATACATATCGGTGAAATTATCTGATATTTGTTGTTCTCCTTCTGATTTCACTTAGTATGATTTTTCCCCCCAGTTCCATCCACATTGTTGTAAATTCAAGATTTCATCTTTTTTTTCCAACTGAGTAGTAATCCATCAAGTATATTATACCACATATTCTTCCAGCTTCTTCTCCTCCCTGTTCAGCTCCTCCCTTGCTTGGGTGGGGAAGGAACATGGACCCTCCCCTTCTCCTGGGAGCACCCTGTTGCACACTCCTCTATTGTTAAGCACATTGGTTGTTTCCATAATTTAGCTATTGTAAATATTGTTGCAATGAACACAGAGCTCATATAGCCCTTCAAATTAGTTTTTACATTCTTTGGATAAATACCAAGGAGTGGAAAGCTGGGTCATCTGGCAGATGTATTTTTTAATATTTTAAGGAACTCCCAAGCTTTTCTCCTTAGGGCTGGTAGGGCTGGACCAATTCCCACCAATGTATGAGGGTTTCTTCTCCCCACATCTTGCTAACACTTGTTATTTCTTGTCTTTTTAATATGAGCCATCTCACAGGTGTGAGGTGGTGTCTTATTGTGGTTCTGATTTGCATCCCCTGATTTGTGATGTGCATTTTCCATGTGTCTGTGATCATATGCATCTTCTTTGGAGAAGTTTGTGCTTAGCACCTCTCCCCACATTTTGATTGGGTTAATTATATTCTGGTTGTTGAGTTATGTATGTTATTTATGTAATTTGGATGTATGATGTGCAAATATTTTCTTCCACTCAATATGATGTTTATATTTAATGAGTTTCCTTCACTGTGTAGGAACTTGTTAGTTTGATGTGGTTCCACTGGTCTATATTTGCTTCTGTTTCCTAGGAAAACAGAAGACATTGAGGGCAGTGAATCTACTCTGTAGGACACAATATGGTCCACCATAAGAAAAGCCAAGGGCCGTGAGAGATGATGATGTGCAGGTTCATCATGTGACAGATGTGCTACTATGGTCTTAACATGATTTGGACATAATCTGTGAAATATTTTACAAGATGTCCTTCCCTAGACAACATGCACACAAAAGAAAATTTTACATCAAGAATATACATAAACACAAATACACACACCCTAGCCCTGCAGTGAGCCAGGTGACCTATCCAAAACCAGTTACCAGGGAAGATTTTTGAAAGTTTCTTTCAAAGACAATCACTGACTGGCCATACAGTCCAGCTATTTACCCAACTTATTTGGAAACTTATGTTCAAGAGAGAAAAAAAAAACCCTGTATGGAAGTAAATGTTTACAGCAAAACACCCACTAAGTGTGAGCTGTCCATAGTAACGTCCTTCCAAAGACAACAGTAACTACTAAATAAATGGGAAAAAAATCGCGCATATTTGTACATTTGCTGAATTGATGGAGAACAGCACTTTGCCTCTGTGGTCTTCTTTTCCCAAACCCATTGCCCTGGGCAAAAGACCTCAAACTGAGGCCATTACTCCTGAGCAGCTCTCCTCACAGACGCCAGTGTCACCAAAAGCAGGAAAGTCTGAAGACCTGTGAGCCAGAGGCACTTAAGGAAACCAGGCAGGGACTTCATGTGGTGTCCTGGATGGGATGTCAGAGCATAAAAACAACAATAGGAAACATTAAAGGAACCGGAATAAAGTGTGGGGTTTATTGAAACTTCATCAGTATCGTTTCCTTAGCTTTCACAAATCACTTAGTAGTCATGTGAGATGTTAAGTTTGGAAATGATGTGGGTTATATAGCAACTCTACTACCTTTGCAACTTCTCTATAAATTTGCCATTATCTTTTAAAATACTGTTAACAAAGCTATGGGTTGTAGAAGGAAAAAGTGCTCTACTTTCCAGTTTTCCCAGATTTTGCTATGAAGGGACTGGAGAGAGGGTCCCAGGGAAAAGCTGGAAACCTCACACCAGGGCAGGCTCCAGAGTCTCCTCTCCTCTGAGCCCCACTTCTCTGACTCCCCACGGAGCATCTCAGCCCCAGGACGCCGCCCTCCAGGACCCCCAACTCTGCCCACCTCAGCCCCCGCCCCATCCTTGAATGAACGTGGGTGACCTGCTAGGTACATTTGGTCGCACCATCCTTTCAGTACTGCGGACCTCCTAAATTGGAGGAGCTCTGTTCCCTCGTACCGGCAGGCTCCTCAGAGGATGGCAAACTTGTTTGCCTCTATCTTCGTCTCCCACCGCCCTAACTGGGCAGATATACAGTCCATGCTGCATACTTTATTAACGCTGGATGAGCAGAGGATGGTATTCAGGAAAGCCAGGGAGGAGGCTGACCGTCTCCACCAACAGGATAGGCAGTCCCCAGAGCCGGAGGTTGTTGTCCCAGAGGAAGATCCTGGATGGGACCCCAACAATGGAGAAACGGCGATGTTGGATCTGTATAAAAAATGTTTATTGGTAGGACTGCAGCAGGGAATCCCCAAACAAAAAAACTTTAACAAAATATTACAACTCTAACAAGGAGCTAATGAGGATCCGTCAGAGTTCCTTGAGAGGATTATTCAAAGGTACACTAACCACACAGATATAAACTGAGATGCCCCAGAAAATGCTCGTCTGATCATTATGGAGTTCATTACCCATAGTGCCCCAGACATAAAGAAAAAGTTAGCTAAGGTGGACGGCGTCACAGAGATGAGTCCGTCCCAGGTAGCGGACTTGGCATTTAGGGTTTATAATAATAGAGAGGACAGGAAACTGAAACCTGCAACTGTTTTCTTACAAAGAGAACACAGAACAGGGTTTCAGGGAAACAGTAATGGACAGAGACGTGAACCCCTAGGAAGAAATCAGTGTGCTTTCTGTAGGGAAGAGGGACATTGGAAGTACAGTTGTCCCAGGTTACAGGGAAGCGGCAGATGCAACAATTATAGAAGGCAGGATAGAAGACTGAGATCCCCAAGATATGATGATTCACATAGGGGTTACAGGAGGGAACATAGAAGGAGTACACAGAACCAGGAACCAAGGAGAGAGGAAAGAAGACAAATGTTAGCACAGAGTAGAGGCTCAGATGACAATAGGGAATACAGACAGAGAAGGAATCGAGAGCCCAGTACAGAGGAAAGGAGACAAATGACAGCACAGGGTAGAGCCTCAGGTGAAGATAGGAGGGAATATAGACAGAGTAGAAGGAATCTAGAGCCAAGGTCAGAGGAAAGGAAACAAATGATAGTTCATGGAGAAAGTTCAGATGCAGAATAGGGGTGCCCAGGGGCTCCACTAGATCTAGAGAAGCCCATTAGAATAACCCCCTCAAGAGCCCCGGGTAACACTCGCCTGTGGGGGATCGTCTGATTGATTTCTTGGTGGACACTGGAGTGACATACTCAGTTTTAAATTCAAAATTAACTAAAATGAGCAAAGAGACTGTAGCAGTCACTGGGATTACGGGAAGGCCACGACAGAAAGCCTTCTTACAACCTTTGGAGTGCCGGCTGGGCACCACACAGCTCCAGCACATCTTCCTATACATGGAAGAGTGTCCAGTCCCTCTTCTTGGTCATGACCTTTTAAGTAAGCTCAACGCATGAATTATATTCTCACCAAAACATCAGAGGCTTCACCTACAGGTACCTCCAGAGCATGATCTGCGGTTCCAGATGTTACTTACTCAAGATATTCCACCAAAAGGTGAAATTTTACCTCCAGAAATTGTTGAAAGAGTAAGTAAATGGGTATGGGCTGATGGAACCCCAGGACGTGCGAAAAATGCGGAGCCTGTAAAGATAGAAGTGATAGAGGGGAGCAGAACCCCGAGGAGGAAGCAATACCCCTTAAAGGAGGAGGGCTTGAGGGGAATTGAGCCAGTATTGAAAAGGTTCCTTCAATCTGGACTCATTCGGCCCTGCCGCTCACCGTACAACACTCCAATTCTGCCAGTGAAGAAACCCCATACAGGTGAGTACTGTTTTGTCCAAGATTTAAGGGCCATTAATGACATTGTTCGGGATTTACATCCCACTGTGCCTAATCCCTACACTTTATTAACTGCCATACCTGGTGACTTCAGGTGGTTTTCGGTATTAGACCTGAAGGATGCCTTTTTCTGTATCCCAATAGATGTCCAGGATCAACTGCTTTTTGCCTTTGAGTGGCAAGACCCTAAGTCCAGTATTGCTGGACTGTGCTTCCACAGGGGTTTAAGAACTCCCCAACTATTTTTGGGGAAATACTGGCGAGGGATCTCAGGAAGGTTCAATTAAACAAGGGTGTCTTGTTGCAATACATAGATGATTTATTGATTGCAAGTCCAGACTACAAATTTAGTCTGGAAAATACCATAGTGGTACTGAACCACATAGCAGAATGTGGCTATAAGGTGTCACCTCAAAAGGCACAGATCTGTAAACAAACGGTGACTTATTTGGGATTTGAAATTAAGAAAGGCAGACGGAGCTTGATGATGGAAAGGAAACAGGTAATTTCAACCCTTAAAGTCCCCAGCAACCGGCGACAGTTGCGTGAATTTTTGGGTATGGCTGGGTTTTGCAGGATTTGGATTCCTAACTTTGGATTAATAGCAAAACCCTTATATGATGCTCTCAAAGGCCTGGACTCTGAACTTTTGTCTTGGACCCCAGAATGTCAAAAGGCCTTTGATGAAATAAAAGTAAAGTTGATCTCAGCACCAGCATTAGGGCTTCCTGATCTTAGGAAGCCATTCAGACTTTATGTACATGAGAGACAGGGGGTTGGTCTAGGAGTGCTAATCCAATTGTTGGGGCCAGAAATGCAGCCCGTTGCATATCTGTCCAAACACTTGGACCACACCAGTAAGGGATGGCCTCCATGTTTGCATGCTGTGGCTGCCACTTGTGATCTCTTACATGAGGCGGAGAATTTTACATTAGGTCAGCCCATCACTGTGTGTGTGCCACATCAGGTCTTGACATTGCTGGTGGACTTTGGTTGACTGCCGGGCGAATGGGAAAATATCAAGCAGCTCTGTTGGACAATCCTAATGTGAAGCTGCAGGTTTCTAGTTCCCTGAATCCCACCACACTGCTTCCAAGCAATGCAGATGGACCTGAGGATGACACTTTAATCCATAACTGTTTAGAAACCATAGACACAGTGTATGCCAGCCGACCAGATCTGACTGACCACCCTCTGCCAGATCCAGAGTGGGAGCTATTTACAGATGGCAGCAGCTTCATGGACCAAGGCTGTCGATGTGCGGGATATGCAGTGGTGACGCTCCAGAACACCGTGGAGGCCAAGGCTCTTCCGGCAGGTACATCAGCGCAAAAAGCTGAATTAATAGCCCTGAGCCGTGCATTGGAACTCTCGAAAGGTAAAAGAGTCAATATATTTACTGACTCCAAGTACTCATTTATGATTCTCCACATGCATGGGGCCATTTGGAAGGAGCGGGGACTCCTTACTGCCAGTAACAAGGATGTCAAACACCCATTAGAAATCCTGGCCCTGTTAAAGGCAGTAGCTTTACCATCAGCTGTTGCTGTGATGCATTGTCCTGGCCACCAAAAGGGTGGGTGTGACAGGCAAAGGGCAACAGGGCAGCTGATAGGGTGGCTAAGGCCGCTGCCCGTTCTGCTCTCCAGGGTGCACTCATCCCTCTTGTGGACCTGACTCAGTATGCTCCTGAATACACCAAGCAGGATGAGGAGAGAGCTCGTGCATGGGGATTTACTGAGTTTGACCCCAGCTCCACTTGGAGAGTAAACTCCCACGGGATGATACTCCTCCCGGAGGCCCTCGTATATCCAGTGCTAAAACATCTTCACAAAGGATCTCACTATGGGAGAGATGCCTTATTAGAAACAGTGCACCCATATTTGAAGGGCCCATATTTACACAAAATAGCACAATGGATCACCCGAGGTTGTGAATTATGTGCCAGGAATAACCCCAAGACTGACTCCCACCCTAAAGCCATTGGGGTTCAATATCGGGGCAAGTGTCCTTTTGAGGACTGGCAGGTGGACTTTACGCAAATGCCTAGAACAACAGGCAATTTCAAACACCTCTTGGTTTTTGTGGACACGTTCTCGGGATGGGTGGAAGCATTTCCCACAAAGACGGAAAAAGCTTCCGAGGTTACAAAACAGCTGTTGAAGGAGATAATTCCTCACTTTGGGTTGCCCGACTCCATCCAAAGTGATAATGGGCCGGCATTCGTCTCTGACGTTACTCATGCAGTAAGCAGTGCGTAACAGATAAACTGGAAATTGCATGCTGCATGGAGACCGCAGTCTTCTGGGCAAACAGAAAAGATGAACCACACCTTGAAGACAACCTTGGCAAAACTGTGCCAAGAAACACAACTTCGTTGGGACCAGGTACTATCCCTTGCCCTCCTCCGCATAAGAGTGGCACCTAGAAGTGGGCTACAATTAAGCCACTTTGAGATTGTGTTTGGAAGACCCTTCCAGGCCTCAGTTCTGAAAGTCAGTCTGGAAATAGCACAAGATTGCCGGATCACACAATATGTGAAACACATCCAGGAGGTTCTGGCAGTAATTCATAACTTTGCAACCTCGAGGATCTCTATGCCTCTTGATCAACCATTGCATCCCTTCAGACCTGGAGATCAGGTCTTACTGAAGACTTGGCAGAGCGGGGTGCTCAAAACCAGCTGTCAGAAAAATGGACTGGTCCCTATGATGTTTTACTGAGCACACATACTTCTCTGAAACTTGCAGGCATAAAACCCTGGGTACATCATTCCAGAGTTAAGAAAGCCCCAGGAGGAACTGACCCAGAGACGAAGTCCCATTGGTCTTGTGAACCCATTGAGGACTTGAGATATTTGTTTAAGAAACAGACAAAAACTTGAATGTTACTGACTTCTTTTCCAGTTATTGTTGCAGGATACCCAAGGACTCATTGTTTTCTAAAAAAACCCTGAGAAGAAAACTAACATTCTCTAAACACTCTTCTTCCTTTCAAAGTTTAGGAGACGTGAAATAACATCTAGGATCATGCATATGCTGCCAGTATTTTTTTTTACACAGAAAGGTGTTCAATCTTGATTTTAGTATTTCCTTTCAACTTTTTGTTTTTAACTTTGAGACTTTTTTTTTCTTTTCTCTGCTTGTTTTTGTTACTTTGGCCTATGAGTGAAAGTGCAGTTGTATGGGATATCCCACGCATGATAAATGGTAACTAAAGAGCTCTTTGTGTCTATATGTTTTGTCTCTATGTCTTTTCCTTGTGTCCTTGTCTTGGCCTCCAGTGGTTGACAAATTGGTATACATGGAGCCCATAGACGGTGGGAAAAAAAAAAGAGTCTCCAGTTATGAGGAAACACAAAGGTTATGGTTTCATTGTCAACATTGTACTACTGAACTAAGCCGGTGCCTTCATAGAGATTGAACATTGTTGTTTCTGTTATTTTTCTGATATTTATGGCAAAGCTTCCCAGAAATATAAATTCAAGTACAAATTTGGTAGCCTGTCATTTGGCTGATGCAAGGAAATTTTGTGGAACCTCAGTAGAACTCCTGAGACACTCCACAAAGTTTCTCCCTTTCCTCCTGGGAAAGGCATTAGATGAATTTGTTCTATTTGGCTTACCTAGTGGAGTAAAACTAGAAGGGAAGCATTGTCACTTGGGAAAACGGGTAACACCTTGACCTGATATGAATGTAAATTGTCAATGATGATTGTCACCTTGTACTATTGTATACTTCAATTGTTTAATATCTACAGAAATTGTTTCTGGAAAATAGGGAGAAAAGGTCTCAACAGATTCCTATTGATGGAAGTGTTGAGAGTAAAACTTTCCTACAACGGACTGAATAGAGTTGGAAATACACCTGATATTGACTAAGTTTTCTTTGACATAATACTGGTAAGTTTTTTTTGCATTTTGTTTTGAATCCACAAAGTTTTCTTGTTTTGGTGACCAGGATCTGCAGCAAGGTTGCAATTTTTTTTCCAGCAAAGCTAACTTGTGTTTGCATTTTCTCTCCCCTTGATACCAACACAGCATAAAAATAGTGGTAGTAATCTTTTACTACTTACCTCAGAGTCTGTTTTTGCATAACTTCCATAGGGATTTTGTTTGCTTAAACTAAAAAAATTGGACATAAGTTTCATTGTGTGGTTTTGAGTGGAGTTCTTCCAGAAAGTTGAAATGGAGCTGAACCAAGAAGAGGAGAACCTGTTTGCTTTGTTTGTAGGGTTCCAGAGACCTCCAAAGAAGGTGAGGAAGCTGCCTCCATTGGCAAGACTGGACAGCCCAGCCAATGAAAAGTCCCTGGTACCCTTGAGAAGAGGAAAACCCAGGTGGAGTCTGATAAGACCAACTTTGTTCCTGAAGCCTACATGGACCGGATGCCAATGGTTCGCTCTGATCCTATATGGAGTATTCCAGCAAAGCTAGCTAAAATTGCTGTTCAGTTATTCTGCCCTGTGATTTTATGCAAAAACAGGTAATATGGTTTAAAAGTACCTTTAGTTTGCAAACTTTGACTATGCTGTTCAAAAATTTGGGATCAAGGTTGCGAGAATTTGTTTTTACATAAGTTAAACCATTTTAAGAATTTTTTTTTTTTCTGTGATTTTGACATATTTGCTGTCTTGTTCTGGCTAATGCCTCCAGATTTTTTTTTTTTTTTTTTTCCAGCTTGGACTGATGAACTGTTTTTCCAGGAAGGGAGGACTTTTGCTTTCCACAATGAACAATGCCTGGAGGGACTGGTTTTCCTTCACACTGGAACCCTGGAAAATTTTCATCTGAGACAAAATCCCAGCATCCATATATCTGATATTCATCACCATGGAAATGGTGGCAAAAAGTGAAAGGGGGGAATTGTTAGGGAGAAAGGATGTCCTGAGATAATCACATACAGGCTTTGTGGACTCCACCCCCACTCCAGACCAAAGCCATCAGGACATTGGGAAAGACAAATCCTGTCACCACCAAAGGGAGGGTGGCTGGGACCTGAGAGTGCAGTTAAGCAGCCAGGTGTGGTAAAAAAACCAAACACGTGGGCCTTTGGGGTGGCTCTCTCCTCGCCTCCTGGCTTCACGGCTCCTGGCTTGCAGCCAGCTCTCAGAGTGCCATTTGGGATTCCAGATCGGCGGATCAGGTAGGACACATTTAAAACTTTGTCTCCCACTTTTCTCCCTGAGTTGTACATTTCCTCATTTGCCCTTCCCTTGTAAATAAACCTTTTATTAACCTTTAGCGTCTGCCTGCAGTAGAGTATTGATAAGTCCTTTTAAGCATGTGGGTGAGGACCCACAGTCAGGCACCCCGTTTTGTATCCAGGCTGCTCTATAACACTAATTTTATAAAAAAATGTAATATTTGTATCATGCATTGCCATTTGTCATCAAATTGTTTATTCAGTAATTGATCGGTATTTGCAGTTTTACTTTTAAATACATATTTTAGCAATGGTAGAAACTAGTCATAAAGAAATGAGGAGAATCTAGCAGGAGTCAGCTAACAAGATTCCTGACTTTTCAGGAATCTGCCCCATGCCCGGACCTTTGTCAGTCGACACGAGTAGCATGTCTCCCCATAATTCACTAAAATTGTGGGGGAATTCTTGAATCCTTGGGAAAGCACAGTCCAACAATACTGGGAGATTATTCGAGATCAGGATCTTGCCACTCAAAAGCAAACATTAATTGAGACTCTTTTTCCAAAGGAATACAAAAGAAGGCATCTTTCAGGTCCAGCACTGAAAACCATTCGTAGTTGTTAGGGAGTGCTGTTAGTAAAGTGTAAGGGTTGGGCACAGAGGGATGAAGATCTTGGACCACTCCATTTACTGCCCTCAGATCTTGTACAAACCGATGCTCCTCAGAGTGAGGTTGCTTTATTGGCAGAATGGGGGTGTTGTATGGTGACCTACAAGGGTGAATGAGCCCGTGGTCTAGGAATCGAGTCAATATTGGTTGGATTCCTTTTAATGCTTCCCTTTTCAAAGGATACTGTTTTTTATGAGGTAGGAAGCTTTCTCCTTCAGTCTAATTTTTATGGGAGTTACATTTATTGCTCGTCCTGGAATCCCATCCGCCCATACGGAGCTACTCACTTTTTCGCAGACTTCTGACGGGATAGATTCTGCATCTATTTCTTCACCAATCAGCAAGGTTGGAAGTTGCAAAGCATTCTCTGAAGGTACTTGTAGATGAAGCTGTTGTTCTTTTGGTGAGAAGGAAATTTGAGCATTTAATTTACATAACAGGTCTCGTCCCAAGAGTGGGATTGGGCAGTCAGGCATGTAGAGAAATCTATGTTTCATGGGCTTTTCTCCCATGTGACACTCCAATGGTTGTAAGAAAGGCTGTTGCTGTACTTGGCCAGTAACTCCAACCACCACTATGATTTTGTCACTAAGTGGAACCCATTTGGAATTAAGAACTGAGTATGTAGCTCCAGTGTCCACCAGCAAATCAATTAATCTGTTCCCCACTGTCAGTTTTACCGGGGGCACTTGTGGGGAAAAAGGAATAGAAGCTGCAGCTTCCACATGGAGTCCCGGGCCCCTCTAATCGTCTCCTGAATCAGGGGCATACGCGACCATTTGTCTGTTTAAGGTTCCCTTTCTGCTTTTCCAAGTTCCTCTTAATTTTGGACATTCTCTTTTCCAGTGGCCATCCTCCTTGCAATAGACACACTGTGTGTCTAAGAGCCCCAGTCTTCCCTTCATTCCCCCTCTTCGCCAGCAAACTCTGCGCATGGTTGTGCTGTGGTGGCAAACAAGATGCGCACAGGCTTTTGCCTCTGCTCTTCACAAGCATTATATACCTTGAATGCAATATCTACCAGCTGAGAGGAATTCACACCTATTGCTCCATCTATGCGCTGTGGTTACGACGAATGTCCGGGGCGCTTTGCCCGATGAAAGTCGTGTTAACCATGCGCAAATTCTCTGGGGCCTCTGGATCAGCATCAGTATATTTCCTATATGCCTGATAAATGTGCTCTAGAAATTCAGAAGGATCCTCATTTGCTTTCTGCTGAATCTCCTGACTTTGTTTAGTCAGGAGACTTTTCTGTTTAGGTATGCCCCTCCTCAGGCCTGCCAGGATGCATCTCCAATAATGGTTAATTTTAGCTTGACCTGTATTAGTATTTAGATCCCAATCTGGTTCTGCCATAGGAACAGCAGCCAGTGGATCTGGTGTCTGGTTAGGGTCCTCGCTATGGAGATTCTGGGCATCCTCCTTTGCTTTTTCTATTACCAGCTGGCGTTCATCTGCTGTCAGCAAAATACTTAGCAACGTCTGGACATCTGCCCATGTAGGGTGGTGGGTTGCAAAAATGGTGGTGAATAGTTCAGTCATTTTCTGTGGGTCATCCCTATAGGCCGGGTTAGAGCTCTTCCAATTTAAGAGATCCGAAGTTGAAAAAGGGGCTGTAGGTTGCCCTACAGCTGGTTGCCCTTCATTATTCAATCCCCCTATGGGGTATTGACGCAAGGGAAATTGCCCTACTCCAACTGCAGAGGCTCCCTGACCAAATTGTGTTCCTGTCCTAGTCTTATAAGGGGAGACCTCATCTGCCCCAGTTCCTTGGTCAGGGGGTTCAGGTTGGGTATCCCCTGCCGTGAGGGCATCCTCAGGTAAAGGAGGATATATTGGTGGTGGAGGCTGTGGAAATGCTTCAAAAGGTGGGGGGCATGAATTCATTAAGGTTATATCCCTGAACTCCTCCTCAGTTTTTTCTTCCTGAGTTTTACTATCCTGACAAATAATTTTCCTTTGCATCATCAAAGTCACCCCCCCTTCCTTATTTTCTTTCATATGCAATTGCATAAATGCCTGAACAAATGGAATTTCATCCCATTTTCCTGATCTCTGACAGAATAGTTCTAACTGTGAAACAGTATAATAGTTTAAGGATCCATGGACAGGCCATCTTTCCTCAGATTCTAACAAGTACATAGGCCAAGCAGTATTACAATAGTCCACCATTTTCCTTTTCGTCATAGGTTTATAACTGTAAGTCGACCATTCAGTTAATATCTTACCCAATGGGCTTTCAGGTGGAACAGAAACGGTGCCTCCTATAATTTCAAATCCCTGGCTTTTTAAAAGAAATAACAAACAGGAAACTCTAAATATCAGATACCAAACAAATATAAAATAAAGACACCAAACGTTTCCCAATTCCCACTCAACCAGGCCTATCACACCAAAGAGCACTCCAAATTGAGGGAGACTCATAGACTCCCTCCCAAACTGGGGAACTGAACTCCCTCTGCGAGGGGCTCAGATTCCCCCCAAATGTGTGAAGGCAAAGGTCTCAGCATGCACACCAGGGGAACTTACCTAAATGCCAGGGAGCCTCCGTCTACTAATCCAGTTTCCTTCTCCTTAAAAGTCTCCAAAGCAGAGAAAGGGGGACCACTTTCCCGCCAGGGAGGAAATGGGAGATTCCCCGGAGGAAATAAAACTCCAGCAGCTGTTGGGAATGTTCCTTATCCTCCTAGGGAAACAGTCTCCCCTTCTGGCAGGATGTCATCCAGGTTGCCCCAAACCCCACTCAGTGTGGACGGGTAAGCCCTGGCGCGCTGCATGGCCAACTGCTCCGTCCGTTGGCATCCACCTCCTGGCTGGCTCACCAAAATTGTTACCGAACGCCGGCCTCAGTTTCCCTCAGCCAATAAAAGGAAACCGAGTTTGAGGAAAAGGAAAGCGGTTTTATTTGTCAACAAATGACGGCAGCCGACTCATGTCTGAAAGACCACCGTCCTGCTCCTTGGCAGTGGGCAGGGGTATTTATACAGGGGGAAATGGGCAGGGGTCTGCGAAGGGGAGGAGGAAGTGTCCACACAGAGACAAGTGGGCACCCGCTCAACACAGAGATGGATGGGTACCAGCTGGTTTTCATCAAGGGAAGGGGGAAGGTGTCAGCACAGAGGCAGGTAAGGGGAAGGGTCTTCACAGAGGCCGATGGGTGTCAATGCATCCATCTTAAGGGAAGGTGAAGGTGTCAGCATGTAACAGGGTGGTCCCCAGGAAAGGGAGAGGTTCCAGGTTCCCTGCCCCACCCAAGGGAGGGTGGAGCTGAGCAGGAAGAGAAGAGGATGCAGAGGAGACTGAGGAAGGAAGGAAGCAGGATGGAGCCAGAAGGAGACCTGGAGGAGGCACATGGAGCAGAGAGACATGTGAAGAAACTGCGCTTGTCTTTTGGTCGTGGACTGGGTGACACAGATGTGGGTGAGACCCGTGGGGAGGTGACAATGGCAGCTTTTATCTTGATGTTGATTTTGCTCTTTTCCTTCCGGGCTTGTCTGGTTGTTTCTGACCCTTTTCTGTTGGTCTGCACTGGAAGATGCTTTAGACTTGTGGCAGGCTTTGGGGCCTTGCTCTGGGCCAATCCCATTTGGATGGAGTTTTACCCACGAGGGGACGGGTAACTTTGGGTGCTTGATTTAGAAACTAGATTCTTTGCTTTTCTTGTATTGTTTCCTAATTGTATTAAAGTTCCTTCCCATTAAAGTCTCATGTTTTGTGTTGATGTGGCGGATGGCAGAACCCTATATAAAATAGGCAGGTTTGCGGGGTTTGGGCTGCCCCTCTCCCTGCCCTATAACAAGCACAGAGAGGGGTGATCACCAGCTTGTTTTCACTGGGAAGAGGAAGAAGGGTTTGGATGGAAACTGGTGGGCACCAGTTTGTCTTTCTTCCCAAGAGTAGGGGGAAGCTGCAACAAAAGGGAAAGACAAGCTATTAATCCTGTTAATACCAGATAAGGGGGGTTGCAAGAAATGGGGGAAAGACAAACTTGTTAACTGTATCACAACTACTGATATGTCACATATTAACTATTCTAAAAACTAAAAGCTATAACCCTCTCCGGGCCTGGCTCTGATGAAATATTTGTAGTTCCTTAAAACAACAATCAGCAATCTTAGAGAGAAAGGAATTTTCCCTTGATCTTAAAGTAGATACGGAGACTAGGCTGATGAGATAAGTATAGAAGTAATAAGTAGAAAAACTCTTCGGTTAAATTAGGAGAATTCCTCCCTTAATTGAGAGCTTGGGGCTAGGGAAGAGTCAATGCATCTTCCTTCCCCCAGGTAACTTCTTGTGCTTTGTTCCCCTAGCCCTTAGTTAATCCTTCACTATGGCAAACATAGAAATGTTAGTTTCAGTCACATAAGTTTTTTGCTAGTAATAAAATGACTGTTTAAGGTAAATGACTATTCTAAGAACACTTTTGTTTAGCAACTGTGCCTTCTTTAAAACAAATAATAATAAATGTCATGACCTCTGCAGGAGGGCAAATAGACCCTTGGAGGTTCTTGAGAAAGATGTAATGATTGTTATCTTCCGGCCTTAATGCATATGCTTATGCACTCTCAGTTTGCTTGAAATGCATAAATAAAGGGCTGATGAGACCCTCAGCAGGATGTCTGCACCCTGATCAAGTGTTTGCATCTCCTAAATTTCCCCTCCCCCTCATTTTCTACAATTGCACTGACGCCTTCCCATCCTTCAGGAATCCCTGACACCCAGGCTGCTGCGGCGCTGGCTCGCCACAGGGACCTTCCCCTCTTGACATTTGCTGGGAATCAGGATCCCATCACCAGAATTATCAAGGTGAACAAGTGGTGTTTCATTTTCATAAGTGGTTTACAAAGAGCGAGGAGTAGAATTCAGCTCCAGACTGGGCAACATACATGTGTGGGTGGTACTTCACATTTACCAGGTAGGGCAAGTTCTCCCTGGGATTTGAAAGCACCAGTGGACATGATCCCCCCCAAACCCTTCCCTACCTGAGGGCTTCTTCCTCCGCATCACAGCTGCAGCCACCACAGCTCCAGTGTATACAGCTCCAAGGAAAACCAGGCCAGCAGTGATGTTCATGTGAATCTTTGGGCTGGGAATGGTGGGCTGAGGAGTAGGCACTGGAATGGAAGGAGAGGTGAGACCCTAATCCTCAGGCCTCAGTCTGAACTTCTGAAGGTCTCCAGAAGGGCTCCTGATTCCCCTGAGCAAAGCCATTGTGCCCATGTCCCCCTCCTTACTCCATCTCAGGACTTGGGGTTCCAGCAGCCCCTCATGATGCACATGACACGTGTATCTCTGCTCCTCTCCAGAAGGCACCACCACAGCTGCCCACTTCTGGTAGGTTCTGTCTCCCGCAGGCCTGGTCTCCACCAGCTCCGTGTCTTGGGTCAGGTCCTCCCCCTCTCCCTGCCAGGTCAGGGTGATGTCCGCAGGGTAGAAGCCCAGGGCCCAGCACCTCAGGGTGACCTCATGGTCAGAGGTGGGGTGACGGGTCACGAGTGTCTTTGGGGCATCTGAGGAGAAAGGTCAACATATTCACACTTTGGATTTTTCCCTCAGGGAGACTGAAGCAGCCTCCTGTGACCATCCT
The DNA here is from genome assembly GCF_964194135.1 of Talpa europaea. Lineage (NCBI taxonomy): Eukaryota > Metazoa > Chordata > Mammalia > Eulipotyphla > Talpidae > Talpa > Talpa europaea. Next base: position 108,472,109 of record NC_140068.1, on the reverse strand, counting down.
CAGAATGGACAGGGAAATGGGTTTGGAAGAGGAAGCACAAAACCTATAAAATCAGCCTGATCTGGGGAGTCTGGGATAATCTGTTTCTTAGAATGTTCTAGAATCATCCAAAGAGCACCTGCACCCCTATGTTTACAGCAGCACTGTTTACAATAGCTAAGCTTTGGAGACAAGCCAAATGCCCAAAAATAGATGACTGGATCAAGAAGATGTGGCACATATACACAATGGAATATTACTCAGCATTTTAAAAAGATAAACACATGCAATTTGCAGCAACATGGATGGAGCTGGAAGGGATCATGCTCAGCAAAATAAGCCAGAAAGAAAAAGAAAAATACCGGATGGTCTTATAATATTGTATACTTCGATTGTTTATTGACAAATTGTTTCTGGAAAAATAGGGAAAAAAGACCTCAACAGATTCCTGTTGATGTAACTGTTGAGAGTACAAATTTCCTACACAGGACTGAATACACCTGATATTTACTAAGTTTTCTTTGACATAGTACTGGTAATTTTTTTTTTTTTCATTTTGTTCTGAATCCACAGTTTTTTTTTTTTTTTAAGTGACCAGGACCTGTGGCAAGGTTTTTTTTTTTTTTTTCCAGCAAAACTAGTGTTCACATTTTCTCTCCCCTTGATACCAATACAGGATATAAACAGTGGTAGTAATTTTTGCTACTTATCTCAGAGTCTGTTTTTGCATAACTTCCATAGGGATTTTGTCTACTTAAAAAAAATTGGACATGAGTTTGATTGTGTGGCTTTGAGTGGAGTTCTTCCAGAAAGTTGAAACAGAGCTGAACCAAAAAGAGGAGAACCTGTTTTCTCAGAGCTGAACCAAAAAGAGGAGAAACTGTTTTCTTTGTTCGTGGGTTCCAGAGACCTCCAAAGAAGGTGAGGAAGCTTGCCTCCATTGGCAGGACTGGACAACGAAAAAGTCCTGGTACCCTCGAGAAGAGGAAAGCCCAGGTGGAGTCTGATGAGACTCCTGAAGCCTACATGGACCGGATGTCAACGATTCACTCTGATCTTATATGGAGTATTCCAACAAAGCCAGCTAAAATTGCTGTTTAGTTATTCTTCCCTGTGATTTTATGCAAAAACAAGTAATATGGTTTAAAAGTAGATTTGGTTTACAAACTTTTACTATGCTATTAAAACAATTTGGGCTCAAGGTTGAGAGAATTCATTTTTGCATAAGTTAAACCAATTTTAAAATTTTTTTCCCTGTGATTCGGATATATTTACTGTCTTGTTTTAGCTAATGCTCCAGATTTTTTTTCTTTTAGCTTGGATAATGGACTATTTTCCAGTAATGGAAAACTGTCATACTGGACATTCATGGACAATGCTGTCACTAATTGTTCCTTCTCTTACATACATTGTAACCCTGAAAAAGACTGTCTCCTGCACCCTGAGATCTGTGCCACCACAGGTATGGTGGAATAAAAATTAAAAGGGGGGATTATAAGAGGGTGGTCCCCAGGAAGGGGGAGGTTCCAGGTTCCCTGCCCCACCCAAATGGAGGGTGGAGGTGAGCAGGGAGAGAAGAAGCCACAGAGGAGACTGAGGAAGGAAGGAAGCAGGATGGAACCAGAAGGAGACCTGGAGGAGACATGTGGAGCCGAGAGACACGTGAAGAAACTGTGCTTGCCTTTTGGTGGTGGACTGGGTGACACAGATATGGGTGAGAGACCCTTAGGGAGGTGACAGTGGTGGTTTTTGTCTTGATTTTGATTTTTCTCTTTTCCTTCCGGGCTTGTCTGGTTGTTTCTGACCCTTTTCTGTGGGTCTGCACTGGAAGATGCTTTAGACTTGTGGCAGGCTTTGGGGCCTTGCTCTGGGCCAATCCCATTTGGATGGAGTTTTACCCACGAGGGGACGGGTAACTTTGGGTGCTTGATTTAGAAACTAGATTCTTTGCCTTTCCTGTATTGTTTTCTAATTGTATTAAAGTTCCTTCCCATTAAAGTCTCATATGTTTTGTGTTGATGCGGTGGATGGCAGAACCCATTTAGAGCAGGCAGGTTTGCGGGGTTTGGGCTGCCCCTCTCCCTGCCCTGTAACAGTCTCATTCATAGCAGGAATCTAGAATACCTAAATAAGGGACCAGGAAAAAGAAAAACTATAAGAAAGAAAAAATCAAAATCAACAAACAACTATGAACCAGAGGGGGGTGGTGGTGGTGGTGATGGGGAGGGACTGGGATCAAAATAAGGGGGTTGCAATTGTATGGGGAATATAAAAATAAAATTAAAAAAAATGTTCTAGAATCAGGGTAACAGCTCAGGATAGGAAGATGCAGGTTTCTAAGGAGGAGAGCACAGACTTATATTACTGACCTCAGGACACAAAAAAGCAGGAGTCAGATCTGAAAAATGTTAATCAGAACAAAAACAAGCCATAGTAAGAAACTTAAGGTTCCCAAGATGGCTGTCGGATCAAAAGGCGCCAAGGAAGGGTGATTTCAGGGATGGTCCATCCCCTCCGGCTCAGGAGAGACTGGATTCCTTAACTGTCCTTCAGAAAAAGCAGGGCTCTGTGGCGAGTCTCGCTCTAGTACAGAACAGGAAACCCAGGAGGTCTCCTCCCTCTCTGACCAGAAAGAGGTCTGTGTTCTGAACATTACTCCACTGCCCCTGGGGTGTCAGCCTGAGGGAGAGCTGAAGCCTTGGAGGCCTTGCCTGGCCCCTCTTACCTGAGCCCTGCAGCGTCTCCTTCCCGATCTCCAGGTATCTGCGCAGCCACTCCACGCATAAGTGCTCCAGGTAGTTCCTCAGGTGATCCGCGTCTCCCGCTGCCTCCAACTCGCGCTGGGAGATCTGAGCGGCCGTGTCCGCCGCGGTCCAGGAGCGCAGGTCCCCGTTCAGGGCCAGGTACTCGGCGCCGTCATAAGCATACTGACTGTACCCGCGGAGGAGGCGCCCGTCGGGTCCCACCTCGCAGCCAGACATCCACTGGAGGGTGTGAGAGCCTGTCCCCGCCCGTCACCCCGCGTCACCCCGCGGTCACCCCGCCCGCCCCCGCCGGGAATAAACCGAAACCGACGCGGGAACCTCGCGGGGAACGTCCCGGGGCTCGTCCCGGGTCGAGGGTCCGGCGGGTCCCCCTGCCTCGGGGGGCGCTCGGGCCCGGGGTCTGGGGTCCCCGCCCGCCCGCGGGGGTGGGGTAGTGAGCGCCCCGGGCCCGCCCCGCTCACCGGCCGCGCTCTGGTTGTAGTAGCCGCGCAGGGCGCGCAGGTTCTCTCGGAACGTCTGTGCGTTGCCCTTCGCCCTCCGCGTCTCCTCCTCCCAGTGCTCCGGCCCCTCCAGCTCCGCCCAGGGCGCCCGCGGCTCCATCCTCTGGCCCGGGGAGTCGCTGTCGAACCGCACGAACTGCGTGTCGTCCACGGAGCCCACGGCCATGAAGCGGGGCTCCCCGGGGCGGGGCCGGGACATCGCGGTGGAGAAATACCTCAGGGAGTGGGAGCCTGGGGGCGGGAGGGAGACCCGGGCTGGGGAGACGGGGCGGGAGGGGAGGGGCGAGGGGGCTCCCGAGATTGTCAAGGGGCGGCGGGACAAGGAGGGCCCGGAATCGGGGGCAAGAGGAGGCGGGGGCTGGGAGGAACAGGGGTTGAGGGGGACAACGGGGCCGGCGATGGCGGAAAAAGTCGTTACAGGGTCCAGCGCCGCCGCTGCCGCCACGGGAGTCCCCTCGCTTCTCCCTCCTCAGCGGCGGTTTCCCTCCCGACCCGCACTCACCTGCCCAGGTCTCCCCCGGGGCCAGGGCCCCCAAGAGCCGTAGCAGGAGGGGCGCGGGCCCCATGGCCCTCACCTACTCGGCTAGAAACGCTGGGTATCCGGGTTGGCGAGTGTGGACTTTGTAACCGGAGCCGCGGGGCTGCTGATTGGCTGCTCTGGAGACCTCCAGGCAATGGGGAGAGAGAACTGGGGTGAGTCACCCGTATCCAGGAAGGAGGACCTGACACAGGTTGTAGAGGAAGTGAAACTGGGGAGGTGGGGAATCCCCGACAGTAATAGTCCCCCTTCCCAGACTGGGTCTTGGGAACCCGGACCAGACTTTGCTCCGCCCCCTCCTCCTCTTCAGTACCAAGGCTTTTGTCAGTCCCTAGTTCTGGGTCATTGATTCTCAAACATTTTCATTTCAGGATCTCTGCACGCGCAGTCTCACAGTCAAAGAACCCTGAAGGGTAAATGGAAGCGATCAGGTTTTTTCCTCCTCCCGCCATTAGCAACCACGATAAACACCTGCAGTCTTACACCATGCCTGAGGGCGGCGCCTGGAGCGTGCTGTAGGCTTCGGGAGTGGGCGCACCTGGGCTGAGAGACTGGGCCTATAAGGGTGGCCTCACAGGGACACCAGCAGCAGCAGACAGAGCAGAGGCAGGAGGGGAGAAGGCAGGAGGAGACCACCAGAGAACTTCAGAGAGCCCAGGGAGAGTGAAGACGCACCTGGGAATAGGAGCCTGCCAGCTTCTGCCCCACCCCTCCATACCCACCACACTACAAATGATGTAAAAAGCTCAATAAAAGGCTGAAAAGCCATCTAGGGCTCCAGGACTCCTTTCCCCATCCTCCCCTGTCACAGAAAACCTGCTCTGTGCCTTCCTGGCACTACAGTAAATGAAAAATACACAGCCTTAAAGAAATATATAGGAATAGCATTTTTATCTTTCAGGATGATTGTGAGTATTCAACTTTTTTACAACTTTAATAATAAATTGAAACTATACAAGTGGTAGTTTTTCATGTTATTTGTAGAGAGAAGCCTGTGTAGGTAAGTGAAAAAGTATCAGGCTCTTCTGCCCTCCTACCATTAAGATTGATGATGGATCCCTGCAGTCCTGAATGCATGCCTGATGGGGGTAACCTGGAGTAGGGTGTGGGCATACATAGATGGGATTCACCTGGGCTGAGAGACAGGGCTCATAAGGACAGGGTCCAGGGGATACCAGAGAGAGTATGCGTGCATGAGGAACGGAACCAGCAGAGAAGCAGAGGCCCCTAAAGAACTCTGCAAGCCCAGAAAGAGTGGACTCTCCAGGGGCTGGGAGGCCTGCCAGCCTCCCCGCCCCGCCCCCCCACCCCCCTCCTGCCATGTATCTGGTAAATCCCAATAAAAGCCTGCAAAAGCCACAGAGGGTTCCAGAACTCCTCCTTCACCCATCTGCGTAGGGTCATAGAGATTCTGCTCTGTGCTCTTTCTGCTGAAACACTACCACTGAATGTTTTCTATTCTGTCTATTCTGTTACATTAATTCCATAGACCTCACTTAGCATAGTAATAGATCTTGAACTAATGTGATTTTTTTACAGTAGTGCATTGTTTCACTAGGTTATATAATCATTGTGTTTATACTAGAATCAAATTTTAAAAATTATATTTGTTTTGGATTCCAAAGATCCCAAAAGAAAAATTAGTTGGTACAGGAAGTTGTCAAGTTTATAGTGATGAGGCACAATTTTCTAACCCAGGTTCAGAGAAGATGGGCAAGTATGTGGAGGAATGTACCTGTGTGGGGATGTTATCGGTGTGTTACTGTCTGGTGCAGGCTCTGGTGCAGTGACCAAGGGCTGTTACTGGGAGGCTCCATAGTTCCTGCTAATCAAAGCACATCATCTCTAGTCCCTACTCTAGTAAGACGTTCTAGCTGATCTTGCCAATCTGACCATAATGTCTGCCTGCTGTTTTCAACAGATCCTGGTTTCCCAGTGTGTTCCTCATACCAGGACTTTTGCTCTGATGAGAGACCCCCACATGACTGTACATTTAGATGGACCAGCAGGAACTCTGGGCACTGAGACAATCATCCCGAGAATAAGGAGGGCTGGGGATCCCACAAAGGGGCAGAGGAAGTCTCCCAGAGACCCACAGACAGTAGCTGAGTCCTGCCTTCTAGCTGGGCAGAATCGGTGGATTCTGGACAAGAGTCTGGAATGAGAAGAACTTTGGTGCCTACAACCCTGCCACTGGCCAGGGCACCCTCCAGTGCAGTCTGCAGAGGCAGCAGGTAGTCTGGCTTTTGTGCTTTGGGCAGCATGCCCAGTGCTGAGGGCTGCCTTCTTGCTGCCACCTGGTTCCTGGCCTGGGTTGAGCTAGTGAGTTGCTCCTCCCCCTCTTAACACTAAGACACCCCCACCCCATCACATACCAGGGAACTCTCTACCTTTCCATCCCAGTCTCAGCTCTAGGGAGTCCTTCACTTACTCTCTCATTAACATATTTATTTAGTACCTACTGTGTGCCAGACGCTAGGCTATTTGGGATATTTCAGGTGAAAGCCCTGTCCTCTTGCTCCTCTGGGAGCCTCATGCTGATGGGGCGCTGGACAATAAACAGCAAAGCACCTTCAGTCAATGATCAGGGTCAGCCAGTAAAGAGTGATTTTGAGAAAGAAAAGTGATGAGAAAAATGTACAATATCTCAATTGTGTTTTTATTGTTTCCTTGCTGAGATCAGGGTATTTGGCATGTTTGGAGTCTTATAAAATATCCATATTATTTTCACCCCTTTTGTCTTAAGTGCATCTATAAAGAATGTAAACTTATCTGTGGTTCAAATTTGAGGTTTAAATTGAACTCTATTGGGTAGTGCAGTTTAGCTTTTCTCTTTAGGTCTCTGTTCATGTCAGTTAGTGTTCAGCGACGGTGTCACCCTTTCCTGTCAGTTGGTCCCCACATCTTGTCCCCACTGAGCTGCCTTCACTGCCTTTCTCACGAGCATATCTGCATGTTCTCACCCCAACTCTTTGTTCTGCTCCACTGGCCTGGACCATCCCTGTGCCAACACCACTTGGTTTTCAGCAGCTGAGCTTTCTACTATGTCTTGAAATCTGGTACTGTGCCTCCTTCAAGATTCTTCTTTGTGATAAAAGTGTTTTGACTCTTGGAAGTCCTTTGCATTTGCATAAAAATTGTGGAAACAGTTTGTCAATGTCTTTTATAAACAACTGCAAAGCTTTTGACAGGCATTTAGATTTCAGGATTGAATTGCTTTTAATCTAAAGATCATATTCGAAAGAATTGATGCCTTAACAATATGGAGTATTCCAGTCCTTGAATATGGTCTTTTTCACCATTTACTTTTCCTTCACTTTCTCTAGCGCTATGTAGATGTCAGTGGCAAATCTTATGCACTTTCCTTAAATTGATGTCAAATATTTTATTTGATGTGATAAAATGTAGAATTTAGAATTATCCATTTTCAAATTTTTATATTACCACTACATTGAAATACAGTTTACCGGTGCCCATTAATTTGGTAAACTTACCTATTAATTCTACAAATGTTCTTTGCCTAAGGATATACTTTTTTCAAAAAGTATTTATTTATGAATACAAGAACTGGGCTGTAGGCCAGACGTGCTGGGGAGGTAACAGGATTCACTAGAGAGAGTGTGGGGAGCAGAACAGGCAGATCAACAGAAATACACTGCTGAGGGGAGCAGCGGGGAGACAGGAGAGGTCTGCTGTGCCATGTGGGTAGCTCCCTGGCAGAGGATCAAGTTAAAGTCACAGTGGCTGGCAACAGCTTGATAGTATTGAGACTTTAACCCCTGAGCCACCAAGGAGGACTTGCAATATCATGTCATCATGTCAGTTGCAAATTACGTATGTACTTTACATTTTCTTTATAATTTATAGTTGTTTTATTTCATTTTCTTTCATAATGCACATACGGTAAATGAATGAATCAGGCTTTTTATACCACTAACCTCTGTGGCCTGGAGAGAGAGAAAACCAGTGAAAGCCCAGAGTAAGAGTTTAAAGATTCCTGGGGCCTGTGTTACTTTATCAAAGCATCTGCTATGTAAATGTCCAATGTTTATCTGCATCATTCTCAACTCCCATTTTGTTGAAAATAGTTTATTTCTTCTTCCCTTATGGCTAAATAGTATTCCATAGTGTGGACAGGACACTTGTTCTTGATCCATCCTTCATCAGCATCTAGGTGATGGGTCCTAGCTTTTGTTAATGCGGCTATGACTTTAGCAGAATAGTAGGTTTTTATTGATGGTTTTATATCTTTAGGTAGATGCCCAAGAGTAGAATCGCTAGATTTGCATTTTCAGTTTTTAAAGATGAATCCAGACTGTATCCCATAATACTTGCCGAGTTTACATTGCCACCTGCAGGGATATAGGGCTCCTTTGCCCCACACCCTCTCAGCACTGGTGTTGGCCTTTTTAATGAGTCCTGTTTATGAGTGTGGGGTGGCATCTCAACATGGTATTGACCTGAATCTCTTCTGTTGGAAACAATGATGAACATTTTTCATATCTGTTGACTTCTGCATAGCCTCTTTGATGAACTTTCTATTCATACCTGCTGCCCATTTATTAATTGGATGTTTGTTTTTTTATTGTTGAAGAAACACCAGGGACAGGTCAACAGTGCTCTCTGCAGGCGATTTTAGAGGTAGGGCTGGAGGTTGGTGTAGTGTTCAGGTCTCAGGAAAGGTCTCAAAGTTAAATTGAGGTGGCAAAGTCTGTGGAAGTCTCTGCAAAGGTCTTTCTAGAATACTGATGAAACTGATCTGCAGCCACTTAATCAAGTAGCTCAAGTTGGCTGCTGCTCTGGCTTGTATCCTCTTCAGGGAGCCAGTCTTTCAAGACTGATGGGTCCCTTTATAAGCCCAGTTATTTGATTCCTGTAGATCAAGCTCCAATCAGATTGGCTCATTTACAGCCCTGAATGGTCTCAAAACCCTTGCAGGCACGTATGAAAGATTAAATTTGATTGGTCCACAGGGAGTTTGAACCTGCCTGGTCCATTATAATTCTGGCACTGTATTCATAAGTGAATCACCTGTCAGTATGACCAGATGGGTGAGGTCAGGTAGCCTCACCCTGGAGTACAGGCCACTGTCACTCAGAATCCACTAGATGGGTCCATAGACTACACACAGTAAGATACTCTCTCCATGGCCTTCGGGAACCACAGTGGGAGTAGGGTTCTGCAGGGACAGACACTCACCTGATCATCCAAAGAGGGCAACCCTCTATCACAGCCCACCAGGATGGTCTACCATCTGCCACAGGATAGACAAGGCCATTGCTGTCAGAGCTGGGGGATGCCCATGGTTTTTTCATGCTGAGCTTGGGGCCTGACACACTATGGGCCTCTGTCCCCACAGCTTGTGTCAAACCTTGCTCTGAAGTGGCCTCAGCAAAGCTGGTCACACTGCACTGCTTGCAACAGGTACAGGGCTCCTGATACAATGTAGTTAAAGGAAAATGGCCAATGGCCCAGGCTGCCCCCAGAGGACGAACTGACCAGAATGCAGTAGAACCTACTGATCCCTCTTGCGGTGGCTCCTGACAGAGTGCACAGCACATGGCCCCTCCGTGGGTCTGAGAGTGACTTAGCTGCTAAGCAGGTCATCAGAAGCTGTGGCCACAGGAGATGTTCCCAGGGACCCTGTCTCCAGGCAGATGCTGCAGGTCACCTCTTGTCTCATGATACCGGTGGCAGTAAGATGAAAAGGGATTACTCAGAGTCCATGTGCAGGACAATGAGAAGCCTAGAGGGACCAGACACGAAGGTGCAGCCCAGCTCCAAGGGCAGTCTCATTTTTATTTAAAATCAAAGAAAAAAATAAAAAAGATCAGGGCCTCCCCGGTGGCGCAGCGGTTGAGCGCTGGGTTGCGAAGCTGCCCACAGCCTCTGCAGCACCAGTTCGATCCCCAGCCACCGGGTGAGGGTCCCACATGTCGCGCAGACCTCTCCTGACGCCCGCTGCTCCCCCCAGCAGTGTACTTCGGTCTTTCTGCCTGCTCTGCTCCCCGCTCTGGCTCTGGTGAATTCTCTCACCCTCCCGCGCTTCTGACTGTACCCAGTGCTTGTATAAATAAATAAATAAATAAATAAATAATAAAAATCTTTAAAAAAAAAAATAAAATAAAAAAGATCAAAGCAGCAGCAGGCAAACAGGGAATGCCCAAGTGTGTGGGAGATGCATAACCAGCTGGCCACAGCCAAGGCTGGGAAATCAGGGAGAGAGTCAATGGAGCCCTCAGTGGTTTTATTAATCGAAGCATAACATCTATTGCTGTTTTCAACATGTATAGGTCCACATACCATGACTTTTGCCTTAAGAGACTCCTTTTCTCAATCTTTGCCTGTTTCAGCTCTGAAAAACACAGAATAGTCAAAGCAAAGAATAATCAAGAAAAAGACACAGAATAGTTGGGGCACAAGCTCCCACAACTTCTTCCAAGAATGTCCAGTCGTGGCCGCGAGGTCGTGACTGTCCCGCAAGGTGGGTGAGGAAGGTGAACAAACAGAGGGCAGAGGAGACACTCAGGGAAGAGATGACCACACCTGCGCTGGTCAGGCCGCAGGAGCCTCCTCCCTATCCTGCACACTCTCAACCTCTCCAGTCTCTGCTCCCCACAGTGCCCCAGGCCTCTCTCAACATGGACCCTCACCTGCCTTCTCTGCTCCCCACACTAGGCAGGGAGGGCTCACAGGGCCTGGCATCACCTCCACTTTCTCCCCCACCCCCTTTCCCTGCAGCCAGGAGAGCAGACAGGGGCTGAGCGCCCACGATGTGCCAGGCCCTGAGCTGAGACTCACAGGCATCATCTCCCCACCCTCACCGCGTCCCTAACCTCACCACACACAGGTGAGGAAACTGAGGTTCTGGGGGGGAGGCCCTGTGCGGGTCCCACCTGCCTGCTAGGGGGATGGGCTGGAGTCCAGGCCCAGGGCGAGGCCCACACCCCTCAGTACCTGCTGCTGTGGCTCCAGCTCCTGCCCATGCCCAGACCTGGACCTGCCCCGCACCCACACCCAGGACCCTCACTCTGTCTACTCGGGGTGACTCACCTCCCTGTTACCTCCTGCTCCCCCTGGGGCTCTGGGCACCTGTCACCTCTTCAAGGAGGAGGCCAAGTGGCTCCCAGGTCAGGGGCCCCTCTCTCTGTACACCCCGGACCCGTCTCCAGCTGGACTCTGAGTTACAGACACACAGAGTCCTGGGACTGCTCACTCTGCGCCTCAGTGCCTGGCAGGTGGCACCCCAAATGTATGTCATTTAAGAAATGAATACAGTTACACAAAATGCAGCTCAGAAGGACTCTTGTTCTGGTAATGGTGGGTGAGGACATTTCCACCAACACACTGCAAGCAACCATGTGTTTTGTTGGAATTTACCCTGCTTCTGAACAAAGGTTGCAAATATTTCAAAGGCTATGATATGAAAAATATCCTTATTCTATTTGTACATAGGTCAAAAATTAGTCATTTCTGTAGAAGTTTTGGGGTCCATCCTCTACCATCAATTTCCCTCTCCCCCTCTATCTCCCTCTATCTTGAGAGCAACATCAGGAGGTATATTTATATTCAACTTATCAATAGAAGGACTGCCTGGGTAGGCACTGGGGTGCCCATCACTAAAAGGACGCAACCTTCTCTCTGTACATTGTTCTATGGATTTGACTATGTTCAGGCCTCAGCCTTTTCAGCTCTGAGACCTTTCCTCACTGCAGCCATAGCAGGTGGGAGGCTGGGCAGCTCAGGGCCTGGGTCCCCTGCTGTGCGACATGGTTTGTGCTTCTGAGCCTCACTCCTCATAGGTTAAGGGGATCATAATGCCTGACAACTTACACGATGGTCATGGGTTAAACTGGACACTCTGTACAAATGTCTGTCTCATGTTCTTTGCTGGTTTCTTGTTCCCTTTTTTACTTGCACTCTGAACGCTCAGTTCAACACTTTCTCCTGCTCCCAGTAGTGTTCATTTTGCACAGCCTCATTAGAGTGACAACAAATACAAAATAGATTTCACAGTAAAAAGAAAAATCTTACCTCAAATCCCAGAAGTTAATATAATGATTCAATTTCTTTTTCTATATATCTTTCCAGTGTGGACCATAAATTCCAGGATATTCATCCTGGGCACATCATTTTGAAGAAGGAAGGGAGAGAACTACCCTGGGGTTATCTAACATCCTCTCCCTATTGTAGTTGGAGGGTTACCCTGGGAGATGGCAGAACCCCAGAAATGAGAAACAATAATTTCACCCACACTAACATTTTCCCTTCCTCCAGGAGCTGAGGCTGACCCTGCTCCATCTCTCCCTCCCTTCCTGGACTGTGGACAAAGGCTCAGCTCAGGAACTGGGGTGACCTGGGCTAATCCTGCCCCTGGGCCAGGCCAACAGGGCACACACTCCTCCCTCCCGCTGTGTGGCTCCCTTCAGCTCTGGTCTAGAGAGAAAGTAGCTGCAGCCCACGGAGGCGGTGACCCTCTGGGAAACAAGAGGGGCTGCCAGCCTGGAGCACACTAACTCCAAAGGAGATGAGCTTGGAGTTAGCATTAGAGGAGAGAGGGAGCTGCTAAGGTGGAGCTGCCCCACAGACCAGCAGGGGGCCTGGAACAGGGTTCTACCCAGGCTCCTTACAATCTAACCATGAGAATAGTCCCAAATCCTCTTCTCCAGATCCTCTGATGCCTCAAGTCCTGCTCCGGACCTGGTTGACGTGTAATTGTTCTCCCACTGTCTTACATTGTGTGCCCTGTCTCTCCTGTCACACACACACACACACTCATTCCTCATAATGGGAACCAGATCCTCACTCAACAGTAGGGTTTACTCTGACCCTGTCACTGGCTTTCCCCTCACAGCTGCCTTCTCTGCAGTTTCTCTACTAAGTGGTGTCTGAGCAACCCCAGGAGTCCCTGCACCTCCTGCCTTTCACTTCGTGGAGAACCCTTCGTCCTATGTGAAAATGAGGAGATGAAGGCAATGTCTTGAATTTAGTAATTGAGGGACAAGAAATTTTTTCCTAAAATTTTCGTTTTTTATTACTGCATTTTTTGCAGTAAGAGCTATTTACATGATTCAGAGCTATGTACAACTATGTACAGCTATATACATTACCAGTCCCAAACCCATAGTCTTGAACCCTAGTCCTCTGGACCATTTTACTCCTTTTTTGCCCAGTCTCACCCAACTCTGGTAGCCTCAGTTCTGCAGCCAGACTCCAAGGGTTTGGTTTGGTATTATTGCCTCCTTGCATTGTTTCTTCATATTACACACATCAATGAAATCATCCGGTATTTGTTCTCCGATTTCACTTCGTATGTTTTCTTCCAGTTCCATCCATGTTATTGTAAATTCAAGATTTCCTTTTTCACAGCTGAGTAGTATTCCATTGTGTATATATACCACATATTCTTGATCCATTCATCTATTCATAGATTGTTTCCATAATTTGGCTATTGTAAACATTGTTGCAATGAACACAAGTGTGCATATATCCCTTCAAATTAGTTTCTGCATTCTTTGGATAAATCAGAATGTAAAGCTGGGTCATCTGACAAATCTATTTTGAATATTTTGTGGAACCTCCAACCTGTTCTCCGTAGAGAACAAGGGGGCCTGAGGAATCCACATCTCCCCCTTTCTTGTTATTTAAGCTAGAGCTCTGGATAGGAATCTGATGCAGAGACAGGTGACTCACGGCTGATATTGGGAGAGTTGCAGGAAGGTCAAGATACTTTCCGTGTGTGAAGAGTTCTCTAGAACAGGCAGCACTAGGCATTTAGAACTAGGAGAAAAAGTAACAAAAATAATAAATCTATACCAAACAAAATCCAAATTCTAACACTGAGACATGAGAACCAGTTTGTTGGATTCAGACAACAGACAATGTCATTTAAATGTGCCAAATGTGGCATTTTGTGCTTCCCGTTGTAATTGTGCCAACTGTTGCTGTAGTTTGTCTCTAAAATCCATGACATCGCATCTAAGGTTATACGGAATGCACCATGAAGGTGCCTTTGAACCTCTTCCCCAGAGAGGATTGTATTAAAAGGAATAGGAGTTATACCCATAGAACGGTATCCTGCATCACAACTGAGTTTGCCACAAGTTAGAGGGCTTGTCGATGTTCACAAAAGGTGGATAAAAGGTTTATTTACAAGGGAAGGGAAGATGGGGAAATGAATCACTTAGGGAGAAAAAGAGGGAAATAAGTTTGTAAATGCGTCCTACCCATTCTGCTGACCTGGAATGCCAATGACCAGCCGAGCTGCCAAAAACCCAGCAGGCCTCATGGCCAAGCCAGCCATCCCCCAGGCATATGGCCAGCCTAGTTGCTTAACTCCGCCCTCAGGTCCTCCCAACCTTCTCTTTGGTGATCATGGGATTTGTAGTTCCCAATGTCATGGGGGTGGAGTCAACAAAGCCTGTATGGAGTTTGGGCAGGCCATCCTTTCCCCTTATCAGGGGGGCCTCAGGTCTTCTCTTTATTTTCTCTCAAATTTTAGGATACTTTCTAATTACCCCATCAATCCTGCATGATAAGGTAAGAAAAATAATTTCATATCTGGATTATTTTCAACAGGGAAGTACACGTTATTCCTCAGGAAAAAAAAGTATAGGCAGGGATGAAGTCAACCCTGGCCCGCTTCTGCAGGAGCAGGAAAGTTATCAGGGAGAAAACACAGGTCAGTGTGGGGAGGGTCCTGGTAGGCAGGACTAAGCCAGACGCCCCACCTCATCACATTATCTAATAAGAATACAGAAACACGCAGATACCCTTTACAACAAGACAAACCAGTGGATCTTGAAGTCACAAAGTGGAAACAAAGAGAAATCCTACATTACTCAGTCCCCACAATGCAGCTGTCTCACACTGTGAAGAAAATAATTAGGAACAAAGACAGGACCCACATAATGTCAACATTCTGAAGTCTCAACATTCTCATGGTCCACTGCATCCTCAGAATGTTTTACAAGAATTCCTGTAACTTGCCCCAGCCACTACCACCATAGGCCCCCAAGTCTCACCTTTAGGACATGAGAGACACATCAGAGCCCTGGGGGCTGTCACTGTCGCTGTAGCTGCCCTTGTCCCTGCCTGGGGGGGAACAAAACAGAACCTGGTCAGAGCCACGAGAGATATGAGGGGGCACTGGATCAACTGCCTTCTGAAGTCTGTCCTCAGCAGGGATCTTCCTCTCTGACATGTGCTGGGATTCAGGTCCCGTCACCAGAATTATCAAGATGAACAACTGATTATTCAACTTCATAAATGCTTTACAAAAGAGAGAGTGTTAGCAAGCAGCATCCACACATAAGTGGATGGTACTTTTCATTACCCAGGTAGGGCAAATTCTCCCTGGGGCATGAAAGCCCCCAGTGGACAAGATCCCCCACTCCCTTCCCTACCTGAGTGCTTCTTCCTCCACATCACAGCTGCAGCCACCACAGCTCCAGTGAGCATGACTCCAAGGAGAACCAGGCCAGCAATGATGCCCACAGTGGGGATGGAGGACTGAGAAGTGGGCACTGGAAGAGAAAAGGAGGTGAGACCGTGACCGTATGGTCTTGAGCCAGTTGAGGTTTTTCAGAAGGGCTCCTAATTCCTCTCTGCCCACATCCCTCTCCTTACCCCATCTCAGGACTTGGGGCTTCTGCAGCCCCTCATGCTGCACATGGCACGTGTATCTCTGCTCCTCTCCAGAACGAACCTCCACAGCTGCCCACTTCTGGAAGGTTCCATCCCCCCCAGGCCTGGTCTCCACCAGCTCCATGTACTGGGTCAGGTCCTCCCCATCTCGCTGCCAGGTCAGGGTGATGTCCGCAGGGTAGAAGCCCAGGGCCCAGCACCTCAGGGTGACCTCAAGCTCGGAGGTGGGGTGGTGGGTTACCTGTGTCTTTGGGGGATCTGAGGAGAAGAGTCAGAACATTCACACTTTGGACTTTTCCTTCACCGAGACTGAAGCAGCCTCATGTGACCATCTTCAGAATGGAGAGGGAAATGGGTTTGGAAGAGGAAGCACAAAACCTATAAATCAGCCTGATCTGGGGAGTCTGGGATAATCTGTTTCTTAGAATGTTCTAGAATCAGGGTAAGAGTTCAGGATAGGAAGATGCAGGTGTCTAAGGAGGAGAACACAGACTTGTGCTCCTGACCTGAGGACTCAAAAAAACAGAAGTCAGATCTGAAAAGTGTTAATCGCACCAAAAACAAGTCATAGTGAGAAACTGATGGCTGCAGGGTCAAAAGGATCCAATGAAGGGTGATTTCAGGGATGGTCCATCCCCTCCAGCTCAAGAGAGACTGGATTCCTTAACTGTCCTTCAGAAAAAGCAGTACCCTGTAGGGGAGTCTCTCTGTAGTACAGAACAGGAATCTCTGGAGGTCTCCTCCCTCTCTGACCAGAAAGAAGTCCGTGTTCTGACCATTTCTCCATTCCCCCCCTGGGGTGTCATGGAGGCCTTGAGTGGCCCTCTTACTTAAGAGTTGCAGCTTCGGCCCCCAGTTCCCCTGGTATCTGAGCAGCCACTCCAGGCACGCCCCCTCCAGGTAGTTCCTCAGGTGATCTGCTGCTCCCTGAGCCTCCAACTTGCACCGGGAGATCTGAGCGGCCGTGTCCGCCGCGGTCCAGGAGCGCAGGTCCTCGTTGAGGGCCAGGTAATCGGCGCCGTCGTAGGCGAGCTGATGATACCCGCGGAGGAAGCGCCCGTCGGGCCGCACTGGAGGGTGTGAGAGCCTGTCCCCGCCCCGCGTCAGCCCGGCGGTCACCCCGCCCTCGCCCCCCGCCGGGAATAATCCGAAACTGAAACTGCAGAGAAGCCCCGCGGGTTCTTCCCAGGTGGAGTGTCGGGGCGGGTCCACCTGCCACCGGTGTAGCTCGGACGCGGAGTCTGGGGTTACCCCCTGTCCGCGGGGGTGGGGTCGTGAGCGCCCCGGGCCCTGTTTGCTCACCGGCCTGGCTCTGGTTGTAGTAGCGGCGCAGCCTGAGCAGGTTCTCTCGTAAAGTCTTTGCGTTGTCCAGCACCTTTAGCGTCTCCCGCTCCCAGTACTCCGGCCCCTCCTGCTCCGCCCAGGGCGCCCGCGGCTCCACACTCTGGCCCGGGGAGTCGCTGTCGAACCGCCCGAACTGCGTGTCGTCCACGGAACCCACGGCGATGAAGCGGGGCTCCCCGAGGCCGGGCCGGGACATCCCGGTGTAGAAATACCTCAGGGAGTGGGAGCCTGGGGGCGGGAGGGAGACCCGGGCTCGGGGATGGGGCCGGAGGGGGGCGCGAGGGGGCTCCTGAGAGAGTTAAGGGGCGGCGGGACGAGCAGGGTCGGGAATCTGGGGGCCAGAGGGGGTTGGAGCGGGGTTGAGGGGGACACCCAGGCCGGCGGCGGCGGAAACGAGCCTCTACCGGGTCCAGCGCCGCCGCAGCCGCCACCCGGGGCCCCCGGGCTCCTCAGCGGCGGTTTCCCTCCCGACCCGCACTCACCTGCCCAGGTCTCCCCCTGGGCCAGGGCCCCCAAGAGCAGCAGCGCGAGGGGCGCGGGCCCCATGGCCCTCACCTACTTGGCCTGAGATGCTGGGAATCCAGGCGAGAGGGTGGAGACTTTCTAACCAGAGCCACGGAGACGCTGATTGGCTGCTCTGGAGACTCCAGGCAATGGGGAGAGAGAACTGGGGTGAGTCACCAGTGTCCAGGCAGGAGGGCCCGACACAGGTTCCGCGAAGAGGAAATGAAACTGGAGAGAAGGGGACTCCCCAACAGGAACTTTCCAGCCCCAGACACCGCCCAGCGGACCAAGACCTGAGAGCCTCACCGCTGACGTGGAACTTTGCTCCGCCCCCTTGTCGTCCTCCTCCGCACCCAGACCTTTGTCCAGGCCCTGGAAATGGGTCACTGATTCTCAAGCATTTTCTTTTCAGGATCTCTGCACGGGCAGTCCTACAAAGTCCCAAGGACCCTGTAGGGTAAATGGAAGTGATCAGTTTTCCACCCTCCCACCATTAGCATCCGTGATGGACACCTGTGGGCTTACCCCGTGCCTGATGGTGGCACCTGGAGCGTGCTGATGGCCTTCGTGAGTGGGCGCACCTGAGCCCAGACTGAGCTTCTAAGGCAGGGGGCAGAGGACTGTGTGGCCCAGTGCAGTGGAAACCAGCAAAGAGACCACAAGGGAGCGCCAGAGAGCGCAGAAACAGTAAACATTCTCCAGGGGCTAGGAGGCCTGCCAGCTTCCTGGCCCCCAGCCCCCTTGCCTGAGTTGTACCTGGTCACTTCACTACAAATGGTGTAGAAAGATCATTAAAAGTCTGAAAAAGCCACTGAGGGCTCAGGGACTCCTCCTTTATCTGTCTGCCTAAATCAATAGAGAGCCTGCTCTGTGCCTCCCTGGCACTACAGATACCTCAAGTGTAATTTTATGTGGCTATAACTATCAACCTTTAATATACAAGGAACAAAATCATTTTAAACGTGTACTTATTTGATTTAGAATATTATGAGTGATCCATTGCATGTTAACTAAGTGTTTTTAAGAAAACTTTCTAAAAATAATCATGGTAGTGAGAATAGTGGATCTTAGTTTATATTTTTGCAAGTGTCCTCTCTGTCTCATTAGAAGTTGTATTGTCAGGGATCCAGTCACCACCAGGGCAGACCACGGGCTCAGGGAAGTGCCCTCCCAACTGACCATTTTAGATCAGGGACCTTTTGCGTGTCCAGAACACACCTAGACTATGTGGAGCTGGGAAAGGGCTGCTCCCACAGCCAGAGGTAAGCTGAAAACCCCCACAAGCCAGGCCCCATCTGGCCACCAGTCAGAGCCCAGAGGGGGATCCAGCGATTTGGAGCCCAGCGGGCGATCCTGCCACGGCAAGGCAGTCTGTGGGACCGCAAGACCCACCTTGGAATTAAACAAATACAGAAGGAGGAGATTCTCTGTGACAGTGACCACTAACATATTCATAGTACCATTGCCCTACTGGAATTCTGGCACAACAGTTTTTGACTCTATGGGACCACCAGTTTCTGACATCCCAGAAAGA
Source organism: Talpa europaea (assembly GCF_964194135.1). NCBI lineage: Eukaryota > Metazoa > Chordata > Mammalia > Eulipotyphla > Talpidae > Talpa > Talpa europaea. The sequence goes on along the minus strand of NC_140068.1, from coordinate 108,453,299 downwards.
GCACACAAAAAAGATGCTGGCCAGCGTCACTAAAAAGTACCAGCGACACAGTGTCCCAACGCAAAGGACAAATTAGAAAACAAGCAGCAGGGAGAAGAAAAACTACAAGCAACCAAGCAAGTCCTCAGGGAAAAGACACACAACAAAAAGAAAATCACCCACCGGAATGCAACAAAAGGGACTTGGAAAAACTTGTGACCCTTCCAGAAAGAAAATTTAAAATTGCCATGATTAAAAAACTGACAGAAGTCATAAAGGAAAACAATGACAAAGGAAAAATAATCAACAGTCAGAAGAATGAAATTGAGTCCCTAAAGAGGGAAGTGAGGCTGGGCGGATCAACATGGCAGTGAGGAAATGCTGCGAGTAAGATCTCCCATTAAAAAAAAAGTTAATAGGGAGGAAAAGCGGCAGGTCCCAGTGAGAACTGGGACACGGAAGATAAACGGACGACTCCAGCAAACTACCTGAAGATGAAAGTTGCCATAAAAGAGGACTAGAAGGGAGGAAAGCTCAGAACCCTGGTACCCTCCCCCACCCACAAAGTCGGCACTCTCCGACCAACAGAAAGGAGGAAAGAAACAAAAAAAAACCTAAAACAACCAACGAGAACAAACTACCCATCAAGCAGGACTGTGAGTGGAAAGGAACTATTTCAGCCACCACACCCCATGAGCTGGAGCTGTGGAGAACCCTGCAGGATTCGCTGCAGAGGTGAGCTAATGGCTCCAGGCGCCATTAGAGAAAAACAAAGACTCCCAGAGACCTACACAAAGGCCCAGGCCAGCCGGTAAGCTTGTGTGGAAAAGCGGCACGCCTGAAAAGCAAATGCGGATCACGGCTTCCCAGGTTCCCACACCTGCTACCTAGGCTTGCAGGGAGACGGGCGGGGGCCCTCACTGAGGTGAATGTCTCTCCCTGAGTAATCAGAAACCAGGCGCCCGGACACAGGAGCGGGGTGCAAAAGGCGCCATTTCTGCGGACACTGAACTGGGCTACAGCCTGTGTCCTGGACCTGAGGGCTTTGGAACTGAGACCCAGGGCACGAAATTCGGGGCATGGTTTCCCCACGATGGTGGGGCACAAGGCAGACACAGCACCCCAAAGCTGTTGAGGCTTTCCCCACCACTCCCACTCTGTTCCCCGTCCCACAGGGTGAAAAAAAACAGCTCCCAAGGACACTAGGAGAGATCTCTGGCACCACCTAATGATCGAAAAAAAAAATCACCAACACCTCATAGAACAGGGACCTTTCTTCGGTAAACACTGCTTGAAACCAGCAGAAGGCTCCAGAGGATCCAGTGGTGAGCTGGGAAGTTTGCCCACACCAGGCCCCTTCTGACCAGCAGTCCGAGCCCAGAGGGGGAGCGGGCACCCAAGGCTGGGGCAGACCGGGTGTACAGAAGAGTGTGCCTGAGACCGGGCATGCAGGGAGTGCATCCTGCATTGCCATTTTAGAACAGGGACATTTCTCCAGTAAAGACTGCCTGAAACCAGCAGAAGGCTCCCTCAGGAGCCAGACATGAGCTGGGAAGTTCGCCCACGCTAGACCCCTTCTGGCCTGTAGTCCGAGCCCAGAGGGGAAGCAGGAACCCACCACCGGGGCAGACCGGGCGCACAGGGAGGGCGTCTCACATTGCCATTTTAGAACAAGGACATTTCTTCAGTAAAGACTGCCTAAAACCAGCAGAAGGCTCCCTCAGGAGCCAGAGGTGAGCTGGGAAGTTCGCCCACGCAGACCCCTTCTGGCCTGCAGCCCCAGCCCAAAGGGGGAGCGGGAACCCACTGCCAGGGCAGACTAGGCACGCAGGGAGTGCGTCTCTCATCGCCATTTTAGAACAGGGACATTTCTTCAGTAAAGACTGCCTGAAACCAGCAGAAGGCTCCCTCAGGAGCCAGAGGTGAGCTGGGAAGTTCGCCCACGCAAGGCCCCTTCTGGCCTTCAGTCCGAGCCCAGAAGGGGAGCGGGAACCCACCGCTGGGGCAGACCGGGCACGCAGGGAGTGCGTCCCACATCGCCATTTTAGAACAGGGACCTTTCTTCAGTAAAGACTGCTTGAAACTGACAGATGGCTCCCAGAGGAGCCAGAGGGGAGCAGAGAAGTTCACCCAAGATGCTGGCCAGTCCCAGCAACACAGTGTCCCAATGCATATGGCAAATTAGAAAACAGACAGTAGGGAGTAGAAGAACCACACGCAACCTAGCAACTCCTCAGGAAAAAAGCACACCACAAAAAGAAAACCACCCCCCAGATTGCAACAACAGTAACTTGGAAGAACTTCTGGCCTTCCAGAAAGAGAATTTAAAATTGCCGTGATTAAAAAACTGACAGAAGTCATAAAGGAAAACAATGATAAGGGAAAAATAATCAACGATCAGAAGAATGAAATTGAGTCCCTAAAGAGGGAAGTAAAAGAAATGCAGGAGATCAAAGAATTAATGGAGGAGCTAAAGAACTCTGGGAAAAGCAATGAAAGCAGAATAGATGAAATGGAAGAATGAATAAGTACTCTTGAAGACACAGAAATAAAAAGAACCAACACAGAAAAGGAAAGAGAAGTACAAAGGAAAAAGACTGAAGAAAGACTTCGGGAACTATCTGACTCCATGAGGAAAGGAAATATAAGAGTTATAGGAATCCCAGAAGGAGAGGAGAGAGATGTAGGAACAGAGAAAATATTCAAGGAGATAATTGAAGAGAACTTTCCAAATGTGAAGAAGGAGCTGAAAATTGATATATAAGAAGCAAGAAGAACACCAAACTTCCATGACGAAAGGAAAAATACAGCAAGACACATAACAGTAAAGCTCCCAAGAATCCAGGACAAGGAAAAAATAATGAAGCTGACAAGAGGGAAGAAACAGATAACATTCAAAGGAAAACCAATCAGGCTGACATCAGTCTTCTCCGAAGAAACACTACGGGCAAGGAGAGAGTGGAGGGACATAGTCAACAGACTCTAAGAAAACAGATGCCAACCAAGAATACTCTATCCCACAAAGCTCTCCTTCCTCTATGAAGAAAGAATAAGGACCTTCCCAGACAAACAGAAACTCTGGAATTTCATTACGACTAAACCCCCACTCCAAAAAATACTACAAGGAGTCCTAAAGCCAGAAACTCAGAGGGACGAATTACTATGAAAGAAGGCCAAAAAAAAAGTTATTAAAAGAATAAATAAATAAAATCAAAGGAAAGACAAACACAATGGCAAATACAGATGCTAACATATCAATATTAACTCTAAATGTAAATGGACTAAACTCTTCAATAAAAAGACACAGAGTCTCAGGCTAGATTAAGAAACAAAACCCAACATTTTGCTGTCTCCAGGAAACACATTTAGCTACAAAAGATAAAAATACACTCAAAGTTAAAGGATGGAAAACAATCCTACAAGCAAATGGACCAAAAAAGAAAGCAGGAACAGCTATACTTATATCAGAGAAAACAGATTTCAAACTCAAAAAGATAAAAAGAGACCCCAACGGTCACTATATTATGATCAAGGGGACAATACTTCAAGAAGAAATAACACTCATTAACATATACTCACTAAATGAAGGAGCACCAAAATATATCAGACAACTATTGTCATCTCTGAAAACAGACATCAGAGAAAACACATACATAGTGGGAGACTTCAACACACCACTATCAACAATGGATAGATCAACGAGACAAAAAATAAGTAAAGACACTAAAGCTCTAAATAAGCACCTAGAGTGCTTGGGCTTAACAGACATCTATAGAACACTAAACTCCAAAAAAATGGAGTACACATTTTTCTCAAGCGCACATGGATCATTCTCCAGGATCGATCACATACTGGGACACAAGACAAACATCAACAGATACACCAAGATTGAAATCATACCAACAATCTTCTCTGACCATGAAGGCATCAAACTAGAAATAAACCATAAAAAGAAGGCAAGGAACTCTCCTACCTCATGGAGATTGAAAACCACACTACTGGAAGACCACTGGACTAATGAGGAGATCAAAGAAGAAATTTAAAATTTGGGGGGTGGGGGGCGGGAGGGGAGGGATTGGGGTCAGAATGGGGGGGCTGCAATTGTATGGGGAATATAAAATAAAATTTATTATTTAAAAAAAAAGAAATTATACATACCTTGTTTGATCATTTTACCACATTTACTTATTAAATGATTATTAAGCTCATAATTCCATGTAAAAATGGATTGGCAAACACCTATCTATCTTCTAGATAAACTATCATATTTATTTTCAGAATCAAGCATAGCAGTAGGACAAAGTATTTTCTTACATTATCAATATCCAGGTAATTGAAGCAAAAAGTGTTTTCCTTCTTGAGTAATCTAAATATATGCTTTCCACTATATGCATGTTGTTGGAGGAACTAACTGAAATCAAGAAATAGAAATTTAATCAATTGAAATTGGGACATCTGTAAAGATATTATAGTAAAAAGTACTTTACACTGGGAATTACTATAATAAAAACAACAAATATGCATTGACTTTTACTAAAGTGCAAGAGAGTGTTCTAAACACCTATAGATGCATATAAGATATGATTAAATTTATATAATATCTTTATGAATTAGTTATTTCTGTAATCATCACTTTATGAACAAACTATGGTGAGGTCTTAGTACAGTCATAACAATTACTTTAGTCATTACCTCTCCTGTAGATAACAATTATAAAATCTGGACAAAATACTTAAAAAGTTATTGGAGGGTACCTAACTAATTCCTAACCAGGAAAAGAAATAGAGGAAATTTACATTTCAAAGGAAGGCTTTGAATCTCCCTGGGTAATATTCTGTTCATCAAGAGTTTTGCCCTAAGGGCACTCTGCAGTGCCTATGGTGTGAGGTGATTGAACTCAAGTTGAGAGCTGCATTCTTATTAGCTGGCAGTAATAGAGAATAGGGTTCAGGGCTCCCACAGCACAGAAATTGTGGGAAGAAATACTATAAAAATAGAGTCATGTGAAGGACCCCATAATCTTCTTATAAACTCTTTAAATCTTTACTGACTCCTAAAAAATGCAGAGACTCCCAAAAGCCAGCAGAAAGCAATAGCTTGAAGAGAAAAAAAAACAAAAACAGAGAAATTCTTGGTTTGCTGCCCCCACAGGAAAGCCCTGCCAAGTTAGGATGGCTTAGAAATGCCTCAAGCTTTGCCAAATATTCAAGAAAGTATAAAACACAGCCCTATAAACTCAAGGTGATCATGTAGTAATTTAACTGCCAAGAAAAAAATCAACACAGAAGCCAGAATCTCTACTGTGTATTATTACAATGTCCAGTTTATAAACAAAAATTACTATATATATCTGTCAGTTTGTTTTCCACTTAGGTTAATAGAAGATTTCCAGAGAACAGTACTACATCTTAACAATGGGGAAAAAATCCAGATCATCTATAAAATCATAATTTTTGATCCTATTAGAGAAAGAGCACTCACATAAACTGAATTTTAAAGGGTAACAAGTACTTCTGAAGAGCATCCATAAAGTAGAGAGAGGAAAACATGAAATTTTAGCAAATTCTTTAAGGAAAAGTAAAAAAAAAAAATTCTTTGAATTGAATGACAAGGAGGACACCAATTTCCTAAATGTGTGGGATGCAGCAAAAGCAGTAATAAGAGGAAAATATATAGCAATAGAGGCTCACATCAAGAAACAAGAAAGAACTCAAAGAAACAACCTAATCTCAAAGCTGGGACTACATCAAATTAAAGAGCTTCTGCACAGCAAAAGAGACAATAACAAAACAAGGAGAAACCCCACCAACTGGGAGAATATTTTTGCACACAACACTAATGATAAAGGACTGATCACAAAAATCTGCAAAGAGCTGATGAGACTCAACAACAACAAAGAAAATAACCCTGTCAAAAAATGGGCAAAAGAGCTAAAAAGAAACTTCTCTGAAGAGGAAATGCAAATGGCCAACAGGCATATGAAAAAATGTTCAACATCACTTGTAATCAGGGAAACACAAATCAAAACTACCATGAGATACCATCTTACACCAGTGAGAATGGCACATATTAAAAAAACTAGCAACAACAAATGTTGGCGAGGATGTGGAGAAAAAGGAACTCTCCTGCACTGTTGGTGGGAGTGCAAACTGGTCCAACCACTATGGAGAGCTGTGTGGAGATTTCTGGACCTACTAAACATAGAGCTTCCATATGATCCAGCAATTCCACTCCTAGGTATTTACCCAAAGGACACAGAAACATCAATTCCAAAGAGCACTTGCACCCCTATGTTTATAGCAGCACTGTTTACAATAGCTAAGCTTTGGAAACAACCCAAATGCCCAAAAATAGATGACTGGATCAAGAAGATGTGGTACACAAACACCATGGAATATTACTCAGCATTCAAAAAGATAAACACATGCAATTTGCAACAACATGATTGGTGCTGGAAGGGATCATGCTCAGCGAAATAAGCCAGAAAGAAAAAGAAAAATACCAGATGGTCTCACTCATAGCAGGAATCTAGAAAACTTAAATAAGGGACCAGGAAAATGAATAACTATATAAGTGAATATCAAAATCAACAAAAAACTATGAACCAGAGACACTCTCTGGGGGGTGGGGGGCGGGGAGGGGAGGGATTGGGGTCAAAATAAGGGGATTGCAATTGTATGGGGAATATAAAAATAAAATTTATTTAAAAAATAAATATATAAAGATGAGTAGTAAAAAAAAAAAGAGGGAAGTGAAAGAAATGCAGGTGATCAAAGAATTAATGGAGATGCTAAAGAACTCTGGGAAAAGCAGTGAAAGCAGAATAGATGAAATGGAAGAATGAATACATACTCTCAAAGACACAGAAATAAAAAGAACCAAAACAGAAAAGAAAAGAGAAGTATGAATGAAAAAGAATGAAAAAAGACTTTGGGAACTATCTGACACCATGAGGAAAGAAAATATAAGAGTTATAGGAATCTCAGAAGGAGAGGTGTCAGGCATAGGAACAGAGAAAATATTCCAGGAAATAATTGAAGAGAACATCCCAAACATGAAGAAGGAGATGAAAATAGACATCCAAAAAGCAAGAAGAACACCAAAATTCCATGGTGAAAGGAAAATTACAGCAAGACAAATAATAGTAAAGCTCCCAAGAATCCAAGACAAGGAAAAAATAACAAAGTTGTCAAGAGGGAAGAACCAGATAACATACAAAGGAAAATCAATCAGGCTGACATCAGACTTCTCCAAAGAAACACTACGGGCAAGGAGAAAGTGGAGGGACATAGTCAACAGACTCCAAGACAACAAATGCCAACCAAGAATACTCTATCCCACAAAGCTTTTCCTTCCTTTATGAAGAAAGAATAAGGACCTTGCCAGACAAACAGAAACTCTGGAATTTCATTACAACTAAACCCCCACTTCAAAAAATACTACAAGGAGTCCTAAAGCCAGAACCAACAGAGGGATGAATAAGAACGAAATAAGACCAAAAAATCATTAAAAAATAAATAAAATTGGAGAAAAGACAAACAAATGGCAAATACAGATGCTAACATATCAATATTAACTCTAAATGTAAACGGACTAAGCTCTTCAATAAAAAGACACAGAGTCACAGGCTGGATTAAGAAACAAAACCCAACATTTTGCTGTCTCCAGGAAACACATTTTGTAAGATGAGCAAGACTGCAGCAATTTTGAGAAATAACTGCCATCTCAAAAGGGCACAGCTGGGTTTTGTTTTTGGGCAGAAACCACAACATAAGGAGAAATGAAACCTAGCTGACACCATGAGAGCTATCCAATCAGGGTGGACCCTGCCCTAGGTTTGAAAAGTCCCTGCATCCTGTCAACAAAGTACAAAAACAGCTGGTTGCTCTGGAATGGGGCCATCTCTCAACCTGATGAGACTGTTGTGTCAGTACACCACGCAGAGTTGGACCCTAGCTTAAGCTAGCAATAAAGCCTTTTGCTTTTGCATCTCTGGCTCCTTGTGGTTTTTGGGAACCTTGGACAGAGTTGAGGCGCCAACTCCTAACAATTTAACTACAAAAGATAAAAATAGACTGAAAATAAAAGGATGGAAAACACTCCTAAAAGCAAATAGACCAAAAAAGAAGGCAGAAACAGCTATATTTACATCAGATAAAACAGATTTCAAACTCAAAAAGGTAAAAAGAGACCCCAACAGTCACTACATTATGATCAAGGGGACAATACTTCAAGAAGAAATAACACTCATTAACATATACTCACCAAATGAAGGAGCACCAAAATATAAACACATATGTTGTGCGAGACTTCAACACACTACTATCAACAATGGATAGATCAACAAGACAAAAAATAGTAAGGACAATAAAGCTCTAAATAAGGATCTAGACCTCATGGGCTTAACAAACATCTATAGAACAATAACCGCCCCCAAAAATCGGAGTACACATTTTTTCTCAAGAGCACACGTATCATTCTCCAGGTTCGATCACATACTGGAACACAAGACAAACATCAACAGATACACCAAGATTGAAATCATACCAACAATCTTCTCTGACCATGAAGGCATCAAACTAGAAATAAACCATAAAAAGAAGGCAAGGAACTCTCCTACCTCATGGAGATTGAAACCCACACTACTGAAAGACCACTGGACTAATGAGGAGATCAAAGAAGAAATTAAAAAATACTTTGAGTTGAATGACAAGGAGGACACCAATTTCAAAAATGTATGGGACACAGCTAAAGCAATAATAAGAGGAAAATATACAGCAATACAGACTCACATCAAGAAACAAGAAAGAACTCAGAGAAACAACCCAATCGCAACGCCAAAGAACTAGAAAAAGAACAACAAAACCCCCAAAATCAGTAGAAGAAAAGAAATAATAAAAATCAAAGCAGAAATAAATGAAATCAGAACTAAAAAAAAAAATCCAAAAGATAAATGAAACCAAAAATTGGTTCTTCAAAAAAATCAATAAGAGAAACCCCTAGCTAGGCTCACAAAGGAAAAACAGGAGAAGGCACAAATAAATAGGATCACAAATGAAAGAGGAGAAATCACAACGGACACAGCAGAAATCAAAAGAATAATCAGAAACTACGATGAACAGTTATATGCAAACAAGCTCAACAATCTAGAAGAGATGGACAAATTCCTACAACTCTGCAATCACCCAAAGCTAGATAAAGAAGACATAGAACACCTACACAGACCAATTACAAGCAGTGAAATTGAAATGGTAATCAAAAACCTCCCCAAAAACAGAAGCCCAGAGCCAGATGGATTTACAAATGAATTCTACCAAACATTCAGAAACGAATTAGTGGCCTATTCTTTACAAACTCTTTTAAAAAAATGAGAAGGAAGGGATAATACCAAACATGTTCTATGAAGCCAACATTACACTAATACCAAAACCGAACAAGGACAACACAAAAAAAGAAAACCACAGGCCAATCTCTCTAATGAACACTGAGTCACAGGCAAAAATCCTCAATAAATTTTAGCTATCAGACTCCAACAATGTATCCATAAGATAATTCACCATGACCAAGTAGGATTTATTCCAGGATACAAGGATGGTTCCACATCCGAAAATCAATCAATGTAATCCAACACATTAAAAAGAAATATAAAATCCATATGATAATATCAATAGATGCTGAGAAAACTTTCAATAAAGCACATGTTGTAAAGGCCATATATGACAAGCCCATAGCCAATATCATTCTCAATGGTGAAAAATTGAAAGCATTTCCATTAAGATCTGGAACAAGACAAGGATGTCCACTCTCACCACTGCTTTTCATTATAATACTGGAAGTCCTAGCCAGAGCAATAAGACAAGAGAAAGTCATACAAGGAATCCAAATAGGGAAGGAAGAAGTCAAACTACCACTATTTGCAGATGATATGATAATATACATACAGAACCCCAAAAACTCCACAGAAAAGCTGATTAAACTAATCAATCAGTTTAGTAAAGTGGCAGGATACAAAATCAACACACAAAAATCAGTAGCCTTCCTATACACAAACAATAAATCTGAAGAAGAAGAAATCAAGAAAACCATCCCTTTTATTATTGAAACAAAAAAAAATCAAATACTTGGGAATAAACCTAACAAAAGAGGTAAAGGATTTATACAAAGAAAACTATAAAATGCTGTTAAAAGAAATAGAAAGTCACAAAGAAATGGAAAGCCTTCCCCTGCTCATGGATAAGAAGAATTAACATTATCAAAATGGCCATCCTACCAAAAGCAATTTACAGATTCAATGCTATTTCAATAAAAATTTTAATGACGTTCTTCAAAGAAATAGAACAAATATTGATGAAATTCATATGGAGCCACCAAAAACCCCGACTAGCCAATGCTCTCCTGAAAAAAGAGAAGGGAATGGAGGCATCACACTAATCTGTGGGTTTATTTCTGGATTTTCTATTTGGTTCCATTGGTCATTGTGTCTGTTCTTGTTCCAATACCATGCTGTTTTGATTATTATGGCTTTGTAGCATAGTTTGAAATCTGGGAATGTGATGCCTCCATTCCCTTCTCTTTTTTTTTTTCAGGAGAACATTGGCTATTCGGGGTTTTTGGTGGCTCCAGTCAAAAAATGGGCAGAAGAGCTAAAAAGACACTTCTCCAAAGAGGAAGTGCAAATGGCCAACTGGTATATGAAAAAATGTTGAACATCACTTGTGATCAGGGAAATGCAAATCAAAACTACAATGAGATACCATCTTACACCAGTGAGAATGGCACATATTAAAAAACTAGCAACAACAAATGTTGGCGAGGATGTGGAGAAAAAGGAACTCTCCTGCACTGTTGGTGGGAGTGCACACTGGTCCAACCACTGTGGAGAGCTGTGTGGAGATTCCTCAACCCACTAAAGACAGAGCTTCCATATGATCCAGCAATTCCACTCCTAGGTATTTACCCAAAGGACACAAAAACATTAATTCCAAAGGGCACCTGAACCCCTATATTTATAGCAGTACTATTCACAATAGCTAAGCTATGAAAACAACCCAAATACCCAAAAATAGATTGCATCAAGAAATAGACTGGTATATATACACAATGGAATATTATTCAGCAATCAAAAAGATAAACTCATGCAATTTGCAGCAACATGGATGGAGCTGGAAGGGATCATGCTCAGCAAAATAAGCCAGAAAGAAAAAGAAAAATACCGGATGGTCTCACTCATAGCAGGAATCTAGAAAACCTAAATAAGGGACAAGGAAAAAGGTTAATTATAATAAAGGAAAAATCAAAATCAACAAGCAACTATAAACCAGACATACTATGGAGGGGGGGAGGTGAGGAGGGATTAGGGTCAAAATAAGGGGGGTGAAATTGTATGGGGAATGTAACCAAAATGAAAATGTATACATTGTGGAAAAATGAAAAATGATGTAAGAATTATATAAAATAAAATCAAAAGAAGTTGTATTGTCTTATTTTCTTCTGTATTTAATTTGTTGTTTTGGTTGGTCAATGAATACATATACAGCCTTAAAGAAACATGTAGGGGTAGTATTTTATAATCTTTAAGGATAATTCTGAGTAGTCATCTTTGTTACAACTTTGATAATAAATTGAAACTGTACAAGTTATAGTTTTTCACATGTTATTTTCAAAGAGTCACGTGATACACTATCACTAATGTTTTCTATTCTATTACATTAATTCTATAGACCTCTCTTGCATATTTTTTTAAGATTTATTTATTTATGCATTTAAGAACTGGGGTACAGGCCAGAGGTGTGGATGGTGAGAGGGTTCACCGGAGACAGAGTGGGGAACAGAACAGGCAGATTGACTGAAATACACTGCTGAGGGGAGCAGTAGGTAAGGCAGGAGAGGTCTGCTGTGCCATGTGAGTTGCTCCCTGCCTGGCTGGGGGATTGAAATCCTGCTGCAATGGCTGCAGATTGCTTCATAGTTTGTGTCTTAACCCCTTGCGCTGCCAGGGAGACCCCTCTCTTGCATATTAATGGATCTTGAACCAATATATGATTTTTATAGATAATGCATTGTTTCACTAGTTTATATGATTGTTGTATTTATTATTCTAGAATCAAATTTTAAAAATAATTTGTTTTATATTCCAAAGATCCCAAAGAAAAACTCAGTTGATACAGGAAGTTGTCAATTTTACCATGAATGGGACACAATTTTCTAATACCTGATTTTCCCTTGGATTTGTATTTATCAAGGCAATTAATTACTATCAGCTGTCAACTATCAGTAGATTTCCTTTTTTTAAAGATTATTTATTCATACAAGAACTGGGGTACAGGCCATAGGTGGGGAGGGGGTGAGAGGATTCACCAGTGACAGAGTGGGGAGCAGAACAGGCAGGTTGTGAAATACACTGCTGAGGGGACCAGTGGGCAAGCCAGGAGAGGTCTGCTGCAACATGTGGGTCACCTCCCTGGTCAGGGATCCAACTAGAGCTGCAGTGGCTGGGATAGCTTCATGGGTTGCTTCTTAACCCCTTGGTCCACCAGGGAGGCACCTGTCAGTAGATTTTCTTAAAGAGACAGAGTCACATTCAATTTCTAAAAAGTGCCAACAAGTTAACTAATTCTATATGATGATAGTTTGTCATTCATTCCTTCATGAATAAAGATGGTATTGCCTAAAAAAAATGAGTGTCTTTAACCTCACAGAAATTGTTTTTCTTGGAAGATAGTACTTTAGATTGTAACAGAAGTGATTTTATATGTACTGAACTTACTTTGTCTCCAAATTCTTTCTCTCTGGGCTTGAGGAAATGCTTCCCTCCTTTCCTGAGACTCGTGTCCAGGGAGGCTCTTCATCCGGAGAGGGTGCTCTGTGTCTATGTGCCTATCTGTTGGAGGCGACCACCCCGCGTAGTAAGTAGAAGGGCCTTGACCCGAGTCCCTAAGGTGTGTGAAAACACATGCTTCTCGGAGGAAAACCTCTGGGTGACAGGACTTGGTGTTGAGAGCCTGGAAGTGACCTGCGTGCATCTCCACAGTTTGAGAATAACAAAAATAATGAGCAAACTTCCCAGGCTCTGGCTACGGGGCGATAAGATTATGTGCATGAGAACTAACCACCTGGTACCCCACTGTCTGAAGTAAATGGAGAATAGTAAGAAAATAGACTAATCACTCATGCATGTTATCATTATATGGTATGCTTTGATGTTACACCTGCTGCAATTAAAATAGTATATAATGAGCACTAAGACAATAAAGATTTGCTGCATGCTGGACATGACAGTCCCCCATCTCTGATTTCCCTCACCGTCGTGTCCCAGGTCTCGGACTCACTACCACACCTACCCCTCCCTCCTGTGCAGCCTTCTTTTGGCTCAAGTTCTGAATTGGCCTGTGGAAGGTTGACAATGATGGGTCATCACCAAACTTGCAGCCTCATTTCACTCAACACTTTGTTGTTTCTCATTGTCAACAACAGCGGTCAGTTATTTTACTCCCTCCTGGTTTGAAAAACACTTTACTCCTCTGACTCCTGAGAGCTATTATTGTTGGGGTTCATAGTATTAAAATCTCAGTCCCCTCTTTGGCACCTGGTAGATAGGGATAAGAACTTGTAAACAGACTGGGGAGCTGAGGAGTTACCATGGGAACAGGGCAGTTAAAAACCTTGAGCAGGGCCTCCCCTGGTGGCGCAGGCAGTCGAGCTCTGGGCTGTGGGTGAGGGTCCCACATGGAGGGGCAGACCTCTCCTGTCGTGCCCGCTGCTTCCCTCAGCAGTGTGTTTCGTCAGTCTGCCTGTTCTGTTCCCGCTCTGTCTCTGGTGAATCCCCTTACCCTCCTGCGCATTTGGCCTGTACTCCGGTTCCTGTATAAAATATAAATAAGTCTTTAAAAAAAACCACAAAAAACTTTGAGCAGTTGAGGGAACCACCTGATTGCTAGAAAGACAGGGTCATAAAGCCCAGGGGTGGCTACTAAAGACAAGTCTAAAGCAAAGAAGAGACTAATGAGGGCCTGACACTCTAGCAGACAGCAGCTAGCTCAGGCCTGTGTCTTAAATCTTAGAGAGAGCCTACAAACTCAGAGCATAAAAAAGAGCCAACCTTTTTTTTCAGTGGCCTGACAATTTCTCTTCTCACCCCTGCTTCCCCGCAGTAATTTCAATAAATGCACCTTTTCTACTTTCCATGTGGTCTTTGCTGAATTCTTTCACATGACCCTGTGTCTCTTCACTGTCCTTTCCTCTTAGCCACCGGGAATTATCAGTTTTGTTAAAATAATGGGACTTTTTTTTTTTAAGATTTATTTGTTTATTTATTTATACAAGCACTGGGTACAGTCAGAAGCGCGGGAGGGTGAGAGAATTCACCAGAGCCAGAGCGGGGAGCAGAGCAGGCAGAAGGACCAAAGTACATTGCTGAGGGGAGCAGCGGGCGGCAGGAGAGGTCTGTGCGCCATGTGGGACCCTCCTCCAGTGGCCGGGGAGCAGCCGGGGATCGAACCGGTGCTTCAGAGGCTGCGGGCAGCTTCGCAACCCAGCGCTCAACCGCTGCACCACCGGGGAGGCAATAATGGGACATTTTTGTAGAAGAAATTAAATTACAAGATGTTCCCCCCAAAATAATGCAAACACTGCACTGAGTTAATCAACATTATAATGTTACTATGTTGGGAGAATAAGATTGTATGAAAGAGGAGTCAGTTCACTAAGATGAGACATAAAACTCAACAGAGTCCTGGTAGATGGTATTTGAAGGCAGAAAAGTAACAAGTGGAGAATCAGATACAAGATTGGGGACCTGTCTTCACAAGGTTTGTACAAGTATTGGACTGTAGCAGCAGTAAGGTACAGTGGTGATCTCCATGACCGGTAAAGAAGGAGTCCTGGAGCCCTCAGTGGCTTTTGCAGGCTTTTATTGGGATTTACCAGGTGCACAGGAGGCAGGGCGGTCAGGGCCCCCAGAGGCTGGCAGGCCTCCAGCGGCCAGCAAGTCTTCACTCTCTCTGGGCTCTGTGATGCTCTCTTATGGCCACCGCTTCTCTGTTCCTTTCGCTCTGCTTCACTCTGCTCTTCCATTGATATCCCTGTGACACTGCCCTTATAAGTACAGTCTCAGCCCAGGTGTACCCACCTACGCATGCCCACACCCCACTCCAGGTGCCGCCATCTGGCATGCATTCAGGACCGCCGGGATCCATCATCAATCCAAATGGTGGGAGGGCAGAAAAGCCTGACACTTTTTCACTTACCCTACATGGACTTTTAAAATTATGTACATTTATCTATGAAGGGTCAGGAATGACCACTGAGCAGGTTTTCTAGCAGACCGGGTAAAGGAGGAGTCAGAGTCCTCAGTGGTTTCGCAGGTTTTTATTGGGGTTACCAGGTACAAGGCAGACAGGGGCACTGGGGGGGATGGTAGGCTGGCAGGCCTCCCAGCCCCCAGCAAGTCTTCACTCTATCTAGGCTCTTGGGTCTTCTCTCTTTCCCTCTTGGCTTCTGCTGCTGATTTCTTGGCTTCTCTTTCAGCTTCTGCTGGCATCCCTGTGACGCCGTCCTTAAAAGCCCAGTCTCAGCCCAGGTGAATCCCATCTACCTATGCCCACACCTTACTCCAGGTGCCCGCCATCAGGCATGTATTCAGGACTGCAAGGATCCATCATCTAACCTGATGGCGGGAGGGCAGAAAAGCCTGATACCTTTTACCTACCCTACAATCTATTTAGGGGAAAAAGGAAAATTATAGTAATAAACTGTATAAAAGTTATGTGAGTGTGATCTCTCTAAATATCTCATCATACATAAAATTTTAGATACTGGATGATTGTGGGAAACTGAATCCTTGGAAAGTGAAACCTCAGATAAGGGGGACACTGTGCACCTGGTGCTGACCAGGATGAGGAACAACAGAGACCCTATAGGGTAAATGAGTTAATCAGGATTTTTTATACCACTACCAGCTGTGGCCTATACAAGGGGCATTTGGAAGCATGGTAAGGAGCACTCATGCCTGATTGTGGACACCTGGGTCCAAAGAACACGGGCGTGCACATGAGTAAGTGTGCACACCTGAGTCTAGAGGCAGGGATAAACGCAGACAGGAGGAGGCCCTCACTCAGCAACCAGGTGATTACAGAAGAGGCAAGGCCACAAGACTGCAGGAGACTTAGATGCCAGAGGGAGGCCAGAGAAAGAGCAAAAAGAGTCATGGAGGCTGGGAAGTTTGGTTGCCTGCCTACCTCCCAGACTCCCAGCCCCCCTGTCTGGCCTGTGTCTGCTTCCTTGCATGCCATCCTCCCTGCCTGGTTCTCTGGAAGAGCACTGAAGCCTCTAAAATCCACCTAGGTCTCTGGGACTCTCTTCATCTGTCTACCTGAATCCACACTGAACCTGCCCTGTGCCTGCTTGCACTGCAGACCCCCAGTCACTGATGGCAGGAATACAAATAGCACAGTCAGTATGGAAGAGATGTGACAATTTCTTATAAAGCTAAATACAGACTCACCTTAAAACCTGCTCATCATTTTCCTGGGTATTTACCCAACTCACTTGAAAACTGTTGTTTTCACAAAACCTGCACATAAATGTTTATAGCACAACACTCCTTAACTGTGGGCAGCACACTGTGACTTCCTTTTAAAGTCTGGAAAGGGACATAATAAAAAAGAAAGACCTACACAGGGAGAAAGTGGGAGACACAGCCTTATCCCCAGCTGGGGAAGGTGACATCATCGGTTAAGAACAAGTGCATTTTATTCTCCCTTCCTGTGTCGTTGAGAGTGGCATTTCATCTTTGGGATCTTCCCCAAACCCGTTGACCCAGACAACCAAAGTCACACTGAGTGACCTTCTACTATACACCTAAGCAGCACTCTCCTAAATGGGAAGACCATCAAAAACAAATAATGTCTGAAAGACTGACTCATCCAGGGGAGGCTTAGGAGACATGATTAGGACTTAACTTAGTGTGGTATCAGGACGTGATACCAGTGTGGTAGTGTGGTAACTTAGTGTGGTATCAGCCTGGAACAGAAAAATAAACTAATGACATCCAAATCAAGTTTAGCAATATGTCAATATTCCTTCATTGTCTGTACCATGAAACAGTGATAAATGATGTTAACAACAGGAGATACGAGTGTGGGAATTACAGAAACTTTAAGAATTTCACGTTTTCCACAATTATAAACTATCCTGAAACAATGTTTGTTTTGAAAATAGCCCTCAGGAATGGAGACTGTTTCAGGCCCTGAGGAAGATAACGTTGAGGTTTCTCAACTTAAAAATGGTGGCTCAGGGGTTAAAGTCTCAGCACTATCAAGCTTTTACCAGCAGCATGGTACCACTGCAGCATGAGTTCCATCCCCTGCCAGGGAGGTGACCCACATGGTGCAGCAGACCTCTCCTGTCTCCCCCACAGCTCCCCTTATCAGTGTATTTCAGTAAATCTGCTGGTTCTGCTCCCCACTCTGTCTCTGGTGAATCCTCTCACCCCCGCCCCGGCACCCCTGGCCTGTAGCCCAGTTCTCATATGCATAAATAAAAAAAATTCTTTTAAAAAACATAAAAATGACAGAGCATATAATTCAGTAATTCCACTCTTTGGTATTAACCAAAGAATGCAAAATACTACCTTGCAGGGAGATACGCATCCTGTGCTCACTGCAGCACCATGTACAGTAGCCAAGTTATGGGAACAACAAGGGCCCAACAGCAGAGGAGAAGGGTAAGAAGATGCACATATATACTCAATGGGATATTACTCACGATAAAAAGGGATAAAATCTTTCCATTTGCAACACCGTGGATGGAACTGGAGGGGATTGCCTAAGTGAAATAAGTCAGAAGGAAAAAAACATATCAGAAGATTTCACTCATATGCAGAATATTGAGAAATCGAAGAAAGGGGGAGTCAGAAAATAAACCCTGGACATATGACTGCAGAGATAAGGCTACTAGAGGGGGAGGGAGGGGAAGAGCAGCGTGTGGAGGGGACACAATGGATCTGGTGAAGGACTCTGGGTGCTGGGGTGGAGGGGATGGTGTGGGCACTACCTCCGAAGAGATGTGAACCCATTCCCTAAACGAATTTTAAATCAATGTTACTGTAAATTGGTGCTACTTCATTTTTTTTTTTTTTTTAAGATTTAAAAATAGCCCTCAGGAAAGGCACAGGGAGCTGAAGGGAAAAGCATCTGCTTTTCGGTCTCCAGGGTGCTGTCATCAAGGGGCTGCAGAGAGAGGCTGTGGGGAGAGAAGATGGCGCCTCGGACACGGGGCAGCTCCAGGGCCTCCTCTCCTCTCCTCCACTCCCCCCACCCCAGCCTGGTGCCAGGACTGCTCCAGGGCATCTCACCCCCTCCCCCAGTGATGCTCAGCCCCAGCTCACCCTGCCAGCCTGAGTCACACACACCCAGCCTCTCCCCTCGCTGCCAGACTAGGACAGCGCCGCAGCGCCCCCGTGTGGCCACGGGGCTGAGGACAGAGGTCAGGAGCCATGAGCCCAGGATAGGGCTGTGCACACAAGAGAGAGCCCATCCAGAGGCAGGGTCTGTGACTGGATTGTTTTCCCAAATACACGCTGACAAGACGGCTTCTTGCCATTAATAACCATAGACTTTAGATAGGGGTGGAACATATCCCCTGGTCATAACAGCTGGTTCCCAGGACCCGGGTAGGCCCCACAAACATATCAGATGCCCTCAGTCTCCTGGGATGAGAACTTGACCCCAGAGTCCCTGTCACTTGTTCCAGCTGCTGACTCCAGGGATGAGGCTCCTTCTCCAGGGAATCAGCACTAATCCCTGTATTCCCAGGATGTGCTGGAAGAGGGCCAGGAGGAGAGACACCCCCCTCCCACCCCTCCCAGGGTCATGGGCTAGGGAGAGGGGAGGCTCCTGGAGGAGTGAGGAGAGGAGGAAATAGGGGCTTTAGGGGAAGGAGGCCAATAGGAGTGGAGGGGGAGGATCTAGAGAGTGGGGCAGGGAAGGGTCAGCTTAGTGGGCCCCTGGGTGGGAGGGCTGGTCTGTGTGGGGAGAGCCCAGGGACTCTGGCTGGAGCTGGGAGAGTCTCTGCTGTTAGTTGGGCTCTGACCACACAGAGGCCGCTCTGTGATCAGCTGGGAAACTGTACTTAGGTGTAAGATCTTCTCCATGCAGAGACATATGGTGTAATTCAAACACACAGGGAAAAGAAGATAAAGGGTGTAATTAAGGACTCCCCTCTTCCAGAGCAAAGTACCCTTATGCTGGGATGACAGGAAGAATCAATGAGCCCAGACAGGGGGAGCCCAAGGCCTGTGCTATCTGTTGGGGGCAGCCCTGGGCCCTGACCCTGGATTCCAGAGCCCCTCCCTGTGCTGGGACCCCACAGACCAGTCTGAGTCCATCTCAGCTCACAGCCCGCAGCCCCTGGACACTGTCCAGGCATCAGAAGCCCCTGCACCAGGAGCAGCGGCCCAGGCCTTGGACTCCATGTTCTGGAGCACAGAGGGCACAGGTGGGAGGAGCCTGGACTCTCACGGGGCCACAGGAGATCAGTAGGGAATCAGTGCCTCAGGGATTCACTCACTTTTCCCCAGAACAGAGTATGCTGCCCCCACATCCCCAGGCCTCTAGAACAGGTGTCCATACACCATGCTCAAGCATGCCAGGGTGGACCCTCCTGCTCACCCACCCTTGGAGTCTGGAGGGTAACCCCTTTGCTCCTCCATTTACCTGAGATTTCAGACCTAATATCCTCTCTCTTCTTTTCCCTCCTGGACAAAGAGGCAGGGACCTTCTGTCTGGATCTTGCCACCTCCTGATCCTGAGAGTAAACAAACCTGCAGTACTGAACACACACAGCTTTTCGCCCCTGCATAATGACCAATGGCCAAGGGTTGTCACCTCGCAGAGCGGCCACACTGGGGGCGGCCTGGGACAAGAGAGATTACTCAAAACCCACGCTGAGCAATGAGAAGCCCAGAGGGGTTACCCCAGGATAGTGCATCCCGATCCACGGACAGTATCGTGTTTATTCAGAACCAGATTCAGAGAAGATGGGCAAGTATGTGGAGGAACGTACATGTGTGGGGATGAGTTATCAGGGCATGTTACTGTCTGGTGCAGGCTAGGGTGGAGTGACCAGGGGCTGTTATCTGGGGGCTCCATAGTTCCTGCTAATCAAAGCACATTATCTCTAGTCCCTATTCTAGTAAGACGTTGCTAATCTGGCCATAATGTCTGCCTGCTGTTTTCAACAAATACTAGTTTCCCCGTGTGTTCCTCATACCAGGACTTTTGCCCTGGTGAGAGGCCCATGCATGACTGTGCATTTAGCTTGACCACTAGGGATTCTGGGCACCGAGACAATAGCCCCAAGAACAAGGAGGGCCAGAGATCCCACAAAGGGGCAGGGGAAGACTCCCAGAGACCCAGAGACCCAGCAGGGCAGAATCAGTGGATTCTGGACATGAGTCTGGAATGAGAACTTCGGTGCCTACAACCCCACCACCTGGCCAGGGCGCCCTCCAGTGCAGTCTGCAGAGGCAGCTGGTGGTCTGGCTTTTGTGCTTTGGGCAGCATGCCCAGTGCTGAGGGCTGCCTTCTTGCTCCCACCTGGCTTCTGGCCTGGGTTGAGCTAGTGAGTTACTCCTCCCCCTCTGAACACTAAGACACCCCCACCCCATCACATACCAGGGAACTCTCTACCTTTCCATCCCAGCCTCAGCTCTAGGGAGTCCTTCACACATATTCTCTCATTAACATATTTATTTGGTACCTACTGTGTGCCAGAAACTCAGCAATTTGGGATATTTCAGGTGAAACCCCTGTCCTCTTGCTCCTCTGGGAGCCTCATGCTGATGGGGCGCTGGACAGTAAACAGCAAAGCACCTTCAGGCAGCGATCAGGGTCAGCCAGTAAAGAGTGATTTTGAGAAAGAAAAGTGATGAGAAAAATGTACAATATCTCAATCATGTTTTTGTTCACTTGCTGAGATCAGGGTATTTGGCATGTTTGGAGTCTTATAAAATACCCATATTATTTTCACCCCGTGATTTTGTCTTCTTAAGTGCAGCTATAAAGAATGTAACTTATCTGTGGTTCATATTTGTGGTTCAAATTGAACTTCTATTGGGTAGTGCAGTTTATCTTTTCTCTTTAGGTCTCTGTTCATGTCAGTTAGTGTTCAGCGACGGTGTCCGCCCCTTCCTGTCAGTTGGTCCCCACATCTTGTGCCCACTGAGCTGCCTTCACTGCCTTTCTCATGAGCATATCCGCATGTTCTCACCCCAACTCTTTATTCTGCTCCACTGGCCTGGACCATGCCTGTGCCAACACCACTTGGTTTTCAACAGCTGAGCTTTATACTAAGTCTTGAAATCTGGTGCTGTGCCTCCTCCAAGATTCTTCTTTGTGATAAAAGTATTTTGACTCATGGAAATCCTTTGCATTTGCATAAAAATTGTGGAAACAATTTGTCAATGTCTTTTATAAACAACTGCAAAGCTTTTGACAGGCATTTAGGGTTCAGGATTGAATTGCTTTTAATCTAAAGATCATTTTTGAAAAAATTGATGCTTTAACAATATGGCTTATTCCAGTCCTTGAATATGGCCTTTCTCATCATTTACTTTTCCTTTACTTTCTCTAGTGCTGTGTAGATTTCAGTGTACAAATCTTGTACACTTTCCTTAAATTGATGTCAAATATATTATTTGATGTGATAAAATGTAGAATTTAGAATTATCCATTTTCAAATTTTTGATATTACCACTACATTGAAATACAGTTTACCTGGTACCCCTTAATTTGGTAAACTTACCTATTAATTCTACAAATGTTCTTTGCCTAAGGATATATACTTTTTATAAAAAAAGATTTATTTTTATTATTTATGAATACAAGATCTGGGCTGTAGGCCAGATGTGCTGGGGAGGTAACAAGATTCACCAGAGACAGCGTGGGGAGCAGAACAGGCAGATCTACAGAAATACATTTCTGAGGGAGCAGCGGGGAGACAGGAGAGGTCTGCTGCACCTTGTGGTTCAGTTCCCCGGCAGAAGATCAAGTTAAAGTCATGGTGGCTGGCAACAGCTTGATAGTGCTGAGACTTTAACCCCTGAGCCACCAAGGAGGCCTTGAAAAATCATGTCATCATGTCAGTTGCAAATTACATATATAATTTACATTTTCTTTATAATTTATAGTCCTTTTATTTCATTTTATTTCATAATGCACATAGCATAAATGAACTAATCAGGCTTTTTATACCACTAACCTCTGTGGCCTGGAAAGAGAGAACACCAGTGAGAACCCAGAGGAAGAGCTTAAAGAATCCTGGGGCCTGGGAGGCTAAGTTGCCTGCCTGTCTCCCAGCTCCCCCGCCAGGCCCAGGCCTGCCTCCTTGCATTAGGCCTCCCTGCCTGCTGTGCCTGTGTACCTGGTTCCCTGAAAGATCATTAAGATCTGAAAAAGCAACTGAGGGCTCCAGAATTCTGTCTGCCCAAATCCATAGTGAACCTGGTGTAAAATGCACTATGGAAGATCTCCAGTCTCATGTGTACTAGACTGAGAGGTAACATCCCTGTTTTGTTCCTTATGTTTCACCATAAAGTATTGTGTCAGTTGGAGGTTTTTCGTAGATAGTCAGTTTCAAAGTGAAGAAGTGGCTTGTTATTTCTAGTTCGCTGAAAAATTTCATCATGAAAATTTTAAATGCTTTTTCATTGTGGAGATGATACTATACTTCTTATTTTATGACTATAATACATTGGGTTGATATCTATATATTTATTCAAACTTGCATGCTAAAATAAACTTAGTAGGACATAATGTGTTGACTTAGATTTGCTGATATTTCCTTAAGGATTCAGCAGGGACCATGGTGTGTAGTTACTCTTTGATATTGTTCTCTGGTTCTGGTGTAGTGGTATAATAGCCTCAGAAATGATTCAGAAGGTGTTTCTTCCGCCTCTGTTTTCTGCAACTGTTTGGGTAGGTCTCCTGTTAATAGTTAAATGTTTGATAGATGCACAAGTGAAGACATCTCTGCCTGAGTTTTCTATGGGGAATATTTTTAAATGTATCGAATTTCTGTAGTTCTATAGCACCAGCAAAGCACAGAGCAGGCAGACAGGTAAAGGAGAGTCCTGGAGCCCTCGATGGCTTTTTCAGGCTTTTAATGATCTTTCTACACCTTGCGTAGTGCAACAACCAGGTCCATGGCAGGCAGGGGGGCCTCTGGGACCAGGAGGCTGGCAGGCCTCCAGCCCCCTGCAAATCTTCACTCATTCTGGGCTCTCTGGCATTGTTTCCTGCTCTCTGCTTGCTCTGCTGCCTCTGCTGCTGCAGGCGTCTGCCCAGGTCCACCCACTTATGCAGGCCCACACCCCATTCCAGGTGCCACCATCAGGCACGAGGGTAAGCTCACAGGTGTGGCTCTTAGATGCCAATGGCGGGAGGCTAGAAAAATCTGACAATTTCCATTTACCCTACCAGTTCAAATGGGAATAGTTAGGGTCCCTATTTCTTCTTAATTCAGTTTGGTAATTTGTGTCTTCAGGGGAATTGTACATTTTACATTGCCTAGCAAATTTATATGTTTTCATTAATTATAGTCTCCATCTATCCACATTAATGTCCTAAATTTCCCTGTATCTCTGCTTCCCCTATATCCCACAAATTATGTTTATATTTTCATAATGGTGGAAAGCATCCATTTTCCTTATGATTTTGTTTGTATTATTGTTTTCTCTCCACCATCCTTTCTGTCCCCTTGTTCATCCCCCTTCCCTCCCTCTCAGCCTCAAAGTCCTCAGGATTTTGTTGAAGTCCACGGTTTTTTTAAGTGTGTTACTTTATCAAAGCATCTGCTATGTAAATGTCCAATATTTATCAGCATCATTCTCAACTCCCATTTTGCTGAAAATAGTTTATTTCCTCTTCCCTCATGGCTAAATAATATTCCATAGTGTGGACAGGACACTTGTTCTTGATCCATCCTCCATTAGCATCTAAGTGATGGGTCCTAGCTTTTGTTAATGCAGCTATGACTATAGCAGAATAGGAGGTTTTTCATTGATGGTTTTATATCTTTAGGTAGATGCCCACGGGTAGAATTGCTAGATTTGCATTTTCAGTTTTTAAAGATAAATCCAGACTGTTTCCCATAATACTTGCCTAGTTTACATTGCCACCTGCAGGGATATAGGGCTCCTTTGCCCCACACCCTCTCAGCACTGGTGTTGGCCTTTTTAATGAGTCCTGTTTATAAGTGTGGGGTGGCATCTCAACATGGTATTGACCTGAATCTCTCTTGTTGGAAACAGTGATGAACGTTTTTCATTTCTATTGACTTCTGCATAGCCTCTTTGACGAACTTTCTATTCATACCTGCTGCCCATTTATTAACTGGGTGTTTGTTTTTTTATTGTTGAAGAAACACCAGGGACAGGTCAACAATGCTCTCTGCAGGCAATGTTAGAGGCAGACTGGAGGGAAGTGTAGTGTTCAGGTCTCGGGAAAGGTCTCAAAGGTATATTGAGGTGTCAAAGTCTGTGGAAGTCTCTGTAAAGGTCTTTCTAGAAGTACTGATGAAACGGATCTGTAGCCACTTAATCAAGTAGCTCAAGCTGGCTGCTGCTCTGGCTTGTATCCTCTTCAGGGAGCCAGTCTTTCAAGATTGATGGGTCCCTTTATAAGCCCAGTTATTTGATTCCTGTAGATCAAGCTCCAATCAGATTGGCTCATTTACAGCCCTGAATGGTCTCAAAACACTTGCATGGCACCTATGAAAGATTAAATTCGATTGGTCCATACGGATTTTGAACCGGATTGGTACATTATAATTCTGGCACTGTGAATCACATGTCAGTGTGTCCAGATGGCTGAGGTCAGGTAGCCTCACCCTGGAGTGCAGGCCACTGTCACTCAGAGTCCACCAGATGGGTCCACAGGCTATACACAGTAAGGTCCCCTCTCTCTCCAAGGCCTGAGGGAATGACAGCGGCAGTAGTGTTCAGCAGGGACAAACACTCACCTGAGCATAGAGAGAAGGCACCCCCTCCATCACAGCCCACTAGGCCAGTCTATCACCTGCCTCAGGATAGCCAAGGCCATTGCTGTCAGAGCTGGGGGATGTCCACGGTTTCATGCTGAGCTTGGGCCTGACACACCATAAGCCTCTTTCCCCACAGCTTGTGTCAAACCTTGCTCTGAAGTGGCCTCAGCAAAGCCGGTCACACCTCACTGCTTGCAACAGGTTGCAGAGCTCTTGATACAATGTAATTACAGGAAAATGACCACTAGCCCAGGCTGCCCCCAGAGGACAAACTGACCAGAATGCAATAGAACCTGCTGTTCCTTCTTGGGGTGGCTCCTGGCAGAGTGGACGGCACATGGCCCCTTCGTGGGTCTGAGAGTGACTAAGCTGCTAAGGAGTGCAGCAGAAGCTGTGGCCACAGGAGATGTTCCCGGGGCCCCTGTCTCCAGGCAGATGCTGCAGGTCACCTCTTGTCTCATTACACCAGTGGCAGTGGGATGAAAAGGGATTACTCAGAGTCCATGTGCAAAGCAATGAGATGCCTAGAGGGATCAGACCACGAAGGTGCAGCCCAGCTCCAAGGGCAGTCTCGTTTTTATTTAAAATCAGACAGAAAATAAAAAAGATCAAAGAAGCAGCAGGCAAACAGGTAATGCCCAAGTGTGTGGGGGAAGTGTAACAAGCTGGCCCAGCCAAGGCTGGGAAATCAGGGAGGGAGTCAAAGGAGGCCTCAATGGTTTTGCTAATCCAAGCATAACAGCTATTGCTGTTTTCAGCATGTATAGGTCCTCATACCAGGACTTTTGCCTTAAGAGAATCCTTATCCCAAACTTTGCCTGTTTCAGCTCTGAAAGACACAGAATAGTCAAAGCAAAGAATAATCAAGGCAAAGACAAAGAATAGTTGGGGCACAAGCTCCCACAACCTCTTCCAGGAGGGTCCAGTCGTGGTCCCGAGATCATGACTATCTTGCTTGAGGTAGGGGAACAAACAGAGGGCAGAGAAGATGCTCAGGGAGGAGGCGACCACACCTCCCTGGTCAGGCCGCAGGAGCCTCCTCTCTGCCCTGCACACTCTCACCCTCTCCAGTCTCTGCTCCCCATGGCGCCCCAGGCCTTTCTCAACATGGACCCTCACCTGCCTTCTCTGCTCCCCACACCAGGCAGGGAGGGCTCACAGGGCCTGGCATCACCTCCACTTTCTCTGCCACCCCCATTCCCTGTAGCCAGGAGAGCAGACAGGGACTGAGCACCCACACTGTGCCAGGCCCTGTGCTGAGATTGATAGGCATGCTCACCACCCTCACCGCGTCCTTAACCTCACCACTCACAGGTGAGCATCTTGAGGACACAGTTATGGAACTTGAAATTGCACCCCCTTCCATATGAGGGAAAGAAAGGCTCTGGGCTCTTGGCAGGCGAGGCCCATGTGCGGGTCCCACCCTTGTACTGGGGGGATGGGCTGGCGTCCAAGTCCAGGGCAAGGCCCATACCCCTCAGCACCCACAGTAGCTCCAGCTTCTGCCTTTGCCCAACCCTGGAACCGCCCCACGCCCAACACCCAGGATACTCACCACTGCCTCCCTGTCACCTCCTGCTCTACTGGAGCTCAGGTCACCTGTCACCTTCTCAGGGAGGAGGCCCAACAGCTCCCAGGTCAGGGGCCCCTTGCTCTGTGCTCCCTGGGTCCCTCTCCAGCTGGACTCTGAGTTACAGACACACAGAGTCCTGGGACGGCTCACTCTGCGCCCCAGTGCCTGGTGGGTAGCACCCCAATATATGTCATTTGAGTTAAGAAATTAATACAATTATGCCAAAAGCAGCTCAGGAGGACTCTTGTTTCTGGTAATGGTTGGTTAGGACTTTCACACCAACCAACATACTGCAAACAACCATGTGTTTTGTTGGGATAGCCCTGCTTAGGCACACAGGGATTTCAGACATTTCAAGGGCTCTGATATGAACAAGTGTCCTTATTCTGTTTGAGCAGAGGTCAGAAATTGGTCTTTCTGTAGAAGTTTTGAGGCCCAGCCTCTGTCATCACCTCCCCTCTCTCCTGACTCATGTCCTTCCATCAGGAGGAATTTTTTTAGAGTAATATAACACTTCTCTAGAATAAAATTACATTATTTTATTTATATATTTTATACATCATTGTTTTTAAACTATGTTTGCTTTCCCACCCCCTCAGGTGTAGTCCCCATAGAGTTTCTTTCCCCAATGCACCCGTGCACCATCACCTCACTCCCCTGTGCTCCTCCCTCCCTCCCTTTGATCCCTCTCCCTCCTCCTCCCCTGCAGGATGGCTCTGCTTTATAATTGACTGCTTGTTTTTGTTTTGTTTTGCTGTCTTTTGTATTGTTATTATTTTTCCCCCAAATGTCTCATTTGGTTCCCCTAATTTATAAGGAATTTTTTTATTCAACAATATATGTGCTGCCTAGGCAGGTAGTGGGCGCCCATCACTGAGAAAACCCAACCCTCACTCAGGATGTTGTCCAATGGATTTTGATGATAGTAAGTTCTCAGTGTCCCCAGCTCTGAGACCCTCCCTCACTGCAGCTGCCACAGGAGGTGGGGGTCTGAGCTGGTCAGAGCCCTGGGTCCCCTTCTGCGCTTCTGAGCCTCACTCCTCATTGTCTTAAGTTAAGGGGATCATAGGATCTGGCAATTTACAGGTATCATGGGTTAAACTGGATACTCTGTGCAAACGTCTGTCTCATTTTCATTTTTGGCTTCTTGTTCCCTTTTTTATTTGCACTCTGAAAACACAATTTAACACTTTCTCCCCCTCCAAGTTTTGTTTTCAGATTGCACATCATTATGGTGACAACAAAAACAAAATAAATTTTACAGTGAAAAGAAAAATCTTACCTCAAATCCCAGAAGCTAATACCATAATCCAACTTCTTTTTCTATATTTCATTCCAGTGTGGACCATCAGTTCCAGGACATTCATCTGAACACATCATTGCTGAAGAAGGAAGGGAGAGAGGTGGGTTTACCTGAGATTTTCTCTCTAATGCACTTGGAGGATTACCCAGGGAAGATGAGGGAACTCCAGAAATGAAAAACTAATTTCATCCACTCTAACATTACACCTCCCTCCAGGAGCTCCATCTCTCCCTCCCTTCCTGGACTGTAGACCAAGGCTCAGCTCAGGAACTGGGGTGACCTGGGCTAATCCTGCCCCTGGGCCAGGCCAGCAGGGCACACACTCCTCCCTCCCGCTGTGGGACTCCCTCCAGCTCGGGTCTAGAGAGAAAGTAGCCATAGCCCACGGAGGCAGTGACTCCCTGGGAAACAGATGCTGTCAGGCTGGAGCTCCCTGACTCCAAAGGAGATGAGTCTGGAGTGAGCATTAGAGGAGGAGAGAGGGAGCTGTCAGGGGGGGCTGCCCCCACAGCCCAGCAGGGTCTCACCCAGGCTCCTTATATCTAACCATGGGAAGAGTCCCAACACCATCCTGTCTCCAGATCCTCTGCTGCCTCAAGTCCTGCTCCAAATCTGCTTGATGTGTAATTATCCTTCCACTGTCTTACATGGTGCCCATCTCTCCTGTCATACACACACACTCTCTCACACACACACTCCCCTCTCCTTGGGAACCAGACCCTCACTCAGCACTGGGGTTACTCTGACCCTCTGTCTCTGGTCCCCTCAGAGCCACCCTCTCTGCAGTGTCTCTACTCAGCGGGGTCTGAGCAGCCCCAGGAGTCCCTGCACCTCCTGCCTCTGACCTTGTGGGAAACCAGCCCCTCAGCCTGCATGACAGTGAGGAGGTGAAGGCAAAGTCCTGAGGTCAGTGATGGATGGAGGAGACAATTTACTTTTTCTCTTGAGTTTCATTTTTTTATTATTGTATTTTTTGAGGTAAGATTCATTTACACACTCTATATGATTCAGAGGGACAGGTTCACACCTCTTCAGGTGTTACCTCACCTCTCCTAACTTTAAGGTACCTAAGTTTTCATGCCTAGACCTCTGGACCTTCTTACTCCTTTTACTGGCCAGTCTCACCCCTGTCTGGTAGCCTCAGTTCTGCAGCCAGACTCCAAGGGCTTGGTTTGGTTTATCTCCTCCTGTGCATTGTTTCTTTATGTTATACATATCAATGAAATTATCTGGTATTTGTTGTTCTCCTTCTGATTTCACTTAGTATGATTTTTTTCCCCAGTTCCATCCACATTGTTATAAATTCAAGATTTCATCTTTTTTTTCCAGTGAGTAGTAATCCATCAAGTATATTATACCACATGTTCTTTCCAGCTTCTTCTCCTCCCTGCTCAGCTCCTCCCTCCCTTGGGTGGGGAAGGAACATGGACCCTCCCCTTCTTCTGGGACCACCCTGTTGCACACTCCTCTATTGTTAAGCACATTGGTTGTTTCCAATCCGGCTATTGTAGACATTGTTGTATGAACAGAAGAGCGCATATATCCCCTCAAATTAGCGTTTACATTATTTGGATAAATACCAAGGAGTGGAAAGCTGGGTCATCTGGCAGCTCTATTTTTAATATTTTGAGGAAACGTCATACTGTTCTCCATAGGACTGTACCAATTCCACCAGTGTATGAGGGTTCCTATTCCCCACACCTTTGCCAACACTTGTTATTTCTGGTAATTTAATGTGAGCCAGCTCATAGGTGCAAGGTGGTATCTCTTTGTGGTTCTGATCTTCATTCCCTGATGACGTGTGATAGGAGCATCTATGTCTTCTCCATTTCAAATATGTTACATTGCTCATAGCAATGAAATGGTGGAAAGGTCTGGAGAACACGGTGTGTTTTGGACCTACAATTAAGCCCAGAGTTAACCAAAACAGTGCCACAGTATAGGTTACATATAATTCACATACAGAATTGCAGAGACTATCTGTATCTTCTTTGCAGAAGTTTTAACTTAGCTCTTCTTTCCATGTTTTGATTGGGTTAATCGTGTCCTGGTTGTTGAGTTATGTGTGTTATTTACGTAACATGGGTGCATGATATGCAAATATTTTCTTCCATTCAATATGATATGTTTACATTTAATGACAGTTTCCTTCACTGTGCAGGAGCTTATTAGTTTGATGTGTCCCCACTGGTCTGTCTTTGCTTCTATTTCCTCGGAAAACAGGAGATATTGAGGGCAGTGAATCTACTCTCTAGGACACAATATGGTGTCCATGTCATTGTACATTCGTCTAAAACCCACAGCATGGACACTGCCGAGAGTGACCCCAATGTACAGCCAAGGGCTGTGAGAGATGATGAAGAACAGATTCATCATGTGGCAGATGTACTGCTCTGGGCTTAGCATGTTTTGGACATAACCTGTGAAGGGTTTTACAAGTTGTTACATTCAAGAATTTACATAAACACACACATGCACACACCATAGCCCTCCAGTGAGCCAGGTGACCTATCTCCAAAACAAGTTAGAAATTTATCATTCCCCTTCCCTGAAAAATATATATATATATGCTTGTATCTAGTCATTAGTGTATATTGTCATATAAGTACAAGAGTTTTAGGACACAGAGTGGGAGAAAGGATTTGTAAATGAAATCATATATCTGATAAAGGACTTGTATTTGTTATTTATAAATAAACACTTACAGCTCAACAATAAGAAAATAACCCAATTTAAAATTAGACAAAAGACTTCACTAATGAAGAGATATAGGTGCCAAATAAATGATGTTCAACGATACCTGTTATTAGGGAAAGACATTAAAAACAAGGTGATAACCATTACAAACATACCAGAAATCAAAAAAAAAAAGTTACTACCAAGTGCTGACTGAGCAACAGGACCCTCACTGCTGGTGGGATAAGAGATGGCACAGTCACTAGGAAAGATTTTTGAAAGTTTCTTTTAAAACCAAACACTGACGGGCCATACAGTCCAGTGAACACTGTCTCAGCTATTTACCTAACTCATTTGAAAACTTATATTCAGAAGAATTAAAAAAAAACCCTGCGTGTAAGTAAATGTTTACAGCACAGTGTGGACTGAGTGTGAGCTGTCCATGGTGACCTCCTCCAGCAGCTCTCCTCACAGATGTCAGTGTCATCAAAGCAGGAAAGTCTGAGAAACTGTGAGCCAAAGGAGGCTTAAGGAGATCAGGTGGGGACTTTATGTGGATGTCCTGGTGTCAGAGCATAAAAAGGACAATAGGGAAAATTAATGAAACCCAAATACAGTGTGGAGTTTGTTGAAACTACATTAATATCGTTTCCTTAGCTTCACAAATAACTTAGTAGATATGTGAGATGTTAACAGTTTGGAAATGATGTGGGTTATATAGCAACTCTACTACCTTTGCAAATTTTCTGTAAATCTATCAGTATCTTTAAAATACTGTTAACAGAGTTACAGGTTGTAGAAGGAAAAAATTATTTACTCTCCAATTTTTCCAGGTTTTGCTATAAAGGGACTGGAGAGACGGTCTTGAGGAAAAGCTGGAAACCTCACACACAGGGCGGGTTTCAGAGTCTCCTCTCCTCTGAGCCCTGCTTTCCTGACTCCTCACAGAGCATCTCAGCCCCAGGACGCCGCCCTCCAGGACCCCCAACTCTGCCCACCTCAGCCCCCGCCCCGTCCTGGCGGCTCCACCAGAATCCGGAACAGCGCGGCAGCGCCCCCGTGTGGCCACAGGGCTGAGCACAGGAGCCCAGAGCTGCCCTTTCTCCCTCCCCAGGCTCCCTGGGCTCCCAGCTGCAGGACAAGGTCCACTGTCAGTTAGGCTTCCTCAAGCTTCCTTCCTAGTGAGTGACTATGGACACAGGCCTCAGGAAGAGCCAGGTCCTCAGGTAATAACAGTTGTTCCCAGATTGCTGAGTGAGTTCCCCAAGTATAGTTTCCCTCAGTTTGGATGAAACTTTGCACTCCAGAGTCCTTATTTGTTCCTGCTTCCAGGGATAAAAACATCTTCTCCTTGGAATCAGCCCTAAATTCTCCAACTCTGGGGTGAAGAAAGGAGTCCAGTAATAGAATCTCAGACTCTGTTCTAGACCTAGAATCCAGGTGACTCGCCTGCTCACGGAAGTGGAGGTTCCCTGGTCTCCTTGTCTTCTCTAAGTGGTGTCAGACAGTACAGCAGGCTCTAGGGGGTGTCTACTCAGATTCCTCATCACATGGGGTTCTGGGGTTCAGTCCCACTTCTTTCTTTTCCTTAGTCATCACTACCTGGGGACACTTCTGAGCTCAAGGCTTCAATCATCATCATCCCATCACCTCCCAATGCTGTAAGTCCATGTCTATTATTTAACTCAGATATTTCATCTGTACTCCAGACTTGTCTGTCCAATTGCCAATATCACTTTCACTGTAAACAGGTATCAGCTTCAACTTTCCTAAATCGAAAAAAAATAGATTTTCCTATATACGGTTCCCCATGTAGGCAGGCTCCACCACTGCCTGCACAGTCTGACACACTGAGTGTCATCCTTGACCCCTTTCTCAACCCAGCAGTAGGAAATGCTGCAAAGTTCATGTCTAAATACACACAAATCCCATCACTTTCTATTATTTTCCTGTTTACTTCCCCCTCTACCAATGAAGCAACTAACCTCTAGGTCCTGGAACCTGCACTGTTTTCCTACATTTATCTTCCCACCCCTCACCCTTCAATGCTGCACAGCAGCCAGACTAAGGCTCTAAAAGTCACACAGATAAATATTTTATATTTTTCAAAAACAGGGGGTCTTGTCACCCCACACCTTACTCAGAAAGTCAAACCCAACATCCTCAAGGTCTGAATGATCTGGAGGCACACAGATCTCATCTCAATAACCCTCTGATCCAGCAGCTGTTACCTGAGCCACACAGATTCCTGCCTCAGGCATCTCACTGAAGGTTGTCCTGCCTGGACAGAATTTCCCTTGGCTTCCTTATGGGCAATGTGTCCATCAAACTTTTTCCTAAAGGTCACCTAAGGGAGGCCCACACTGACCACGCTAGGAAGCGGCCATCCTCCCTGTCCCCACACACTCAGGATAGAGTTACTTAAGGGTAGGGTTAGCAGGAGAAGCTGTAAAAGAAACAGAAACCAACCAGGACATTATTTAATTTTTTGTAAATTTTATTTAAGAACTGGGGTATAGGCCAGAGGTGGGGGGTGGTAAGAGGATTCACCAGAGACAGAGTAAGGAACAGAACAGGCAGACTGATTGAAATACACTGCTGAGGGGAGCAGCTGGTGAGTCCAGGAGACATCTGCTGCACCTGGGTCAGCTCCCAGGCCAGGGATCATACTGGTGCTGCAGAGACTTCAGATAGCTTCATGGGTTGAAGTCTTAACCCCTTGCACCACCAGGGAGATCCATATTTTTTTAAATTTTTTTAAAGATTTATTTATTTATGCATACAAGAACTGGGATGCAAGTCAGAGGTGTGGGGGGTGAGAAGATTCACCAGAGACAGAGTGGGGAACAGAACAGGCAGACTGGCTGAAATACACTGCTGAGGGGAGCAGCGGGAAAGACAGGAGAGGTCTGCTGTGCCATGTGGGTAGCTCCCTGGCTGGGGACTGAAATTGCCCTGCGTCTTAACCCCTTGCGCCCCCAGGGAGGCCTCCAAGACATTTAAGATGAAACATTACCTAATCCACCTGATACCAGAATTTAGTTCTTTATAAAAGATGTGGGAAAAAATGGAAGTAATCATCCAGAACAGAGCCCTAAAATGAGACTAAAAACTGGATGAGTCTGGAAATCAAGCTCTAGCACCAGACAGTCCTGTGTGCAGGGATTTCCCTGGGCCTTGTAGGGACAATGACAGATGCCTCCTGCTGCCGTCAGAGACAGGAACACCCAGAGGACATGAAGCCTGGTCTCTACTTGTGCAAATGAACAGCATAAAAAATAAAAACAAAAATAATATATAGACAGAGTACAAAGGCTGAGGACCAAACACGCAGCCTCCACCCATATCCTGGAGGCAGGACAGTCCCAGGAGGCATTTGAGTCCCTATGATCACAGGCCCTGCTGGGACAGGTGCTACTTAAGGGACAAGGACAAAGGAGCAGAAAGATGATGTCTGAGGAGTGACCACGTCAAAGCCCACGACGCACTGAGCACCAAGTGGACACAAGCCCCATCCCCCTTGGATCCTCACAGCCTCTCCCGCCCCTACCTGTACAGACTCAGCACTGCAAACCTGCAGTTCTGGCTGGTCTTCAGGTCTCCTCTATTTATTTAATCTCATATATTAGGAATTCTGCTAATTAACCCATCAATCCTATATGGCAAGGAAAGAAAAATAATAACTATAATAATACTTTCAATAGGGAAGTGTGTATTTTTCTTCGGTAAACACAAAGTCCAGGCAGGGGTGGAGCCAGCCCTGCCTCTGCTGGAGCAGGAAAGTCATCAGGGAGAGACACAGGTCAGTGTGGGGAGGGGCCTGGTGGGCAGGGCTGGGCCAGTCTCCCCACCTCCTCACGTTAAGCTAATAGGAACACAGACACATGAGGATGCCCTTTGCAGCAAGAGACCACTCTGGGGGTGAGAAGAAACCTTGCATCACTGTTTCCACAAGGTAGTTGTCTCACACTGTGAAGGAAAATAATCAGGAATAAAGTCAGGGAATCACATAAGTGTCCACATTCTTGATAGTCCACCGCATCCTCAGAATGCCCCCCTCACAGCTTCCCCAAAACCTGGTCCCTCCCTCTCTGCCTCGGCCCCTCCCACCGCAGGGGTCTTACCTTTAGCAGCTGTGAGAGGCTCATCAGAGCCCTGGCTACTGTCACTGCCTGGAGGAGAACAAAACAGAACCTGGTCAGAGCCATGAGGAATGAGACCACAGGAGGGACTGATGGGGTGACTCCCCCATGGGCTCCTTCTACACTGTCCCCAGGGGCTCAGGGATCCAACCCCTGATCCATACATACCTGCAGACTGAGCGTAGCTTCCTCTTTGTCTTCCTGTGGGAAGAGACATAATGTGAGACCAGGGAGGAGCCAGGCCATGAAGTCCGAAAGGAATCCCCTAGTTCTGGACCACAGGGAAGGTTCCAGAACTGTGACTGGACACTTAGGGCAGGACTGGGAAATATGAAGAAAGATGAGAGGGGACAGGACCAACTGCCTCTTGGACTCTGCCCTCAGTATGGACCTTCCCCTCTGCCATTTGCTGGAATCAGGGCCCCATCACCAGAATTATCAAGGTGAACAAGTGGTGATTCATCTTCATAAGTGGCTTACAAAAGAGGATTAACAATCAGATCCAGTCTGGGCAACATATATGTGTGGATCATACTTTCCATTACCAGTTGTGGCATGTTCTACCTGGGATTTGAAAGCCCACAGTGGACAAGATCCCCCACTCCCTTCCCTACCTGAGCACTTCTTCCTCCACATCACAGCTGCAGCCACCGCAGCTCCAGTGAGCACAGCTCCAAGGAGAACCAGGCCAGCAATGATGCCCACGGTGGGGATGGAGGACTGAGGAGGGGGCACTGGTAGGGAAGGCAAGGTGACACCATGAGCCTCAGGCCTCCATCTTGAGCCAACTGAGGTTTTCCAGAAGGGCTCCTGATTCCTCTCTGCCCATGTTCCCTTCTTACCCCAAGTCAGAACTCGGGGCTCCTGCAGGCCCTCATGCTGCACATGACATGTGTATCTCTGCTCCTCTCCAGAAGGCACCACCACAGCTGCCCACTTCTGGAAGGTTCCATCCCCCCCAGGCCTGGTCTCCACCAGCTCCGTGTGCTGGGTCAGGTCCTCCCCTTCTCGCTGCCAGGTCAGGGTGATGTCCGCAGGGTAGAAGCCCAGGGCCCAGCATCTCAGGGAGACCTTCCGGTCAGAGGTGGGGTGGTGAGTCACGTGTGTCTTTGGGGGATCTGAGAAGGTTGATAACATTTACACTTCGGATTTGTCCTTCAGAGAGACTGAAGCAGCCTCATGTGACCATCCTCAGAATGGACAGGGAAATGGGTTTGGAGGAGGAAGCACAAAACCTATAAACCAGCCTGATCTGGGCAGTCTGAGATAATCTGTTTCTTAGAATGTTCTAGAATCAGGGTAACAGCTCAGGATAGGAAGATGCAGGTCTCTAAGAAGGACAACACAGACTTATGCTCCTGACCTGAGGACTCAGGAAAACTGGAGTCAGATATGAAAAATGTTAATCAGACCAAAAACAAGTCATAGTGAGAAACATATGGTTCCCAAGATGGCTGTGGGGTCAACAGGATCAGATGAAGAGTGATTTCAGGGATGGCCCATACCCTCCAGCTCAGGAGAGACTGGATTCCTTAACTGTCCTTCAGAAAACCAGGGCCCTGTGGCGAGTCTTTCTCTAGTACAGAACAGGAAACCTTGGAGGTCTCCTCCCTCTCTGACCAGAAAGAGGTCTGTGTTCTGAACATTACTCCATTTTCCCCTGGGATGTCACCCTGAGGGAGAGCTGAAGCCAAGGAGGTCTTGCGAGGCCCCTCTCACCTGAGCGCTGCAGCCTCTCCTTCCCCTTCTCCAGGTATTTGCGCAGCCCTGCCAGGCAGGTGCCCTCCAGGTAGTTCCTCTCATGTTCGGCCACTCCCTCCTCCTCCCACTTGCGCTGGGACAGCTGAGCCGCCCTGTCCACCGCGGTCCAGGAGCGCAGGTCCTTGTTTAGGGCGATGTAATCGGTGCCATCGTAGGCGGACTGGCTGTACCCGCGGAGGAAGCGCCCGTCGGGCCCCACTTCGCAGCCAAACATCTCCTGGAGGGTGTGAGACCCTGTCCCCGCCCAGTGTCAGCCTTGCCATCGCCCCGCCGCCCTCCCGGGGGGAATAAACCTAGACTGAAACTGAAACCGCAGGGAGCAAAGTCCCGCGGGCCCGTCTCGGGTCCTGGTGGGTCCACCTGCCTCAGGGTGTCACTCCCACGAGGAGTCTGGGGTTCCGCCCGTCCGCGGGGCTGGGGGTCGTGAGCGCCCCGGGGCCTCCTCGCTCACCGTCCTCGCTCTGGTTGTAGTAGCCGCGCAGGATGTTCAGGTTCACTTGGCTCAGCTGTGCCGCGGCCTTCAGGGTCCCAGTCTGCTGCTCCCAGTACTCCTGCCCCTCCCGCGCCATCCAGGGCGCCCGCGGCTCCATCCTCGGGTTCGCCGCGTCGCTGTCGAACCGCACGAACTGCGTGTCGTCCACGTACCCCACCGAGATGAAGCGGGGCTCCCCGAGGCCGGGCCGGGACATCGCGGTGAAGAAATACCTCAGGGAGTGGGAGCCTGGGGGCGGGAGGGAGACCCGGCTGGAGAGACGGGGCGGGACGGGGGGGGGCGAGGGGGCTCCTGAGAGTGTTAAGGGGCGGCGGGACCAGAAGGGCCGGGAATCAGGGGGCAAGAGGGGACGGGGGCTGGGAGGGACAGAAAGGGGCCAGGGCGGGGTTGAGGGGGACACCTGGGCGGGCGGCGATGGCGGAAACGAGCCTCTACCGGGTCCAGAGGTGCCGCTTTCGTCACCCGGGGCCCCCGGGCTCCTCAGCGGCGGGTTCCCTCCCAACCCGCACTCACCTGCCCAGGTCTCCCCCGGGGCCAGGGCCCCCAAGAGCAGTAGCAGGAGGGGCGCGGGCCCCATGGCCCTCACCTACTCGGCCAGAAACGCTGGGTGTCCGGGCTGGCGAGTGTTGACTGTGTAACCGGGGCCGCGGGGCTGCTGATTGGCTGCTCTGGAGACCTCCAGGCAATGGGGAGAGAGAACTGGGGTGACTCACCAGTACCCAGGAAGTAACACCCGACACTGGTTGTGGAGGGAGAATGAAACTGGGGAGGTGGAGAGTCCCCAACAGCAGTCTTATGCGCCCCAGACGGGGCCCCAGGACTTAGACCTGAGAGCCTCACCCTGGACCTGGGACTTTGCTCCGCCCCCTCCTCCTCTTCTGCACCAAGACCTTTGTCTGTCCCTGGTTCTGGGTCACTGATTCTCAAACATTTTCGTTTCAGGATCTCTGCACGCACAGCCTTACAAAGTCAAAGAACCCTGCAGGGTAAGTGGAAGCGATCAGGTTTTTTCGGCCCTCTTGCCATTAGCATCAATGATGAACACCTGTGGTCTTACCTGCGCCTGATGGCGGCATCTGGAGGTGCTGTGGGCGCGCCTGAGCCGAGAGAGGGAGCACATTAGGGCAGCGGCAGAGCATGGGGCAGGGCCAGGGGAGGGAGGGGGTGGCAGTGGAGACCAGCAAAAAGACCAGGAGAGAATGCCAGAGAGCACAGAAAGAGTAAACATTTGCCAGAGACCTGCCAACCTCCTGCCCCTGGCTTTGCCCCCCTGCCTGGCCTGCATCTGGCTGCCTCACTACCAGTGGTGCAGAAAGATCATTAAAAGCCTAAGAAAGCTGCCCAGGGCTCCAGGACTCTCCTTTGCGAGTCTGCAGGGATTCATAGAGAACCTGCTCTGTACCTTGTTGGCACTACAGGCCTCCAAGTATAATGCTATGCGGATGTAACTATCAATCTTTACCATATAAGGAATAAAATCATTTTAAACATGTTTTATTTCATTTAGAATATTAATAATCCGTTGCATATTAACAAAGTGTTTTAAAGAAAAACATCTCTGAGAATAACGGTCGTCAGAAAGTGGACCTATTACTTTAATTTTTTGCAAGTGTCTTCTCTGTCTCATTAGACATTGAATTGTCATATTTTCTTCTGCATTTAGTCTTGTTTTGGTTGGTCAATGTAGGGTAAATGGAAATTGTCAGGTTTTTCTGCCCTACTGCCATTAGCATCATTAATCGACACCTGTGGGCTTACATGCATACCTGAGGGTGGCACCTGGAGCGTGCTGTGGGCATGCGTGAGTGGGTGCACCTGGGCTGAGAACTGGGCATATAAGGGTGGCCTCACTGGGACACCAGCAGCAGCAGAGAGAGCAGAGGAGGAGGGGCAGGATACCTTGAGGTAGAGTGCTGTAGAGATCACTAGAGAATGTCAGAGAGCACAGAAAGAGTGAAGATTTGCCTGGGACTGGGAGGCCTGCCAGCTCCTGCCCACCCCACCCCCCTTACCTGGTTGCCGCACTAGAAATGATCAAATGCTGTAAAAAGCTCAATAAAAGCCTGAAAAGCCACTGAGGGCTCCAGGACTCTCCTTTATCCATTGGTCTGCCCTAATCACAGAAAACCTGCTCTGTGCCTTGCAGGCACTACAGTCAATGAAAAAATATACAGCCTTAAAGAAATATGTGGGAATAGCATTTTATAATCCTTTAGGATGATTGTGAGTATTCAACATTTTACAACTTTAGTAATAAATTGAAACTGTACAAGTGGTAGTTTTTCATGTTATTTGCAAAGAGAAGCCTGAAACACTACTCTAACAGGGTGGTTCCCAGGAAAGGTGGGGGTTCTGGGTTTCCTGCCCCACCCAAGGGAGGGTGGAGCTAAGCAGGGAGAAAATGAGCTGCAGAAGAGGCTGAGGAAGGAAGGAAGCAGGATGGAGCCAGAAGGAGACCTGGAGGAGTCCTTCTGTTGTGACACAGATGTGGGTGAGAGACCCGTGGGGAGGTGACAATGGCAGTTTTTGTCCGGAGTTTGATTTTGCTCTTTTCCTCCCAGACTTGTCTGGTTGTTTCTGATCCTTTTCTGTGGGTCCCCACTGGAAGATGCTTTAGACTTGTGGCAGGCTTTGGGGCCTTGCTCTGGGCCAATCCTGCTTGGGTGGACTTTTACCCACAAGGGCACAGGTAACTTTGGGTGCTTGATTTAGAAAATATATTCTTTGCCTTTCCTGTATTGTTTACTAATTGTATTAAAGTTCCTTTTCATTAAAGTCGCCTATGTTTTGTGGCAGATGGCAGAACCTATTTAGAACAGGCAGGTTTGTGCGGTCTGGGCTGCCCCTCTCCCTGTCCTGTAACACTACCACTGAATGTTTTATATTTTGTTACATTAATTCCATAGACTTCACTTTACTTATTAATGGATCTTGAACTAATATGATTTTTTAAAGTAATGCATTTGAAAGGGGCAGGAAGGAATGGAGCAGGTTCTTTATGACCCGAGCAGATGGGGTAAAGGAGAATGAGTCCTGGAGCCCTCAGTGGCTTTTCAGGCTTTTATTGGGATTTACCAGGTACACAGCAGGCAGGGGTGCTGGGGGGCCAGGAAGCTGGCAGGCATCCCAGCCCCCAGCAAGTTTTCACTCTGTCTGGGCTCTCCAGTGTTTTCTCACAGTTCTTCTTCTCATGGTTTTTCTCTCTGCTCTCCTTGTTCCCCACGATGCTGCCCTTAAAAGCCCAGTCTTAGCCCAGGTGAATCCCATCTACATATGCCCACACCCTACTCCAGGTGCCTGCCATCAGGCATGCATTTAGGACTGCAAGGATCCATCATCAATACTAATGGTGGGAGGGCAGAAAAGCCTGATGCTTTTTATTTACCCTACAGGCAGGCAGAGGTGCTGGGGGACCGGGAGGCTGGCAGGCCTCCCAGCCCCTAGCAAGTCTTCACTCTTTTTGGGCTCTCTGGTGTTCTCTGGCGGTCTCTGCTTCTCTGCTCTCGTGGTCTTGCTTCTTTTCTTCTCATGTTTCTCTGCTGGTGTCCCCGTGACGCTGCCCTTATAATCCCAGTCTCTCAGCCCAGGTCTACCCACTTGCTCATGCCCACACCCTACTCCAGGTGCCCGCCATCAGGCATGCATTCAGGAGGAATGCATTCAGGATGGATCCGCAGGGATCCATCATCTATCCTGATGGCGGGAGGGCAGAAAAGCCTGATATTTTTTTCACTTACCCTACAGCATTGTTTCACTAGGTTATATGATCATTGTGTTTATTATTCTAGAATCAAATATTAAAAATTATATTGTTTTATATTCCAAACATCCCAAATGAAAAATTAGTTGATACAGGAAGTTGTCAAGCTTATAGTGGATGGGACACAATTTTCTAATACCTTGTTTTCCCTTAGAGTGTACATTTTATCAAGGCAATTAATTACTATCAGTTGTCAACTGTCAGTAGATTTTCTTAAAGAGACAGACTCACATTTAATTTCTAGAAAGTGCCCACAAGTTAACTAAATCTTTGTCATTCATTCCTTCAAATAAAGATGGTATTGCCTAAAAAATGAGTCTATTTAACCCCTTACAAATTGTTTTTCTTGGAAGATAGTATTTTATTTTGGATTGTAGCAGAAGAGATTTATATATACTGAGCTTACTTTGTCTCCAAATTCATTCTCTCAGGCTTGAGGAGATGCTCCCTGCTTTCCTGAGCCTCCTTGTCCAGGACCCCACAGCTCTTCATCCTGGACAGGGTGGTCTCTGTCCACATCCCTGCTCCCTCCCCACCTACTCCCTCTTGTGCTGCCCATCACCTCTAGTCTCAGGTGCAGAACCTGCCTGTGGAAGGCTGACAATGCTGGGTCACCACCAATCTTGAGTCCTCATTCCAGTCAACACTTTGCTCTTTCACATTGTTAACAATAGCTGACAATGTTGTTTACTCCCTTCTGGTCTGAAAATGCTTTCTTCCTCTGTCTCCTGAGAGATATTGTTGTAGTTTATAGGGTAAAAATCTGTCTTTTTGGCACCTGGTAGGCAGGGATAAGAACTTTTATACAGACTGGAGAACTGAAGTTACTATGGAAACCAGACTGTTAAAAACCTTGGCAGGCATGGAATCACCTGATTGCTATATAGACAGGACCATAAAGCCCAGGTGGCCACTAAACACAATCTAAAGCAAAGAAGATCTAATTAGGGCCTGACACTAGCAGACAGCAGCTAGCTCAGGTCTGTGTCTTAAATCTTAGAGAGAGAGCCTACAAACTCAGAGCACAAAAAAGAGCCGAACTTTTTTTTCAGTGACCTGAGGAAAAATTTCTCCTCTCATTCCTGTTTCCCCTCAGTAATTCAATAAATCCACCTTTTCTACTTTCCATTCTTTAGGGTAAATATTGGGCTTTTCTGCCTTCCCGCCATTAGGATTAATGATGAATCCTGTAGTCCTGAATGAATGCCTGATGCATGCCCACACCTTACTCCAGGTGTTCGCCATCAGGCATGCATAGGTGGTTACACCTGGGCTGAGAGACTGGGCTTATAAGGGTGGCGGCATGGGGATGCCAGAGGAACAGCAGAGCAGAAGAGGAGAACAAGCAAGAGAACAAGGCCATGAGAGAATGCTGGAGGCCCAGAAAGAATGAAGATTTCCTGGGGACTGGGAGGCCTGCCAGCCTCCGGGCCCCCTGGCACCCCTGCCTGCCATGTACCCAATAAAAGCCTGCAAAAACCATTGAGGCTCTAGGACTCCTCCTTCACTCATCTGCTCTGTGCCTTCCTGCTGCTACAATTGGTGTAGTTAGTAGGATGATACAATGCAGATGGGTTTGGAGCCCTACAAAGACCGTGAGACTCACAATACTGGAGGTGCTATGGCAGCCCTGGTGATGACCAAAGTCCAGGAGAACCCGGAAGAGCTACAAACTTCTGTGCTACAGGAGCACAGGAGGTGGACAAGGTCCGGGAGCTGCAGAACAAGACCTCGCTTAGAGGAGGAGATGGCCTGAGAGGATCCGCCCATGACCCCTGAGGCAGAAGAATCATAGGAGCTCACCCAATGCTGACACAGGAAGAAGCCTATGGACTTGGACTAATGGACTTGGACTGACAATCCCGCCAGAAGGAGGAGGAACGTTGGCAGGTTAATTTTATGTTTTTGGGACCCCAGGGGTGGATGGTATCATTTGTAAACCCCAGGATATAAAATCAAGGGATGGCCAGGTGGGCCTCAGTGGCCAAAAGCAGCCTGTGTACTGCCCAGCAATCTTAGGGCCACAGCCAAGAGAGGCAATGGCCAGGATAGAGGAAGGGGCAGGCATGAGATGAGCCCAAGATTGGCTGAGGGAGGAAGCCCTCTCCAAGTTCTCTGTAGCCAAGCAGAGGAGATGTATCAAAAAGCCAACTTAGAAAGGCAAAAGCTCCTGCTGATATTGGGAAGCCCTGAGTGTCTGTTAAGTAGCCTAAGTATGCTAAAGAAGGACAGTGAGTCTCTTAAAATCACCTGTGGGTGGTGCTCTGTTTATTGTTGAGTGAGGGTGAGGAGCTGAGGAGCCTGTCCTTGGGGGACAGGTGGGGGACAGGTGGGGTACGTGGCTGTGGTGGAGCCCACAGCCAAAGAGGGGACCCAAGAGAGGCTGCATGTGGAGCTTGTATCCACGGATCCCCGACCCATGTGCTTAGACAAAGGGTTGGCCTGAGTGCAGGGGTCTGCGTGTTGCATTGGTGGCTATGAAAGCAGAGTGTTGGAGTGACCGCAGACAGAAACCCTGAGGGTTGGGCAATTACCCTCAAAGAAGACAGAATCGCCAATCCAAGAGTGAGCGCATCCTGGAGGTGGATGAGGTATGTGGCTTGTAGCCCGGACCACAGCCAGAGAAGGCCAGGAAGCCTGACGGCTCCTGGTGTGTGACGGCAGATGCCTGAGTGGATCCCCCCTTGTATGAACAGTTCTGCAGCAGCAGATGTGGTGGATCATTTGCTGGTGCCAATAATTTTGTCTTTTGCCACTAGGTTGGTGCTCTGCCTGGACTTATTTGTGCAGTTGTATTCTTATATAGACTGTATGGCAGAAAACAATGAGGGGGTCAATTGTGGGGTAAATGAGTATTAGGCTTTTCTGCCTTCCTGACATTAGGATTAATGATAAATCCTGCAGTCTTGAACGCATGCCTGATGGTGGGCACCTGGAGTGGGGTGCGGGCATGCATAGGTGGGTAAACCTGGGCCAAGAGACTGGCCTTATAGGTGCAATGTCACGGGGATGCCAGGGGAACAGCAGACCAAAAGCGGAGAACAAGCATGAGAACAAGGCCACCAGAGAACACCGGAGAGCACAGAAAGACTGAAGACATGCTGGGGGCTGGGAGGCCTGCATGTACCTGGTAAATCCCAATAAAAACCTGCAAAAGCTATTGAGGGCTCCAGGACTCCTCCTTCATCGGTATGCCCAGTCATAGAGATCCTGCTCTGTGCCTTCCTGCTGCTACACATGCTGTCGGTGATGAATTCTTTCATCCCCACCATCTTGGTGTCTCTTCACTGTTCTTTTCTCCTCACCCATGAGAATTTCAGTTTTGTTTAAATGATGGGACATTTTTGTAGTAGAAATTAAATTACAAGATGTTAAAAAAATAATGCAAACACTGCACTGAGCTAATCAACATTATAATGTTACTATGGTGGGAGAACAAGATTGTGTGAAAGAGGAGTCAGTTCACTAAGATGAGACATAAAACTCAAGAGTCCTGGTAGATGGTATTTGGAGTCAGAAAAGTAACAAGTAGAAAATGAGCTAAAAGAAGTAAAACAGGGCCTCCCCGGTGGTGCAGCGGTTGAGCGCTGGGTTGCGAAGCTGCCTGCGGCCTCTGTGGCGCTGGTTCGATCCCCGCTGCTCCCTGGCTACCGGATTGGGGTCCCACATGGCACGCAGACCTCTCCTGCCACCCGCTGCTCCCCTCAGCAGTGTGCTTCGGTCCTTCTGCGTGCTCTGCTCCCCGCTCTGGCTCTGGTGAATTCTCTCGCCCTCCCGCGCTTCTGACTGTACCCAGTGCGTGTATAAACAACAAACAAACAAATAAACAAACAAATAAATAAATAAGAAGTAAAACAGCTTGTCTCTGAGATTTAAGAAATGGGGAACATG
Source organism: Talpa europaea (assembly GCF_964194135.1). Lineage (NCBI taxonomy): Eukaryota > Metazoa > Chordata > Mammalia > Eulipotyphla > Talpidae > Talpa > Talpa europaea. Next base: position 108,408,683 of record NC_140068.1, on the reverse strand, counting down.
GAAGATTGGGGACCACTGTCTTCACAACAAGCTCTGTACAAGTATTGGACTTTTAAAATTATGTATATGTATTTGGGGAAAAAAAACAATTATAGTAATACACTGTATAAAAGTTATGTGAGTGTGATCTCTTTCCAAATATCTCATCATACATAAAAGTTTTAGATTCTGGATGATTGTGGGAAACAAATCTTGGAAAGTGAAGCCTCAGATAAGAGGGACACTGTGCACCAGGTGCTGACCAGGATGAGGAGCAAGTGAGACTCTGTAGGGTAAATGAGTTAATCAAGCATTTTTATGTCGTTAGCCTGTGTGGCTACCACCTACGACCTATACAACGGGTGCTGGGAACGTGGGTGAAGGGCACTTGTACATGATTGTGGACACCTAGGCCCAAAGAACATGGGTGCGCTCATGAGTAAGTGTGCACACCTGAGTCTAGAGGCTAGGATATAAGCAGACAGGAGGAGGCCCACTCAGCAGCCTTGTGAGTACAGAAGAGGTAAGACCACACGACTGCAGGAGACTGAGAATGCCAGAGAAAGAGCAAAAAACAGTCATTGGGGCCTGGGAAATATGGTTGCCTCCCTGCCTCCAGCCTCCCAGACTCTTTGTCTAGCCCATGGCTGCTTCCTTGCCTGTCATCTTTCCTGTATGGTTTCCTGGAAGAGCACCTTGGGCTCTAGGACTCTCTTTATCTGTCTGCCTGAAACCACAGTGAACCTGCCCTGTGCCTGCTTGCACTGCAGACCCCTAGTCACTGCTGGCAGGAATACAAATAGTGCAGCCACTATGGAAGAGATCTGGCAGTATCTTATGAAGCTAAACACAGACTTACCATAAAACCTGCTGATCATTCTCCTGGGTATTTACCCAACTCACTTGAAAACTTTTGTTTACACAAAACCTGCACATAAATGTTTATAGAACAACATTCCTGAAATATGGGCAGCACATTGTGACTTCCTTCTAAAGCCTGGAAAGGGACATACACAAGAAAGACCTTCACAGGGAGAAAGTGGGAGGAGCAGCCTTAACCCCAGGTGGGGAAGGTGCACATCATCAGTTAAGAACAAGTGTGGTTTATTTTCCCTTCCTGTGTTGAGAGTGGCATTTCATCTCTGATCTTCCACAAACCCATCGCTCCAGTCAACCAAACACACATTGAGGGGCCTCCTACAATACCCTGAGCAGTGCTCCCCTAAATGTGAAGGCCATCAAAACCAAGGAAAGTCTGAAAGACTGACTCAGCCAGAGCTGCCTTAGGAGACATGATTAGGACTTTACTTAGTGTAGTATCAGGACAGAAGCCTGGAACAGAAAAATAAACTAATGACATCCAAATCAAGCGCGCAGGTTAATAATATGTCAATATGACTTCATTGGCCATACAAATAATAAAACAGTGATAAAAAATGTTAACAACAGAAGATATGAGTATAGAAATTACAAAAATTACATGAACTTCACAAGTTTTCTACAAAATGCAAACTATCCTAAAATAATGTTTGTTTTTTAAAAATAGCCCTCAGGAATGGAGACTGTTCCAGGCCCCACAGAAAATAATGTTGAGATTTCTCAAAAGACAAAAATGGGACCTCCCTGGTGGCACAGGGGTTAAATTCTTTGCACTATCAAGCTATCACCAGCCACTGTGGCCTGAGTTAGATCCCTGACCAGGGAGCTGACCCACATGGCACAGCAGACCTGTCCTGTCTCCCAGCTGCTCCCCTCAATAGTGTATTTCAGTAGATCCACCTGTTCTGCTCCCCACTCTGTCTCTGGTGAATCCTTTCACCCCTGTACCTCTGGCTTATACCCCAGTTCTTGTATCTAAATAAATATATAAGCAAATAAATCTTTAAAAAGAAACATAAAAATGATAGAGCATATAATTCAGCAATTCCAGTCTTTGGTATTATCTAAAGAATGCAAAACACTACCTTGCAGGGAGACATGCACTGCTGTGCTCACTGCAGCACGCTGTACAGTAGCCGAGTCATGGAAGCAACCTAAGTGCCCAGTAACAGAGAAGTGGGGAAAGATGTACATACATACTCAATGGAATATTACTCAGCTATAAAAAGGGATAAAATCCATTTACAACACTGTGGATGGAACTGGAGGGGATTGGCTAAAGTGAAATAAGTCAGAAGGAAAAAAAAAACGTATCTGAAGATTTCACTCATATGCAGAATATGAGAAACCAAAAAAAGGGGAGTCAGAAAAAAAAATTAACCCTGGACATATGACTGTAGAAATGAGGCTACTAGAGGGGGAAGGAGGGGGAGAGCAGAGTGTGGGGGGCACAATGGATCTGGTGAAGGACTCTATGGTGGAGGCGGTGGTATGGTCACTACCTTTGAATAGATGAGAACCTGTTCCCTACATAAATCGTAAATCAATGTTACCATAAATCAGTATTACTTCAAAATTTTTTTAAATTTAAAAATAGCATTAAAAAATGCACAGGGGATGGAAGTGAAAATCATCTGCTTTGCAGTCTCCAGGGTGTGGTCGTCAAGGGGCTGCAGAGAGAGGCTGTGGGGAGAGAAGATGGTGCCTCAGACACGGGGCAGCTCCAGAGCCTCCTCTCCTCTCCCCCACTCCCCCCACCTCAGCCTGGTGCCAGGGCTGCTCACAGGGCATCTCTCCCAGTCCCCCCAGTGATGCTCAGCCCCAGCTCACCCTCTCAGCCTGAGGCACACACACCCAGCCTCTCCCCTGACTACCAGACTAGGAAAGCGGTCACTGTGCCCCCGTGTGGCCACGAGGCTGACAGAGGTCAGGAACCATATGGTCTCCTTGGGGCTCCCAGGACAGGGCTGTGCACACAATGGGAAGCCCCATCCAGAGTAGGTTCTGATTGAATTGTTTGCCCAAATACATGCTGCCAAGATGGCTTCTCCATTAATAACCATAGACTTTAGATCAGGGAGGAGAAGATCCCCTGGCCATAACAGCTGGTTGCCAGGACCAGGCCCAACAAACATAGCAGGTGCCTCAGTCTCCTAGGATAATACCTTGACCCCAGAGTCCCTGTCACTCGTTCCAGCTGCTGACTCCAGGGATAAAGGCTCTTCCTCCAGTATGTAATTTACTACTGACATGATTCATATCTACTGCCCATTTATTAATAGTGTATTTGTTTTTCTATTGTTGAATTGTGTGTTTAAGTTATGATAATCCATGAGTTGGAAATATGTTGGCTAATACTGGGAGACTTTCCACATGTCTTTATGTTATGGGTTTCTGATTTAATGTCACTGTGACAGAGAATATTTAAATCCCTTTAAATTTACCGAGACAAGTTTTAGGACCAACCCATGGTCTATTCTTGTGAATATTCTGTTTATACTTAAAAAGTTTGCTTATTCTGTTCATGGTGGGTGTGGCGCTCACTACATGGCCATTAGGTCAAGGTGGCTCATCATATGGTTCAGTCTTCTTGTTTCATATTTATTTTATGTGTTCCTGTTTTGTCAGTGAGAGGGAAGTATTAATCTGTCAATGTAATTTTTAATTTGTATATATTTTCATTTTAGCCACTTCATGTTTCATCTAACATGGAGCTCTGTAATTAGGCATTTATACATTTGTTTCTCTTGTCTTTTTATATATTGACCTAGTATTTTTCCTAAAAAGTCCTTTTTTTTTCTAGCAACACTTCTTGTCCTAAAGTCTAGTTTGCTTCATAAAACAAGCTTTCCAGTTTCATAATCCTGTCGATTTACTTGGCATATCTTTCACCATTTAACGTTCAACCTATTTTTATTCACATTGAAAGTCTTTCTACCATACACAGAATACAAGTCTGCCATATTATCCAATCTGATCTCAGAATTTTGATTGGAATTTTAATTTTTAATGGAATTTTAATTTTTATGGCCATATCAAAAATCATACTAAATAAAAATTAAAATTCCAATCAAAATTGGAATATCAAAAATCATGGCCATATCAAAAAACATGGCCATATCAATCAAATCATGGCCATATCAATCAAATCATGGCCATATCAAAAATCATATCAAAAATCATGATATGATTTTATCATTTTGACACTTATTTTTGAATTCTCATACCCTTTTTATCCTATTTCCTCTTTTTTCTACCTTAATTTGACTCAAGAAAATATTTTTCATGTGTGATTTAATTCTTCAAGCAACTTTTAGATTTATTTGTTTCAATACTTTTTATTGTGGTAAGGATTTAAATCTACATCTTTAATTTTCCACAATCTACTTTATTGAACTACATCCAGTTAAATATAGAAAACTTGCAGCAATAGATCTTCATTTAACCAACTTCATGCTACTACTGTCATACATATTATATCAAAAATAATTATAAGCCCAATAAAACTGTATAATGCATAACATACTTTAAACAATCATGTATTTTAAATAAATTAAGACAAAGCTACATAAACAGAGTATTATGTTTACCTTTGTTGTAAGTTAGTGCTATAAATGTGTGAGTTATAATCTAGTGTCATTTCCCTTCAGCCTGGAAGACACCCTTTAAAATTCCTTAGGACAGAATGAGTAGCAATGAGATGGGTTTTTTCCCGAGAGTTATTTATTCATACAAGAACTGTGATACAGGCCAGAGGTATGGGGTGGGTAAGAGGATTAACTAGAGACAGAGTGGGGTACAGAACAGGCACACTGACTGAAATACATTGCTGAGGGGAGCAGTGGGCGAGTCAGGGGAGGTCTGCTGCGCCATGTGGGTATCTTCCTGGCCGGGGATCAAACTCATGTTGCAGTGGCTTCAGAGAGCTTCATAGGTTGTGTCTTAATCCCTTGTGCCACCAGGAAGGCCCAGCAATGAATTGTTTTTAATTATCTGCAAGAGTCTTTGTCTTCTTTCTCCCTACTTCTTATATTTCTGAAGACCTTTAGATGGAATAACATTCACCCATTTCAGATGGGCAGTCAGATGGATGTCAGTAATTGTTAGGATCATGGGATTCCTACCATATAGCACAGACAGCACAGCCCCCACACCCTAAAAGTTCTCCTCCTGCACCTGTGTACTTGTCCTCTCTCACTATCCCTGCCCAGGCATCTATGGTCTCCTTTCTGTCTACAATTGTGAACTTTCTCATTCTATTTGATTTTATCCTCATGAGGGGTCTCTCTTTAACTCTGGCAATGGATACCATTTTGAAGTCTGTTCTCCCTGTTATGAATAGAGCCACTCCAAATTGCATTACAGTTTCTATCTTCAGATCAGATAATTTTCCATCAATTTATTTTTATTTTATCTTTATACAGAGGGTTCATCTCTGGTAAGCAGTATATAGTTGGTTTTTTCCTTAAATTATTTTGACAATTTCTGCCTTTTTTAAATTAAAAAATGTGTGTAACCTCATTTATTTATTTATTTTAAAATATTTATTTATTTATTTATACACACTGGGTATAATCAGAAGCTCAGGAGGGTGAGAGAATTCACCAGAGCCAGAGCGGGGAGCAGAACAGGCAGAATGACAAAGTACACTGTTTAGGGTAGCAGCGGACGCGACGGGAGAGGTCTGCACGCCATGTGGGACTCTCACCGGTGGCCAGGGATGGAATCAGTGCTGCAGAGGCTGCAGGCAGCTTCGCAGCCCAGCGCTCAACCACTGTGCCACTTGGGGGCCGCACCTCATTTATTTATATAGAACTGTAGGTTAAAGCTTTTAACTTTGCTTAATTCTTTTAACACCTGTGTGAGGCAGACAAGCTAGACTCTACTAGCCCCATTTAAAAGGTGAGAGTGGAAACATTCCCATATTTACCATGAGACAGATCTGGGACACAAACCCTGGGCAATCATGACTGTTGTTTGCCATGAATTTAAAATAAATCACTTCAATTTGATCTCACAATAAAATCACTTCAATAAAATCTCACAATAAAATCACTTCAATCAAGATAAAATCACTTTAATCTGATCTCACAAAGGCTTTACAGTAGAAGAAAATATCTATTATATTTATTCCTGACAAATTAATTCTTGAGCCAACTAACCTAATGAGTTACCTCATAACCTGGCACAACAAGACACTGTTATACCTCTAACTCAATCTCACAGGATGGGTCAAGGACTAAGGCAGGCCCAGGCTGGGCTAAGGAAGCCACCAGGTGAATCACAGAACCAGCCCCGTCTGAGAGCCCCACAGTCGTCACTGGAACTTAGACCTTGGACTCACAGCAGAGGAGCAGACACTGCTCTTGTGCTCTTCTAGGGATAGGTCAAGTTCTTAAAAAAAAAAAATGGCCCTAGAAACCCTCAGGTTCAAGTATGCCCAGGGGTTTTGTCTCCTTCTTGTCTTATACACAAGCGTGGGTGCTTGCTCACCAGCATTAAGCCCCAGAATGAAAGACATGACAGGGCAGGTCTCCCTCCTCCTTGGCTCACTTAGAGGAATCAGCAGTGGTGCTTGAGGAAACACACGGGGACTTTCCTGGGAACCGGGCTGTGAGGAAAAGTGCCTACAGGAACCTCACAATCATTGTCTGATCCTTCCTCTTCAGTTTCTTAAGATATAGCAGAAAATAATTCAAATCTAATTTCTAGAAAATAATTCCAAGAAATTTACCTGCATTATTGTTTTCAAATACTAAGAATACCAATTATCACCCAAAGGAAAAATATGAGACTTCTCATGCATAGGGTTCTTCTGTGAGTCAAAATATAATAATTAGGAAAAGTAAAAAAAAAATCCCATTGATGTGGAAATGACACACACATATACACATACATACACACACATATATACACATGCATATATATATATATACATACATATACAATTGCAAGAGAGCAGTCAGGATCAGGGTGCAACAACAACAGGGCTTATTAACAAAGAGAGAATGGAAAAAAGAGAGGAGTTTCTAAGGCCACAAATGACCACTTATCCTACCACAGTGTTCAGCTGTCCAAACAAGTGCTACTCATACAAGGTGGTGCTGGCTTTTTGATGAGAACATGGAGCTGGTGGCACATAGGTAAAAAGTGGACCAGGATCCAACTTACGTGTCAGCCGGAGGTGATCCCAGGTGGGGCTGCTTCAGTGACACTGCAGCAGCCAACAACAGCTGTCCAAAGGCCAAGCAGACAGCACCAGATGCTGAACTGGACAATGACAGGTGCAATAGCACCAGGAGATGGTGCCAAAGCATCAGAAGTGGTGCACAGATCTCAGAGATCAGCACTGGTCCAGCAGGCAATGGTGCCAGAGATGCCAGTGTCACAGCTTGTAGAGATGCCATTGTACCAACAGCAAACAGCCTTAAAGAGGCTGGGCATAAACCACCCGCAAACAGCTCCTTTAGAAACACGAGGGACAGCCTGATGATGTTCTCTGCAGGCAGTGTTAGAGGCAGGGCCAGAGGCAGGTGTAGTGATAAGGTCTCTGCAAAGGTCTCCACAGAGGTTTAAAAGGTATATTGAGGCATCCAAGTCTGCACAGTTCTCTGTGAAGGTCTTTCTAGGAGTACTGATGAATCTGACCTCCAGCCATCTAATCAGGTAGCTCAAGCTGGCCTCTGCTCTGCCTTATATCCTCTTTAGGGTTCCCGCATTTAAGACTGATTGGCCCCTTTATAAGCCCAATTGTTTGATTGATGCCTGGTGAGCTCCAATCAGATTGGTCCTTTTATAGCCCTGAATGGTCTCAAAAACCGTGACTGACACTGGTGAGAACTCAAATCTGATTGGTCTATTGGGAGCTTGAACCTAATTGGTCTGTTTACAATTCTGGCATGGTATTCATGAGTGAAATACCTGCCAGTGTTCCCAGATGCCTAAGGTCAGATAGTCTCACCCTAGAGTGCAGGCTGCTGTCAGATCCAACCAAACAGACCCACAGGCTGCATATAGTAACATCCCCTCTCCTCATGGCATCATCACGGTGGTAGTGAGATTCAGCAGGATTTGAATTCATTCATGCTGGGGCTTGATGTGTAATTGTCCCCCCACTATCTAATGCTGTGTGCTGGTCGCTCCTGTTACACACACACACACACAGAGAGTCAGATCCTCACTCAGCACTGGGGGTTTACTCCGATCATCTGTCTCTGGTCCCCTCAGAGCGGCCCTCTCTGCAGTGTCTCTACTCAGCAGTGTCTGAGCAGCCCCAGGAGTCCCTGCACCTCTTGCCTCTGACCTTATGGGAAACCAACCCTTTGTCCTGCAAGACAGTGAGGAGGCGAAGGCAAACTCCTGAGGTCAGTGATGGATGGAGAAGACAATTAACTTTTTTTGCTTTTGCTTAAGATGGCTTCTTTTTTCCCCTCATTATTGTATTATTTTCTATTGCCATAACATCAGTTTACAACACTGTATATGGTTCAGAGGTACAGGTTCACAGTTCTTCAATGTTTGTTACCACTTCACACTCGCCGTAAAAGCATCCATACTTCTCCACTATAGACCACTGGGCCCTCTTCCCTCTTTGTTTCCTACCCTCAAACCACTCCTCCCTCCTACACACACAGCCTCACTTCTTCAGTCATGTTTCTAATGTTTGTTTTGGTAAGTTTCATCTGTCCCTTCTATATTTCTATATATTCCACATGGACAAAATCATGCAGTATTTAATTTTCTCCTTCTGACTTATTTCACTTACCATAATCCCATCCACATCCATCTATATTGTCACAATTCAAGATTTCATCTTTTTCACAGCTTTATAGTATTCCACTGTGTATATATCACATCGTCTTTATCCACTTATCTATTGATAGGTTGGTTATTGTAAACAGTGCTGCAATGAACGTAAGAGGCATATATCTCTTGGAATTAGTGTTTTTACCTTCTCTGGATAAATACCGAGGGGTGGAATACTGCACCATGTGCAGATCTATTTTGAATATTTTGAGGAACCTTCCTTCTTTTTTTATGCAGCTGGACCAGTCTCCATCACCACCCACATTGTACCAGAGTTACTTTATCTCCACACCTTTGCAATGCGTGTGGTTTCTGGTCTTTTTGATTTAGGTGTCAGATGGTATCTCATTGTGGTTTTAACTGGCATTTCCCTGATGATACATGATGATAAACACTTATCCATGCGCCTGATTGCCATCTATACTTCATCTCTGGAGAAGTGCATATTTAGCTGCTCTGCCCATGGAATTGGGTTGTTTTCTTGTCTTGGAGTCCTTTGTAGATCATGGATATCAACTATTCTTCAGATGGATGCTTTGCAAATATTTTCTCCCACTCAATAAACTGTCTTCTCACTTTAATGATAGTTCCTTCACTGCGTAGAAGCTTTCTAGTTTAATGTGGTTCTGATGTCAGTATGGAGAGGTGTTGTGTTCAGAGAGCAGAGTCCTGGGTTAACTCTGGAAAAGTTTCATAAGAGTGTCCCTTTAAGCAGCACAAGGTGAGTTTCCCCAGAAAAGTTTCCCCACGAGACAGAGACATTCAGTTATATTCAAAAGGGTAAGTTTATTATAAAAAGGGAAGGGAAGGAGGGCCTCCCTGGTGGCGCAGGAGTTAAGATACAACCTATGAAGCTGCCTCAGACACTGCAGCACGAGTTTGATCCCCTGCCAGGGAGCTACCCATATGGTGCAGCAGACCTCTCCTGCCTTGCCCGCTGCTCCCGTCAGCTGTGTATTTCAGTCAGTCTGCCTGTTCTGTTCCCCACTCTGTCTCTGGTGAATCCTCTTACCCCCCGCACCTCTGGCATGTACCCCAGTTCTTGTATGCGTAAACAAATACATCTTTTGGGGGAAAAAAAAGGAAAGGAAGAAAAGGACACTTGCGCAAACACAGTGGGCAGAAAGAGCTGCCCTGAAAGGGACAGGTTTGCTAAAAGAGGCACCTGCATGGTCCCAGGCAGGCAGTCTTGGGAAGGGGAGCTGCCTCTGCTGCTTTGCAAAGGGAGAGGTCAGCGAAGACAAACACCTTCAGAGGCAGAGGTTGGCAGGAGGCCTGCTGCCTCTTGCCAGAGTAGAGACTGTGCTGATACAGTTTTCGTCTCTTTAGGAGGGGCTCATTCCTTGTGGGATTGTTAACCACTGTTAAGTTTCTAGGGTTGGTGCCTCAGGATTTTTTTCTGTATTTGTTTTGATGAGGTCAATTTGAAAGCACCTGTGATTTTTTACAATGGCCTTTAATCTCCATATTAATGGCATTTAATCTCCATATACACCTTCAGACTGTGCCTCCAGATACTTTATCTTTCTGTGGCCTGGTTAATGACCACATTAATCATTTCTACCCCCACCTCAGGGTTCTGGTCTTAGGGCACCAGTTTTGTTTTGTGATGCCTCCTTCCCAAATTTTTACTTAGCCTCCACCAGTCCCTTTGGTTTATATTTGCTTTTGCTTCCTTGGAGCACAGAAGACATTATGGGCAGTGAAAATATTCTGCATGATATTCTCATGATGGACACAGGTCATCATACATTTCTACAACACCCTGAGAATGGACAACACCAGAGTGAACCCAAAGGGAGACCACGGATTCTGAGAGGGGATGACGTGCGGGCCCCTCACTTGTAACACACATGCCATTCTGGTGTTACCACGTGATTTGGACATGGTCTGTGAAGTGTTGTATAAGTTGAGGAATTTAGTATAATTTACTTTTGAAAACATTATTTCCTGTGCATGCAAGAGCATTTAAAGAACACACAAGGATACACTTAGATAAGTCATTCCCTCCACCCCCAACACCCAGTCAGCCAGTATCTGCTCAAAATCAGTTCACTACTTATCATTTCTCATTTCAAAAAATATCAATATATCTATGCTTCAATATCAATATGGATTCAGGACACAGAGTGGGAGAAAACCTTTGCAAATTGTGAATCTGATAAGAAATGTGTATCTAGAATTAAAAAAAATAACCCTTAAGGGCCTCCGCAGTGGTGCAGCAGTTGAGCGCTGGGTTGCGAAGCTGCCTGCGGCCTCTGTGGCACCAGTTCGATCCCCAGCAGCTCCCCGGCCACCGGAGGAGGTTCCAACATGGCATGCAGACCTCTTCTGCCGCCCGCTGCTCCCCTCAGCAGTGTACTTCGGTCCTTCTGCCTGCTCTGCTCCCCGCTCTGGCTCTGGTGAATTCATTCACCCTCCTGTACTTCTGATTGTACCCAGTGCTTGTATAAATAAATAAATAAATAAATAAATAAATAAATAAATATTTAAAAATAAAAAAATAAAAAATAAAAAATAACCCTTAAAACTCAATGATCAGAGAAAGAAATAACTCAACTTTAAAAAGGACAAAAACAGTGCTTCAAATGAATGGAAACTCATTTTAAAAATGGACAAAAGACTTTAACAGACACTTCACCAAGAATTGATACAGACGACAAACAAGAATATGAATAGATGCTAAGTATCATCGGTCATTAAGGAAAGACAGATAAGAACAAAAATGATCCCCCATCACTCACCTGTGGTTAGTGGGCAGGGGGAGGGACACTCCAGGTTCTGCCATCCCCCACATCAAGACAAAACATACTCTAGTGCGTAAGATCCTTAATATTAGGAAGGAAGCTCTAATACAATTAGTATGCAACAAAGACAAGAGAAAGATTAAAGTGTTTAGATCAAGCACCCGTCCCCTCATGGAGACATGCCCAGTCAAACAGGGTTGACCTAAAACAGGACTGCTGAGGTCTAAAAGCCTGTCCCGAGTGTAAGGCACCTCTGGTGAGGACCCATAGGAAAGGCGCAGGAGGGACCAGACAAGTCTGGAAGGAAAAGACCAAAATCAAAATCAAGGTAAATCCTGGCACTGTTAACCTCCCCATGGGTCTCTCACCCATGTCTGTTAAAGGGTCTCCTTTCATGTCCCCCAAGTCCCTGGTACAAGCCCAAGGCCGAGGAGCAAGTGCAGCATCTTCAGGTATCCCTCTGCTCCTTGTGCCGCCTCCAGGTCTCCTGCTCTCCATCTTTCTCATCCTCCCTTAAGTGTCCTCTCCAGCTCTTCTCCTCCCTGCTCAGCTCCATGCTTCCTTGGGTGGGACAAGGAGACTGGAACCCCCCCTCTCCCTGGGGACCCCCCTGTTTCACTATTAGAAGGCAAAAATCCAAATCTTGCATAATACCAGGTGCTGCTCAGCATGTGGACAACAGGAACCTCATCCCCGCAGGCAGGAATGTGAAATGTCACAGTCACTGGGGAAGATCTTTGACAGTTTCTTTGAAAACCAAAAAACCTGACAATATACCCAGTGATCACTGCCCCAGCTAGTTACCAACTAACTTGAAAACTTATATTTGCACAAAAACCCTGCGTGCATGAAAATGCTTATAGCAGAACACCTGTAAGTGCAAGAGCCCCACAGTGATTTCCTTCCAAAGACAACAGCATCTAAAATGGAACGAAAAAAAGCTTTTCAGGAAGAAACCTGGAAATGGGAACTTTAGTAATTGGGGACCAAAAGAAATGGAAAGGGGAGGACCAGAGGATGAGGCAGGGAATAGTAAGCATCGGGGACACTATGAGGGGAAGGTCTGTGCGGGTGACATGGGGCCCTGGCTAGGGGTGGGGGGTGTCTCTGTTTTTTCCTGGTGGGACTGCAGAGGGGTTGGTGCTATAACTGACCAGTAAACTTCTTAAGTTTGGGGCCTTTCTTGTCCTTGCAGGGCTAGTATAAGACAGACAGGCACACACTCATCACTGAAGGACAAGAGAGATGCTGGGGGTCAAGTAGTTAATGCGAACCCCCTACCCCACCTTCCTGAACCAGAACATCTCCCTCAGTTCCCCAATGCTGGGGTGACAGGGAGACTCAGGGGGCCTAGAGAAGGCAGAGCAAAGCTTGTGCCACCCTGGAGGAACAGCCCTGGGGGCTGATTCTGGGGCTCCAGGGCCCCAGTCTCACAGGCAGATCAGAGTCAGTCCCGCTTTACAGCTCCAGGCTCCTGACAGACTCTGTGTCATGACCCTGCAGACACCGCTCTGGGATAGTGTAAAGACAACAAAACAGAGCAGAAGGCTCCTGGAGGAGCCAGAGGTGACCTGGGAAGTTTGCTCACTCCAGACCCCTCTGGCCTGCAGTCCCAGCCCAGAGGGGGAGCGGGAACCCTCATCCTGGGCAGACCGGGCTTGCAGGGAATGTGCCCCACATCGCCATTTTAGAACAGGGACATTTCTTCAGTAAAGACTGCTTGAAAACAGCAGAGTCTCCCTGAGCTGCCAGGGGTAAGTAGGGAAGTTCGCCCATGCCAGGCCCCTTCAGGCCTGCAGTCCGAGCCCAGAGGGGGAGCGGGAACCCCCTGCAGGGGCAGACCAGGCATGCAGGGGAGCATATCCCCGAATCGGCATTTTAGAACAGGGACCTTTCTTCAGTAAAGACTGCTTGAAAACAGCAGATGGCTCCCAGAGGAGCCAGAGGGGAGCTGAGAAGTTGACCCAAGATGCAGGCCAGTACCAGCAACACAGTGTCCCTATGCATACAGCAAATTAGAAAACAGACAGTAGGGAGTAGAAAAACCACACACAACCCAGCAACTCCTCAGGAAAAAGCACACCACAAAAAGAAAACCACCCCCCAGATTGCAACGACAATAACTTGGAAGAACTTCTGAGCCTTCCAGAAAGAGAATTTAAAATTGCCGTGATTAAAAAACTGACAGAAGTCATAAAGGAAAACAAAGATAAGGGAAAAATAATCAATGATCCAAAGAATGAAATTGAGTTCCCTAAAGAGGGAAGTAAAAGAAATGCAAGAGATCAAAGAATTAATGGAGGAGATAAAGAACTCTGGGAAAAGCAATGCAAGCAGAATAGATGAAATGGAAGAACGAATAATTACTCTTGAAGACACAGAAATAAAATGAAACAAAACAGAAAAGGAAAGAGAAGTATGAAGGAAAAAGACTGAAGAAAGGCTTCAGGAACTATCTGACCCCATGAGGAAAGGAAATATAAGAATTATAGGAATCCCAGAAGGAGAGGAGAGAGATGTAGGAACAGAGAAAATATTCAAGGAGATAATTGAAGAGAACTTCCCAAACATGAAGAAGGAGCTGAAAATTGATATACAAAAAGCAAGAAGAACACCAAACTTCCATGACAAAAGGAAAAATACAGCAAGACACATAATAGTAAAGCTCCCAAGAATCCAAGACAAGGAAAAAATAATGAAGCTGACAAGAGGGAAGAAACAGATAACATTCAAAGGAAAACCAATCAGGCTGACATCAGACTTCTCTGAAGAAACACTACGGGCAAGGAGAGAGTGGAGGGACATAGTCAACAGACTCCAAGAAAACAGATGCCAACCAAGAATACTCTATCCCGCAAAGCTCTCCTTCCTCTATGAAGAAAGAATAAGGACCTTCCCAGACAAACAGAAACTCTGGAATTTCATTACGACTAAACCCCCACTCCAAAAAATAATACAAGGAGTCCTAAAGCCAGAACCTCAGAGGGACGAATAACAACAAAAGAACGCCCCCCAAAAAAGTTATTAAAAGAATAAATAAATAAAATCAAAGGAAAGACAAACACAATGGCAAATACAGATGCTAACATATCAATATTAACTCTAAATGTAAATGGACTAAACTCTTCAATAAAAAGACATAGAGTCGCAGGCTGGATGAAGAAACAAAACCCAACCTTTTGCTATCTCCAGGAAACACATTTAGCTACAAAAGATAAAAATAGACTCAAAGTTAAAGGATGGAAAACAATCCTACAAGCAAATGGACCAAAAAAGAAAGCAGGAACAGCTATAATTATATCAGATAAAACAGATTTCAAACTCAAAAAGATAAAAAGAGAGCCCAATAGTCACTACATTATGATTAAGGGGACAATACTTCAAGAAGAAATAACACTCATTAACATATATTCACCAAACGAAGGAGCACCAAAATATATCAGACAACTATTGTCATCTTTGAAAACAGACATCAGAGAAAACACATACGTAGTGGGAGACTTCAACACATCACTATCAACAATGGATAGATCAACGAGACAAAAAATAAGTAAAGACACTAAAGCTCTAAATAAGGATCTAGAGAGCTTGGGCTTAACAGACATCTATAGAACACTAAACCCCCAAAAAATGGAGTACACATTTTTCTCAAGCGCACACCAATCATTCTCTAGGATCGATCACATACTGGGACACAAGACAAACATCAATAGATACACCAAGATCGAAATCATACCAACCATCTTTTCTGACCATGAAGGCATCAAACTAGAAATAAACCATAAAAAGAAGGCAAGGAACTCTCCTACCTCATGGAGATTGAAAACCACACTACTGGAAGACCACTGGACTAATGAGGAGATCAAAGAAGAAATTAAAAAATTCTTTGAATTGCATGACAAAGAGGACACCAATTTCCTAAATGTATGGGATGCAGCAAAAGCAGTAATAAGAGGAAATTATATAGCAATAGAGGCTCACATCAAGAAACAAGAAAGAACGCAAAGAAACAACCTAATCTTGAAGCTCAAAGAACTAGAAAAAGAACAACAAAAAACCCCCCAAAACCAGTAGGAGAAAATAAATAATAAAAACCAAAGCAGAAAGAAATGAAATTGAAACTAAAAAAACAATCCAAAATATCAATGAAACCAAGAGCTGATTCTTCAAAAAAATAAATAAAATAGACAAACCCCTAGCCAGGCGCACAAAGGAAAAAAGGGAGAAAGCACAAATAAACAGGATCATAAATGAAAGAGGAGAAATCACAACGGACACAGCAGAAATCAAAAGAATAATCAGTAACTACTATGAACAGTTATATGGAAACAAGTTCAACAATCTAGAGGAGATGGACAAATTCCTGTAACTCTACAATCACCCAAAGCTAGATAAAGAAGAAATAGAACACCTAAGCAGACCAATTACAATTAGCGAAATTGAAATGGTAATCAAAAACCTCCCCAAAAACAAAAGCCCAGGACCTGACGGATTTACAAATGAATTCTACCAAACATTCAGAGACGAATTATTGCCTATCCTTCACAAACTCTTCCAAAAAATTGAGAAGGAAGGGACAATCCCAAACACGTTCTATGAAGCCAACATTACACTAATACCAAAACCGAACAAGGACAACACAAAAAAGGAAAACTACAGTCCAATCTCCCTAATGAACACTGAAGCAAAAATCCTCAATAAAATTTTAGCTATCAGAATCCAACACTGTATCCATAAGATAATTCACCACGACCAAGTAGGATTCATTCCAGGCACACAAGGATGGTTCAACATCCGAAAATCAATCAACGTTATCCAACACATCAACAAAAAGAAATATAAAAACCATATGATAATATCAATAGATGCTGAGAAAGCTTTTGACAAAGTGCAACACCCATTCATGATAAAAACCCTTGAAATTCTTGGGATACAAGGAACATACCTCAACATCATAAAGGCCATCTATGACAAGCCAACAGCCAGTATCATTCTCAATGGTGAAAAGCTGAAAGCAATTCCATTAAGATCTGGAACAAGACAAGGATGTCCACTCTCACCACTGCTTTTCAATATAATACTGGAAGTCCTAGCCAGAGCAATAAGACAAGAGAAAGACATACAAGGAATCCAAATAGGAAAAGAAGAAGTCAAACTATCACTATTTGCAGTGGTGTTGGCGGATCTGAACGGCTGTGATCAGCGTGGAAGGACCTGCCTCAGCGCTCATTCATGTGGCTCCTGAAAAAATGTCCTGTGTCCTCATCATGTGGATATCACCTTAGCTGACTATCCACACAGTGTCTGGGTGAGGTACCCCAGAGAGTGACAAGGAGAGGAGACAAGGCAGGAAATCTCAGCCCCTGTAAGCCTGCCTCTGTGACACTGATCCATCTCTCTTTATTTGTTCTCTTCATGAGGAAGAGCCAATAAGTCCTGCCATACTCACGAGGAGGAAACTGCCTCTACTTCTTGAGTATCATGGAATTTGCATAAACCTGAAAACCAACATAGTCTATCCTCTATAGACACTAATTATTCCCATTCCTCCCATATACAAAATAAATTCCCTTCTACCCAAAGTCCCTAAAAGTCTCTTCCATCACAGAAGCAGCGTGATGTCCAGGATCTTCTCTAATTCAGGACCATGCAAAGGAGGCTCCTTGAGAGCATCTAGGCAGTGAAGCCCATTTGTGCTTGAGCTCCTCGTGGGCTGAGGCCTGTGACATGAAGGGACAGTTTCCTGCCCTTCGATGGTCAAGGGTGTGCCTGCACGTCCCTGGGGGAACGCTTGAGAAAGGAGTCTTGCAGCAGGTTTGCAAGGCAAAATTCTGCTGTCCAGTGAACAGCACTCTTGCTATTTATTGAGTAATAGTGAACAAGCATGATTGATTCTGTGACAATGGCAGGAGAAGCAGGATCCAGGAGAAATAAAGGATATTCGTCTTTTGGGGAATAGGATTTCAACGGGATCAAAGGGTGATCGATTTTATGGGGAACAGGGGAGGACATGTCGACCGCATGTACAGGAGTACTTCCCGTGCAGGTGCATGGTATAATTTTCAAGCTACTCCCAGACCGTCTCAGAACCTGACCACACAGTCAACGGTCACCTTGGCATCCCTGGCCACCTGTGATGTGGGCCATTGTCTCTGGGAAGGCATGCAGGAGTGCCTTATCCAATTCTTTCACACACACTCAAGTGCACAGAGAGGCCAAGTGCACACAGGTGCAGACACCTTAAGCGGAAAGGAGGCCACACTCCTCACAGGCCCTCGATGTGGATATGATGGAGGGGACAGAAACAGGACAACTTGTAGACATATGCTTTTATGTATTTTTAAAACATTTTATTGAGATACAACTTACTGCCATGAAGTCACTTGTTGAATGTGTACAACCCAGCAACATTTTCATAAGTAAAAAGAGCACAACCATCCCATAATCTAACTTTAGAACATCACCCACAACTTAAGTCTGGGCCCATGGGCATCACCCCCATCATACTCTCCCAGCACTGGGCCGCCAGGAACCCACTTTCTACCTTTGGGTATAAGCCTATGGGACCTATTTCTGAACACACGCCTGGCAACTCTGATGGCACAGACCTGCGGCTGGGCATTTGGGGTCCCCTAGCCCAACACACGCTGATTCCCAGAGCACAGTCCACTGGTCTGGGGTTACAGAGAACCATGGACCCTGTCCTGGAGGCCCTGCAGCCTGGGATGCGGGAGGAGAGAAGGGTTGCAGTAGCCTGCTTCAGAGGGGGCCAAGTACTGGTTAAGGAGGAAATCAAAGGAGAAGTTTTAAAATATCTTGAGACAAATAACAATGAGAACACAACCTATCTGTTGAGCACAGCAAAAGCAGTACTATGCGGAGAGTATACAGCAATTCAGGCCCACACCAAGAATCAAGAAAGAGTGCAAATAAATACTCTAACCTTATACCTAACAAAACTTGAAAGAGAAAATGAAACCAAAGACAGTAGAATAAAGGAAAGCTTGTTCCTGGAAAAATAATGTATGCAAACATCTTTCTGACTTACAGGGGAAAAAAAAAAAGAAGAAACACTCTGATAGAATCAGAATGAAAGAGAAGTTACAACAGACATTTCAGGAATACAGAGGATCATACTAAACATTTATATGTCAATGAATTGAATAACCCAGAATAACCTAAAAGTGGACAAATCCTTAGAAGTATACAACCTTCTGAGACTGAATCAGGAAGAAATAGAAATCCTGAACAGAGTAATTATAAGCAAGGACATTGCTCTATGTGGATTCCCCAGCCCCTCATATTCTCAGGTTATAGTCTTGGTGCCCAGAATTTTTGCTGGTCAAACTAAAATGCTGGGGGGAGGGGCCCTCTCACCAGGACAAAAGTGTTGGTATGAGGATATCTGCTGAAAACAGCAGGCAGACATTATGGCCAGATTAGCATCACCAGCTAGACCACCTTGACAGGAAGATAAGTGTAAACAGGGACTGGAGATAGGATGTTTTGCTAAGCAGCAAACAATAGAGCCCCCCAGGAAATAACCCCTTTTCACTCCCCCCCTAGCTTGTGCCAGAAATTATGCATCCCTAATAGACATCCCCACCAAGCACATTCCTCCACATATTTGCCCACCTTCCCTGAATCTGATCCCCAATAAATGAGAGACTGGGCCAGAAAATAGGCTGCTGCATCTCCAGAGGTACAAGCCCCTCTAGGTCTCTATTTGGACTTTGAGTTGTCCTTTCTCCATCCTATGCCACTCCCAAGGCTGCCACGCCGCAAGGCAACAAATGGTCACCCCAACACTAGAGTTTGCCATTTGCTATTTTTAAGGAATTTACAGAAAGTACTTCTAAAAATGATAGCTCATTTACAAAAGGAACTGTGAAAATTATAGAAGATGGGTATAATATGACTACATGGAACTAAAAGTTTATCCAAACAGTACTGATGTCATTTTTGGAGTCAGTGGGTTTGGAGTGCAGGGTCCTTGGGTTTACTCCGGGAAAGGTTTCACCAGAGCTCCCCTTTCAGCGGCACACAGTTGTTACAGGGCAAACCCCAGTATAAAATGGGGTTGCCTGACTGTGGGTCCTCACCTGCGTGCTTAAAGGGGACTTATTAATGGTAAACTGCAGACACACACAAAAGGTTGATAAAAGGTTTATTTATAAGGGAAGGGGGAATGGGAAATGAATAACTCAGGGAGAAAAAGAGGGAGGTAAGTTCGTAAATGCGTCCTACCCATTCCACTGACCTGGAATCCCAATGACCCGCCAAGTTGGCAAAAACCTACCATGCCTGGTGGCCAAGCCAGACACCCCCGGCCACATGGCCAGTTAAATACCCACACTGAAAGCATAGTTCCTTAATTCCGCCCTCAGTTCCTCCAACCTTCCCTTTGGTGATCATGGGATTTGTAGTTCCCAGTGTCGTGGGGGTGGAGTCCACAAAGCCTCTATGGAGTTTGCTCAAGACATCCTTTCCCCCAATCACAGTGAGTTTCCCCATGCGACAGAGACGTTAATTATATTTTAAGAGCAGGCTTATTAGGGAAAGGGAGAGAAGAATAAAGGACACTTGCATAGACACAAGCGGGCAGAAAGAGCTGCCCCAAAAGGGACAGGTTTGCTGAGAGAGGCCTGCCTGGTTGCAGGCGGGCAGCCTTGAGGAGAGCGGCCTCCGCTGAGGGAGGTCAGTAAAAGAAGTCCCAGCATGGTACAGGTCATGGGCAGGCAGGAGGCTGCTGCCCTGTGGAGGGAGAGAGTTGGTGAAAAGATGCACCGGCATAGTCACAAGTGGGCAAGAAAGACTGGTGCTCCTTTGTGGGGGCAGCGTTAGGTTTTATCATCTTCAGGGAGGGTCTCATCTTTGTGGGTGGAAGCTCTGTGCCCCTGACACTCCCTATGGCAGTCTCATAGTTTCTGGGTGTTGCGCCTCCTGATCTGGACATTGATGCCTCAGGGTCTTGGTTTCTATAACTGGGTTAATGGCTTAGGCTAATCCTCTCTACCCCTACCTCCTTGTGTGAGTTAGGTTCTTAACCTTGTATCTCCTTTCCTCCATCATCCCCTCCCCCTCAACCATATCCAGCCCACAATCTTTTGGGGAGTTGAAGGGAGTCGATCTTTCTTCTGTAGCTGCTTCCTGCTGGAGTGGGATGTAGAGCTGGCCCTACGTAAAAGGGCCTGGGATATGGTCTCCCTAACATCGTCCCTGAGCTACCTATTGTTGCTGGTTTCAGAAGGAGGCATACACAGAGTCAAAGGGGTAGGGTGTCTGGTCCTCTTGCAGGAGTTCAAACTGAAGAACTTCCCACAAGTATGATGAATCCAAGGTTTTATATCCTCCAATTCTGAGGCAGAGCGGGTATCAGGAAAGACGATATTGGACCCTTCTCGAGCTCCAGGATGAGGACAATTCTGAGTTTTCAGAAGGACCAGTTATATAAAGGGAAGTCTATAGGAGACTAATCTGTTAGAAACAAAACTAGAGAAAATAGTTAAATATAAAAAGTGCTAGTCCTATCTGTAGGTTGAAGAGAACTAGAAATTGTTGTTACTGAAACATGAGTTTTCTCTATCCTCACTTCAGTTTTACTAAATGGTTGTGGAAAAAATCCAATTGACAGGTTAAGTTTAGTTATACTAAACATGGCTAGTTGTTTTGCATAAACACAACATGAGCAAAATTATAGCTATGAATTTTTTTTAAAGATTTATTTATTCATTTATACAAGAACCCAGGTACAGGCCAGATGCTCAGGAGGATGAGAAGATTCACCAGAGACAGAGCAGGGAACAGAACAGGCAGACTGATGAAATACACTGCTAAGGGGAGCAGCAGGCACGACAGGAGAGCTCTGCTGCGCCATGTGGGACCCGGCTGGCTGGGATTGAACCAGCGCTGCAGAGGCTGCCAACAGCTTCACAGCTTGGCGCTCAACTGCCTGGGCCACCAGGGGAGGCCCTATAGCTATGTTTTTAAGATCAGCTTTAGTGGAAACTCCACAAGGAATCTGAGACTAGACCTCTTGACTGATGGTCCCTTCTCCGAGCAGAGGACCTGTCACAGTCCTGGTAGACGTTGCCTGGAAATGCCCTGAGCCTTGGGCATGTTTCCTTTCCTTGAAGTCTCAAAACGTCCTGGGCTGTCCTAAGGGAAAGCCTTTTTATAAAATTATTTTATATTTTTTTACATCATTTTTCATTTTTGTACATGTTATACATTTTCATGTTGGATATAGTCCCCATAAAATTCCCACCACCCATTCACCCCTGAACTATCACCATGGTCCCTTGTGTTCTCCCACCCTTGCTTTTTTTTTTTTTTTTAAGATTGTATTTATTTATACAAGAACTGGGGTACAAGCCAGATGCATGGGAGGGTGAGAGGATTCACTAGAGACAGAGCAGAGAACAGAACAGGCAGACTGACTTTTTTTTTAATACACAATTATTCAGTATTTATTTGTAAGAACACATTAAAGTATATGAACACAATGCTATTGTCACATATTAGCATTTAACAATACTTTAAAATATCACAAAATAGTATTTAAAAATGTTCTCATTTTTTCATAAATTTTTTTGCCACTGTTTTCTTTCTTTTTATATAAATTATTTTATATAATTCTTACATCATTTTTCATTTTTGCATAATGTATGCATTTTCATTTTGGTTATATTCCCCAGACTTTTAAAAAAATTATTTTATATATTTTTACATCATTTTTCATTTTTGTACAATGTATGCATTTCATCTTGGGTATACTCCCCGTAAAATTCCCACCACCCATTCACCCCTGAACTATCACCATGGTCCCTTGTGCTCTTCCCACCCTTGCTTTTCTATTTTTTGATTTTATGTATTTATACAAGAACCAGGGTTCAGGCCAGATGTGCGGGAGGGTGAGAGGATTCACCAGAGACAGAGCAGGGAACAGAACAAGCAGACTAAGTACACTGCTGATTTCGAGTTTTACTTTATTATAATTAGTTTTTTCTCCAAGATCAATTATTTGGATCCTCTACATTCCTGCTAAGTGAGACCATCCGGTATTTTTCTTTTTCTTTCTGGCTTATTTCACTGAGCATGATCCCTTCAGCTCCAACCATGTTGCTGCAAATTGCATGAGCTTATCTTCTTTTGATTGCTGAGTAATATTCCACTGTGTGTATATATATATACCACATCTTCTTGATCCAGTCATCTATTTTTGGGCATTTGGGTTGTTTCCATAGCTTACCTATTGTAAATAGTGCTGCAATAAACATTGCCCACTGGGAGAAAACTTTTGCACACAATACTAAGGATAAGGGAAATGATAAGGGACTGATCACAAGAATCTACAAAGAGCTGGTGAGACACAACAAAAACAAAGTAAATAACCAGGCAAAAAAATGGTCAGAAGAGCTAAAAAGAAACTTATTCCTTTCCAGGAAGACTAATTCACTTGTTTTTTCCCTTTGGAAATAAAAATAAATATTCTTGTTGCCCAGGTAAATGCCCTAATTAACTTCTTTCCTCCTCCCTTGTCCTAACCAAAAAACTCAAAGCCACAAGGATGAGCTGCTCGGCCATACTAGTCTCTCGCAAGTATATGATATTAAGTCTTTCTGGTTTTTCTTGCTTTTATCAAATCTATCCAGTGTTTCCCTAAAAAAAACACACATACACACACAACTGGTGTATGTGATTATTACGTTTACAACTCTGCAACTCTGCGATTAGTTTAAAATTTCAGTCCTAAGAAAAGAACTGAAGCTATAGCTTGTGTCTCCACCTTAAATTTGTTCATTTGAAGAGAACACAAACAGGCCCCTTATAAAAGGGCACAACCAGGTACCAGGCAACCTGAGATAAGCGGAATCTGAGATAAAGCTCACAACAGTAAACAATTCCAGCAGACTTGCCCTGGCATCAACAACTCCAGCAGACCCCCTTGGCAGAAGAGACCCCCTCACATACACCAAAAATTCTGGCAGTTGGGGCCTCCCTGGTGGTGCAAGGGGTTAAGTCTCAGAACTGTGAAGCTATCCACAGCCTCTGCAGCATGAGTTTGATCCCTGGCCAGGGAGCTACCTACATGGCTCAGCAGACCTATCCTGACTTGCCCGCTGCTCCCCTCAGCAGTGTGTTTCAGTCAGTCTGCCTGTTCTGTTCCCGGCTCTGTTTCTGGGGAATCTTCTCATGCCCCACCACTACTCTGGCCTGTATCTCAGTTCTCGTATGCATAAATAAATAAATCTTAAAAAATAAAACATTTCAACAGTGCCGAACCCTATAAAACCCCACTCTCCACATTTCCGGGGGCAACTCTTAGCCTGCAGGGAGTCGTCCCTCAGGGACTTTCAGTGAAGCCTGCTTCAGTCTGATACTCTTGGCTCCTCCCTTTTCTAACACTCTGGTGATGAAACCTGGGATGAGGGCTCAGAGTTAGGCCCCGGCCTGTACACTAGCCTGGTCCTCCAGGCCTCTGCTCTTTCCTTTCTCCTTCTTCCCTGGCTCCATTTCCCTCCTTTCATCTGGGAGGCTCCAGGAAACCTCGGAACTCACGAAGTCCTAACAGCAGCAGATAAGTGACCCCAAGACCTCCTCCCAACAGGGAGTATGGACCTCAATGCCACGTGAGCGGAGAAAGGACTTGTCCTAGTCCTATATTGGACCTCCTGACAAGCCTCGAATCTACTACTCCTCAATCTTCCTTTTCTAGATCTGTCCTTTCCAGCCATCAGACGGAAAACAATATCCCACCATCTCGACCACATCTACCACAAGCCAGCATTTAAGGTAAAATCCCCATGCCCTGACCACAACCAGACTGCTGACTCCGAGGCACTATCCCCGCTCCTCCTCCTCTTCTTCCTTTGTCCCCTCCTGTCCCTTCTCCCTTCCAGCCTGGAAGGCCCCTGCAGTCTCCCCTTCCATCTCTGTTTCACCCCCCATATGGGCAACACCTCATCCACCACCATATCCGTCCCCCACTGGCTGCCCTCTGGGATGCCTCCTCCACAACCTCTCAAAACTGGGATTAAACCAGTTTAAGGTCCAGATGGCCTATTCGGCTCTCCACCCAAACCTGGCCCACTTACAGACTGTTCCACCCTCCAGAGAGGAGGGGCTAGCCCAATCCACAGGACCTATGAAGACCTCCTAGGAAGAAGCCCAGAGGTGACACAGGCTCCCCCATTTACTATCTCTATAGACAAGACTCGGGTGACCCTAAAAGGAACAGACAAAAAGATCACCTTCTTGGTAAAGGGCCACTTACTCTGCCTTGCTCCAATTCTTTTGGCCCATGGCCTCCCTCACTGGTAAATTTTACTCTTGTTTACTTGCTCATAGTTTCCGCCCTCCTTGCCCCTGCTCTTGGATCCCTCCCAAACCCTGCAACGGCTCAGAGACCTCTGGCTCCAAGGAACCTTCTGCAATTTCAACCCCACCCAGATCCAATTCTACTCCTTTGCCTTTTACTTTTCTTGTGAACCCTCCCACTCCCCAGGGTGTGAATTCCAGGTGACAGCACAAGGAGACAGGAGACACCTCCTCAACCAAACTCAGTGGATGACTCACTCCCTACAGTTGTCCTCACTTTTGATGCTGGCACCACCATCCAGTCCAGCCCATCCTCCCTCTGGGCCCAACAGGGGGCAACCCATCCTCGGAACAGACCTACACCACAGACCACAAGTATCTCTGCTTTAAATTTCAGTAGCCTCCGGAGTGTTAGAAAACTTCCCATTTTCGCAAAACTCCGGCAACCAGGATCTTCCTGATGGGGTCTAGTAAGCCTCCTCAAACACCCTGATTTTCCATCCTCCTGGGGCCTTTAGCTGTTCTCCTTGCAATCCTTTCCTAGAAATCTGCTTCTTCGATAAGGCCCTCCTCCTCCTCCATCATCAACTGATCCCCCAGCCACAACAGTGTTCCATCCTGGACTCTGGGGTCCTGACTCCACCCCTTCTCAGCAGGAAGTAGCTAGATATGATAACATCGTTCCCCACCTTTTTTTTCTTACCCCCTTTCACAGTCTGGAATGAAGAGAACACACACCGGCCCAAGTAAAACCCTAAAACTCGTACAACCTTGCACCAGGGAACTGGAGATAAACAGAATCTGAGATCAAGCTAACAACAGTAAACAATTCCAGCAGACCTGCCCTGGCATCAACAACCCCAGCACACCGCCCCCGGCAGAAGAGACCCCTCACATACACCAAAAATTCCAGGAATTGCCTAACCCTATAAAGCCCCACTCTCCGCATTTCCAGGGGCACTCTGAGCCTGCAGGGAGTCGTCCCTCAGGGACTTTCAATAAAGCCCACTTCATTCTGATACTCTTGGCCTCCTCCCTTTCCTAACACCTTTTATCATTATTTACATGGTGACCAAAATCTCTTTTAAAAATAAAGTTTTGCTAAGTTTAAAAATAAAATTTTGTTAAATATCTAAAATCATTTAAATGAAAAATTACTAAATATTTAGGTTTACCTTTTTGCTATCTATATAACAGCAAACTTCAGTCCTTTTTGCAAAAAAAATTTTTTTTTAAATTAAGGTATTCTAAAACCACTTTCACTAGCTTCCTGTAACAAATGAAAGACTGTTTAGGTGCTCTTTCACCCTTGGGTTGTTATAGGACAGGGAGAGGGGCAGCCCAAACCCCGCAAACCTGCCTATTTTAAATGGGTTTTGCCATTAGCCGCATCAACACAAAACATAGGAGACTTTAATGGGAAGGAACTTTAACAAAACTAGGAAACAGTACAGGTAAGGCAAAGAGTCTAGTTTTTAAATGAAGCACCCAAAGTTACCCGTCCCCTCGTGGGTAAAAGTCCATCCATATGGGATCGGCCCAGAGTAAGGCCCCAAAGCCTGCCATAAGTCTAAAGTATCTTCCAGTGGGGACCCACAGAAAAGGGTCAGAAACAACCAGACAAGCCCGAAAGAAAAAGAGCAAAATCAACATCCAGATAAAAGCTTCCATTGTCACCTCCCCATGGGTCTCACCCCAGTCCACGACCAAAAGACAAGCGCAGTTTCTTCAAATGTCTCTAGGCTCCCTGCGCCTCCTCCAGGTCTCCCGGCTCCATCCTGCTCCTTCCTTCCTCAGTCTCTTCTGCAGCTTCCTCTTCTCTTCCTGCTCAGCTCCACCCTCCCTTGGGTGGGGCAGGGAACCTCCCCCTTTCCTGGGGACCACCCTGTTACAGGGTCACCTGAGAAAATTCTTATCCTAGCAGTACTGCTGAGACGTGTCATAAAAATAAATCTATTCCTAAAAATCCTTGTCATCTAAATAACTATCTTATAAACATCTGTAAGTTTATTAATCCTATGATTATCAAAAATTCTAAAATATTACAGTCTTTGTCTTAAAAGGACTTCTAAGACAGCCAATAAAAGTATTTCCCTTGTGGAAAACAAATTTGGTCAATCTGGGTGTACTGATATCTCACAGAAAATACTGTCATATAAATTGTTACAGCTTTTCAACATCAGTATAAACTAATAAAGAGTGTTCTAAAAATACCTAGGACTTTTTAAACCGTCATATGTTCTGGTAGGACCCTAACACTGACCCCCATAGAGTTCACAACTACAAGACTCTGGTCATAGAAGCAGGAAATATATATGATCACCTGCCTTCTGCAGAAAGTATAGAAGACAATTGTTAAGCCAGTCAATTATAAAAAGCTGAGGACAGTTACTCAAAAACAAACAAACAAAAATCCTTAAAACACAAACTTTTGAAACACAAAAGGGGGAATCTGGAGAGTAACTTGCCCCCTCAGGAACAAATATACAAAGCATTATTTACCTTAAATCTTTAAATTGTAATTCTTATCTCACTGCAGTAGAAGGAATGACATTTTATCCCAGCAGAATCAGGCCCTAGGCCCTTGGTTTTGTATTGCCACCCATTGCAAGGACCAACTTGGCTGGGAGCTGTAAACTTTTAACATGGGGGAGAGGGTATGTTTCTGTTTTATCACCTACAGGTCCTCTTTGGGTACCACCAAAAGTATGCTCCTATCATGAGCTGACATCAAAAGAGGACCAATCCTATTCCAGAGCTCTAGCTACGAGCTCCAGGTACCCAACATGAGATGAGTCAAAAGAAGATCCCTTACCACCGACTATGGAGTCCTCCAGACCAACCTGGAGCAAATTAAAAAGACTATCAAACATGGCTAAGATTACCGTAAAAATGATGGCATCACCTGAAACCCCAGCAAATCTTTTTTTAACAATGCTGTCCCATGTCACCATAAACTCCAAAGGACGTAAGTTGTAAAAGCTCTGTGCCTGTTTCAGAGAACTCTTTATGCTGACCTTCCTGCAACTCTCCCAATATCAGCCATTATCTGTCTCCACCAGATTCCTACCCAGAGCTTGAGCTTGAATAACCAAAAGGGGGAGAAGTGGATTTCCCAGCCCACCTTGTTCTCAGAATGTAGTCTTGGCACCCAGAGTTTCTGCTGGTCAAGCTAAAATGTAGATTCAGGCAGGGGGGCCTGACAAAAGTGAGGTATGAGGATATCTGCTGAAAACAACAGGCAGACATTATGGCCAGATTAGCATCACCAGCTAGACCACTTTAACAGAAGTTAAATGTAAACAGGAACTAGAGCTAGGATGTTTTGATCAGCAGCAGCAACGCAGCCCCCCAGTCAATAGCCCCTGTTCATTCCTCCCTAGCTTGTGCCAGACAATTATGCATCCCCAATACACATCCCGACCACACATATTTCTCCAAGTACTTGCCTCCTTCCCTGAATCTGATAACTAATAAATGTGAGACTGGCCTGGAAAATCTGCTGCTGCATCTCCAGAGGTGCAAGCCCCTCTAGGTTTCTCTCTTGCTCTTTCTACATGGACTTTGAGAGTTGTCTTTCCTCAGTCCCACACCACTCCCAATGATGCTGCCCCCTACCATGAGGTGACAGAAAACTAATCAAAATTTTCCCAAAAAACAAAGTCCAGGACAGACATTTTCACTAGTGAGTTCTACCAAATCTTCAAAGATGAACTAATTAATACCTGTCCTTTTCAACTCTTCAAAAAAATAGAGGAAGAGGGAATGCTGCCAAATACATCTCATGAGGCCAACATTTCCACGATACCAAAATCAGAGAACATCACAAAAAAACAAAGCTACAGACCAATATCCCTGATGAATGTAGACACAAACATCCTCAATAAGACCTTAGCAAACTAAATTCAAATATACATTTAAAAGGATCACACCTCATGACTGAGCGGGATTGATCCCAGCAACACAAGGATGGTTCAACATTTAAAAAAATCAATTAGATTTCCGCTCATACCAGTAAGAATGGCTATGATCAAAAGTCAAAAAATAAATTTTGTGAGGATCAGGGGATAAAGAACCCTTGTGCAATATTGGTTGGAATGTAATTAGTGCTGCCATTTTGGAAAAAAATATGGCGGGTTCTTGAAAAAATAAAATAGAATTACAGTATGATCCAGTAATTCCACTCCTGGGTATTTACCTGAAGAATATGAATACACTTACTCAAATCAAGATAGCCCTCTATTTTCACTGCAGTACTATTTATAACAGCCAAAGTATGAAATAACCCATGTCGTGGAGGACAGATGAATGGATTAACAAAATGTGGCATAGGGTGTCCCTGGGGGCGCAAGGGATTAATATGCAACCTATGAAGCTATTCGTAGCACGAGTTCAATCCCTCGCCAGGGAGATACCCATATGGCGCAGCAGACCACTCCTGACTCACCCGCTGTTCTCCTCAGCAGTGTATTTCAGTCAATTTGCCTGTTCTGTTCCCCGCTCTGTCTCTGGTGAATCCTCTCACCCCCCACACCTCTGGCCTGTACCCTAGTTCTTGCATGCATAAATATTTTTTTTAAATGTGGTATATACCACATCTCTCTACATATCTCACACACATACACACCCACCCACCCACCCATCCCCCTCCCACACAAAATGGAATAGTATTCTTCCTCCAGGTCTGGTAGTCGGGCTGGGTCTGGTGCTGTCCCACCACGCCTCCCAAGGACAGTGATGCTCTGGATGTGCTGTTGTGATGGTCTGGCCTTGGAGGTCACCACATCTTTGTAGGCTGCTGGTCTCTTCCCTGTGTGTACATCTTCATCTTTGGCTGCTGGGCCCTTCCTCTGCCTTCTTGGCTTCACTTGCAGTTTGGGATGGGGTGGGCATAGATCCATGGGTGTGCGGGAGATGCCAGTTTCTAGCAGGCCTGTGCGGGCCAAAGGGCTCTCTCTGGAATGGTTGCTGCTCACCTCTGGCTGCTGGGTCCTCCCTCTGTCTTCCTGGCTTCCCCCCCAGTTCGGGGTAGAGAGGAGAGTGGTTAGACAGGGGTCACCATCTTCTAAGTAGCCATGTGTGGGATGAAGTCATCAAACTTTTTCTCAAAGGTCACGTTAGGCCCACGATGACCACACTAGGAAGCAGCTGTTCTCCCTGTCCACACTCTGGGTAGAGTTACTTAAGGGTAAGGCAACAGCAAGAAGCTGTAGAGAAAACAGAAATACAACAGGATGTTATTTAAGATGAAAAATTATCTAATCCTCCTCTCTACTAGTACCACAATTTGGTTATTTAAAAAAGATGTGGAAAAGATGGAAATAATCATCCAGAACACAGTCCTAAAATGAGGACAAAAACTGGATCAATCTCTAACATCAGAGTCCTGTGTGCAGCAACTGCTCTGGGCCTTGCTGGGGCAATGACAGGTGCCTCCTGCTGCTGTCAGAGACAGGGACACCCAGAGGACATGAGGCCTGGTGTCTAAACATGAAAATGAATGGGAATAAAACAATAAAAACCAAAGATGTAAAATATTAACATACAGAGTATGAGGACTGAGCACCAAACTCTGGCCTGAGCCTAGGCTGACCCGGCCACTTGTAGCCTCCACTCCCATCCTGGAGACAAGACAGGTCCAGGTGATGTCTGAGTCTCTGTGATCTCAGGTCCTGCTGGGACAGGTGCTACTGAAGGACAAGGACAAAGAGAGATGACCCGTGAGGAGTGACCACGATGCACTGAGCACCAACTGGACACAGGCCCCGTCCCGCTCGGCTCCTCACAGCCTCCTCCTCTCCCGCCCCCATATGCACGGACTGAGCACAGTAAACCTGCAGTTCTGGCTGGTTCTCAGGGCTCCTCTTTATTTATTCTCAAATTTTAGGTATCTTTCTTATTTACCCATCAATCCCACATGACAAGGTAAGAAAAATAATTTCATATCTGGATTATCATTTTCAAGAAGGAAGTAGACATTATTCCTCAGGAAAACACAAAATACAGGCAGGGATGGGTCAGCCCCGTCTCTGCTGGAGCAAGAAAGTCATCAGGGAGAGACACAGGTCAATGTGTGGAGGGGCCTGGTGTGCAGAGGAAGACTACACTCCTCACCACTACCTAATAAAAACAAAAAATCATTCATATGCTGTTTGCAAAAAGATCAAACTAGTGGATCTTGCAGTCACAAAGTGAAGATGAGAAGAAATCCTGCATCACTCAGGCAGCTGTCTCATATTGTAAAGGAAAATAACCAGGAATGAAATCGGGTATCATGTAGTGTCAACACTCTCAATAGTCCACTGCATCCTCAAAATGTTTTACATAAAGTATCCCCATAACTGTTCCAGCCCCTCCGACCACAGGCCTCAAGGGTCTCACCTTTAGGAGATATGAGAAACACCGCAGAGCCATGGGTACTGTTGCTGCCTGGGGGAGAACAAAACAGAACCTGGTCAGAGCCACATGAGATGAGACCACAGGAGGAACTGATGAGGGTGACTTCCCCACGGGCTCCATCTACACTGTTTCCATGGCCTCAGGAATCCAACCCCTGATCCACACTTACCCACAGCTTGAGTGTAGCTTCCTCCTTTTCCACCTGTGGGAAGAGACAGTATGTGAAACCAGGGAGGAGTCAGCCTATGAAGTCCTAAAGGAATCCGCTAATCTGGGCCACAGGGAAGTTTCTAGAACTGAAAGTCAGGGCAAAAACATGAAGAAAGGAGAAAAAGGGGGAACTGAATCAACTGCTTCCTGGAGTCTGTCCTCAGCAGGGAATCAGGGGCTCATCACCAGATTTATCAAGGTGAACGACTGGCGATTCCTTTTCATAAATGCTTTACAAAAGAGTGAATGTTAGCAATGAGCTCCAGACTAGGCAACACAGTGTGTGGGTGGTACTTCCCATTAAGGCAAGTTCTCCCTGGGACATGAAAGCCCCCAGTGGACAAGATCCCCCGCTCCCTTCCCTACCTGAGCGCTTCTTCCTCCAGATCACAGCTGCAGCTACCACAGCTCCAGTGAGCACAGCTCCAAGGAGAACCAGGCCAGCAATGATGCCCGCGGTGGGGATGGAGGACTGAGGAGAGGGCACTGGAAGGGAAGGGAAGGTGTGACCCCGAGCCCCAGAATTCAGTCTGACCCTCTGAAGTTCTCAAAAGAGCTCCTGGTACCCCTGAGCAGAGCCTCTGGGCCCTGTCCCCCTCCTTACCCCATCTCAGGACTCGGGGCTCCAGCAGCCCCTCATGCTGCACATTGCACTTGTATCTCTGCTCCTCTCCAGAAGAAACATTCACAGCCACCCACTTCTGGAAGGTTCCATCTCCCCCAGGCCTGGTCTCCGCCAGTTTTATGTCCGTCAGTTCCTCCCCATCTCGCTGCCAGGTCATGTTGATGTTTGCAGGGTAGAAGTCCAGGGCCCAGCACTTCAGAGTGACCTCATGCTCAGAGGTGGAGTGGAGGGTCACATGTGTCTTTGGGGGATCTGAGAAGGGTCAGAAAATTCACTTTGTGTTTTCCTTCAAGGACGCTGAAGCTGCCTCATTGACCAACCTCAAAATAGGCATGGCAATGAGTTTGGAAGATAAAGCCCAAAACCAAT
This sequence comes from Talpa europaea, assembly GCF_964194135.1. Lineage (NCBI taxonomy): Eukaryota > Metazoa > Chordata > Mammalia > Eulipotyphla > Talpidae > Talpa > Talpa europaea. The sequence goes on along the minus strand of NC_140068.1, from coordinate 108,376,349 downwards.
AAGCCAGCCTGGTCTGAGGAATCTGGGATAATCTCCTATTCCTTAGAAAGTACTAGAATATGGGTGAGAGCATAGGGTAAGGAAGATGCAGGTCTCTAAGGAAGAGAACACAGACGTAGGTTCCTGACCTGGGGACTCAGAAAAGGAAGGGTTGGAAGTTAAAAATATTGTCAGACCAAAAACAAGACATAAAGAGACAAATGGATGCTTCCCAAGATCACTGCCTATTCAAGGTGCTGTGAAGGGTGATTTCAGTAATGGTCCATCCCTTGCATCTCAGGAGAGCTGGATTCCTTAATGTCCTTCAGAAAAAGTAGGGCCCTGTGGGTGAGTCTCACTGGTACAGACCAGGAAAGCCAGGAGGACTCAGCTTCTCAGACAAGAGAGAAGTCGGTGTTCTGACCATCATTCCATTTCCTCCCCGGGGAGTGAAGCCTGAGGGAAATCAAAGACCCCTGAGGCCTTGTGAGGCCCCTCTTACCTGAGCGCTGTAGCCTCTCATCCCCGTTCTCCAGGTATCTGTTCAGTGACTCCACGCACTCCCCCTCCAGGTAGAGCCTGAAGTGGTCCACCTGAGGCAGTGCCTTCAACTCGCACAGGTCTGTATGAGCCTTCGTGTCCGCCGGGGTCCAGGAGCGCAGGTCCTCGTTCAGGGCGATGTACTCGGCGCCGTCGTAGGCGAACTGCCAGTACCCGCGGAGGAGGCGCCCGTCGGGCCCCACGTCGCAGCCAGACATCACCTGGAGGGTGTGAGACCCTGAACCCCGCCCCAAGTCAGCCCCGCGGTCACCCCATCAGCACCCAGACTTCCAGCCCCAATAACCCTAAAATGGTGAAACCTCGCGGGTGAAAGTCCCGCGGGCTCTTCCCGGTGGAGGGTCGGGGCGGGCCCGCCAGCCTCGGGGTGTCACTCGGACGTGGAATCTGGGGTTACCCGCCCTTCCGTGGGGATGGGGGTCGCGCCGGGGCCCGCCCCGCTCACCGGCCTCGCTCTGGTTGTAGCAGCCGCGCAGGACACTCAGGCACACTCGGAAGGTCTTCGCGTTGTCCTTCGCTCTCTGAGTCGCCTCCTCCCAGTACTCCGGCCCCTCCAGCTCCGCCCAGGGCGCCCGCGGCTCCATCCTCTGGCCGGGGGAGTCGCTGTCGAACCGCGCGAACTGCGTGTCGTCCACGTACCCCACCGAGATGACGCGGGGCTCCCCGGGGCGGGGCCGGGACATCGCGGTGGAGAAAAGCCTCAGGGAGTGGGAGCCTGGGGGCGGGAGGGAGACCCGGGCTGGGGACACGGGGCGGGAGGGGGGGGCGAGGGGGCTCCCGAGAGGGTTAAGGGGCGGCGGGACGAGAAGGGCGGGAGTCAGGGGGCCAGAGCAGGCGGGGGCTGGGGGGGGGGGGCAGAAAGGGGCCGGGACAGGCAGAGGCCGAGGTTGGGGGTGGGGGCGCATCCGGGCGGGTGACGGGAAGGGCCCCTTTACCTGGTCTAGCGCTGCAGCCAGGGCTCCGCTAGCTCCTCCCGCCTCATAGAGGCCTTTTCCCCGCCAAGCCGGCACTCACCAGGCCAGGTCTCCGTCCAGGTCGGGGCCCAGAAGAGCAGCAGCCAGAAGCTCGGGAACCGCATCACCAACTGAGAGGCGGATCCCCGGCAGCTTCGGCCTGGAGCCGCGGGGCTGCTGATTGGCTGCTCTGCAAACCCGCCGGGCAATAGGGAGTGGGAACGGGGGCGAGTCACTTGTATCCAGGCGGGAGGACTCGCCGCAGGTTGTGAGAAAGGGAAGCGAAACTTGGGAGAAGGGAAATCCCGATCTGTAACTTTCTGGGCCCAAACAGCTCCCCGCAGACAGAGACCTGAGCGCCTCAGCACTGACGTGGGGCTTTGCTCCTACCCCTCCTCTCAGCCGCTGGAACTTTGTCTCCTTGTCCCTGGAGTCCCGGCGCAGGGCCCGAGTCAGTGATGCGCAAACATTTTCCTTTCAGCATCTCTGCTCAGACTTACAAATTACCAAGGACCCCCAAGTATAATATTTTGCTGTTATACCTACAATCTATACCACACAAAGAATAAAACCATTTTAAAGATGTTTTGATTTCATTTAGGATTTTTCTTAGATTTATTTATTCATTTATTTATTTGTTTGTTTATTTATTCAAGCACTGGGTACAGTCAGAAGCGCTGGAGGGTGAGAGAATTCACCAGAGCCAGAGCAGGGAGCAGAACAGGCAGAAGGACCGAAGTACACTGCTGAGGGGAGCAGCGGGCGGCAGGAGAGGTCTGCGCGCCATGTGGGACCCTCCCCTGGCAGCCGGGGATCGAACCGACGCTGCAGAGGCTGCTGGCAGCTTAGCAACCCAGCACTCAACCGCTGCGCCACCGGGGAGGCCCTCATTTAGTATATTTTTAATAATCATTTGCATATTAACCCAGTGTTTAAAGAAAAACAACTTTCTGGAAATAATCAGGTTAATGAGAAGAGTGGATCTTTTAGGTTTTCTATTTTTGCAACTGTCTTCTGTCTCCTTAGAAGTTGGATTGTCATAGTTCCCTCTGCATTTAGTCTGTTTTTTAGGCATTTAGTCTGCTTTTTAGGTTGGTCAATGAAAAAATATATACCCTTACAGAAATATGTAGGAATGCCATTTCTCCACCCCCCCCTTGGTAATTACCAAGCAGTGAAATTGCTGAGTTATTGTTGGTTCCCAAACTTTCCACTATGTCGTTCTCTGACCAGTATTACTATTATTATTATATATATTTTAAATCATTCTCTTTTTTGGTACAATGCATTCTTTCTCCTCTCCAGTGTAGTCCCTATAAAATTCCCACCACCAGTTCACGAGTGCACCATCACCATAGTCCCTTGTGTTCTTGCCTCTCCTGTTTTGATCCCTCTCTCTCCCCTCCCCTGCAGTGTCTCTGATTAATAGTTGCCTGTTAATTTTGTTTTTTAATTTATTATAATTATTTTTTTCCTGATCCCTTATTCGGTTCCCCTACATTCCTCCTATAAGTGAAACCATCCAATATTATTCCTTTTCTTTCTGGCTTATGTCAATGAGCATAATCCCTTCCAGCTCCATCCATGTTGCTGGGAGCGGCATCAGTAAATCTTTTTGATTGCTGAATAATATTCCATTCCACACCACATATTCTTGATCCAGTCATCTATTTTTGGGCGTTAGAGTTGTTTCCATATCTTACCAATTGTAAATAGTGCTGCAATAAACATAGATGAGCAGGTGCCCTTTTGAATTAATGTTTTTGTGCTTTTTGGGTAGATTCTTGGGAGTAGAATTGTGCGGTATATGGAAGCTCCATTTTTAGTAATTTGAGGAACCTCTACATAGCTTTCCATAGTGGTTGGACCAATTTGCATACCCACCAGCAGTGTTGGAAAGTTCCTTTTTTCCACATCCTTTCCAAAATTTGTTGTTTCCTGTTTATTTAATATGTGCCATTCTTGCTGGTGTGAGGTGTATCTCATTGTGCTTTTGATTTGCATTTCCCTACAAGTGATTTTTTCACACACCTGTTGGCCATTTGCTTACCTTTGGAGAAATGTCTCTTTAGCTCTTCTGCCCATTTTTTGACTGGATTGATTCCTTTGTTTTTGTTGAGTCTTGAGTTCTTTGTAGATCTTTGTGATCAGTCCTTTATCAGTAGTATTGTGTGCAAAAATTTTTTCCCATTCAGTAGCGTGTCTCTTTGTTTGGTTTATGTCTCTTTTGTTGTACAGAAGCTTTTTAATTTGAGGTACTCCCAGCTGTTCATCTTTTCCTTCACTCTCTTTGCTTTGGGGGGTGTGTCTTTAAAGATGTTACTGTGATGTAGTTATTCAGTGTTTTGCCTATATTTTCTTCTATGTATTTTATGGTTTCAGCTCTTACTCCAAGTCTTTTATCCTCTTTGAGTTGATTTTTGTGCATGCTGTGAGGTAGTAGTCTAGCTTCATTTTTTTTTTTTTGCATGCAACAGTCCAGTTTCCCCAGCACCATTTGCTGAACAAACTGTTCTTGTTCCATTGCATATTCTTTGTACCTTTGTCGAAGATTAGCTGTCCATAAATATGTGGGTTTATTTCTGGGTTTTCTATTCAATTCCAGTGATCTGTGTGTCTGTTTTTGTTCCAGTACCATACAGTTTTAATTATTATGGTTTTGTAGTATAATTTGAAGTCTGAGAGTGTAATATCTCCATTCTCCTTTTTGGTCAGGAGAGCTTTGACTATTCAAGGATTTTTGTGATTCCACATGAATTTCATTAATATTTGTTTGATTTCTTTTAAGAATGTCATTGAAATTCTCATTGGAATAGCATTTAATTTGTTAATTGCTTCTGTAGGATGGCCATTTTGATAATGTCAATTCTTTCAATCCAAGAGCCAAATTTTTCTTTCAGTGGCTTGAGGAACAATTTCTCATCCCCGCCCCTGTTTCCCTGCAGTAATTCAATAAATCCACCTTTTCTACTTTCCATGTTGTCTCTGGTGAAATCTGTTACTCCTGAGATCCTGGCTTCTCCCCACTGCCCTTTCTTCCTCACACATGAGAATTATCAGTTTTGTTTAAATGATAGGACAGTTTTGTCATAGAAATTAAATTATAAGATGTTCCCCCAAAATGCAAACACTGTGCACTGAGCTAATCAACATTATAATGTTATTATGCTGGGAGAACAAGGTTGTGTGAAATGGAGTCAGTTTGTAACAGGGGGATGAAGCCAAAGACTTACAGGTGGTGACCCCTGGGAGGGGGGTGCTGATGAGGATGGATACATCCAGGGAAAACGCAAACAAAGCATGGAGTCTGATAAAGAAATATAACTGACAGCAGAAGCAGCCCCCAGGATTGAGTGTTCGGGATTCAGCTGTATCTTCTGCTATCTTCGTGAGTTGGATCCCGGCCTATAGTCTGGCTACCATGTGCTCCAGGCCCTCAGTGACAGCAAGATGCCATCTTGGGAACATCTGTGTTTAGGACTTTAAAACGCTGGATAAGGGGCCTCCCTGGTGGCGCAGCGGTTGAGCGCTCGGTTGCGAAGCTGCCCGCGGCCTCTGCGGCGCCGGTTCGATCCCCGGCCGATCCCCGGCCGATCCCCGGCCGATCCCCGGCCGATCCCCGGCGATCCCTGGCTGCTCCCCGGCCACCAGAGGAGGGCCCCACATGGCGCGCAGACCTCTCCTACAAATAAATAAATAAATAAATAAATAAAAACATGCCTATATAAAAAAAATTTAATAAAAAAAATAAAACACTGGATACTCCAGGTGAGGTAAATGGTCTTTTTTTTTTCCCTCAGTAACTCTTTGTTTTAAATAAAACACATTGATACTCTGAACCTGTGTAGTCTTGCAGTTTTAGAGAGTGACTGGTAAACTATTTGGGCAACGTCCTTGGACAGTTTTAGTGCCCCTTGCTGCCCTGTGTCTTTACTAAACATGAGACATAAAACTCAAGAAGAGTCCTGGTGGGATGGTATTGGAGGCAAGAAAGTAGCAACTAGAGAATCAGCTAAGAGATGTAAAACACCTTATATCTCAGATTTAAGAAATGGGGAACATGGAAGATTGGGGACCTCTGTCTTCATAACAAGCTTTATACAAGTATTGGACTTTTATATTATGTACATTTATCTATTTTTTAAAAAACAAGACAATTATAGTAATGTATTATATAAAAGTTATGTGAGTATTCTCTCTCTCTAAATATCTCATCATACATAAAAGTTTTCAATCCAGGTCGATTGTGGAAAACTGAAACCTTGGAAAGTGAAACCTCAGATAAGGGGGGACACTGTGTACCAGGTGCTGACCAGGATGAGGAGCAACAGAGACCCTGTAGGGTAAATGAGTTAATAAAGCTTTTTTATGATGCTACCTCTGTTGTTACCACCTATGGCCTAAGCAAGGGATGCTTGGGAATGTGGGTGAAGGGCACTCATGCCTTATTGTGGACACCTGTGCCCCAAAAGTATAGCTGTGCGCATGAATAAATGTGCACACCTGAGCCTAGAAGCTGGGCTAGAAGTAAATAGGAGGAAGCCTACTCAGCAGCAAGAGCACCCAGGTGACTACAGGACACGCAAGACCACAAACTGCAAGAGATTGAGAATGCCAGAGGGAAGCCAGAGAAAGAGTATAAGGATTCCTGAGGGAGCTGGGAGCCTTGGTTGCCTGTCTGCCTTGCAGCCCCCCACGGCCAGGCCCTTGCCTGCTTCCTTGCATGCCATCTTGCCTTCCTGATGAGCCTGTGTACTTGGTTCCCTGGAAGAGCATTAAAGCTTGTAAAATCCACTGAGGGCTAGGGTACTGTTTATCTGTCTGCCTGAATCCATAGGGAACCTGCCCTGTGCATGACTGCACTAGAGACCCCAGTCAGGGGGTTGGCAGGAATACAAAATAGCACAGCTACTGGAAGGTATTTGTCAGTTTTGATGCAATGAAACAAGACAGGTCTCTCTTCCTGCCCCACCAGATAAGCATTCCTATCTGTTGCATTTAACAAGTTTGTCTTCTTGCATTCTAAGGAAAAGGAAAGACACCCCTAATAGGATAATAAGGAGGTTAAACATCTAAGGAAGTTAAACACCAGGTGTTAAAAAAGCAAGTTGGAGCCCACCTGAAATCAAAATCTCTAGATGCCTGCATCAAAAGGACATGGTAACCCTTCCTATCTCCCCTTTTTTGTCCCCCTTTGTATAAATACCTCTACCCTCTGCCAAAGAGTAGATGTTGGACTTTCAGATGAGAGTGTGCTGCCCTCCTCAGCTTGTCCACAAATTAAACTACTTTCCCTCTCCTCAAACTGTTTCCTTTTATTGGCTGAGGGAAACTGAGGCCAGCAGTCGTATCAGTTTCCTATATAGTAAAACACACACCCTAAAACCTGCTGATCCTTCTCCTAGGTATTTACACAACTCACTTGAAAACTTTTGTTTACACAAAACCTGCACATTATGTTTATAGTACAACATCCTTAACTATGGTCTGCACACAGTGGCTTCCTTCTAAATACCAGAAAGGGGGCCTCCCTGGTGGCACAAGGGGTTAAGACACAGCCTATGAAGCTATCCACAGCCACTGTAGCATGAGATTGATCCCTGGCCAGGGAGCTACCCACATGGCGCAGCAGACCTCTCCTGCCTCACCCGCTGCTCCCCTCAGCAGTGTATTTCAGTGTATTTCTGCCTGTTCTGTTCCCCACTCTGTCTCTGGCGAATCTTCTCACCCCCCACACCTCTGGCCTGTATCCCAGTTCTTGTATGCATAAATAAATCTTTTTTTAAAAAGAGACCAGAAAGGGATAGGAAAGAATGATAATCACAAGAAGAAAATGGGAGACACAACCCTAGCCAGGTGGGGGATTAAACATCATCAGTTAAGGACAAATGTGTTTTATTCTCCCTTACTGTGTTGTTGAGAGTGGCATTTCATCTCTGATCTTCTTCCCCAAACCCATTGCCCCAGTCAAGCAACCTCAAATTGAGGGCCCTTCTACAATACACCTGAGCAGCACTCCCCTAAATGTGAAGACCATCAAAAACAAATAATTTCTGAAAGACTGACTCAGCCAGAGCAGCCTTAGGAGACATGATTAGGACTTAGTGTGGTATCATGAGGGAGCCTGGAACAGAAAAATAAACTAATGACACCCAAACAAAGCATGGAATTTATTAATAACATCAATATGCTTTCCTTGGCTGTACCAATAAAACAGTGATAACATGTTAACAACAGGAGATATGAGTATGGGAATGACAGAAACTATGACTTTTACAAGTTTTCTACAAATTACAAACTATTCTAACATAATTTAAAAAAAAAAATAGCCCTCAGAAATACAGTTCCAGGAAAATAATGTTGAGGTTTCTCAAAACATAAAAATGATAGAGCATATAATTCAGCAATTCCACTCTTTGGTGTGGAGGGGACACAATGGACTCTGGTGAAGGACTCTGGGTGCTGTGGTAGAGAGGGTGGTGTGGTCACTACCTCTGAAGAGATGTGAACCTATTTCCCTTAAATGAATTGTAAATCAATGTTACTGTAAATCAGTGCTACTTCAATGTAAAAAAAAAGATTAAAACATAGCTTTCAGGAAAAAAAACAGGGAGTGGAAGAGAAAATTTGTTTTGCAGTCTCCAGAGTGTGGTCATCAAGGGGCTGCGGGGAGAGAAGATGGCGCCTTAGACACAGGCAGCTCCAGAGCCTCCTCTCCTCTCCTCCACTCCCCCCACCCCAGCCTGGTGCCAGGGCTGCTCACAGGACATCTTCACCCACTTTACCTAGTGATGGTCACCCAGCTCACCCTCTCAGCCTGAGTCAGTCACACACACGCACTCGTGCGCGTGCTCTGGCTGCGCAGACTAGGAACGCACCGCTGCGCCCCCTCTGAAGACGGGCCAGAACCCTGTGGTTTCCTCAGTTTCTCCCAGGGCTCTTAGCAGGAATAAGTGTGCATAAGGGGGATCCCCTATTCCGCTCACGTTCTAGGTCCAAATTATTTTGTAAATTATACACAGAAACAGATGGTCCCTCTCCATCAATAATCATCTCTGGTTCAGGGAGAAGATCCCCAGGCCATAACAGCTGGTTCCCAGGACCAGGGTGGGCCCCACAAAATAGCAGGTCTCCTCAGTCTCCTGGGATGAGACCTTGACTCAGAGTCCCTGTCACTTGTTCCAGCTGCTGACTTCAGAGTTGAAGGCTCCTCCTGCAGGAAATCAACTCTTAACTCTCCACTCCTAGAATGGGCTTGGAAGAAGGAGGCTCCAGAAGGAGTGAGGAGAGGGTGGAAAATTGGACCCTTAAGGGATGGAGGCCAAAAGAAGTAGAAGGGGAGGAACCAGGAAGGATGGTTTGTGTGGGGAGGGGCCCAGGGGTTCTGGCTGGGGCTGGGAGAGTCTCTACTATAATTTGAATGATAATTACAAAGAGTTTAGCTCTATATTGATGGTAAATAATACTTAAGAGATTCTCCATGCCTAGAGCTGTGGTATATTTCAAATTGTACCACATGGAACAAAGGGAAAAGAAGTAATTTAGTAGATTCCCCCCTTCGAAAGCTGGCTCCCCTTATGCTGGGGTGACAGGGAGAATCAAGGAGCCCAGAGAGTGGGAGCACAAGGTCTGTGTGCCTGGAGGGGGCCTGAGCCCTGACATAGGATGCCAGAGCCCCTCCCTGTGTTGGGACCTCACAGCCCTATCTGAGTCCATCTCAGCTCACAGACCTCAGCCCTGGGCAGTATCAGGAGCTTGACCATAGGGTTCAAGGGCACAGAAGATGCCCAGGGCCCCATATACTGTAGCTGAGTCATACCTTTAGTTGGGCATCATCAGTGGATTCTGGACAAAAGTCTGGGACCAGGACTTCAGTGCCTTCAATCCCACCACCTGGCTGGGGCACCCTCCAGTGCAGATATGCAGAGGCAGCAGGTGCTCTGACCCCAAGCAGGTATGGCTGCGTGCCCCATGCTGAGGGGTTGCTGGGGGCTTTCTGCTTGGCTCCTCATCTGGAGTGAGCTAGTGGGTTGCTCCCTCCCTGCTAAGCACCAAGTCACCCCCAACTCCATCCCATACCAGAGAACTGCCTCACTTCCTGCCCCAGCCACACTCAGCATTAAGGGGTTCTGCTCCAGACACTTACTCACTCATTAGCATACTTATTCCACACCTGCTGTGTGCCAGGCACTGTCTAGGCAATTTGGGCTATTTCAACAAAGGAAGTAAAATCCCTCCCCTCTCAGAGTTTACATACTGATTGAACACCTGACAGTAAACAAGAAAGCAGCTGTCAGTGATCAGGGTCAAACAGAAAAGAGTGATTTAGAGAACCAACAAGGTAGGGGAGATGAGGGAGCCAAGTGTGGTATAAAATGCTATCTACAGGGAAGACTTTCCTGTACGTGAAATTAGAACTCAGACCTGAACGAGGGGAATGCTGGGATTTACAGCAGTGAGTCCTGTGTCACTGGGAGGAAGTGTTCTAGAATCACTCTCTGCACAGCTCTGGCTCTGCTGGAGAAGCCCAGAGGCTGCAGGAAGTGGGGGGAGGGGGGAGGGACAGACTTTAGGAAGCAAGTCCTGCTGAGGAGCTGTGGGGTCAGGGGTAAGTCTCCTGACCTGCTCCCCACTGTACTGAGACATCAGGAAATTCAGACACTGGGGGAGATGACAAGGCTGGGAGGTGAGGGGAGTGGGGAGAGGAGGCTAGAGAGTGAGGGGTCCACCCCAGCCATGTCTGTGCTCACCCTCTCCTGCACCCAGTGTGAGGATCAGAGATCTGACATGGTCAGCAGATCCCAGAGTCTCTGGATCTAGAGCAAAGTGACCACATTGTAAATGACACAACCAGGCCTTTCCCTGGAGTGGACAAAGCCAAACTCTAAGCCACGAGAAATGTCTTTGCACAGAAGAGTTTATTGGAGAAGGCTCTCAACGGAGTCAGTGGGATCAGCACCCCCAACAACTCATTCCTTGGATAGGGGACTGCTGGGATGTAAAAGGGGTGAAGGAATGTGAGGGAAGGGCAGGGCTTCACATCTCCAGGCCCAAGGAGGAGCCCATGTCTAGGTGACAGGAGTCAAGAGTTTAGGGAAAGACAAATACAAACAACGATACGTCATCACACACTTACTAGCAGGCAAATATCAAAAAACCTCATAGAAACAAATCCTGACCAGGAGCAACAGGAACCCTCATTCCTTGCGGCAAGATACAAAGTGGCACTGTCACGAGGGGAGGGGTTTGAAAGCTTCTTTTAAAGCCAAACACACACCCACCAGACAGTCCAGTGAGCACTGCCCCAGCTATTTACCCATCTGAAAACATGTATTTGCACAAAAACCATACATGCATCTAAATGTTTATAGCAGAACAACCATTGCGTGTGAGCTGCCCACAGTGACTTCCTTCCAAAGACATGGGAAAAAAAAAAAAAGAAATGGAAGAAGTGCAGAGCATGTGACATGCCGACTGGAGAAGAGCACTTCACCTCTGTCACCTTCTTTCCCCAAATCACAGCCCCAGTGAAAAAACTCAAATTCAGCGGCATTATTCCTGAGCGGTCTCCCCAGTGTCAGTTACCAAAATAATGGAAAGTCCGAGAAACTGCCTGAGCTAGAGGCGCCTAAAGGAGACATGGCTGGAACTTACTGAGATCCTGGGACATAAAAAAGTAACAGTAATGAACTCCAAAGAGAGCATGGAGTTCAGTAAACGCCAGTCAGTATTGCTTTATTGGCTGCACAGATGCACAGTAGCCATGTAGATGTTAACTATGTGGGAAAACAGTGTGGGATATAAAGGAACGCTACAACACCTTTGCAAATTCTCTGCAATAGTATTTTTAATGTAACTTTAAAAAAAGGCCTCAATAAATAGGTTGTAGAAGGAAAAAAAGGTCTACTTTTCAGTTTTCCCAGGTATTGCTATAAAAAACTGGAGAAACGGGTACTGGATAGAAACACACGGGGCAGACTCCGGAGTCTCCTCTCCTCTGAGCCCTGCTTCTCTGACTCCTCACAGAGCATGTCACCCCCAGGACGCCGCCCTGCAGGACCCCCAACTCTGCCCACCTCAGCTCCCGCCCCGTCCTGGCGGCTCCACCAGAATCCGGAACAGCGCGGCAGCGCCCCCGTGTGGCCACAGGGCTGAGCACAGGAGCCCAGAGCTGCCCTTTCTCCTGCTCAGCCAGGCCCTCCCCAGGCTCCCTGGGCTCCCAGGGGCAGGACAGGGATCTGTGAATAGGGGCACCAGGTCTAGTGACAAGTGACAGGTACTCAAATTACCTTCCTAGGGAGTCCTATGTACTCAGGAAAGAACCTAGTTTCCAAGTCACAACAACTGGTACTTACAGGAGGAATGAAGAGCTTCCAAATAAGGGAAAAAAATAATAATAAAGTAAAATTCAAAATCAACAGGCAAATATGAGCCAGCGACAATCTGCAGGGTGGGGAGAAGGGATTAGGATCAAAACAAGAGCACAAAGAACCACGGCAATAGTTCAGGGGAATTTCACAGGGACTATAACCGAGATAAAAATGCATACATTGTACAAAAATGAAAAATGATGTAAAGAAAATAAAAAAAACTGGCTCCTATGTGCAGAGACCCCACAGCTTAAAAAAACTTTTCAAAGCTTAAAATGGAAGGTACATTTAAGTAAACTCCCTTCAAGTGCAGGACAAAATGAAGAGTGGACCCCTGGATATTGTAGTTAGACAGGGTGCACCCATATTCCAGCTGCTTCCAGGCACAGATCAGCTTCTGCTGGTCAGAGGCAAGGACTTCCTTGTCCTGGATCTTGGCCATCAGATTCTCGATAGTGTCACTGGGCTCCACATCAAGGGTGAGGGTCTTGCCTGTCAAGGTCTTCACAAAGATCTGCATTGTCAAGCGGCGGTGAAAGCAGCGCATGGAGAACAGCTACAGCTCAGCTCGGAACTCCAGGGTCTGTGTTACTTCTTCCTGCTTCTGTTTCCAGGGATGAAGTGCCTCCTGCTTGGAATCAACCCTAAATTCTCCCTGAAGACGAGGAGAGGGGTCTCATAATAGAATCTCAGGATCTACTCTAGACCCTCTGAGTCTTCATGAGTGTCCAGGTGACTCCTGTGCTCACTGAAGTGGGGGTTCCCTGGTCTCTGTGCCTTCTGCACGTGGTGTTGGACTGTGCAGTTTACTCTGCTGAACACCGGAGGTTCCAGGGTCCAGTCCTGCTCCTTTCTCTTCTGCAAAGGAAAAAAATGGAAAGGATTACTCCCTGGGTGACCTCATTCATGGTCAAGAGTTTAGGTATCCTTTACACTATCCCATCTCCCAAATCTATTCTCAGCTCAGACGACCCACCTGTGCTACAGGTTTGTCTGTCCAACTGCCACCATCTCTGACTTTCTGGTAGATCTCAGTTTCCACGCTCCTAAATTGAATACCTAGAATGCCATTCTTCAAATGTATTACTTCTAGAACCTTCCTCATGTCACTGCAGACCCTCCACATCTCTACTTCACAGTCTGGAATACTGAGTGTCAGTCTTGACCCTCTTTCTCACAGTCCAGATGTTCCATCAGGAAATGCTGTCAAATCCATCTCTAAATATATCCACATCCAATCACTTCATATTATTTTCCTGCTCACAGCCCAGCAAGGCCATGAAACTCTCTGTCCGGGAATCTGCACAGGTTTCCTACATTTTTCTTCACCTCTCACTCTTCAGCTCTTGATTCTTCACAAAGGTCAGACTGAGGCTTCTAAAGAGAACTCTCACAAGTCAGTATCTGTCCAGATAGGTTGTGTAACCTCACATCTTACATACAGAAAAGTTAAAACCTTTGAACATGCTTGAGGCCTGCTGGTGTCATTGCTATTACCTCTGCTCCAGCCAGCTGGCCTCCTTGCTCATCTCAGTCACACAGACACATTCCTGCCTCAGGCACTGGCACTGGAGGATGTCCTGCCTGAACATAGCTCCCCTGGACATCCTTGTAGACATGCTATCATGTAAAATTTTTTCTCAAGTTTTTTTTTCAACAGTCCCCTAAGTGAGGCCCACAGTGACCTCACTAGGAAGAGAGCCATCCTCCCTGTCCCCACACACTGACTCTAGGTCATTTCCCACAACCCTTACCCACTTCTAACCAGACACATCCCTTATTTACTATAACGGAGTCTCCTGTCTCTCCTTCCTACTAGGACACATGTCAATCAGGCCAGCAAGCTGGGGATGTTTTTAATTCATTAAGGTTTCCTAGATGAAAAACAGCCTGTCACATAGCTGGTGCAACAATTATCAGTGGAATGAACGATCAGTGTAGAGCACTTCCCTATTCTAGAAACAGTATCTTTAGTAATGTGGCCTTAGGCCACTTGCTAAGCACAACCTCTACTCACAGTGACATCAGTGCTGCCTCTGCTTTTCTCACAAGCACTGCTCTCCCCTCCCCCGCCCTTCCTTCTACACACACCACAGACCACAAGCACGATTCTTCAGAAAGGATAACGCTGGTGTACTGGGTCTGACTTTTCAACCATGAATGTCGACTTTGACTCTTATTTAAAAACCCAGGAATTTGGAACCAAGACAGTCTGGGATAACTACACTTAAGGGCACAGTTGGAGGGCAGCTGAGAAAACAGAGATCCAACAGGAACTTATTTAAGAGGAGAAATTATGTGATCCTTCTCTGTACTAATACCAGAACTTGATTTGTTTCCAAAAAAAGGCTGGGAAAACATCAAAAAAAATAATCCAGGAAATAGTCCTAAAACTAGGTTTGGTAAGTACTTTGCCTTCCATTTAGTCCCTTTCTCAAATTTTAGGAAACTATTAATCCATCAACTCCAATTCACAAAATTAGAAAAATAATTTCATATCTGCATTATTATTTTCAACAGGGAAGTAGACACTATTCTTCAGGAAAACACAAAGTACAGGCAGGGGTAGAGTCAGCCCCTCCTCTGCTGGAGCGGAAAAGTCATCAGGAGAGGCACAGGTCAGTGTGGGGAGGGGCCTGGTGGGCAGGGCTGGGCCAGTCTCCCCACTGCCTCACATTATGCCAGTGAGATCACAGATACATGCAATGCCCTTTTCAAGGGATCTTGAAGTCATGACGTGTGGATAAGAAAAAATCAGTATTCCATAGTCCCCAGCACATTGTAAAAGAAAATATCATGACCAAACTCATGGAATTACATAAGTGTGGACATTCTTAATAGCCCACTGCAACGTCAGAATATCCCCCTCACAGCTTCCCCATCACCTGGTCCTATCCTCTCCACCCCAGCCCCTCCCACCACAGGCATCCAGGATCTCACCTTTAGTAGCTGTGAGAGGCACATCAGAGCCCTGGGCACTGTCGCTGCATGGGGAAGGACAAAACAGAACCTGGTTAGAGGCAAGAGAGAGGAGACCACAGGAGGGATGATGTAGATGACTCCCCCATGGGCTCCATCCACACTGTCCCCAGGGGCTCAGGGAATAAACCCCTGATCCACACTTACTTGGAACCTGAGAGTAGCCTCTTCCTTGTCCACCTGTGGAAAGAAATATTATATGAAACTAGGCAGGAGTCAGGTCCTAAAGGAATCTTCTAGTCCTCACCACAGGGAAGTTTCCAGATCTGCGACTGAAAATCCAGAACAGGAACAGGAAATATGATGAAAGAAGATGAGGGGGGACTGGACAAACTTGTTTCCTGGAGTCTGCCCTCAACAGGGACCTTCCCCTCTGCAATTGGCTGGAAGTCAGGGCCCCGTCACCAGAATTATCAAGTTAAACCATCTGTGATTCACTTTCATAAGTGCTTTACAAAAGAGTGTCAGCAATAAGCTCCAATTTGGGCGACACAAGCATGTGGATGGTACTTCCCGTTAACCTAGCAGGGCAAGTTGTCCCTGGCACTTGAAAGCCCCCAGTGGACAAGATCCCCCACTCCCTTCCCTACCTGAGCTTCTTCCTCCACATCACAGCTGCAGCCACCACAGCTCCAAGGAGAACCACACAGGTAATGCTAACCACCATGGTGAGGATGGAGGACTGAGGAGGGGCCTCTGGAAGGGAAGGGAAGGTGAGACCCTGAGCCCCAGGCCTCATCTTGACCCTCTGAAGGTCTCCAGAAGGGCTCCTGATGCCCGAGCAGAGTCACTGCGCCCATGTTCCCCTCCTTACCCCATCTCAGGACTTGGGGTTCCAGTAGCCCCTCATGCTGCACATGGCACGTGTATCTCTGCTCTTCTCCAGAAGGCACCACCACAGCTGCCCACTTCTGGAAGGTTCCATCTCCCCCAGGCCTGGTGTCCACCAGCTCTATGTCCTTGGCCAGGTTCTCTCCATCTCGCTGCCAGGTCAGGGTGATGTCCACAGGGTAGAAGCCCAGGGCCCAGCACCTCAGGGTGACCTTCTGGTCAGAGGTGGGGTGGTGGGTCATCTGTGTCTTTGGGGCATCTGAGGAGAAAGGTCAACATAGTCACACTTTGGCTTTTACCCTCATGGAGACTGAAGCAGCCTCATGTGACCATCCTCAGAATGGACAGGGAAATGGGTTTGGAAGAGGAAGCACAAAACCTATGAACCACCCTGACCTGTGGAGTCTGGGATAATCTGCTTCTTAGAATGTTCTAGAATCAGGGTAACAGCTCAGGATAGGACTGAGGACTCAGAAAAAACAGGAGTTGGAGCTGAAAATGTTAATGAGACCAAAAACAAACTGATGATTCCCAAGATGGCTGCAGGGTCCAAAGGATCCAATGAAGGGTGATTTCAGGGATGGCCTTCCCTGCAGCTCAGGAGAGACTGGATTCCGTAACTGTCCTTCAGAAGAAGTAGGGCCCTGTGGGTTAGTCGCTCTCTCTAGTACAGAACAGGAAACCCAGGAGGTCTCCTCCCTCTCTGACCAGAAAGAGGTTTGTGTTCTGACCATTACTCCACTGGCCTTGGGGTGTCAGCCTGAGGGAGAGCTGAAGCCTTGCAGGCCATGCTCGGCCCCTCTTACCTGAGCGCTGCAGCGTCTCCTTCCCCTTCTCCAGGTATCTGCGCAGCCACTCCATGCACGTGCCCTCCAGGTAGTTTCTAAGGAGCTTCGCATCTATGCGCGATTCCCACTTGCTCCGGGTGATCTGAGCCGCTGTGTCCGAGGCCGTCCAGGAGCGCAGATCCTCGCTCAGGGCGATGTAATCGGCGCCGTCGTAGGCGTACTGCTCATACCCACGGAGGAGGCGCCCGTCGGGCCCCACTTCGCAGCCAGACACCCCCTGGAAGGAGTGAGAGCCTGTCCCCGCCCCACCGAGAAGAAAGTGAAACTTAAACCACAGAGAACAAAGTCCCGCGGGCTCTTCCCACGTCCAGCGTTGGGGGGGGGGGTGGGTCACCATTTGTGGGGATGCGGGTCACGACCCGGCCCGTCCTGCTCACCCTCCTCGCTCTGGTTGTAGTAGCCGCGCAGGGTTGCGCAGGTTCACCCCGCCCTGCTGCGCCGCGGTCTGGAAGGTCCCGGTCTCCCGCGCCCAGTGCTCCGGCCCCTCCTGCTCCATCCAGGGCGCCCGCGGCTCCTCCCTCGGGCCCGTGGAGTCGCTGTCGAACCGCACGAACTGCGTGTCGTCCACGTACCCCACGGCGATGAAGCGGGGCTCCCCGAGGACGGGCCGGGACATCGCGGTGTAGAAATACCTCAGGGAGTGGGAGCCTGGGGGCGGGAGGGAGACCCGGGTTGGGGAGACGTGGGTGGGGGGGGAGCGGGGCGAGGGGGCTCCTGAGAGAGTTCAGGGGCGGCGGGACGAGAAGGGCCGGGAATCAGTGAGCAAGAGGAGGCGGGGGCTGGAGGGACAGAGAGGGGCCAGGGCGGGATTGAGGGGGTACAAGGGGCCCTGATGGCGGAAACGAGCCTCTACCGGGTCCAGCGGCGCCGCTGCTGTCACCCGGGGCCCCCGGGCTCCTCAGCGGCGGGTTCCCTCCCGACCCGCACTCACCTGCCCAAGTCTCCGTCAGGGCCAGGGCCCCCAAGAGCAGCAGCAGGAGGGGTGGGGGCCCCATGGCCCTCGCCTACCCGGCCAGAGACGCCAGGAGTCCAGCAGGTGGTGCAGACCGTGTACCCGGAGCCGCGGGACTGCTGATTGGCTGCTCTGGAGACCCCCAGGCAATGGGGAGAGAGAACTGGGGTGAGTCACCAGTATCCAGGCTGGAGGACCTGACACAGGTTGGGAGAAGGGAAACTGTGAGGAGGTGGGGTATCCCCAACAGTAACCTTCTGGCAGCCCCAGACATGTCCTGAGGACCAAGACCAGAGAGCCTCACCCGGGACCTGGGACTTTGCTTCGCCCCCTCCTCCTCTGCTGCACTGTAGGGGCAGAATGGGCACAGAGCAGGATCTCTATGATTGGAGCAGACTGGTGAGGAGAATTCCTGGAGCCCTCCATGGCTTTTGCAGGCTTTTAAGGGGATTTACCAAGTACAGGGCAGGCAGAGTTGCTGTGGGGCCAGGAAGCTGGCAGGCCTCCCAGCCCCCAGCAAGTCTTTACTCTTTCGGGGCTCCCCAGCGTGGCTTTGTGGCTTTGTTCTCTCTCTCATGGTTCTGCTGTTCCTCTGGCATCCATATGATGCCACCCTTATCAGCCCAGGTGTACCCACCTACGCATGCACACACCCTGCTCTGGTGCCCGCCATCAGGCATGCATTCAGGACCACTGGGATCCATCATTAATCCTAATGGTGGGAAGGCAGAAAAGCCTGACACCTATTTACCTTATAGCACCAAGACCTTTGTCCCGGCCCTGGGTCTGGGTCTCTGATTCTCAGACATTTTCATTACAGGAGCTCTGCACGCAGTCTTACAAATTCCCAAAGACCCTGAAGTTTAAGTGGAAGTTATCAGGTTTTCCTGTCCTCCCGCCATTAGCATCCATGATGGACACCTGTGGGCTTACCCCGTGCCTGATGGCTGCACCTGGAGCATGATGCCAGCATGCGTGAATGGGAGCACCTGAGCCCAGACTGAGCCTATACGGCAGAGGGCAGAGGACTGTGTGGCCCAGGGCAGTGGAAACCAGCAAAGAGACCACAAGAGAGTGCAGAAAGAGTAAAGATTCTCTAGGGGCTGGGAGATCTACCAGCTTCCTGGCCTCCAGCCCCCCTACCTGCCCTGTACCTGGTCACCTCTCTCCAAAGGGTGTAGAAAGATCATTCAAAGCCTGAAAAAGCCACTGAGGGTTCTGGGACTCCTCCTTTACCTGTCTGCCTAAATCAACAGAGAGCCTGCTCTGTGCCTTCCTGGCACTACAGACCCCCAAGTATAATTTTATTTGGGTATAACAATTAATCTTTAATATACAAGGAATAAAATTATAATAAACATATTTTTATTTCATTTAGGATGTTATGAATAATCCATTGCATGTTAATTGTTTTTTTTTAAAATTTATTCATGCATACATGAGCTGGGGTACAGGCCAGAGATGCTATGGGTGAGAGGATTCACCAGAGACAGAGTGGGGAGCAGAACAGGGGGATCTACTGAAATACACTGTTGAGGGGAACAGTGGGGGAGGCTGCGCCATGTGCTGTGCCATGTGGGTCACCCACCTGGCCTGGCTGAGGATTGAACCCATGCTGCAGTGGCTGCTGATAGCTTTACAGTGCTGTGTCTTAACCCCTTGTGCCACCAGGGAGGCCCCATGTTAATTGCTTTAAAGAAAAATAACTTTCTGAAAATAATCACAGTAGTGAGAAAAGTTTATATTTTTGCAAATGTCATCTCTGTCTCATTAGATGTTGAATTTTCATATTTTCTTTTGCATTTAGTCTCGTTTTGGTTGGTCAATGGAAAAATATACGGCCTTAAAGAAACATGTAGGAGTAGCATTTTATAATCTTTTAGGATAATTCTGAGTATTCAACTTTGTTACAACTTTGATAGTTTAAACTACAAGTGGTAGTTTTTCACTGTATTTGCAAAGAGACACCTCATACACTATCACTAATGTTTTCTATTCTGTTACATTAATTCTATAGCCCTCTCTTGCATATTAATGGCTCTTGAACCAATATATGATTTTTATAGGTAATGCATTGTTTCACTAGGTTATATGAGCATTGTGTTTCTAGAATCAACTTTTATTAGATTCTAGAATCAAATTTTTAAAAATCATATATATTTTATATTCCAAAGATCCCAAAGGAAAAATCAGTTGGTACAGAAAATTGTCAAGCTTATAGTGGATGGAACACAATTTTCTAATACCTGGTTTTCTAGTACCTTGGTTTACATTTTATCAAGACTCCGGGACTCCTCCTGGAGAATAACAATTAGAGAATTAAGTAAAGGAAGTAAAACAGGTTGTCTCTGAGATTCAAGAAATGGGGAACATGGGATATGGGGACATCTATCTTCTTAAAAATTAATTACTATGAGTTGTTAACTGTCAGATTTTTCTTAAAGGGACAAACTCACATTCAATTTCTAGAAAGTGCCTACAAGTTAACTAAATCTATATGATGATACTTTTGTCATTCATTCTTTCAAATGAATGGTATTGCCTAAAAAATGAGTCTATTTAACCTCATACAAATTGTTTTTCTTAGAACATAGTACTTGAGACTGTAGCAGAAGGGATTTATATGTACTGAGCTTACTTTGTCTCCAGATTCTTTCTCTCAGGCCTGAGGAGATGCCCCCTGCTTTCCTGAGCCTCCCTGTCCAGGGCCAGACAGCTCTTCATACTGGACAGGGTGGTCTCTCTGCTCCCTCCCTCCTGCTCCTTCCTGTGCAGCCCTTCTCCTCTGGGCTCAGATGCTGGCCCTGCCTGGGGAAGGTTGACAATGATGTCGCATCACCAAAGTTGAGGCCTAATTTCAGTCAACACTTTGCTGTTTCTCATTGTTAACAACAACTGACAATGATCTAGTCTGAAAATATTTTCCTTCTCTGGGTCCTGAGATTTAGGATTAGTTTAGTTGGATGGATCCCAGTTTTTTCAATGAAATTAAATCATATGATATTCTGAAAAATATAATGCAAACACAGTGCCCTGATCTAATCAAAATTATAATGTATTATATTGGGAGGATGAGGTTGTGTGAAAAAGGAGTCAATTCACTAAATGAAACACAAAACTCAACAGTGTCCTGGCAGGATGGTATTTGGAGGCAGAGAATAACAATTAGAGAATCAAGAAAAGAAATTAAAACAGGTTGTCGCTGAGATTCACGAAATGGGGAACATGGAAGATGTGGACATCTAGCTTCATAAAAAACTCCATACAAGTATTGGACTTTTAAATTAAGTATGGGGCCTCCGCAGGGGGTGGGGGGGCAGCAGGTTGAATGCAGCTCAGGCTTGATTCCCAGCCGGACAGGGAGTTTCCCACATGGTGTAGCAGACCTCTCCTGACATGCCGGGCTGCTCCCCTAAGGTTGTCTGCCTGTTCTGCTCCCTTTCCTGTCTCTGGTGAATCCTCTCACCCTCCCATGCCTCTGGTCTGTACCCCAGCTCCTGTACAAAAATAAATAAATCTTTAAAAAAATAAATAAAATTAAATACATATATATTTAAAAAAATAAAATAGGACAATTATAACAACATAGTGCATAGAAGTTCTGGGAATGTGATCACCCTTTCAGTATCTCATTATACATAAAAGCTTTGACCCCAGTTGATTGTGGGAAACTGACATCTTGGAAAGTGAAACTGCACCACCTGCATACGGGTGACCAGGATGTGGAGCAACAGGGACCCCCCTCACTGCTGGCAGGAATACCAAATAGCACAGTCTCTGTGGAAGCTATCTGACAGCTTCTCATAAAGTTAAGTACAGACTTACTCTAGAACCTGCTGATCACCTTCCTAGGTGTTTACCCAACTCATCTGAAAAGTTATGTTTGCACAAAACCTGCACATGAACATTCATAGCAGAGCACCCCTCAAGTGTGGGCTCCACATAGTGACGCCTTCCAAAGACTGCAGTGTGGAAAGGGACATAGAGACGAAAGAACTTCCCAGGGAAGAAGTGGGAGACTTCAGCCAGAGGCGACTGTGACCTCATCAGTGAGGATCAAGTGCTTTTTATTCCCCCTTACTGTGTTGTTGAAAATGGAAGTTCCTGTGTGTGGTCTCCTTTTCCAGCCCATCACCCCGTCAAGCAGTACATGCAACACAACCCCTGAGCAGCGCTCCCCAAATGCCAAGACCATCCAAACCAAGAAGAGTCTGAGAGACTGACTCAGCCAGAGGAGCCTCAGGAGACACGACTGGGATTTGCTTAATGCAGTATCAGGATGAGAGCTTGGAAAAGAAAAAGGAAAAAAAAACCAACAACAAACTAATGACATCCAAATAAGTGTGGGGTTTAGTAATAACATATCCGTATCACCTCATTAGCTGTGCAAACACTGAAGGAAGAAGTTAGGAAATGGGTACAAGAAGGGGACCCCAAGCCTCAAGCCCATTTCTCAAACTGAACAATCAGTAGGAACCCGGGGGGGGGGTCCCCCAGATGTCTCAAACTCATTTATCAAACTAAATGGGAAACTGTGGATGGGCATCAGGGGCCACCAACCCAGTTAACAATGGAATGTGCAAGACACTGACAATGACAGGACGCTGAGGCCACAGACCAAAGCTGGTTCTGGGGAGACAGGCCAGGGAACGTGGACAATTCAGTGGACCTCAGGGACCTAGGAGACCCATGGACCCCAACCAATCAGCAAGACACACAATGTGGAGACACCCAGTGGCCAAACACCCCCACTCCTTGCCCACTATACCCTTATAAACTCCTGCTTTTAGGCCCCTCAGAAGTAGCCCCCTGGGGACTCCTTTCTACTTAGAGAGCTTTCCTGTCCTTCTTATCTGTCAGCAAACTTCTTGCTTTCCTGTCTAACTACAAAAGAACTGAGAGACACCCCCCCCCCCCGCAGTAGTCCCCAGGCCCCCAGGCCCTGTTCATCATGAAAGTGATATAAATTGTTAACAACAGGGGACATGAGTGTGGGAGTTACAGGGACTCTGCTAATTTTACAGGTTTTCTGTACATTATAAATTACCCTAAAACAACAATGTTTATTTTGAAGAATTGCCCTCAGGAATGTAGACTGATCCACTCCTGTGGAAAATAATGTTGAAGTTTCTCAAAACATTAAAAATGATAGATCATATTATCCAGCAATTCCACTCTTTGCTGTTTAGCCAAAGATGCAAAAACACCAATCTGAAAAGATGCACGCGTCCTGTGCTCACTGCAGCACCCTGAACAGTGGCTGAGTTATGGGAACCACCTAAGTGCCCAACAGCAGAGGAGCCGGGCAAGAAGATATGGTGTATATACTCTGTGGACTATTACTCAGCTATAAAAAGAAATAAAACCTTTCCATTTGCAACACCATGGATAGACCTGGAGGGGATTAGGCTAAGTGAAAAATAATAATAATAAAAAAAATACCCAAAACAAACCCCGGACACTTGACTGCAGAAATGAGGCTACTAGAGAGGGAGGACGGGGGACAGCAGAGTGTGGGGGGCACAATGGATCGGTGAAGGACTCTGGGTGCTGTGGTGGAGGGGGTGGTGTGGTGACATAGATCCAAAGAGATGTGAAATTATTCCCCTAAATCACACACAGTACTGTAAATCAGTGTTACTTCAATTAAAAAAAATTAAAATAGCCCTCAGGAAAGGAAGAGGGAGTGGAAGGGAAAAGCATCTGCTTTGCAGTCTCCAGGGTGCTGTCATCAAGGGGCTGCAGAGAGAGGCTGTGGGGAGAGAAGATGGCGCCTCGGACACAGGGCAGCTCCAGAGCCACCTCTCCTCTCCTCCCTCCCCCCACCCCAGCCTGGTGCCAAGGCTGCTCACCGGGCATTGTCACCCCATCCCTGCAATGATGCTTAGCCCCAGCTCACCCTCTCACACCCATCCTCTCCCCAGGCTGGGCAGACTAGGAAAGTGCCGCAGCGCCCCCGTGTGGCCCTGGGGTGAGGACGCGGCCCAGAGCCTTTAGTTCTTCACAGAATCTCTCTGGGTTCCTGTAGGAATGAATTGTGCATAAAGGCTATCCCTTATCCAGTCTCACGTTCTATGTCCAAATTGTTTCCTAAATTACAGACAGACAGAGATGGCTCCTCTCTATCAATTACCATACTCTTCGGTTCAGGCAGGAGCACATCCCAGGATATAACAGCTTGGTCCCAGGATCAGGGTGAGCCCCATAAGGGAGGCAGGTGCCCTCAGTCTCTGGGATGAGATCTTGACCCTGGAGTCCCTGTCACTTGTTCCTGTTGCTGGTTTCAGGGATGAAGGCTCCTCCTCCAGGGAATCAACTCTGAATGATACAGGGCATTAAGGGGCACTAAAACTGACCAAGGACTCTGCCCCAATAATTTACAGGTCACTGCCTGAATTCTTCACCAGTGGCACAACTGCAAGACTATTCAGGTTAAGAGAACAACAATAATGGGATTTATGTAACAAACCAGGGAAAAACAAGAGTTACTGTGGCCAAAAATGACTGTTTACCTCACCTGAACCGTGTCCAGTGTTTTAAAATACTAAACACGAAAGCTCCCAAGATGGTCTCTTCTGCCACTGAGGGCCTGGAGCACATGGCAGCCATATTATAGGCCGGGATCCAACTCACAAGGACAACAGAAGACACAACAGGAAATGCTCCCAGAGCTGCCGAGATGCTCCAGCGCAGCACCAGACAAGCAACACTCAAAGCAGCAGCTGCAGCAGCCGAATGACCAGACAAATGGCCACACTCGCAGTTCAGTGAAGCGCCCAGCTCTGGGCCTTCACCTTCCCTGCCAGGCTGTAAGAGCAGCAAAAACAGGAACAGTTTCAGTAGCTCAATTACTTACAAAGCCTCTGAGGTTTTCCTCTCTGAGCTTGGCTGCTGGAGGACTCTCCACATCCTTCAGAGGCCCACAACAGCCTTCTGGAAGATCTGCGGGGTGGGCACAGAATTCGCTGACCCTGGAATCACTGAAGATCCAAAAAATGCTGAAATCCCAAACTCTGAACCTGAGGTCTGCTTCTACAGTTCCTTATATTTCTTTCATTTTAAATTTAATTAATTAATTAATTACTTTTTTATTAATTTTTTCTTACATTGTTGTAGTCCTCATAGTTCTCCACCACCGTCTCACCTATGAACCATCACCATATTCCTCCCCTTCACCCCCCCTCCCTTGCTGGATGCCTCATTTCTATGGTCAGCTTGCTAGTTTTGACATCTTTTTTAATTAATTAATTTATATTTTACATCATTGTTCAATTTTTTAAAAGATTTACTTATTTATGCATGCAAGAACTGGGGTACAGGTCAGACGCACGGGAGGGTGAGAGGATTCACCAGAGACAGAGCGGGGAACAGAACAGGCAGACCCAAAGATACTGCTGAGGGGAGCAGTGGGTGAGTCAGGAGAGGTCTGCTGCGCCATGTGGGTTTCTCCCTGGCATGCAGGGAGTCTAACAGTCACTGCAGATGCTGCTGGACAGCTTCTCAGCATAGTGCTCAACCTCTGCACCACCGGGGAGGCCCTCATTGTTCATTTTTAAACAATGTTTGTTTGTTTCCCTCAGGTGTAGTCCCCATAGAATTTCCTCCACCAATTCACTCCTGCCATCACCACAGTCCCTGGTGGTGCTCCTTCCTCCCTCTCTCTGATCCCTCTCCCTGCCCACCTCTGATCCCTGTCCCCACCCCTCACCACCCACACTGGATGTCTGTTTATAATTGTCCGTTTTTTGTTTTGTTGTTATTCTCCCCCGCCATGTCTTTTTTGGCTCCCCTATATTCCTCCTATAAGCAAAACCATCCAATATTTTTCTTTTTCCTTCTGACTTATTTCACTGAGCATAACTCCTTCTAGCTCCGTCCATGTTGTTTCAAATGGCATGAGTTTATCTTTTTTGATTACTGAATAGTGTTCCATTGTGTATATATACCACATCTTCTTGAGCCAGTTATCTATTTTTGGGCATTTGGGTTGTTTCCATAGCTTACCTGTTGTAACAAGTGGTGCAATAAACTTAGGGTTGCAGGTGTTCTTTTTTTTTTTTTTTTTTACATGAGCATTACATTTTTAAATAAAAAATGTATAGGTGGGACACTTTGTGAAAGGCTTGATTTTCTTTAAATGAAGTTAGAGCTATTAGATAACTGTTGTGTTAAATGTAACTATATACACACAGGTAAAGTGGGCATCCAAGAGGTATAGCAGCAGCAGTTCCTTAAGGCTTGTACACTGGGAAGAAAACACATCCTTCTTGTCTTCTGGTGGCAATCATTTTCTCTTAGCAAGCCAGCTTCATCTCGGCACTCTTGCCACCTTCAAGGTTGGTGTCTGTTTCCATAGTGATTTCCTGTTGTGGGTGTTTCATGCAGAGTTGTATGAGAATCTTCCTCTTTCCTTTCTTTAAAAGAATTTCTGTCCTTGAAGAAATCTGATACATATACAACAACTAATACTGCAACCAGAGCTCCTTGGATGAGCCCAGTCAACACATCACTCCAATGGTGTTTGTAATCAGAAACTCGAGAAAGTCCCACATAAATGGATGAAGCAACAAGGCCAAATTGCAGTGTGGGGCGCAGGAGTCTTGCCCAGTCTGCCTTCATCCTGGCTTGGAGATAAAATGCCACGAACAGCATGCAGTACATGGAGAACGAGGAGTGGCCTGAGTAAAAGGACAATCTGGCCTCCTTAACTTTTTGTGCATTCCCTTGACAAATGAAGTTTTCAATGTAACCAGCAGTGCAGTTGATTTTTGACCAATCTGGGTCACAAATAGCCAAGAAGTGAGGCCGCAGTCTGCCTATTGAATACTTGGCAATGTCAGTCAGGGACTGACTAGCAGCTGCACCAAATAAAAATGTTCCAATGCCTTTGTAAATAGTGGCTATGTAGTTATTTCTGATAAAGGAATTCGAGTGCAAGAGGTTAAAGTAAACAGACAAGGTTTCTCCAATAATTATCCAGCAACACGCAGAGCATATCGAGGGCCACGAACGGCAGCCGCGTCTTGTCAAACATGGTCTCGGCCAGGGCGGCCCGGCCCGGCGGCGGCGGCGGGCGAGGCGACCGGAGACCGACTCACGGAGCCCGGCCGGGGCAGGCGGCGGCCCCTCCCGCCGGCGGAGAGCAGCGGCGGGGCGCCCGGGATGGCGCGCTTGGCCGGCCAGCAATGGCGCCCGGCCCCCTCCGCAGGTGTTCTTTTGAATGAAAGTTTTTGCATCCTTTGGGTGCATCCTTAGGAGTGGAATTGCTGGGTCACATGGAAGTTCCATAGTGGTTGGACCAGTTTGCACTCCCACCAGCAATGTAGGAGAGTTCCTTTTTCTCCACATCCTCATTTGTTCATTTGTTTTTCTCCACATCCTCATTTGTTGCCAACATTTGTTGTTGCTAGTTTTTTTGATTATGTGCCATTCTCACCGGTGTAAGGTGGTATCTCATTGTGGTTGTGATTTGCATTTCCTTGATGAAAAGGAATGTTGAACATTTTTTCATATGCCTGTTGGCCACTTGCATTTCCTTTGTGGAGAAGTATCTTTTAAGTTCTTCTGCCCATTTCTTGACTGGATTGTTTCCTTTGTTTTTGTTGAGTTGTGTGAGTTCTTTGGAGATCTTTGTGATCAGTCCCTTATCAGTTATATGGAATGCCAAGATATTTTCCCAATCAGTGGGGTGTCTCTTTGTTTTGGTTAATGTCTCTTTTGCTGTGCAGAAGCTTCTCAGTTTGATGTAATCCAGGTGTTCATCTTTTCCTTCACTTTCTTTGCTTTGGGTGATGAGTCTCCAGAAATAAAGCCACAGATATATGGACAACTCATCTTTAACAAAGGAGCAAAGACTATGCAATGGAACAAGGACAGTTTGCTCAATAAATGGTGCTAGAAAACTGGGCCAACATAAGCAAGAGAATTAATCCAGACTTCTACCTCTCACCGTGACAAAAATCAATTCAAAACAGATACAAGATCTGGACATAAGACTTGAAGCCATAAAATATATAGGAGAAAATATAGGTAAAACACTATAAGACATACATCTCAACTCCTTATATTTCTTTTTTTTTTTTTTTTTAATTTTCTAGAGGCATGCCTTATTTATTTATTTATTTATTATTTGTTTGTTTGGTTTATACATGCACTGGGTACAGTCAGAAGTGCGGGAGGGCGAGAGAATTCACCAGAGCCAGAGCGGGGAGCAGAGCAGGCAGAAGGACCGAAGTACACTGCTGAGGGGAGCAGCGGGCGGCAGGAGAGGTCTGCGCGCCATGTGGGACCCTCCTCCGGTGGCCGGGGAGCAGCCGGGGATTGAACCAGCGCCGCAGAGGCTGCGGGCAGCTTCGCAACCCAGCGCTCAACCGCTGCGCCACCGGGGAGGCCCTCAACTCCTTATATTTCTTATCAGTCTCCACCCCAACCCATACTGGGGCTATCCATCCTTACCAGCACCTCCTTCTAGGGGGCTCCACCTGTAACAGTCTTTGGCTTCCCAGCCCTAGGATTGGAGGGAAGAGGGTCAGGATCTTCTCCTGCTCCAGGATCATGGGCAAGGAGAGGGGAGGCTTCTGGAGAAGTGAGGAGAGGGAGGATGTAGGGATGTACTGGACAGAGGCCAACAGAAGTGAAAATGGAGGGACCAGAGGGGTGGGGCAGGGAAGTGTCAGCTAGGTGGACGCCTGGGTGGGAGGGATGGTCTGTGTGGGGAGAGGCCCAGGGGCTTCTGGCTGGGGTTGGGAGAGCCTCTACTTTACCTTGAGTGACAATTGCACAGGGTTTAGCTCTATACTTAGGTTTAAGGGTTTCTGCATACTTAGAGCTGTGGTGTAATTCAAATACACATGGAAAAAAGGGCAAAGAGGTGTTAATTTAGGGACTTTCCCTCTTCCAGAGCAAGCCCCCCTAATGCTGAATCAAGTTGCCCAGAGAGGGGGAGTTTAACTGCCCAGAGAGGGGGAGCACAAGTCCTGTGCCACCTGGAGGGGGCAGCCCTGTGCCTTCACCCCAGATTCCAGAGCCCCCTCCCTGTGCTGGGACCTCACAGCCAGGTCTGACTCCATCTCAGCTCACAGCTCTCAGCCTCCTGGACAGTCTCAGGAGCTTGTCCATAGGGGTCAAGGGTCACAAGACCCATATACTATGGCTGAGTCATACCTTTACTTGGGCAGAATCAATGGATTCTGGACATAAGTCTGGAGCCAGAAGGACTTCAGTGCCTGCAATCCCACCACTTGGCCTGGGCCCTCCAGTGCAGATCTGCAGAGGCAGCAGGTGCTCTGACCCCAAGCACTTTTGGCTGCGTGCCCCATGCTGAGCGGCTGCTGGGGGTTTTCTGTTTGGCTCCTCATCTGGAGTGAGCTAATGAGTTGCTCCCTCCCCTCCAAGCGCCAAGGTACCCCCAGCCCCATCCCTTACCAAAGAACTGCCTCACTTCCTGCCCCAGCCACACTCAGCTTTAAGGGGTTCTGCTCCAGACACTCACTCATTAGCATACTTATTCCACACCTGCTGTGTGCCAGGCACTGTCTGGGCAATTTGGGATATTTCAACAAAGGAAGTAAAATCCCTCCCCTCCCAGGGTTTACATACTGATTGAACACCTGACAATAAAGAAGAAAGCAACTGCAGTGATCAGGGTCAAAGAGTAAAGAGTGATTTAGAGAACCAACAAGGCGGGGGAGATGAGGGAGCCAGGTGTGGTATAAAATGCTATCTACAGGGAAGACTTTGCTGTAGGTGACATTAAAGCTCAGACCTGAAGGAGGGGAATGCTGGGATTTACAGCAGTGAGTCCAGTGTCACTGGGAGGAAGACTGTTCTAGAATCACCCTTTGCACATCCCTGGCTCTGCTGGAGAAGCCCTGAGGCTGCAGCAGGGGGAGATGGGGGTGGGGGACAGATTTCAGGAAGCATCTCCTGGTGAGGAGCTGTGGGATCAGGGGTAAGTCTCCTGTCCTGCTCCCAGTTGAGCTGGGACTTCATGAAATCCAGACTCTGGGGGGAGATGAAGGTGAAACGTCCATGCAGGAGACCAGAATGCAAAAACCCACCAGGCAGCCCACCTGGGAATAGGAATGCGGAAGCCTGCCTGGAGAATTCAGACAATGAACCTCCACCTGCCCTACAAATCTTTTCTCAAAGAAACTTCCCCCACCACCCTACAAATCTTTTCCCACCCTACAAACTTTTTCCTGCCATACAAACCCAGGTTCCCACCTGACCTCTCCTCACCCTATAAAAGCCTGCCTCCCCCTGACAATGTGCAAGGCTTCACTGACCCCCACGTTGGGTCCGTGAGGCCGCCTGGGGCACAATAAATTTTCCCTTCCTTTGAGAAATTTAGCCTGGCTCTCCTTTTCTTTACTGCGGGGAACCTTTCAGAAGGGACAGGGAGTGGAGGGGAGTGGGGAGAGGAGGGGGCCTGAGGGGTCCACCCCAGCCATACTTCTGCTCACCCTCTCCTGCACCCAGTGTGAGGGGTCAGGGATCTGACGTGGTCAGCAAATCCCAGAGTCCCTGGATCTGGGGCAAAGTCACCATGTTGTAAAGGACACAACCAGGCTTTTCCCTGGAGTGGACAAAGCCTAACTCTAAGCCACGAGTAATGTCTTTGCACAGAAGAGTTTATTGCAGAAGGCTCTCAAGGGAGTCACTGGGGTTGTTAGGGGAAAAGGATGTCCTAAAGCTAATTCCATACAGGCTTTGTGGACTCCACCCCCACCCCAGGCCAAAGCCAAAGACACTGGGAACTCCAAATCCCATCACCACCAAGGGGAAGGTGGCTGGGACCTGAGGGTGGGGTTAAGCAGCCAAGTTGGTATAAAGGCAGACACGTGGGCTTTGGGGGTTCCCCCATTTTGGCTCTCCACCAGCTCGCAGCGTTTGTTTGGCCAGCTCTGAGAGTGCCTTTGGGTTTCCAGGTTGGCGGATCGGGTAGGACGCATTAAAGTCTCTATTTCCCTATTTTCTCCCTGAGTTGTACATTTTCCTTAATTCCCTTTCTCTTGTAAATAAACCTTTTATTAACCTTTTGTGTGTGCCTGCAGTGGAGTATTAATAAGACCCTTTTAAGCGTGCGGGTGAGGACCCACAGCCAGGCAACCCGTTTTATATAGGGGTTGCCCCATAACAGGATCAGCACCCCAAACAACTCACTCCCTGGATGGGGGAGTGCTGGGATGTACAAGGGGTGAAGGAATGTGAGGGAGGGACTGGGCTTCACATCTCCAGACCCAAGGAGGAGCCCACGTCTAGGTGACAGGAGTCAAGAGTTTAAGGAAAGACAAATACAAACAACGATATGTCATCACACACTAATTAGAAGGCAAATATCAAAAAACCTCACAGAAACAAGTCTTGACCAGGAGCTACAGGAACCCTCATTCCTTGCTGCAAGATTCAAAGTGGCACTGTCACTAGGGAAGAGGTTTGAAAGCTTCTTTTAAAGCCAAACGCACACCCACCAGACAGTCCAGTGAGCATGTTGCAGAAATAAATTCTAGCCTTTTACCCAGGCAGGGGAAGAACAAGCAGTACTTTAGGAATGGTGAGGTCAGGAAAGCTTTATTACTCATACATGAGGTCTCAGACCTGGGTAGTCTCATAAGGCCTGAGCACTGGTCTAGAGACAAAGAGTATGTTTTATACACAACTACTTTACATTAATAAAGTTGGTTAGTTAGCATACAAATTCTTGACACAGGAAAAGGGGAAGGATGCAGATCTTGGAGGATGGCCTGGGAGATCAATCAGCCTAGCAGGCTGCCAGACCTTGTTTAGATACGCTTATTATGGAAGCAAACTTACTTTTCTTTACATTTCCAGGTCTGTGACTCTTTAACAGGGAAAGATTTCCTTTTCTTAGCAGTTCCCTTTCAAGCACTGCCCCAGCTATTTGCCCTACTAATCTGAAAACTTGTATTTACACAAAAACCATACATGCATCTAAATGTTTATAGCAGAACACCCATTATGTGTGAGCTGCCCATAGTGACTTCCTTCCAAAGACATGGAAAAAAAAAAAAAAAGAAATGGAAGAAAAAGTGCATAGCATGTGGTATGTTGAATGGAGAAGAGCACTTCACCTCTGTCGCCTTCTTTCTCAAAATCATAGCCCCAGTGAAAAAACTCAAATTCAGTGACATTATTCCTGAGTGGTCTCCCCAATGTCAGTTACCAAAAAATTAAAAGTCCAAGAAACTGCCTGAGCCAGAGGTGCCTAAAGGAGACATGGCTGGAACTTACTGAGATCCTGGGAATAAAAAGTAACAGTAATGAACTCCAGATAAAGCACGGAATTTAGTAAACATGAGTCAGTATGGCTTCATTGGCTGCACAGATGCACAGTAGCCATGTAAGATGTTAACTATGTGGGAAAACAGTGTGGGATACAAAGGGATGCTATAATACCTTTGCAAATTCTCTGCAAATAGTATTTTTAATGTAACTTCAAAAAATAACTCTCAGTAAAGTAATAGATTGCAGAAGGGAAAAAAGGTCTACTTTCCAGTTTTCCCAGGTATTGCTATAAAAGACTGGAGAGAGGAGTACTGGGGAGAAAAGCTGGAAGCCTCACACACAGCCCAGGCTCCGGAGTCTCCTCTCCTCTGAGCCCTGCTTCTCCGACTCCTCACAGAGCACCTCACCCTCCAGATGGACGCCGCCCTCCAGGCCCCCCAACTCTGCCCACCTCAGCCCCCGCCCCGTCCTGGCGGCTCCACCAGAATCCGGAGCAGCGCGGCAGCGCCCCCGTGTGGCCACAGGGCTGAGCACAGGAGCCCAGAGCTGCCCTTTCTCCTGCTCAGCCAGGCCCTCCCCAGGCTCCCTGGGCTCCCAGTGGCAGGACAGGGATCTGTGAATAGGGGCACCAGGTCTAGTGACAAGTGACAGGTACTCAAATTATCTCCCTAGGGTGTCCTATGGACTCAGGAAAGAACTTAGTTTCCAAGTCATAACAACTGGTACTTAATAGGCGGAATGTAGAGGATCCAAACTAGGGATCAGGGAAAAAAAAAAGTAAAAATAACAAAGTAAAATTCAAAATCAACAGCAACTGTAAACCAGAGACATTCTGCTGGGGGGGAGAAGGGAGTAGGATCAAAACAAGGGTGGGAAGAGCACAAGGGACCATGGTGACAGTTCACGGGAATTTTACAGGGACTATAACCGAGATGAAAATGCATACATTGTACAAAAGTGAAAATTATGTAAAAAAATAAAGAAATAAAAAGAACTGGTTTGCAGATTCTGTGCAGATACCCCAAATAAAGAGGGTCCCTCAGTCTCTGGAGTCCTTTTTTTTTTTTTTTTTGGATGCAACAACTTTATTGAAAGAAAAGTGCAATGAAATCTTTGAAAGCTTAAAAGGGAGGTATATTTAAGAAAGTTCCCTTCAAGTGCAGGACAAAATGAAGAGTGGACTCCTGGATATTGTACTAAGATGAGGTGCACCCAATCTTCAGTTGTGTCCCAGAAAAGATCAATCCCTGCTGCTCAGAGAGAGCGCCTTCTTGTCCTGAATCTTGGCCTTGATGTTCTTGATCGTGTCACTGGGTTCCACCTCAAGGGTGATGGTCTTACCCATCAGTGTCTTCAAGGTCTGCATCCCACCCCAGAGGAGGAGGTGGGAGGAGGTGCAATGAAATCTTTGAAAGCTTAAAAGGGAGGTATATTTAAGAAAGCTCCCTTCAAGTGCAGGACAAAATGAAGAGTGGATTCCTTCTGGATGTTGTAGTCAGACACTGTGCGCCCATCTTCCAGCTGCTTCCCAGCACAGATCAGCCTCTACTGGTCAGGGGGCAGGCCTCCGAGATCCTTACCTGGATCTTGGCCTTGACACTCTCAATGGTGTCTCTGAGCTCCACCTCAAGGGTGACAGTCTTGCCCATCAGGGTCTTCACAAAGATCTGCATTATCAAGCAGCGGTGACAACAGCACACAGAGAACAGCTACAGCTCCGCTTGGGACTCCAGGTTCCCTGTTACTTCTTCCGCTTCTGTTTCCAGGGATAAAGTGCCCCCTGATAGGAATCAACCCTAAATTCTCCCCAAAGATGAGGAGAGGGGTCTCATAATAGAATCTCAGGATCTACTCTAGACCTGCTAAGTCTTCATGAGTGTCCAAGTGACTCCTGTGCTCGCTGAAGTGGGGGTCTCTGGTCTCTGTGCCTCTGCATGTGGTGTTGTCTGTGCAATTTACTCTGCTGAACACTGGGCTTTCTGAGGTCCCATCCTGCTCCTTTCTCTCCTGCAAAGAAAGAAAATCGAAAGAATTGCTCCCTGGGTGACCTCATTCATGGTCAAGAGTTTAGGTATCGTTTATACTATCCCATCTCCCAGAGCTATTCTCAGCTCAGACATTCCACCTGTGCTAGAGGCTTGTCTGTCCAACTGCCACCATCTCTGACTTGCTGGTAGATCTCAGTTTCCATGCTCCTAAATTGAATGCCTAGGATGCCATTCCTCAAAGGTACTACTTCCAGAACCTTCCTCATGTCACTGCAGACCCTCCATATCTCACTTCATAGTCTGGAATACTGAGTGCCAATCTTGACCCTCTTTCTCACAGTCCAGATGTTCCATTAGGAAATGCTGTCAAATCCATCTCTAAATATATCCACATCCAATCACTTCATATTATTTTCCTGCTCACAGCCCAACAAGGCCACCAACGTCTCTGTCCTGGAATCTACACAGGTTTCCTACACTTTTCTTCCCACCTCTCACTCTTCAGCTCTTGCTTCTTCATGAAGGTCAGACTGAGGCTTCTAAAGAGAACTCTCACAAGTCAATATCTGTCCAGAAAGGTCGTGTAACCCCACAACTTACATAGAGAAAAGTCAAAACCCTTTGAAAATGCTTGAGGCCTGCTGGTGTCATTGCTATTACCCTCTGCTCCAGCCAGCTGGCCTCCTTGCTCATCTCAGTCACTCAGACACATTCCTGCCTCAGGCATCTGCACTGGAGGTTGTCCTGCCTGGACACAGCTTCCCTGGACATCCTTGTGGGCAAGCTGTCCCTCCAACTTTTTTCTCAACAATCCCCTAAGTGAGGCCCACACTGACCACACTAGGAAGACAGCCATCCTCCCTGTCCCCATACATTGACTCTGGGTCACTTCCCACAACCCTTACCCACTTCTAACCAGACATGTCCCTTATTTACTATCACACAGTCTCCTGTCTCCCCTTCCCACTAGGTCACACATCCACAGGCCAGCAAGCTGGGGATGTTTTTAGTTCATTAAGGTTTCCTAGATGAAAAACAGCCTGTCACCTATGTGGTGCAACAATTATCAGTTGAATGTACAATCAGTGTAGAGCACTTCCTTATTCTAGAAACAGTATCTTTAGCATGTGGCCCAGTAATGTGGCCTCACTTGCTGAGCACAACCTCTACTCAATGACATTAA
Organism: Talpa europaea; assembly: GCF_964194135.1. NCBI lineage: Eukaryota > Metazoa > Chordata > Mammalia > Eulipotyphla > Talpidae > Talpa > Talpa europaea. The sequence continues at coordinate 108,341,461 of NC_140068.1, read as the reverse complement.
TGCTGCCTCTGCTTCTCTCACAAGCACTGCTCTTCCCTCTTCCTCCCCGCTTCCTCCTACACACACCACAGGCCACAAGCATCATTCTTCAGAAAGGATAATCATAGCTGTATGGGTCTGACTTTTCAACCATAAGTGTCACTTTGACTCTTATTTAAAAACCCATGAATTTGGAACTGAGCCAGTCTGGGATAACTACACTTAAGGGCACGGTTTGGGGGCAGCTTGGAAAGTAGAGATCCAACAAGAACTTATTTAAGAGGAGAAATTATGTGATCCTTCTCTCTACTAATACCAGAACTTGATTTGCTTTAAAAGAAAAAAAAATAACTGAAAACATGGAAAAAATAATCCAGGAAATAGCCCTAAAGGAAGCCAAAAATAGACTTGAGTAAGTACTTTGTCTTCCATTTAGTTCCTTTCTCAAATTTTAGGACACTAGTTTATTAATCCATGAACTCCAATTCACAAGATTAGAAAAATAATTTCATATCTGCATTGTTATTTTCAACAGGGAAGTAGACACTATTCTTCAGGACAACACAAAGTACAGGCAGGGGTGGAATCAGCCCCGCCTTTGCTGGAGCAGAAAAGTCAGCAGGGTCGGTGTGAGGAGGGGCCTGATGGGCAGGGCTGGGCCAGTCTCCCCACTTCCTCATGTTATGCCAGTGAGATCACAGATACATGCAATGCCCTTTTCAGGGGATCTTAAAGTCATGACGTGTGGATAAGAAAAAATCAGTATTCCTTAGTCCCCAGCACATTGTGAAAGAAAATATCATGATCAAACTCATGGAATTACATAAGTGTGGACATTCTCAATGGTCCACAGCAATGTCAGAATGTCCCCCTCACAACTTCCCTATAACCTGGTTGATCCTCTCTGCCCCAGCCCCTCCCACCGCAGGCCTCCAGGGTCTCACCTTTAGGGAGGGGCTGAGAGGCACATCAGAGTCCAGGGTACTGCAATTGCCTGGGGGAGAACAAAACAGAACCTGGTCAGAAGCAGAACAAATGAGATCACAGGAAGGACTAATGTGGATGACTCCCCCATGGGCTCCTTCTACACTGTTCCCAGGGGCTCAGGGACCAAACATCTGATCCACACTTACCTGCAACCTGAGTGTAGCTTCCTCCTTGTCCTCTTGTGGAAGGAAGCATCGTGTGAGACCAGGAAGAGTGGAGCCATGAACTCCTAAAGGAAACGCCTAATCCTGGACCACAGGGAAGTTTTCAAAACTGTGACTGAAAATCCATGGCAGGACCAGGAAATATGACAAAAGAAGATGGGTGGTGGTGGTCTGAAGCAGACCCCAACTGCTTCCTGGGGTCTGTCCTCAGCAGGGACCTTCCCCTCTGCCATTTGCCGGGAGTCAGGGCCCATCACCAGAATTATCAAGGTGAACAATCTGTGATTCACTTTCGTAAGTGCTTTACAAAAGAGGGTTAGAGATCAGCTCCAATTTGGGGGACACAAGTGTGTGGGTGGTACTTCCCATTACCAGGCAGGTCAAGTTCTACCTGCGGCCTGAAAAAACCCAGTGGACAAGTCCCCCCACTCCCTTCCCTACCTGAGCGCTTCTTCCTCCACATCACAGCTACAGCCACTGCAGCTCCAGTGAGCACCGCTCCAAGGAGAACCAGGCCAGCGATGATGCCTGCAGTGGGGATGGAGGACTGAGGAGGGGGCACTGGAAGGGAAGGAAAGGTGAGACCCTGAGCCTCAGGCCTCCATCCTGACCCTCTGAAGGTCTCCAGAAGGGCTCTGATGGCCCTGAGTAGAGCCTCTGTGCTCCTTACCCCATCTCACGACGTGGGGCTCCTGCAGCCCCTCATGCTGCACGTGGCACGTGTATCTCTGCTCTTCTCCAGAAGGCACCTCCACAGCCGCCCACTTCTGGAAGGTTCCATTTCCCCCAGACCTGGTGTCCACCAGCTCCATCTCCTGGGTCAGGTCCTCCCCACCTCGCTGCCAGGTCAGAGTGATGTCCGCAGGGTAGAAGCCCAGGGCCCAGCACCTCAGGGTGACCTTCTGGTCAGAGGTGGGGTGGTGGGTCACGTGTGTCTTTGGGGGATCTGAGGAGAAGGGTCAGATAAATAGGCTTGGGGTTTCTTCCACAGACACTGAAGTAGCCTCAGTGACCATCCTCAGAATGGACAGAAAATCTTGGAAAGAGGACACAGAAAACTCCAAAACCAGTCTGATCTGGGAAATATGGGATAATTTTTTACTCTTTAGAAAGTTTGTAGAGGTTTCTACTCTTTAGAATCAGGGTGAAAGCATAGAGTAGGAAGATGCTGGTCTCTAAGGAGGAGAACACAGACTCTTGCTCTTGATCTGGTAAACGAGGAATCAGACGTCCAAAAATGATGTCAGACCAAAAACAAAACCTTGACAGAGAAAATGATGGTTCCCAAGATGGCTGCTGAGTCAAATGGACCCCGTGAAGGGTCATACCAGGGATGGTCTCCCTCCATGTCAGGAGAGACTGGATTGAACTGCCCTTCAGTTAACCAAGGGGCCTGTGGGACAACCTCTCTCTGCACAGGACAGGCAATCCAGGCTGACTCCCATCTTGAGGCCAGAAAGTGGACACTGTCCCATTTTCTCTGTGGGGCGCCAGTCAGAGGGTGGTCAGGCGTCCTCCATGTAGCTCACCTGTGCGCTGCAGCTCCTCCTTCCCTAGCTCCAGGAACCTGCGGAGCCACTTCTGGCACTTGCCCTCCACGAAGTTCCTGAGGCGCTGGGCCTTGCGTTCCGCCTTCCACTTGCGCAGAGTGAGCCGAGCGGCCATGTCCACCGCGGTCCAGGAGCGCAGGTCCCCGTTCAGGGCGATGTAATCCTCACCGTCGTAGGCCCACTGACTGTACCCGCGGAGGAGGCGCCCGTCGGGCCCCAATTTGCAGCCAAACATCCTCTGGAAAGTGTGAGACCCTGTCCCCACCCCGCGTCAGTCGCCCGGACCTCCCGCCCTACAAACGGAACCGCGCGGAAGAAAGGCCCGCGGGCTCTTGGTGGGTTGAGGGTCCGGGGGGCCCCACAGCCTTGGGATGTCGATGGGACCCGATAACTCGGGGCGACCCCGGAGGGCCGGCGGCGCTCACCGTCCTCGCTCTGGTTGTAGTAGCCGCGCAGGTTGCGCAGGTTCTCTTGGTGTTTGCCTATGCTGCGCCTCTGGTTCAGCGTCTCCTCGTCCAGAGCCTCCTGCTCCACCTGCTCCATCCAGGACGCCCGTGGCTCGGCCTTCCGACGCGGAGAGTCACTGTCGAACCGCCCGAACTGCGTGTCGTCCACGTAGCCCACGGAGATGTATCGGGGCTCCCCGAAGCCCGGCCGGGACATCGCGGTTTCGAAAATTCTCAGGGAGTGAGATCCTGGGGCGGGGAGGGGAGACCCAGGCTGACCCTCCTCCCTGCGCGGGTCCCAGGTCCCAGGTCCCAGGTCCCAGGGAGATGGGGCGGGATGAGAGGAGGACGAGGAGGGTCTTGAGATAGGTCAAGGGCAGTGGGACGGGAAGGGCTGAGACTCTGGGAGTCAAGAGCAGGCAGGAGGCTGGGAGGGGCAGAAAGGGGCCAGGACAGGGAGGGGGCGTAAGGAGGGCAATCGGGCCAACTGCAGCGGATCGCGCTGGTCCAGGGTCCCCTTCTTCTCCTTCCGCAGTGAGGCTTTCCCTCCAGACTCCTCACTCACCTTTCCAAGTCTTGGTCTGGGCCAGGGCCCCCAAGAGCAGCAGCAGGAGAGTGGGAAACTTCATGACCTGCATTTGCTATCGAGAATCTGCCTGTAGGCTGTGTAGTGAAAGGTGCTGATGCTGATTGGCTGCTATGGAAACCCTCCAGGCAATGGGGAGTGAGAACTGGGGGTGAGTCACTCATATCCAGGCTGGGGGACACAACACAGGTTGTGAGAGGAAGTGAAAAGGGGACCAGGTGTTCTCAAGAGTAATCTTCTCCACCCCAGCCAGAAATTTTATATGTACACAGGCCTCCCTGGTGGCACAAGTGGTTAAGCTCAGCACTATAAAGCTATCAGCAGCCTCTGCAGCAGGAGTTCAAGCTCCAGCCTGCAAGGGAGATATCCACATGGCTCAGCAGACCTCTCCTATCTTAATGCTGCTCCCCTCTGCAGTGTATTTCAGTCAATCTGCCTGTTCTGCTCCCCACTCTGTCTCTAGTGAATCCTTTCTCCCCACTGCACTTCAGGCCTGTACCCCAGTTCTTGTATGCATAAATAAATAAATCTTTTTTAAAAAAGAAATCTTATATGTACAGGCAATTTCTGAAGCATAATTTTATTAGAGCAGAAGATGATCATTTCGTCCAGCAAAACAAATTTCCAGGGTTAAAATAAAAGACAAGGAAACAATGATTTCTCTATAATTTACCTTTATGAAGTCATCCACAGCACATCAATTCCTGTATATGAATATTACTATAACATTACATCAAAAGTTATTAACAGAAAACATGTAAGTCAGAAACCTTATAGCCTGAATTTTCAGTGATCATCAACTTTCCTTAGTTTTTTGAGAACATGAAAATAAAGACCATTTCAAGTAACAGCCCTAAACAACATGTATATGTGTGTAAAGAGGTGGAGCAGTCAGCTGTGAGCTTCCAGCTTCCCAGGTTTCATTTGAAATGACGCTTTGTAAGTGTTATGATTTTTATCACCTTTTATCACATTTTTATTGCCTCCTTGACCTAAGCAGAAGATAATATTAAAATTCTCACTGAGAATGTGTTGTAAATGGGTATCAAGCTCTTTAGGACTTGAGTGGAAATAGCATACCCTGTGAATACCCTGGGCCCCCAGTGACCCCTAAGCTGGGCAGTTTCACAGTCATTGTTCCTCTGAAGCCAAGTCTGTGGTTTGATCTCCCTGAAGCTTCCAGAACAGAAACCAGGTTTACTTTGTCTCCAGATTCTTTCTCTCAGTCTTGAGGAGATGCTCCCTGCTTTCCTGAGTCTCCCTGGCCAGGGCCCCACATCTCTTCATACTGGACAGAGTGGTCTCTGTCCACGTCCTGCTCCCTCCCTCTTACTCCCTCCTGTGCAGCCCCTCTCCTCTGGGCTCAGGTGCTGGTCCTGCCTGGGGAAGGTTGACAATGACAGGTCATCACCTAACTCAAAGCCTCATTTCAGTCAATATTTTGCTGTTTCTCATTGTTAACAACAGATGATAATGTTTTTTACTTCTTCCTGGTCTGAAAATTCCCTCCTTCTTTGGCTCTTGATGTTGTAGAAATAAATTCTAGCCTTTCACCCAGGCAGGGGAAGAATATGCAGAACTTCAGGAATGGTGAGGTCAGGAGAAGCTTTATGACTCATGCATGAGGTCCCAGACCTGGGTGGCCCCGTGAGGTGTGAGCACTGTTTAAAGACCAAGGGTTCTTTTCATACACAACTGTCTCCATATCTGTTACATGGATAACAGCGTTTTTTCAGCAGGCACAACCATGTGCGGCAAAGTCCCCAGACAAAGGGGGCAAGGCAAGGGGGGAAAGATGCAGGCATTCGGGGATGGCCTTGGAGAGATAGACAAGCTGGCTGCTTGCCCGACTTTGTGGATAAGAGTGCTGAGGCCCTGGTCATGAATCTTGAAAGGGAAAGAGCTGTAAATAAGCAAACCTGTTGATTACGTCTGCGTTGGAGTGTTCATTGCACCTGGGCTGGAAGTTCTGCTGGAATCTTTATTATATTCATTTGCTCTATAATATACTTTCTAATCATTCCCCACTTTGATGCCCTTGTGAGTTATCTTTTTTTTTCCCCACAGGGCATCACCTATATAGCTTTGTTAAGGAAACCCTGATTATTAGCCAGTGGCCGTTATGAGTTGAGAGTCACAGGAATCCCAGGGAGAAGGAATCTTACTTGGTGGGCTGCTGCAGGACCTCTTCCCTGCCATCAATTTGGTCTAGGAGCTGGGTGTGTATTTCTGAACCATCCCAAACTTGTTTGTATAGAAGCAACATTGTCCTTGTAAATGCAGAAAGATACTTCCTTGGGCAGCAGTGAGCAGGTCTAGTCTATGCCCGTCCTGGAACACTACCACTGCCAGGGAGTCAAGTTGGCCTGGAGGGCTAGGGGTGATCTAATGAGAGCATTCAAATTTGACTTAAGTCGGCCACCCAGCCCTTTATGTTGGATTTCAGGCTCTCTTACCTCAGCTGCTCTGGATGTAGTCAGCAGGCCCACTACTAGTGGATGGTCTGGAGGACTCTCTTCATCCAGTGAGGGGATTTTAACATTGAGAGTATATGTTTTTTAACATATACTCTCAAATGAATATAATAAAGATTCCAGACAAGTTAGGCATCAAATTTACAACAAAGCACAGTTGTTTGTGTGGAGTAACACATTGTTACACTCCCTGAGCACAGGCCAGGTAAGGGCCATCTGTGGCACGGAGCAAAGGGTTTGTAGCATTTCCCACAGAGACACAGGACCCAGGACAAGATTTGAGGAGGAGTTAGGTGATACCTTTGGAGGGAACAAACCTGGGTGGAGTATGACTCCCTCATACTGGACAGGACCTGGTTTTATGCAAATCCTGCAAATTGAAGCAAGAGCTGTGTTAGAGCGGTTGAGAGCCATGTGTGCACAATGATTATGTCTCATAGCTGGGACACAGGCATCTGCGGGGAGCAACCAGAAGCAGCCCAGGGTGGAGGGAGACCAGAGCCCTCCCTTGTTCTTTCTGGCCCTTCTGTCAGGCTGGGTACAAACCCTGGCTTCATTGCAGTTACTCGGGGTTTGGGAGATAAGACCTCACATATAGAAGAGAAGGTGAGGAGCAGGTGTAGGAGGATACTGGCCAGCAGGCTCATTTTAGCAAACATTTGAAAACAATTATGTCCACACACAGTATCAGGCAGCCTAAGGCAAGAAGAAGGTGTGCCTCCCAATCCCAGGGATCAGGGGCCACCATGGCTAGGCCAAATGCAAAGACAGCCACTACAGGAACAGTAAAAACAACAAACAAGAGGTCACACATGTAGATGGTCCTCAAGCTTCTGCCATGAGTAGACTGACCAGCTTCTCCAGTGTGGAACCAGCAGGGCTTGATGACTAAGGCCTCCTTGGTGTGTTGATCCTGTTGTAGCCTCAAGCAAAGGGGATTCTCTGGGTCAGGGGCTGCTGTCCATCCGCTGGCTGAAGTGTCCTTTTTCTGGTTTGTAGGCCCATTTCACTTTGGAGTGATGCACCCAAGGGGGTGAAACTTGAGACTTTTACAAAGGAAAAAAGAGGGGTTGATGGGCAAGGGTCTGCAAAGGGGAGAGGGAAAGGGTCGGCACAGAGACGGGTGGGTGCCAGCTGGATCTGCTCTTTACCTCCCTTCTCCTTGGACATCATTACCACCTTCGATGCCCTCGTGGGTTTCTCACAGGACGCACCTGTATCAAACAAGGGGGAATTGCAAGAGATACAGGAAAGACAAAATTGTTAACTCCCTCATAATCTCCCCTGTCTGTTATGACCTTCCATTTCTATGGGAGAAAGGGGCGTCGCATCTTCGGGCTGCTTCCTGCTGAATGGGGTCGTCGTGGTGGGGGGTTTACTATAGAAGGTGCCACAGTTCCCAACATGATATTAAGGCATGGGTGGCGGTGTGGCAGTAATAAGGTGTACAACATAGCATAGTCCTAAATGTAACAGGGATGGTTTTTTCCCTTCCTCAGGATGATGACATTGAGGATACAGCCCTCACTGAAGAGGACAAGACTAATATAAATAGTTACTGAGACATAAATTTTCTCTACCCTCATTCCAATTCTGTAAAGTAGTAAACCAAATTTAATTTTAAATAATTTTACCAATATTTGCATAAACTCACAGGGCAGAATAACCAAGCAGAATGTTGTTGGCTTTGTTGAAAACTCGAGCCTGGAGTGAACTTTTTAACACCCAGTCCATGCAGGCTTCATCAGTCACAGTCTTACCAGACTTCACCTGAGATTTCCTCTCCTCAAGGTTCCCAGGACTTTTCCAGGGTTTTTCCAGTCCTGCCAATGGAGGCAGCTTCCTCACCTTTCCTGGAGGACTGTGGAACCCGGTAAGCAAGGTGACAGGCTCTTCTTGGCTCGCTCTTCTCAGCTCAACTCCAATTTTACTCCCACAAGAATTTCAATCAAAGCCTGTAACAAAACCTGTTTTTAATTTTCTAGTTTAAGGAGAAATAAATAAAATTTCCTATTGAGATTATCAAAGACAGACATTGTCCTGAGAAGTTCAAATATTGCCAACACATTTTTGGGATGAGAAAAGAGCAAAGAAAATGTTCCAGTTTGTTCATAAAAGAAGCAAATTGCCACTGCTAAGATCATAGCCCAGTTTAAAGACAAGTTTTTAGAGATTAAAAAAAACAAAACAAAACATTAAAGACCAATGCTGCAGGGGGCCTTGTTGTCCCAGCCAGATAGGATATTGACAAGCAGCTAAGAGAAAAGGCCTCACACCGTGGGGCTGAAGATCTGGCATCCCTTTGCTTTTTGTTCTTGGTCATAGAGAGAGAAAAATTTATCAGAAAGTATATTAGGCAATAAATTATATGTATCAGCAGACTGTAAGTAAATGGCATGGAAAATTGTCTGTTTAGAAATTAGTTGTTGGGCAGTTTGGCCCACTTGATAATGGGAGATGATTTGTTGTGCATGCCTGACAAGCATTACAATACAACAATTATAGTAGGTCCTACTTTTGCCTTCTCTTGAAGTTTCTTGGGAAAGTTCTTAAATGAAGCTATTTGAGTTAAGGAGTTTCTAGGTAGAGGAAGTTCTGATAGCTGAGTAGCAGCCGGCCCCTGGTGTGAAGGCCATGAGAATAAGAAAAGTCTTTTCCTGCTTAGGCTTTAGCTGATAGGGATGTACTGGCGGCTATCCACTGTCTTAGGTTATTGTTTAGCTGAAACAATAAATTTTAGTGTAAGACTTAGTTTTTTTTATTAACCTTGAAGGTTGCCTTCTTGCTGAGAGCACGTAGTGGCCAAAAGCCTATGGAAAAAGAGATGCACTAATTGTTTCTGCTTTGTTTCTATGCACATGATAATGTGATCTCACTGCTTGCAAAAAATGTATAAATAAAGAACCTGCTGAGCCTTTCGGCAGAAGATACTAACACCTCACCAAGTGTCGGTGTCTCCTCATTCCCTTCCCCTCAGCCCCTAAGTTTCAGTTCTTTCGTTTTTGCCGAGGCCATCTCATCCTTTCAGGAACCCCTGACACGACATTTTGCCGGAGGCTGGTCCCCGGCAGACCAATATATTTAAAAAGTCATTAAATATTATACAAATCCTCCTCAGTGTACTTTTTCTGCATATTAAGTCTTGATCTTCTGTTGGTAATTTTTATAAATCCAATTTTTTATAGGCTTGGTAGGTCTTCTCAGTTCCAAAACATATCTATATTGTCAGTCTGTTTGTGAGTTTTCAGAAGACAAAGCTCAGCAAGTAACCTTCAGATATAACAAAATCTTGAAATTGACCATACCTAAAATTATGGTTTAAGGCAAAGGACTAGGATGTTTGCTTAATTTTTTGACACACACACATATATTTCAGAATAATCAAAATCATTCAATAATATTGTACCAGAACATACTAGGTTTTAAAATTCTCATGTATTTTAGAACACTTTAATCAATGACAATGTTTTCTCTATGAAGTTGTAACATTTGTAGATTGATCCAATATGTTTTAGCATATTCCTACAAGGAAAAATAATTTATTAAGAGTCCTAAGACATATCAAATCATTTTACTGATCAAAAACTTTACTATTTTTGAAATTTGACTTAAAGAAAAATATTCTCACAGGCTAATAAATGTATACAGATTTTTATAAAACAATAATAAATTACCCAGAGTGATAACTAGAGATTTTTAATAAGGAGATATATTTTTACACTGCTCAACAATGCTGACAGGACTATATTTTTCAGTTAACCAAGTCTGAGGGTAAAAAAAGAACTAAGATTTTAGATAGGCTAAACAGTTTTTAATTTGTCATCAAGAACCAGTAAAAGCAGTTTAAGAATACTTGAGTCTTTACTGCAAATGAAAAAGAAATTAAACTTTGGTTTTTCTTAAGTACACTACTGATAATAAACTCAACTAGGTTTTTTTTTTTTTTTTAATTTATTTGTTTATACAAGCACGGGGTACAGTCAGAGGCGTGGGAGGGTGAGGGAATTCACCAGAGCCAGAGCACGGAGCAGAACAGGCAGAGTGACGAAGTACACTGCTGAGGGGAGCAGCGGGCAGCAGGGGAAGTCTGTGCACCATGTGGGACCCTTGCCCGATGGCCCAACCAGTACTGCAGTGGCCAAGAGCAGCTTCCCAACCCAGGGTTGAACCGCTGCGCCACCGGGGAGGCCCAAACTTAACTAGTTTTAAAGCAAGTCATTCTAGCACATAGCATTTTCTTAAGATACTTCTCTCAGACCTTCAACACTTTTTTCCTTCCTATTTGCATCATTTTTTTTTTTCAGATAGCCATTTTGTTTTGTCACTAAATTTTCCAAGACCTTTAACATATCTGTTTTAAATACATTTTTTAACACTCCTCACTTTATTTGCATTTAGAGTTACAACATTCTAGTTTTTAATTTTTTTAGATTGTAAGACTGTTGTGGCAGAGTTTCATCTTTCATCCCAGAGGAGATCTTTTTTACAAAGTCTGTGCACCCCCAAGCAATTAGGCAACAGAGCATCCATTGCCCCAGCAGGGGCACATTCACACTGTAAAGCAAGCAGGGAGTATAGAAGCAGGAGACTCGCAGCAGGTCATCTGGGGCGCACAAGTCAGGCGCCTGGCTAGAGAAAGTCCAATGGTGACTACTTGAAACTTTTAGTCCACACCGAGGCCTTGTCCCAACATAACTTAAGCTAATTAACAGGTCAACCTCACATTTTTCACTTCAAGACATTGTAAGAGCTGTTATGCTATTATTCCTTTGTACTGGATAACTCATACATAAACATGTTTTATTTTTTTTTAGGTGAGATGACAATAAAGTTTAGTTTTCCTACAATAAGCAAAAATACACCAAAAGCTCATTAAGTTGTCAACAAATTTTCATTATTAAACTTAGTAGATCCTTAGTTTTATAGGAGAAATATACCACCATTTAAACAATGATGAAAATAACAGATTTAAGATAGAGATACCAACTGCAGCTTTAGTTTTTCTTAGGATAGGAAATTCAGAGTTACGAATGAAGCAATTTCATATACCAGAGAATTTTTTGGCTAAGACAAGGGAAGGAAAAATCAATTAAGGTGCTTACCTGGGGAAAAAATTTACTTCTTTTAAGGGAAGAAATAGTGGGTTACTCTGTTTAGAAACGAATTTTATCAAAAGAAGTCCAGATATAAACAAAACCACATTTATCCACATTTATCTCTGTTAACGTAGACCAGGTCAATAACTCTTTTTGACTACTCCAAGTTTGTGTTTTTTTTTTTTTCCCCAAATAAACACACTTAAACATACAATAGAACTATTAACTCCCACTATTATAAATTTAAGACATGCAGGCTTTAATTAAACCATTACATTTTGAAATAATTTATGTTTACCAAAAATTTTAGATCGTGATCTCAAAATTTGGCTTCTTTTCTATTAGAATTTACATAGACGCCATTTGTAGTAATTTTAACACAGCAACCCTCCAGAGACAAGAGACACAAAGGCAAAGACACAAACACAGAGATCTCTTCCATTTAGAATTTTGGCCATTTGCACTAATTTTTAGAGATAGCTATTTTACCAGTATTGCTGACAATAATTATTAATTTAATTTTAAATATTCCTTTTTAATTTATTCCTTCAGATAAGAAAACATTTCTCAAATTATATTTGTAAAATGCCCCTTAGGTTCTAAAGAAAGTAGGGCAAAAAATTCCCTATCAGGGCCTCCCCGGTGGTGCAGCGGTTGACCCCTGGGTTGCGAAGCTGCCCGCGGCCTCTGTGGCGCCAGTTCGATCCCCGGCTGTTCCCCGGCCACCGGAGGAGGGTCCCACGTGGTGCGCAGACCTCTCCTGCCGCCTGCTGCTCCCCTCAGCAGTGTACTTCGGTCCTTCTGCCTGCTCTGCTCCCCGCTCTGGCTCTGGTGAATTCTCTCACCCTGGTGCAATTCTGACTGTACCCAGTGCATGTATAAACAAAACAAAAACAAACAAACAAATAAATAAATAAATAACATGCCTCTAAAAAAAAAAAATTCCCTATCAGTTACCTTTTTTTTTTTTAAGTTTTATTGTTTATGCATACAAGAGCTGGGGTACAGGCCAGAGGCACAGGAGGGAGAGGATTCACTAGAGACAGAGTGGGGAACAGAACAGGCAGATTGACTGAAGTACACTGCTGAGTGGAGCAGCGGGTGAGTCAGGAGAGGTCTGCTGCACCATGTGGGTTGCTCCCTGGAGGTCTGGGGATTGAACTCGTGCTGCAGAGGCTGCAGATTTCTTCATAGTGCAGTGCTTAACCCCTTGGCCCAGAAGGGAGGACCCCCCCTTTTTTTTTAAAGCGTGGTCATGAGGACTGCCTGTTTGCTCCATTTCCCTCCTATTGTTTTCAGTGTTGCAGCAAGAGAAGGGGGAGCACACAGATGCTTTCCTGGCCATCCCCCTCTCGGAGATTTTAACAAGTCCAGTCACTGATCAGCCATATGTCTTGTCAACAGAACCACAGATAAAGCCCAATCTATCTGCACAGCTGCAGTTGTGGAGATTTCACACATACATCTCTCTCTCTCTCACACACACACACACACACACACACACACACACACACACACACTGGAGGTTATAACCATCCCATCCCTCCCTTTCTGGAGCTCCAAGGTTCCCGACCATAACCAAATGAGATCCTCGAGTTCTCCCTGAGAGGTGATCAGCCTCTCCTTCTACCACTCTGGGCAGGCCACATGGGAACCAGGGTCCTGGGACCTTACCTGATCCGACATGGACCCTAAGTCCTGCCTCATTCAGCCCTTTGGAAGTCCTGCTTGGAAGGGGGCTGGGCAAGAGCAGCCAAGTCAGAGACTCCTAGAAGTCCTCAGAGGAGCATGCATCCCCTTTGTTGGCTCTCCTTCCCCTCCCCCACTTGCATCCTCCTAAGCCCCTGGTTCAAAGGGCTAACGCACTTTTCTTTCCTGGACAATGCACCAAAATGTTGTAGAAATAAATTCTGGCCTTTACCCAGGCAGAGAAAGAACAAGCAGTGCTTTAGGAATAGTGAGATCAGGAGAAGCTTTATGACTCATGCATGAGGTCCCAGACCTGGGTAGCCCTGTAAGGTCTGAGCACCTGTTTAAAGACCAAGGGTTCCTTTTGTGCACCACTGTCTCCATATCTGTTACATTGATAACCGCCAGGGACCAGCCTCCAAAATGTCATGTCAGGGGTTCCTGAAAGGATGAGATGGCATCGGAGAAAACTTAAGGGCTAAGGGGAAGGGAATGAGGTAGTGAGGAGACACTGACACTCGATGAGGTACAAGTATCTTCTGCTGAGGGACCCAGCAAGTCTGTCTTTATTCATTTTTAGCAAGCAGAAAAATTGCATCATCATGTACAAAGCAGAAACAATTAGTGTATTATTTTCCCATAGACTACTGGCTCCTATGGGTCTCAGCTAGACGGTAGCCTTCAAGGTTAATAGATAAAAAACTAAACCTTACACTAAAACTCATTATTTCAGCTAGACAATTACCTAAGACAGTGGATAGCCGCCAGTGCACCCCGATCAGCAAAAGCCTAAGCATCCAAAGACTCTTCTATTCATATGGCCTTCAGCAGGAGGCCAGCTGCTTTCTGGTTATCAGCTAGCAGGGTTCTCTATCTAGAAACTTCTTAATACAGCTAACTTCATTTAAAAACTTTCCTAAGAAACTTCTAAAAAAGCAAAAGAAGGACTTATTATAATTATTGTGCTGGATTGCTTGTCAGGCATGTACAATAAATCGTCTCCCATTGTCAAGTGGACCAAATTGTGTAATAACTAATTTCTAAACAGCTAATTTTCCGTGCCATTTGCTTGCAGTATAGTGATACATATAATTTATTGCCTAGTGTACTTTCTGAGAAATTTTTCTCTTTTTATGACCAAGAACAAAAAACGAAGTGATGTTAAATCTTCAGCCCCACGGTGTGAGGCCCTTTAGCTTCGGCCCCACGGTGTGAGGCCCTTTAGCTTAGCTGCTTGCCAGTGTCTTATCTGGCTGGGGCATCAAGGCTCCCTGCAGCAGATAACATCATTTTTTCAGCAGGCACAACCATTTGTGGCAAAGTCCCCAGACAAGGGGGGCAAGGCAAGGTGGGCAAGATGCAGGCATTGGGGTGGGGGGAATCTCCTGCCTGCCCGACCTTGCAAATAAGAGTGCTGAGGCCCTGGCCATGAATATGGAAAGGGAAGGAGCTGTAAGTAAGCAAACTTGTTGATTATGCCTGCTTTGGGGTGTTCATTGCACCTGGGCTGGAAGTTCTTCTGGATCTTTATTATATTCATTTGCTCAATAATATATTTTCTCATCACTGAGAGGAATTTTCAGTTTGTTTAAGTGATGGGAAATTTTTAATAATGATATTAAATAATAAGATGTTCTGAAACAAACTACAAACACTACCCATTGAATTGATGGAAATTAGTATATTACAGAGGACATGATTCTGTGAAAAAAAAGTTGATTCACTAAAGATGAGACATAAAACTCAAAAGCAAAGAAAATATTATTACATGGTGTTTGGAGACATTGAAGAAACAAAAACAGAATCTGTTCAATGAAACCAAACTTTCTGAGATTCAGGAAGTGGGTCATGGAAAATAGGGACCTGTGTCTTCATAACAAGCCTTGTAGAAGTAGGGACTGTAAACTCTCTCTCTCTCTCTCTCTCTCTCTCTCTCTGTGTGTGTGTGTGTGTGTGTGTGTGTCTAGATATTCACATATGTGTTGATTTGGAAAAAATAAAAAGACAACCCAGCAGGTGAGAGCAAAGACTCTCAGGAATTGTTCACTGAGTATCATAGAAAAAGGGACGTTTGTTCAAAGAAGACATGGGATCAAGTTGTAGATTACTGTGTAAAGAGATTGTTTGGTTGACTTAGGATTTTTTTTTTTTTGAATGGGAAATATTACTGCATGTTTTTGTAGAGGGATGAATGAGCCAGAAGAGAGTAGGAAATTGATAACCCAGAGAACAGAGGGGCTTGTTCCTGTCCCAAGCTGACGGGTGACCTTGTACTGAAGGAGACCTTCTACCATCACTGGGGTGAAGTCAGAGGATCCAAGTGCAGTGTGAGGGTGATGGTGCAGTTCTCACCTGAGTGCTTCATCTTTTATGGAAGAAAAAGGAAATCAACTCATCAGCTAAGAGTGAAGAGTGTAGAGGGCTGAGGGGCTAAGTAGGGAGGAGGAAGTGAGAAAGAGCCCTCTTAGGGTGACAGTGAGCTTATCTGGGCAATGGCATCTGGAAATTGCAGGGCTGAAGTCACTGGGCTCTGTAGCCAAAAACTGAGAGAGAGAGTGAGAGAGAGAGACTGACTTAGGCAGCAGCAGCAGCAGGATCTACAACAGACAGGGAAAGAATGAAAAAATCTCTTCAAGTGTGAGGACTACAGTTACTTTTACTTTCCCATATGTAACATTTTATGTGTTTTTACAGTGAATATACATTCTAGCATATAAACTGTATATTATACATATACATCTAATCAGAATAAAATATCTCTTCCTCAATTTTGAAAGGGACAGGCCCAGCTGAGGGCTGGGCTCTGTGTCTGCTCTGGGCGGGGCCCTCACAGCCCTTCCTCCCTCCTCAGGACGCTGCTTTCTATGGGGCTCATGCAGGGTCTCTCCCTTCTTGTCTGAGTATAGCCATTTATTACTATATTGTAAGTTCTGAGCTTTTAAGAAGATGGGTTGCATCTCACATTTTAGCTCTTTTCAGTGGGAAAGTGTGTCCATCCACCCAGCCCACCTTTGTCAGGTGGAAATTCTAAGGCAAAATCATTCGGTGACAAGATGGGGGGTCCTAGAGTAGAGGTTCAGAGCCTGAGAACACATGACTGAGGGGGATCTGTCAAGTGCTTCATAGTGTCAAGGATTCTCGTGTAATTTATTTTTGTAATAATTACTTTAATAATAATTAATATTCATGTACACACAAGGGAATTCAAAACAACTCAAGAATACATAAAAATAATAAGTCACATCTTACTCCAGTCTCCCAAGTCCTCTCCACTCTGAAACCACTGCAGCTGATGCCTGGATGTCAGTGTTTGGTTTATAAAAGAGCTCAAGCCACAGACTGGGAGAAAAGATTTGAAAATTATGTAACTGGTAAAAGACATGTTTTAGAGAATGCATGGAAGCCTTAGAATTCAACAGTAAGGAAGAAAAGCTTTAAAAATGAGCAAAACTCTAAACAGACACCAAGACAGGTCTAGTGATGGCAAATATATGTAAAGATAATCGACATCATGTTTTTAGGGAAATGGGAATAAAAACAACAAGGAGATGCTATGACACACCTGTTAGATGGTCTAAATTCTAAAAGCAGTACAGCAGCCCCCCTTTATCCATGTGGGATACATTCCAAGACTCTCAATGGATACCTGAACCTCCCCTGTACATACTGAGACTTTCCTCATGTACACATGATAAAGCTTAACTTATGAATTAGGCAGAGTAAGAGATTAATACTAATAATTAAAAATAAAATCAGACAATTTTAACAACATATTTAATAAAAGTTGTGTGAATATGATGTCTCTCTAAATAGCTTACCAAAGTTTTGGGCACCAGCTGATTGTGGAAAACTGAAATCTTGGACAGTGAAACCTCCAGGGGGACACTGTGCCCTAAGAGCTGACCAGGATGTGGAGCAACAGGGCCCCCCACTCACTGCTGGCAGGAATAGAAAGTAGCACAGTCACTATGAGAAATATTTGACATCATCTTATAAAGCTAAACACAGACTCACCCTAAAACCTCCTGATCACTGTCCTAGGTATTTACCCAATTCATTATAAAACTTATGTTTACACAAACCTGCATACAAATGTTAACAAAAAAACACCTTTAATTGTGACTGCATGTTGTCACTTCTTTCCACAGACTACAGTGTGGAAAAGAACAGAAAAAAAGAACATCACATGGCCTCAACCAGGGGGGGAAGGTGACATCATCAGTGAGGAGCAGGTGCAGGTGACTCTCCAGGGCGCTGTGCTGAGAAGGGCCCTTCATGTTTCTGTTTTTTCTCCCCAACCCCATTACCCCAGTCAACCAAACTCAAATTCATTCACAAAACAGCTGAGTAGTGCCCCCAAAAATGTCAAAACCCTCAAACACATGGAGAATCTAAGAGACTGATTAGCCAGAGGAGCCTTAGGAGACCCGTCTGGGGAAGAGAGAACAAAAGGTGGTTGGAGTTAGATTCCACATTTATTTATTGCATATAAATGCGGTATCAGCACAGGAGCCTGGGATAGAAAAAAAAATCTGTGAGCCAAATAAAGCATGAATTCTAGTAATCAGGTGTCAATATTGCTTCATTAGCTGCACAAATAAAATCATGACATAACATGTTAGCAACAAGGGACATGAATGTGGGAATTATAGAAACTCTGTACTGATTTTCAACTATTCCATAAATTACAAGCTATTTTAAAACAATGATGTTATTTTAAAAATAGCCCTTAGGAATGTCCAATCCCTGTGGGAAAAATAATAATGCTGTGGTTTTGAAACAGGGGCAGTAAGGGCAGGGGGATGATGGGATGCCAGGATAGGCGGGAGTGGCTATCCACCTGCCTGGGCTCCAAGACAGGAGAGCTGCCAAAAAGCCCCAAGAGACCAGAGCCAAAACCATGGGCTGTAGCAATACAACACCCTCATAACAGGGGCCTATGGGCGATAGCTGAATGAAGGACAGTGTCCAACAAAAGGACAGACCTCTGAGTTCTCACACCAGTACATAATTGCAAAAGACCTCAGGCTCAGGGACAACAACCATGGACTTTATTTTATGAGCAGGGCAAACAAAGAGCTCACTGTAGCCACAAGTGACTGACACTGTCACCCAGATAGTGCCCATCAGATGTACAAGCAGAGTACCAGCCACCTGTCACCAGGACTGCCGACAGCACTGGCCAGTAATGATGGTCACTACTTCTTGTCCCCCGAGGCGAACATTTTGTTAACACCAAATGTTAACAGCTCTTTGTGACATCAGGCCCCAAGCCTTCAGTGCTCCTCTCAGGCCCAGTCTCTCACAGAGGGCTTTGGCTTCTCTTCCCCCTCAGAGGTCAGCTGCTGGATGCTTGTTTTCCTCTTTCAGCTTCTGGTCCTTCTTCTTTCTTCAGAGGCCAGGAATGGAGTCTTGCCCTTCTTTCTTTGGAGGCTGAAACAGTCTGTCCAAAAGGGTTCTCTGATGCTGGCTTATATCCTCTTTCAGGGTGCCACACCCACAAGTCTGGGTGGACCATTTTTCCGTCCTCATGCTGATTGGATCCTATAGCACCAATGAGCTCATAGCTCGGACCTGATTGTCCAGCCATGATCCAGGTAGTAACAGCACAGTTGCTGGGCTCTGAGGAGCAACGGCCACAACTGCCATGAGGGGGTGGTTGCTGGGTTCTGAGGAGCCACAACCACAGCTGACTTGAAGTGGAGCAGCAGGGTGAGAAAACTGCGCTGCTCCTGCCAGCTCCCACCACTGAAGCAGCTGGGTTGCGGTAACAGATTCTCAAAATGTTGAAAATGACACTTTAATTTTTAATCCCCCAAACTGCAACGACACTGTTAATTGCAGCGCATTTTACAATAGCCACACTGTGGGGACAAGCTAAGTGTCCACAGGAGACGAGTGGAAAAAGAGGAGGTGGTATATGCACAAAGGGATGTTACCCAGCTATACATGTAGATGGAATCTTTCCAATTGTGACAACATCGATGGAACTGGAGAAGATTGTGCTGAGTGAAATATTGAATCAGAAAGAGAAAGACAGATTGTAGATGATTTCACACATTTGAGGAATAAGGAGAAACAAAACAAAAGGTCAGATGAAACTAAACCATAACATAGGTGACATCTGAAGGAGGTGAGCAGTGAGTCCTGTGTCACTGGGAGGAGAGTGTTCTAGAATTGCCCTCTCCACTGCCCTGGCTCTGCTGGGGAAGCCCTGAGCCTGCAGCAGGGGGCAGGGGGTGGTGCAGACTTCAGGAAGCACCTCCTGCAGAGAGTTGTGGGGTCAGGGGTGAGTCTCTTGACCTGCTCCCCATTGTGCTGGACACTGGGGGAGAGGAAGGACCGGACACTGGGGTAGATGATGAGGCTGTGAGCGGAGGGGAGTGGGGAGAGGAAGGGGAGGCTGAGGGGTCCACCCAAGCCGTGTCTGTGCTCACCCCCTCTTGCACCCAGTGTGAGGGGTCAGGGATCTGACGTGGTCACAAATCCCAAAGTCCCTGGATCTGGAGCGAAGTCACCACCTTGTAAAGGACACAACTAGGCCTTTCCCTGGAGTAGACAAAGCCAAACTCTAAACCCCAAAAAATGTCTTTGAACAGAAAAATTTATTGGAGAAGGCTCTCAAGGAGTCAGCAGGGTTAGCACCCCAAACAACTCACTCCCCCAGATGGGGGAGTGCTGGGATGACAAGGGGTGAAGGAATGTGAGGGAGGGGCAGGGATTCACATCTGGAGGCCCAAGGAGGTGCTCATGTCTAAGTGACAGGAGCCAAGGGGTGTGACTGCCCTGCAGGGTGTTTTCTCAGCATCAGGGGATGTTTGTTTCTGAAGCCACTACCAACCCCAGAAGACAGAGAACTTTCTAGGGATGTGACAATCAATTTTCCAAGTTTCCAGGAATGCAGGTAGAGCCAAGTAAGGGTTCATCATGAGGAAGCATCTGGGGAAGAGAGAACAAAGGGTGATTGGAGTTAAATTCCGCCTATTCCTAGTTTTCAGTCTAGGGGAGGTTTTTGTTACAAGTGGAGAGGATCCAGCCACCATGTGGCAGGACAGCAATATGAGGACTTTCTAGCCTTTGCAGGCGTGAAACAGTGATTTCAAGAAAGGTGAAATATGAGGAAAAGAATGTAAAATATCTCATAATCTTTCTATTGTTTATCTTTGTGAAAGTAAGCATTTTGCATTGTTTAGAGCTTTATAAAATATTATTTTCACCCACTACATTTTTCTCCTTTTAAATGTGTCTACAGGAAGTGTAAAATTACATCTGTGGTTAAATTATACTACTTTTGGACCGCAGAGTTTAGTTTTTATCTTTAGGTCTCTGCTTCATTTCAGTTAGTGTGTGGCGAGGGTGTCTGTTCCTGTGTCTACTTAGTTTCCACATTGCGTCCCCACCGAATCGCCTTGACTGCCTTTCTCAGAAGTTTATCTGCATTTTCTCAAGAGCGTATCTGCACGTTCTCACCACACACTCTTTATTCTGCTCCACTGGCCTAGACCATGCCTGTGCCAACACCACACTCATTCTGATCCCCTGAGCTTTATACTAAGTCTTGAAATCAGGTGCTGAGCCTCCTCCAAGATTTTCTCTTTTTAAAAAAATCTTGATGGGGGGGGGGGCGGAGCAACATGGCGGCGAGGAGACGCTGCGAGTAAGATCTCCCATTAAAAAAAGTTAATAGGGAGGAAAAGCGGCAGGTCCCAGTGAGAACTGGGACACAGAAGATAAACGGACGACTCCAGCAAACTGCCCGAAGAAAAAAGTGGCCATAAAAGAGGACGAGAAGGGAGGGAAGCGCAGAACCCTGCTCCCCTCCCCCGCCCACAGAGGCGGCACTCTCCGACCGGCAGAGACGAGGGAAACAACAAACCAAAACGCCCAACAAGAAAAACGGATGCAGCAAGCGGGACTGTGAGTGGAAAGGAACTATTTCAGCCACCACACCCCGTGAACGGGAGCTGAGGCGAACCCTGCAGGATCCGCCGCGGAGGTGAGCTCCAGGCGCCATTAAAGAGAGAGCCCCGCCCACCAGGAGGAGACCAGCACCAGCACACAGCCCCGGCCTCCCGGTAAGCTTGCACGAAAGCGGCGCTCGGATTGCAGCTGCCCAGGCCCCTGCGCCTGCGACCTAGGCTTGCGGGGAGACAGCGGAGGCCCTCCCTGAGTGAGCAGGAACAAGGCGCCCAGGCAGGGGAGCGGGATTCAAAAGGCGCCATTCCCGCGCCACTGATCTGGGCTACAGCCCGCGTCCTGGAACTGAGGGCTTTGGAACTGAGACTCGGGCGGAGGCCCTCCCTGAGTGAGCAGGAACAAGGCGCCCAGGCAGGGGAGCGGGATTCAAAAGGCGCCATTCCTGCGCCACTGATCTGGGCTACAGCCCGCGTCCTGGAACTGAGGGCTTTGGAACTGAGACCCGGGACACGAAATTAGGGGCATGGGTTCCCCACGACGGTGGGGCACAAGGCAGACACAGCACCCCAAAGCCGTTGAGGTGTACCCTACCATCCCCGCTCTGCTCCCTGTCCCACGGGGTGGAAAATCAGCTCCCCAAGGGCTCTAGGAGAGATCTCTGGTGCCACCTAGCGACTTGACCCCAGCACAGGCTACTGAAGGAGCTAGTGGCCAGCTGGGGAGTTAGCCCACACCGGGCCCCTTCTGAACAAGTAGTCTGAGCCCACAGGGAGAGCGAGCACCCACAGCCGGGGCAGACCAGGCGCGCAGAAGAGTGTGCCTGAGACCAGAAGCGCAGGGAGTGTGTCCCACATCACCATTTTAGAACAGGGACATTTCTTCAGTAAAGACTACCTGCAGAAGGCTTCCCCAGGAGCCAGAGGTGAGCGGGGGAAGTTCGCCCACGCCAGACCCCCTCTGGCCTGCAGTCCAAGCCCAGAGGGGAGCAGGAACCCACCGCCGGGGCAGACCAGGCGCACAGGGGAGTGTGTCCCCACATCGGCATTTTAGAACAGGGACCTTTCTCCAATAAAGACTGCTTGAAACTGACAGATGACTCCTGGAAGAACCAGAGGGGAACAGAGAAGCCCACCCAAGATGCCGGCAAGTCCCAACAACACAGTGTCCCAACGCATACAGCAAATTAGAAAACAGACAGTAGGGAAGAGAAGAACCACACGCAACCTAGCAACTCTCCAGAGAAAAAGCACACCACAAAAAGAAAGCCAGCCCCCAGATTGCAACGACAATAACTTGGAAGAATTTCTGAGCCTTCCAGAAAGAGAATTTAAAATTGCCGTGATTAAAAAACTGACAGAAGTCATAAAGGAAAACAATGATAAGGGAAAAATAATCAACGATCAGAAGAATGCAATTGAGTCCCTAGAGAGGGAAAACAATGGTCAGAAGAAAGAAATTGAGTCCCTAAAGAGGGAAGTAAAAGAAATGCAGGAGATCAAAGAATTAATGGAAGAACTAAAGAATACTGGGAAAAGCAATGAAAGCAGAATAGATGAAATGGAAGAACGAATAAGTAATCTTGAAGACACAGAAATAAAAAGAACCAAAACAGAAAAGGAAAGAGAAGTACGAAGGAAAAAGAACGAAGAAAGACTTCGGGAACTATCTGACTCCATGAGGAAAGGAAATATAAGAGTTATAGGAATACCAGAAGGAGAGGAGAGAGATGTAGGAACAGAGAAAATATTCAAAGAGATAATTGAAGAGAACTTCCCAAATGTGAAGAAGGAGCTGAAAATTGATATACAAGAAGCAAGAAGAACACCAAACTTCCACGACGAAAGGAAAAATACAGCAAGACACATAATAGTAAAGCTCCCAAGAATCCAGGACAAGGAAAAAATAATGAAGCTGGCAAGAGGGAAGAAACAGATAACATTCAAAGGAAAACCAATCAGGCTGACATCAGACTTCTCCGAAGAAACACTACGGGCAAGGAGAGAGTGGAGGGACATAGTCAACAGACTCCAAGAAAACAGATGCCAACCAAGAATACTCTATCCCGCAAAGCTCTCCTTCCTCTTTGAAGAAAGAATATGGACCTTCCCAGACAAACAGAAACTCCGGAATTTCATTGCAACTAAACCCCCACTCCAAAAAATACTACAAGGAGTCCTAAAGCCAGAACCTCAGAGCGACGAATAACAATGAAAGAAGGCCAAAAAAAAAAAAAAGTTATTAAAAGAATAAATAAATAAAATCAAAGGAAAGACAAACACAATGGCAAATACAGATGTTAACATATCAATATTAACTCTAAATGTAAATGGACTAAACTCTTCAATAAAAAGACACAGAGTTGCAGCCTGGATTAAGAAACAAAACCCAACCTTTTGCTGTCTCCAGGAAACACATTTAGCTACAAAAGATAAAAATAGGCTCAAAGTTAAAGGATGGAAAACAATCCTACAAGCAAATGGACCAAAAAAGAAAGCAGGAACAGCTATACTTATATCAGATAAAACAGATTTCAAACTCAAAAAGATAAAAAGAGACCCCAATGGTCACTACATTATGATCAAGGGGACAATACTTCAAGAAGAAATAACACTCATTAACATATACTCACCAAACGAAGGAGCACCAAAATATATCAGACAACTGTTGTCCTCTCTGAAAACAGACATCAGAGAAAACACATACGTAGTGGGAGACTTCAACACACCACTATCAACAATGGATAGATCAACAAGACAAAAAATAAGTAAAGAAACCAAAGCTCTAAATAAAGACCTAGAGCAATTGGGCTTAACAGACATCTATAGAACACTAAACCCCAAAAAAACGGAGTACACATTTTTCTCAAGCGCACACGGATCATTCTCCAGGATCGATCACATACTGGGGCACAAGACAAACATCAACAGATACACCAAGATTGAAATCATATCAACCATCTTTTCTGACCATGAAGGCATCAAACTAGAAATAAACCATAAAAAGAAGGCAAGGAACTTTCCTACCTCATGGAGATTAAAAACCACACTACTGGAAGACCATTGGGCTAATGAGGAGATCAAAGAAGAAATTAAAAAATTTTTTGAATTGAACGACAAGGAGGACACCAATATCCTAAATGTATGGGATGCAGCAAAAGCAGTAATAAGAGGAAAATATATAGCAATAGAAGCTCACATCAAGAAACAAGAAAGAACGCAAAGAAACAACCTAATCTCGAAGCTCAAAGATCTAGAAAAAGAACAACAAAAAAACCCCAAAACCAGTAGAAGAAAAGAAACAATAAAAACCAAAGCAGAAATAAATGAAATTGAAACTAAAAAAACAATCCAAAAGATCAATGAAACCAAGAGCTGGTTCTTTGAAAAAATCAATAAAATAGACAAACCCCTAGCCAGGCTCACAAAGGAAAAAAGGGAGAAAGCACAAATAAACAGGATCATAAATGAAAGAGGAGAAATCACAACGGACACAGCAGAAATCAAAAGAATAATCAGTAACTACTATGAACAGTTATATGGAAACAAGTTTAACAATCTAGAGGAGATGGACAAATTCCTACAACTCTACAATCACCCAAAGCTAGATAAAGAAGAAATAGAACACCTAAACAGACCAATTACAATTAGCGAAATTGAAATGGTAATCAAAAACCTCCCCAAAAACAAAAGCCCAGGACCTGATGGATTTACAAATGAATTCTACCAAACATTCAGAGACGAATTAGTGCCTATCCTTCACAAACTCTTCCAAAAAATTGAGAAGGAAGGGACAATACCAAACACGTTCTATGAAGCCAACATTACACTAATACCAAAACCGAATAAGGACAACACAAAAAAGGAAAACTACAGGCCAATCTCCCTAATGAACACTGATGCAAAAATCCTCAATAAAATTTTAGCTATCAGAATCCAACAATGTATCCATAAGATAATTCACCACGACCAAGTTGGATTCATTCCAGGGGCACAAGGATGGTTTAACATCCGAAAATCAATCAACGTTATCCAACACATCAACAAAAAGAAATATAAAAACCATATGATAATATCAATAGATGCTGAGAAAGCTTTCGACAAAGTGCAACACCCATTCATGATAAAAGCCCTTGAAATTCTTGGGATACAAGGAACATACCTCAACATCATAAAGGCCATCTATGACAAGCCAACAGCCAGTATCATTCTCAATGGTGAAAAGCTGAAAGCAATTCCATTAAGATCTGGAACAAGACAAGGATGTCCACTCTCACCATTGCTTTTCAATATAATACTGGAAGTCCTAGCCAGGGCAATAAGACAAGAGAAAGACATCCAAGGAATCCAACTAGGAAAAGAAGAAGTCAAACTATCACTATTTGCAGACGATATGATATTATACATAGAGAACCCCAAAAACTCCACAGAAAAGCTAATTCAACTCATCAATCAGTTCAGTAAAGTGGCAGGATACAAAATCAACACGCAAAAGTCAGTAGCCTTCCTATACACAAACAATAAATCTGAAGAAGAAGAAATCAAAAAAACCATCCCCTTTGTTATTGAAACAAAAAAAATCAAATATTTGGGAATAAATCTAACAAAAGAGGTAAAGGACCTATACAAAGAAAACTATAAAACACTGTTAAAAGAAATAGAAGAAGACACAAAGAAATGGAGAGACATCCCCTGCTCATGGATTGGAAGAATAAACATTATTAAAATGGCCATCCTTCCAAAAGCAATATACAGATTCAATGCTATTCCAATCAAAATTTCAATGTCATTCTTCAAAGAAATAGAACAATTATTGATGAAATTCATATGGAATCACAAAAAACCCCGAATAGCCAAAGCTCTCCTGAAAAAAAAAGAAGGGAATGGAGGCATCAGACTCCCAGACTTCAAACTATACTACAAAGCCATAATCATCAAAACTGCATGGTATTGGAACAAGAACAGACATACAGACCAATGGAATCGAATAGAAAATCCAGAAATAAACCCACAGATTTATGGTCAACTAATCTTTGACAAAGGAGCAAAGACTATGCATTGGAGCAAAGAAAGTTTGTTCAATAAATGGTGCTGGGAAAACTGGGTCGCTACATGCAAAAGAATGAAGCTTGACCACCACCTCACACCATACACAAAAATCAACTCAAAATGGATTAAAGAACTAGACATAAGACCTGAAACCATAAAATATATAGAAGGAAATATAGGCGAAACACTACGTGATTTGCACATCAAAGACATCTTTACAGACACATCACCCAAAGCAGTGATAGTGAAGGCAAAGATAAACAGCTGGGACTATATCAAATTAAAGAGCTTTTGCACAGCAAAAGAGACAATAACAAAAACAAAGAGAAACCCCACCAACTGGGAGAACATTTTTGCACCCAACACTAATGATAAAGGACTGATCACAAAAATCTGCAAAGAGCTGATGAGACTCAACAACAACAAAGAAAATAATCCAGTCAAAAAATGGGCAGAAGAGCTTAAAAGAAACTTCTCTGAAGAGGAAATGCAAATGGCCAACAGGCATATGAAAAAATGTTCAACATCACTTGTCATCAGGGAAATGCAAATCAAAACTACCATGAGATACCATCTTACACCAGTGAGAATGGCACATATTAAAAAAACTAGCAACAACAAATGTTGGCGAGGGTGTGGAGAAAAAGGAACTCTTCTGCACTGTTGGTGGGAGTGCAAACTGGTCCAACCACTGTGGAAAGCTGTGTGGAGATTTCTGGACCTACTAAACATAGAGCTTCCATATGACCCAGCAATTCCACTCCTAGGTATTTACCCAAAGGACACAGAAACATCAATTCCAAAGAACACCTGCACCCCTATGTTTATAGCAGCACTGTTTACAATAGCTAAGCTTTGGAAACAACCCAAATGCCCAAAAATAGATGACTGGATCAAGAAGATGTGGTACATATATACCATGGAATATTACTCAGCATTCAAAAAAGATAAACACATGCAATTTGCTGCAACATGGATGGCGCTGGAAGGGATCATGCTCAGCGAAATAAGCCAAAAAGAAAAAGAAAAATACCGGATGGTCTCACTCATAGCAGGAATCTAGAAAACTTAAATAAGGGACCAGGAAAATGAATAACTATAAGAAAGTGAAAATGAAAATCAACAAAAAACTATGAACCAGAGACACTTTTAGGGGGGCGGGGGCGGGAGGGGAGGGATTGGGGTCAGAATGGGGGGCTGCAATTGTATGGGGAATATAACAATAAAATTTATAAAAAAAAAAAATCTTGATCTTTCAAATTTCCTTGTATTTCCATAAAAATTGTGGAAAACAGTTTGTCAATGTATTTTAAAAACAACTACAAAGATGTTGATTGGCACTCAGATTCAGGATTGAATTGCTTTTAATCTAAAAATTAATTTTGGAAGAATTAGGCCTTAACAACATGGAGTGTCACAATCCTTGAATATCTGTCCATTTACGTGATAATTCTTTGCTTTCTCTCAATGGTACTAAGTAGATCTCAGTGTGCAAATCTTATCCACTTCTTCAAATTTATATCTAAGTATTTCATTTTGATGTCATTATAAATGGAATTTATACTTGTCCATTTTTCTAAATTTTCCATCATTGGTACATAGAAATACAGTTGACCTTGACCTACCCCACATTTTGGTATAGTCACCTATTAGATCTAGAAGCTTTTTTTGGCCTTAGAATTTTCTATGTACATGATCTTGTCAGCTACAACTTAAACACTTACTTCATCTTTATTATCCATGGTACTTTTATTTATCTTTCATAATGTTCTATATTTGATCTCTATACAATGTGCAATTGAATGTGAGTATCAACATCCCCTTCCTATTCCTTATTTTAAGTAGAAAGCATTCAGTTTTCACCATGAGGTATAATGTAAGTTGTAGGTTTTTCATAGATGGCCTTTTTCAACTTGAAGAAGTGCTATGTTACTCCAACATTGCTGACATTTATTTTTATCATAAATAGGTTTTAAGTACTGAAAATGCCATTTTTTCATGGAAGTGATCCTATAGTTATTCCTTATTATATGAATATAATACAGTACATTGATGTCTATAAATTTATTCAAACTTGAATCTTGAGATAAAACTTAATGGTCCTAATGTATTCACTTAAATTTTTTTATATTTCATTAAGGATGCAGAAGAGACAATGGCCTGAAGTTACCTTTTGACATCTGTCTGGTTTTGACATGAGTCTCTAACAGCCTGATGAAATGATTTGGAGGGTGTTTCTCCCTCCTCCAACAGCTCCAACAGCTCATGTAGTCCTGGTGTTAAAGCTTAAATATTTGATGGATTCACAGTAAGGCCATCTAAGCCTGGGGCTCTCCTTGTGCAACATTTTTTAAATTGCTGATTTAATTACTTTAATTCAAATAGGATTATTTAAGTTTCCTATTTTTTTTCTTAATTCAGTTTGGTAATTTGTGTCTTTAGGGTAAATATCCATTTCATTTCCAATTTATTGCTTAAGTTGTTTGTCATAATCTCTTACCCACTTAATGATCTAAATTTCCCTGTAACTCTGCTTTTCCTATGTTCCACAAATTGTGTTCATATGTTCATAGAGTACAGAAACATTCCAGTTTTCCTTGTGACTTCATCTTTATTTATTTTCCCCACCACTATCCCTTAGATCCCTTATGCCTTTGCCTCTTTCCCTGCTGTAAACCTTGGAGCCCTCATGGTGCTTGTTAATGGCCACTACTTTTTCTATGTATGTTACTTTATCAAATCATCACTATGTGAATGTCCAGCATATCTCTTTGTCACTCTGGCTTACTTTACCAGACATAGTTCTCTCAAACTTCCTCCACTTTGCTGAAAATGTCTTTTTTCACCTTTCCTTATGCCTGAATACCATCCCATAGTGCAGGTAGCCCACATCTTGACCCAGTCCTCTATCAGTGGCCCTGCTCATTGTAAATAGTGCCATTATGAGCACTGTAGAACATACAGTTATTTTCCTTGATGGTTCCATATCTCATGGATAGATAGATGCCCAAGAGTGGATTGCCGGGTAATATACTCTCTTGTTTGCTGACATAACAGAATTTCAGAACTCAGCTTGTGGACCATGTTTCTTAAAGTGTGATCTCTGACTTTACCCGCGGAGGAGGCGCCCGTAGGGCCCCACGTCGCAGCCGTACATCTCCTGGAGGGTGTGAGAGTCTGTCCCCGCCCGCGTCAGCCTCACCGTGGCCGCCCGCCCCCCGCGGGGAATAACCCTCAACTGAAAATGACCACAGGGAGCCACGTCCAGCAGGCTCGTCCCCAGTCGAGGGTCGGGCGGGTCCACCAGCCTAAGGGCGTCGCTCCGAGCGGGGTCTGGGGTTACTCCCCAGTACTTGGGGGTGTGGGTGTCCCCTCGGGCCACGCCGCTCACCCGCCTTGCTCTGGTTGTGGTAGCGGATCGCAGCGCGCAGCTTTGCTCCTAAAGTCTGTGCGTTGCCTTCGCGGCCCGCGTCTCCCGCGCCCAGCACCCCAGCCCCTCCTGCCCCGCCCAGGGCGCCCGCGGCTCCGCCC
Organism: Talpa europaea; assembly: GCF_964194135.1. Classification (NCBI taxonomy): domain Eukaryota; kingdom Metazoa; phylum Chordata; class Mammalia; order Eulipotyphla; family Talpidae; genus Talpa; species Talpa europaea. The sequence goes on along the minus strand of NC_140068.1, from coordinate 108,311,997 downwards.
TCTGATCCACCGAGTCGCTGTCGAACCCCACGACCTGCGTGTCGTCCACGTAGCCCACGGCGATGAAGCGGGGCTCCCCGGGGCCGGGCCGGGACATCGCGGTGGAGAAATACCTAAGGGAGTGGGGGCCTGGGGGCGGGAGGGAGACCCGGGCTGGGGAGACGGGGCGGGAGGGGCGGGGGCGAGAGGGCTCCCCAGAGAGTTAAGGGGCGGTGGAACCAGAAGGGCTGGGACTCAGGGGGCAAGAGGGGACGGGGGCGGGGAGGGGCAGCAAGGGGCCAGGGCGGGGTCGAGGGGGACACCTGGGCGGGCGGCGATGGCGGAAACGAGCCTCTACCGGGTCCAGAGGTGCCGCTGTCGTCACCCGGGGCCCCCCGGGCTCCTCAGCGGCGGGTTCCCTCCCGACCCGCACTCACCTGCCCAGGTCTCCCCTGGGGCCAGGGCCCCCAAGAGAAGCAGCAGGAGGGACGGGGGCCCCATGGCCCTCACCTACGCGGCCAGAAACGCTGGGTGTCGGGGCTGGCTAGTGTAGATTTTGTAACCGGAGCCGCGGGGCTGCTGATTGGCTGCTCTGGAGACCTCCAGGCAGTGGGGAGAGAGAACTGGGGTGAGTCAGAGCCCAGGAGGGCCCAGTGAGCCACGGAAGTGAAGCTGCGGGGATCTGTGGAATCCTCAGTACCTACCCTCACGCCACCCCGGGACTCGGGCCTGGGACCCAGACTTGAGGGCCTCACCCAAGACCTGGGACTTTGCTCCCCCCCCCCCCTCCTCTTCTGCACCAAGACCTTTGTCAGTCCTTGGGACTGCGCCACTGATTCTCAAACATTTTCGTCTCAGGATCTCTGCACGCGCAGTCTTACAAATTCCCAAGGACCGCCAAGTATAATTTTTTAACAAAGATTTATTTTATTTATACAAGAGCTGGGGTATAGGCCAGAGGCGCGGCAGGGTGAGAGGATTCACCAGAGACAGAGTGGGGAGCGGAACAGGCAGAAGGACTGAACACTGCTGAGGGGAGCAGCAGGCGAGACAGGAGAGGTCTGCTTTGCCATGTGGGACGCGCTCTGGGCAGCCTGTAATCGAACCGGCACTGCAGGGGCTGGAGACAGCTTCACAGCGCTGCGCTCAACCCGCTGCGCCACCTGAGAGGCCCCAAATATAAATTTATGTGGCTATTAATATTTACCATACACGGAATAAAATATTTTAAACATGGTTTTATTTCATTTAGAATATTATTAATAATCCATTGCATGATAACTGTTTTAAAAAATATAGCTTTGAGAAAATAATCATGTTAGTGAGAAGTGTACCTTTTACAGTTTACAGTTAAGCGAGAGTCCTCTCTGTCTCATTAGAAGTTGAATTTTCATATTTTCTTCTGCATTTAGTCTCTTGTTTTGGTTGGTCAATAAAAAAATACAGCCTTAAAGAAACATGTAGGAGTTGCATTTTATAATCTTTTAGGATAAATGTGAGTATTCAACTTTGTCACTACTTTGATAATAAGTTGAAACTATACAATTGGTAGTTGTAGGGTAAGGAAAAAGTATCAGGCTTTTCTGCCCTCCCGCCATTAGGATAGATGAGGGAACCCTGTGGTCCTTGAATGCATGCCTGATGGTGGGCACCTGGAATAGAATGTGGGCATGCGCAAGTGGGTACACCTGGGTGGCATCATGGGGACACCAGCAGAAGCTGAGAAAGAACAGAAGCCGAGAGAAGAAGAAGAGAAACAGAGAGAACACCAGAGAGCCCAGGTAGAGTGAGGATTTGCTGGGGCCCCGGGGGACTGCCAGACTCCTGGCCCCCCAGCACCCCTGCCTGCCATATGCCTGGTAAATCTAAATAAAAGACCTGCAAAATCCATTGAGGTCTCCATGACTCTTCCCTCCTTTACCCCATCTGCATGGGATCTTAGAAAACCTGCTCAGTGGTCCTTCCTACCCCTACAGTAGTTTTTCACAAAGAAAAGCCTGAAACACTACCACTGAATGTTTCTAATCTGTTACATTAATTCCATAGACCTCTCCTGCATATTAATAGATCTTGAACTAATAAATGATTTTTAAAAGTAAATCGTTTCAGTATGTTATGTGATCATCATGTTTATTATTCTAGAAGCAAATTTTAAAAATCATATTTGTTTTATATTCCAAATATCCCAAAGGAAAAATTAGTTGGTGCAGAAAGTTGTCAAGCTCATAGTGATGGGACACAATTTTCTAAAACCTGGTTTTCCCTTGGAGTTTGCATTTTATCAAGGCAATTAACTACCATCAGTTCTCAATTGCAGGTAGATTTTCTTAAAAGGACAGACTAACATTCAATTTCTAGAAGTGCCTAAAGGTTACCTAAATGAATATAATGATAGTTTTGTCATTGGTCCTTCAGATGATATTGCCAAAAAAGAGTCTAACTTCATACAAATTGTTTTTCTTGCAACATTGTACTTTAGAATGTAACACAAATAAATAAATAAATAATCAGTCAATCAGTCAATCTTGGAAAAAAAAAAAAAAAACACAGCAGAAGCATATCCTCTCCCTAACGAGATTAAAAGGGCGGCTGGCCAATTGTTCTGGCTTGGAACACGAACCCATACTGAAATTGGCTGCGCGGAGGGTTGTTCCTTCGCAAAATGTTTATCTGCCCAAGAGTAGGGCTCCCTTTGTGGTAAATTCAAAAAAATTAAAGTGAAAAGCCTTCCCTAGTTTTAGCTCCCCAGAGGATGAGCACGCCCACTTGCACACTAAAGCCCTTCGTTTGCATAGTGGATATTCAATTCCGTTGCAGCAAACTAGACTTATAGTCCAGCGGTGCACTGCTTGTGCTCCCGTCCTCCGCAAACCTCACGTTTCTGGGGTTAATTCCCAAGGTCTGACGGCTAATCAAATTTAGCAAACGGACACCACTTTTTTTTCCCGTCGTTTAAACCCCATTTGTGAAAGGTGGATGCAGAGGCCAGGAATGAGGAAGCCCACATAGAAAAAGACAAGATGACCCTGACACCAGGACCATTGATACCATTACGGAGCAACCCGATATAAAACGGGTTGCCTGCCTGTGGGTCCTCACCCGCGCGCTTAAAAGGGACTTATTAATACTCCACTACAGGCACACACAAAAAGTTAATAAAAGGTTTATTTACAAGGGAAAAGGAAATAAGGAAAATGTACAACTCAGGGAGAAAATAGGGAAATAAAGTCTTAAATCCATCCTACCCTATCCGCCGACCTAGAAACCCAAAGGCACGCTCAGAGCTGGCCAGTCTCGCTGCGAGCTGGCAGAGAGCCAAAATGGGGGAATCTTCTCCCCTTTCCTGGGGACCACCCTGTTACAGAACCATCAACAAAATATGTGGGCACAGAAGGAATCGGCTCGGCTAACACCACATCCGAAATAACCCACTGAGTTCTTTTTAAAAAATCCCATCGCTTTCCAGCAGGGTAGTGACAGCCAACAACATTTGGAAAATCAGACAGTGTCAATTGCAAGGTATCCGAGAGAGAGAGAGAGAGAGAGAGAGAGAGAGAGAGACAGAGAGAGAGAGAGAGAGAGAGAGAGAGAGAGAGAGAGAGAGAGAGAGAGAGAGAGAGAGAGAGAGGGAGAGAGAGAGTTTTAACAAATTGCTGGGTTGTTAGGGGAAGGACTATTAAATGATGGTCATAACCCCAAATGGATCTCACTCTCAGACGCCTTTTGTAATAAGATTAGCTAAATAGTCTACATAGGGGGTCACTGTTTTGTTGTTTTTATGTTTTAAATAGACCCATTCCAAAGGTTTGTCCTGCTGGGCTGTGACACCAGTTGGAGAATACAGAGTATTGAATATCAAAAGAGTGAATGGTAAATCTGGGTCATACCTATACACAAATTGACTTTTTATTTGTTGATTAGCAAATTGTAACTCCTGTTCAGCTTCCTCTGTTAAATGTCTAGGGCTAGCCAAGGCAGGCTCTCCTTCCAAAGTTTTAAATAAATGTTGCAGTTGTTAATTAGGAATTCCCAAATGAGGGCATATCCAATTAATATGTCCTAATAGCATCTGAAAATCGTTCAATGTTTGGGGTTTGTGCGAATTTGTACGGTCTGAGGCCTGACAGTTAAGCAATCGACCACAGAACCTAAATATTTAACGGGAGTTGTTTGTTGTATTTTATCGGGGGCAATAAGAAGGCCAAACCTAGGGAGTTCATCAGAAATAGCATGAAAAACCAATTTTAATTGTGAGCCATCAGAGGACGCTATAAGAATGTCATACATGTAGTGACGAATGTAAGCTTGAGGATATTGCTGCCTAACAGCCTTAAGTGCTTGTGCCACAAAAAAATTGACACATAGTGGGGGAATTAGCCATCCCCTGAGGAAAGACTCTCCACTGATATCTTTTCATAGGTTCTTTATTATTTAAACCAGGTACACTAAAAGCAAACCTTAACGCATCCTCTGGATGGACCGGGATAGAAAAAAATTGTCCTTGAGATCTATAACTATAAGAGGCCATCTGGCTGGGATAGCCGCTGGTGTAGGCACCCTGGGCTGCAAAGCTCCCATGGGTTGCATCACAGCATTCATCTGTCTTAAATCTGTAAGCAATCTCCATTTTCCTAATTTTTTTTTTTAATTACAAATATAGGGGAGTTCCAAGAGGAAATCAAGGGTTCAATATGGCCAGCAGCCAATTGTTCTTGAATTAATTGTTCTAATGCCTGGGTCTTTTCTCTAGTAAGGGGCCATTGACCTACCCAGACAGGCTTTTCCATTTTCCACTGTATCTTAGGCACATGTTGTATTTGCTCCATCAAGGTCCCTATGGAAAAGATGACTGGCTGTGTGCAGCCTATTGTCTTGTAAATTTTTGCCTAATCCCCTACCTAGGATATAGCCCATCCATAACATTATATTTTGAACCACTGGATTATTAGCTGGTATTTGTAATAATGGTGCACCCCATTGTTATAATAAATCCTTTCCCCATAAATTTAGTGGTACATCTAGTACACAGGGCTGAATGGCAGCCATCTGTCGCTTGGGCCCTTGACACTGTAAGACTCACTCGAGCACTTTGTTGAATCTGTTGGGTGGATACAGTGCCTATTCTGGCCATATCTGCAGTGGAGACTTTAGTCTTCCACGAGGGAGGCCACTCTGAAGTTGACAAAACTGTAACATCCACGCCAGATTTGACCAATCCCCTAAAACATCTGTCCTCAATCTTTAACTCCAAAATTGGCCTGTTTATTTTAGATAGTAATTCTGTCCAATATACCTGAGGCAGAACCTCCGGCACTACCAAAGCCCCTGGTCCTTTCACTTTTAGACTGGCCAATGGGCACATGGGGCAACAGCAGAAATTGAGCTATTCCGTCTCCCCTTTTGATGCTCCAAGTGGCAGGGACTGAAGCACAACCTGTAATTCGCCCTCATAATCGGAGTCTATTACTCCGGGAAACATTTGTAATCCTTTGGCAGTTGAACTAGATTTTCCTAAAAGTAATCCTACAGTTTTGGGGGAAAGGGGTCCATAGTAGCCAGTAGGAACCCAGCGCGGACAAATTTCAGCCATTATTAGGAGGTGCACTGCGGCAGGCAAATCTATGGCTGCACTTCCTGAGGTGGAGGGACGGAGAGACAGGATGGAGGTTGTGGCATTGGCTGGTTGGGTACTAGTAGAGCGGGGCATCCTTGATTGGGGCCCTGCATCATCATCATCGGGGATTGCCCTGTTATTATCCGGGCCCAGGGCTGGCCCCTCCTTCCGTTTCTCGCTGGCCCATGGAAAAAAATTTTCATTTCTATGAACTTGAGACCGGCAATCGCGGGCATAATGGTACCCTATGGCGCACCTGGGGCACAGGGAGAAAGTGGCGTAACTCTTGCTTGATTTATTGTTAAACGCTGCTGCCTTGTAGTCTTTTAAAATGCCCCGTTTTGCCACAATTGAAGCATTTTTTTTGTTTGTTCGTGGCACGTTACCGCTTTTGTAGCGAGCCACCACATATACTCTATGCTCTATTGACCCAACATCGCGGCAAACCCGCAAATATTTTATGATGTTAATAGTATCCCTAACCTGGTGTATAGCATTCTGGCAGTCCTTATTAGCATTATCATAAGCCAGCCGAATGTCTCGACCCTGTACCTGTTTTTCAACAGCATCCTCTAAGCAAAAGAGGAAATCGGAAAAAGGCTCATTCTTTTTGTTGTAGAGCAGCCCCGATACAAAACGGGGTGCCTGACTGTGGGTCCTCACCCACCCGCTTAAAAGGACTTATCAGTGCTCTACTGCAGGCACACGCAAAAGGTTAATAAAAGGTTTATTTACAAGGGAAAGGCAAATGAGGAAATGTACAGCTCAGGGAGAAAAGTGGGAGACAAAGTTTTAAATGCGTCCTACCTGATCCACTGATCTGGAATCCCAAATGGCACTCTGAGAGCTGACCGAGCCAGGAACCATGAAGCCAGGAGGTGAGCAAGAGAGTGACAGAGAGATAGACCCCAAGGCCCACGTGTTTGGTTTTTATACCCAACCTGGCTGCTTAACTCCACCCTCAGGTCCCAGCCACCCTCCCTTTGGTGGTGACAGGATTTGTCTTTCCCAATGTCCTGATGGCTTTGGTCTGGAGTAGGGGTGGCGACCACAAAGCCTGTATGGGATTAGCTCAGAACATCCTTTCCCCCTAATAGTTTCTTCACGTGTCTCTAGGCTCCACGCGCCTCCTCCAGGTCTCCTTCTGGCTCCATCCAGCTTCCTTCCTTTCTCATTCTCCTTTTCAGCTTCTTCTCTCCCTGCTCAGCTCCATCCTCCTTTTGGGTGGGGCAGGGAACCTGGAACCACCCCATTTCCTGGAGACCACCCTATTACAGTCACACCAGTCAGTGACCTGCAGGCACTGCCTGTCCCCTGGCCAGCTGCATAGGACAAAAGGCCTGGACCACACGATGGGCTCCTGCATTCCAGGGGATGAGGGGCTGTCCGGAGAGCGGGGGTCCACGCACTCAGGGCATGGTCTCAGTTCCTGGGGTGCATGCAGCATCCCTGAGCTGGAGGTGGCCAAGGTGAAGGGCTCCAATTCCCAGAGGCCACCATGGAGACTGGGAGGAGGGAGTGGCCACCCAGGGCCGTGGGTGGGGCTGCCCCCCAGGCTCTCCGTGCTCTTCTGTGTCATGGAGAGAGCCTGGAAGAAAGGAACAAGGCCAGGGATTGCCCTGAGTGTGTCCCTGAGGGTGGGCCTCAGGGTTCAGATCCCTACACAGCTGGGAGTTGCACAAAGGAAGGAACAGCGGGCTCCTGAGTCAGAGGGCACTGGATCAAGGCTGCCCACCAGCTGTGTGGCTTCAGGCACATCCTGGCTGGAGTCTGTATTCCCACTTGAAGAGTGGAGAGGAGGATGCCTGTGCCACACACACCCCTCCTGTGGGCCTGGGCTCCCTCCTCCATCAGGGGGTCTCCGCGGACCGCGGATGGGTACCTGGCAGGGCTGTGTGGGAGACTGAAGTGCTGCTCAGGCCCTGGCACTTGAGCCCAGTCCCCAGGCCCAGGGTCCCGGCCCAGGTCTTGCCCGGCTGGTGGCGGCTCCCCCTGCCCAGCCAAGGGGTTTTCTGCATCGTGACCTGCTCAGGGCCTCAGCTCCTCACCTATGCAAGGGGGTCAGCGACCCTAGTTGGTGTGGGGGTCCCGGGGGCTTGTTTTCCACTCCCAACACCGGTCATGCCAGGGCACCTCAGAGCTCTGTCCCCCAAGGCCTCACCCCTTTTGTTATGTCCTTAAACCGATTCACTTTTTTCCTTAGGAAAGGAAACTTTATGTCATTGTAAACAGAGAACAAGGATCACTTGCCAGAAATAGAAAGTGACCAGAAAGGTAAGTGCCATAGAAATATGATTGATTTCTAGCCACTGCACCGCCAGTCTGGCCAGCCTCGCCTCCAGAGAGCGTGTGTGCCAGGACCCGGTCGCAGGGGCGGCTGGGGTCCGCGGACCCATGGTGGCTGCTCCTCAGCCCCATTAGAGGGCCAGAAAGAGAACTTTCTCCCCAGGGAAGCCATGTTAGTGAGTCTAAGTCAGTCCACAGAGTACTAAGCAACCCAGGCACCGCACCCCCACCCTTGCCCTGCCCACAGAGGGTCACGCCCACTCAGTGGGGCTGGGAAGGGCTTGCTGGGGCAGCCAGGGGCCTCCCTGCAGTGGTGCCCTGCTGCAGGCCTCCAGCAGCCCTCAGCTGCTCCCCTGGATGCCACCCATGCGTGTCCAGCTGTGTAAACCAGGACCCTGACACTCGGGTCCTCACTCAGTCCTTTGGAGTCCCGTTAGCAGAGCAGAGGGGGCCTGTCCTCTGGGTCCCGTGGTCCTGGATGGGGCTACCGCCAGCCTCCATCCCACCCCCAGCAGCCCTGTCCTTCGTGGAAACAACCCTCACCCACAGGGGCACTCAGAGCCCACAGGAAGGGCTCCTCAGACCTGAGGCCCAGAACAGGTGGTTGCAGAGAGATGAGGGCGAGCTTCAGAGGGAAGATGGAGACACAAAAGGAGGCCTTGAGGGGCTGGAAGAGGCAGGGGGCGTGGCCGACAGCTGGGCTGGCTTTGGGAGAGGTCAGCAAGGTGGGATGCCCGGCTCCCAAGTCCTGACCCAGGCAGGCCTGTAAGCTTGAGTGCAGCTCTGGGCAAGATGGTGACTGGGGTGGGGGTGGGGCGGGGAGGAGGGCAAGGGAGGGAGAGGCCAGGAGCTTGGCTGCCACCAGGAGGAGGCGCATGGGGTCCCCAGAGAGACATCCTGGGCCAGCTGGGTCAGAGATCTCTCTGCAAAACTCAAGTCACAGGCTCCCCATCCTACTTCAAGACCCCACGAAGGCCTCCTGCGCCCCCTGGTGGCCAATTCTAGGCTGTCCACAAGAGGAGAAAGGAAATTGCAGGATCCTACCTCAGATGTGGATGAGGGCGACCCCATCTATTCCAGCTTCCACCACCTACCTGCTCCGGGACTTCAGCAGGTCACTCATACACCCAGCATTGTCATATGTAAAATGGGGTTCCATCCCAGGAGCCCTCAGCTAACTGGAGGCCCCTTCCTGCCCACTGTCCTTCCCCCCACACCACCCTAGTGATGCTGCCTCCCTGAACAACTCAGTCCCAAAGGTGCAGTGGAGCTGAACCAGGCAGGTGGGCATCATGTGAGTGACCCCCAGTGTGGGGGTGAGGGGGCACTGACCAGAAGGGGTCAGGAGGACCGATGTGCAGGAAGACAGCTCCTGGAGTTGCTTGTAGGAACTAGTGGTGTGATGAAGGGTGTCCAAGGGAAAGTGACCCAGGAAAGGATTTGGGGTACAGTGGGGTACAGAGGGTGTCTACACGGGGAGATCTTGGGATATGCATAGAGGATCAAGCAAATATGTAAATATATTCAGCCTTCTCATCTGAACAAACCCTTGGATGTTGGGCTGGAACTGGGGTGTCAGTGCAAATTCACCGAAAATGAAACCAAATATTTTAAATGAATAAAATGCGCAGTAATCCCTTTGCACACAAGGCCATTTATCTAGACCAACAGCATGTGGAGGCTGCCCGTCCTTGTATTAGTTACCTGCAGCCCCATTCTGTGATTAGAATCTCACTTGTTCCACTAGATTGGTGGACACATTGGTCATTTCCTGAGTGGCTTCTATTAAATCAAGTGTCCACAGGAGCCTTGAACACACCTGTCCAAACACAGTCCTCTCACCAAACTGCTTGGCTCCCTCAGCCTTGCTCCCAAGTCCTGCCTACCTTGCCACTTCCTCCAGGAAGCACTCTGGGCTTCTATCCTGCCCCTGTTATGGTGCTCATCCCAGTTCACAGGGACACAGGATGTCCCAGGGACTGCAGGGCCCCAAGACTTCCAAGCACCAGGGCCAGGGAAAAGGAGCAGGGACTCAAGGAAAGAGACCCTAGCTCTGCAAACTGCCTGCTGTGTGGCCCTGTGTGCAAGCGACTTGACCTCTCTGAGCCTTGTTTGCTGAATTGTAGAGAATCCTATCTACCACTGATTATAGGAGAAACGTCAGATGAGCATCTTTATAGATTCTAAGGAGGCATTTGGTGGAATCCAACATCCATTCTTAATTTTAGAAAATGACGATTAAAATAAGAATAGATTTTATGTCCATGAAAAGGCAAGGACGCCCTGTCACCATTTAACACCAGTCTGGAGGAGCCACTGCATCGAGGACAAGGGTGATGTGTGGGGAATGCTGGGCAAAACACCACTGTTTTTAGATGGTCACTTGGAAGAGCTAAGAGAATCAATTTAAATATGAAACTTTGAGATTAGAAAAAAGTTCATCGTTAAAAGTCAAGTGAGGCTCCTTTGCGTGACACCAAGGTTGGGTATGGCTCATCGGACATCTGTCGAAACTCATGGAAGGGTCCGTGCCTAAAGCAAAAGGTGTGGGGCTTTAGGTGGTCGTGGTGCATCCACCTGGAGGGGGAGACGCGAGTGGGGGCTGTGCATCTGTCGGGGCAGGATTGTATGGGAAAGCTCTGCACCTTTTGCTCAGTCTTGCTATGAGCCTAAAACTGCCCCCCCCCCAGGTAGTCTATTTAGAACAATCAATTGCCTCGATGCAGCTATAGATTTGTAGTGATCCATTAGGTCTCAGAAGGAAAGACCTTATCCATAATAGCTCGAAGGGGGGAAAAAAAAGTAAAACGAAGGGCAAGGGCATAAGAGAAGAGTGAAGGAAAGGCAGGCTTTACTCTTGACCAAGAAACCCAACACCATTAAAATGTCTTTTTTCCCCTAATTTAATTATGCATTTAATAAATCCAAACAGGATATTAAAGAAAACCATATGATTTCTCTAGGAGAGCAAAATGTGAAAATAGCTAGGAAGGACTGATTTCATTAGCTATTAAGAGATGTAATGCTTGTAATTCTAATTATCCAAGCTAATTACGCATCAGTATGTTCCACACTCAGTTTCAAGGGCTTTATAGAAACTCACTCATCTGATCTTCATCACAGCACTTGAGGCAAAAGAACTAGGGTTTTAAGGGTTCAATAGGAGTACTCTCCCTTCCCTCGTCCCTCCTCCCTCCCAAGTTCAAAATGACAGAGAAGACAGATCAGGTCCATGGAAATCAACAAATCCTCTTGATTGCTGATAGAAGCTGCAGTAGAGGCTGGGTATAAGCAGGGCAATATGGGCCTTAAAACTCCACCAAGAGAAGGCCTCCCTGGTGGGGCAAGGGGTTAAGACGCAGAGCTATGAAGCTATCAGTCAGCCTCTGTAGCACGAGTTCGATCCCCGGCCAGGGAGAAACCCACATGGCGCAGCAGACCTCTCCTGTCTCCCTGCTGCTCCCCTCAGCAGTGTATTTCAGTCAGTCTGCCTATTCTGTTCCCCACTCTGTCTCTGGTGAATCTTCTCACCCCCTGCATCTCTGGCCTGTACCCCAGTTCTTGTATGCATACATAAATAAATCTTTAAAAAAAAAAAAACCTCCAACAAGAGAATGAAAAGACAAGCCACAGATATGCAGAAAATATTTTTTAAATACATGTCAGAAATAACTTGTCCAAAATATGTGAGGAACTCAGCTCAACCAGAAGAAAACAAAAGAACAACCCAATTTTAAAATGCACCCAAAAAGGGGGTAAAAATTGGAAACAGACACCTCATCAAAAAGATAGAGAGGTTTCATGCTGGGGGGGTGGAGGGGGAGATATAGAGGTTTCAAATAAGTCGATGAGAAGACAGCCAACACCCTCTATACTAGGCAAGTTAAATCACCAAATGCCACCAGGGCAGGTCACAGTAAGAGGGAGCCTGACAAGGGGCCCCATCAGCCTGTGCTGGCGGGTAATGTGGGTGTTTGGATGAATTTGAAGAACACACTTCCTCCAGTCCACACTGCGGGCCTCCTGGCTGACCGGGCCTTCCTTCTGCTCAGCTCGGGTTAAAGCCTGGGCATGCCCCTTCCACCCAGTGAGCCCTCAAATCCCAGGAGCCTGGGGCTATGCCCCCTCAAGCCAGCGCCTGGATCCTCAGCTGGCGCAAAGGACAGCACCCCCTGCCCCAGCCCTCAGAGGTGTGGTTATAAACCAGTTAGCACATTGGCATTTATTTTCTATGCTGTACATCTCTGACCTGTTTTTCCTCCTCAAAATCCACTGCTTGGGGGGGGGGGGGACGGGGAAAGGAGGGATTGGGTTCAAAATAAGACGGTTGCAATTGTATGGGGAATATAAAATTAAAATTAAAAAAAATCCACTGCTTAAAAAAATAATTTATCTGGGGCCTCCCCTGGTAGATCTGCCTGTTCTGCTCCCCGCTCTGACTCTGGTCAATCCTCTCACCCTCCCATGCATCTGGCCTGTACCCCAGTTCTTGTATAAATAAATAAATAAATAAATAAATAAATAAATAAATAAATAAATAAATCAATCTTTTAAAAAATAGAATAGAATTAGGGCCTCCTTGGTGGCACAAGGGGTTAAGAAGCACCTTTGAAGCTATCTGCAGCCACTGCAGCACGAGTTTGATCCCAGCCAGGGAGCTACCCACATGGCACAGCAGACCTCTGCTGACTCCTCCGCTGCTCCCCTCAGCAGTGTACTTCAGTCAGTCTGCCTGTTCTGCTCCCCACTCTGTCTCTGGTGAATCCTCTCACCCTCCTGCATCTCTGGCCTGTACTCCAGCTCTTGTATGCATAAATAAATAAAATCTTTTTAAAAATTAATCTGTTGGAGAAGTAAAAAAAAAAAAATCCAAATGGCAAAAGAAAGAATGGGTGGCGGGGGGGGGGGGGACAGAAAGAGAGAAAGAAAGAAAGAAAACAACAACTAAAGCCCTCCAAATTCCAAAACCCAGCCCAGCACCTGCTGGCACAGAGCGACAGAAACCCTCTCTCCTGCAGTTGGGAGCGCCAGTTCCCCGCTGGAAGGTTTCTCACCAGGCCGAGCCTGGCTCCATGGTGTGACCCAGAAATCACCCTGCTCGTCTTCGGCCGGCTGACCTGACAGCCTGTGTCCACACAGAACCCGCACGCTCAGGGCAAAAGCTCACGCAGCGCGCTGGGTGTCCGCGGTGCGCATCTGCGCGGGTCTGCTGCGCCGGAGCGTCCGGGACCCGGCCTGGAGCATGCGCCCCGCAGGTGTGCGCGCCCTCGGGGTGCTCTGTCACCCCGCGTCCCCGGGACGCAGAGTCCTGGTGGGGGGGGGGGGGACCCGCGGGACCTCCCCCTGCCGGCCGCTCGGATCTCCAGGAACGCGAAGATGTGGAGGGGAGGGGGGGAGAGAGGGCGGAATAGGGGAGCCCGGGCCTAGAGGGGTCTCAGGAGGCGCCCTGACTGAGATCAGAAATGCTGGCACACAAAACGGGGGATGCGGTCCTGCTGGCAGGCTTCGGCCTCCAGGGGGCACCCCCGAGTCAGGGAAAGACTCCCTGCACCCGCACAGCCCATCCTTCCAGGCAAAATAGGGCCCCCCCACCCCTCTCTGGGGTGTGAGTCCCTGAGGCTTATCCAGAGCGCCGCCATCTCCGCTGCTCCAGGAGATGTTCCAGTTCATTCCCCTCTGATAACCCCGCAGACCCCCCCGCTGGGGAGGAATGGGGGCAGACTCTGAGGGGGTTGCTGGGGAGAAGGCGGACCCCCGGGGATCTCTCAGGTGTTGGGCAGACACTGTGCCAGGGTGTGAGGCCCGCCTGGGGCCTGGGAGACAGCAGGGCTTATAGGGTGAAGGTGTTCTGGGCAGCAGGCGCAGCTTGAGCAAAGGCCAGGAGGCGGGAGAGTTGGAAGCGGCTGGAGCATGGAGGGGGGGTGTTGGGGAGCCCTGGGTAAGAAGGAGCCCATAGGCTTGTGCCCCCACCCCGCACCCTTCCCGCACCCCCACCCCGCTCCTGCTCCTTCCCTCCATCCTCTTCATTCCATTTATTATCCACCCCACCAGGGCTCCTAGTTCTCTCCCTGCCCCCTAGTTCTCTTGCACCCCGAGGACTCCCGATGTTGGAGGCCCTGTTTGGGTCTGTGAAGCAGGGCAGGCAGAGGGCCAGGCCCTGGTGACCCCACCTGGAGAGCTGGAGGAAGCTGTGCCCTGGGGTGCTGAGGACAGGCCAGGTGCAGTGAAGGGGTTGGTAAACACCAGCACTTCCTAATAGCAGCCCCCCAGCCCCCTCAGGTGCCTTCAACCCCTCCCTGAAATTTTCACTCTTCAGTCTTCCATACCTTTCCATTTCCCTCCTTTCAAAACCAATTGATTCCTTTCACTAAAAATCAAGAAAAAAGGGCCCAGCCCCTCCCTCTCTGTCTTCTATGCAATAAGAGTTCCTAATAGTCCTCCCTCAGGTGACTCTTCTGTTTTACGAGAAAGCACCTGCTATAGGTAGACCCAAGGGAACGGTCACGGAGGAATTTCAGGCATGAGCCAGGCCCTCGAATCTAGCCAGGTGAGGATGGGATCCTAGATCTGTGGGCCCAGCCCGCCTTTCCTTCCATCCTGTCAGGCACAGGTGCTGAGCTACATGGGAGACAGGGGAGGGTGTGCCACAGTCATTTCCCAGGGGACTTGCTGCAGAGCCTGGGTAGGGAGGCTTGGGGAGGGAGGCCTGGGCAGGGGAGGCCTGGGTAGGGAGGCCTGGGTAGGGAGGCCTGGCCAGGGAGGCCTGGGCAGGGAGGCCTAGGTAGGGAGGCCTGGGCGGGGAGGTCTGGGCAGGGAAGGCCTGGGCGGGGAGGCCTGGGCTGGGAGGCCTGGGTGGGGAGGCCTGGGCGGGGAGGCCTGGGCAGGCTCAGCTAGAGGAACCAAGCTGGGCCAGGGTCACCTGCAGCTGCTGGGAAGTCCTGTGTCCTTACTTATGGTTCCAAAGAGGGACACTACCAAGGGTGGGGGCTGCCAGAGGGGCCCGGCTTAGACACGGACTTTGAGCTCGTATCCATCGTGACCCTCAGTCTTCTCAGCTGTAAAATGAGCATAATTACCCCTCTCCTGTCTCTGGCAACCTTCTGAATGCCCTAAGTCTCCATTAGTCATATGTAAGGCGGGGTTAATCACAGCCTCTGCTGTCTACTTTATAATTTTGCTATTACATCCACCCATCTATTTATCAAATAATAATCACCTAATAAGAAAGGAGTGTGCAGGCCTGATGCCTGGCACAGGGCTCCTGCCTCAACTGCTTGGCGGCTCCCGACAGCTCGGGGAGGCTGATGTCTATTCCCGTCATCTCACAGGTGAGAAGATGGAGGCCACTGACTCACGCAGTGTCACGTAGCAGGTGTGAGTGAGACCCAGGTGCCTGGCCCGCGGCCTGGGGGGCTGCTGCGGGGTGGCTCGCAGAGCACAGTGGTTATGCCTATGACGCCGTGAAAGTGCCCTGTGGAGAGAGGGTCCGACCATCTGACCCCCTCAGACTGGGTCAATTCACATATCCCCTGACGAAGTTGTCGGCATTCCCATTTTAGGGGGTTGGGGCATCCGCCCCCACCCTGCTCATGGTCCCAGGTGAATTTGTAGGCTTTTGCATGGCAATATGCACAGAATTGGCAGCACCAGGTATTTTCACCCCCTCTGTGATCTGGGACTTCTGTGGGTCCCCCAAGTAACTGCCCCCTGTCTTTGGGAGACAGCTCACGGCTCAGAGCAGTCTGTCCTCCGGGACGGGCGTTCGAAGCTTGACTGTGCGACCACCTCTGAGCCTCAGAGGCATCATCTCTAGAATGGGAAAGTCAACAACTTCATGAGGGGATATGTGAGTTGACCGAGAAGGTGTAGGTGGGAACACCTGTGAAGTGAATGGGGCTGGACCTGCCCACCCCCTCCATGGATGGCCCAGGAGGAACTGCACCATTCCAGACCATTTTCTCTGGAAAACAATGTGGTGGCTGTTGACGTGGTACCAGAAAAAAAAAAGCACAGTTGCTGGAAAATACCTTCGTGGCAGCTGGTGGTCATCTCAGCTCCTGGGACCCTGTTTGTGGCAGGGGTTGCTTGCTCTGGGATCCCACGAAGCCCTTGGGGCCCCAGGCTGTTGGCTGGTTGTCCCGCGTTTACTCAGCTGCTCCCTGAGACAGCACCACGATGCGCTCTGTCCTCGGCACCAAGACAGCCAAGATTTTTCAACTTTCATTCTGAGGTTAATTTTATCATCAAAGAAATCAACCTTGTTGTTCAAGAAGGAAATAAAACCATCGCTTGATGTGCCTGGTGTGTCGGCTCCTATTTCCTCCTCATTCTACCTCAAACCTGAAGCTCCTTCCTGGGCGCCTCTCTCTGATTGCAGGCAGCTGGTGCGTCAGCATGGGGCTTGGGGCTCCCACCACTGGATCTGCAGGTCGGCTAGATTCGTCGGCTTCTGCTGGCATCAGGAGGCCTTCACGTGGCCTCATGGCAAGACCCCAGCCCCAGCTCTGCTCCTGTGGATGAGGTCCCCTGGCTCACAGGTCCTCCCTAGCCCCTGGACCTGGGGCAGTGTCCACCTGCCAGGCGTAGCTGGCTTCACAGCCCTGGCAGCCTGTGGAGTTATCCAAACAAGCTCACAGCATCTTCCCGTGGAGCCAGAGACACCCACCCTTTTGGCGCTCCGCAGCCTGGCTCCCGCTGGTGCGCGCTCCAGCGCGGAGCGCCAGCCTCAGGTGGGCCTGCTTGCTGAACGGGGCCCTGGGGGGCATAAACTGTTGTCCGTCCCTCTGCCCAGTGTTGGGTGTCATGCTCGTGCCATCCCAGTCACCCTGAGGTGGGATCCCTCTCTCACCCGCGAGGAGACGAAAGCAAGTGTCTGCTCCCATCTAACTTGGGTAACGTAACTGGGGTCCCATTCCCTTCAGCAGCCGATACAGCTCCCTTGTGTTTGAAGCTTTTCACTCACAGTTTTATTAAAAATAAGACAACAGGCCCAAATGGAGTCACGTATGCCAAGCCCCACATCTCCAGACTGAGACTGAACTTGATTCAAGCTCCAGCCTCTTCCGGAAGTGGCCTCTCCTCGCAGTCAGCCAGGGGACGCCGGGTTAGCACTGGTCCGGGCAGGTGCCTGCTGGGCCCCTGCCAGCCCCTCGAGGATGCTGGCCTTGTACAGCGCTCCCCCCCCCCCCCGCTAGTGTTACCCCTTGATCTTGCTCCCTTCTACCCTCAGTCCTTCTCGACTGGATGCTGCCCGATTCGTGGATCCCCGAATGAAGAAACGAGATCTTCTTTAAAATTCAATCACTTCAGTTTTGTGGAACATTTTCCACAAGACCCTTCCATCTGGTCCCCAAACCAATGTCACACGGTTAAGATTTTTGCCTCGAGAGCATTTGGTTTCACAGCAGATTGCCTTCCGAGCCTCTCCTCCCGCATAACGGAACAGCCCCAATCTAGCAGCTTGAGGCAACAGTCATTTCCTGGCTCACAGTCTGCTGCTCTGGCCGGCCACTGAGCAGGGGAGTTGACAGCAGGGAAGACCTGCTTTCCAGTAGGCTTCCTCCCTGGCTGGGAGCTCTGGGGGCTCTTGGCGAGCTTGGAACCTCACCCTGCTCCACGAGGGCCCATCCACGCAGCGGCTTGGGTTCCCCCGGCATGGCGTGTGGGATCTGTGAGGGAGGAAGTGGAAGCTGCCTGTTCTCTTCAAGTCAGGCTGAGCAGCCCGCCATCACCTGTGTGGGGACCTTGGCCCACTCCAGGCTCAAGGGGCCAGATGGAAGCACCACATCTTGACAGGAGGGCTGGCAGGTGTGTCCAAAGAGGGAAGCAACCATTTGGAGGCATTTTTTGACACTAACTACCACATCCTGATTTTTCAACTGGGGAAAATGAGTTTCAATGACAGGACGGGAGGCTCAGGGGCAGAGTAATAACAGAAATGGCAGCACCAGTCTAGTTTTCACGAGTGCCAGGAGTGATGGGTGCCCCACCTACAATCTCATAGTCATCACCTGGGGCAGCTGTCACAAGCAGATAGGTAACTCGCCCAAGACTGTACAGCTTGTAGGAAGAAAGTTCAGAATAAAACCTGATGGGTCCGACTCCAGGCCCCACCCTCTGAACCAGCAGCAAAGTCAAAAACCATTACTTTTTTGTCTTGGGACGTGGTTCTGGCATTAACAACAAAGTGAAACTGCGCCCAAGATGCCAGCAAGTTCCAAATAAAGCAAAATGCAACATTCCTCCTACTTCAGTGGGTGTATTCTGGAAAAGTGTGTCATGGAAGGACCAGCATGTTCCCACAGGAACCCTCGCTGCAGACGTGGCCAGTTTCTCTCCAAGACCAATTTTCTGTCCTATGCAGCACAGACTTTTTAGTTGGGCCCCTGGCTCCCCTTGTAACTAGGAGAGTAAGGTCAGCCAGTGGGATAAAAACGATGGGAGCAATCTGGGAGAGGTCTGCTGTTGAGTTTGGGGGCAATGGCAGGAGCTAGAGCAGCTATTTTGGATCACGAGGTGAAAGTTGAGTGTCATGGGGTGGAGCAGGGGAGCAAGACCCTGGGATGTTTGGATGACTCGGGAAGTAGCTAAACCTTTGAGCCCTGACTGCCCATCTCTGGCCTCTTACCTGAGAGAAAGAAAAACCAACCTTCTCTAAGCCACTGTGAATAATAAGGTTTCTGCAGTGGATGATGTATTATGACTTAAAAACTACCTTCGGATGAAGGGTAAGCAGCTGGCCAGGTGGCTCTGTGTCCTTACCAGTCCTGAAAGTCTGTGCTCTGTGCTGGGAAAGGTTTGGACTGGCTTGGGGTTTCCAGCAATTTCTAGGCCTTGAACTGGAAGTTGATCTTTTCCTCCCTTCCTTCATGTGAACTTTTTACTCCTTCAACCTCGGTTCTGACCTTCTATAATGGAATTGAGGGTTGGACTGCTTTAAAAGCCCATCTGGGGCCTCCCTGGTGCGCAGGGGGTTAGGTACCACACTAGGAAGCAGTCCGCAGCCTCTGCAGCATGAGTTCTATCCCCTGCAGGCCAGGGAGCAACCCACATGGCGCCGCAGACCTCTCCTGCCTCACCCACTGCTCCCCTCAGCAGTGTATTTCGTCAGTCTGCCTCTTCTGTTCCCCACTCTGTCTCTGGTGAATCCTTCCATCCCCACCCCCCCACACCTCTGGCCTGTACCCCAATTCTTGTATGCATAAATAAATAATTTAAAAAAGAAGCCCATCTGTTTGCCAATGAATTTTCCTTTTCCTTTCAGTCTCTGGGAAGTTGGCTCAGTTTATGATCATTTTGCAATGACCAGAAATCCATTCTGTGAAAAGCTGTCTCTGTTGTTGTTGGTTTTCTACCAAAGCATCACAGAACCATTTGGGGGTTTTATTGACTCTAATTTAAAAAATATATATTTATTTGTTTTCCTAGAATGGGTAGGATTGGAGTTTCCTGGTAAAGAAATATCCAGGTTTGAATTCATCTCATTTCTAAGATTTCCTGAAAGATTCCAGGAATATCAGCTCATCTGAGGCAAGCAGGGGCTTCCCTGAGGCGGGGAACAGGGAACATGGGGCTAGGAGAGACAAAAGCAGACTGGGATGGAGGGAGGGAATGGCGGGAATGGGGCCTGGTGTCCCAGCTACAGGACAGAAATGGAGACGCGTGTGGCAGGGCAGTCCCCGCAGGCACAGAGGTGGAAGGCAGGGGCCAGGTCAACATGACATTGACCACAGGTAATTCTTTCTGATAAGAAGGTGTTTTGAGACCTTGCAAAGTAGAGTGAGGATTAGCCCTCTGCTGCGGAGTGAGTGAGGACTGAGTGACATAAAGGAGAGTGCCTGCAGCCCGGCCGTCAGTCACTGCCATTTCCCGTTAAACTGACACATGCCCTGAAGCCAGCATGGTCCTGCGTGACCAAGAAAGGTTGGTCCTTAGAATGTTTCATGGTATTAAAAGAGCGGAGGTAGCCAGCAAAAAAGGAAGGTGCTTCAACTTCCCTGAAACTAGAGGAAATTTAGGTTGGGGATTCCTGTCCCCATGGAGACTTCTCCTTTGGGTGGATTTTAAGTTCAGTCACGGACTTGCCCGTCTGCTTCCTGACCTCGCCTCTCACATCCTATCTCTTTATTATTATTATTATTTTTAAAATGATTGTGGTAAAATACACATAACACAAAATGGATCCTCAGGACCATTGGTGAGTGTTGCAGCCTCATGAAGCACCCGTTGTTTGGGCCCATCACCATTTTGAATAGAATAAGATCACGTAGGCACTTGGAGGGGCCTTCATTTCTCTCTAAGCCTCCATGATCATCTCTCCCTGTTGTTTCCTCCCAGTAAGATGAGCGCTTCTTGAGTATGTTCGGTTGGAGGGGACTGTACCCCGACTTCCCCAGGCAGGCATCGAAGCTGACGCCACTGGTGCCACGTCTAGTGGCGGGAGGAAGCGTGGCAGCCGGCCCTCAGTGGCCTCCTGCCCAGGGGCCTTCATGACACAGGGGTCGCCCAGATGCTAGGATACCCAGAGATATCTGGCCCAGAGGGGAGAGGCATGATGTTCTGAAGACTCAGGGCATGACTCAGCTGAAACCTCGGGGTTCGTGCTGACTCAGTCAAAGAAATGGAGTCCCAATGAGGGGACAGCTGGGCTGTGGGAGCAAAGGTGACTGGCAGATTGAGGGGGGCGGGGGTCAGGTGGGGAGTCTGGGGAGGAGTCCGGACTGTGGTGGAAGTTGAAGCTCCCCTGCACCCCCGCCGCTGGCTGGCAGACTCAGCTACTCCAGACAGCTCCCCGGGCCAGCTTCCTTCCTGCGCTGAGCTCAGTCCTCAGCCAGCCAAGGGCTCAAACCCCCGTTCTTGCCAAGCCTATTCCCTGTGAGTTGCATGTAATTCGCTAAGTGCCAGCTGCCAGGCTCACTCATTTGATGGCAAAGATGATGCCACGAGGCAAAAGAGGCAAGAGGCACAGCCCAGGAGGCATCTCTGGGCCCCTCCCTGCCCAGAGGAGGTGCCAGAACATGGCACCTACACTGACATGTCAGCCTCATGTGCCCCCAGCTCACTCCTGCTGATTCTGGTTGGGGGGCCCTCCCCGTACTTGTCACCTCCACTGAGACCGTTGCTGGCTCAGGGGGCATGTAGGAGCACACTGGCTTGTAGGAGCAGGTCCCAGGGAGCCTTTAAGAATACTCCTTGGAGACCTACAAACAGCCCAAGACGAGCTGGTAACCTTGTGCGGAAAAGTGGCTTGAAAAGGATACACAGATCGTGGCTGCCCAGGTCTCCGTGCCTGCGACCTAGGCTTGCAGGGAGATGCGCGGGGGCCCTCACTGAGGTGAATGTCCCTCACTGAGTAATCAGAAACCAGGCACCCGGATACGGGAGCGGGGTGCAAAAGGCGCCATTTCTGCAGACACTGAACTGGGCTACAGTCTGCATCCTGGACTTGAGGGCTTTGGAACTGAGACCGGGGGCACAAAATTTGGGGCGTGGGTTCCCTACGACGATGGGACACAAGGCAGACACAGCACCCCAAAGCCGTTGAGGCTTTCCCCATCACTCCCACTCTGTTCCCCAGTCCCATGGGAAAAAGAAAACAGCTCCCCAAGGACACTAGGAGAGATCTCTGGTGCCCCCTGTGACCAGAAAAAAAAATCACTAACACCCCATAGAATAGGGACCTTTCTTCAGTACAGACTGCTTGAAACCTGCAGAAGGCTCCTGGAGGAGTCAGAGGTGAGCTGGGAAGTTCACCCACACCAGGCCCCTTCTGGCCAGCAGTCGGAGACCAGAGGGGGAGCGGGCACCCAGGGCCGGGGCAGACTGGGAGCGCAGGGGAGTGCGTACCTGCATCGCCATTTTAGAACAGGGACCTTTCTTCAGTAAAGAATGCTTGAAACCAGCAGAAGGCTCCCTGTGGAACCAGAGGGAAAGGTTCCCTGTGCAGTCAGAGGTGAGCTGAAGGACCCCACAAGCCTGGTCCCGCCTGGCAGGAAGTTGGAAACCAGAGAGGGATCCAGTGATTTGGAACCCAGAGTGCAATCCAGCTGCCCCACCTCCAGGGAAGTTTGTGGGACTTCAAGACACACCTTTGTAATTAAACACAGAAGGAGGAAATATTCTGGGACAGCAACAATTAACATACTCAAAGTACCCCTGCCTCATTAGACTTCTGGCATAACAGTATTTGACTCGTTTAGACCGCCAGTTCCCGAACCCCACAAAAACCACACCAAAAAGATGCCGACCAGTACCAGCAACACACTGTCGCAAGGCATACAGCAAATTAGAAAACAGGCAGTAAGGAGTAGAAAAACTACATGCAACCCAGCAACTCCTCAGGAAAAAGGCACACCACAAAAAAAAAAAAAAACAAAAAACAAACAAAAAAAACCCACACCCACCAGAATGCAATAACAGTAACTTGGAAGAACTTCTGAGCCTTCCAGAAAGAGAATTTAAAATTGCCATGATTAAAAAACTGACAGAAGTCATAAAGGAAAACAATGATAAGGGAAAAATAATCAACAATCAGAAGAATGAAATTGAGTCCCTAAAGAGGGAAGTAAAAGAAATGCAGGAGATCAAAGAATTAATGGAGGAGCTAAAGAACTCTGGGAAAAGCAATGCAAACAGAATAGATGAAATGGAAGAAGGAATAAGCACTCTTGAAGACACAGAAATAAAAAGAATCAAAACAGAAAAAGAAAGAGAAGTACGAAGGAAAAAGACCGAAGAAAGACTTCGGGAAATATCTGACTCCATGGGGAAAGGAAATATAAGAGTTATAGGAATCCAAGAAGGAGAGGAGAGAGATGTAGGAACAGAGAAAATATTCAAGGAAATAATTGAAGAGAACTTCCCAAACGTGAAGAAGGAGCTGAAAATTGATATACAAGAGCAAGAAGAACACCAAACTTCCATGACGAGGAAAAATACACCAAGACACATAATAGTAAAGCTCCCAAGAATCCAAGACAAGGAAAAAATAATGAAGCTGACAACAGGGAAGAAACAGATAACATTCAAAGGAAAACCAATCAGACTTCTCTGAAGAAACACTACGGGCAAGGAGAGAGTGGAGGGACATAGTCAACAGACTCTAAGAAAACAGATGCCAACCAAGAATACTCTATCCTGCAAAGCTCTCCTTCCTCTATGAAGAAAGAATAAGGACCTGCTCAGACAAACAGAAACTCTGGAATTTCATTATGACTAAACCCCCATTCCAAAAAATACTACAAGGAGTCCTAAAGCCAGAGCCTCAGAGGGACGAATAACAAAAAAAGAAGGCCCCCAAAAAAGTTATTAAAAGAATAAATAAAATCAAAGGAAGACAAACACAATGGCAAATACAGATGCTAACATATCAATATTAACTCTAAATGTAAATGGACTAAACTCTTCAATAAAAAAACACAGAGTCACAGGCTGGATTAAGAAACAAAACCCAACCTTTTGCTGTCTCCAGGAAACACATTTAGATACAAAAGATAAAAATAGACTCAAAGTTAAAGGATGGAAAACAATCCTACAAGCAAATGGACCAAAAAAGAAAGCAGGAACAGCTATACTTATATCAGATAAAACATATTTCAAACTAAAAAAGATAAAAAGAGACCCCAATGGTCACTACATTATGATCAAGGGGACAATACTTCAAGAAGAAATAACACTCATTAACATATATTCACCAAATGAAGGACACCAAAATATATCAGACAACTATTGTCATCTTTGAAAACAGACATTAGAGAAAACACATACGTAGTGGGAGACTTCAACACACCACAATCAACAATGGATAGATCAACGAGACAAAAAACAAGTAAAGACAGTAAAGCTCTAAATAAGGATCTAGAGCACTTGGGCTTAGCAGACATCTACAGAACACTAAACCCAAAAAAATCTGAGTGCACATGTTTCTCAAGCGCACACGGATCATTCTCCAGGATCGATCACATACTGGGACACAAGACAAACATCAACAGATACACTAAGATTGAAATCATACCAACCATCTTTTTTGACCATGAAGGCATCAAACTAGAAATAAACCATAAAAAGAAGGCAAGGTACTCTCCTACCTCATGGAGATTGAAACCTACACTACTGGAAGACCACTGGACTAATGAGGAGATCAAAGAAGAAATTAAAAAATTCTTTGAATTGAATGACAAGGAGGACACCAATTTACTAAATGTATGGGATGCAGCAAAAGCATTAATAAGAGGAAAATATATAGCAATAGAGGCTCACATCAAGAAACAAGAAAGAACTCAAAGAAACAACCTAATCTCAAAGCTCAAAGATCTAGAAAAAGAACAACAAAAAACCCCCAAAACCAGTAGAAGAAAAGAAATAATAAAAACCAAAGCACAAATAAACGAAATTGAAACTAAAAAAACAGTCCAAAAGATCAATGAAACCAAGAGCTGGTTCTTCGAAAAAATCAATAAAATAGACAATCCCCTAGCCAGGCTCACAAAGGAAAAAAGGGAGAAAATACAAATAAACAGGATCATAAATGAAAGAGGAGAAATCACAACGGACACAGCAGAAATCAAAAAAATAATCAGTAACTACTATGAACAGTTATATGGAAACAAGTTCAACGATCTACAGGAGATGGACAAATTCCTACAACTCTACAATCACCCAAAGCTAGATAAAGAAGAAATAGAACACCTAAACAGACCAATTACAAGCAGCGAAATTGAAATGGTAATCAAAAACCTCCCCAAAAACAAAAGCCCAGGACCTGATGGATTTACAAATGAATTCTACCAAACATTCAGAAATGAAATAGTGCCTATCTTTCACAAACTCTTCCAAAAATTTGAGAAGGAAGGGTTAATACTAAACACGTTCTAAGAAGCCAACATTACACTAATACCAAAACCGAACAAGGACAACACAAAAAAAGAAAACTACAGGCCAATCTCCCTAATGAACACTGATGCAAAAATCCTCAATAAAATTTTAGCTATCAGAATCCAACAATGTATCCATAAGATAATTCACCACGACCAAGTAGGATTCATGCCAGGGACACAAGGATGGTTCAACATCCGAAAATCAATCAATGTTATCCAACACATCAACAAAAAGAAATATAAAATCCATATGATAATATCAGTAGATGCTGAGAAAGCATTCGACAAAGTGCAACACCCATTCATGATAAAAGCCCTTGAAATTCTTGGGATACAAGGAACATACCTCAATATCATAAAGGCCATCTATGACAAGCCAACAGCCAGTATCATTCTCAATGGTGAAAAGCTGAAAGCATTTCCATTAAGATCTAGAACAAGACAAGGATGTCCACTCTCACCACTGCTTTTCAATATAATACTGGAAGTCCTAGCCAGAGCAATAAGACAAGAGAAAGACATACAAGGAATCCAAATAGGAAAAGAAGTCAAACTATCACTATTTGGAGATGATATGATAATATACATAGAGAACCCCAAAAACTCCACAGAAAAACTAATTCAACTCATCAATCAGTTCAGCAAAGTGGCAGGATACAAAATCAACATGCAAAAGTCTGTAGCCTTCCTATACACAAACAATAAATCTGAAGAAGAAGAAATAAAAAAAAAATCATCCCTTTTATTATCGAAACCAAAAAAATCAAATACTTGGGAATAAATCTAACAAAAGAGGTAAAGGGCCTATACAAAGAAAACTATAAAACACTGTTAAAAGAAATAGAAGAAGACACAAAGAAATGGAAAGACATCCCCTGCTCATGGATTGGAAGAATAAACATTATTAAAATGGCCATCCTACCAAAAGCAATATACAGATTCAATGCTATTCCAATAAAAAATTCAATGTCATTCTTCAAAGAAATAGAACAATTATTGATGAAATTCATATGGAATCACCAAAAACCCCGAATAGCCAAAGCTCTCCTGAAAAAAAAAAAAAGAAGGGAATGGAGGCATCACACTCCAGACTTCAACCTATACTACAAAACCATAATCATCAAAACTGCATGGCATTGGAACAAGAACAGACACACAGACCAATGGAATTGAATAGAAAATCCAGAAATAAACCCACAGATTTATGGTCAACTAATCTTTGACAAAGGAGCAAAGACTATGCATTGGAGCAAAGGAAGTTTGTTCAATAAATGGTGCTGGGAAAACTGGGTCGCTACATGCAAAAGAATGAAGCTTGACCACTACCTCACACCATACACAAAAATCAACTCAAAATGGATTAAAGGACTAGACATAAGACCTGAAACTATAAAATACATAGAAGGAAATATAGGCGTAACACTACATGATATGCACATCAAAGACATCTTTACAGACACATCGCCCAAAGCAGTGATAGTGAAGGCAAAGATAAACAGCTGGGACTACATCAAATTAAAGAGCTTTTGCACAGCAAAGAGACAGTAACAAAAACAAAGAGAAACCCCACCAACTGGGAGAACATTTTTGCACACAACACTAATGATAAAGGACTGATCACAAAAATCTACAAAAAGCTGATGAGACTCAACAACAACAAAGAAAATAATCCTGTCAAAAAATGGGCAGAAGAGCTAAAAAGAAACTTCTCTGAAGAGGAAATGCAAATGGCCAACAGGCATATGAAGAAATGTTCAACATCACTTGTCATCATGGAAATGCAAATCAAAACTACCATGAGATACCATCTTACACCAGTGAGAATGGCACATATTAAAAAAACTAGCAACAACAAATGTTGGCGAGGATGTGGAGAAAAAGGAACTCTCCTGCACTGCTGGTGGGAGTGCAAACTGGTCCAACCACTATGGAGAGCTGTGTGGAGGTTTCTTGACCTACTAAACATAGAGCTTCCATATGATCCAGTAATTCCACTCCTAGGTATTTACCCAAAGGACACAGAAACATCAACTCCAAAGAACACCTGCACCCCTATGTTTATAGCAGCACTGTTTACAATAGCTAAGCTTTGTTAACAACCCAAATGCCCAAAAATAGATGACTGGATCAAGAAGATGTGGTACATATACACCAGGGAATATTACTCAGCATTCAAAAAAGATAAACACTTGCAATTTGCAGCAACATGGATGGCGCTGGAAGGGATCATGCTCAGCAAAATAAGCCAGAAAGAAAAAGAAAAATACCGGATGGTCTCACTCATAGCAGGAATCTAGAAAACTTAAATAATGGACCAGGAAAATGAGTAACTATAAAAAGTGAAAATCAAAATCAACAAAAAACTATGAACCAGAGACACTCTATGGGGGGTGGGGGGCAGGGAGGGGAGGGATTGGGGTCAAAAAAAGGGGGTTGCAATTGTATAAGCAATATAAAAATAAAATTTATTATATATATAAAAAAAGAATACTCCTTGGGCTGACATGTCGGGAGCCTGCTGCCCTGCGGGGAGCTGGAGTCTTTGGAGAGCACCTGTTTACTCACATATGGAGTTCCAGGACGTTGGAAGTTCTGCAAACAGAACTTCTTCCCAGAACTGACTCTTGTTCTCTGAGGACGTGCTGGCGTGTGCCTGGTAAACTTGTTTTCGGCAGTAACTTATTAATCTGTATAAGCAAAAACACAAGTGTGTGCTATCTTCTTGTTCCTTTGTTCATGTCTTTAATAAAAGCTTGGGCTGGGAGAGTGGGAGGCAGCGCTGCTCTCGACGGCTCTCCCCAGCCTCCTCCTGCTGCAGCTTCATTTATACTCCGGGTCTCCATTTATGGCAGAGAACTTCATCGTCTGTGCTCTCCAGGGCACTGACAGTTGCCTGGCCTCATCTCCATGTCCCCAGTAAGAAAGGCGGAGACCCTTTTCCCTTGGGGTGGGGGGCCCCGCGGCCGTCAGGAGACCATCTTCATGGCTGCATGGGTGGTGGGGCAGTAGCGCGCCTGGAGCTGGCCCAGCAGGGTCCGGGAGGTGGCCTCGAGGCGCGTGCCCTGGCTCATCTTGTTCCACACGTGCACGGCGTAGGTGGCATGGAGGAGGCGCGGCAGCTCGGCGGGGCTGACATCTTCGAAGTACCTCTGCCAGTCCGGCCAGGGGATGGGGTAGAAGGCCTCGCAGGGCAGCGCGCTGACGCCGCGGCAGGTGGTGTTGTCGTGGCAGATGCTGTTGTCGCCCAGGCTGCGCATGGCGCACCACTTTTTGAAGACGCGCGTGAGCAGCTCCGGGCCCTGGCGGCCCCAGACCCAGCCGTTGTAGTGCGCCACGAAGTCGCGCATGCACAGCGCCAGGAACTCGTGGTGGCGTTCAAAGGCCAGGAAGGCGCCGTTGAGCTCGTCGCGGGACTGCTTGCCCAGCACATTGGTCAGGTTCTGCAGGCTCTTGAGGACGATGAAGTCGGTGTCCAGGTAGACGCCTCCGAACTTCCACAGGAGCGCAAGGCGCGCGGCGTCGGACAGCACCGCCAGCCGGTAGGGCTCCCAGCGCCTCCAGGCCGACGCGTGCCAGGCCGCCAGGGGCGTGCCCTGGAGCAGCTCGGGCAGGTCCAGTGGCCGCAGCCACACGTTGGGGAAGCAGCGTAGCAGCGACAGGCCATGGCGCCGCGGCAGGGAGGCGTCGCCGCCCCGCAGCCCCTGCATCAGCACCTGCAAGCTGGCCTCGGGGTGCGCGCGCGCCGCTGACTCCACCGAGCACAGGAACAGGAAGGTGGGGTCAGTGCGGTCGGAAGTCTCCAGGAAGAAGATGTTGCGGGGAGGGGTGCTGCTGGGGGACGGGGCGGAGGGCTGGAGGCGGGGGCAGGGCACGTCGAAGGGCAGGCTAGAGAGCTGTCTCGGGTTCCTGGGCTCTTCCACAATGTGCCAGTAGATCACGATGGAGATGAAAAACATGAACTTGAAGCTGATGATGAACAGGGTGCAAACCCGCTTCCGCCTGGTGCCCCAGAGCTGCCGGGGCAGACAGTGGGGGGACGTGGACATGGTCTCTTCCCAAGACACCAGGAACCTCCTGTAGGAACTGGCCAATCTGCAAGAGACGGCCACCACATTCAGGCAGGCTGCTGGCCTCCACGACCCAAGAACCCCACCAAGACCAGCCAGAGCCAACAGTGACTGTGGACCCTCCACCCCTGGGTCAGAGTTCTGTGTCCTCCCTCTCCTGTAAGCGGGGGCAGTGGGCCGTGGGCGGAGGTCTGGGCAGGACTCCCCTGTGAGTTTCCCAAGTGGCACCTACAAAGTGCAGTCATCACGGCCCAGGCCAGCCAGGTGCGTGAGAGGCTGTCAGAACCAGGCGGATAGACTGTGGTCCCTGGGCCCACAGTTCCAACCAGGCCTGGGACTTCCCCCAGAGGGCCGGCTGCCTGGCAGCAGGGAGAACTTCCAGCATGGCCCAGGGCTTGGGCCAGCCTAGGCACCGCATGGCCAAGGCGCCAGCATGGCAAGCTCACTGACAGTCAGGGTGGTGTGTTCCAGCTACGTGGGGATGCCTACCCAGTCCAGAAGCCTTGCCCAGGCTGGTTTCCCCAGCCCTTGCCCTGGACTTTGCTTCTCACAGACAAAGGTCTGGAAGGAAGAGAACAGGGAGACTGCCCATGACCCTGTTTTGTCCTTAGGGTGATGCCTACTGGGTCAATAGCCCACAGGTGTCTTAAGAGAATAAGACAGGCTTGGGGCCTGTCCCCTGACTGCCTGGAACACACAAGCGAGCAAAGGGCCGGTGGCCGGGAGAAGGTGCCTTCCGGGGAGGCGCAGCTGTGGGATGTTGAGAGGGGCTTCTCCATAGGGACCCCCCTCCCTGCTGCTCAGCTCAGTGCCTGGCACACAGTAGGCACACAGGGAACGGGCTTCCTCTCATTGACTCACTCAGTAGTCAGAGACATGCATCTAAAGTGCAAGCAAGGCCGTGCCACTCCTCTGCAGACCCCGAGGGCGTGGGGCGCCGGTTCCCAGGTCCTGTGTCCACACACCCCACTTTTCCCCTGGCCTCTTCTCTGCCCCATCTCCCAGCCTCCTCCTCTTTCGCAAATCCACCCCGGCTGCTGTCTCAGGCCTCCACACTGCCCCTGACCGCATG
Organism: Talpa europaea; assembly: GCF_964194135.1. Classification (NCBI taxonomy): domain Eukaryota; kingdom Metazoa; phylum Chordata; class Mammalia; order Eulipotyphla; family Talpidae; genus Talpa; species Talpa europaea. The sequence continues at coordinate 108,282,105 of NC_140068.1, read as the reverse complement.
CCTTCATTCAAAAATCATCTCCCGAAGGAGCAGAGACTGGGGTTCCAGACTGGGGTCTGAGGCAGGGTCATGCTTAGGCACAGAGCTAAGTATAGGTAGGGGCTCCCCAGAAAGAGGGCTGGGATCTGGGTAGCCCCTAAAAAAATCATATTTTTGCTAGGGCCCACTCCAGCTCCCCTAAAATGCCAACCCCCATCTCGTCACAGCCTCCTCTGAGCTCACGCCACAGCAGTGACGCTATGCACCACGTGTCTGGGTGTACACTTCTGGGATTTACTGGGAGCATAACCCCATGAAGACAGGTATCCAGAACAGTGCATGGCTGCGTTCCTGGCCTGTGAGTATGGGGTGAGGTGCGATGACTCAGCACACAAGAGCACCTGCGTGAGGCTACCTGCATGAGGCTACCTGCATGAGGCTCCTGCGTGAAGCTCCTGTGTGAGATAGGAGTGAGGGGTGAAGCAGCGCATCAACGGGTAAATCAACGACTGCGTGAGTCAGTGAACAAGCAAACCATTGAGTGAAAAAGTGAGCTAGTGAATAAGTGAGTGAGGAAACTGGGTGAGTGGGGGTTGGGAGGGGCACAGCTGTGCTGTAACTCTGGGTAGCCCACCCCAGTTTTCCTCTATGGGGAGACACATTATTTTGGCCCTGAGCATTTTTGGATGGTTCTGAGCATTTTGTGTGTGTGTGTGTAGAAGCACTGAAGTACAGGCCAGAGGTGCAGGGGGTGAGAGAACTCACCAGAGACAGAGTGGGGAGCAGAACAGGCAGATCCATTGAAACACACTGTGAGGGGAGCAGCGGGGAGACAAGAGAGGGCTGCTACGCCGTGTGGTTAGCTCCCTGGCCGGGGATTGAACTCGGGCCATAGTGGTGACAGCGCTGACTTAATCCCTAGACCACCAGGGAGGCCCAGTTCTGAGCATTTTTAAACCAAGGTGAAGCACACCCAGGACTGGACACACAGTTGGATGGCCCTGGCTGTGGGCTGGTGCAGGCTGATCTGGCGCAGCCATGGTGCAGGGTGGGGTCTCATGGTGCCGCCAGTGCTTCCGCCTAAGCCGAGGGAGCAGACTTGGGTAGCTCCATGTTTGGTGCTGGAGCCCGAGACCCAGGAATAGAAAGTGTGTATGCAGCCAAGTTGGTCACAGTCCAATACCCCTGTGACCTCAGGCCCAAAGCATGCTCCTGCCCCCTGGGTGGGCCTCACAGCTGCCGTCCAAGCCCTGGCTCTCATCAGAGGCTCGTACCACTGCTGCCTCCCACCCCCCAGTTCTAGCCCCACACCTGGCAGACAGCGCCAGTTAGCCTGTGACTCGGTCACACCCTGCTCTACACGCTTCCGTGTCTCCTGAATCTCAGGAACCCCAGTCCATCACAGGCAGGAAATGAAAGGGGAGAAATTCATGGCTGGTGGAGACAGGGCCCAGGGCCTGACCAAACCTTGCTGGTCCGGCCAGTGGCACCCCACTGGGGAACAGGGCCTCAGGCAGCAGGTGTAGGTGCCGGGAAAAGGCTCCACAACCTGGTGCATGTCACCCCTTCAAAGCCTGCACCCACCTCAGCTTCCACTGTGGGGGAGCTGCACCTCTGACTTTCTGTGGGCCCCCATGTCCAGCCCGGTTTATCCCAGTCCTAGCTGACAACAATCCTAACAACAGTCTCAGTGCTAGTCAGGCCCAGCCTACCCAGAACCCTGCTGCTGGGCTGGGGGCTGGCCTAGTGGCTCCCGGAGGACCAGAGGTAGTCCTTCCGAGCCCCCAGCACAGAGCCCGGGACAGAGGCTAAGTTGGGATTTGGACACAGGCACAAGGGCCTGTGGATGTGTCTCCCAGCACCTCCTCTGGGGCCCCTCCTCTCTGGTCTGGTGACCTCGGGGTCACATATTGCCCTGAACATCCCTGACAAGGCAGTTCATGGGGAATGTGCTGGTGGCCTTTGCTGGGCAGGAAAAAGGGTTCCCAGTGCAGGGGGGTCATGCTCTGTTATGTCTACCAACCTCCCCCCTAGAGCTCACGCCACAGCAGTGACGCTATGCACCGTGTGTCTGGGTATGCACTTCTGGGGTTTACTGGGAGCATAACCCCATGAGGACAGGCATCCAAAACAGTGCGTGGCTGCGTTACCTGGCCTGTGAGTATGGGGTGAGGTGCAATGACTCAGCACGCGAGAACACCTGTGCGAGGCTCCTGCGTGAGGCTACCTACATCCACCCCCTTCCCTTCATAACAGCATCCTGACTCCTTGGGGAACCCCTGTACCCCACAGACCCTACTCTCTAGCTCTGGGGTGGGCATGTGATTCAGTTCTGGCCACTGACCATCACGATGGGGGCATCAGCCAGGCAGATATGCCCCTTCACAGGGGGCTAAGACATGAGCGGGGGTGAGGGGTAGGGGAGAGCCTCCTGAGAGGCAGCGGTCCCGGGGGCTAGCAGGGCCAGGAGATGGGGGGGAAAGAGGCATGGCCATATTGTCTGTACACCCCAAGGAAGCTGCTCCCCAAGCCAGGGGTGAGCACTTGCCTCTGAAGGGCACCAGCACCCCATGCCAGGGAGAGGAAACCCGCAAGGCTTGGAGCTGGGTGACTTGGTGGTGGCATCTTCGTGCTGATGGGGTGGTGGGGCCCGCTGTGCTCTTGCACTTGGCCACAAAGCCCCACTGCAGCCAGGAGGCCCTGGCCCGGCCATGCCATCTGAGTTCACATTGAGCGCCGGGGAGGGTGGGTGGCACTTTTCCAGCCAACGGCAGCTCTTGTTCAATTTTCAGAAAAGTGACTTGTCAGAGGCGGCCAGAGGTGCTGGGGCTGGCGTTTGCTTCTGGCTCTGCCCAAACCTGCTCGCAGCTGGCCGCGTGACCTTGGGCAAGTCATTTTTCTTTTATGGGCCTCAGATTCCTTCTACACAAAGGAAGAGGGTGAGGAGAGGGTGGGAGCAACTGAAAGTTCTGACCTGGAGACACAGGGCAAGGGCTGATCAACTCCTTGATAAGTTCAAACGAGCAGATACCTGAGGCTCAGAGAAGTGTGACTTATCTGAGGAAGGTCACTGGGCCAGAAAGGCAGCTTCCTCCTGACAGCAGTAGATCTGCCACTAATAACCCACATGACCTGCGCCCATGCCTGCATCTTAGCTTCTTCATCCATAAAATTGAGGGGTGGGGGAGCTTTTTGGTCATGAAGTTCAGATGCTGTTCAATATAAAATAAAGTGAATGTCTAGAGCTTTTAAATCCTGCTGGAGGGTTCACTGTCCTGTCCCCTGGCCACCTCCCCACACCCTCCGATCTTTTAGGGCATAAATTATGATTTCTATGCAAGAAGTAAGTGTGACAGTGACCAGCAAGTGGTGATCTTTGTAAGAATGCCTGTTTTTACAATCTGTACTTCCTTCAAAGCCAGAAATCAGGGAGGTAGTGTTTGCTTTTCGGGGGCTACTACAAACAGAAAAGTTGGGGAGACAGACATTTCTTTTACTGTTAGGAATAAGGCAGATTCTCGGGTTGAATCTTTTCTCTTCCACTGATGTCCTAGGGAGCAGCAGGGACAAGCAAAAATAAACCACAAGCTACAGCTTTCGGGAGACCAGGGCCAGGGGACAAATCACACGTAAGCATGGCCCAAAGCCCAGCATGCCAGCAGCTTTGGCAGTGAGGTGGGGAGAATGGGGTGCAGAGCAGCCCAGCAGTGGAATGTCTCAGAAGCAACCCCTTAAAAAGAAGTTGACAGGTTAGAAGGCAGCCAGGTTGGGTTCTGGAAAGCAAAAGAGGTGTGGACAGGGGGAAGAGCCCTTATCAAAGGAATAAGAGAGAGCTTTCAGCAGAGATGCCTCTAGAACTATCCTGGCCTCTCTCCCAATTTCCACCAAAACTTCCTGCTAACTGCTGGTCCAGGAAAATCCAAGTAATTCAAATACAGAAAAAAGCCCTTTCTTTAAAGCACTGAATATACTATGCATGCAAAGATGTTACAAGACAGACAGGGGAAAGGAACACTAATACTCCCTTATATGTGAGGAAAATTCACTACAAAACATTGTCACAAAACAAAACAAAAATTAATCCAAACTACAGCATGAATTGACAAAAAAAAAAAATGGAAATGAAATTCTAGTTGAAGAGCCAAAAGCAGAAATATAAGAATTAGGTTAGAAAGAAACAGATAAAGGGCCTATCTGGTGGCGCAGTGGTTGAGCGCTGGGTTGTGAAGCTGCCCGCAGCCTCTGCAGCGCTGGTTCAATCCCCAGCTGCTCCCCAGCCACCAGAGGAGGGTCCCACATGGCGGGCAGACCTCTCCTGCCGCCTGCTCCTCCCCTCAGCAGTGTACTTCGGTCCCTCTGCCTGTTCTACTCCCCGCTCTGGCTCTGGTGAATTCTCTCACCCTCCTGTTCTTCTGACTGTACCCAGTGCTTGTATAAATAAATAAATCTTAAAAAAAAAAACAGATGTATTTAAAAAAAAAAAGAAAGAAAGGAACAGATAAAGGGCGGGCGGACATGAGGGTGGTGTGTGAAACAGCAAGAACTAAAAAAGACTAAAGCATTTCAGAAGGGAAGGCCAACTTACAAGGAACAGACAAGGAACAGACTCCACCAACAGGAAGAGATTTCAAGAGAAAAGTGAGCACACATTGCTGAAAGAATTAGATCTCAAAGGATTTCAGAAGCAAAAACAGATAACATGTGAAAGAGGTCTTGAAGCAGGGGGGTTCCCCAGGAAAGGGAAAGGTCCAGGTTCCCTGCCGCCCCCCCCTCCCGCCCCCAGGAGGGTGGAGCTGAGCAGGGAGAAGAGGCTGCAGAGGAGACTGGAAAGGAAGGAAGCAGGATGGAACCAGAAGGAGACCTGGAGGAGGCACATGGAGCCAAGAGACAAGTGAAGAAACTGCACTTGCCTTTTGGTCATGGACTGGGTGACACAGATATGGGTGAGACCCATGGGGAGGTGACAATGGAAGCTTTTATATTGGTTTTCATTTTGCTCTTTTCCTCCCAGACTTGTCTGGGTGTTTCTGATCCTTTTCTGTGGGTCCCCACTGAGAGGTGCTTTGGACTTGGGGCAGCTTTCGGGCCTTGCTCTGGGCCAGTCCCCTTTGGGTGGATGGTTACCCATCCCCTGGGGGTGCAAGGGATTCATTAAGACACAACCTATGAAGCTATCCACAACCACTGCAGCACAAGCTGGATCCCAGGCCAGGGAGCTATCCACATGGTGCAGCAGACCTCTCTTGACTCTCCTGCTGCTCCCTGCAGTAGTGTACTTCATTCACTCTGTTCTTCTCCCCACTCTGTCTTGGTGGATCCTCCCACCCCCCAACGCCTCTGGCCTGTACCCCAGTACTTGTATGCATAAATAAATAAATCTTGAAAAAAAAAAACTCCTTTGGGAAAAAAAAAAAAAAGAATATAGTCCCTCCAAAGCCTGCATGAGGGGACAAGGCAGAAGAGGCTGTTCTATTCAGAAATATAAATGGTTACACTCCATTATCTTTGACAAAAGATTTTTAGTTTAGATCCTAAGCAAAAACTAGCTCTGAAAGAGTTATACCTCAAACAGTGATTTTTTTTAAGATTTATTTATTTATTTATATAAGCACTTGGTAGAGTCAGAGGCGCGGAGGGTGAGAGAATCCACCAGAGCCAGAGCGGGGAACAGAACAGGCAGACTGACAAAATAAACTGCTGAGGGGAGCAGCAGGCACAGCAGGAGAGGTCTGTGCGCCATGTGGGACCCTTGCCTGGCAGCCAGGGATCAAGCTGGCACTGCAGAGGCTGCGGGCAGCTTTGCAACCCAGCGCTCAACTACTGCGCCACTGGGGAGGCCCTCAAACAGTGATTTTTAAATGGTTTCAAGTAAAAGAATGGGCAGAAGTATAAAGAAAATTACAAACAAAACAATGCTGGAGTCATAATCTTAACATCAGACAATGAGATTTCAGGCTAAATACCACTAAGTGAGCCAAGGAGAGCTAGTTATCACGCTAAATGGGAGAATTCACAATGGTCCTGCAGCAATTTTCAGGAAGAAGAAACGACAGGGATCCTAATACGGGAGAGGGCGAGGTGATTCTGGGGACTCATTTTATTAGTCAGTCTACCAGATATTCGCAGAAAACTCCAAAAACTAGCCATGGGACCCCAAACTCTGCCACACGAGCTTTTAGAAGTGGCTTTTAAAATATTTAATAACAGGGACCAAAGTGCAGGGTTGGAGAAGGAAATGAAGGCTGTGGTGAGTGAGAAAAGGCAGCTCAATCAACAGGCGCCGCCATTGCCGGCGCCCTGCAGACCAGGCTTCCCCAGGCACAGCAAGACAGAAGACTGACCTGCCTGGAAGAGAGAACAGAGGAGCTTCGACGGCCCCGTGCTGCAGGTACAACAAGACTGGACACCGCAGCACAAACTGTACACAACCCAGAAATCCACCTGGGCCGTGCCCCTCCTGCAAAAAGGAAGGCCACTGGAAAAGGGATTGCCCCCTTCTCCGAAGGGAGGAGGGACCGGTCTCTCAGCTGCCAGCCCGCTTCCTGGACAATGAGTGACAGGGTCCAAGGACGATGTCGGCTAACCAGCTGACGGTCTCCATGACTGAGCCTGGGGTAACCCTGGATGTTGCAGGTAAGAATATTAATTTTCTAAATGTTCAACATCACTTGTAATCAGGGAAATGCAAATCAAAACTACCATGAGATACCATCATACACCAGTGAGAATGGCACATATTATAAAAACTAGCAACAACAAATGTTGGCGAGGTTGTGGAGAAAAAGGAACTCTCCTGCACTGCTGGTGGGAGTGCAAACTGGTCCAACCACTATGGAGAGCTGTGTGGAGATTTCTGGACCTACTAAACATAGAGCTTCCATATGATCCAGCAATTCCACTCCTAGCTATTTACCCAAAGGACACAGAAACATCAATTCCAAAGAGCACCTGCACCCCTATGTTTATAGCAGCACTATTTACAATAGCTAAGCTTTGTTAACAACCCAAATGCCCAAAAATAGATGACTGGATCAAGAAGATGTGGTACATATACACCATGGAATATTACTCACCATTCAAAAAAGATAAACACATGCAATTTGCAGCAACATGGATCGAGCTGGAAGGGATCATGCTCAGCAAAATAAACCAGAAAGAAAAAGAAAAATACCAGATGGTCTCACTCATAGCAGGAATCTAGAAAACTTAAATAAGGGACCAGGAAAAAGAATAACTATAAGAAAGAAAATATCAAAATCAACAAACAACTATGAACAAGAGACACTCTATGGGGGGGTGGGGGGCGGGGAAAGGAGGGATTGGGGTCAAAATAAGGGGGTTGTAATTGTATGGGGGAATATAAAAATAAAATTTAAATTAAAAAAAGAATATTAATTTTCTGACTGATATAGGAGCCACTTACTCTGTACTCACCCAGCATTCTGGACCTCCCTTCCCTTCCTCACAAAATATAGTAGGAGTAGATGGAAAACCACAAAAATATCCATCCACCCAACCTCTACCCTGTTCTTATTCCAACTCTATATTCTCTCATTCCTTCTGTTCCAGGGCAGCCTTGATACAAAACGGGGTGCCTGACTGTGGGTCCTCACCCGCACGCTTAAAGGGACTTATTAATACTCTACTGCAGGCACACACGAAAGGTTAATAAAAGGGAAGGGCAAATGAGGAAATGTACAACTCAGGAGAAAAGTGGGACATAAAGTCTTAAATGCGTCCTACCAGATCTGCCGACCTAGAATCCCAAATGGCACTCTCAGAGCTGGCCACGAGCCACCAGCTGTGAAGCCAGGAGGCGAGCAAGAGAGAGACCCTGTTTGGTTTTATACCAACCTGGCTGCTTAACCCCACCCTCAGGTCCCAGCCACCTTCCCTTTGGTGGTGACGGGATTTGTCTTTCCCAATGTCCTGATGGCTTTGGTCTGCAGTGGGGGTGGAGTCCACAAAGCCTGTATGGAATTTGCTCAGGACATCCTTTCCCCCTAACACTTCCTTATTACCCCACCTGCCCAACTCCCTTATCAGGGAGGGATTTTTAAAAAAATTTGTTTATTTATACGAGCACTGGGTATAGTCAGAAGCGCGGGAGGGTGAGAGAATTCACCAGAGCCAGAGCAGGGAGCAGAGCAGGCAGAAGGACCGAAGTACACTGCTGAGGGGAGCAGCGGGCGGCAGGAGAGGTCTGCGCGCCATGTGGGACCCTCCCCAGTGGCAGGGGATCGAACCTGTGCTGCAGAGGCTGTGGGCAGCTTTGCAGCCCAGCACTCTACCTCCGTGCCACCGGGGGAGGCCCTTTCAAGGATAGATTTAATGATGAGGCTGGGCACACAGTTTTCCTCCATGGAGATGCCGGCCCTCGCCAGCCTTTTTGCCCGAGCCACCGTCGAATCAGATCAGATTTGTCCCACACCCAGAGAAAAGAGGAAAAAAATAGATCCCTTGGTTTGGGATCAAAGGTACCTGGAAATGCTATAAATGCAATTCCAGTAAAAATCCAACTTAAAAACCCTGAATCTTAGGGGCCTCCCCTCGTGGAGCAGCGGTTGAGTGCTGGGTTGCGAGTATGCCCGCAGTCTCTGCAGCGCCAGTTCGATACCAGGCTGCCGGCAAGGGTCCCACACACACACACAAAAAAAACCCCTGAAACTTACCCAAACAGGAAACAACACCCTACCAAACCTGACGCTCGCTGAGGACTCCGGCCTCGCACTGCTCAGTTCCTGAAGCACGGCCTGGGACAGCCTGCTGGTCTCCCGCGTGGCCTGCGAAAGTCTGCCAGTCTCTGTGCAACGCTCCCATACTGCCTGGAAAAGAAATTTAATGGTGAGTACCGATTGGTGCGGGACCTGCGCCTTCTAAATAAGGCCGTGGTTCCCCGGCACCCTCTAGTCCCAAATCCGTACACTCTTCCCACTCAGATCCTTGGGCACACCAAGTGGTTTACTGTCCTTGATTTAAAACATGCATTCTTCTGCATCCCCTCCACCTGGAGTCACAGAACCTTCTTGCCTTCGAGTGGAAGGCTCCTGACACAAACCTTTCTCGCCAAATACTTGGACTGTTCTTCCCCAGGGGTTCAGGGACAGTCCCCATCTTCTTGGAAATGCCTTGGGAAGGGGCTTGAGAGACTTAACTCTCTCAGGGGGAGCTGTCATCCAACAGCTGTGGATGACCTCCTTTCCTGCAGTCCTTCCAAAGGAGCTTCCAAAGGAGCTTTAGGTCCTTACTAAATTTCCTAGGACAGAGAGGATACCAACTGTCTCGGTCAAAAGCTCAGATTTCCTCCGAAAAGTTTAAATATCTGTCCCATGAGAGAAAGGATGTCATCCTCAACCTCAGCCCTCCAGCTACTCAGAAACAGCTGAGGACTTTTCTGGGAATGGCGGGTTTCTGTAGACTTTGGATACTCAACTTTGGAGTCCTAGTGCCGCCATCCCTGGGATCCAGGGGAAACTGGTGCTAGGTCCCCCCATATCCTCAGGTGCTCAAGCTCCTTATAAAATGGCATGGCATTTGCATCTGACTTACACACATCCTTCCCTGCATTTTAAATCACCTCAGGTTACTCATAACACTGAATGTAAAATCCCAAAAGTTGGCAACACACTCTCCTGAACAGACTGGGTGGGCAAGCCGTGCCCCGGGCCGACAGCAGCGTGCCCTGCTGAGGCAGAGGGCATGGGAATGGCCCCTGTGAAAATCACACACCATCACCTTCCCTCCATGCAGGCCCCCCACCCCGAAATGTGCCCTATAGAGAGGTGACACTTGCACAGGGGACAGATTTGTTTGCCATGGCAAAGACGAGACACTAAGACACTACTCAAGGTCCTTTTTTTTAAAGATTTATTTTATTTATTTATGCATACAAGAGCTGGGGTATAGGCCAGACGTGTGGGGGTGGGGTATTCACCAGAGACAAAGTGGGGAGCAGAACAGGCAGATCTACTGAAATACACTGCTGAGGGGAGCAGTGGGCGAGCCAGGAGAGGTCTGCTGCACCTTGTGGGTAGCTCCCTGGCTGGGGATCAAACTCGTGCTGCAGTGGCTGTAGATAAGTCCACAGTGCTGAGACTTTAACCCCTTGCACCACCAGGGAGGCCCTACCCAAAGTCCTTCTGGAAGGGACTGATAAAATACACAAGGCACACCAATACCACAGAGAACAAGTCAGGACCCACAAGGCAGGGGCTGAGGCTGCTCTACCCATTGTTCCATCCTACCACCTGGCCAGCCCAGCGCTAGCACACAGCAGGTGCATGTGGCAGAGGGGATGAGTAAATGACCCCTAAACTGCCCACGAGCTGGGTGCAAGGAGGTGCCGAGCTGAGGCATTTACTCAAAGCTAACTAGAAGAACATTCCTCTGCTGTCCCACATCCTCCTTTTTCTGAACTATATAAAAGATCAGAAATACTTGGCAGTGAAAGAGAAGGCTAGCCCACCCCACCTCCCACAAGGAGCACAGACTGTCATATGAAAATCTGGGTTGGGTGGGAGCTGGCCTGCCACGTCCACGGGCAGCGTGCCCTGGCTCGTCTGGGCTGCCAGGGACAACAGCTATTTCCATAGCACTCGCTTTGCATTCACTGTTAGGAGTAACCTGAGGTGATTTAAAATACAGGGGAGGATGTGTGTAAGTCAGATGCAAGTGCTATGCCATTTTATAAGGGGCTTGAGCACCTGAGGATTTGGGGGGACCTAGACCCTGTTTCCCCTGGATCCCAGGGGGGTCTGCACTGGGTATTCTTCTGAATGGTCTTTGCTAACTGGATATTGCCCGAACAAGGGACCAACCCAATTCTCATCCAATTTCTTCATCTGTGATATAAAGAGTGTGTAAAAGACAAGCCCTAAGGAGCCTTCTAGAAAGATTTTCTAATGTGGTCTCTGGATCCAGATCTGGTCCATTCCATCAGAGGCAGCTTTCCAAAGGCAGTCTCAGTCAAAAGCTGGAACTTCAGAGGCAACACTCAAAGTTGTGAAGACAGAGCTCAGTCCTGCAGTCAGACCCCTGACCTGTCCTTTGGTGCCAGGCTGCCTCCTGTCTCTGCCTGGGGACCTTTCGTCCCAGCACGTCCATGACTTCCTAGTTCCCTCGACCCCACCAGGTAATCACACCACACATTTCCAGGCTGCACAGCTTTCAGACCAGCAAGCTGACCTCTACTGACTGCTGCAGCCACCAAACTCTGGGGATTTCTACCTTCTGCAATATGCTCATTCTCTTCCTGAATGTTTCTCATCCTCCCTGCCCAGGAACAGCCTAATTATGTGCAGGAAGAGCCACCAAAGACTCTCCATGTGCCAGGAGCCCTGCCAAGAACTCTATTCTTTACTAGACATCATGCTCACGTCACCATGAGGGCCCCAAGCTCAGCCGCAGAAAGGAGAGGTGGGCCTCCTAGCTTGTGTAGGCAGACAGTGTGGGAGGTGGGACTTGCACCCTGGCCTGGCTAGGTCTGCCCCCAAGTCTCAGACCCTCTTCCTCCCTGAGTCTCTCCAGACTTAGGTGAGCAGAGCAGCCAACTCCAGGAAGCCACCTGGATTTCAGCATAGTCCTCACTGTGGTCCATCAGTGGGGTCCCCGTGCTCGTACACAGTAGGAGCTTGTGGCTACTTGCCGAATGGGAGGGCATGAGCAACACTTACCCCAAACTGTAGGCCATACCCACAGACTAATGCTCCAGTGAGTCCTCTTGGGAATGACCAGGTGACTGTCTTGGGAGTGAGCTGGGAGCCAGATGCTGCCCACCCTGCTTTCACTGTCAGTGACATTGAATTAGGGAGGGCTTGGCACCAGCAGGCACGCCACGGCATGGGGGGGCATAAGGAAAGCCTCACCGATGATGCCTTTGACAATGATGCTCAAGACTCGGAAGGGTGGCCATCGCCTCGCCAGCCCAGCTCAGCCCCACCAGGCCCTGAGAATCCCGCTTCTGCCACATGGGGTTTCCTTTCCTAAAATGTCCCTCGACGTCCCCAATGCCCCGCAGCTTCCTAACTATAGTATGGATGCAGAGTGGGCATTTGCCAAAAACTCTCCAACACGCTGCAGGTCTTCCCGCAGTAGGGGCCCTAATGCCAGCAGTAAGGGCTAGTGTTACTGAGCTGTCTTCATGCCTGTGCGTGTTGTCTCTGTAGCTCCAGGACACACACAGGAACATGAGCCAGTGCTGGGGCCCACCTGCTCCAAGGGGGGCACCTGTCATCCCTACAGGGACGCCTGCTACTCATCTCAAAGTCATACCGGCCCTGGGACACGCCAGTTGCTGTGGACAGAGGGTACCTGCTGGCCTTCTGGTGTATTCTCTCTGATCCTTTTCTGTTGCCTCCACTCACAGGGAGCCATGGAGATACCGTCACTTCCAGGAGACTCACAAAAGCAGATCCTGTTACATGGGCGGTTCCACCCCTTGTTTATTTTTCACTTAAAAAATAGTTGTGGCCTGTATTCTATCCAGCGGGTGCCGGTGGCCACACAACTACACACATTTTCTAAAGCTGCTGTAGCTATCTGCGCAGGGTGTGTGAAACACACCAGCACAAAGCTTCTTTTGTATTCCTTTGATGCAGGTTTCCTGGCCCCTGGGGATCTCTCCCCAGGGCGGCTCCAGCTGTCCGCTCTGCTCGCCCCTCTCCCATCCTGACCAGAGGAGACGTGGTTCTGTGTCCATGCCAACGCCCCACCTCAGCGCCTAGCCCCATTATTTCCCTGGTCTGTTTGCTGGATGTGAGCCTCTGGGGCCAAGGGAGATGCAATTTAAGGTTTTATTTTTTTCCCCGCTTTTATTTTTTTTATTTATATATATATTTTACACCATTGTTCATTTTTCAAGAATGTTTGCTTTCCCCCATCCCCCCAGGTGTAGTCCCCATAGAATTTCCTTCACCAATTCACCAGCAGGCATATGAAAAAATGTTCAACATCCCTTATAATCAGGGAAATGCAAATCAAAACCTGTAGGGGACAGGAATGACACAGGGCAGGTTTTCTGATCCAGCAGACCAGGTAAAGGAGGTGTCCTGGAGCCCTCAGTGGCTTCTCAGGCTTTTATCGGCTTTTACTGGGCACATGGCAGGTAGGCTGGCAGGCCTCCCAGCCCCCAGCAAGTCTTCACTCTTTCTGGGCTCTCTGGTGATCTCTGCTGCTCTCGTGGTTCTGTTTCTCTCGGCTTTTTTGTTCTGCTTCTTTTCTTCTCAGTTTCTTTTTTTTTTTTTTTTAACAGTATTTTTTTTTTTTTAAGATTTATTTATGTGTGCAAGCACTGGGCACAGTGAGAAGCATGGGAGGGTGAGAGAACTCACCAGAGCCAGAGCAGGGAGCAGAGCAGGCAGAAGGACCAAAGTACACTGCTGAGGGGAGCAGTGGGCGGCAGGAGAGGTCTGTGCGCCATGTGGGACCCTCCTCTGGTGCCCGGGGAGCAGCCGGGGATCGAACTGGTGCTGCAGAGGCTGCAGTCAGCCCAGCACTCAACCGCTGTGCCACCAGGGAGGCCCGTTTATTTTTTTACAGATTAATTTATGCATACAAGAACTGGCGTGCAGGCCAGAGGTGCGGGGGTGAGAGGATTCCCCAGAGACAGAGTGGGGAGCAGAACAGGCAGACTGACTGAAACACACTGCTGAGGGGAGCAGCGGGGAGACAGGAGAGGTCTGCTGCGCCATGTGGGTCACCTCCCTGGCCGGGGATCGAACTTGTGCCTCAGTGGCTGGCGATGGCTTGATAGCGTTATCTTTAACCCCTGCGCCACCAGGGAGGCCCCAGGAATTTCTGTTTATTAAGAGAGAAGATGGGGAACCCGTAGAGTGAAGAAGACAATTGCAACGTCAGTCCACCGTGGAGGTGTCTGGGATACGGGCATGCCTGCGGGTGGACATGACGAAGAGAGTTGACACGGGGCGGATGGCTGCACAGAAGAGGGTCTGGAGGTGGTGGGCAGGGGCCGCTGGGAAACGAGCCAGAGCTGGCACCTTCCCTGGCGCCACCCACCATCAGCAGGCTGACCACAGGCCCTGCACCACGCTGGTGAGAAAGTGGAGCCAAGTTGGGGTTTCCCAGGGGGACCCCGCAGCGGCGGCCTGGGCAGTGTCTGTTCAGTTCTAGTTTCTGGCCCATTCTCCAGCTGGTCTGCCCACTCCTCCCAGACCCCAGTTCGCATCCTCAGGGTGTTTGGGTGAAACTGAACTCAGAAGCTGGGAACACATCCCCGCAGTGGCCTGCAGTGCGGGCCTCCGGTCCTGGGGTGTCTCGGTGAGCAGAGCCCAAAGCCTCTCTCGGGGTGTTTGTTGGGAGAGCTCCTTGTAGGTCAGCTGGGACCCTCTGAGCAGCGGGCGTGGGTGCCCCTCGGCCTGTAACCACGGTGAGGAGGAGCCGGGATGGGCGCTGTTCCCGAAGCACATGCCCCCACCTCTGCCCCTCCTGGACAGCCGGGTGCTAGCTCCTCCTCAAACACCGTCAGGTGGAAGCAGCGGCAGCAGCAGGTGCTTAAAGATGGCCTGGCTGCTGGGAAGGGGGGCTTTGCCTGACACCTCCTCAGCTGTGCTGCTGTTGGTAAAATGGAGTCGCAGCGGGAAGAGGTTGGGTGTCTGCACCTGGCTTCCCTCTTGCAGAGTCCTCATGGCGGAACGCGACACCATAGTAACAGAGCAAATGCAAATTCACCCAGGGAAGCCCGAACTGGCAAACACAGGCAAATGTACCTGCTGGGGGCTGGAGGTGGGTGCCTGGCGCACCTGGCCTGGCCTTTGAGGCCCTAGAGCTACAGAGGAGTCAGCGTCCGTTGCGTCCCATCACGACCACGCCTGGCAAGATGGTGAGGATCAGGGGGCGCAGGCCTTGTTCTTTGTACCATCAGATCTCTGGGGACCCCCAGAGAAACCAAAAGGGACATGCCGGGCCCGGCGTGGAGAAACCTGCGTCTGGCTGGGGAAGGAAAGACGCAAGGCCTCACCTCCGTGTGCGAGGTGGAGACTGGGGCGCCCCGTTCCCAGCTCTCCCCGCTACTAGCGGTGCCGCTGCTGGGCCTCAGGGTTCTCCCCGCCTGCGGGTAAAGCCGAGGATGTTTTACAGGTGCCAGAGCTGACCTTGGCAATGTCCGACCTGGGGAGCAGGCGTGTGTTTCTCCCCCATCACCCTATTCTGCTGCCCTGAACCCCCCTCTCCTAGGAACACCACACCCATTGCGTGGGGTGACAGAAGCTCTAGTTCTTGCTTGACACCCTCTCAGGCTGCTTGGTTGTTGCGGACGGCTCCTGCCTGCACAAAGCCCATCAGGCCCCTTCTGGAGCTTTATTTAAGCTGGAGCAGGTGGGGTTGGGGCGGAGGGGAGGAGAGGCAAGCCCAGGGCTGCTGGGGGTCTCTCTCCGGCCTGCGCCTCCATCTCCTCTCCTACTCCCATGGCCAGGGTGGTGCTTTTTGCTGGGCCTGGCCATGGGGTTTTGGAAATCCAGCCAGAGTGAAGTAGAGTCAGGGGCGCATTTGGTTTGGGGGGAGTGGAAACATGTCTTGGTTCACACTTGCCACAGGTGCCCCCAAACACAGACACCCAGGTAACATCCTGTGGCACTATAGTGGAATCCCCCAGGATGCCGGAGGCCCAGATGCAAACGGCTGGTCCTGGTTCCACTGCCTTCCAGGTGCCTGTCCTAGGACATTGCCCTGTACCTCAGTTTCCCCATTTATAAGGGCAGAGGGGATGTGCGCTGCACATGGTTGCTGTGGGGGTGACATGAGCAGGCATCGCGGGGCCCGGCCCTCTCTGTGAGGTCTGGTCAGTAAATGCAGACACGCAGGTGTCTTGCTCACTGCTCACTCCCAAGGCCAGTGCCGGCATGGCTGGGACACTCGCGCCCCTCCTGGCCACCAGGTCCTTCCTCCTGGGCCTCTGCAGGCCTCCCTGAGCCTCTCCTCCCGCACCTCTAGCTGCAGCTCAGGGTGGGCCTGTGACCGTTTCTGGCCATTAAGGTGTAGGGGGGAGGCAGACAGGGGGCATCCAACCCATTTGTCCTTCCCTTTCTGCCTGAAACGCACACTCAATGGCTGGAGCGAGGCAGCCGTGTTGAGCTCATGGGGTGAAGGACACACCAGGAGGTTAGCAGAGAAATGAGTGGCTGCCAGGCCCTGGCCAGTGGTCATGCCACTCTACCCCTAGGCTGCTCACTAGGGTCATGCTTTGAGGAAAGGAAAACAAGCCTATTTGAATGCGGACACTGTTTGGGGGTTCCTACTAATAGCAGCCACACGCAAACTCCGGTTTTGAAAGCCATTTCTGTCTAGCCTGAGGGCTCCTAGCCCCACCCGGTCCCTAAGCTCCAGACTCACAGAGCCAGCCTGGGAATCCAACTGCATCTCGGATGAGCACACCCCAAACCAAACTCTCCGTTGCCTCCCCGAGAGCCCACAACCCCTCATCGGGCCCCTTCCCAGCTGCCAGAGTCCCCATCCCTGACTTGCTCTCACACTCCATTGTAAAGCCTCAGCAAAGCCCAGCTCTGCCTTTTCCCCAGTTAAATCCTAAAGCCATATCCCCAGGCCTTGACTGCACAGCGACCTCCTCGCAGTCTTCCCACGCCCGCCCGTGCCCACACATTCTCAGCATTGCCAGTTAAAGGTCAGGTCGTGCTGCTGCGCTCAGAAGATCCTGGGGCATCTCATTTTGTGCAAAATAAAATGGCAAAGACCCCACAGTGACTGGCCAGCACCATCTCTGACCCCAGCTGACCCTGCTTGTTGCTCTGGCCTTCCCAGGGCTCCTTGCATGCCTCAGGGCCTTTGCACTTGCAGCCCCTCTCCTCGTTACTCCTTCACGTCAACTGAGTCTGCTCAAATGTCACCACCAGAGCTGCCTTCCCTAGCCCCCATATAAAGTGCCCCGTCTCTCTTTGTCCCCTCCATTTGTCCTCTCCCCTCATCCTTTCCTGGCATCTGGCATGTATCCATTGGCCTCCCCGGATGCCCGGGAAAGGAGGCATTTCTGTGGGGCTCCGAGCGGGACGTGGGAGGGTCCTGGCCAGCGGGGAGACAGAGCCAGCCCCGCTGCCCATCTCTCCCTCCACCCTCCTCCCCTCTAGCCCTGAGTCCTCACCTTTTATCAGAAAGGGTAGCCCAACTCTGCTGGACTTTCTGGAGGATTTCCTCTCCCTCTGCAGAGCGACTGGTCTTTCAGGTTGTGTGGCCTCTGCCTCCCTGGGGCCTGGGGACACCTCCTGTGCTCACTGGCCTGTGGCCTTTTCTGTGAACCCCTTCTCAAGGTACCCCCCAGACCGGCCCCTGAAGAGCTCCCTACACCCCGTCCCCCACACCAGCTACCCATGTGTGTGACTTAGGGCTGTTAATCTGCCCTTGACTACAGGGGGCCTCACAGCCAAGAACCTTGAAGGGCAGAGGGAAGCCATCCCCCCTCAGTGTGCCCACGCCCTGGCCCCAGCGGGAGCAGGTGAGGTAACCGAGCACACAGGCGGGACCGGCCCCAGAGGACGGGAGTCCTTTTGCAGGGGGAGCGACACCCCATGTCTGGCTCCTTCTGGGGAAGACCATGTGAGGAAGGACACAGAGGAGAGGGCAGCCTGCCTGCCCCGCGCAGGAGGGCAGCCTCTCCAGAAACCAGCCCTGCAGCCTCTTCGCCCTGGTCTCTGGCCGGAGCAGGAAGAGGGCGCTCTTTTCTGCATGGGGGTGTCCCCAGCGCTCAGAGCTTGAGACTCACATGCTCGCTTGCACATGCACACCCTCATTTCAGCAGGTACCCCACCCCGGGAACACCCGGGCCCCCTGCATCTGGAAGGGAGAGCAGGTGGGGAGAGGCCGGCCCAGCCCCACACGGCACCAGCAGGAAGACAGGACATCTGCTATAACTCTTTATTCCGTTTAGAAGGCTACAAATTTTAGGTTTTAAGAAAGATTCACAAAATATTCAGCTGAATCCACATCTCTGGTTCAAATTTCAAATATATTTTACTGTGCTGAACAATATATGCTAATGCTGTCTAAAACACAGCCAAATTATTTTTCTTTATTCATTTACACATATTCTGTAATTTTTGCAAACCCAAGATTAAGATAAAAAATATTAACAAAACTACTCAGTGATATTTTCCCCTACAGTGAGGCATTCTCTGTGGGTGTACCTGCTTACCTTTCTCTTTTTAACTCTGCATACCATGCCAATTTATAAGCACGCCCAGGGGGTCTCCTCTTACATTTTTCTAAAGTTCAAACAGCAACACCGTGTCAGAAGAGAAAATTAATTCCCGTGGCTGTGCTGAAGCTTAGTTGTGTTAAGAAGCACTCACTGAAAATTATTTATAGACCATACAAAATAAACAATTTACAAAGAGACAGACGACTGGAAACATTATTTTGAAATCACCTTAATATGTGAAACACAGGTGAAGCAGTTTGTCGCACCTGACAAGGTCATTTTCAGTCTTTTTTTTTTTTTATAGAGGCATGTTTTATTTATTTATGCATTTTTATTTATTTATTTGTTTGTTTTGTTTATACATGCACTGGGTACAGTCAGAAGCGCGGGAGGGTGAGAGAATTCACCAGAGCCAGAGCGGGGAGCAGAGCAGGCAGAAGGACCGAAGTGCACTGCTGAGGGGAGCAGCGGGCGGCAGGAGAGGTCTGCGCCATGTGGGACCCTCCTCTGGTGGCCGGGGAACAGCCAGGGATCGAACCAGCACCGCAGAGGCCGCGGGCAGCTTCACAACCCAGCGCTCAACCGCTGCGCCACCGGGGAGGCCCACTGTCTTTTGTTTTTATTCTGGGCTCCCTCTTCTGAAGGCTGCCTGCACTGCAGGTCTCCTGACTCCAGCCCGGTTGGCAGTGGGCACTGGGGCCGCTGGGCCATGGTCACAGGCGGCACGTGGGGCTCCTGGTGCAGGGAGAGCGGAGGGAGGGGTCTCCAGCTACTTGGGGTTAGAGCTAAAGGTTCCAAGATGAAAGCAGGGGCAGGCTCGGGCAGGTGGGAGCGCATGCTCAGGTGACACCAGACTTACCATCAGCTCTGCATCGGAACAGGGTTTCTCAAAGACAATATTAGATCAAGTGCGTGTAGGATGTGAAAAGTAGCAAAACGATCCGCCTAAGTGGCTCCTTCTGTGGCGGCCTGGCCAGCCCTGGCCCGAGGAAGGAAGCTCCTGCAAGGGGCTCGGTCGGCCCAGGAGCCATAGCGGTCCTGGAGGGAGAGCACAGGCGTTTGCACCTCTCATGGAGGTTGACAGGGACTCTGGTGGGCCCCTGGGCTGGGGGCAGGGGGAGGGGCAGTGAGGCCAGGAATTCTGAGCCCTGGGCAGGGGGTGGGGGCGGGCAGGCACCTCCAAGGAGCAGGGCATATGCTGGGAGTCTGAACCCTGAAATTCTGGCCAGCGGAGGGGTCCCGCAGAAGTGACTTAACCTCTCTGTGCCTGTGTCTCTACCTATGAAATGGGGGTGACCATCTGTCAAACAGGGGTATCCCCGGGGGGAGGAATGATGTGAGTACAGCTGGCCAGAGGGACAGCAAAATGCGCAGGGCCCAAGGCCCCTCCACCCGAGGGGTATCCCACCTTCCTATCCTGGGGATCCCATTGGAGGTACCAGGGCCCCCCTCCATCAGGCCGTACATCCTCTAACTCCCTCCCAAACAGCCCGAAGAGCAACAGGGAACAAGCCTGCGGCACAGCCGACCAGCACCCCCCACCCCCCCACAGGCATTTGCACCCCCTCGCTGGGCTAGGGTCGCCAGCAACAGGCCAGCTGAACAAATGGCATTATGTTCACTCCACAGAGTGGCTTCTGAAGGAATTTTAATTACATGGAAATGCTCGCAACAAAACGTGGTGGAGAAAAACGGGACAAAGCCGGCCACACAACAGTCCCTTCTCACTTCAAAAAGATGTGCTCAGAAAATGATGCCCAGAAACCCAGCCCGAAACCCAACCCTGAAGAGGCTGAGCGCTGGCCCCGGTGGGGTTACAGGTCACTGCACATTCTTTCTTAATTTCCCTGTACAGAGCAGGAGAAAGGGGGGGGCAGCCCCGGCACTTCCTGTGCCCGTTCCCCTCAAGCCAGGAATCTGAAAACTGGCCGGAGGGAATGCCCACACTTGGTTTCCAGAATGCCGCAGGCCACGCTGCAGCGAACACAGACATCAGTGACAGGAAATCTAATTTTCCGGCCACTGAAGCCTGGTCCAGACCTGACTTCGGAGACTTGGCCCCGCGCCGCGCTCTGCCCAGCCCCACTGACCTGGATGGAAGTCATGACCCCGTTGGCAAAGACGGAGAGCTTCCTGGCCACGGTGCACACGCCCTGCTTCAGCTGGGCCATGTCTGGCGCGGCGGGCAGCACGCTCCTCAGGGTGTAGTTTCCTGCTCAGAGCAGACGCTGGAGATGGCCCAGGCGCCCCGGGCTGGGGACCTTGAGCCTCTGGGACGCCTCCCTCCGGGAGCTCACAGGTTTAGGGGGAAGAGGGGGGCTGGGCGCTGTCTCCGTGAACCAGCTGCAAGACCCACCCCAGGGCAGCCAGGCCCTGGGGCTTCAGGCCAGCAGCGTGTGCGCCTCCGAGAGGCAGCCTCAATCTCTGGGCTATTCCCTCCAGGGGGTGACCCCAGACCAGAGAGGCGCGGCCTTGAGCGCAGCTGCCCATGTTCCCTTCTGCAGACGCCCTGGCCCTTCTCTGGATGCCGTGACCAGGCCTGGCCGATGAGAGCCTTTCTGGGGTCCTCGGCCTCAGAGAGGAGCGGTGCTGGCTGTGGGGTGACGGGGGTAAGGCACGGCCACCCTCCCGTTTGCTCCTGGGGGGAGCGGCCCCAGCACAGCGGGCCCTGAGGCGACACTGTCTCCCCCAGCTGCCTTTCGGTGGGATGTCGAGGGGGAAGAAATCCCAGAAACGAAACTACCAGGCCCTGGTTCTGTTACACACCCGTTCACACACAGCCCAGCACCCCAGAGGGGCCGCATGGGTGAGCCAGCCCGGCGCCACTTTCTGCCTGACCTGCAGCCCAGGTCATGGCTGGGCCCCACGGCCAGAGCCCATCCGCCCTTTCCCGCTGAGCCAGTGACCGCATCCCATCACTCATGTCTTGGCCGCCCCGATGCAAACATCAACACACTTATCCCAGCCCGGGGAAGCTGGCAGCGTGGCCACACCTCACGGGCCCCCGGAGCTGCCAGGCGGGGCTTGGGGTTAACTTTTGTAATAGGTCTTGCAGCTGTAATAAGTGCTTGTGGGGGGATGCGAGTAAGCCAAGCAGCCCTTTGGGGAGCCAAGCCTAGCTGCCCCGCAGGCCCACACGCACCTGGACACCACTGTGCCCGGAAGCACGAGCCCCAGGCCCCTCTCCCAGGATGAACTGGGCTGGTGCACGCCGGCCCCAACCCCGCACGCCAGGCAGGGTCCTCCGCTCCTCAGCCCCGCTGACCTCAAAGCCTTGGAGGCCTTCCCCTGTCTGAGCAGAGGGCCACCCCATGGCAGCGGCGGATGAGGGTCCCAGCTCAGCAGGTGGAGCCTGACTGCAGAGCCTGAGTGCCCCAAAGCCTCCTCCAGACTCGATGCGACTCTGAGGGCCCCCAGGGCGGCGGGCTGGGCTGACCACCGTGGGTCACAGATGCTGTCTTGGTCACACAATGGGCTCAGGAAACAGCAGTGCAGGCGCTTCCTCAGGAAGGGGCTCTTGGGCCCGTGGACTCGTCCGGCCCCGCTCTCTGCTCTCAGTCCCTGACACCTGCCGCAGGCCGGCTGGGCCCAGCCCTGCTCCCCCAAGGACAATGCGCAGTGAGGGCAGAAGGTACGTGGGGTCTGCCAAGGGGCCTGTGGGCAGCCTAGGCTGGACGGTGGGACCCTGGGCATATGGGGCTGTGTCCTGAGGAGGCCACTGACCCGCTGGCCGTGGGGACTAGGAAGGACATGAACTAGGGGACACCCAGGTTTCCAGCTAGAGCAGCCAGCTAGGTGGGGGCTCTCCCTGGCTTGTGGAGCTGGAGGGGACACACCAGGCTGTGTGCCTGTCACACCAGGCCATGCCACTGTGGGCGGAAGGAAGAGGACTAGCTGTGGAGACAGAACCCTGCTGCACAGCTCCCGCGTTACCATCCATTCGTTCACCCGAGTGAGGGCTCCCTCGCCAGGCCTGCGGACACTAGGGGTAGCGGGTGAGGAGGGAGAGGCCCTGGGGGGCCAGGGGTAGTCAGACCAGTGGTAAAGGGGACAGGAGCCACAGCCCTGAGGGTGGATGACTTGGTGACGGGGCCATGCCCGAAGCCAAGGGCGGGATTTGAAACAAAGGATGACTAGACTGGCCTCTGGGGGGACGTGGGAGGACGCCAAGCCCAGAGGCAGGAGGGGAGGCCCAGGCAGGGCTGTGGCTGTGGCCAGGGGCACAGAGAGGCTGGCCTGGGCGGGACCGCGGGGCCGCACACTGAAGGTGCCCAGTACGGCTCCCGGCACTTCATCCAAACAACGAATTTTCAGTAGACCATCGTGTACTAATCTCCCTGAAATGAAAACAAGTCAAGAGAAAATGAACTGAGAGGGCAGGGCCGACGAGCCAGATGCGGAAGCAAGGCCGGCCCAGCGGACACTGAGGGCTACAGAGGGACCCGGCTGGTGGCATGGAGCCTGGGCCACAGCGCCCCCCAGCCTCGGTGCGGGACAGACACACCCGCAAATCACCAGCAGCTCCTGGCCAGGCCGAGGTCAGAGCTTCTGAGGCTCGTGGGCCCCAAAGTCCCCACTGCTGGACTCTGGGTCAGAGCAAGAAGGAAAGAAGAGACTGGCCAAGGTCTCGGGAGCCCGAGGTCCAGCAACACGAGCGAACAAGAAGCCACAGAAGGCACTCGGGGCTCGGGTGGGCACTTGTGGGGCTGAAGGCCGGCGGCCGCAGCACCTCACTCTGGGTGGGCAGGCTCAGACGGAACAGCAAGGGGCCCGTGGGACTCGACCAAGAGGCCTGGCACAGCTGCCACCAGCACCTCGGTCAGTGGTTTCCATCACTGAGGTCGCGCTCCCGCGCGCCGTTACCACTTATCAAGTGGCTGTTATGGATCAAAGGAGTTACAGACCCTGGGGCCTCCACGCCGGGTTAAATCTTCAGACCTTACACGCCCGGCACGCTCATGCCACGGGACTGGCGTTCACAGTCAGCACTGAGAGTGGACACACTCAGATGGACGAGGGCACTTGAGCCACCCCAGCCCTAAAACCCATGCAGGGCACAGAGGTTAAGTCTCAGCACTCTTAAGCTAGCCACAGCCTCTGCAGCACGAGTTCAATCCCCGGCCAGGGAGCTACCCGCACGGCACAGCAGACCTCTCCTATCTTGCCTCTCCTAAATCCCCTCAGCAGTGGATTTCAGTAGATCTGCCTGTTCTGCTCCCCCACTCTGTCTCTGGGGAATCCTCTCACCCTCCACACTTCTGGCCTGCACCCTAGTTCCTCTACATAAAAATAAATTAAAAATCTTAAAAAAATAAAAAAACCGACCCACGCAGACGCCTTCCTGCAGCACCACAGAGGGTCTCTCGTGCACAGACAGGTCTCCTGGGAGCGCATCCCCCGGCCTTTTGCTGATCAGTGACCCCCACTCCTTGCCTGCCCCCTCAGTCGTGGGTTCTCTTTCAGTCTTGACCAGTGGGTCTCAAGAGCCCTTTCCCATGTTTGGGAGCAGGCCCGACCCCTCCCTCTGATCCCCACGGGCAGAGCAGCGACGGCAGCTGGCTTGCTTCCAGCTTAAGCACCTGTGATGCTGAGGGTAAGGTCGGGCTTAGGGAACCTGGATCCGCTCCCTTGTCCGGTGACAAGACCCACATCATCAGGAGGAGCCGGGGTGAGTGCAGCCAGTGCCCTGCATGGCTCCTGTGCTGGGCAGTGCCCATCCTGCCGTGACCCTGTGCTGAGAGTGACCACAGTGCCGTGCCGGGCTGACTGTGGGCCTGAGCCAGGCTCAGTTCATTCCTGGGGTGCTGGATCATTCTGCAGTCCTCCGTGCAGGCACAGGTACAGCCAGGAGAAGGCCGCCCCAGGAGGCGCATCTCCCTTACCTGGAGGGACTCACATGTGGAGCTGCCCTTCCCCCACCCCAGTGAAACCACAGTTGAGGTAAGAGGATCTACCAGAGACTCCGACCTTTCACAGGTGGGGAAACGTGCCAAGATAAGGAACACAGAATGGTCTTCTAAAACCAACCTTTGTTCCTTGCTGATATGTGCTCTAATCAAAAAGTAAATATTTAATAAGAGCTGTTCAATGCGCTTATAGTTAGGGCGGTTATTACGGCAGTGTTTACGATGAGCTTGCTGGAAGATGCAGAGGGAGGATGACCACTGCCCGAACCATCTGGGCTGGGGGAGGGCCAGGGTGCTCTCTGGGGGAGAGGGGCCCTGGGGGACTTGGCACCCAGGTGTACTTTAACATGGCTGCAAGTTCCCACGGCCTAGTGTGTCTGGGACCCCCGGCCAGTGGCCAGTGACAGCCGTGGAGGGGACACCAGAGGGCCAGAGAGCGAGGTGGCTGTGCAGCTGCACTCACCCAGCGGCAACGGCTGCCAGTTCCCCCAGGCCTCACACGGGGTGGCCAAACTCGGCTCCACATGAGGCCGACTTGGGGAGTCAAAGCACCAAGGAGCGCCAAGCACCCTCAGAACCAAGGGACAGTTCTCTGCCACGAACCACAGGCTCCCCTGGGCTCAGAGCCCCGCGACAGGCTCAGCAGCTGTCAATCGTGTCTCTGGGGACCCAGGGCCTGGGGTCAGGAGGGGCCGAGACACTTGCCCTGGAGTCTTCTGCTCAGCAAGCCCCACTGAGATGGACTCCACCATTTCTGAGACAAGAAGCGACAACCTGAAAACACAGGTGTTCGCCCCCAAAACTGTGCAGACACACGTCAACTCTTAAACATCATGTAAAACACAACACAGCAGAAAACAATGGCTCCCTGAAATGCATCCCAAAGCGCAAAGGGAAGACTATTCAAAGCGCTGGGAAAGGAGTAAGGGGAACAGGGGCGCCCCGCCTCACGGCCCAACACTCCCCAGGTCGAGGGGCTGGTGAGCCAAGCACCCGGGTGTGAAGCTTGGCTCAGCGCTGGCCCAGAGACCTGGCAGCCTGCATCCCCGCCAGTGGGTGCCCCTTGCTCCCGCCCGCATTGCTCACGCCACCTGTTGGCTGCTGTGGGGCCCAGAGACTCACTCCGGACACTTAAGTCGGCTTGGGCTTGTCTCCCAAAGTACACGTCTGATGAAATGGCTTTGAGTTGCCAAACTTCTTCTGGGCCTCATCGGTCCTCACAGCAGGCTCGTAGTCTGGCTTGTGGAGAGCAGCAGGCCTGAGAGCAGAACCGGCCCAGAGGGAGAGTGTCAGCAAGACGCTGAGCTGGAGCTTTCAACCCCCCAACAGAAATCACCCACAGATGAGGCTGCCTCTGTGGGAATCCAGGGGCCCACAAGGAGGTGCCACCCACCCACCTACCCACCCATCCCTCCATCCCTCCATCCGAGGTTGGGTTCACTGAAGAGGGTGAGGGTGACGTGCAATGTGCCTGTGTCACTCGCCCCACAGGTGGGGCAGCTCAGCACCACGAAAGTCTCTTGGCCTGAAACTGCTCCCACGGGGGAGGGTAAGAAGTGGGGGCTAGGTTTCCCCAGGGCAGGGGATACCCGCCCTGTCCATCAAGAATATTGAGGGGAATCTGCGTGGCTTAGGGGTTGGGAGGAGCTGGAGACGTAGCAGCTGGGGTTTGGGTGTGTTGGGGGCCCACAATGTGCTGAACCCACCTGTCTGGGTGGCCCAGGGTCTTCAGAACCAGATCCCTGTCTTTGATGTTCTCCTTTTTCCAACAGGCGTCTGAACTGTCACCCCAGCTGGAAAAAGAACTGGTCCTGAACTCCATCGGTTCCTCAAAGTACCTGCAGGACAGAGTAGGAAGGTGACTTTGGAGGCCTTACTGACGTCTGCCCCACAGGTACGTGGGGACGGTGTGTCCCAGCCCCTCAAAGTTGGGGGGCATCACGTGGCCAGAACTGGCCCCCACGCAGGAGCAGACAGGAGGCCTCGGCACTGCCGTGCCACACACCCAGGCTGCGCGTCCCTTGCTGCAGGCAGGGACAATCTCCATCCACCTGGACAATGTTGTTGCCACTGGAGGACAGGCCATCTGGACGGTCACCCGCCTCTCACTTGACTCTATGCTATGCAAAGAGACTTTCTAGCAACAAGAAAGCCTGTCGCCGGCCTCCCCGGTGGCACAGCGGTTGAGAGCTGGGTTGCGAAGCCTCTTAGCGCCGGTTCAATCCCCAGCCCCCCGCGAGGGTTCCACATGGCGTGCAGACCTCTCCTGCTGCCCGCTGCTCCCCTCAGCAATGTGTTGTGTCAGTCTGCCTGTTCTGTTCCCCGCTCTGGCTCTGGTGAATTCTCTCACCCTCCCACGCTTCTGACTGTACCCAGTGCTTGTATAAATAAATAAATAAATCTTAAAAAAAAAAAAAGAAAGAAATGAAAACAAATCCCGTCGTGGTATGGAGACTGGAGAGCCGGGGTGTCTGCACAGCATGTGTCAGCATCACATCTGCTCCGCAGTGGAGAACGTCACTTCCTGGCGGCCTGGTCTTGCCCAGGCAGGTGGCTGCAATCGCACAGCTGGGCCAGCACGACTGACCCCATCATGGAGTTCCTCCCTGGCACCCCTGCAGGGACAGTTGCACGGGGCACCGAGCCTACCAGTGATGACCATGCAGTGTAGACAGTGCTAATTGGCTGGCTCCCGGAGCCAGAGCTGGGGCCACATGGCTGCCGCCAGCTCCGGGGGCTTCTCAGTCCCGAGTGTGAGGAGGGTGTGGCCGGTGTGCATCTCAGGCAAAGGCTGGCCCTCAGGGCCAGTTCACACCTTCATTGGCCAGCATCCGACAGTAGCGTCCGGTCCTGTACAGTGGGAGAAACTGACCGAGAGCAGAGCATTGCAGCAGGAGAGGGGCTGAGGGGCAAGCTGATGGCAGGGGTGGTCATGAGACGTGAAGACGCCACCTCGGGGTTCACCACAGCTCAGGGGGATAACAGTCATCAGGTGCATGCTCCTAATGAGGTGGGGTTCACGGAGGTCAAGAGCTGGGGGCAAATTCCAAGGCTCAGGTCTCAGCAAGGGCAGAGAATGGAGCAGAGGCCTCTGCATGTCACCAGGCTTTCTGCAGTGTCAGAGCAGAAGCACAGGGGCCAGCTGGCGTCACGGGAGGCGACTCCGGGGTCACGGGGGGAAGGCAAGGTCTCCGGACGTGGCTTCTGCAGCTCTGGCAAGAGGCCATTAAGGACAAATCTCATTACACTCGCCTTCTCTCTCCGAGAAGGAAAGCACGCAGGGTCAGGCGTGTGTGGATGTCAGCTGGAAAATGTGCAGGCTGTCCCCGTGGCAGGAGGCAGCCAGCGGAGGAGCCCGGGGCCGGCTCTGCTCAGAAGAACAGATGGCGATCCTTGTTCAGCGGAGAGACCAGGACAGGGAGAGCCTGGGGTCACACGAGAGTGAGCTTTCAAAGACACGTGTTGGCCTGGGAGGCTCAGCAACTCGCTGGGGACAGACGCCGGCCGAGCCTCTGGCTGCCGCTGGGAGCACAGGGATGGACCTGCTCCCGGCGGGCAGCGCCCCTCTCCTGAGAAAGAGCGGTAGGCCCCACCTCCACGTCTGGATCCACGTCCTCCTGTTCAGATTTCTGGATCCCAGTTCTCGGTACTTTCCACGTTCACTTCCACCCTCCCGTCCCAGCCTCCTCCTGCCCCAGAACAGTCCTTGATTAGCGCACCCTCAAGCCACATCCTCCCTGAGGACCAGCCCCAGGCAGGCGTCGGTCCTGGAACCACACTGACTCGTGAGGCTGAGCCGTTGTTCCAGGCTTACCATTTTCATGCTGGAAATAATGGAATTCAATAAAAACAGGAACCAAAGATATGGCTGACCCTATTTTTCAGAAAAACAGCACTCTTTCATAATTCATAGGCTCCAAGAGCTAATGGGCTAATGGATAATTTGGGACTGAAATGCTGGCCTTCACAGCGTCCATGTTTTTTTGACTTCCGTGGCCAAAGTACTGACGGGACCCTTGTCCTACTGACAATGGCCACCGACGGGGGGACCAGCAAATGTACTTCTGGTTCTGTCAGAGGACCTGCAGTTGACTGGAGATGCGCACCGAGCTCTGGAGGTGCCCAGAGAGAGTGGTCTCCAGCGAAACACCACTTGCAAACCACACATAATTGTTTCATAGCAACAAAGGCCTTTAGGGCTGACTCTCTTGACCAAGTTTCGCACAGGGGACGCCTGGGGGTTCCTGAAGCTCTTGCAGGCAGGTGGAACCCAGAGGCACCTGCCGGGTGCTGGGGCAGGGGCTCTCTGGAGTTGCTTCTCCTTCCCCCTCGGCTCCCAAGCTGCAGTTTCGACTTAACGTGAGACTCACTGTCCTAACTCCCCGAGGCCGCATCTGCGGGGGCTGCTCATGAGCAGTGTAGTGGGTGGGAGGGGACGTGCCGCATGGGTGCTCTGGACCCCGTGAGGCTGAGCGGGTCTTCCCACCAGAGCCCTCCCTCAGTCAGTACACATGCCTCAAATGATCTGACCTGATGCAGCTTTCAAATCTAGTTCAAAATGTAATTGTATTCTGCACAAAATATATTTACATGTATTTACAGAAAGACACGATTTGGATGTTACCCCTAAGTAGACTGAAGCCTGCAGTGTGATGCAGGCCACTCACACGGAAGTAGAAACCTACGCCTGGCTCTGAAAGTTGACCGGGAGCACCACTAAACTGCTGACTTCTTTTGGAAAAATATCCGGGCTTCAGCTAATTTGAAGCTATGCTAAGAGACTTCTTAAAGATCTGCTCTGGTACCACTCCTTATGTACGAATTTTGGTGGGAGACTATGTAGTCTCACAATTAGATTTCACACGTTGTCATAACCCTGTCTGCTATAGCCATGAGCAGTCTGTTCTGAACACGAGGATGCCTGGCACCTGGACAACCTCCAGGGGACTCTTCCAGGCATGAGCGCCTCCTTGTGGGCACCACACATGTATGAGAAGCATGAACACCAAACCTGCAGGTGGCCATCAGCGTGGCTAAGTATCTAACAACAGTGATTACATGTTCAGACTGAGTCACACGTCTCTGGCGCTCTGTCTCCATACAACAGCAGCTACGAGGACTGTTCTGGCTGTCTTAACTCATCTCACGCTCACACCACCCTGGGACGTAGACTTGCCTGGGGGTCCCTAAGGTACAGACGCAGACGCCAGGCACCGAGAGGCCCCGTCCCGGCCATGGTCCCTAAGTGGCGCAGCCCCAGCATCCGGCCCTGGGCCTTCCTTCATACCCTGCCTGCTCCAGCCACACCCTCGGCTGTCTGGTGCCTCTTGGGCAGGCTACATAGGTCCCTGAGGAAACTTACAGAGAGGGTCAAGTTTAAACTCCTTCTCCCTGCGCCCACACCCCAACCCCTCTCTGCGGTCAGCTTCATACAGAAGGAGCGACAGTCCTAATGGATGGCCAGTGCCCACGGATCCTGGGCACCCTGAGAGTGCAGGGTGCCCACAAACGTATCTAATACTGTGTATCTAATACTGCCACCTGTAGTCCCTGAGCGTAGTACCTGAGACTATATAGTCTCCTACCAAAATTCGTACATAAAGAGTGGTACCAGAGCAGATCCTTAAGGCCCTGGTAGCCTGTGGAGTTATCCAAACAAGCTCATCACACCTTCCCGTGGAGCCAGAGACACCCACCCTCTTGGCTCCTCAGCCTGGCTCCCGCCGGGTGCGCACTCCAGCGCCATCACCTGTGTGGAGACCTCGGCCCACTCAGGCTCAAGGGGTCAGATGGAAATCACCACATCTTGACAAGAGGGCTGGCAGGTGTGTCCGAAGAGGGAAGCAACCATTTGGAGCCATTTTTGGACACTAACTACCACATCCTGATTTTACAACTGGGGAAAATGAGTTTCACAGACAGGATGGGAGGCTCAGGGGCAGAGTATTAACAGAAACGGCAGCACCGGTCTAGTTATCACGAGTGCCAGGAGAGACGTGTACCCCACCTGCAATCTCATAGTCATCACCTGGGACAGCTGTCACAAGCAGATAGGTAATTTGCCCAAGGCTGTACAGCTTGTAGGAAGAAAGTTCAGAATAAAACCTGATGGTTTTTGTCTGGTCCAACTCCAGGCCCCACCCTCTGAACCAGCAGCAAAGTCAAAAACCATTACATTTTTGTCTTGGGACATGGTTCTGGCATTAACAACAAAGTGAAACTGCGCCCAAGATACCAGCAAGTTCCAAATAAAGCAAAACGCAACATTCTTCCTACTTCAGTGGGTGTATTCTGGAAAAGTGTGTCATGGAAGGACCAGCATGTTCTCACAAGAACCCTCGCTGTGGACGTGGCCAGTTTCTCTCCAAGACCAATTTTCTGTCCTATGCAGCACAGACTTTTTAGTTGAACCCCTGGCTCCCCTTGTAACTAGGTCTAGACAGTGGGATAAAAATGATAGGAGCAATCTGGGATAGGTCTGCTGTCGAGTTTGGGGGCAATGGCAGGAGCTAGAGCAGCTATTTTGGATCATGAGGTGAAAGTTGAGTGTCATGGGGTGGAGCAGGGGAGCAAGACCCTGGGATGTTTGGATGACTCAGGAAGTAGCTAAACCTTTGAGCCCTGACTGCCCATCTCTGGCCTCTTACCTGAGAGAAAGAAAAAACAACCTTCTCTAAGCCACTGTGAATTTCAGGGTTTCTGCAGTGGACGATGTATCATGACTTAAAAACTACCTTCAGATGAAGGGTAAGCTGCTGGCCCGGTGGCTTTGTCATCCTTCCCAGTCCTGAAAGTCTGTGCTCTGTGCTGGGAAAGGTTTGGACTGGCTTGGGGTTTCCAGCAATTTCTAGGCCTTGAACTGGAGGTTGATCTTTTCCTCCCTTCCTTCATGTGAACTTTTATTCCTTCAACCTCGGTTCTGACTTTCTATAATGGAATTGAGGGTTGGACTGCTTTAAAAGCCCATCTGGGGCCTCCCTGGTGGTGCAGGGGGTTAGGCTCCACACTAGGAAGCAGTCCGCAACATCTGCAGCAAGAGTTCAATCCCCGGCAGGCCAGGGAGCAACCCACATGGCGCGGCAGACCTCTCCTGCCTCGCCCACTGCTCCCCTCAGCAGTGTATTTTGTCAGTCTGCCTCTTCTGTTCCCCACTCTGTCTCTGGTGAATCCTTTCACCCACCCACCCCCCAACCACTTCTGGCCTATACCCCAGTTCTTGTATGCATAAATAAATAATTTAAGAAAGAAGCCCATCTGTTTGCCAATGAATTTTCCTTTTCCTTTCAGTCTCTGTGGGAAGTTGGCGCAGTTTATGATCATTTTGCAATGACCAGAAATCCATTCTGTGAAAAGCTGTCTCTGTTGTTGTTGGCTTTCTACCAAAGCATCACAGAACCATTTGGGGGTTTTATTGACTCTAATTTAAAATATATATATATTTATTTGTTTTCCTAGAATGGGTAGGATTGGAGTTTCCTGGTAAAGAAATATCCAGGTTTGAAATCACCTCATTTCTAAGATTTCCTGAAAGATTCCGGGAGTATCAGCTCATCTGAGGCAAGCAGGGGCTTCCCTGAGGCGGGGAACAGGGAACATGGGGCTAGGAGAGACAAAAGCAGACTGGGATGGAGGGAGGGAATGGAGGGAATGGGGCCTGGTGTCCCAGCTACAAGACAGAATTGGAGACGAGTGTGGCAGGGCAGTCCCCACAGGGACAGAGGTGTAAGGCAGGGGCCAGGTCAACATGACATTGACCACAGATAAGTCTTTCTGATAAGAAGGTGTTTTGAGACCTTGCAAAGTAGAGTGAGGATTAGCCCTCTGCTGCGGAGTGAGTGAGGACTGAGTGACATAAAGGAGAGTGCCTGCAGCCCGGCTGTCAGTCACCACCATTTCCCGTTAAACTGACACGTATGCCCTGGAGCCAGCGTGGTCCTGCGTGACCAAGAAAGGTCGGTCCTTAGAATGCTTCATGGTATTAAAACAGCGGAGGT
The DNA here is from genome assembly GCF_964194135.1 of Talpa europaea. Taxonomy (NCBI): domain Eukaryota; kingdom Metazoa; phylum Chordata; class Mammalia; order Eulipotyphla; family Talpidae; genus Talpa; species Talpa europaea. The sequence continues at coordinate 108,250,066 of NC_140068.1, read as the reverse complement.
AGCCAGCAAAAAAGGATGGTGCTTCAACTTCCCTGAACCTGGAGGAAATTCCCATTTTGAATAGAATAAGATCACGTAGGCACTTGGGGGGGGCCTTCATTTCTCTCTAAGCCTCCATGATCATCTCTCCCTGTTGTTTCCTCCCAGTAAGATGAGCGCTTCTTGAGTATGTTCGCTTGGAGGGGACCGCACCCCGACTTCCCCAGGCAGGCATCAAGGCTGACGCCGCCGGCGCCGCGCCTAGTGGCTGGAGGAAGCATGGCTGCCCGCCCTCAGTGGCCTCCTGCCCAGCGGGTCTTCATGACACGGGCGTCGCCCAGATGCCAGGATACCCAGAGACATCCGGCCCAGCGGGAAGGGGCGTGGTGTTCTGAAGACTCAGGGCGTGACTCAGATGAAACCACGGGGTTCCTGCTGACTCAGTCAAAGAAATGGTGTCCTAATGAGGGGACAGCTGGGCTGTGGGAGCAAAGGTGACTGCGAGCTTGAGGGGGGCAAGGGGTTCAGGTGGGGGTTCCGGGGAGGAGTCTGGACTGTGGTGGAAGTCGAAGCTCCTCCGCACCCCCACCACTGGCTGGCGGACTCAGCTCCTCCAGACAGCTCCCCAGGCCAACTTCCTTCCCGCGCTGAGCTCAGCCTCAGCCAGCTAAGGGCTCAAACCCCGGTTCTTGCCGAGCCTATTCCCTGTGAGTTGCATGTAACTCGCTAAGTGCCAGCTGCCAGGCTGGCTCATCTGGTGGCAAAGATGATGCCACGAGGCAAAAGAGGCAAGAGGCACAACCCAGGAGGCATCTCTGGGCCCCTCCCTGCCCAGAGGAGGTGCCAGAACATAGCAACTACACTGACATGTTAGCCTCATGTGCCCCCAGTTCACTCCTGCCGATTCTGTTTAGGGGGCCCTCCCCATACTTGTCACCTCCACTGAGAGCGTTGCTGGCCCAGGGGGCATCCCACAAGTCTCACACTGGCTTGTAGGAGCAGGTCCCGGGTGCCTTCAAGAATACTCCTTGGGCTGACATGTCGGGAGCCTGCTGCCTTGGGGGAACTGGAGCCTTTGGAGAACACCTGTTTACTCACATATGGAGTTGCAGGATGTTGGAAGTTCTGAAAACAGAACTTCTTCCCAGAACTGACTCCTGTTCTCTAAGGATGTGCTGGCATGTGCTCCCTACTAACCTGGTAAACTTGTTTTCAGCAGTAACTTATTAATCTTTTTTTTAAAGATTTATCTAGTTATTTATACAAGCACTGGGTATAGTCAGAAGGGTGGGAGGGTGAGAGGATTCACCAGAGCCAGAGCGGGGAACAGAACAGGCAGACTGATGAAGTACACTGCTGAGGGGAGCAGCAGGGGTGGCAGGAGATGTCTGCACGCCATGTGGGACCCTTGCCCTGTAGGCTGGGGATTGAAACGGCACTGCAGAGGCTGCGGGCAGCTTCGCAAGCTGCGCCACTGGGGAGGCCCTAACTTATTAATCTGTATAAGCAAAAGCACAAGTGTGTGCTACCTTATTGTTCCTTTGTTCATGTCTTTAATAAAAGCGTGGGCTGGGAGAGTGGGAGGCAGCGCTGCTCTCGATGGCTCTCCCCAGCCTCCTCCTGCTGCAGCTTCATTTATACTCCGGGTCTCCATTAATGGCAGAGAACTTCATCGTGTGTCCCGTCCAGGGCACTGACAATTGCCTGGCCTCATCTCCATGTCCCCAGTAAGAAAGGCGGAGACCCTTTTCCCTTGGGGTGGGGGGCCGCGCTACCATCAGACACCGATCCTCATGGCTGCGTGGGTGGTGGGGCAGTAGCGCGCCTGGAGCTGGCCCAGCAGTGACCGGGAGGTGGCCTTGAGGTGCTTGCCCTCGTTCATCTTGTTCCACACGTGCACGGCGTAGGTGGCGTGGAAGAGGCGCGGCAGCTCCGTGGGGCTGACATCCTCGAAGTACCTCTGCCAGTCCGGCCAGGGGATGGGGTAGAAGGCATCACAGGGTATCACGCTGACGCCGCGGCAGGTGGTGTTGCTGTGGCAGGTGCTGTTGTCGCCCAGGCTGCGCATGGCGCACCACTTCTTGAAGACGCGCGTGAGCAGCTCCGGGCCCTGCTGGCCCCAGACCCAGCCGTTGTAGTGCGCCACAAAGTCGCGCATGCACAGCGCCAGGAACTTGTGGTGGCGTTCAAAGGCCAGGAAGGCGCCGTTGAGCTCGTCGCGGGACTGCTTGCCCAGCACGTTGGTCAGGTTCAGGAGGCTCTTGAGGACAATGAAGTCGGTGTCCAGGTAGACGCCGCCGAACTTCCACAGGAGCGCGAGGCGCGCGGCGTCGGACAGCACCGCCAGCCGGTAGGGCTCCCAGCGTTGCTGGGCCGCCGCGTGCCAGGCCGCCAGAGGTGTGGCCTGGAGCAGCTCGGGCAGGTCCAGCGCCCGCAGCTGCACGTTGGGGAAGCTGCGCAGCAGCGACAGGCCCTGGTGCTGGGGCAGGGAGGCGTCGCCGCCCCGCAGCCCCTGCATCAGGACCTGCACGCTGGCCTCGGGGTGCGCGCGCGCCGCTGACTCCACCGAGCACAGGAACAGGAAGGTGGGGTCAGTGCGGTCGGAAGTCTCCACGAAGAAGATGTTGCGGGGAGGGGGGCTGCTGGGGGACAGGGCGGGGGGCTGGAGGCGGGGGCAGGGCACGTCGAAGGGCAGGCTAGAGAGCTGTCTCGGGTTCCTGGGCTCTTCCATAACGTGCCAGTAGATCATGATGGAGATGAAAAACATGAACATGAAGCTCATGAACAGGGTGCAAACCCACTCCCGTCGGGTGCCCCAGAGCTGCCGGGGCAGACATTGGGGGGACGTGGACATGGTCTCTTCCCAAGACACCAGGAGCCTCCTGTAGGAACTGGCCAGTCTGCAAGAGACGGGCACCACATTCAGACAGGCTGCTGGCCTCCACGACCCAAGAACCCCACCAAGACCAGCCAGAGCCAACAGTGACTGTGGGCCCTCCACCCCTGGGTCAGAACTCTGTGTCCTCCCTCTCCTGTAAGCGGGGGCAGTGGGCAGTGGGCCGAGGTCTGGGCAGGACTCCCCTGTGAGTTTCCCAAGTGGCACCTACAAAGTGCAGTCATCACGGCCCAGGCCAGCCAGGTGCGTGAGAGGCTGTCAGAACCAGGCGGACAGACTGTGGTCCCAGGGCCCACAGTTCCAACCAGGCCTGGGACTGCCCCCAGAGGGCCCACTTCCCGGCAGCCGGGAGAACCTCCAGCATGGCCCAAGGCTCGGGCCAGCCTAGGCACCGCATGGCCAAGGCACCAGCATGGCGAGCTCACTGACAATCAGGGTGGTGTGTTCCAGCTACGTGGGGATGCCTACCCGGTCCAGAAGCCTTGCCCAGGCTGGTTTCCCCAGCCCTTGGCCTAGACTTTGCTTCTCACAGACAAAGGTCTGGAAGGAAGAGAACAGGGAGACTGCCCATGACCCTGTTTTGTCCTTAGGGTGATCCCTACTGGGCCAACAGCCCAGGTGTCTTAAGAGAATAAGACAGGCTTGGGGCCTGTCCCCTGACTGCCTGGAACACACAAGCGAGCAAAGGACCGGTGGCCGGGAGAAGGTGCCTTCCAGGGAGGCACCTCTGTGGGATGCTGAGAGGGGCTTCGCCAGAGGGACCCCCCTCCCTGCTGCTCAGCTCAGTGCCTGGCACACAGTAGGCACACAGGGAATGGGCTTCTTCTCATCGACTCACTCAGTAGTCAGAGACATGCATCCAAAGTACAAGCGAGGCCGAGCCACTCCTCTGCAGACCCCGAGGGCGTGGGGCGCCGGTTCCCAGGTCCTGTGTCCACACACCCCACTTTTCCCCTGGCCTCTTCTCTGCCCCATCTCCCAGCCTCCTGCACTTTCTCAAACCCACCCCGGCTACTGTCTCAGGCCTCCAGGCTGCCCCTGACCGCATGTCTTCATTCAAAAATCATCTCCCGAAGGAGCAGGGACTCGGGTTCCAGACTGGGGTCTGAGGCAGGGTCATGCTTAGGTGCAGAGCTAGGGGTATAGGCAGGGCCTCCCCAGAAGGGGGGCTGGGATCTTGGCAGCCCCTGAAAAAATCATATTTCTGCCAGGGCCCACTCCACCTCCCATAAATGCCAACCCCCTTCGCGTCACAGCCTCCTCTGAGCTCACGCCACAGCAGTGACGCTACACACCACATGTCTGGGTGTGTACTTCTGGGATTTACTGGGAGCATAACCTCATGAAGACAGGCATCCAGAACAGTGTGTGGCTATGTTACCTGGCCTGTGAGTATGGAGTGAGGTGCGATGACTCAGCACACGAGAGCACCTGCGTGAGGCTCCTGTGTGAAGCTCCTGTGTGAGGTAGGAGTGAGGGATGAAGCAGCACATCAACGGGTAAACCAACGACTGCGTGAGTCAGTGAACAAGCAAACCATTGAGTGAACAAGTGAGCTATTGAGCAAGTGAGTGAGGAAACTGGGTGAGCGGGGGTTGGGAGGGGCACAGCTGTGCTATAAACCTGGGTACCCAGCCCCAGTTCTCCTCTATGGGGAGACACATTATTTTGGCCCTGAGCATTTTTAGATGGTTCTGAGCATTGTTTTTGTGTGTGTGTAGAAGCACTGAAATACAGGCCAGAGGTGCAGGGGATGAGAGGACTCACCAGAGACAGAGTGGGGACCAGAACAGGCAGATCCATTGAAACACACTGCTGAGGGGAGCAGTGGGGAGACAAGAGAGGGCTGCTGCACCATGTGGGTAGCTCCCTGGCCACGGATCAAATTCAGGCCATAGCGGTGACAGTGCTGACTTAATCCCTAGACCACCAGGGAGGCCCAGTTTGGGGCATTTTTAAACCAAGGTGAAGCATACCCAGGAGTGGACACACAGCTGGATGGCCCTGGCTGTGGCCTGGTATGGGCTGACCCGACGCAGCCATGGTGCAGGGTGGGGTCTCGTGGTGCGGCTGTTGCTTCCACCTAAGCCAAGGGAGCAGACTTGGGTAGCTCCGTATTTGGTGCTGGAGCCCAAGACCCAGTCTCCCCTCTAGAGCTCATGCCACAGCAGTGACATTTCGCATTGCGTGTCGGGTGTCGCGTTCTGGGGTTTACTGGGAGCATAACCCCATGAGGAGAGGCATCCAGAACAGTACATGGCTATGTTACCTGGCCTGTGAATATGGGGGAGGTGCGATGACTCAGCACACGAGAGCACCTGTGCGAGGCTCCTGTGTGAGGCTACTGCGCCCACCCCCTTCCCTTCATAACAGCATCCTCACTCCTTAGGGAACCCCTGTACCCCACAGACCCTACTCTCTAGCTCTGGGGTGGGCATATGATTCAATTCTGGCCACTGACCATCACGATGGGTGCATCAGCCAGGCAGATATGCCCCTTCCCAGGGGGCTAAGACGTGAGAGGGGGGTGAGGGGTGGGGGCAGAACCTCCCGAGAGGATAGCTGGCCCGGGGGCTAGCAGGGCAGGAGATGGGGGGAAAGAGGTATGGCCACATTGTCTGTACACCTCAAGGAAGCTGCTCCCCAAGCCACGGGTGAGCACTTGTCTCTGAAGGGCACCAGCACCCCATGCCAGGGAGAGGAAACCCGCAAGGCTCAGAGCTGGGTAACTCGGTGGTGGCATCTTCGTGCTGATGGGGTGGTGGGGCCTGCTGTGCTCTTGCACTTGGCCACAAAGCCCCACTGCAGCCAGGAGGCCCTGGCCCGGCCATGTCATCTGAGTTCACAATGAGCGCCGGGGAGGATGGGTGGCGCTTTTCCAGCCAACAGCAGCTCTTGTTCAATTTTCAGAAAAGTGACTTGTCAGAGGCGGCCAGAGGTGCTGGGGCTGGCGTTTGCTTCTGGCTCTGCCCAAACCTGCTCGCAGCTGGCCGTTTGATCTTGGGCAAGTCATTTTTCTTTTCTGGGCCTCAGATTCCTTCTACACAAAGGAAGAGGGTGAGGGGAGGGTGGGAGCAACCGAAAGTTCTGACCTGGAGACACAGGGCAAGGGCTGATCAGCTCCTTGATAAGTTCAAACGAGCAGATACCTGAGGCTCAGAGAAGTGTGACGTATCTGAGGAAGGTCACTGGGCCAGAAAGGCAGCTTCCTCCTGACAGCAGTAGATCTGCCACTAATAACCCACATGACCTGCGCCCATGCCTGCATCTCAGATTCTTCATCCATAAAATTGAGGGGTGGGGGAGCTTTTTGGTCATGAAATTCAGACGCTGTTCAATATAAAATAAAGTGAATGTCTAGAGCTTTTAAATCCTGCTGGAGGGCTCACTGTTCTGTCCCCTGGCCACCTCCCCATACCCGCCGATCTTTTAGGGCATAAATTATGATTTCTATGCAAGAAGTAAGTGTGACAGTGACCAGCAAGTGGTGATCTTTGTAAGAATGCCTGTTTTTACAATCTGTTCCTCCTTCAAAGCCAGGAATCAGGGAGGCAGTGTTTGCTCTTCGGGGGCTATACAAATAGTAAAGTTGGGGAGACAGACATTTCTTTTACTGTTAGGAATAAGGCAGATTCTCGGGTTGAATCTTTTCTCTTCCCCTGATGTCCTAGGGAGCAGCAGGGACAAGCAAAAATAAACCACAACCTACAGCTTTCGGGAGACCAGGGCCAGGGGAAAATCACATGTAAGCATGGCCCAAAGCCCAGCATGCCAGCAGCTTTGGCAGTGAGGTGGGGAGAATGGGGTGCAGAGCAGCCCAGCAGTGGAATGTCTCAGAAGCAACCCCTTCTAAAAAGAAGTTGACAAGTTAGAAGGCAGCCAGGTTGGGTTCTGGAAAGCAAAAGAGGTGTGGACAGGGGGAAGAGCCCTTACCAAAGGAATAAGAGAGAGCTTTCAGCAGAGAAGCCTCCAGAAATATCTGGCCTCTCTCCCAATTTCCACCAAAACTTCCTGCTAACTGCTGGTCCAGGAAAATCCAAGTAATTCAAATACAGAAAAAAGCCCTTTTTTTAAAACACTAAATATACTATGCATGCAAAGATGTTACAAGACAGACAGGGGAAAGGAACACTAATACTCCCTTATATATGAGGAAAATTCACTACAGAATATTGTCACAAAACAAAACAAAAATTAATCCAAACTACAGCATGAATTGACAAAAAAAAAAATGGAAATGAAATTCTAGTTGAAGAGTCAAAAGCAGAAATACAAGAACTAGGTTAGAAAGAAAAAGATAAAGGGCCTACCCTGTGGCACAGTGGTTGAGCGCTGGGTTGTGAAGCTGCCCGCAGCCTCTTCAGTGCCAGTTCGATCCCTGGCTGCTCCCCGGCCACCAGAGGAGGGTCCCACATGGCGCACAGACCTCTCCTGCCGCCCGCTGCTCCCCTCAGCAGTGTACTTCGGTCCTTCTGCCTGCTCTGCTCCCCGCTCTGGCTCTGGTGAATTCTCTCACCCTCCCGTTCTTCTGACTGTACCCAGAGCTTGTATAAATAAATAAATCTTAAAAAAAAAACAACAGATGTAATTAAACAAAAAAAAGAAAGAAAGGAACAGATAAAGGGCGGGCGGACATGAGGGTAGTGTGTGAGAAAGAAAGAACTAAAATAGACTAAAGCATTTCAGAAGGGAAGGCCAACTTACAAGGAACAGACAAGGAACAGACTCCACCAATAGGAAGAGATTTCAAGAGAAAAGTGAGCACACATTGCTGAAAGAATTAGATCTCAAAGGATTTCAGAAGCAAAAACAGATAACATGTGAAAGAGGTCTTGAAGCAGGGGGGTCCCCAGGAAAGGGGAAGGTCCAGGTTCCCTGGCCCCCCCCCCGCCCCCAGGAGGGTGGAGCTGAGCAGGGAGAAGAGGCTGCAGAGGAGACTGGAAAGGAAGGAAGCAGGATGGAGCCAGAAGGAGACCTGGAGGAGGCACATGGAGCCAAGAGACAAGTGAAGAAACTGCACTTGCCTTTTGGTCGTGGACTGGGTGACACAGATGTGGGTGAGACCCATGGGGAGGTGACAATGGCAGCTTTTATATCGGTTTTCATTTTGCTCTTTTCCTCCCAGACTTGTCTGGCTGTTTCTGATCCTTTTCTGTGGGTCCCCACTGAGAGGTGCTTTGGACTTGGGGCAGCTTTCGGGCCTTGCTCTGGGCCAGTCCCCTTTGGGTGGATGGTTACCCATCCCCTGGGGGTGCAAGGAATTCATTAAGACAAAACCTATGAAGCTATCCACAACCACTGCAGCACAAGCTGGATCCCAGGCCAGGGAGCTATCCACATGGTGCAGTAGACCTCTCCTGACTCTCCTGCTGCTCCCTGCAGTAGTGTACTTCATTCACTCAGTCTGTTTTTCTCCCCACTCTGTCTCTGGTGGATCCTCCCACCCCCCAACACCTCTGGCCTGTACCCCAGTTCTTGTATGCATAAATAAAAAAATCTTAAAAAAAAACCTCATTTGGGAAAAAAAAAAGAATATAGTCCCTCCAAAGCCTGCACGAGGGGACAAGGCAGAAGAGGCTGTTCTATTTCAGAAATATAAACGGTTACACTCCATTATATTTGACAAAAGATTTTTAGTTTAGATCCTAAGGAAAAACAAGGTCTGAAAGAGTATACCTCAAACAGTGATTTTTTTAAGATTTATTTATTTATTTATATAAGCACTGGGTAGAGTCAGAGGTGCGGGAGGGTGAGAGAATCCACCAGAACCAGAGCGGGGAACAGAACAGGCAGACTGATGAAAGAGACAAGTGAAGAAACTGCACTTGCCTTTTGGTCGTGGACTGGGTGACACAGATGTGGGTGAGACCCATGGGGAGGTGACAATGGCAGCTTTTATATCGGTTTTCATTTTGCTCTTTTCCTCCCAGACTTGTCTGGCTGTTTCTGAGGGGAGCAGCAGGCACGGCAGGAGAGGTCTGCGCACCATGTGGGACACTTGCCTGGCGGCCAGGGATCAAGCTGACACTGCAGAGGCTGCGGGCAGCTTTGCAAACCAGCGGTCAACTACTGCGCCACTGGGGAAGCCCTCAAACAGTGATTTTTAAATGGTTTCAAGTAAAAGAATGGGCAGAAGTATAAAGAAAATTACAAACAAAACAATGCTGGAGTCATAATCTTAACACCAGACAATGAGATTTCAGGCTAAATACCACTAAGTGAGCCAAGGAGAGGTAGTTATCACGCTAAATGGGAGAATTCACAATGGTCCTGCAGCAATTTTCAGGAAGAAGAAACGACAGGGATCCTAATACGGGAGAGGGCGAGGTGATTCTAGGGACTCATTTTATTAGTCAGTCTGTACCAGATATTCGCAGAAAACTCCAAAAACTAGCCATGGGACCCCAAACTCTGCCACACGAGCTTTTAGAAGTGGCTTTTAAAATCTTTAATAACAGGGACCAAAGTTCAGGGTTGGAGAAGGAAATGAAGGCTGTGGTGAGTGAGAAAAGGCAGCTCAATCAACAGGCGCCGCCATTGCCGGCGCCCTGCAGACCAGGCTTCCCCAGGCACAGCAAGACAGAAGACTGACCTGCCTGGAAGAAAGAACAGAGGAGCTTCGACGGCCCCGTGCTGCAGGTACAACAAGACTGGACTGAGCAGCACAAACCGTACACAACCCAGAAATCCACCTGGGCCGTGCCCCTCCTGCAAAAAGGAAGGCCACTGGAAAAGGGATTGCCCCCTTCTCCGAAGGGAGGAGGGACCGGTCTCTCAGCTGCCAGCCTGCTTCCTGGACAATGAGTGACAGGGCCCAAGGACGATGCCGGCTCCCCAGCTGACTGTCTCCATGGCTGAGCCTGGGGTAACCCTGGATGTTGCAGGTAAGAATATTAATTTTCTAAATGTTCAACATCACTTGTAATCAGGGAAATGCAAATCAAAACTACAATGAGCTACCCTCTCACACCAGAGAGAATGGCACATATTAAAAAAACTAGCAACTACAAATGTTGCCGAGGATGTGGAGAAAAAGGAACTCTCCTGCACTGTTGGTGGGAGTGCAAACTGGTCCAACCACTATGAAGAGCTGTGTGGAGATTTCTGGACCTACTAAACATAGAGCTTCCATATGATCCAGCAATTCCACTCCTAGGTATTTACCCAAAGGACACAGAAACATCCATTCCAAAGAACACCTGCACCCCTATGTTTATAGCAGCACTATTTACAATAGCTAAGCTTTGTTAACAACCCAAATGCCCAAAAACAGATGACTGGATCAAGAAGATGTGGTACATATACACCATGGAATATTACTCAGCATTCAAAAAAGATAAACACATGCCATTTGCAGCAACATGGATGGAGCTGGAAGGGATCATGCTCAGCGAAATAAGCCAGAAAGAAAAAGAAAAATGCCAGATGGTCTCACTCATAGCAGGAATCTAGACAACTTAAATAAGGGGCCAGGAAAAAGAATAACTGTGAGAAGGAAAATATCAAAATCAACAAACAACTATGAACAAGAGACACTCTATGGGGGGTGGGGGGCGGGGAAAGGAGGGCTTGGGGTAAAAATAAGGGGGTTGTAATTGTATGGGGGAATATAAAAATAAAATTTAAATTAAAAAAAAGAATATTAATTTTCTGACTGATATAGGAGCCACTTACTCTGTACTCACCCAGCATTCTGGACCTTCCTTTCCTTCCTCACAAAATATAGTAGGAGTAGATGGAAAACCACAAAAATATCCATCCACCCAACCTCTACCCTGTTCTTATTCCAACTCTATATTCTCTCATTCCTTCTGTTCCAGGGCAGCCCCGATACAAAACGGGGTGCCTGACTGTGGGTCCTCACCTGTAGGCTTAAAGGGACTTATTAATACTGTACTGCAGGCACACACGAAAGGTTAATAAAAGGGAAGGGCAAATGAGGAAAAGTACAACTCAGGAGAAAAGTGGGACATAAAGTCTTAAATGCGTCCTACCAGATCTGCCGACCTAGAATCCCAAATGGCACTCTCAGAGCTGGCCACGAGCCACCAGCTGTGAAGCCAGGAGCGAGCAAGAGAGAGACCCTGTTTGGTTTTATACCAACCTGGCTGCTTAACCTCACCCTCAGGTCCCAGCCACCTTCCCTTTGGTGGTGATGGGATTTGTCTTTCCCAGTGTCCTGATGGCTTTGGTCTGCAGTGGGGGTAGTGTCTACAAAGCCTGTATAGAATTTGCTCAGGACATCCTTTCCCCCTAACACTTCCTTATTACCCCAGCTGCCCAACTCCCTTATCAGGGAGGGATTTTTAAAAAAAATTTGTTTATTTATACAAGCACTGGGTACAGTCAGAAGTGCAGGAGGGTGAGAGAATTCACCAGAGCCAGAGCGGGGAGCAGAACAGGGAGAATGACAAAATACACTGCTGATGGAGTAGCGGGTGGCAGGAGAGGTCTGCACGCCATGTGGGACCCTCCCCGGTGGCAGGGGATGGAACCTGCGCTGCAGAGGCTGTGGGCAGCTTCGCAGCGCAGCACTCTACCTCTGTGCCACCGGGGGAGGCCCTATCAAGGATAGATTTAATGATGAGGCTGGGCACGCAGTTTTCCTCCATGGAGATGCCGGCCCTCGCCAGCCTTTTTGCCCGAGCCACCGTCGAATCAGATCAGATTTGTCCCACACCCAGAGAAAAGAGGAATAAAATAGATCCCTTGGTTTGGGATCAAAGGTACCTGGAAATGCTATAAATGCAATTCCAGTAAAAATCCAACTTAAAAACCCTGAAACTTAGGGGCCTCCCCTCGTGGTGCAGCGGTTGAGAGCTGGGTTGCGAGTCTGCCCACAGCCTCTGCAGCGCCAGTTCGATACCCTGCTGCCAGCGAGGGTCCCCCCCCCACACACACAAACCCACAAAAAAAAAAAACCCTGAAACTTACCCAAACAGGAAACAACACCCTATCAAACCTGATGCTTGCTGAGGACTCTGGCCTCGCACTGCTCAGTTCCTGAAGCACGGCCTGGGACAGCCTGCTGGTCTCCCGCGTGGCCTGCGAAAGTCTGCCAGTCTCTGTGCAACGCTCCCATACTGCCTGGAAAAGAAATTTAATGGTGAGTACTGATTGGTGCGGGACCTGCGCCTTCTAAATAAGGCAGTGGTTCCCCGGCACCCTCTAGTCCCAAATCCGTACACTCTTCCCACTCAGATCCTTGGGCACACCAAGTGGTTTACTGTCCTTGATTTAAAACATGCATTCTTCTGCATCCCCCTCCACCTGGAGTCACAGAACCTTCTTGCCTTCGAGTGGAAGGCTCCTGACACAAATCTTTCTTGCTAATATACTTCGACTGTTCTTCCCCAGGGGGTTCAGGGACAGTCCCCATCTTCTTGGAAATGCCTTGGGAAGGGGCTTGAGAGACTTAACTCTCTCAGGGGGAGCTGTCATCCAACAGCTGTGGATGACCTCCTTTCCTGCAGTCCTTCCAAAGGAGCTTCCAAAGGAGCTTTAGGTAATCGTACCTAAATACTATTCAGGTACTAAATTTCCCAGGACAGAGAGGATACCAACTGTCTCAGTCAAAAGCTCAGATTACCTCTGAAAAGGTTAAATATCTGTCCCACGAGAGAAAGGAAGTCATCCTCAAACTCAGCCCTCCAGCTGCACAGAAACAGCTGAGGACTTTTCGGGGAATGGTGGGTTTCTGTAGACTTTGGATACTCAACTTTGGAGTCCTAGTGCCTCCATCCCTGGGATGCAGGGGAAACTGGTGCTAGGTCCCCCCACATCCTCAGGTGCACAAGCTCCTTATAAAATGGCATAGCATTTGCATCTGACTTACACACATACTTCCCTGCATTTTAAATCACCTCAGGTTACTCATAACACTGACTGTAAAATCCCAAAGGTTGGCAACACACTCTCCTGAACAGACTGGGTGGGCAAGCCGTGCCCCGGGCCGACAGCAGCGTGCCCTGCTGAGGCATTGGGCACGGGAATGGCCCCTGTGAAAACCACACACCATCACCTTCTCACCATGCAACCCTCCCACCCCGAAATGTGCCCTATAGAGAGGTGACACTTGCACAGGGGACAGATTTGTTTGCCATGGCTAAGACAAGACACTAAGATACTCCCCAAGGTCCTTTTTTTTTTAAGATTTATTTTATTTATTTATACATACAAGAGCTGGGGTACAGGCCAGAGATGTGGGGGTGGGGAATTCACCAGAGACAGAGAGGGGAGCAGAACAGGCAGATCTACTGAAATACACTGCTGAGGTGAGCAGTGGGTGAGCCAGGAGAGGTCTGCTGCACCTTGTGGGTAGCTCCCTGCATGGGGATCAAACTCATGCTGCTGTGGCTGCAGATAAGTCCACAGTGCTGAGACTTAACCCCTTGCACCACCAGGGAGGCCCTACCCAAAGTCCTTCTGGAAGGGACTGATAAAATACACAAGGGCACACCAATACCACAGAGAACAAGTCAGGACACACAAGGCAGGGGCTGAGGGTGCTTTACCCATTGTTCCATCCTACAATCTGGTCAGCCCAGCCCTAGCACACTGCAGGTGCATGTGGCAGAGGGGATGAGTAAATGACCCCTAAACTGCCCACGAGCTGGGTGCAAGGTGGTGCCGAGCTGAGGCGTTTACCCAAAGCTAACTAGAAGAACATTCCTCTGCTGTCCCACATCCTCCTTTTTCTGAACTACATAAAAGATCAGAAATACTTGGCAGTGAAAGAGAAGGCCAGCCCGCCCCACCTCCCCCAAGGAGCACAGACTGTCATATGAAAATCTTGGCTGGGTGGGAGCTGGCCTGCCGCGTCCACGGGCAGCGTGCCCTGGCTTGTCTGGGCTGCCAGGGACAACAGCTATTTCCATAGCACTCACTTTGCATTCACTGTTAAGAGTAACCTGAGGTGATTTAAAATACAGGGGAGGATGTGTATAAGTCAGATGCAAATGCTATGCCATTTTATAAGGGGCTTGAGCACCTGAGGATTTGGGGGAACCTAGACCCTGTTTCCCCTGGATCCCAGGGGGGTCTGCACTGGGTATTCTTCTGAATGGTCTTTGCTAACTGGATATTGCCTGAACAAGGGACCAACCCAATTCTCATCCAATTTCTTCATCTGTGATATAAAGAGCTTGTAAAAGACAACCCCTAAGGAGCCTTCTAGAAAGATTTTCTAATGTGGTCTCTGGATCCAGATCTGGTCCATTTCATCAGAGGCAGCTTTCCAAAGGCAGTCTCGGTCAAAAGCTGGAACTTCAGAGGCAACATTCAAAGGTATGAAGACAGAGCTCAGTCCTGCAGTCAGACCCCTGACCTGTCCTTTGGTGCCAGGCTGCCTCCTATCACTGCCTGAGGACCTTTCGTCCCAGCACATCCATGACTTCCTGGTTCCCCCGACCCCACCAGGTAACCACACCACACATTTCCAGGCTGCACAGCTTTCAGACCAGCAAGCTGACCTCTACTGACTGCTGCAGCCACCAAACTCTGGGGATTTCCACCTTCTGCAATATGCTCATTCTCTTCCTGAATGTTCCTCATCCTCCCTGCCCAGGAACAGCCTAATTATATGCAGGAAGAGCCACCAAAGACTCTCCATGTGCCAGGAGCCCTGCCAAGAACTCTATTCTTTACTAGACATCATGCTCACGTCGCCACGAGGGCCCCAAGCTCAGTCGCAGAAAGGAGAGGTGGGCCTCCTAGCTTGTGTGGCCAGGCAGTGTGGGAGGTGGGACTTGTACCCTGGCCTGGCTAGGTTTTCCCCCAACTCTCAGACCCTCTTCCTCCCTGAGTCTCTCCAGACTTAGGTGAGCAGAGCAGCCAACTCCAGGAAGCCACCTGGATTTCAGCACAGTCCTCACTGTGGTCCATCAGTGGGGTCCCTGTGCTGGTACACAGTAGGAGTCTGTGGCTACCTGCCGAATGGGAGGGCATGAGTACACTTACCCCAAACTATAGGCCATACCCACAGCCTAATGCTCCAGTGAGTCCTCTTGGGAATGACCAGGTGACTGTCTTGGGAGTGAGCTGGGAGCCAGATGCTGCCCACCCTGCTTTCACTGTCAGTGACATTGAATTAGGGAGGGCTTGGCACAAGCAGGCACGCCAAGGCATGGCGGGGGGGGGGGGCTAAGGAAAGCCTCACCGATGATGCCTTTGACAATGGTGCTCAAGACTCGGAAGGGTGGCCATCGCCTCGCCAGCCCAGCTCAGCCCCACCAGGCTCTGGGAATTCTGCTTCTGCCACATGCGATTTCCTTTCCTAAAATGTCCCTCAACGTCCCCAATGCCCCGCAGCTTCTTAACTATTGTAGGGATGGAGAGTGGGCATTTGACAAGAACTCTCCAACACGCTGCGGGTCTTCCTGCAGTAAGGGCCCTAATGCCAGCAGTAAGGGCTAGTGTTACTGAGCTGTCTTCATGCCTGTGCGTGTTGTCTCTGTAGCTCCAGGACACACACAGGAACGTGAGCCAGTGCTGGGGCCCACCTGCTCCAAGGGGGGCACCTGTCATCCCTACAGGGACTCCTGCTACTTATTTCAAGGTCACACCGGCCCTGAGACACGCCAGTTGCTGTGGACAGAGGGTACCTGCTGGCCTTCTGGTGTATTCTCTCTGATCCTTTTCTTTGCCTCCACTCACAGGGAGCCATGGAGACACAGTCACTTCCAGGAGACTCAGAAAAGCAGATTCTGTTACATGGGCGGTTACACACCTTGTTTATCTTTCACTTAAAAATTAGCTGGGGCCTGTATTCTATCCAGCAGGTGCCAGTGGACACACAATGCATGCATTTTCTAAAGCTGCTGGAGCTATCTGCGCAGGGTGTGTGAAACACACCAGCACAAAGCTTCTTTTGTATTCCTTTGATACAGGTTTCCTGGCCCCCGGGGATCTCTCCCCAGGGTGGCCCCAGCTGTCT
The DNA here is from genome assembly GCF_964194135.1 of Talpa europaea. Taxonomy (NCBI): domain Eukaryota; kingdom Metazoa; phylum Chordata; class Mammalia; order Eulipotyphla; family Talpidae; genus Talpa; species Talpa europaea. The sequence goes on along the minus strand of NC_140068.1, from coordinate 108,234,257 downwards.
GCTAGCCCCTCTCCCATCCTCACCACAGGAGACATGTTTCTGTGTTCATGCCAACGCCCCACCTCAGCGCCCAGCCCCATTATTTCCCTGGTTTGTTTGGTGGACGTGAGCCTCTGGGGCCAAGGGAGATGTCATTTAAGGTTTTATTTTTTTCCCCGCTTTTATTTTTTTTATTTATATATATTTTACACCATTGTTAATTTTTCAAGAATGTTTGTTTCCCCATCCCCCCAGGTGTAGTCCCCATACAATTTCCTTCACCAATTCACCAGCAGGCATATGAAAAAATGCTCAACATCCCTTATAATCAGGGAAATGCAAATCAAAGCCTGTAGGGGACAGGAATGACACAGGGCAGGTTTTCTGATCCAGCAGACCAGGTAAAGGAGGTGTCCTGGAGCCCGCAGTGGCTTTTCAGCCTTTTATCAGCTTTTACCGGGCACATGGCAGGTAGGCTGGCAGGCCTCCCAGCCCCCAGCAAGTCTTCACTCTTTCTGGGCTCTCTGGTGGTCTCTGCTGCTCTTGTGGTTTTGCTTCTCTCGGCTTTTCTGGTCTTCTCATGGTTCACTCTGCTTCTGCTTCTTTTCTTCTCGGTTTCTTTCCATTTTTTTTTTTAATAGTTTTTTTTTTCTTTTTTAAAGATTTATTTATGTATGCAATCACTGGGCACAGTCAGAAGCATGGCAGGGTGAGAGAATTCACCAGAGCCAGAGCGGGGCACAGAACAGGCAGACTGACAAAATACACTGCTGAGGGGAGCAGCGGGCGTGGCAGGGGAGGTCTGCGTGCCATGTGGGACCCTTGCCCAGCAACCGGGGATTGAACTGGCCCTGCAGAGGCTGCAGGCAGCCTCACAGCCCAGCGCTCAGCCCAGTGCTCAACCACTGTGCCACCAGGGGAGGCCCCTTCTTGGCTTCTGCTGGCGTCCCTGTGACGCCAGCCTTATAAGACCAGTCTTAGCCCAGGTGAATCCAATCTACCTATGCCCACACCCTACTCCAGGTGCTGCCATCAGGCATGCATTCAGGACCGCAGGGTTCCGTCATCTATCCTAATGGTGGGAGGGCAGAAAAGTCTGATACCTTTTACCCTACCCTACAAAACCCCAGTGAGATACCGCCTCACACCAGCAAGCAGGGCACACATCAAGGAAAAAACCATCTAAGGTTTGGGATGCATGCTGTCAACTTGCCTCTGGGAAAGTATTCGAGAGCCCACGTTCTGCCCACGGAGCAGCTGAGTTCACGTCAATCAAAAGCCCCTGTCGGGCAAGGAGCACCCTGATTTAATAGTCACAGCTGTGTGTGTTTTCTGAAGGGCTGAGGATGCACAGTCTCTGGGACGGCGCTCATGGGATGAAGGGGGACACCACTCCAGTCAGCCAGTCTGTGGAATGGGGACAACAGCGCCCAAGGTGGCTAGAGGGCTGGAGCAGGGCAGGGGGCAAAGCAGCTGGCACCTGGGGCTCAGTCCGAGGAAGCCCGCCCCTTGAGCCCCGTGGGAAGGGGCAAATAAAAGCCATGAACACGGGGGTTGTGGGAGGCCTCTCTGGGCTGTGTCTGGATCTGGGACACCCTCAAATTCAGCCTGTTCAGGGAGGGCCACTGGCTCATGCTCACAGGCCTGCCCACTGAGCCTCCCCAGATCCAGCCCAGATTAGGCACAGGTGTGACCCCCGGAGGCTGTGTGCACCTGTGTGAGTCGACGCCAGGTGGAGCAGTGCGGCATGAGGAGCGTGCGGGCAGCAGTCTGGAAGGGAAGGGGGCTCTCCTTGTCAATGGGCACATTCACAGAACTGGAAGCACCTGGATCCACTGGGGTCTGTCCAGGGGGAGGACAAGCCAATGCAGACGGGACAGGAAGGGACACTCACTCGTGCAGGTCCAGGCAGGCAGAGAGGAGGTGACCCCAGTGTGGCCTGGAGAGGCAGCCGTGGGAGCAGAGTCTCCCTCAGGATCATCTGGTTGGTGCCGGGAGCCCACTTGGAATTCAGCCCAGCTTGCCTCAGCTGGCTGACCCTGAACAGGCACGAGCCCCTCCCTCCAGAGTATGTCAAGGGAGTGCTAACACCTGTTACCTCCCAGGAAGCATGAGAACTCAAGGTGGGGAGGCTAGCAAAAACAGCTGGGGACCCTCTGTCTCCAAGCCCACCCCCTCCATTGGCCTCCTGCCCTCACCAGCCCAGAGGGCCCTCTGGCCAGGGCCAGACTCCCTATCCCCTGCATCCTCGGGGACCTCAGACTGCTGGCCTGCCCCTCTGTCTCCAGGGATCTCAGTCCCTCCCATCAGACTCTTTCCCATCAGCTCACAAGTGAAGCCAAGCCCCTTATCGAAATGCATACAGATAAAGTAAAACCAAAATAAAAATGTGCAAGGCCTCCCCTGGTGGTGCAGGCAGTTGAGTGCAGCGCTGTGAAGCTGCCTGCAGCCTCTGCAGTGCCGGTTTGATCCCGGCTGGGCCGGCAAGATACCCACATGGCACCGCAGACCTCTCCTGTCTCGCCCCCTGCTACCCTCCGCAGGGTATTTCAGTCAGTGTGCTGTTCTGTTTCCCGCTCTGGTGAATCCTCTCACCCTCCAGCACCTCTGGCCTGGTTCTTATATGCATGAGTAAATAAATCTTTTAAAATAAAAAAATTAAAAATGTGCAGCACACACCCCAGCAGCGGTGCACATTACTATAGCCCAGGCGCACAAATCAAGCTGACAGCGACTGGAGCCGGGAAGGCGGCGGGAGCGCCCGGTCCAGAGGGGAGTGGTCAGCGCCTCCTCCCGCCAGGACCGCGCGGCCCCATGGGTTACGAGGCAGAGCGAACCTGCCTGCTCTAAATAGGTTCTGCCATCCGCCGCATCGACACAGAACATATGCCATTTTAATGGGAAAGAACTTTTTTTTTTAAAATAGGATTTATTTATACAAGCACTGGGTACAGTCAGAAGCGCGGGAGGGTGAGCGAACTCACCAGAGCCAGAACAGGGAGCAGAGCAGGCAGAAGGACCGAAGTACACTGGTGAGGGGAGCAGTGGGGGGCAGAAGAGGTCTGCGGCGCCATGTGGGACCCTTGCCGGGTGGCCGGGGATCAAACCGGCGCTGCAGAGGCTGCGGGCAGCTTCTTAGCGCTGCACTCAACTGCTGCGCCGCCAGGAGGCCCTGGGAAGGAAATTTAATACAATTAGTAAACAATACAGTGACTGGCCAGCACCATCTCTGACCCCAGCTGACTCTGCTTGTTGCTCTGGCCTTCCCCGGACTCCTTGCATGCCTCAGGGCCTTTGCACTTACAGCCCCTCTCCTCATTACTCCTTCACATCAACTGAGTCTGCTCAAATGTCACCAGCAGTGCCGCCTTCCCTAGCCCCCATATCAAGTGCCCCGTCTCTCTTTGCCCCCTCCATCTCTCCTCTCCCCTCACCCTTTCCTGGCATCTGGCATGTATCCATCGACCTCCCCGGATGCCCGGGAAAGTCTGCGAGCGGGACGTGGGAGGGTCCTGGCCAGCAAGAAGACAGCGCCAGCCCCACTGCCCATCTCTCCCTCCACCCTCCTCCCCTCTACCCCTGAGTCCTCACCTTTTACCAGAAAGGGTAGCCCAACCCTGCTCGTCTTTCTGGAGGATTTCCTCTCCCTCTGCAGAGTGACTGGACTTTCAGGCTGTGTGGCCTCCAACTCCTCGGGGGCTGGGGACACCTCCTGTGCTCACTGGGCTGTGGCCTTCTCTGTGAACCCCTTCTCAAGGTACCCCCCAGACCGGCCCTGAAGAGCTCCCTACACCCTGTCCCCCACACCAGCTACCCATGTGTGTGACTTAGGGCTGTTAATCTGCCCTTGACTACAGGGGGCCTCACAGCCAAGAACCTTGAAGGGGAGAGGGAAGTCACCCCCTCTCAGTGTGCCCACGCCCTGGCCCCAGCAGGAGCAGGTGAGGTAACTGAGCACACAGGCGGAACTGGCCCCAGAGGACTGGAGTCCTTTTGGGGGGGAAGCAACACCCTATGTCTGGCTCCTTCTGGGGAAGACCATGTGAGGAAGGACACAGAGGAGAGGGCAGCCTGCCTGCCCCGCGCAGGAGGGCAGCCTCTCCAGAAACCAGCCCTGCAGCCTCTTCGCCCTGGACTCTGGCCGGAGCAGGAAGAGGGGGCTCTTTTCTGCATGGGGGTGTCCCCAGCGCTCAGAGCTTGAGACACACGTGCTCGCTTGCACATGCACACCCTCACTTCAGCAGGCCCCCCACCCCGGGACCACCCAGGCCCCGCTGCATCGGGAAGGGAGAGCAGGTGGGGAGAGGCCGGCCCAGTCCCACACGGCACCAGCAGGAAGACAGGACATCTGCTGTAACTCTTTATTCCGTTTAGAAGGCTACAAATTTTAGGTTTTAAGAAAGATTCACAAAATATTCAGCTGAATCCACATCTCTGGTTCAAATTTCAAATATATTTTACTGTGCTGAACAATATATGCTAATGCTGTCTAAAACACAGCCAAATTATTTTTCTTTATTCATTTACACATATTCTGTAATTTTTGCAAACCCAAGATTAAGATAAAAAATATTAACAAAACTACTCAGTGATATTTTCCCCTACAGTGAGGCATTCTCTGTGGGTGTACCTGCTTACCTTTCTCTTTTTAACTCTGCATACCATGCCAATTTATAAGCACGCCCAGGGGGTCTCCTCTTACATTTTTCTAAAGTTCAAACAGCAACACCGTGTCAGAAGAGAAAATTAATTCCCGTGGCTGTGCTGAAGCTTAGTTGTGTTAAGAAGCACTCACTGAAAATTATTTATAGACCATACAAAATAAACAATTTACAAAGGGACAGATGAATGGAAACATTATTTTGAAATCACCTTAATATGTGAAACACAGGTGAAGCAGTTTGTCGCACCCGACAAGGGTCATTTTCGGTCTTTTGTTTTTATTCTGGGCTCCCTCTCCTGAAGGCTGCGTGCACTGCAGGTCTCCTGACTCCAGCCTGGTTGGCAGTGGGCGCTGGGGCCACTGGGCCATGGTCACAGGCCGCACGTGGGGCTCCCGGTGCAGGGAGAGCGGAGGGAGGGGTCTCCAGCTCCCTGGGGTTAGAGCTAAAGGTTCCAAGATGAAAGCAGGGGCAGGCTCGGGCAGGTGGGAGCGCATGCTCAGGTGACACCAGACTTTACCGTCAGCTCTGCATTGGAACAGGGTTTCTCAAAGGCAACATTAAATCAAGTGCATGTGGGATGTGAAAAGTAGCAAAACGATCTGCCTAAGTGGCTCCTTCTGTGGAGGCCTGGCCAGCCCTGGCCCGAGGAAGGAAGCTCCTGCAAGGGGCTCGGTCGGTCCAGGAGCCATAGTGGTCCTGGAGGGAGAGCACAGGCATTTGCACCTCTCATGGAGGTTGACAAGGACTCTGGTGGGCCCATGAGCTGGGGGCGGGGGGAGGGGCAGTGAGGCCAGGAATGCTGAGCCCTGGGCAGGGGGTGGGGGCAGGCAGGCACCTCCAGGGAGCAGGGTGTATGCTGGGAGTCGGAACCCTGAAATTCTGGCCAGAGGAGGGGTCCCGCAGAAGTGACTTAACCTCTCTGTGCCTGTGTCTCTACCTATGAAATGGGGGTGACCATCTGTCAAACAGGGGTATCCCCGGGGGGAGGAATGATGTGAGTACAGCTGGCCAGAGGGACAGCAAAATGCGCAGGGCCCAAGGCCCCTCCACCCGAGGGGTATCCCACCTTCCTATCCTGGGGATCCCATTGGAGGTACCAGGGCCCCCCTCCATCAGGCCGTACATCCTCTAACTCCCTCCCAAACAGCCCGAAGAGCAACAGGGAACAAGCCTGCGGCACAGCCGACCAGCACCCTCCACCCCCCCACAGGCATTTGCACCCCCTCGCTGGGCTAGGGTCACCAGCAACAGGCCAGCTGAACAAATGGCATTATGTTCACTCCACAGAGTGGCTTCTGAAGGAATTTTAATTACATGGAAATGCTCGCAACAAAACGTGGTGGAGAAAAACGGGACAAAGCCGGCCACACAACAGTCCCTTCTCACTTCAAAAAGATGTGCTCAGAAAATGACGCCCAGAAACCCAGCCCAAAACCCAGCCCTGAAGAGGCTAAGCGCAGGGCCCCGTGGGGCTTCGGGTCACTTCACGTTCCTTCTTAATTTCCCTGTTCAGAGCAGGAGAAAGTGGGGGGCATCCCCGGCACTTCCTGTGCCCTTTCCCCTTGAGCCAAGAATCTGAAAACCAGCCAGAGGGAAGGCCCGCGCTTTCCAGAATGCCGCAGGCCACGCTGCAGGGAACACAGACATCAGTGACAGGAAATCTAATTTTCCGGCCACTGAAGCCTGGTGCAGACCTGACTTTGGAGACCTGACCCCGGCCGCGCTCTGCCCGGCCCCACTGACCTGGATGGAAGTCATGACCCCGTTGGCAAAGACGGAGAGCTTCCTGGCCACGGTGCACACGCCCTGCTTCAGCTGGGCCATGTCTGGCGTGGTGGGCAGCATGCTCTTCAGGGTGTAGTTTCCTGCTCAGAGCAGATGCTGGTCACGAGGCTTTGGCAGACGGCCCAGGCACCCAGGGCTGGGGACCATGAGCTGCTGGGACCCCTCCCTCCGGGATCTCACAGGTTTAGGGGGAGGTGGCGGGGCTGGGCGCTGTCTCCCTGAACCAGCTGCAAGACCCACCCAGGCCCTGGGGCTTCAGGCCAGCAGCCTGAGCGCCTCCACCTCAGTCTCTGGGCTGTTCCCTCCAGGGGGTGACCCCAGACCAGAGAGGCACGGCCTTGAGCGCAGCTGCCCATGTTCCCTTCTGCAGAGGCCCTGGCCCTTCTCTGGATGCCGGGACCAGGCCTGGCCGATGAGAGCCTTTCTGGGGTCCTCGGCCTCAGAGAGGAGCAGTGCTGGCTGTGGGGTGACGGGGGTAAGGCACGGCCGCCCTCCCGCTTGCTCCTCGGGGGAGCAGCCCCAGCACATTGGGCCCTGAGGCGACACTGTCTCCCCCAGCTGCATTTCCGTGGGATGTCGAGGGGGATGAAATCCCAGAAACGACACTACCAGGCCCTGGTTCCGTTACACACCCGTCCACACACAGCCCAGTAGCCCAGAGGGGCCGCGTGGGTAAGCCTGCCCAGCACCCCTTTCTGCCTGACCTGCAGCCCAGCTCATGGCTGGCCCCCATGGCCAGAGCCCACCCGCCCTTTCCCGCTGAGCCAGTGACCGCAGCCCCATCGCTCACGTCTTGGCCGCCCCGATGCAAACATCAACACACTTATCCCAGCCCGGGGAAGCCGGCAGCGTGGCCATACCTCACGGGCCCCCGGAGCTGCCAGGCAGGGCTTGAGGTTAACTTTTGTAATAGGTCTTGTAGCTGTAATAAGATGCTTGTGGGGGGATGCGAGTGAGCCAAGCAGCCCTTTGGGGAGCCAAGCGTAGCTGCCCCGCAGGCCCACACACACCCGGACACCGCTGTGCCCGGAAGCACAAGCACCAGGCCCCTCTCCCAGAATGAACTGGGCTGGTGCACGCCGGCCCCAACCCCGAACGCCAGGCAGGGTCCTCCGCTCCTCAGCCCCGCTGACTTCAAAGCCTTGGAGGTCTTCCCCTGTCTGAGCAGAGGGCCACCCCATGGCATCGGCAGATGCGGTGGAGCCTGACGGCAGAGCCGAGTGCCCCAAAGCCTCCTCTGGACTCAATGCGACTCTGAGGGCCCCCAGGGTGGCGGGCTGGGCTGGCCACCACCGGTCACCAATGCTGTCTTGGTTGCACAATGGGCTCAGGAAACAGCAGTGCAGGTGCTTGCTCAGGAAGGGGATCCTGGGCCCGCGGACTGGTCCGGCCCCGCTCCCTGCTCTCAGTCCCTGACACCTGCCACGGGCCGGCTGGGACCAGCCCTGCTCCCCCAAGGACAATGCGCAGTGAGGGCAGAAGGTACGTGGGGTCCGCCAAGGGACCTGTGGGCAGCCTAGGCTGGACGGTGGGACCCTGGGAATATGGAGCTGTGTCCTGAGGAGGCCACTGACCCGCTGGCCATGGGGACTAGAAGGGACATGAACTAGGGGTCTCCCAGGTTTCCAGCTAGAGCAGCCAGCTAAGTGGGGGCTCTCCCTGGCTCGTGGAGCTGGAGGGGACACATCAGGCTGTGTGCCTGTCACGCCAGGCCATGCCACTGTGGGCAGAAGGACGAGGACTAGCTGTGGGGCCCCCAGCTGCACAGCTCCCGCGTTACTGTCCATTTGTTCACCCGAGTGAGGGCTCCCTTGCCAGCCTGTGGACACCAAGGGTGGCGGGTGAGGAGGGAGAGGCCCTGGGGGCCAGGTGTAGCCAGGCCAGTGGTAAAGGGGACAGGAGCTACAGCCCTGAGGGTAGATGACCTGGTGGCGGGGCCATGCCAGAAGCCAGGGGCGGGATTTGAAACAAAGGATGACTAGACTGGTCTCTGGAGGGACGTGGGAGGATGCCCAGAAGCAGGAGGGGAGGCCCAGGCAGGGCTGTGGCTGCGGCCAGGGGCACAGGGAGGCCGGCCTGGGCGGGACCGCGGGGCCGCACACTGAAGGTGCCCAGTACGGCTCCCGGCACTTCATCCAAACAACGAATTTTCAGTAGACCATCGTGTACTAATCTCCCTGAAATGAAAACAAGTCAAGAGAAAATGAACTGAGAGGGCAGGGCCGACGAGCCAGATGCGGAAGCAAGGCCGGCCCAGCGGACACTGAGGGCTACAGAGGGACCCGGTTGGTGGCATGGAGTCTGGGCCACAGCGCCCCATAGACTCGGTGTGGGACAGACACACCCGCATCACCAGCAGCTCCTGGCCAGGCCGAAGTCAGAGCTTCTGAGGTTCGTGGGCCCCAAAGGCCCCACTGCTGGACTCTGGGTCAGAGCAAGGAGGAAAGAAGAGACTGGCCAAGGTCTCGGGAGCCCGAGGTCCAGCGACACAAACGAACAAGAAGCCACAGAAGGCACTCGGGGCTCGGGTGGGCACATGTGGGGCTGAAGGCCGGCGGCCGCGGCACCTCACTCTGGGTGGGCAGGCTCAGATGGAACAGCAAGGGGCCCGTGGGACTCGACCAAGGGGCCTGGCACAGCTGCCACCAGCACCTCAGACCGCGGTTTCCATCACTGAGGCCGCGCTCCCGCGCCGTTACCACTTATCAAGTGGCTGTTACGGATCAAAGGAGTTACAGACCCTGGGGCCTCCACGCCGGGTTAACTCTTCAGACCTCACACGCCCGACACGCTTACGCCACGGGACTGGTGCTCACAGCCAGCACTGAGAGTGGACACACTCAGATGGACGAGGGCACTTGAGCCACCCCAGCCCTAAAACCCATGCAGGGCACAGAGGTTGTCTCAGCGCTCTCAAGCTAGCCACAGCCTCTGCAGCACGAGTTCAATCCCCGGCCAGGGAGCTACCCACACGGCGCAGCAGACCTCTCCTGTCTCGCCTTCTGCTCCCCTCAGCAGTGGATTTCAGTAGATCTGCCTGTTCTGCTCCCCCACTCTGTCTCTGGGGAATCCTCTCACCCTCCACACTTCTGGCCTGCACCCCAGTTCCTCTACATAAAAATAAATTAAAAATCTTAAAAAAAAAAAAAAACTGACCCACGCAGACGCCTTCCTGCAGCACCACAGAGGGTCTCTCGTGCACAGACAGGTCTCCTGGGAGCGCATCCCCCGGCCTTTTGCTGATCAGTGACCCCCACTCCTTGCCTGCCCCCTCAGTTCATGGGTTCTCTTTCAATCTTGACCAGTGGGTCTCAAGAGCCCTTTCCCGTGTTCAGGAGCGGGCACGACCCTTCCCTCTGATCCCCACGGGCAGAGCAGCAGACGGCAGCTGTCTTGCTCCCAGCTTATGCACCTGTGATGCAGGAGGATAAGGTCGGGCTGAAGGAACCTGGATCCGCTCCCTTGTCCGGTGACAAGACCCACATCATCAGGAGGAGCTGGGGTGGGTGCAGCTAGTGCCCTGCATGGCTCCTGTGATGGGCAGTGACCCTGCGCTGAGAGTGACCACAGTGCCGTGCCGGGCTGACTGTGGGCCTGAGCAGGGCTCAGTTCATTCCTGGGGTGCTGGCTCACTCCTGGGGTCCCCCGTGCAGGCACAGGTACAGCCAGGAGAAGGCCGCCCCAGGAGGCACATCTCCCTTACCTGGAGGGGCTCACATGTGGAGCTGCCCTTCCCCCACCCCAGTGAAACCACAGTTGAGGTAAGAGGATCTACCAGAGACTCCGACCTTTCACAGGTGGGGAAACATGCCAAGATAAGGAACACAAAATGGTCTTCTAAAACCAACCTGTGCTCCTCGCTGATGTGTACTCTAATCAAAAAGCAAATATTTAATAAAAGCTGTTCAATGCTCTTACAGTTAGGGCGGTTATTACGGCAGTGTTTACGACGAGCTTGCTGAAGATGCAGAGGGAGGATGACCACTGTCCGAACCATCTGGGCTGGGGGAGGGCCGGGGTGCTGTCTGTGGGAGGAGGGCCTTGGGGGCCCTGGCACCCCAGGTGTACTTCACCGTGGCTGCAAGTTCCCAGGGCCTAGTGTGTCTGGGACCCACAGACTCCAACAACTAATGGACTTTGTTCTCTGAAAGGGGGCGGGAGGTGAACATGAGCCGGCACAGCTTCCCTCCAGCAGACGGAAGGCGGCTCTCATGTGATCTCAAGCGCCCTGTTTTAACGAACACTTCCAGCAATTTGAATTATAAAAACACACACAGCCAGAGAGATTTTCAACACCTCAGGTTCTCTGGGCTGCACTGTCTGTTGGGCCAGGGCTCCTGCCCGTGACCCGGCACTGACAGCAGCCGCAGGGCCACTGCACCCTGGTGACCACCCCCAGGCTCTCTGGTCTGTTCTAGAGCCTTATGTCTGGTGGGCCCAGTAGCTGCTGGTGTTGGTGCCCCCACCCCATGCCCAGCTCCTCCAGGCTTGGAAACGAGGAGCGGCGGCCACTGGATGCTGGAGATCCACCTCCCCGGAGTCTCCTACTTGGAGCAGGTTTCTGCCATTACCTCAGGGACACTGCCCCTCGGGGTGGTGACAGCCGAGGCCCACTCCCTGGGGCAGCTCCCCGCGGGAGAGACAGTCTAGCTGCCTGCTGGGGTGGAGACACCCAGCTGGCACTGTGCAAGCAGGACCTTACTTAGCCCAGGACGGCCACTGAAGGGCAGCCTTTCCAGAAGAGGCGGTCGGGGCTATACAACACGAGGGGCCGCCAAGGCATCATGGCTGAGGATGGGGGCGTCACACCGGAGCCCAGGCCACCCAGCTCCCACCTGCAGCAGACTCCACCCACACCCAGACGGGAGAGGCTCTGGGGATGGGAGAGGCTCTGGGAACTGGGGGACAGGCCGAAGCCTCAGGCCTGACCCCTCGGCTGGAAAGCCTGGTCTGGACCAGGAGGGCGGGGAGAGTCAGGTGTGGCTGCCTAGGGGCATGGAAGATTCTGTGCAGCACACACCTGGAGAGGCCCATTGACCCGCGGCCCGTTACCTTCTGCTTGCTTCCTCTGTTCCTCGAACAGGTCTGCGGAACTGATGGAGGAGCTCCCCGAAAACCTCTCCAGCCGGGCCCTGGTCTCGTACTAGAGAAGACAAGGACAAGGAGACATCAGCTCCCGTCATGCACAGGACCATGGAGGGGCCACCATCTGCATGTATCCTGGCTCCCTGTGGCCCCCACAGCCAGGCCTGGCGTCCTGCAGCTCACAGCTGCCATGCACCCCCGGCCAGCGGCCAGCGACAGCCGTGGAGGGGACACCAGAGGGCCAGAGAGTGAGGTGGCTGTGCAGCTGCACACACCCAGTGGGGACGGCGGCCAGTCCCCCCAGGCCTCACACGGGGCTGCCAAACTCGACTCCACATGAGGCCGACTTGGGGGCAGCCAAAGCGGGGAACAGAACAGGCAGACTGACGAAACACACTGCTGAGGGGAGCAGCAGGCAAGACAGGAGAGGTCTGCGGGCCATGTGGAACCCTCGCTGGGGGCCGGGGGTTGAACCAGCGCTGCAGAGGCTTCGCAACCCAGCTCTCAACTGCTGTGCCACCGGGGAGGCCGGCACCCTCAGAACCAAGGGACAGTTCTCTGCCACGAACCACAGGCTCCCCTGGGCTCGGAGCCCCACGACGGGCCCAGCAACTGCCAACCGCGAGTGTCTCTGGGGACCCAGGGCCTGGGGTTAGGAGGGTCCGAGACACGTGCCCTGGAGTCTTCTGCTCAGCAAGCCCCACTGAGATGGACTCATCACCATTTCTGAGACAAGAAGCGACAACCTGAAAATGCAGGTGTCCGCCCCCAAAACTTGCAGATACACGTCAACTCTTAAACATCATGTAAAACACAACACAGCAGAAAACAAAGGCTCCCTGAAATGCATCCCAAAGGGCAAAGGGAAGACTATTCAAAGTGCTGGGAAAGGAGTGAGAGGAGCAGGGGCGCCCCGCCTCACGCCCCGACACTCCCTGGGCCGAGGGGCTGGTGAGCCAAGCACCCGGGTGTGAAGCTTGGCTCAGCACTGGCACAGAGGCCTGGCAGTCCCCGCCAGTGGGTGCCCCTCGCCCCTGCCCACACTGCTCACGCCACCTGTTGGCTGCTGTGGGGCCCAGAGATGCTCTCCGGACACTTACGTCAGCTTGGGCTTGTCTCCCAAAGTATATGTCTGATGAAATGGCTTTGACATTGCCAAGCTTCTTCTGGGCCTCATCAGTGCTCACAACGGGCTCGTAGTCTGGCTTGTGGCGAGCAGCAGGCCTGAGAGCAGAACCGGCCCAGAGGGAGAGCGTCAACAAGATGCTGAGCTGGAGCTTTCAACCCCCAACAGAAATCACCCACAGATGAGGCTGCCTCTGTGGGAGTCCAGGGGCCCACAAGGAGGTGCCACCCACCCACCTACCCACCAATCCCTCCATCCCTCCATCCGAGGTTGGGTTCACTGAAGGTGAGGGGGACGTGCCATGTGCCCGTGTCACTCGCCCCACAGGTGGGGCAGCTCAGCACCACGAAAGTCTCTTGGCCTGAAACTTCTCCCATGGGGGAGGGTGAGAAGTGGGGGCTTGGTTTCCCCAGGGCAGGGGATACCCGCCCTGTCCATCAAGAATATTGAGGGGATCTGTGTGGCTTAGGGGCTGGGAGGAGCTGGAGACGCAGCAGCTGGGGTTTGGGTGTGTCGGGGGCCCGCAATGTGCTGAACCCACCTGTCTGGGTGGCCCAGGGTCTTCAGAACCAGGTCCCTGTCTTTGATGGTCTCCTTTTTCCAATAGGAGTCTGAACTGTCACCCCAGCTGGAAAAAGAACTGGTCCTGAACTCCATTGGCTCCTCAAAGTACCTGCAGGACAGAGTAGGAAGGTGACTTTGGAGGCCTTACTGACGTCCGCCCCACAGGTACGTGGGGACGGTGTGTCCCAGCCCCTCGAAGTTGGGGGGCATCACGTGGCCCCCACGCAGGAGCAGACAGGAGGCCTCGGCACTGCCATGCCACACACCCAGGCCGCGCGTCCCTTGCTGCAGGCAGGGACAATCTCCATCCACCTGGACAATGTGATTGCCACCGGAGGACAGGCCATCTGGACAGTCACTTGCCTCTCAGCTGACTCTATGCTATGCAAAGACACTTTCTAGCAACAAGAAAGCCCGTCGCCGGCCTCCCCGGTGGCACAGCAGTTGAGAGCTGGGTTGCGAAGCCTCTGCAGCACCGGTTCAATCCCCAGCCCCCGGCAGGGTTCCAAATGGCGCGCAGACCTCTCCTGCCGCCCGCTGCTCCCCTTAGCAGTGTACTTCGGTCCTTCTGCCTGCTCTACTCCCTGCTCTGGCTCTGATGAATTCTCTCACCCTCCCGCGCTTCTGACTGTATCCAGTGCTTGTATAAATAAATAAATAAATCTTTAAAAAAAAAAAGAAACGAAAAAAAAACCCGTCGTGGTGTGGAGACTGGAGAGCCGGGGTGTCTGTCTGCACAGCACGTGTTGGCATCACATCTGCTCCGCAGTGGAGAACGTCACTTCCTGGCAGCCTGGTCTTGCCCGGGCAGGTGGCTGCAATCGCACAGCTGAGCCAGCACAATTGACCCAATCATGGAGTTCCTCCCTGGCACCCCCGCAGGGACAGTTGCACGGGGCACCGAGCCTAACAGTGATGACCACGCAGTGTAGACAGTGCTAACTGGCTGGCTCCCGGAGCCAGAGCCGGGGTCACATGGCTGCCGCCAGCTCCGGGGGCTTCTCAGTCCCGAGTGTGAGGAGGGTGTGGCCGGTGTGCATCTCAGGCAGAGGCTGGCCCTCAGGGCCAGTTCACACCTTCATTGGCCAGCATCTGACAGCAGCGTCCGGTCCTGTACAGTGGGAGAAATTGACCGAGAGCAGAGTGTTGCAGGAGGAGAGGGGCTGAGGGGTGAGCTGACGGCAGGGGTGGTCATGAGACGTGAAGACGCCACCTCGGGGTTCACCGCAGCTCAGGGGGATAATAGCCATCAGGTGCATGCTCATAATGAGGTGGGGTTCACAGAGGTCAAGAGGTGGGGGCAAATTCCAAGGCTCAGATCTCAGCAAGGGCAGAGAACGGAGCAGAGGCCTCTGCATGTCACCAGGCTTTCTGCAGAGTCAGAGCAGAAGCACAGGGGCCAGCTGGCATCACGGGAGGCGACTCCGGGGCAACGGGGGGAAGGCAAGGTCTCCGGACGTGGCTTCTGCAGCTCTGGCAAGAGGCCATTAAGGACAAATCTCATTACATTCGACTTCTCTCTCCGAGAAGGAAAGCACACAGGGTCAGGCATGTGTGGATGTCAGCTGGAAAATGATCAGGCTGTCCCCGTGGCAGGAGGCAGCCAGCGGAGGAGCCCGGGGCCGGCTCTGCTCGGAAGAACAGATGGCCATCCTTGTTCAGCGGAGAGACCAGGACAGGGAGAGCCTGGCGTCACATGAGAGTGAGGTTCCAAAGACACGTGTTGGCCTGGGAGGCTCAGCAACTCGCTGGGGACAGACGCCGGCCGGGCCTCTGGCTGCCGCTGGGAGCACAGGGACGGACCTGCTCCCGGCGGGCAGCGCCCCTCTCCTGAGAAAGAGCGGCGGGCCCCACCTCCGCGTCTGGATCCACGTCCTCCTGTTCAGATTTCTGGATCCCAGTTCTCGGTACTTTCCACGTTCACTTCCGCCCTCCCGTCCTAGCCTCCTCCAGCCCCAGAACAGTCCTTGACGAGCGCACCCTCAAGCCACATCCTCCCTGAGGACCAGCCCCAGGCAGGCGTCGGTCCTGGAACCACACTGACTCGTGAGGCTGAGCCGTTGTTCCAGGCTTACCATTTTCATGCTGGAAATAATGGAATTCAATAAAAACAGGAACCAAAGATATGGCTGACCCTATTTTTCAGAGAAACAGCACTCTTTCATAATTCATAGGCTCCAAGAGGTAATGGCCTAATGGATAATTTGGGACTGAAATGCTGGCCTTCACAGCGTCCATGTTTTTTGACCTCCGTGGCCAAAGTACTGACGGGACCCTTGTCCTACTGACAATGGCCACCGACGGGGGGACCAGCAAAGGTGCTTCTGGTCCTGTCAGAGGACCTGCAGGTGACTGGAGACGCGCACCGAGTTCTGGGGGTGCCCAGAGAGTGTGGTCTCCAGCAAAACACCATTTGCTCCCGGGTTGCAAACCATACATAATTGTTTCATAGCAACAAAGGCCTTTAGGGCTGACTCTCTTGACCAAGTTTCGCACAGGGGACGCCTGGGGGTTCCTGAAGCTCTTGCAGGCAGGTGGAACCCAGAGGCACCTGCCGGGTGCTGGGGCAGGGGTTCTCTGGAGTTGCTTCTCCTTTCCCCTAGGCTCCCAAGCTGCAGTTTCGACTTAACGTGAGACTCTCTGTCCTAACTCCCCGAGGCCGCATCTGCGGGGGCTGCTCATGAGCAGTGTAGTGGGTAAGAGGGGACGTGCCACATGGGTGCTCTGGACCCCGTGAGGCTGAGCGGGTCTTCCCACCAGACCCCTCCCTCAGTTAGTGCACATGCCTCAAATGATCTGACCTGACACAGCTTTCAAATCCAGTTAAAAATGTAATTGTATTCTACACAAAATGTATTTACATGTATTTACAAAAAGACACGATTTGGATGTTACCCCTAAGTAGACTGAAGCCTGCAGTGTGATGCAGGCCACTCACACGGAAGTGGAAACCTACGCCTGGCTCTGAAAGTTGACTGGGAGCACCGCTAAACTGCTGACTTCTTTTGGAAAAATATCCGGGCTTCAGCTAATTTGAAGCTATGCCAACTAAGAGACTTCTTAAGGATCTGCTCTGGTACCACTCCTTATGTACGAATTTTGGTGGGAGACTATATAGCCTCACAATTAGATTTCACACGTTGTCATAACCCTGTCTGCTATAGCCATGAGCAGTCTGTTCTGAACACGAGGATGCCTGGCACCTGGACAACCTCCAGGGGACTCTTCCAGGCATGAGCGCCTCCTTGTGGGCACCACACATGTATGAGAAGCATGAACGCCAAACCTGCAGGTGGCCATCAGCGTGGCTAAGTATCTAACAACAGTGATTACATGTTCAGACTGAGTCACACGTCTCTGGCACTCTGTCTCCATACAACAGCAGCTACGAGGACTGTTCTGGCTGTCTTAACGCATCTCATGCTCACACCACTCTGGGATGTAGACTCAGCTGGGGATCCCTAAGGTACAGATGCGGACGCCGGGCACTGAGAGGCCCTGTCCCGGCCATGGTCCCTAAGTGGCGCAGCCCCAGCATCCGGCCCTGGGCCTTCCTTCATACCCTGCCGGCTACAGCCACACCCCGGGCTGCCTGGCGCCTCTTGGGCCAGGCTACATAGGTCCCAGAGGAACCTTACAGAGAGGGTCAAGTTTAAACTCCTTTTCCCTGCGCCCACACCCCAGGCCCTCTCTGCGGTCAGCTTCACACAGAAGGGGCGATGGTCCTAATGGATAGCCAGCGCCCACGAATCCTGGGCACCCCGAGAGTGCAGGCCACCCGCAAACGTATCTAATACTGTGTCCTGCCACCTGTAGTCCCTGAGCATGAAGGCCAGGCGGGGAAGGCTCAGCGCAGGAACAAGATGAAACAACTGACCCATCCTTCGGGCCACGCCCCGTCTCCAGCGCCCACTTTCAGGGAAACACAACCTCCCAACCCCGATGCCAGCCCTTAGCGCCGACCTTATGATCCATATTGGAGTATTAGCCAACATGGCCAACTTAGGAAGGGCTCCCGGCTTTTACTCCAAAGGACACCTCGGCTCCAGCCAGAAAGAGCCTGTACTTGCTGCCACTGCAGACCCCGGTGAGCCGGCCCCTGCCCTCCCCAGCCCGCCGGCCCTCGAGGACCGTCACCTGGAGCTGGAGGTGAAGTAGAGGTCCTCACTGTCGCTGCTGTACATCCTCCTGGGCGTGGCTGTGACTGGGGTCACAGACCTGCTCAATGGTCTGCAGGTCTGAGGCCACCGAGTGTGAGACGCCACTGGGGAAAACGAGGGGCGGGGGACGCCATGTGAGTTCCCGAAGACACTTCACTGAAGGAGGACTAGAGTCTCTCGGCCCGTGAGCTCCATGGCGGGGTTAAAAACACGAGTGATAAGGCAGTGTGTTGGGGGGTTAAGCACTGGGAAATACCAGGCTCTGGGAGGACTGCAGCCAAGGCTGACTGTCTCCTGCGCCCGTGGGTGCCGCTCAGTGGGCGCCCCCCCCCCGCCCCGTTTCCATCTTTCTAAGAACCACAGGTTGGAATTTTTCGTGCTATACTGAATAGTAAAGCAAACACAACTGAAGAAGAGAAGAACAATGAAGCAGCGCCTCTAAAGCTGACATTGATAAGGAAAGGCTGTCTATGGTTAGCAAGCTGGTTTAAATTCTGGAATCCAGGCCTCCCGGTAGCCTCGGGGTTGAGCCTCAGGCTGTCACTGCTAGGGCCTGAGTTCCATCCCCAATCCCTAGCCAAGGAGCTACCCACAAGGCGCAGCAGCGCCCGCTGCTCCCCTTAGCAGTGGATTTCAGTAGATGCGCGTGTTCTTCTCCCCACTCTGTCTCTGGCGAATCCTCTCACCCCCACACCTCTGGCCTGTACCCCAGTTCTTCTACGCAAAAATAAATCAATAAATAAATTCTGGAACCCAAGAGAGTGAGTCACACATACCTTCTGCAGTTTCCAAACCCCATGCCAAGTCTCTCCAACTCGATCTTATTTTTGCCACTCAGGGTCATCTTTTCATCTTTCTTTATTTGGATTTCAAGATCCTTATAAAGTAATCGCAATGATGAGACTCTGCCAGGGAAAGCAAGTGCTCCTTAATTTAGCTTCAAGGCTGCATCTCTCAGTTGATATACAAACAAAATTAAACATCAAACTAAGCAAGGTCAAACACTTAGACTCTAGCTTTGTGCCTCTGTCCATAATTAACAACGATGAAGGCAAGATGGCCTTTTTTCCCCTAAAGGTATTTTTTTGAGGAGATGTGCAAGAAAATGTGAATGAATTTACAGCCACTTTGGGGTGAGCAGAGCCTGCACCTGCCCCAGTGTATGCGCCTGTTCTGCTCCATGACCGTGCGCTAAGCTGACTTACACCAAATCCGGCATTTCCACATAGGATAGGAAGAGGCAGGACTTCTGACATGGGCTAGCATTTCATTACCCTTCCACACTACATGTCAAAAATACTTGGTTTTCCTGCCATTGATTTGTTTTGGTTTAAGATAAAGACACACACACATATACATTTGACTTTACATATGGATAAATTAAGGTGGGATTATTTCAGCACAAAAGCACTCTTCAGTTTCCAAGCTGTCCCTTGGGTGTCCTCATAGATTCAGGTTCTGTGAGCATTTAACACAGAGCTGGGTTCCTCAGCCAAGAGTTTCTTTGACACCACAGTCAGACACTGGTTCTCGGCCAAAAACTTGCCGCGAACAACGCACCAGAGGCGCCAGGAGACGCACAAAACAGTGTTCCTTGCCCTCAAATTTCTAAAAGTGCTGTCAACACTTAATTTCCCATCAAGAAGCACCTGTTAGCAATAACAAACTGTATCATATTAATAACCAGATTTCAGAATCCTGAAAAGTGAAGGACTCCTAAGCTATCGTCTGCTTTATGGAACTGCGGGGAATGTTCTAAGAAAGGTGCTCCATAAACGCATTTTTGTGTAGTAACAGGGAACGAGAGCAGAATTCCTCACTAGGCAAAAACAACCCCTTGTCTCCTTTCCTCTCCTTTCCAACCAAAATCCACGGTCCTGCCTGCTCGTGCTTCACGAAATGGCCCAAGGCAGGCTGGTGAGGGCTGCAGGACGGGGGTTGGGGGCCCCTGACCGTCAGGGAGGGCACGGGGCCTTTTGCACTCCTGGCTCCCTTCTGACCAGGCCTGGGAAGAGGACAGGCCCAAGCACGCAACAGAGCCTACTCCCCACAGACGCCGCTGCACTCTCACCCCACCTCCAGCCCAGCCAGATGCCCTGCACTAAGGGAAAACAAAGCCAAGACTGAGGCAACTCAAAGTGAGCTCTGCTTGGGCCTCCCTGGTAGTGCAGGGGTTAAATCTCAGCACTGTGAAGCTATTAGCTGCCACTGCAGCATGAGTTTGCTCCCCGGCTACGGAGCTACCCACATGGCACAGCAGACCTCTCCTGTCTCCCTGCTGCTCCCCTCAGCAGTGTATTTCAGTGGATCCACCTGTTCTGCTCCCCACTCTGTCTCTGGTGAATCCTCTCACCCCGCCCCCACCTCCCCCGTGGAGCCAACTGCAGGGAGTGCTGCCCCTGTGTGCTGCGAGTTGGATGACAAGGAGCAGCAGCTGGACCCTCGAGGAGGGCCACAAAGCAAGGACAGCAAGGAGTGGACGTGACCCAGGCCAGCTCCAGGCCTGGCACCATCACCCAGTGAGCACACACTAAGCTGTCTCAGAACAGGCCCAGGCGTGAGGAGTATCTTCCCCATGCGCTGCTGGAGCGGACGAGGTCCCCACGAGCAAGAAGACACTGCATGGAAGAGCCCTCACGCTGCCTCCCCTCCCCGGTGCATGCCCTGCTCGTGCTCCCACCACTTCCAGGCAGCCCTCGCACCTCCAGGGGGCCTCAGTTCTCCTCTGCTCTCAGCACAGAGGAAAACTCTCGAGAGCCTCAGGCATCTGCTTCACACTGTCTCCTGACTGGCCCCTGCCTTCCAGTTTCTCCCCCCATTATTCTGTGTGGACACCCCCTTCTGCCTGGCCCCCCTCAGATGACACAGTAACTCCCGGCCTGACTAAGGTCCAAACCGTCATCCCCACCTCTCCCCTCAGGCGGGTCCCCCTGTCTGAGGTACTGGTGCCCTGAGTCGTTCTCTCAGACGCTCCTGGCACCTCCTTTGTGCCCAGCGTGACTCTGAGACCCCTTCACAAATCAGGCTCATGCTCTCTGGAGATGCCACCGCCTCTAACCCTCCCACCACACCTCGGAACTCAGCCCCAGGCCAGCAGCTTCCACACTGGAGTGCACTTTTCAATGGGGAGCTATAATTCACAATGTGGAGCTATAATTCACACACCAGGATTTTCGTAGTCCCAGATTACACGATCATCACTGCCATCTTGTTCCAGAAACTTCCAGTGGCCCCAAAGAAGCGCCATCACCAAGCCCCACCAACAGTGGCTCTCCACCCTTCTCTGCCCTGGCCCTGCCACCAGCGGCCTGTGTTCCGTCTGCAGGATTAGTCTGGACATTTCCTGGGTGGGACCACACAACACGAGGCCGCCATGACCGGGCCTGCAAAGCTGAGTGACTGCGCATGGAGAGGCCATGCTCGTGAGCTGCTCGCCAGCTGACGGGGTTCTGGGCTGCTTCTGCCTCTTGCAGAGGGGATGCTGCTGGGGACATCCTGCACACATGAGTGTGGCACTGAGGCGGAGTGGGGTGCACTTTAGCTTCTCTGAGGATATACTGAGCAGTAGAACTGCTGGGCCATGTGGCAACTTTATGGTGGACTTTCCAAGAAACTGCTGACTGTTTCCCACTGTTGTTGTAGGGCTCCGCGCCTCTGGGCTCCCGCCGGCACCAGCCACTGTCCTCTGAGCACAGTCACCTCAGTGAGCGAGGAGGGCCTCAGTGTGCTGCTGATTTGCGTTTCCCTAGCAGTGCTGAGCATCTCCCCTGCACACTCACACACACTCACATGCACACGCACATGCGCATGTGCACATAGCCTGCTTGGCGATCGCTCCTCCCTGGTGATGCCATCCCAACCCTGCCCTCACAGCCTCGCCTGGGAGCTGCCCTGTTCGCCTGCCTCCGTCTCCCCCTTCCAACCTGCATTTCAACGTGAGGCTAGTGTTCTTGAAACTCCTTGCACACATATGCAAAAATAAATGGTGTTTGGAAAGTAAATTTTAGAGTTATTTAATTGATAACTTTATTCACAAAATATACTACTGTAACCAAAACCACTTACATTGATTCTTCCTTAGGAGACGCCCTGGCCAGGTCTTCCTGCTGCTCCTTCATTTTATCCACAGCTTGGGCTTGTTTTTCGATCTCACTAAAACTCATATTCTCCAGTTTCTGGGCTCCCAAACTTCCTTCCTTGGCCCCAAGCTGGAAGAACTAGATAAGCGCTGGCAGGTTTTCACAGGCAAAGACCCCAGATCAAAGTCGTTATTGGAGGAAAACACCTGCTGACCAAGAAGAAAAAAAAGAAAACCAGTAGCAAGAAATGAAGCAAGAGACTTTGTTACAAAAGGGCCTGACCCACAGAAGGTTCCCAGTACATTGTAATTCACCCCGTTGGACACATGCGGAGTATTTAGTTCAGCATATTTATAATCTCCATAAAATTCTAATTTTCTCCTTGAAGTTCTTTTTTGATTCTCTTACTTTGACCTTGGTGTCATTTATTACACTTAGAAATTTCCTAGGCTGGCTTATTGTCAAGATCCTTAATTGTTTTGCCAGGTGGGAATTCCACATGTTATGGTTGGAAATTCTGGACACTATTTCAGGTAGAGACTGAGTTTAGTGATGTTGTAACAGGTGATCCCCAAGAAAAGGGGAAGTTCCAGGTTCCCTGCCCACGCAAAGGAGGGTGGAGCTAAAGAGAGAAGTTAAGAAGCTGCAGAGGAGACTGAGGAAGGAAGGAAGCAGGATGGAGCCAGAAGGAGACCTGGAGGAGGCACATGGAGCCAAGAAACACATGAAGAAACTATCCTTGCCTTTTGGTCGTGGACTGGGTGACACAGATGTGGGTGAGACCCGTGGGGAGGTGACAATGGCAGTTTTTGCCTTGATTTTGATTTTTCTCTTTTCCTTTCAGAATTACCTCCTTATTTCTGATCCTTTTCTGTGGGTCCCCACCAGAAGGTGGCGGACTTGGGGCAGACTTTAGCGCCTTGCTCTGGGTCAATTTTGTTTGGGTGAACTTTTACCCAGGACGGGACGGGTAACTTTGGGTGCTTGATTTAGAAACTATATTCTTTGCCTTTCTTGTATTGTTACCTAATTGTATTAAAGTTCCTTCCCATTAAAGTCGCATATGTTTTGTGTTGATGCGGCGGATGGCAGAACTTTCTTAGAGCAGGCGGGTTTGGGGGCTCTGAAAATTACAAACTTGTAATTTTCTAATCCTACTGAAGTTAAAAACCTACATAATCAAAATCCACAGAAGTAGCGAAAATGTCTTTTTCTCAAGATCAGTACATTATTGCAAGTCTAATAGCCTGTAGACTCTGAGAATGACCCCCAGGGACACTTCAGGACCTTTGGAGGCTCCACTCTCCTGGGCCTGTGGGGATCCCTGCACCAGGAAGCCTCCACAGATTGGGGAGGGAGATGCTGACCAGCTCCCAGGGCCATCACTCAGGGGGAGGAGAAGCCCCTCCTCAGGTTATGACCCAGGTGTGACTCACGCTCTTTAGCTCAGCAGGGGCTTCACCTCAGGGTCCTGGTGCTTGTACCTGCTGATGACACTGCTCCTAGATTTTCCTGGTGTTGCCCCCAGTCAACCGACATGGCCTCTTGAAGAAGAAACAGAGGGTCGGTCGCTGCAGAGGGAGATTCACTGAAAAGAAGGAGAAGGAGCAGAAATGTGCCTTCAGTGACCTGCCTTTAGTGAGCCTAGTAAGGCAGCTTCCTGCTCACTAAGCTCGTAGAGTTGACTGATTTTATTGTCCTTGTCCTTCAAGATCATTTTGGAAAGTTGTAGTGTGTGATCCAGCAAAAAGCATGATCTCGCAAATGGACAAAAACTGTGTTGGATTCCTGACTCTGCTCCTCCTTGTGCAGCCTTCAATAAACCACATAATTTCTCCAAGCTCAGTTTTATCCTAAGTATATGGGTGGGGGGATATTAAGTCATGTGAGCATATTGAGGACACAGCTATGGGACTAGAAACTGCACTCCCTTCCACCTGAGGGAAAGAAAGTTCAGTGATCGGTGACCCCCTACAAACCCCCTGTCAGGGTCAGAGGGTCCCCAAGCCTGAGAGACCCTCCTGCTGTCACCTTGGAAGGGTCTTTGATGCACAGACCCTCCTCCCTGACAAGTTGAGGAAATAGGATGAGGGAGACAGAAGACTTGGGGTCATTTCTAGAACCGACAGCAGGACACTGAGGGCAGGGCTGAGAGCAGAGCCAAGTTGCTTCTTGATACTGACCCAGAGCCAGCCCCCATCAGGGCTACTCTGGCCCAGGACAGTCCTCCCTGGACAGGCTGGTCCCAGCGTCCAGCAGGAGCAGCAGGGGCCACGGGCTCTGTGCAGGGGTGCCTGCACCCCTGCTTAGCTTTTGGTTTATTCAATAAGTAAGTGAATCCCCATTTTGACAAGACTGAGTTAGATTTGCCATCTTCAGCCGAACAATACCTGATGAATATACCAGGTCACACATACTCTAGAAATAGCATGGTGTTTTCATGTGCTCATGTAAAGCCATATCTCCTCAGGGCTGTTTTGTGCTTTTCCTTATCTGCCCAATGATGCGTCCTTCACCCCCAGAAATCTTAAGATGATCTTGGGGTGTGTGCGATATCTCAGAGCAACCCTGAAGCTCCTCTGGCCTGCAGGTGGAGCAATTGCGAAGGCTTCTGATGCTAGAGTTTTAGCAGGGAAGTCATCTGCATCCACCAATCATATTTACCAACATTTTCCAGGAGTGATGGATATGCTAGTGTTGCATGCAGTGTTGAGTTAAAAATGCAGGAGTTTCTCTTTCTAGAATAGTGCTGCTTAGTCCTAGTGGAGCAAGTCACCAAAGATTTGTCAGAAGTTCAGAACGTCAGTAAGAGGTTACCCACCTTATGAGACCTAGAATCTTCAGCTTCTGCAACAGTGGGTGACATTTGTACTTGAGATCTTTACAAACCACACCCTCCTGGTTGTCCTAGAGATAGAAAAACACCCTTTTATTTGTGCCACTCCCAAACTCAAACTTCCTAGCTGGATTTTCACCCCAGGGCTCTAGTATTGGGGATCAGAACACAAGCACACCAGGGGGGCTGCTGTCTCCTCTTGCAGTCACTACTGGCAGTGTGGCCAGCACATGTCCTGTTGGTGGATCTGAGAGTGACTCAGCTGTGACTGGCCTGGCAGAAGCTGTGGCCATAGGAGATACTCCCAGGGGCACCTGAATCTAGGTAGACGCTGCAGGTCCCCTCTGCCAGGAGGGTCCAGTCGTGGCTACGAGGTCATGACTATGCTGCAAGGTGGGGAGGAAGTGAATAAATGGAGAGAAGAGACGGTCAGGGTGGAGGTGACCACACCAACCTGGTCAGGCCACAGGAGCCTCCTCCCTGCCCCCCATACACTCACCCTCTCCAGTCTCTGCTCCCCATGGCACTCCAGGCCTTTCTCAACATGGACCCTCACCTGCCTTCTCTGCTCCCCACACCAGGCAGGGAGGACTCACAGGGCCTGTCATCACCTCCATTTTCTCCCCCACCCCCTTTCCCTGCAGCCAGGAGAGCAGACAGGGGCTGAGCGCCCACGAGGTGACAGGCCCTGAGCGGAGACTCACAGGCATCAGCTCACCATCCTCACCATGTCCCTAACCTCACCTCACACAGGTGAGGAAATTGAGGCTCAGGGAGTGAGTCCCTGTGTGGGTCTCACCCACGTGCTATGGGGACGGGCTGGAGTCCAGGCCCAGGGCAAGGCCCACGCCCCTCAGCACCCACTGCAGCAGCTCCAGCTTCTGCCCAAGCCAAGCCCTGAACCCGCCTTGTGCCCACACCCAGGACCCTCCCCGCTGTATCCTCCGGGTTCCTCACCTCCCTGTCACCTCCTGCTCCCCCTGGGGCTCAGGGCACCTGTCACCTCCTCAGCTGGACTCTCAGTTACAAACACACAGAGTCCTGGGACTGTTCACTCTGCTCCCCCAATGCCTGGTGGATGGAACCCTAAATATATGTCATTTGAATTAATTAATCAATAAAGTGACATAAAAAGCAGCTCAGAAGGACTCTTATTTCTGGTAATGGCGGGTTCAGACTTTCACACCAACCAACATACTGCAAACAACCATGTGTTTTGTTGGGATTTGCCCTGCTTATGCACACAGGGATTTCAGATATGTCAAGGGCCATTATGTAAAAAAGCATCCTTATTCTATTTGAACAGAGATCAAAATTGGTCATAGTCATGGGTTAAGGGGATCATACATGGGTTAAACTGGACACTCTGCGCAAATGTCTGTCTCATATTCATTGTTGGCTTCTTGTTCCCTTTTTCATCTGCATTCTGAAAACTCAATTCAACACTTTCTCTCACTCCCAGTATTTTTCAGTTTGCACATCATTATAGTGACAACAAAAGCAAAATAAATTTTACAGTAAAAAGAAAAATCTTACCTCAAATCCCAGAAGCTAATACCATAATCCAACGTTTTTTTCCATACATCATTCCAGTGTGGACCATCTGTTCTAGGACATGCCTGCTGAACACATCCTTCCTGACGAAAGAAGGGAAAGAGGTGGGGTCAGTAGTCTGGGTTTATCTGAGATTTTCTCCCTGATGTACTTGGAGGGTGACCCTGGACAGAAGGGAAAACCCTGGAAATGAGAAACACTAATTTCAACCACGCGAATGTTACACCTTCCTCCAGGAGCTGAGACAGACTCTGCTCCATCTCTCCCTCCCTTCCTGGACTGTAGACAAAGGCTCAGCTCAGGAACTGGGGTGACCTGGGCTAATCCTGCCCCTGGGCCAGGCCAGCAGGGCACACACTCCCCCCTCCCCCTGTGGGACTCCCTCCAGCTCTGGTCTAGAGAGTAGCTGCAGCCCATGGAGGCAGTGACCCCCTGGGAAACAGAGGGGCTGCCTGGCTGGAGCTCTCTGACCCCAAAGGAGATGAGCCTGGAGTGAGCATTAGAGGAGGAGAGAGGGAGCTGTCAGGGGGAACTGCCCCCACAGCCCAGCAGGGCCCCACCCAGGCTCCTTACATCTAACCATGGGAAGAGTCCCAACCCCCTCCTGTCTCCAGATCCTCTGCTGCCTCAAGTCCTGCTCCAAACCTGCTTGATGTGTAATTGTCCCCCACTGTCTTTTATGGTGTGCCCGTCTCTCCTGTCACACACACACACTCATTCCTCTCACACTGGGAACAAGATCCTCAACACTGGAGTTTTTCTGACCCCGTTTCTGGTCCCCCTCAGAGCCGCCCTCTCTGCAATGTCTCTACTCAGCAGTGTCTGAGCAGCCCCAGGAGTCCCTGCACCTCCTGCCTCTGCCCTTGTGGGAAACCAGCCCCTCACCCTGCATGACAGTGAGGAGGAGAAGGCAAAGTCCTGAGGTCAGTGATGGATGGAGGAGACAATTTATTTTTTCTCTTGATTAAAGAGTTTCGTTTTATTATTGTATTTTTTGAGGTAAGATTCATTTACACCCTGTACATCACTCAGAGGGACAGGTTCACACCTCTTCAGGTGTTACCTCACCACCCCCACCTTCAAAGTACCCAAATCTCCAGCCCTAGTCCTCCGGACCTTCTTACTCCTTCTACTGCCTAGTCTCACCCAACTCTGGTAGCCTCGTTCTGCAGCCAGACTCCAAGGGTTTGACTTGGTATTATCTCCCCCTTTGCATTGTTTCTTTATATCACACATATGAATATCATCTAGTATTTGTTGTTCTCCTGATTTCACTTAGTGTGATTTCTTCCAGTTCCATACACAGTGTTGTAAATTCAAGATTTCATCTTTTTTCACAGCTAGTAGCAGTCCATTGTGTATATTATACCACATATTCTTTGCTACTGCTTCTCCTCCCTGCTCAGCTCCTCCCTCCCTTGGGTGCGGCAGGGAACTTGGAACCTCCCCTTCTCCTGGGGACCACACTGTTACACACTCATCTATTGTTAAGCACATTGGTTGTTTCCATAATTTAGCTATTGGAACATTGTTCACAGGAGCTGAAGACAGAGCTCATATAGCCCTTCAAATTAGTTTTTACATTCTTTGGATAAATACCAGGGAGTGGAAATCTGGGTCACCTGGCAGATGTATATGTTAATACTTTAAGGAAACTCCAAACTTTTCTCCACCGGGCTGGTAGGGCTGGACCAATTCCCACCAATGTATGAGGGTTCTTTTCCCCACACCCTTGCCAACACTTGTTTTGGTGTGAGGTGGTGTCTCATTGTTCTGATCTGCATCCCCTGGTATTGTGAGATGTGCATTTTCCACGTGCCTGTGGAAGATGCATGTGTCATATGCATCTTCTTTGGAGATGTTTCTACTTAGCTCCCCTCCCCATGTTTTGATTGGGTTAATTGTTCTGGTTATGTGTGTTATTTATGTAATTTGGATGTATGATGTGCAAATATTTTCTTCCACTCAGTATGATGTGTTTACATTTAATGACAGTTTCCTTCACTGAGAAAGAATTTGTTAATTTGATGTGGTTCCGCTGGCCTATTTTTGCTTTTGTTTCCTTGCAGCACAGAAGATATCGAGGGCAGTGAATCTAGTCTGTAGGACACATTATGGTGTCTACACCATTGTATATTTGTCTGAACGCCACAGCGTGGACACCGCCAGGAGAGAACCATAAGGGAAGCCAAGGGCCGTGGGAGATGATGATGTGAAGGTTCATCATGTGACAGACATGCCGTGTGAAATGTTTCACAAGTCTTCCTTCC
Organism: Talpa europaea; assembly: GCF_964194135.1. NCBI lineage: Eukaryota > Metazoa > Chordata > Mammalia > Eulipotyphla > Talpidae > Talpa > Talpa europaea. The sequence goes on along the minus strand of NC_140068.1, from coordinate 108,206,155 downwards.
AAAGACAACGTGCACACAAAAGAAAATTTTACGTTCAAGAATATACATAAACACACACACACTCACCATAACCCTACAGTGAGCCAGGTAGCCTACCCAAAACCAGATACTAGGGAAGATTTTTGAAAGTTTCTTTTAAAGACAATCATAGACAGTCTACATAGTCCAGCTATTTACCCAACTTGTTTGAAAACTTGTATTAGGAAAAAAACCCTGTATGGAAGTAAGTGTTTACAGCAAAACACCCACTAGTGTGAGCTGCCTATGGTGACATCCTTCCAAATACAACAGTAACTACTAAATAAATGGAAAAATTGCATATTTGTAAACTTGATGCACTGAACAACCGTCACCTCTATGGTCTCTTCCCCCAAACCCACAGGACCCGGGCAAAGACCTTAAACTGAGCCATCACTCTCAAGCAGCTCCTCACTGTGTCGTCAAATGCAGGCATGTCTGAGAAACTGTGAGCCAGAGGCATGTTAAGGACACCAGGTGGGTCTAGGACTTCATGCGGTGTCTAGGATGGGATGTCAGAGCATAAAAAGGACAACAGGAAACATTAAAGAAACCCAAATCAAGTGTGGAGTTTATTGAAACTGCATCAACATCGTTTCCTTAGCTTCACAAACGACTTAGTAGTCGTGTGAGATGTTAACAGTTTGCAAGTGATGTGGGTTATATAGCAAATCTACTACCTTCGCAACTTTTCTGTAAATTTACCAGTATCCTTTAAAATACCGTTAACAACGTTATAGGTTGTAGAAAGAAAAAGTGATCTACTATCTGCTTTTCCCAGATTTTGCCATGAAGGGACTGGAGAGAGGGGCCCCAGGGAAAAGCTGGAAACCTCACACCTAGGACAGGCTCCGGAGTCGCCTCTCCTCTGAGCCCTGCTTCTGTGACACCTCACAGAGCATGTCACCTCCAGGACGCAGACCTCCAGGACCCCCAACTCTGCCCACCTCAGCCCCCGCCCCGTCCTGGCGGCGCCACCAGAATCCGGAACAGCGCGGCAGCGCCCCCGTGTGGCCACAGGGCTGAGCACAGGAGACCAGAGGTGCCCTTTGTCCTGCTGAGTCAGGCCCTCCCCAGGCTCCCTGGGCTCCCAAAGGCAGGAAGAGGTCCACTGTCATGTTAGAGGTCCTCAAACTTCCTCCCTAGCGAGTGACTATGGACACAGGACTCATGGAAGAGCCCGGTCTCCATGTCATAATAGCAGGTTCCCAGGCTCAGGCCACATGCCACACACACCTCCACTCATAGTGACAACAATGCCCCCTCTACTTCTCTCCCAAGTGCAGCTCTCTCCTGCCCCCACCCCCAGCCCCACAGAAAACAGGAGACCCCAGGCTAAATGAGTCGGTAAAATCATCTCTACCACCAGATACTCCTGTGTTTAGGGGCCACCTGTGTCTTGTGGGGACAATGATGGATGCCTCCTGTTGCTATTAGAGACAGGGACACACAGAGAACATAAGGCCTGATCTCAAAACATGAAAAAGAACAGGCATAAAGTAATTAAACCAAACAAGTAAAATATATACACACAGAGTATGAGGACCGAGGCCCTAACTGTGCCTGGGGCGACCTGGACGCCGAGCCTCCACCCACATCCTGGAGACAGGACAGGCCCAGATGGGGTCTGAGTCCCTGTAATCATAGGCCCTGCTGTAATCATAGGACAGGTGCTATTGAAGGACAAGGACAAAGGAGCAGAGAGATAACCCTAAGAAGTGACCATGTCAAAGCCCATGACGCACTGAGCACCAACTGGATACAGGCCCCGTCCCCCTCGGCTCCTTACAGCCTCTCCCAGCCCCACCTACACAGGCTCAGCACATCAAACCTGCAGTTCGGGCTGGTCCTCATGCCTCTGATTTATGTAATCACAAATTTTAGTAACCCCACTACTGAACCCATCAATCCCACATGACAAGGTAATAAAAATAACTTCAAAGCTGTAATAGTATTTTCAATTGGGAAGTGGACATTATTCCTCAGGAAAACACAAAGTACAGGCAGGTGGGAGTCAGCCCCGCCCCTGCTGGAGCAATAAAGTCATCAGAGACAGAACACAGGTCAGTGTGGGGAGGGTCCTGGTGGACATGAGCAGCCCAGTCTCCCCACCTCTTCACATTATCAATTAAAAGACAGAATCATTCATAGACCATTTGCAACAAGAAAACCAATGGATGTTGAAGGCATGAAGTGAAGATGAGAAGAAATCCTGCATCACTTGGTCCCCACAGCTGTCTCACACTGTGAAGGAAAATGATCATGAACAACGTTAGGGAAGTGTCGACATTCTCGATAGTCCACCGCATTCTCAGAATGTCCCCCTCAGAGCTTCCCCATCACCTGGTCCCATCCTCTCTGCCCCAGCCCCTCCCACTGCAGGTCCCAGGGTCTCACCTTTAGGGGCTAGCAGAGAATCATGAGAATCCAGAGAACTATCACTGCCTGGAGGAGAACAAAACAGAACCTGGTCAGAGCCATGAGAGATGAGACCACAGGAGGGACTGATGGGGGTGACTCCCCCATGGGCTCCGTCTACACTGTCCCCACAGGCTCAGGGATAAACCCTTGATCCACACTTACCTGCAGCCTGAGTGTAGCTTCCTCTTTGTCTACCTGGAGGAAGAAATATCCTGTGAGACCACAAAGGAGTCAGGCCATGAAGTCTTAAATGAATCCCCTAATCTGGGCCACAAGGAATGTTCCAGAAATGTGACTGAAGACCCTGGGCAGGGCCAGGAAATATGAGGAAAGGAGATGAGAGGAGGCTGGAGCAACCACCTCCTGGAGTCTGTCCTCAGCAGGTACCTTCCCCTCTGACATTTGCTGGGAGTCAGAACCCCATCACCAGAATTATCAAGGTGAACAAGTGGTGATTCATTTTCATAAATGGTTTACAAAGAGCGAGGAGTAGCAATTTACTCCATACTGGTCACACACTGTGTGGATGGTACTTCCCATTACCAGGTAGGACAAGTTCTCTCTGGGACATGAAAGACCCCAGTGGACAAAACCCCCCACTCCTTTCCCTACCTGAGTGCTTCTTCCTCCACATCACAACTGCAGCCACTGCTGCTCCAGTGAGCACAGCTCCAAGGAGGACCAGGCCAGCAATGAGGCCCATGGTGGGGTCAGTAGGGACAGTGAGCTGAAGAGGGGGCACTGGAATGGAAAGTAAAGGTGAGAACCTATCACTCAGGCCTCCGTCCTGAGCCAGTTGAGGTTCTCCAGAAAGGCTCTTGATTCCTCTCTGTCCATGTTCCCTCCTTACCCCAAGTCAGGACTCGGGGCTCCATCAGCCCCTCATGGTGTACATGGTATGTGTATCTCTGTTCCTCTCCAGAAAGCACCACCACAGCAGCCCACTTCTGGAAGGTTCCATCTCCAGTAGGCTTGGTCTCCACCAGCTCAGTGTCCTGGATCAAGTTCCCCCGTCTCACTGCCAGGTCAGGGTGATGTCCGCAGGGTAGAAACCCAGGGCCCAGCACCTCAGGGTGACCTCAAGCTCAGAGGTGGGGTGGTGGGTCACCTGTGTCTTTGGGGCATCTGAGGAGAAGGGTCAGAACACTCACGCTTTGGATTTTTCCTTCATGGAGACTGAAGCAGCCTCATGTGACCATCCTCAGAATAGACAGGGAAGTGGGTTTGGAAGAGGAAGCACAAAACCTATAAACCATCCTGACCGGGGGAGTCTGGGATAATCTGTTTTTTAGAACGGGTAAATCAGGGTAAGAGCTCAGGATAGGAAGATGCAGGTCTCCAAGGTGGACAACATGGTCTTATGCTCCTGACCTGGGGACTCAGAAAAGCTAGAGTCAGATCTGAAAATGTTAATTTTTCCGAAAACAAGACACAGTGAAAAATTGAGTGTTTCCAAGATGGTTGCGGGGCCACCGGGATCAGATGAAGGTGAGTTCAGGGATGGTCCATCCCCTCCAGCTCAGGAGAGGCTGGATTCCTTAACTGTCCTTCGTAAAAGTAGGGCTCTGGGGCGAGTCTCTAGCACAGAAGAGGAAACCCAGGAGGTCTCCTCCCTCTCTGACCAGAAAGAGGTGTGTGTTCTGACCATTACTCCATTTTCCCCTGGGGTGTCACCCTGAGGAAGAGCTGAAGCCCTTGGAGGATTTGCAGCACCTTACTCGAGCCCTGCAGCGTCTCCTTCCCGTTCTCCAGGTGTCTGAGCAGCCACTCCACGCACGCCCCCTCCAGGTAGCTCCTCAGGTGATCCGCCTCCGCGGCCGCCTCCCACTCGCGCCGGGTGATCCGAGCGCCCGTGTCCGCCGCGGTCCAGGAGCGCAGGTCCCGGTTCAGGGCGATGTAATGGGCGCCGTCGTAGGCGGATTGATCGTACCAGTGGAGGAGGCGCCCGTCGGCCCCCACTTCGCAGCTAGACATCCTCTGGAAGGTGTGAGAGCCTGTTGCCGCCCCGTCACCCCTCGGTCACCCCGCCCGCCCCCGAACCCCGCCAATGAAACTAAAGCCCCTGAACAAAGTCCCGCGGGCTCTTCCCGGTCGAGGTACGGGGGTGCCCACCAGCTTCGGGTGTTGCTCAGACGTGGAGTTTGGGGTTACCCGCCGTCAGTGGGGATGGGGGTCACGCCCGGAGCCCAGGTTCGCTCACCGGCCGCGCTCTGGTTGTAGTAGCCGCGCAGGGCGCGCAGGTTCTCTCGGAACGTCTGTGCGGCGCCCTTCGCGGTCCGCGTCTCCCGCGCCCAGTACTCCGGCCCCTCCTGCTCCACCCAGGGCGCCCGCGGCTCCATCCTCTGGCCCGGGGAGTCGTTGTCGAACCGCACGAACAGCGTGTCGTCCACGGAGCCCACGGCGATGAAGCGGGGCTCCCCGGGGCCGGGCCGGGACATCGCGGTGTAGAAATACCTCAGGGAGTGGGAGCCTGGGGGCGGGAGGGAGACCGGGGCTGGGGAGACGGGGCGGGAGGGGAGGGCGCGAGGGGGCTCCTGAGATTGTTTAGGGGCGGCGGAATGAAAAGGGCCGAGACTCCGGGGGCAAGAGGAGGAGGGGCCTGGGAGGGACAGAAAAGGGCCAGGACAGGTCGAGTTTGAGGGGGGACACCGGGGCTGGCAAGGCAAAAACATGCCTTTACCGGGTCCAGCGCCGTCGCTGCAGCCACCAGGGGTCCCCTCCCTCCCCCCTCCTCCGCGGTGGCTTTCCTCCTGACCAGCACTCATCTGCCCAGGTGGCAGTCAGTGCCAGTGCCCCCAAGAGCAGCAGCAGGAGGGGCGGCAGTCCCATGACTCTCACCTAGCCGGCCTGGGAGGCCAGGAGTCCAGGCATGTGGGTGCAGACTGTGTAACGGGAGTCACTGAGATGCTGACTGGCTGCTCTGCAAACCCTCCAGGCAATGAATGGGGAGTGAGAACTGGAGGTGAGTCTTGAGTCCAGGCTCCAGGGCCCCACTCAGGTGAGAGGGAGGAGTGGAACTGCAGGGAGCTGGGGAATCCTCAACAGTAACCTTCATGCCCAGGACACCGCCCTGGGGTCCAAGACCTGAGAGTCACACCCGGGACCTGGGACTTTGCCCTGCACCCTCCCCTCTGCACCCAGACCTTTGTCCTGGCCCTGGAACTGCCTCACCCATTCTCAAACATTTTTTTTTTCAGTCTTACAAATTCCCAAGGACCCCCAAGTATAATTTTATGCAGATAAAACTGTCAATCTTCACCACACAAGGAATAAAATCATTTAAACATGTTTTTATTTCATTTAGAAGATTATTAATAATCCAATGCATGTTAACTATTTTAAAGACAAATAACTTTCTGAAAACCATCATGGTAGTGAGAAGTGGATCTTTTACAGTTACAGTTTTGCAAGTGTCTTCTCTGTCTCATTACAAGTAGGATTGTCATATTTTCTTTTGCATTTAGTCTGTTGTTTTGGTCAGTCAATGCAAAAATATACAGCCTGAAAGAAATATGTAGGAATAAATTTTATAATCTTTTAGGATAATTGTGAGTATTCAACTTTGTTACAACATTGATAACAAACTGAAACTGTGCAAGTGGTAGTCTTTCACATGTTATTTGCAAAGACAAACCTGATACGCTATCACTGAATATTTTCTATTCTATTACATTATTTCTGTAGACCTCTCTTACATATTAATGGCTCTTACTAATATATGATTTTTAAAAATAATGCATTGTTTCACTAGGCTGTGTGATCATTGTGTTTATTATTCTAGAATCAAATTTTAAAAATCAAATATATTTTATATTCCAAAGATCCTAAAGGACCCTGATTTCAAACTATACTACAAAGCCATAATAATCAAAACTGCATGGTATTGGAACCAGAACAGACACACGGACCAAGGGAACTGAATAGAAAACCCAGAAATAAACCCACAGATTTATGGTCAACTAATCTTTGACAAAGGAATAAAGAATATGCACTGGAGCAAACAAAGTTTGTTCAATAAATGGTGCTGGGAAAACTGGGTCGCTACATGCAAAAGAATGAAGCTTGAGTACTACCTCACATTATGTACAAAAACCAACTCAAAATGGATTAAAGAACTAGACATAAGACCTGAAACCATAAAATACATAGGGAAATATATAGGCGAAACACTACATGACATGCACCTCAAAGACATCTTTACAGACATATCACCCAAAGCAGTGATAGTGAAGGTAAAGATAAATAGCTGGGACTACATCAAATTAAAGAGCTTCTGTACAGCAAAAGAGACAATAACCAAAACAAAGAGGAATCCCCACCAACTGGGAGAACAATTTTGCACACAACACTGATGATAAAGGACTGATCACAACAACCTACAAAGAGCTGATGAGACTCAACAAAACAAAGAAAATAATCCAGTCAAAAAATGGGCAGAATGGGCCTCCCCTGGTGGCACAGCGGTTGGGCACTGGGTTGGGAAGCTGCCCGCAGCCTCTGTAGCACGGGTTGCCTGCGAGGGTCCCACATGGCACACAGACCTCTCCTGCCGTGCCTACTACTCCCCTCAGCAGTGTACTTTGGTCCCTCTGCCTGTTCTCCCTGATCTGGCTCTGGTGAATTCTCTCACCCTCCAGCGCTTCTGACTATACCCAGTGCTTGTATATATATATATATATATATATATATATATATATATATATATATATAAAAGTCAGCAAAACTTTGAAAAAAAAAATGGGCAGAAGAGCTAAAAAGACAGTTCTCCAAAGAGGAAATACAAATGGCCAACAGGCATATGAAAAAATGTTCAACATCACTTGTAATCACAGAAATGCAAATCAAAATGACAATGAGATACCACCTTTCACCAGTGAGAATGGCACATATTAAAAAAACTAGCAATGAGGATGCTAGTGGGCAAGGATGTGGAGAAAAAGGAATGCTCCTGCACTGCTGGTGGGAGTGCAAACTGGTCCAACTGCTATGGAAAGCTGTGTGGAGATTCCTCAACCTACTAAAGATAGAGCTTCCATATGATCCAGCAATCCCACTCCTAAGTATTTACCCAAATGGCACAGAAACATTAATTCAAAAGGGCACCTGCACCCCTATGTTTATAGCAGCACTATTTACAATAGATAAGCCTTGGAAACAACCCAAATGCCCAAAAATGAATGACTGGATCAAGAAGATGTGGTACATATACACAATGGAATATTACTCAGCAATCAAAAAAGATAAACTCATGCTATTTGCAGCAACATGGATGGTGCTGGAAGGGATCGTGCTCAGCGAAATAAGCCAGAAAGAAAAAGAAAAATACCAGATGGTCTCACTCATAACATGAATTTAGAAAACCAAAATAAGGGAACAGGAAAAAGAATAACTACAATAAAGAAAAAATCAAAATCAACAAGCAACTATAAACCAGAGACACACTACCAGGGCAGAGCGGGGGAGGAGGGATTGCTGTCAAAATAAGGGGGGTGCAATTATATGGGGAATATAAAAAAAAAGAAAAAAGAAATATATATATTATATATATATATATATATATATATATATATATAAAACACAGATCCCAAAGGAAAAATGAGTTGGTACAGGTAGTTGTCAAGCTTATAGTGATGGGACACAATTTTCTAATACCTGGTTTTCCCTTGGGGTTGCATTTCATCAAGGCAATTAATTACTATCAATTGTCAACTGTCAGTAGATTTTCTTTTCTTTTAAAGATTTATTTATTTATGCATACAAGTACTGGCGTGCGGGGGTGGGGTGTGGGAGAGGGGGATGAGAGGATTCACAAGAGACAGAGTAGGGAGCAGAACAGGCAGATTGACCGAAGTACACTGCTCAGGGGAGCAGCAGGAAAGACAGGAGAGGTCTGCTGCCCCATGTGGGTCACCTCCCTGGCTGGGGATCAAACTCTGGCTGCACTAGTTACAGACAGCTTCATAATGCTGATGCTTAACCCCTTGTGCCACCAGGGAGGCTCCTGTAAGTGGGGGACAGACACACATTCAATTTCTAGAAAGTGCCTACAAGGTAACTAAGTCTATATAATCATAGTTTTGTCATTCATTCCTTCAAATAAAGATGGTGTTGCCTAAAAAATGAGTCTATTTAACCTCATACAAATTATTTTTCTTGAACATAGTACTTTAGATAGTAGCAGACGTGATTTATATGTACTGAACTTACTTTGTTTCCTCAGGCAAATTCTTTCTCTCAGGCTTGAGGAGATGCTCCCTGCTTTCCTGACCTCCCTGTCCAGGGCCCCACAGCTCTTCATACTGGACAGGGTGGTCTCTGTCCACATCCCTGCTCCCTCCCTCCTGCTCCCTCCTGTGCAGCCCCTCTCCTCTGGGCTCAGGTGCTGGCCCTGCCTGGGGAAGTGTAGGCTAAATGATTGTCAGGCTTTTCTACCTTTCCGCCATTAGGATTGATAATGGATCCTTGAGGTCCTGAATGCATGCCTGATGGCGGGCACCTAGATTAGGGTGTGGGCACTTAGGTGGGATTCACCTGGGCTGAGATGGGGTTTATAAGGGCAGCAGCACCAAAGTGAGCAGACCAGAAGAGTACAAGCAAGAACGGAACAAGCAGAACAGAAAGAACTAGCAGAAGAGAACGAGACCACTAGAGAACGCCAGAGAGCCCAGGAAGAGTGAAGATTCACCAGGGGCTGGGAGGCCTGCCAGGCACCCCTGGCTGCAAAAGTCAGTAGCCTACCTATACACAAACAATAAATCTGAAGAAGAAGAAATAAAAAAAAAAAATCCCTTTTATTATCGAGACAAAAAAAAATCAAATACTTGGGAATAAATCTAACAAAAGAGGTAAAGGACCTATACAAAGAAAACTATAAAACACTTAAAAGAAATAGAAGAAGACACAAAGAAATGGAAAGACATCCCCTGCTCATGGATTGGAAGAATAAACATTATTAAAATGGCCATCCTACCAAAAGCAATATACAGATTCAATGCTATTCCAATCAAAATTTCAATGTCATTCTTCAAAGAAATAGAACAATTATTGATGAAATTCATATGGAATCACCAAAAACCCTGAATAGCCATAGCTCTCCTGAAAAATAAAGAAGGGAATGGAGGCATCACACTCCCAGACTTCAAACTATACTACAAAGCCATAATCATCAAAATTGCATGGTATTGGAACCAGAACAGACACACAGACCAATGGAATCAAATAGATAATCCAGAAATAAACCCACAGATTTATGGTCAACTAATCTTTGACAAAGGAGCAAAGAATATGCACTGGGGGGGAGTGAACCAGAGACACTTTATGGGGGGTGGGCAGTGGGGAGGGGAGGGATTGGGGTCAAAATAAGAGGGTAGTAACTGTATGGGGAATATGAAAATAAAATTTATTTTAAAAAAAGAGTTGCAAATTTTAAAAAATATTTTTAAATAATTGAAAAGAAATAAAATAAAATGGATATGGGAAAAAAAAGAACTAAATGATGTTTGCATTTCCTGTGTTCTTTATATCATAATAAGGAAAATGGTAATAAACATTGTTAACATTGGTGACAATGTTTGTGCAATTTCAAGAAGGAATTTTATTTGTTTCCCCTTAAGTAGAGAATTGGAAATATGATTCCATTACCAGATTTTGACAAAATGTCACAAGTGAGATCTTCTGAGTTGAGATTGAGCAGAACCAAGAAGAAAAGTGCCTGCCACCTGGCCTTTAGGGTTCAGAGACCCCCAGAAGAGCAGGAAGCTTACTTCCATTGGCAGGTCTGGAGACCCCAGAGGAAAAAAGTCTTGGGGACCTTAAAAGGAGGAAATCTACCCAAAGGTACAAACATTGCAGGTGGAGTCAGGCAAGACCGTCCAGTGGCCTAGTTTCTGAGGCCTGTGCAGATGGAATGTTGAGAGCTCAAGCTAAGATCCCCTATGAAAAGTTCAAACAAAGTCAACAGAAATACTACTTGGTTATGCTGTCCTATGAGTTTATGAAAAAATAGGTAAAATAGGATGGAATTAGGGCCTCCCCTGGTGGTGCAGCTGTTGAGCACTGAGCTGGGAAGCTGCCCCCAGCCTCTGCGGCACTGGTTCGATCCCCGGCCACCGGAGAGGGTCCCACATGGTGCGCAGACCTCTCCTGCTGCCTGCTGCTTCCCTCAGCAGTGTATTTCGTCAGTCTGCCTGTTCTGTTCCCTGCTCTGGCTCTGGTGAATTCTCTCACCCTCGCATACTTCTGACTGTACCCAGTGCTTGTATAAATAAATAAATAAATCTTAAAAAAATAGGTTGGAATTGGATTTAGTTCACAAATGCACTTTGCTGTAGTATTTGATCAAACTGGGATGAAGGTGGAAAGAAAATGATTTTAATAGTAACCTCTCTCCACTGGCCCTACCACCTGAAAAGCCCCATCACCATCTCCTTTAATAGGAACCTCTGTTGAGGTTTTTTATTTTTTTGGCTAGTATCGATTGATTGTTTTCTAGAAATGTGGGCCTTTATCATGCCAGTTATGTTTAGACAATGTCTCTTGGCGGATTGCTATTTTTATTGAACACACTGCAGAGAAAACTGTCTTCTGAGGCCAAATCCCAACATTCAGACACCTGACTTTCATCATCATAAACATGGTCACAAAAATTGCAAGTGGGAAATTGTCAGAGGAACAGTGAGGAGCAATATTTGAGCCAGTGGGTGGCATGCACAGGCAGCTGGATGGTAGAAGGTAGAGTTTTCTAGACTCTATCCCTTCAGGTAACTGATGGTAGAAGGTGGAACCTTCCAAACTCCAGCTCCTCAGTGGGGGTTGATGGGAAATAGGGCAGAGTTGAGGCTTTTGACCAGTTAACTGCTGGACTTTGGCAGTCTTGCTGTAGGCACTTTGATAATTGTACAGCTGGGGCTTTGCCAGTGAAACCTCTGGTGAGAGCTATCTGTGGAGAACCCACCAGTTTGCCACAATCAGCTTTGGCTTAGAACTCAGTCTCTGCTCAGTGGACTCTAGCAGGGGTAGGACAGGTAGCATCTGGCCATGTGCCAGTTTTCTTTCTCTCTCTCTCACTCTCTCTCACGCTCTCTTACTCTCTCTCTCTCTCTTTCTGTCTCTCTCCTCTTTCTCTCCCTCCCTCCCTCCAGAGTATTCTGTTATTGTTTCACACTGTGTCTGCTTTGGGGTCCTGTCACTGATCCAGTCCCTGGGCCTGGCCTCAGGGAGACAGTGTGACAAAGGACTTGGTGCAGGAGAGGAGGGGCCAGGGAATAGTCCCAGGTCCCTGGTGTAGTACTCAGAGTTTCAACACCTGGGGTGTGTCTCTCTGTGGTGGGAAAGTTCTGGTGGGGATTTCCTAGGTCCTCTCTCACATAGTGGTCCTCCTGGTGCATACTCTTCACTCAAGCAGGTCTCATTGTGTGTAGAGTTTCCATAGAAGCCAGTCAGCATCACCGCCTTCTGGGTAAAAAAGTCTCCATGAAATGCCACCACACACAAACTGGAAGGAAGCAGGTCATGATGCCACAAATGCTATTCCTGCCGGTCTCTGGGGCCCTGGCCCTGTCAGAAGCCAGGGCAGGTGAGAATGGGGTTGGGAGGGAAAAGGCCCCTGCCTGAAAGAGCATGAAGACCTCAGGCGGGAGAGGAAGGCACAGGACCCAGGAAAAGGCTTCTCCCCGGGTCCTCTTTGTGCCCTCTCAGCCCCACCCTGTCCCGGTCCATTTCTGTCCCTCCCAGCCTCCCACTGTCCTCTTGGTCCTTAAGTCTCAGGCCTTCTCATCCTGCCACTCCTTATCAATCTCACAAACTCCTCCTTGTCCCCTTTCCCCCTCCTGAACGCATCACTCCAGTTTTCCCTCCTAGAGGAGGGTCAGCCAGAGTCTCCCCTTCCCCAGCCCCAGGTTCCCAGATGTCCTGGCCGGGTATAGGGGAGCCCAGGTACATAGCCATAGGCTCCGTGGGGACACTGTTCGACAGTGATGCAGCGAGTCTGAGGACTGAGCTGCTGCACCCTGGGGGAGTAGGCGGGACAGGAGTATTGGGAGCAGGAGACAGGAATGAGGAGGCCAGAGCACAGACATTCCCAACGTGCCCAGACACCCTGCGGGGAGTCTACAACCAGAGTGAGTAATGCGGCCCCCGGCCAGGTCACCATCCCCATCCTCACATTGGTCAGGACTGCCCCAAGGCTCCGGATTGGAGGGGCCACCCTGAGACTATAGATCCTGCCTGGAAACTCACCAGCGGAGAGCCCGCGGGGCTTTCATGAACTATTTCATTCTGTTTCGGTTTATTCCTGGCGGGAGGGCAGGTGCGGGCCTTGGTGACAGGGCGGGTACAGGGTCTCTGTGAAGTGAGGCCCAACGGGCGCTTCCTCCGTGGGTTCAGTCAGTGGGCCTACAACGATGAGGATTATCTGGCCCTGAGCGAGGACCTGCGCTCCTGGACCGCGGTGCACACCTAGGCTCAAAATACCAAGTGCAAGTGGGAGGAGTCCAGTTGGGTTGAGGAATTAAAGAACTACTTGGAGGGCATTTGCGTAGAGTCTCTCCTCAGGTTTCTGGAGAACTGGAAGGAGATGCTGCAATGTGCAGGTGAGAGGCTCTAGGGAAGCCTCCCAAACTCCCCTCTGGCTGGAATATCGAGAGTAAAATGGAATAACGGTGAGAACACCTCCCGTTTCTGGTTGGAGAGGGAGGTGAACCCAGAGATTTTCATATTCAAAGCTAGAGAGAGACTGGCCCTCTGGGTGAGAGAACTTCCCAGAGGGTCTGGGTTTTGTTTGTTTGTTTGTTTGTTTGTTTGAAGACCAGTTAAGAAATCCATTTTCTCCAGAGATGAAAGGTGAGGGGGGGAAGGGGGCATCCCTGAAATCATCCTTCACCCAATTTGCCCCGCAACCATCTTGGGAACCATGCCTTTCTCTCAAGGTCTTGTTTCAGGGTCTTCATTTCAATGGGAAATGAGAACGTTTTTGGAAATGTGGACTCCCCATTTAAGCACAACCCTGTTGAGGAGCAAAAGTCTCTGTTTTCCTCTTTAGAGATATGCATCTTCCTACCTAGGTCTCTCACCCTGACTCGAGAGAATAGGAGATAATCTCAGATTCCCCAGGTCAGGCTGGTATCAGGTTTTGTGCTTCCTTTTCCCAAACCCATTGTTGTCTGCGCATTTTGAGGATGGTACGCTAGTGCTGCTTCAGTGTGCATGGAGAAAACACAAAGTGTGAATGATCTCACCCTTCTCCACAGATCCCCCAAAGACACACATCACCCACCACCCCATCTCTAACCATGAGGTCACCCTGAGGTGCTGGGCCCTGGACTTCTACCCTGTGGACATCACCCTGACCTGGCAGCGAGATGGGGAGAACCTGACCCAGGACGTGGAGCTGGTGGAGACCAGGCCTGGAGAGGATGGAAACTTCCAGAAGTGGGCGGCTGTGGTGGTGCCTTCTGGAGAGGAACAGAGATACACGTGCCATGTGCAGCATGAGGGGCTGCTGGAGCCCCGAGTCCTGAATTGGGGTAAGGAGGGGGACATGGGTACAGAGCTTCTCAGGGGAATTAGGAGCCTTGCTGGAAATTTCCCTTCTCTTCCAGTGCCCCCTCCTCGGTCCTCCATCCCCACCGTGGGGATCATTGCTGGCCTGGTTCTCCTTGGAGCTGTGCTCACTGGAGCTGCGGTGGCTGCAGCTGTGATGTGGAGGAAGAAGGAGGGGGATGTGGGCACAGAGGCTCTGCTCAGGGGATCAGGAGCCTTTCTGAGAACTTTTAGATGGAGGCCTGGGGCGCAGGGTCTCACCTTCCCTTCCCTTCCCGTGGCCCTCCTCAGTCCTCCATCCCTACCGTGGGCATCATTGCTAGCCTGGTTCTCCTTGGAGCTGTGCTCATTGGAGCTGTGGTGTCTGCAGCTGTGGTGTCTGCAGCTGTGATCTGGTGGAAGAAGCACTCCGGTAAGGAAGGGAGTGGGGGATCTTGTCCACTGGGGGCTTTCAAATGTCAAGTAGAACTTCCCCTACCTGGTTAACAGTAAGTACCATCCACACACAGTCTGGGGCTGATTTTTAACACTCATTCTTTTGTAAAGAATTATGAAAATGAATCACAAAGTGAAATGTTCACCCTGATATTTCTGCTGATGTGGGAACCCAAGTTCCAGCAAATGGCAGAAGGAAAGGTCCCTGCTAAGGACAGATTCCAAGAGGCAGTTGGTCCAGTCCCCCCTCATGTCCTTCTCTTCATATTTCCTGGTTCTGCCCTGGGTCTTCAGTCACAGTCTAGAAACTTCCCTGTGGTCCAGGACTTGGGCATTCCTTTAGAACCTCTGACCTGACATCTCCCTGGTCTCACATGATGTTTCTTCCCAAAGGTGGACAAGGAGGAAGCTACACTCAGGCTGCAGGTAAGTGTGGACAGTGTAGATGGAGCCCATGGGGTAGTCACCCTCATCAGTCCCTCCTGTGGTCTCATCTCTGTGTGGCTCTGACCAGGTCCTGTTTTGTTCTCCCCCAGGCAGCAACAGTGCCCAGGGCCCTGATGTGTCTCTCAGCTGCTAAAGGTGAGGCCCCGGAGGCCTTTGGTGGGAGGGGCTGGAGCAGAGAGGATGGGACCAGGTTATGGGGAAGCTGCAAGGGGGACAGTCTGAGGATGCAGTGGACTATAGAGAATGTTGACACTTAGTGGTGCACCTGACTTTGTTCCTGATTATTTTCCTTCACAGTGTGAGACAGTTGCCTTGTGACTGCTGCAGTATTTCTTCTCATCCCCACTTTGTGCCTTCAAGATCTTCTGGTCTCTCTTGCTCCAAAGGGCATCTGCATGTGTCTGTGTTCCTATTAGCATAATGTGAGGAGGTGAGGAGACTGGCCCAGCCCTGCCTACCCGGTCCCTCCCCACACTGACCTGTGTCTCTCCCTGATGACTTTCCTGCTCCAGCAGAGGTGGGGCTGACTCCATCCCTGCCTGTACTTTATTTTTCTGAGGAATAATGTCTACTTTCCTATCGAAAATAACCATCCTGACATGAAATTATTTTTTTCTAATCTTGTTGTGTTGAGTTGTTAGGTTAAAAAAAAAAGGTTCCTAAAATTTTATAAGAAATAAATGGAAGTTCCGAGGACCTTCTAAAATAATGTTTTTGCTATGCTGTGTTTGTGTTTATTCTGGGGACAGAAAAACGTTGAGATGAGACCTTCCTTAGACTATTGTTTCTACCAGGTTTTGTGACCACAGGGACTCAGACATCACCTGAGCTTTTCCTGTCTTCAGGAATGTGGGTGGAGGCTATGTGTGGCTGGGTCAACCTATACTCACTCAGATATTGGGCCCTCAGGCCTCCTACTCTGCATTTTACTTCCTTGGTTTTCATTGGCTTATTCTTGCTCTTTTTCATGTTTAGAGATCAGACCTTATTCTCCTCTGGGTGTCCCTGTTTCTGACAGCAGCAGGAAACATTTGTCACATTCACAAAAGGCCCAGGACAGCCCCTGCACACAGGAGTTAGAGATGAATTTTCAGGCCCATCCAGTTTTTGGCTTCTTTTTAGGCCTTTTTTCTGAATTATTAATTCCATCTTCTCTTCAACTTTTTTTTTAATAAATTTTTTTTAAAGATTTATTTATTTTTATACAAGAACTGGGGTATAAGCCAGAGGAGCAGGAGGATGAGAGGATTCACCAGAGACAGAGTGGGGAACAGAACAAGCAGACTAACTGAAATACACTGCTGAGGTGAGCAGTGGGCGTGACAGGAGAGGTCTGCCATGCTATGTGGGAATCTCCCTGGCCGGCTGGGAATCAAACCCATGCTGCAGAGGCTGCAGACAGTTTCATAGCACTGTGCTCAACCCACTGCGCCACCAGGGAGGCCCTCTTCAACTTTTTTTTTTCTTTTCTTTTTTTCTTTTCTTTTTTTAAATAATAAATTTTATTTTTATATTCCCCATACAATTGCAACCCCCCCATTCTGACCCCAATCCCTCCCCTCCCGCCCCCCACCCCCCAAAAAGTGTCTCTGGTTCATAGTTTCTTGTTTTTTTTTGATTTTCACTTTCTTATAGTTATTCATTTTCCTGGTCCCTTATTTAAGTTTTCTAGATTCCTGCTATGAGTGAGACCATCCAATATTTTTCTTAAGAATAAGCCTCTTCAACTTTTTTAATGAAACAAATTTAGGTATTAGTGGAGAGGAAGATCAGATAATTCCTCCTCTTAGATCAGTTCCTGTTGGGTTTCTGTCTTCTCTGTGGCTGCCCCCTCTCTCTGTCATCAGGTCTGGTTATTCCAGTGCTGCTCTGGTCCCAACTCATGGGATGATAAAGTAAAATCTAAGTTACATTCACTGTTGGTGAAGAATAGGACCCATAAGCCTAGGATCTTCTTTTCTGAAGTGATAAATGTGCTCATGTGCTGTGGTGTGCAGGAGGGTTGGTGGGGGAGGGGACAGCAGCACTTGGGAGAACAGAGGGGGCACTGATGTCACGTGAGTGGAGGTGTGTGTACATGTAGCCTGAGGCCACACTTGTAAAGACACTGTCTCTAGAACAGGGGGGGTACTCTACACTGATCATTCATAATCTGATAATTGTGACAGATGTGTGACAGGCTGTTTATATCTAGGCAACCTCAGTGAACTAAGAACTGGCAAAACTTGCTGGCCTGTGGAACATGTGTCTTAGTGGGAAAGGGAGATTGGAGACTTGTGATAGTAATAAGGGATGTGTCTGACTAGAAGTGTGGTAACGTGATCCAGAGTCAGTGTGGGGGGACAGGAAAGATGGCTGCCTTCCTAATGTGGTCAGAGTCACCTCACTCAGAAAGGTACCTCTGAGAAAAATCTGAAGGACATGAATCACCCATGAGAATGCCTGGGGAATGTTCTGTCCAGGTAGAGCAACCTCCAGCCAGATGCATGAGGGTGGGTACATATCAGTGTGTCTGGGAAGAGCAAGGAGGCCAGTGTGGCTAGACTGGAGGTAATTGAGATGGGATCCGTGCTGTGGAGTGTGTGTCCTATGGGAAATCTCGAGTATGTTGTAAGGGTTTTGTCTTTTCTCGGAGAAAGATGTGGTTTACACAACCTTTCTGAACAAAGTTCAACCCATATGACTTCTCTTTAGAAGCCTCAATCTAGTTGCCGTGCACCACTCAAGAGGTGAAGGTGAGCAGTGGGAAGATAAATGTAGGAAACTAATGTAGATTCCAGAATAGAAAGGTAGGTAGCTTTGTGGGGGAGTGAGCAGGAAAATGATAGAATGTTATTGATCTGGATATATTTAGAGATGGACTTGACAGCATTTCTTAATGGATAAATTTGGGTTATAAGAAAAAGGGGCCAAGGAAGAGACCTAACATTTCAGAATGCATGTAGAGATACGGAGGGCCTGCACTGAAATGGGGAAGACTCTCGAAGTAGCACATTTAAGGAAATGGCATCCTAGGTATTCTTTTTAGGAAAGTTGAAGCTGAGACCTAAAAGAAATGCACTGATGGTGGCAACTGGACAGGCAAATCTGGAGCATAGATGATTTTGTTGATGCGATGTTGGACCGCACACTGATGCTGTGATGGAAACAGATATTTCACGGCCTTGAATGAGAGTGAGTTTATATGTGTGAGAAATGCAAATAATTAGTGTCCAGAAGGTGGACTGTGGTGGTTTTCGGTTGTCTACAAATTCCTCCGTATTCAAGAGGTAGAGACAACTCCCCTCCCACGAGTGTGGGTGGACTTACTCCTCACCGACAGAATAAGCAGAAGCAACAAACAGTTTTAATGAACTAGGCCAAGACAGCATGTGATTGCCTGCCTGGGCTCTCTGTTACTCACCTGCCACATTGGGTGGACACTAGGCTAAGGGGCACCCACATGACAAAGCACCGAGGCTTTTCCTAACAGCCATGTGCATAAGCTTTGATGTATTAATACATCTTTGCCTGTCCATCAAGACTTTGCCTGGCTGACATCTTGATAGCAGCCTTGTGAGACTCAGATCTGGAACCACCAGGTAAAGCTACTCCTGGTCCCTCAACCACAGAAAATGTGTGAAATACCAAATCTTTCCTGTTTTAAACTGCCTAACTTTAGAGTAATTGTTAAGAACATGTAGGTGACTGGGCCTCTCCTGTGGCGCAGGTGGTTGAACGCAGTACTGTGAAGCTGTCTGCAGCCTCTGCAGCGGGGGTTCAATTCCTGGCCGGCCAGGGAGATGCCCACATGGCACAGCAGACCTCTTCTATCTCACCCACTGCTCCTATCAGCAGTGTTTTCAGTCTGTCTGACTGTTCTGCTCCCACTCTGTCTCTGGTGAATCCTCTCACCCGCCCACACCTCTGGTCTGTACCCCAGTTCTTTTATAAATAAGTAAAATCCTGAAAAAAAAACATGTAGGTGACTAATGCACAGGGAGCAACAAGGTGATGAATGGCTTGTTTTTCATTAGATCAGAGGAGGTGGGAAGAAAATGGAGGGACACAGTCTAGGTCCTCTAGAAAAAAGCTGCCAAACATGAATTCTATATCCCCTGAAGGAGGCCTTCAAAATTAAGTGACTTAAAAGTAGTAATTGTGTTTTAGCATAACATTTTAATTTTCCTATCATTTTTGTATTCTTTTTTAAAGATTTATTTATTTATGCGTACAAGAGCTGCTGTACAGGCCAGAGTTGTGGGGGGTAAGAGGATTCACCAGAGACAGAGTGGGGAACAAAACAGGCAGACTGACTGAAATATACTGCTGAGGGGATCAGTGGGTGAGTCAGGAGAGGTCTGCTGTGCCATGTGGGTAGCTCCCCAGCCAGGTTATCGAACTCATGCTGCAGTGGCTGCGGCCAGCTTCATAGGGTACGTCGTATCCCCTTGCGCCACCAGGGAGGTCCCAGTATTATTTTTATTTTATAATCATAAGGATTATAATACACGTTGTTGACTTTTAAAAGTCTACTTCCGATTACTAAATTAATAGTTTACACAAATATAGAAATCTTGTAACCATTTAGAGATTTATAACCTGTGCGTCTTTTATGTTGTTGTTACATGTGATATATTTATATGTTACCAACCTACCAATGTTTAAATTTCAGTTTAAAACATTATATGTTTATTGAGAATGAGAAGGGGGCCAAAAAAGGAGAGAGAGTTTTTTGCGTTTAGTGAGATATTTGCATATCTGATGCTCTTCCTCTTTTCTGAGATTCTGAGTTTCTACTTCATATCATTTGTCCTCAGCCTAAAGAACTTCCTTTGATATTTCTTACAGTGCAGGCCTTTGATGGCAAAATCCTGTTACTTTTCTTTTATCTGAAAACCTATTTGCCTTCATTCTTAAAGGACATTTTGGTGAATATAGAATTCTAGGTGAACAATTTATTTCTTTTAGTAGAGTTATTTTGTACTTTTTTCTGGTCTTGTGTTTTCTGATGAGAAGTCATCAGAGAGGAAAGGAGGAACAGAGGTGCCAAAACAAGAAAATATCATGATGGAGGAAATATCTACCACACCAACCACTATGATGAATCTCATACTCTCTCCAATTAAAAGGCAGACAAGGCTGCACATGAGCAGTAGTCACTGTGGTAAAAAGAGGACACAGCAAGACAAACAAAGAGGATCCCCTTGGTTTCAGAACACCTCCTGAAAAAGAGGAAGGCTTATCAGACCTTCAGAGCCACCCAGGCAAAGCAGGCACTTTTGGAAAAGAAGGAACAGAGGAAAGGAAAAGAAGTCAGTTTGTAGAGTAAAATCATCAATAAAAGGGTACCCCTTTCCTTGGGCTTAGGGGCACAAGCAAAAGTACCAGGACACAGATGGACCACTTTGCTAAGAAGCTGCATCAGCAACAACAAAATGTTGCCTCCCAGCAAATAAGTAACTTCAGAGAAAGACAGAATTCAAGATTCATGGCATTGCTTAAACTCCCAATTCCCAGAAATAAGGTTCTAAATAGAGCTAGATAAAGAAGAAATAGAACACCTAAACAGACCAATTACAAGCAGCGAAATTGAAATGGTAATCAAAAACCTCCCCAAAAACAAAAGCCCAGGACCTGATGGATTTACAAATGAATTCTACCAAACATTCAGAAACGAATTAGTGCCTATCCTTCACAAACTCTTCCAAAAAATTGAGAAGGAAGGGACAATACCAAACACGTTCTTTGAAGCCAACATTACACTAATACCAAAACCAAACAAGGACAACACAAAAAAGGAAAACTACAGGCCAATCTCCCTAATGAACACTGATGCAAAAATCCTCAATAAAATTTTAGCTATCAGAATCCAACAATGTATCCATAAGATAATTCACCACGACCAAGTAGGATTCATTCCAGGGACACAAGAATGGTTTAACATCAGAAAATCAATCAACGTTATCCAACACATCAACAAAAAGAAATATAAAACCATATGATAACATCAATAGATGCTGAGAAAGCTTTCGACAAAGTGCAACACCCATTCATGATAAAAGCCCTTGAAATTCTTGGGATACAAGGAACATACCTCAACATCATAAAGGCCATCTATGACAAGCCAAAAGCCAGTATCATTCTCAATGGTGAAAAGCTGAAAGCAATTCCATTAAGATCTGGAACAAGACAAGGATGTCCACTCTCACCACTGCTTTTCAATATAATACTGGAAGTCCTAGCCAGGGCAATAAGACAAGAGAAAGACATACAAGGAATCCAAATAGGAAAAGAAGAAGTCAAACTATCACTATTTACAGATGATATGATTATATACATAGAGAACCCCAAAAACTCCACAGAAAAACTAATTCAACTCATCAATCAATTCAGTAAAGTGGCAGGATACAAAATCAACACGCAAAACTCAGTAGCTTTCCAATACACAAACAATAAATCTGAAGAAGAAGAAATAAAAGAAAAACATCCCTTTTATTATTGAAACAAAAAAAATAAAATATTTGGGAATAAATCTAACAAAAGAGGTAAAGGACCTATACAAAGAAAACTATAAAACACTGTTAAAAGAAATAGAAGAAGACACAAGGAAATGGAAAGACATCCCCTGCTCATGGATTGGAAGAATAAACATTATTAAAATGGCCATCCTACCAAAAGCAATATACAGATTCAATGCTATTCCAATCAAAATTTCAATGTCATTCTTCAAAGAAATAGAACAATTATTGATGAAATTCATATGGAATCACAAAAAAACCCCAAATAGCCAAAGCTCTCCTGAAAAAAAAAGAAGGGAATGGAGGCATCACACGCCCAGACTTCAAACTATACTACAAAGCCATAATCATCAAAACTGCATGGTATTGCAACAAGACCAAACATACAGACCAATGGAATCAAATAGAAAATCCAGAAATAAACCCACAGATTTATGATCAACTAATCTTTGACAAAGGAGCAAAGACTATGCGTTGGAGCAAAGAAAGTTTGTTCAATAAATGGTGCTGGGAAAACTGGGTCACTACATGTAAAAGAATGAAGCTTGACCACTACCTCACACCATACACAAAAATCAACTCAAAATGGATTAAAGAACTAGACATAAGACCTGAAACCATAAAATACATAGAAGGAAATATAGGCGAAACACTACGTGATATGCACATCAAAGACATCTTTACAGACACATCACCCAAAGCAGTGATAGTGAAGGCAAAGATAAACAGCTGGGACTACAACAAATTAAAGATCTCCTGCACAGCAAAAGAGACAATAACCAAAACAAAAAGAAACCCCACCGACTGGCAGAACATTTTTTCACACAACACTAATGATAAAGGACTGATCACAAAAATCTGCAAAGAGCTGATGAGACACAGCACAAACAAAAAAAATAATCCAGTCAAAAAATGGGCAGAAGAGCTAAAAAAGAAACTTCTCTGAAGAGGAAATGCAAATGTCCAACAGGCATATGAAAAAATATTCAACATCACTTGCAATCAGGGAAATGCAAATCAAAACTACCATGAGATACCATCTTACACCAGTGAGAATGGCACATATTAAAAAAAACCAGCATCAACAAATGTTGGCGAGGGTGTGGAGAAAAAGGAACTCTCCTGCACTGCTGGTGGGAGTGCAAACTGGTCCAACCATTATGGAGAGCTGTGTGGAGATTTCTGGACCTACTAAACATAGAGCTTCCATATGATCCAGCAATTCCACTCCTAGGTGTTTACCCAAAGGACACAGAAACACCAATTCCAAAGAACACCTGCACCCCTATGTTTATAGCAGCACTGTTTACAATAGCTAAGCTTTGGAAACAGCCCAAATGTCCAAAAATAGATGACTGGATCAAGAAGATGTGGTACATATATACCATGGAATATTACTCAGCATTCAAAAAAGATAAACACATGCAATTTGCAGCAACATGGATGGCACTGGAAGGGATCATGCTCAGCGAAATAAGCCAGAAAGAAAAAGAAAAATACCGAATGGTCTCACTCATAGCAGGAATCTAGAAAACTTAAATAAGGGACCAGGAAAATGAATAACTATAAGAAAGTGAAAATCAAAATCAACAAAAAACTATGAACCAGAGACACTTTTTGGGGGGTGGGGGGCAGGAGGGGAGGGATTGGGGTCAGAATGGGGGGGGTTACAATTGTATGGGGAATATAAAAATAAAATTTATTCTTTAAAAAAAGTAAATAAACACATTGATATATAAAAAAATAAATAAATAAAACATTAAAAAAAAAAGAAATGTCTGGGTTGGATGATGCCAGGAGATGGGACATGATGCCATTAATTGATATTTATAGCCTTAAGAATGAATGAAGTTGCCACAGGAGTGATGACTGTCGAAGAGACTAAAAAGGGAAGGAACAAGGCGAGGGTGTGGAGGGTTACCCTTGCTGAGCAGTCCCATCAGCCCATGCCGGGAGCTGACTGGCTCATCATTGTCTGGGAGGCAGGTAGACCAGGAAGTCCAAAATTCTAGTGTGCACAGGAATCACCAAGGATTTTTTTAAATCTCACAGAGTTTGGAGCCTGAGATTCTGTGTTCATAGCATGCTACTGATGTGCTGGCTTGATCACACACGTTTGGTAGCAAAGACAATTTAGGTGTCCCGCATGGCTGTGCATCATCTCAGCTGCAGAGCTTATTAAATACCCGAGTCCTTGGTTTTGTAGTTGATACTCTCAGCTGATGGTCTGGAGATGCCTGAGTATTTCAAGAAGTTCTCCAAATCACACTGGTGCTCAACTAGATTTGGAGCCATGGTGGACAGTGATCAGACAGTGCCCTGATGGGGAGGGATCTACACCTATGTTGAAAATTGTTTATTTTTCTCCCTCAGAAAGAAAAGGGAAGTAGAGATTCTATTGTCAATTATGAGATGTGATGTTGGGACTTAGCTGGGAATAGTCAACAGTTCAGCATAACAAAAACCTGGAATGCCTGCTGTCCGAAATTGTTGCCAGATTGACTTCTTGGAACAAACAATGGAATCCAAAACTTGTCTACAGTATTGGGGTCTAATATTATATTGGGCAAAGTCACAGGATACAGTTGAGGCTACACAGCCAGGAACAGAATCCACCACAGTCTACCTGGGTGAGTTCCACAAGGAACAGCTGCCCCAGCTACTGGACACAGATGTCACCACAGACACGGCTGTGATCACCAAGGGCCCTGCAGCTCAGGCGCCATCACTGCTGATATTGACAACTGGACATTGTCGCTGCCGACACTACCCTTGCCCAATGCATCCTGCACAGTCCCAGCCTCTCTGTGCCACCATGTCCAGCAGGTGGTCCAGCTGGTAGAGCCTTGAGTAGTGTCCACCTGCAAGACTGAGAAAATAGGTTTCCTTCTCTTATGGAGGAAGGTGGCCTCTGCCTCCTCCCAAGACTCTATGCATAGAATTTTCTAACGTAGGAAGAGAGCTCAGGTGCAGGGGATGAGGTTCGCTACAAGAACAACAATTTCAATGTTTGGAGAAATGATGTGAGACTGGAACTTTCCCTGGTAACTGACAGGCTCTCAAGCTCATCTGGGGGAACAAGTAATAAATGAAAGACTTTCTTCCCACTCATTCCCTTGATTCTATTTATTGGGTCCTACCTTGGTCTCTCCAGTTTATACACACATCTCATCACTGAGGGATGGTGAGATGATCACTCAGATGTCATCTCCCTGTCATCTCTTACTAGGATCAGAAACCCCAGGTCCATCAGCACTGGTGTTCTAGTTCAGTATTTATATTTCCGTGTACATGAGAATGCATCAGGGCTGAGAATCTCTAACACTCATCAGTTTTGATGTGATTCCCATAAAGGGCTAAAGAAACAAGGAAAACCCCACCACCCTATACTCCTCAGTTAGATGTGGTGTCGCTCAAAGTCGGGACCAAGAATATCTGGCAGGAGACCCAAAGATGTGATGTAAATGTTTACATTTTGCTCCTCTTTAGCTTGGGATGAGATGAGGTAGGGTTTACTTGCTAACTTTGACTCAGTTTCTCTTTGTGGGATGGCAAGAGTTGTTCCAATCAATTCTCTGATACTCCCTGCAGTACTGGAATTCAACTCAGCTCTGACTCCAACTTCCTGGAGTGTGCATCAGGTCCAACAAGTCGAGGGCTCCATCCACAAAACTGCGCTCACTTCAGATGTATGTCCTATGGATCAGGTCCTCATGTCACCTCATGGAAGAAAATAAGCAGAAATGCAGTCTTGAGTACAGAAAAACCTAGAGGCCAAAGTCAGCCTGAACAGGGCAGTCCAGCTGTGACGATCACCCATAGGCAGCCTTGAAGACCCAGCACACTGTAATTTCCAAATCCCTATGTTGCTGCTGGAAGGATAGACAATGGGATGTTGGGGGCCTCCCTGGTGGTGCAAGGGGTTAAGCACAGCACTATAAAGCTATCCACAGCCACTGCAGCATGAGTTTGAACCCGAGCCAGCCAGCGAGCTACACACATGGCACAGCAGACCTCTCCTGACTTGCCCGCTGCTCCCCTCGGCAGTGTATTTCAGTCAGTCTTCCCGTTCTGTTCCCCATTCTGTCTCTGGTGAATCCTCTCACCCCCACACCTCTGGCCTGCACCCCAATTCTTGTATGTATAAATAAATAAATCTTTAAAAAAAGAAAAAAAATTGATGTTTGGCCAGAACCGTAGGACCACAAAAGACATTGTATTTTATTTTTTGGATTTATTTATTTTAATTTTGGAGTTTACATTTTTGCTCTCCCAGATGTGCACATGTTCCTCTCACCCACTGCCAAACCAGTTGTGCCCACACCCCGCCTGCCTCCCTCTCCCGCCTCCTCTTCCTTCCTGTTCTCTCTGGTGACCATTGCATTAATTCACTCAGTTCAAGATGTATTCTTACTATGTTGTGACTGTGTTTGACTATTGGTTATTTTATATTCCACAGGTGAGTGAAACCATTGATATTTGTTTTAAAAAAAGCCTATTTTAAAATATAGATCTTATGACCCAATTCTTGCATTTCTCACACGTAATTGCATCTGCTCACAGAGATAATTTAATGTATACACACAATGCACCACCTAGCTCTTACCTACAGATGTTAGAAAATTACCAGACACTGTCTTCTAAAACAAACACTTTGCTGTAGAACAAGGCAGGTGATGTTTTTATTGTATGTGGCCTGGCTTGCAGTGGCTTATAAGTTACATGGGTAACTCAGGAGAGTGGGTGTTGCTGGCCCCACTCCTGAGGCAGCCTCGCTTTTGACACTAAAAATAAGCTCCTTTATTGAACCCTTTCTCATAGCAATGATCCTCTCAGTCAACACTTGCACACCATTCAATTTGTCTATAAATTGAGGGGGCACCCAAGTTTGATATATTAGTAACTATAGTAACTAAGTTTGATATATTAGTAACTATAGTCACTATGCTGTGCAGAACATCTCTGATCACTTCTGTGTTTAACTTGAAGTGAGTGTCTTCTCCCCACCTTTTCCCATTCTACCACCACTAACCCCTTCCAACCCCCCAAACCCACAATCTGCCAACTGCATGGTTTAAAAGTTTTATTGGCAGTTTCATTATGTGAGTATGCTTGATTGAAATCATTGGACATTGGTGATGCAGCTCAGCCCCCAAACCCCCCCCAGAGGTTGGAAAGCTCCTCTCCCAGAGGACTGAAAGTTCCTGCCCTCTAACCCTGTGTCCTGCAACTTTACTGAATTCATTTATTACTTCTAATAGTTTGGGGAAGACATTCTTAGTGATTTCTATACATAGTATGCCATCTGCGAATTGTGGCAGTTTTACTTTTTCCTTTCTGATTTGGATGCTTTGTTTTTCTTGCCTAATTCTCTGACTAGCACTTTCAAGACTAAGTTGAAGAAAGATGGAGTGAGTGGGTGTTTTGTATTGTTCCTCATTTTAGAGGAAAAACTTAATTTTTCATCATTCTGTATTACTTTAGCGGTGGGCTTCTCATGCCTGGCCTTTATTACATAGAGGTATGTTCCCCTGTCTGCCCAGTTTGTTGAGAGTTTTTTGTCAGAAGTGGATGTTGAATTGTGTCAGATCTCTTTTCTGTATTGTTTATGATAACCATATGATTTTCAACCTTCACTGATTTAATGCTGTGTGGCCTTTCTACTCCCCAAGTGGCTACACTAATTTCAGAGGCTCTGCTCAGCCTGACTCAACTTTAGTGTCCCTTCTGCCATTACCCCTCCTCTTGTCCTCATTCCCAGACACGTTCCCTGTATTTCTGCCTATAAGTGGAACAGTCAAGTCATTGTCTTGGAGTGTAGCACCCTTCATGGGTCACACTCACTCTCATTTTGACTGGTCTGAGCCCAGTCCAGTTTTAGAAGCAAAGAGGGATGGCAGGGTGAAAAATGATAGAAGCAAGCAGAAAATGAATCAACAAGCAGAATAATCACTAATGAAATATAAATGATTCAGGAACTTAGCAGGGAAAGTTGCTTTTATTTTGAGTATAATTGCCGATTTCAGAAAATCATAGCACTGATTTTCTCAGGCTCAGTGCTGCGAAATTTCAAGTTCACTTACCACAGACCACCTTTTTGGTCTATGTTTCAACCAATTGAATTGTAGTAGGTAAGAAGGGATGCCCAGATCTTGATCATGTGGAGGGTCTAATAGGAGAGACCCCTGTTTCTTCATAGAACAGGGTGCTCTATGACTGAAAAAAAAATTCAAACCAATTTTACACCCTTCAGGAAAATTTCCTTGTGATTGGATATTTCGAATCGGCCAAAAAAAAAAAATAATAACAAGCAAAACAAAAAACAAAAAACGGTATCTAAGATATGAAAGCTACTTTTTCCTGGTCTTGGGCTGAAGCTTAGCAACATGGAAGTCTGGCAAGTCTATTCTTCCCTGAACCCCAGGGTCCCAGGTGAGGTCCTTTTTACCAGGGAGCTTTGTCCTTGTGCCTTCTCTGGGGCCCCATCCCCCTGATCTGCTAGGAGAATTCTAGCAGTGAGATAAGGTCCCAGGGCACAGGAATCTGATTCTCCTATCACCTGTTACATTTACTAAAAACATATCTTTCCACTTGGCTCATTTCTTACAAGGTATCAAATATTAAACCAAATAGTTCTACAGGATTAACTGATGTGTAGGCAGCAGGCATATGTAGAAAGGGGATCCCCACCCTCCAGTTGATTATTTTGGAGGGAAAGAGGTCAAGCCCCATTCACACATGGGACCAGGAGGTGCCTCAGAGCAATGATTCTAGGTGCCTTCCACCCCCAATGGAAGACCTGGTTCTGCAGACACACAGCCAGGAGAGGAGGTTGCCTGGTCCCATACCCCTAAGCCAGCTTCTTTTTCTGGGGCTTAGAATTCCTAGTTTCTGTTGGGTAGCACCATGAACAAGATGTTCACAAACCGTGCTCCCCGGGGCCACCATGGCAGCCAGCATCTCTGTCCTCATAGAAACTCCTGGAGGGACCCACCTACAAATGCCAGCAGGGAAGGGGGGGCAGGCGAGAACTCTACACCCCCAGAATAGGCAGGATGGAGCCAAGTCATGCACTTCATCCACCCCATGATCCTGCCTTAGCTATTGCCCTCTCCTGTTAATCTCCAGGTGATGGGGACCAACCCCAATGCATGGCTCCCAGCTTCCTGAAATATGACCCTATGGGTCCCAACACCAGCAGCACTTAAGGACTTGAAGCAGTGGGGTCAACTTTGGGCTGTAGAGGATCCTTGGGTTAGGGTGTAGGGGTGGGCTGCCCATAATGCTCAGGGTGCCAAGACAGAGTGACAAATGTGAACTGTCACTGATGTTAGTGACTGATATGGTCACTGTCATTTCCTCCCCAACAAAGCTTTACCGCATGTGGGGAGGACTAGCAGGATGCGGGTGACTCTGGGGACCTGTCTTCTCTTCTGGAATTTCCAGTTGATGAGGCTGTCCCCCACCCCATGACATCGTGGGAGAATGTAGGAATAGGGGTCATTCCCCTCTACCCAAAATCCACATTTAAATGTTTTTCTTACTGGGAAGAGAAAGTCAAGACATATGCTAGGAAGTTCACTTTGCTTTCTGTCCCATGAGGTACAGCCAGTGGACATGAGCAAGGGGTGATCAGCTCAGCATAAAGAAAATCTCCACAACTATCCCTGGATGGACTTCTCACTTCTTCATAAATATTGGGATCCAAGTTTCTCTAGAAATTTAATAAATAAATTAACATATTGATACATATGAAATGTGCATGTGTGTATATAATACTATACAATAGAATACTACGTAAACGTAGCAGATGTGAGGTGTGTGTCTGTGTTCATATGGATGTATAGGTATGTGCAGATAAAGCATGGGATGTGGCCATGTGGAGGGGGGTATTTTGTTTCAGGGAGAGCCACAGAACACACCTGAGTCACACACAAAGGAACAGAACCCCCAACCCACACCAGGTTGGGGCTCACGCAGGAGCCATGTCCCCTCCACTGGGCACCACGTCCCTGCTCACACCACTGCTACCACTGCGAATGCACACTGGGCCCTGCGGTTTGGAGGCTGCCCCTGCCACCTCAGAACACAGGGTGTGGTCATTGCCACCCTCGCCACCTTTGCCACATCCTTTCTGCTCTGTCTAGTCTCTGTGTGTCCTCTCGTTCTTGTCAGGTTCCTGCTCGTGGTAACCTGCTGTGGAGCCTCAGGTCATGTCACCTGAAGAATGTTGGGGAAATCAAGTCTTCCTCTGTATGAAAGGTGGGGTCTCTGCCTCCTACAAACGTGGAATTCACCAACTGTGGGCAAAGGGAACATTCTGGGGACAGAGGTTGGGGGGAGCATATTTTTTAAATGACAAATTTCAAGTTGGTTTCTTGACTTGGAACATTGTGATGACCATTGTGTGACACTTTGCTCCTCCATTTCTCTTATTTAAATGTGCCTACAAGTTACCTCATGCCTGTTCATCTACCGTATCCATACGAAGGCCCTGTGGGGCAGGAATCTGTCCCTTCACATCACAGCCCTGAACTGACGAGGATGTATGTGCTCTCAAGGCGCCGCCTCTGTACTGTCCTGAATTAGAGGAGAGGCTGCATTCACTCTGATTCTGTGTTGGAAAGAGATGTTAGGGCCCTTGAGTGGGAGGAGGTGTTTGTTTGTTTTGCAATAATATAATATGTAAAAAGTCCCCCATTTCAATATCCTGAGTATTTTCTGAAAGTTATTTCGCTTTACATCTCTTTTTTAAATTATTTAAATATTTTATTTTATATAATTCTTACATCTTTTTTCATCTTTGCACAATGTATGCATTTTCATTTTGGTTATATTCCCCACACAACTGCACCTCCCCCCTTATTTTGACTCTAGTCCTTCCTTTCCCAGCCCCTCCCTCCCCACACCCCCCCCCCAGTAGTGTGTCTCTGGTGTATAGTTGTTTATTGATTTCGATTTTTACTTTGTATTGATTAGTCTTTTTCCTGGTCTCTTATTTAGGTTTTCTAAATTCCTGCTATGAGTGAGACCATCCGGTATTTTTCTTTTTCTTTCTGACTTATTTCGCTGAACATGATCCTTCTAGCTCCATCCATGTTGCTGCAAATGGCATATGTTTATCTTTTTTGAATGCTGAGTAATATTCCATGGTGTATATGTACCACATCTTATTGATCCAGTCATCTTTTTTGGGCATTTGGGTTGCTTCCATAGCTTAGCTATTGTAAATGGTGCTGCTATAAACATAGGGGCGCAGGTACCCTTTGGAATTACTGTTTCTGTGTCATTTGGGTAAATACCTAGGAGTGGAATTGCTGGATCATGTGGAAGCTCCATGTTTAGTAGTTCAAGAAATCTCCACACAGCTCTCCATAGTGGTTGGACCAGTTTGCACTCCCACCAACAGAGCAGAGGAGTTCCTTTTTCTCCACACCCTCGCCAACATTTGTTGTTGCTAGTTTTTTTAATATGTGCTATTCTCACTGGTGTGAGATGGTATCTCATGGTAGTTTTGATTTGCATTTCCCTGATTACAAGTGATGTTGAACATTTTTTCATATGCCTGTTGGCCATTTGCATTTCCTCTTCAGAGAAGTTTCTTTTTAGCTCTTCTGCCCATTTGGCTGGATTATTTTCTTTGTTTTTGTTGAGTCTAATCAGCTCTTTGTAGATTTTTGTCATCAGTCCTTTATCATTAGTGTTGTGTGCAAAAATGTTCTCCCAGTCAGTGGGGTTTCTCTTTGTTTTGGTTATTGTCTCCTTTGCTGTGCAGAAGCTCTTTAATTGGACATAGTCCCAGCTGTTCATCTTTGCCTTCACTATCACTGCTTTGGGTGATGCGTCTGTAAAGATGTCTTTGAGGTGCAGGTCATGTAGTGTTTTGCCTATGTTTCCTTCTATGTATTTATAGTTTCAGGTCTTATGTCTAGTTCTTTTTTTTTTATTGATTGTATTTTATTATGTCTAGTTCTTTTTTTTATTGATTGTATTTTATTTTTGATATTTTATTTATATTTTTTTAAATAATAAATTTTAGTTTTATATTCCCCATACAATTGCAGCCCCCCCCCCATTCTGACCCCAATCCCTCCCCTCCCGCACCCGCCCCCCTAAAAATGGCTCTGGTTCATAGTTTTCTGTTGATTTTGATTTTCACTTTCTTATAGTTATTCATTTTCCTGGTCCCTTATTTAAGTTTTCTAGATTCCTGCTATGAGTAAGACCATCCGGTATTTTTCTTTTTCTTTCTGGCTTATTTCGCTGAGCATGATCCCTTCCAGCGCCATCCATGTTGCTGCAAATTGCATGTGTTTATCTTTTTTGAATGCTGAGTAATATTCCATGGTATATATGTACCACATCTTCTTGATCCAGTCATCTATTTTTGGACATTTGGGTTGTTTCCAAAGCTTAGCTATTGTAAACAGTGCTGCTATAAACATAGGGGTGCAGGTGCTCTTTGGAATTGATGTTTCTGTGTCCTTTGGGTAAATACCTAGGAGTGGAATTGCTGGATCATATGGAAGCTCTATGTTTAGTAGGTCCAGAAATCTCCACACAGCTCTCCACAGTGGTTGGACCAGTTTGCACTCCCACCAACAGTGCAGAAGAGTTCCTTTTTCTCCACACCCTCGCCAACATTTGTTGTTGCTAGTTTTTTTAATATGTGCCATTCTCACTGGCGTAAGATGGTATCTCATGGTAGTTTTGATTTGCATTTCCCTGATGACAAGTGATGTTGAACATTTTTTCATATGCCTGTTGGCCATTTGCATTTCCTCTTCAGAGAAGTTTCTTTTTAGCTCTTCTGCCCATTTTTTGACTGGATTATTTTCTTTGTTGTTGTTGAGTCTCATCAGCAATTTGCAGATTTTTGTGACCAGCCCTTTATCATTAGTGTTGGGTGCAAAAATGTTCTCCCAGTTGGTGGGGTTTCTCTTTGTTTTGGTTATTGTCTCTTTTGCTGTGCAGAAGCTCTTTAATTTGATGTAGTCCCAGCTGTTTATCTTTGCCTTCACTATCACTGCTTTGGGTGATGTGTCTGTAAAGATGTCTTTGATGTGCAAATCACGTAGTGTTTCGCCTATATTTCCTTCTATATATTTTATGGTTTCAGGTCTTATGTCTAGTTCTTTAATCCATTTTGAGTTGATTTTTGTGTATGGTGTGAGGAAGTGGTCAAGCTTCATTCTTTTGCATGTAGCGACCCAGTTTTCCCAGCACCATTTATTGAACAAACTTTCTTTGCTCCAATGCATAGTCTTTGCTCCTTTGTCAAAGATTAGTTGACCATAAATATGTAGGTTTATTTCTGGATTTTCTATTTGATTCCATTGGTCTGTATGTCTGTTCTTGTTCCAATACCATGCAGTTTTGATGATTATGGCTTTGTAGTATAGTTTGAAGTCTGGGAGTGTGATGCCTCCATTTCCTTCTTTTTTTTTCAGTAGAGCTTTGGCTATTCGGGGTTTTTGGTGATTCCATATGAATTTCATCAGTAATTGTTCTATTTCTTTGAAGAATGACATTGAAATTTTGATTGGAATAGCATTGAATCTGTAGATTGCTTTTGGTAGGATGGCCATTTTAATAATGTTTATTCTTCCAATCCATGAGCAGGGGATGTCTTTCCATTTCTTTGTGTCTTCTTCTATTTCCTTTAACAGTGTTTTATAATTTTCTTTGTATAGGTCCTTTACCTCTTTTGTTAGATTTATTCCCAAATATTTGATTTTTTTTGTTTAGATAATAAAAGGGATTTTTTTTTTATTTCTTCTTCTTCAGATTTATTGTTTGTGTATAGGAAGGCTACTGAGTTTTGCGTGTTGATTTTGTATCCTGCCACTTTACTGAATTGATTGATGAGTTGAATTAGTTTTTCTGTGGAGTTTTTGGGGTTCTCTATGTATATTATCATATCATCTGCAAATAGTGATAGTTTGACTTCTTCTTTTCCTATTTGGATTCCTTGTATGTCTTTCTCTTGTCTTATTGCTCTGGCTAGGACTTCCAGTATTATATTGAAAAGCAGTGGTGAGAGTGGACATCCTTGTCTTGTTCCAGATCTTAATGGAATTGCTTTCAGCTTTTCACCATTGAGGATGATACTGGCTGTTGGCTTGTCATAGATGGCCTTTATGATGTTGAGGTATGTTCCTTGTATCCTAAGAATTTCAAGGGCTTTTATCATGAATGGGTGTTGCACTTTGTCGAAAGCTTTCTCAGCATCTATTGATGTTATCATATGGTTTTTATATTTCTTTTTGTTGATGTGTTGGATAACGTTGATTGATTTTCTGATGTTAAACCATCCTTGTGTCCCTGGAATGAATCCTACTTGGTCGTGGTGAATTATCTTATGGATATAGTGTTGGATTCTGATAGCTAAAATTTTATTGAGGATTTTTGCATCAGTGTTCATTAGGGAGATTGGCCTGTAGTTTTCTTGTTTTGTGTTGTCCTTGTTCGGTTTTGGTATTAGTGTAACGTTGGCTTCTTAGAACGTGTTTGGTATTAACCCTTCCTTCTCAAATTTTTGGAAGAGTTTGTGAAGGATAGGCACTATTTCATTTCTGAATGTTTGGTAGAATTCATTTGTAAATCCATCAGGTCCTGGGCTTTTGTTTTTGGGGAGGTTTTTGATTACCATTTCAATTTCGCTGCTTGTAATTGGTCTGTTTAGGTGTTCTAATTCTTCTTTATCTAGCTTTGGGTGATTGTAGAGTTGTAGGAATTTGTCCATCTCCTCTAGATTGTTGAACTTGTTTCCATATAACTGTTCATAGTAGTTACTGATTATTCTTTTGATTTCTGCTGTGTCCGTTGTGATTTCTCCTCTTTCATTTATGATCCTGTTTATTTGTGCTTTCTCCCTTTTTTCCTTTGTGAGCCTGGATACGGGTTTGTCTATTTTATTGATTTTTTTCAAAGAACCAGCTCTTGGTTTCATTGATCTTTTGGATTGTTTTTTTAGTTTCAATTTCATTTATTTCTGCTTTGGTTTTTATTATTTCTTTTCTTCTACTGGTTTTGGGGTTTTTTTGTTGTTCTTTTTCTAGATCTCTGAGCTTCGAGATTAGGTTGTTTCTTTGAGTTCTTTCTTGTTTTTTGATGTGAGCTTCTATTGATATATATTTTCCTCTTATTACTGCTTTTGCTGCATCCCATACATTTAGGATATTAGTGTCCTCCTTGTCATTCAATTCAAAAAATTTTTTAATTTCTTCTTTGATCTCCTCGTTAGTCCAGTGGTCTTCCAGTAGTGTGGTTTTTAATCTCCATGAGGTAGGATAGTTCCTTGCCTTCTTTTTATGGTTTATTTCTAGTTTGATGCCTTCATGGTCAGAAAAAATGGTTGGTATGATTTCAATCTTGGTGTATCTGTTGATGTTTGTCTTGTGGCCCAGTATGTGATCGATCCTGGAGAATGATCCATGTGCGCTTGAGAAAAATGTGTACTCCGTTTTTTTTGGGTTTAGTGTTCTATAGATGTCTGTTAAGCCCAAATGCTCTAGGTCCTTATTTAGAGCTTTAGTTTCTTTACTTATTTTTTGTCTTGTTGATCTATCCATTGTTGATAGTGGTGTGTTGAAGTCTCCCACTACGTATGTGTTTTCTCTGATGTCTGTTTCAAAGAGGACAACAGTTGTCTGATATATTTTGGTGCTCCTTCGTTTTGTGAGTATATGTTAATGAGTGTTATTTCTTCTTGAAGTATTGTCCCCTTGATCATAATGTAGTGACCACTGGGGTCTCTTTTTATTTTTTTGAGTTTGAAGTCTGTTTTATCTGATATAAGTATAGCTGTTCCTGCTTTCTTTTTTGGTCCATTTGCTTGTAGGATTGTTTTCCATCCTTTAACTTTAAGCCTATTTTTATCTTTTGTAGCTAAATATGTTTCCTGGAGACAGCAAAAGGTTGGGTTTTGTTTCTTAATCCAGGCTGCAACTCTGTGTCTTTTTATTGAAGAGTTTAGTCCATTTACATTTAGAGTTAATATTGATATGTTAGCATCTGTATTTGCCATTGTGTTTGTCTTTCCTTTGATTTTATTTATTTATTCTTTTAATAACTTTTTTTTTTTTGGTCTTCTTTCGTTGTTATTCATCCCTCTGAGGTTCTGGTTTTAGGATTCCTTGTAGTATTTTTTGGAGTGGGGGTTTAGTCGTAATGAAATTCCAGAGTTTCTCTTTGTCTGGGAAGGTCCATATTCTTTCTTCAAAGAGGAAGGAGAGCTTTGTGGGATAGAGTATTCTTGGTTGGCATCTGTTTTCTTGGAGTCTGTTGACTATGTCCCTCCACTCTCTCCTTGCCCGTAGTGTTTCTTCAGAGAAGTCTGATGTCAGCCTGATTGGTTTTCCTTTGAATGTTATCTGTTTCTTCCCTCTTGTCAGCTTCATTATTTTTTCCTTGTCCTGGATTCTTGGGAGCTTTACTATTATGTGTCTTGCTGTGTTTTTCCTTTCGTCGTGGAAGTTTGGTGTTCTTCTTGCTTCTTGTATATCAACTTTCAGCTCCTTCTTCGCATTTGGGAAGTTCTCTTCAATTATCTCCTGGAATATTTTCTCTGTTCCTACATCTCTCTCCTCTCCTTCTGTAATTCCTATAACTCTTATATTTCCTTTCCTCATGGAGTCAGATAGTTCCCGAAGTCTTTCTTCATTCTTTTTCCTTCGTACTTCTCTTTCCTTTTCTGTTTTGGTTCTTTTTATTTCTGTGTCTTCAAGTGTACTTATTCGTTCTTCCATTTCATCTATTCTGCTTTCATTGCTTTTCCCAGAGTTCTTTAGTTCCTCCATTAATTCTTTGATCTCTTGCATTTCTTTTACTTCCCTCTTTAGGGACTCAATTTCATTCTTCTGACCATTGTTTTCCCTTTTTAGGGACTCAATTTCATTCTTCTGACCATTGTTTTCCCTCTTTAGGGACTCAATTTCCTTCTTCTGATCTTTGTTTTCCTTTATGACTTCTGCCACTTTTTTAATCAGGGCAATTTTAAATTCTCTTTCTGGAAGGCTCAGAAGTTCTTCCAAGTTACTGTCGTTGCAATCTGGAGGGTGGTTTTCTTTTTGTGGTGTGCTTCTTTCCTGAGGCGTTGTTAGGTTGCGTATGGTTCTTCTACTCCCTACTGTCTGTTTTCTAATTTGTCGTATGCATTGGGACACTGTGTTGCTCGGACTGGCCGTCATCTTGGGTGAACTTCTCCGCTCCCCTCTGGCTCCTCCAGGAACCATTTCTGGCTTCTGGGGGGGCTTTCTGCTGGTTTCAGGAAGTCTTTACTGAAGAAATGTCCCTTTTCTAAACTGGCGAAGCGGGACACAGTCCCTGCACATCTGGTCTCAGGCACACACTTCTGCGTGCCCGGTCTGCCCCGGACGTGGGTGCCTGCTCCCTCTGTGGGCTCAGACTGCTGGTTGGAAGGGGCCTGGCGTGGGCTAACTTCCCAGCTGGCCACTGGGTCCCCCAGAAGCCTTCTGCTCTTTTCAAGAAGTCTTAAGAAATTTCCCTGTTCTATGGGGTGTTAGTGACTTTTTTTCTGGTCGCTAGGTGGCGCCAGAGATCTCTCCTATTGTTCTTGGGGGGCTGTTTTTCAACCCCCCACCCCCGTGAGACAGGGAACAGAGAGCGAGAATGGTAGGGTAAACCTCAACGGCTTTGGGGTGCTGTGTCTGCCTTGTGCACCACCGTCGTGGAGAACCCACGCCCAGAATTTCGTGCCCCAGGTCTCAGTTCAAAGCCCTCAGGTCCAGGACACGGGCTGTAGCCCAGTTCAGTGGTGCGGGAATGGCGCCTTTTGCACCTCGCTCCCGTGCCTGGGTGCCTGGTTCCTGCTTACTCAGTGAGGGGCTTTCACCCCCGTGAGGGTCTCCGCGCATCTCCCCGCAAGCCTAGGTCGCAGGCGCGGAGACCTGGGCAGCCGCGATCCCGGTCTGCGTTTGCTTTTCAAGTGCGCCAAGCACACCACTTTTCCCACGCAAGCTTACCGGCAGCCCGGGCTGGGTGTGCGTCTCCTGGGGTCTTTGTTCTTCTCTAATGGCGCCCGGAGCCGTTCGCTCACCGCCGAGGCGAATCCTGCAGGGTTCTCCACAGCTCCCGTTCACGGGGTGTGGTGGCTGCAATAGTTCCTTTCCACTCCCAGTCCCGCTTGCTGTGTCGTTTGTTCTTGTTGGTCGTTTTTGTTTGTTTTTTTCCTCCTCTCTGCTGGTCGGAGAGTGCCGCCTCTGTGGGCGGGGAGGGGAGCAGGGTTCTGCGCTTCCCTCCCTTCTAGTCCTCTTTTATGGCCACTTTCTTCTTCATGTCTAGTTCTTTAATCCATTTTGAGTTGGTTTTTTGTGCATGGTGTGAGGTCGTAGTCAAGTTTCATTCTTTTGCATGCAGCGACCCAGTTTTCCCAGCACCATTTATTGAACAAACTTTCTTTGCTCCAGTGCATATTCTTTGTTCCTTTGTCAAAGATTAGTTGACCATAAATCTGTGGGTTTATTTCTGGGTTTTCTATTCAGTTCCATTGGTCCGTGTGTCTGTTCTGTTTCTAATACCATGCAGTTTTGATTATTATGTCTTTGTAGTACAGTTTGAAATCTGGGAGAGTGACGCCTCTATTCCCTTCTTTTTTTTTTCAGGAGGGTTTTGGCTATTCAGGGTTTTTGGTGGCTCCCAATGAATTTCATCAATATTTGTTCTATTTCTTTGATGAATGACATTGAAATTTTTAATTGGAATAGCATTGAATCTGTAGATTGCTTTTGGTAGGATGGTCATTTTGAAAATGTTAATTCTTCCAATCCATGAGCAAGGGATGTCTTTCATTTCTTTGTGACTTCTATTTCTTTTAACAGTGTTTTATAGTTTTCTTTGTATAGGCCCTTTATTTCTTTTGTTAGGTTTATTTCCAAGTATTTGATATTTTTGTTCCAATAATAAAAGGGATGATTTTCTTGATTTCTTATTTTTCAGATTTATTGTTTGTGTATAGGAAGGCTACTGATTTTTGCGTGTTGATTTTCATCCTGCCACTTTACTAAACTGATTGATTAGCCGAATTAGTTTTTCTGTATAGTTTTTGGGGTTCTCTATGTATTTTATCATATCATCTGCGACTAGTGATAGTTTAACTTCTTCCTTCCCTATTTGGATTCCTTGTATATCTTGTATGTCTTTGTCTTGTCTTATTTCTCTGGCTAGGACTTCCAGTATTATATTGAAAAGCAGTGGTGAGAATGGACATCCTTGTCTTGTTCCAGATCTTAATGTAAATGCTTTCAGCTTTTCCCCATTGAGAATGATATTGGCTGTGGGCTTGTCATATATTGCCTTTATGATGTTGAGGTATGTTCTTTGTATCCCAAGAATTTCAACGGCCTATATCATAAATGGGTGAGTACTTTGTCAAAAGCTTTCTCAGCATCTATTGATATTATCATATGGTTTTTATATTTCTTTTTGTTGATGTGATGGATTACACTGATTGATTTTCAGATGTTGAACCATCCTTGTGTCCCTGGAATAAATCCTACTTGGTTGTGGTCAGTTATCTTATGGATACATTGCTGGATTATGATAGCTAAAATTTTATTGAGGATTTTTGCATCTGTGTTCATTAGAGATGTTGGCCTATAGTTTTCTTTTTTTGTGTTGTCCATATTTGGTTTTGGTATTAGTGTAATGTTGGCTTCATAGAATGTGTTTGGTATTATCCCTTCCTTCTCAAATTTTTGAAAGAGTTTGTGAAGGATAAGCATTAGTTCATTTTGAATGTTTGATAGAATTCACTTGTGAATCCATCTGGTCCTGGGCTTTTGTTTTGGGGGAGGGTTTTGATTACCATTTCAATTTCACTGCTTGTAATTGGTCTGTTTTAGGTGTTTTATGTCTTCTTCATCTAACTTTGGGTGAATATAGAGTTGTAGGAATTTGTCCATGTCTTCTAGATTGTTGAGCTTGTTTGCATATAACTGATCATAGCAGTTTCTGATTATTCTTTTGATTTCTGTTGTGTCTGTTGTGTTTTCTCCTCTTTCATTTGTGATCCTATTTATTTGTGCTTTCTCACATTTTTGCTTTGTGAGCCTGGCTAGGGGTTTGTCTATTTTATTAATTTTTTTGAAGAACCAACTTTTGGTTTCGTTGATCTTTTGGATAGATTTTTCAGTTTCTATTTCATTTATTTCTACTTTTGATTTTTATTATTTCTTCTACTGGTTTTGGGGTTTTGTTGTACTTTTTCTAGTTTTTTGAGGTTTGAGATTAGGTTGTTTCTTTGAGTTCTTTCTTGTTTCTTGATGTGAGCCTGTATTACTATATATTTTCCACTTAATACTGATTTTGCTGCATCCCATACATTTAGGAAATAGGAAATTGGTGTCCTCCTTGTTTAAGTCAAAGTATTTTTTAATTTCTTCTTTGGTGTCCTCATTAGTCCAGTGGTCTTCTAGTAGTGTGGGTTTCAATCTCCATGAGATTGGACAGTTCTTGCCTTCTTTTTATGGTTTGCTTCTTGTTTGATGCCTTCATGGTCAGAGAAGATGATTGGTATGATTTCCATCTTGGTGTATCTGTTGATGTTTGTCTTGTGTCCCAGTATGTGATTGATCCTGGAGAATGATCCATGTGCACTTGAGAAAAATGTGTACTCAGAATTTTTTGGGGGGTTTAGTGTTCTATAGATGTCTGTTAAGCCCATGAGTTCTAGATCCTCATTTAGAGCTTTAGTGTCCTTACTTATTTTTTGTCTCGTTGATCAATCCATTGTTGATAGTGGTGTGTTGAAGTCTCCTACTACATATGTGTTTTCTCTGATGTCTGTTTTCAGAGATGATAATAGTTGTCTGATATATTTTGGTGCTTCTTCGTTTGGTGAGTATATGTTAAGAGTGTTATTTCTTCTTGAAGTATTGTCCCCTTGATCATAAAGTAGTGCCCGTTGGGTCTCTTTTTACCTTTTTGAGTTTGAAATCTGTTTTATCTGACATAAGTGTAGCTGTGCTTGCCTTCTTTTTTGGTCCATTTGCTTGTAGGATTGTTTTCCATCCTTTTACTTTCAGTCTATTTTATCTTTTGTAGTTAAGTGAGTTTCCTGGAGATAGCAAAAGGTTGGGTTCTATTTCTTTTTTTTTTTTTAATTTTTTTTTTTAAGATTTATTTATTTATACAAGCACTGGGTACAGTCAGAGGCACGGGAGGGTGAGAGAATTCACCAGAGCCAGAGCGGGGAGCAGAGCAGGCAGAAGGACCGAAGTACACTGCTGAGGGGAGCAGCGGGCGGCAGGAGAGGTCTGCGCGCCATGTGGGACCCTCGCCCGGCAGCCGGGGATCGAACCGGCACTGCAGAGGTTGCGGGCAGCTTCGCAACCCAGCGCTCAACCGCTGCGCCACCGGGGAGGCCCGGGTTCTATTTCTTAATCCAGGCTGCGACTCTGTGTCTTTTTATTGAAGAGTTTAGTCCATTTACATTTAGGGTTAATATTGATATCTTAGCCTCTGTATTTGCCATTATGTTTGACTTTTCTCTGGTTTTATTTATTTATGTTTTTAGTAATTTTTTTTGGTCTTGTTTCATTCTTATTCATCCCTCTGTTGGTTCTGGCTTTAGGACTCTTTGTGGTATTTTTTTGGAGTGGGGGTTTAGTTGTAATGAAATTCTGAAGTTTCTGTTTGTCGGGGAAGGTCCTCATTCTTTCTTCATAGAGGAAGGAAAGCTTTGCGGGTTAGATTATTCTTGGTTGGCATTTGTTGTCATGGAGTCTGTTGACTACGTCCCTCCACTCTCTCCTTGCCCGTAGTGTTTCTTCAGAGAAGTCTGATGTCAGCTTTGTTGGTATTCCTTTGTATGTTATCTGTTTCTTCCCTCTTGCCATCTTCATTATTTTTTTCCTTGTCTTGGATTCTTGGCAAGTTTACTATTTTGTATCTTGCAGTATTTTTCTTTCATCACGGAAATTTGGTGGTCTTTTTGCTTCTTGTGTGTCTATTTTCAGCTCCTTCTTCACGTTTGGGAAGTTCTCTTCAATTATTTCCTCGAATATTTTCTCTGTTCCTATGTCTGTCTACTGCTGCAGGGGGCCTTGCTGCCTCAGCCAGATAGGATACTGACAAGCAGCTAAGAGAAAGGGCCTCACACCATGGGGCTGAATATCTGGCATCCCTTTGCTTTTTGTTCTTGGTTATAAAAAGAGAAAAATTTATTAGAAAGTATATTAGGCAATAAATTATACATATCAGCAGACTGTAAGTAAATGGCATGGAAAATTATCTGTTTAGAAATTAGTTATTAAACAATTTGGCCCACTTGGCAATGGGAGACAATTTATTGAACAAACCGGATAAGAATTACAACACAATAATTATAGTAAGTCCTTCTTTTGCCTTCTTTTGAAGTTTGTTGGGAAAGTTTTTAAATGAAGCTATTTGAATTAAGGAGTTTCTAGGTAGAAAAAGTTCTGATAGCTGAGTAGCAGCTAGTTCCTGGCTGAAGGCCATGTGAATA
Organism: Talpa europaea; assembly: GCF_964194135.1. Taxonomy (NCBI): domain Eukaryota; kingdom Metazoa; phylum Chordata; class Mammalia; order Eulipotyphla; family Talpidae; genus Talpa; species Talpa europaea. The sequence continues at coordinate 108,164,308 of NC_140068.1, read as the reverse complement.
AGAAAAGTCTTTTCTTGCTTAGGCTTTAGCTGATAGGGATATACTGGCGGCTATCGACTGTCTTAGGTTATTGTTTAGCTGAAACAATGAGTTCTAGTGTAAGGCTCAGTTTTTATTAACCTTGAAGGTTGCCTTCTTGCTGAGAGCATGTAGTGGCCAAAAGTCTATGGAAAAAGGGATGCACTGATTGTTTCTGCTTTGTTTCTATGCACATGATAATGTCATCTCATGGCTTGCTAAAAAAGTATAAATAAAGAAACTGCTGAGCCTCTCGGCAGAAGATACTTGCACCTCATCCAGTGTCAGTGTCTCCTCACTACTTCATCCCCTCCCCTCAGCCCTTAAGTTTTCGCTGACTACTTCTCATCCTTTCAGGAACCCCTGACATGACATTTTGCAAGGCTGGTCCCTGGCAATTGGTGCCCGAACAGGGACTTGAAAGGTAATCCTTCTTTCCTTTTATGGGATGGCTAGTATCTGCTCGTGGGTAATGAGCATACCCCTCTGGAGAGACTAAGCAGGGTTTAGAAGAGCAGTAATTCAGAACCTAATAAGGCTAGTGGGTGTCTTATTAGTATTGAGAAGTTATAGGCCATATTGAGTCTAGGGAAAGAGGACTCTTTATTGATATAGTTAAGTATACATTTGCTAGGAGAGGCCTTAATACTTCTCATGCACAATTGGCTAGTTTCCTAAATTTTGTTGAAATGTATTGTCCTTGGTTTCCAAGGGATAGTACTCTGGATGTAAGAACTTGGGCCAGAGTAGGAGAGGAAATGACAACCTATTATACTCTCCATGGACCCGAGAACGTCCCCATAGATGCCTTTTCACTGTGGGATCTGCTACAGGATAGGGTAGATCAAGGGTCTGAATTACAGACAATAAATAAAAAACTCAGAGAATTACAGCTTTGCTGCAGGAGGCCTTGATTCCCGAGCCTGATAAGACACTGGCAAGCAGTGAAGCTCAAAGGGTCTTACACCATGGGGCCAAAGCTAAAGGGCCTCACACTGTGGGGCCAAAGATTCTTTGTGCCTCACACCGTGGGGCTAAAGATTTAACATCCCTTTATTTTTTGTTCTTGGTCATAAAAGGAGAAAAATTTATCAGAAAAGTACATTAGGCAATAAATTATATGTATCAGTAGACTTCAAGCAATTGGCACGGAAAATTACCTGTTTAGAAATTAGTTACTACACAATTTGGCCCACTTGACAATGGGAGACAATTTATTGTACATATCTGATAAGCATATCAGCACAACTATTATAGTAAGTCCTTCTTTTGCTTTTTTAGAAGTTCCTTTTTATTTAGAAGTTTCTTAGGAAAGTTTTTAAATGAAGTTAACTGTGTTAAGAAGTTTCTAGGTAGAAAAAGTTCTGATAGCTGAGTAGCAGATGGTTTCTGGCTAAAGGCCATATGAATAGAATAGTCTTTTGATGCTTAGGCTTTAGCTGATAGGGATGTACTGACGGCTATCCATTGTCTTAGGTAATTGTGTAGCTGAAATAATAAGTTAGTGTTAGGTTTGGTTTTTTAACTATTAACCTTGAAGTCTACCGTCTAGCTGAGACCTGTAGGAGACAGTAGTCCATGGGAATAGAATACTCTGATTGTCTCTGCTTTACACATGATAATGCATTTTTTTCTGATTACTAAAAATGAATAAATAAAGACCTGCTGAGTCTCTCAGCAGAAGATACTTGCACCTCACCTGGTATCAGTGTCTCCTCCCTACCTCATCCTGTTCCCCTCAGCCCTTAACATGTCGCCTAGGCCGTCTCATCCTTTCAGGAACCCCTGACACGACATTTTGCTGGAGGCTGGTCCCCGGCACAGCTGCCTGCACCTGGTATTTCTTTATCCTTAGAGGACATCAAAGAGTCCTCGGCTGACAGCCCCGTTTTAACAAAACAATTGCCTGAACAGATTGGTCGTTTTTGCCTGGCTGGAGGCAAAACAAAAGATGCAAAACCAAAAGTAAAAGAAAAGATAGCCTGCAGTACTAGGGAAAGTGATCAAGATTCATCAGATGATGAAATTATTTTTCAAAAATCAAAAATCAATCCCAGAGCCAGTACTGACCTCTCTGCAGAGGCATCACCTCCCAATTATGAGACCATTCCAAAATCCAGCCCAAATTTCCAGCCCAGACTTGTCTAAAATTGTTAAGAGATTAAAATAAAAACTCAAAAACAAGTAAGAGATAATATGACATTATCTTATAAATAAAAGAAGAAATTCTTCAAGCTTTTCCTGTTAATTATTTGGGGAGGAGGCTAGGTTCCCCCGGTGGAGTTTTGCCATTTGTTTCTTTTAAAATAAATAAATAGATAAATAAGGTATTTCTAAATAATAGTATTCAAAGTTCATTCACAATTGCTAAAGTAATAGATAATGGTTAAATATGACTATATGAGACTATATGACTATGACTAAAAGGTTTTTATTAAAATAGTATAAACCCACTGCAGTGGGCTGGTGAGGGCTGCCCTTGGTCTCAACAAGCAGCTGCCTGGACTTTTTCTCCAGTGTTGAGATCACTGGCAGGTCTCTACTGCCTTCCTGCTGTGTGGGACTGAACTCTTCTATTGTCCACCTTAAAAAAACTATTTTGGTTCATTCTAGGAAAAGAAAGTTCTATTTCCCTGTGTCTGTCTGATTTTAAAGTCTACATTGTCTAAGGTAAAAAACTGCTGAGTTACTTTGAACTTGCTAACAAACTATACAAAATGCTTATTGGTTAAATAAAAGCTTTTAAATTACTTATTGGACCTGTAAAAGGTTAATTTTCTTGTTAAAACTAATTAAGCTGATAAAATATAAAGTGGTAATACAGTCATTTTTGAGCTAAATTCTAAACCTCAAATTTTGATAAAAACCTAAAAACAGGCAGAGGTAAAAATTTACCTCTTCTCCTGTTCTCAGGATAACAGTATTCTTTTATGTTTTAAAATATGCTTGTTGTCAGTAAGACAAAGCGTTGACAACCTAAAGCCAAAGAATCATTTCTTGAAAATATAAACTCAAAAAATATTTTCTTATCTAAAAAAGGTTAGTAAAAACTGCCATGACTGCTGTGGTCTCAAGCCCAAGGTCTTTGGTAATAATTAAGATTAGACACTTATTCTGTGTACAGATTTTAGCTGTTAACTCATTAAAAACCTCAGTATCTTCACATATATTGGTAAAATAACTATGTCTTAAAATATATACACACATGGCCAAAATTTTAAATGTATATCAAGAGATCTCTGTGTCTGTTTGTCTGTTTTTGTTTTGTTTTGTTTTTTACCTCCGGAGGGCTAATCATAAATGGAGCCTATATAAGTTCTCATAAAAACCAATTTTGAGATCATGATCCAAAATTTTTGATAAACAAAAATTATTTCAAATTTTATGATATAATTCAAAGCATATATGCCTTCAAGTTATAATGTTAAATATTAATAATCTACTCTGTGTAAGTGTATCTTTAAAGTATTTTTCTTTCTTTGACTAAAAATGTATACATATATATATGTATATGTAAATTTTTTGTCATATTAACTTTACCAAGTAAAATCAAGCTATACTGTTTTTAAGCCAATTTTAAAAATTGCAATGTTTAAAGTAACATTTTGGGGTGGCAAACACACAAAGCACCTTCTTGTGTTCTGGACTACTGAAAGGAAACCACCATTATAATTTGTTGAAAGTTTTAGTGGTGTCTAAAGAAAAAAGAAAGAGCAATTGATGACTGATGGTAAGTAAAAAAAGAAGGAAAGGGAGAGTAGTTTTGTCTTAAAATTAAAATGTCTGATTGTGCCAGAATGTGGAAGAATAGAGAAAAAGCTAAAATTGAGGGTATGTAGTAAGTTGTAGAAGGTTTGAGGGAAGTAAATTTTATTTGCCTTGGTTTATAAAACCTGCAAATAATAGGTTTAAAGAGAAACAATAATATGTGTTGGTAATTTGACTGTATTGCATTATTTAATCAATTTATTCACATAAAAATTAATACTAAAGCTTGCTTTCATGTGGCCACACAGGCCAATTCAGTAAAATTGTTTCAAGATTGTAATATTGAACTAAGCCAGTGCCTTCACAGAGTTTTAATATTGTTATTTTTCTGATATTTATGGCAAAGCTTCTCAGAAATCTGAATTCAAGTAAATTTGGTAGCCTGCATTTGGCAGATGCAAGGAAATTTTGTGGAACCTCAGTAGAGCTTCTGAGACACTCCACAAAGTTTCTCCCTTTCCTCCTGGGAAAGGCATTAGATGAATTTGTTCTATTTGGCTTACCTAATGAAGCAAAACTGAAAGGAAGCATTGTCACTTGGGAAAATGGTTAAACTTTGGCATGTACAGAAATGTTCACTGGTTTTTCAAAAATGAGTATAAAACCTCTCAGTACCTGATATGTATGTCAATTGTCAATGGTGATTGTTGCCTTGTAATATTGCATACTTCAATTGTTTAATATCTACAAAAAATGTTTCTGGAAATAAATCTCAACAGATTCCTATTGCTGGAACTGTTGAGAGTAAAACTTTTCTACAAAGGACTGAATAGACCTGGAAATACACCTGATATTTACTAAGTTTTCTTTGACATAATACTGGTAATTTTTTTTTTTTTTGCATTTTGTTCTGAATCCATAAAGTTTTCTTGTTTTGGTGACCAAGATCTGCAGCAAGGTTGCAATTTTTTTCCAGCAAAGCTAACTTGTGTTTGCATTTTCTTACCCTTGATGCCAACGCAGCATAAAATTAGTGGTAGTAACCTTTTACTACTTAGCTCAGAGTCTGTTTTTGCATAATGTCCATAGGGATTTTATCTGCTTAAAAAAAATATTTGGACATGAGTTTAATTGTGTGGCTTTGTGTGGAGTTCTTCCAGAAAGTTGAAACAGAGCTGAACCAAGAAGAGGAGAACCTATTTGCTTTGTTCCATAGGGTTCCAGAGACCTCCAAAGAAGGTGAGGAAGCTTGCCTCCATTGGCAGGACTGGACAACCCAGCCAACGAAAAAGTCTTGTACCCTTGACAAGAGGAAAGCCCAGGTGGAGTCTGAAGAGACCAACCTTGTTCCTGAAGCCTACATGGACCAGATGCCAATGGTTCACTCTGATCCTATATGGAGTATTCCAACAAAGCCAGCTAAAATTGCTGTTTAGTTATTCTGTCCTGTGATTGTATGCAAAAATAGGTAAAATGGTTTAAAAGTAGATTTAATTTACAAACTTTTGCTATGTTATTAAAGTTTGGGATCAAGGTTGGGGGAATTTGTGTTTTACATAAATTAAACCATTTTAAGATATTTTTTGCTGAGATTTTGACATATTTGCTGTCTTGTTCTGGCTAATGCCTCCAGATTTTTTTTGGCTTGGACTGATGAACTGTTTTTCCAGGAATAGAGGACTTTTGCTTTCCACAGTGGACAATACCTGGAGAGACTGGTTTTCTTTCACACTGGAACCTGGTAAAATTTTCATCTAAGACTGCATTCCAACATCCATATATTCAATCTTCATCATCATGGAAATGATAACCAAAAACAAAAAAAGGGGGAGATGCTGCAGGGGGGCCTTGCTGCCCCAGCCAGATAGGATACTGACAAGCAGCTAAGAGAAAGGGCCTCACACCATGGTGCTGAAGATCTGCATCCCTTTGCTTTTTGTTCTTGGTTATAAAAAGAGAAAAAAATATTAGAAAGTATATTAGGCAATAAATTATACATATCAGCAGACTGTAAGTAAATGGCATGGAAAATTATCTGTTTAGAAATTAGTTATTAAACAATTTGGCCCACTTGGCAATGGGAGACAATTTATTGAACATGCCTGATAAGCATTACAACACAATAATTATAGTAAGTCCTTCTTTTGCCTTCTTTTGAAGTTTGTTGGGAAAGTTTTTAAATGAAGCTATTTGAATTAAGGAGTTTCTAGGAAGAAAAAGTTCTGATAGCTGAGTAGCAGCTAGTTCCTGGCTGAAGGCCATGTGAATAAGAAAAGTCTTTTCTTGCTTAGGCTTTAGCTGATAGGGGTGTACTGGCGCCTATCGACTGTCTTAGGTTATTGTTTAGCTGAAACAATGAGTTTTAGTGTAAGACTTATTATTTTATTAACCTGGAAGGTTGCCTTCTTTCTGAGAGCATGCAGTGGCCAAAAGTCTATGGAAAAAGGGATGCACTGATTGTTTCTGCTTTGTTTCTATGCACATGATAATGTCATCTCATGGCTTGCTAAAAAAGTATAAATAAAAAACCTGCTGAACCTCTTGGCAGAAGAGACATGCACCTCATCCAGTGTCAGTGTCTCCTCACTACCTCATCCCCTTCCCCTCAGCCCTTAAATTTTCGCCTAGGCCATCTCATCCTTTCAGGAACCCCTGACACGACATTTTGCTGAGGCTGGTTCCTGGCACTCTCCTCTCCTTCTGGTATTCCTATAACTCTTATATTTCCTTTCCTCGTGGAGTCAGATAGTTCCCGAAGTCTTTCTTCAGTCTTTTTCGTTCGTACTTCTCTTTCTCTGTTTTGGTTCTTTTAATTTCTGTGTCTTTGAGAGTGATTATTCATTCTTCCATTTCATCTATTCTGTTATCACCACTTATCACAGAGTTTTTTAGCTCTTCCATTAATTCTTTGATCTCCTGCATTTCTTTCACTTCCCTCTTTAGGGACTCAATTTCATTCTTCTGATTGTTGTTTTCCTTAATGACTTTTGTCAGTTTTTTAATCACAGCAATTTTAAATTCTCTTTCTGGAAGGCTCAGAAATTCTTCCAAGTCACTGTCATTGCAATCTGGTGTGTGGTTTTCTTTTTGTGGTGTGTCTTTTTCCTGAGGAGTTGCTAGGTTGCATGTAGTTTTTCTTCTCCCTGCTGCCTGTTTTCTAATTTGCCCTATGCATTGGGACATTGTGTCACTGGTACTGGCCAGCATCTTTTTGGTGTGCTCTTTCTGGGATTTCAGAAACTGGTGGTCAAATCGAGTCAAATACTGTTATGCCAGAAGTCCAGTAAGGCAGCGGTACTATGAGTATGTAATTGGTCGCTGTCACAGAATATCTCCTCTTTCTGTGATTGTTTAATTCCAAAGGTGTGTTTTGCAGTCCCACAGACTTCCCTGGAGGTGGGGTGGCTGGATTGCTCTCTGGGCTCCAAATCACTGGATCCCCCTCAGGGCTCCAACTCCCTGCCAGGTGGGACCTGTTTGTGAGGGCCTTTGGCTCACCTCTGACTGTGGGGGGAGTCTGCTCCCAGTTTCAAGCAGTCTTTATTGAAGTGAAGGTCCCTATTCTAAAATGGCAAGTCGGAAGCACACTTTCCTGCACCCATGGTCTGCCCCTGCAGGGGCTGCCCACTCCCCCTCTGGGCTCAGACTGCTGGCCAGAAGGGGCCTGATGTGAGGGGCTTCCCAGCTCACCTCTGGCTGTGGGGGGAGTCTTCTCCCAGTTTCAAGCAGTCTTAATTGAAGCAAAGGTCCCTATTCTAAAATGGCGAAGTGGAAGTGCACGTTCCTCTGCCTGCGATCTGCCCTGGGATGCTTCAATTTTAAACCATTGTATGTCTACTAAGTAATGAGAAAGGCACCCAAAGAGAAGAAAGGAGATGGCATTTTGCATTTAGTGAAATATTTGCATTTCTGATATTCTTCCTCTTTTCTGAGATTCTGAATTGCCAGCTTGCATCATTTCCCTTCAGCCTGAAGAATGTCCTTTACCATTTCTTGTAGTGTGGATGTTGGTGGTAAATCCTGTTTATTTCCTTTTATGTGAAAAACTACCTTGCCTCCATTCTTGAAGGACATTTTTGGTAAATATAGCATAATGGATGAACATTGTGTCTTTCAGGAGAGGTGTTATTCCATTTTCTTCTGGCCCCCTGTTTTCTGATGAGAAGGCATCAGACAGGAAAGGAAGAGCAGAAGATATCATTCATGATGGAGAAAATATCTGTCCTATCAACAACTACTATATACCTCATGATCAATCCAATTAAAAGGCAGAGGGGGTGGAGCATAAGCAGTTGCAGTGTTAAGAAGAAGGCAGGGCAAGAGGAAAGGAAGAGGATCCCTTTGGTTCCAGGAAACCTCCTGAAATAGAGGGAGGCTTGCAAGGATGTAGTGGTCCTCAAGGCCCCCAGGCAAAACAGGTGCTTTTATAAAAGAAGGAGCAGAGAAAAGGAGCAGAGCTCAGGTTTGTAAATTACAGTCAGCAATTGAAAGGACATCCTCTCCGTGGTCTCAACTGAGGGACACAAGATAAGAGGTAAGCCACAGCTGGACCCGCCTTGCTAAGAAGCTGTGTTGGCAAATCAGTAACTTCAAAGAAAGACAGACTTCGAAGTTTGTGGTTTGCTGAACTCCCAGTTGTCAGAAGATAAGGCTCTAAGTAGATATGGCTGATTTTAAGATATATTAACTGGACACCTAGCCAGACTTTCTCAGTAAAAATCCTTGAAAATGTGAAATGTTTTCCTTGCAGACTGTATGAAATTCTCATTGTGAGGTTCAGAATTGAGACAGCTTCCCAGTGCTACCTGGAGCTATACCATGTTCAAGTCCTGGTTTTGATTCTTTAATAAACTCAATTTTCTCGCCTCCATTTATTTAAACCCACAGATTTAAATGATGAAAAAGAGTTCCTACATGGTTCCTGGAACAATGTGACTGAGTGTGTCTCAGACGACTGGATGTGACACTGCAGCACTCTGGAGGGCCATCCTTGCTCTGTTGTTGTCCAAAGGGTTAATGTTTACTAGTGCAGGTGATCAGGGTGAAACTTCACTGAAAAAAATCATCAGTGGTGTCTTTGTCAAGTTATCCCTCAACCCCTAAAAATGCTTCCTCCATGGAATCTCCTGTGACCTGGGGATTTCCGAACCTGACGTCTGTCTGGGAATCGTGTTGAAAAGTGGACAAGCAAGGTCAGTAACAAGCCCATGCCCTGAGAGGCAGCACTGTGACAGGGGAGCACCTGGGGGGTGGGGTCTGGGGTCATTTTCTTGGAAGATCTCATTCCTGAATTTGTCTTCCTGGTCAAGTTTATCCAGAAGATGTCAGGGTTCTTGACTCACTCTTGCACTGCAGACTCCCAGAAGGAAAAGGGCTTCAGGCTATCGAGGTGGCTGCTTCCATCAGCTCATCCAGCAGCTCAGCTAAATCCAGAATATTTGAGCACACTGCATTGAAAACGTGTTTTGGGGGCCTCCCCGGTGGCGCAGCGGTTGAGCGCTGGGTTGCGAAGCTGCCCGCGGCCTCTGCGGCGCCGGTTCGATCCCCGGCTGCTCCCCGGCCACCGGAGGAGGGTCCCACATGGCGCGCAGACCTCCCCTGCCGCCCGCTGCTCCCCTCAGCAGTGTACTTCGGTCCTTCTGCCTGCTCTGCTCCCCGCTCAGGCTCTGGTGAATTCTCTCACCCTCCCGCGCCTCTGACTGTACCCAGTGCATGTATAAACAAAACAAACAAACAGACCAGCAAACAAATAAATAAAGCATGCCTCTATACAAAAAAAAAACGTGTTTTGGGTTTTTTCGGGGGGAACCATTTTCTTCTTATTTGGACATGGATTATTTTTTGTTATCTTCTGAAACTGGGGGATGGGCCTCCCTGGTGGCGCAGCAGGTTGAGCGCCATGCTATGAAGCTGTCTGCAGCCTTTGTAGCGTAGGTTTGATCCCAGCCAGTGAGAATGCCACATGGCTCAGCAGACCTCTCCTGCCACGCCCGCTGCTCCCCTCAGCAGTGTATTTTGGTCCTTCTGCCTGTTCTGCTCCCCGCTCTGTCTCTGGTGAATCCTCTCACCCTCCCATGCATCTGGCCTGTACCCCAGTTCTTATATAAATAAATAAAAATCTTAAAAAAAAAAAAAGAAACTGGAGGGACATTGCCAGAGGAAAAGTGGTGGTGTCCCTGCAGGCCCTTCCCTCACAGGCTGGCCCAAGGAGAATCCCCAAGTGTTTCCTCAGGGGTCTCTGCTGCCTCCTCTAGTAAGCAGAGGACTCACATCACGGAGGAGGGAGACCTGCCCTGTCACGTCTTCCCTCCTGGGATGAATGTGGGGAGGGAGCCCCTGAGCACGTGTGCAGACAGCATGGGACCAAGCACAGGGCATAGTTGAACCTGAGGGCTCCTAGAACGTTTTCTGGGAAAGAACTTGGAATACAATTATTGGGGCCTCCCTGGTTGTGAAGGGGTTAAGCACAGCACTGTGAAACTCTCCACAGCCTCTGCAGTACGAGTTCTATCCTTTATCCCCAGCTCCTACTGGGAGCTACCCACATGTTGCAGTAGACCTCTCCTGTCTTGCACTCTGCTCCCCTCAGCAGTGAATTTCGGTCTGTTTGCCTGTTCTGTTTCCTACTGTGTTTCTTGTGAATCCTCTCACTCCCCCCGCCACACACACACACCTCTGGCCTGTACCCCAGTTCTTGTATACATAAATAAAGAAATCTTAAAAAATATATTTGAAATATAATTAGAAATGAGAATCTAAAAATAGTACTCAGCTGCCTCAGCTGTGAGTCCATGCTCTAACTCTCACAACAGCTTTTATAACACTCAGAGGAGACCAACTCTAAGTATATCTGGTGGTTTCCTTAGCTTATCTTCACGTTGACTTACTCCTTGTCCCTAGCTCAGGATTTTCATCTGTTCTTGGCTCTATGAGCAGGGAAATTCCTTTCCTTGCTCAACACACTCACACACCCGTTTTCACTTGGGAGTTCGGGTATGCATAGGTTCTCTCAGGACCCAAGCGCCTTCTGTGAGGACATCCTGACACTCAGGGTCACCAGGCCTGACCTTGCAAATATCCTCTCATTCCATCTCCTGTGAAGTAGCAAAGCTCACCAATAGCCTTTCTTTTAAAAATTTATTTATTTTATATATTTTTTATGTCATTGTTCATTTTTAAACGTTTGCTTCCCCCACCCCCTCAAGGGTAGTCCCCACAGAATTTCCTTCCCCAATGCCCCTGCGCACCATCACCATAGTCCCCTTTGCTCCTCCCTCTCTCCCTCTGATCCCTCTCCCTCCCCTTCCCCTGCAGGATGTCTCTAATTTATAATTTTCTGCTTTTGTTTTGTTATGTTTTGTATTGTTATTATGTTTTTCCCCTGATGTCTTATTTGGTTCCCCTATATTCCTCCTATAAGTGAAACCATCTGATATTTTTCTTTTTCCTTATGACTTATTTCCCTGAGCATAATTCCTTCTAGCTCCATCCATGTTCCTGTGAATGGCATGAGTTTATCTTTTTTGATTGCTGAATAGTATTGCATTGTGTATATACATCACATCTTCTTGATCCAGTCATCTATTTTGGGGCATTTGGGTTGTTTCCAGGTTTCACCTATTATAAATAGTGCTGCAATAAATATAGGGGTATGGGTATCTTTTTGAATCAATGTTTTTGTGTTTTTTGGGTAGATCCCTAGGAGTGGAATTGCTGGGTCATATATTAGTTCCATTTTTAGTAGACTGAGGAAGCTCCACACAGCTTTCCATAGTGGCTGGAGCAGTTTGCACTCCTACCAGCAGTGTAGGAGAGCCCCCTTTTCACCACATCCTCACCAACATTTGCTGTTGCTAGTTTTTTTTTTTTTATATGTGCCTGATTATAAAGGATGTTGAACATTTTTTCATATGCATGTTGGCCATTTGCATTTCCTCTTTGGAGAAGTGTCTTTTCTTTTAAGTCCTTCTGCACAATTTTTGATTGGATTGTTTACCTTGTTCTTGTTGAGTTGAGTGAGTTCTTTGTATATCTTTATGATCAGTCCCTTATCACTTGTATCGAGTGCAAAGATTTTTTCCCAATCGGGGGGGTGTCTCTTTGTTTTGGCTAATGTATCTTTTGTTGTACAGAAACTTTTTTGTTTGATGTAATCCCAGGTGTTTATCTTTTCCTTAACTTTCTTTGCTCTGGGTGATGAATCTTTAAAGGTGTTACTGAGATGTATGTCATGTAGTGTTTTACCTATATTTTCTTCTATATATTTTATGGTTTCAGGTCTTATGTCCAGTTCTTTTATCCATTTTCATTGATTTTTGTGTATGGTGAGAGGTAGTGGTCTAGTTTCATTCTTTTGCATGTGGTGGTCCAGTTTTCCCAGCACCATTTATTGAACAAACTGTCCCTGTTCATTGCATATTCTTTGCTCCTTTGTCAAAGATTAGTTGTCCATATAAGTGTGGCTTTATTTCTGGGCTTTCTATTTGGTTCCATTAGTCTGCATGTCTGTTTTTTTTCCAATACCATACTGTCTTAATTATTATGGCTCTGTAGCATAGAAAGAAGTTTGAAAGTGTGATACCTCCATTCTCCTTTGTTTTTGTCAGTACAGCTTTAGTTATTCGTGGTTTTTTGTGGTTCCATATGAGTTTCATCAGAATTTATTCTATTTCTTTGAAAAATGTCATTGAGATTTTTATTGAAATAGCATTGAATCTTTGAATTGCTTTTGGTAGGATGGCCATTTTAAAATGTTAATTCTTCCAATCCATGAGCAGGAGATATCTTTCCATTTCTCTGTGTCTTCTTCTATTTCTTTTAACGGTGCTTTATAATTTTCTTTCTATAGGTCCTTCACCTTTTGTTACGTTTATTCCCAAGTATTTGATATTTTTTTTGTTTCCATTATAAAAAGGATGGTTTCTGGGCCTCCCCTGGTGGCACAGCGATTGAGCGCTGGACTGTGAGGCTGCCCGCAGCCTCTACAGTGCTGGTTTGATCCCCGGCCACCAGCGAGGGTCCCACATAGTGCAACAGAACTCTCCTGCCATGCCTGCTGCTCCCCTCAGCAGTGTATTTCATCATTCTACCTGTTCTGCTCCCCACTCTGGCTCTGGTGAATTCTCTTGCCCTCCCGTGCTTCTGACTGTACCCAGTGCTTGTATAAATAAATAAATAAACCTTTAAAAAAAAAGATGATTTCCTTGATTTCTTTACCTTCAGATTGATTGTTTGTGTGTAGGAAGGCTACTAATTTTTGTGTGTTGATTTTGTATCCTGCCACTTGACTAAACTGGTTGATTGTTTTGAGCAGTTTTTCTGTGGCGCTTTTAGGGTTCTCTATGTATATTATATCGTCTGCAAATAATGATAGTTTTACTTCTTCTTTCCCTATTTGGATTTCTTGTATGTCTTTCTCTTGTCTTATTGTTCTGGCTAGGACCTCCAGGATTGAAGAAGACCTCTTATATTGAAGAGCAGTGGTGAGAGAGGACATCCTTGTCTTGTTCCTGATCTTAAAGGAAAGGCCTTCAGCTTTTTGCCATTGAGAATAATACTGGGTGTGGGTTTGTTGTATATGACTTTTATCATGTTAAGGTGTGTTTCTTCTATCCCGAGAATTTCAAGAGCCTTCATCATAAATGGATGTTGAACTTTGTCGAATGTTTTCTCAGCATCTATTGATATGATCATATGGTTTTTATCTTTCTTTTTGTTGACGTATTGGATAACACTGATCGATTTTCATATGCTGAACCCATCCTTGAAGCCCTGGGATAAATCCCACTTGATTGTGGTGTATTATCCTTTTGATACATTGTTTGATTCCTTCAGCAAGGATTTTGTTGAGGATTTTTGCATCACTGTTCATTAGGGAGATTGGCCTGTAATTTTCTCTTTTTGTGTTGTCTTTGTTTGGTTTGGGTATTAGTGTAATGTTGGCTTCCTAGAACATATTTGGTATGTTTGAAAGAGTTTGTGTAGGATAAGCACCAATTCATGCTGAACGTTTGGTAGAATTCATTTGTGAAGCCATCTGGGCCTTGGCTTCTGTTTTGGGGGAGTGTTTTGATTACTGCTTCAATATTGCTGCTTGTAATTGGTCTGTTTAGACATTCTATTTCTTCTTTATCTAGCTTCGGATGATATCATTCTAGGAATTTGTCCATCTAGGTTGTTGAATTTGTTTGCATATAAGTGTACATAGTAATCTCTATTCTTCTGATTTCACTGGAGTCTGTTGTGATTTCTGTTGTTTATAATCCTATTTATATGTGTTTTCTCCCTTTTTTCTCTGTGAGTCTGGCTAGAGGTTTGTCTATTTTGTTTATTTTTTCAAAGAACCAACTTTTGGTTTCATTGATCTTTTGGATTGTTTTGTTTTTTAAATTTCTATTTTGTTTATTTCTGCTTTGATTTTTATTATTTCCTTTCTTTTACCAGTTTTAGGGGGGTTTTGTTGTTCTTTTTCCAGTTTTTTTGTGATGTGAGATTAGGTTGTTTCTTTGAGTTCTTTCTTGTTTTTTGATGTGAGCCTTATTGCTATGTATTTTCCTCTTATTACTCCTTTTGCTGCATCCCAGACAGTCTGGAAATTGGTGTCCTCATTTTCATTCAACTCAAAGTATTTTTCAATTTCTTCTTTGATCTCCTCATTAGTCCATGGTTTTCCAGTCATGTGGATTTCAATATCCATGAAGTGGGAGGGTCCTTATTTTTTTTTCATGGTTTATTTCTAGTTTGTTGCCTTTGTGATCAGAGAAGATAGTTGGGATAATTTTGATCTTCATGTATTTGTGATGTTTGTCTTGTGTTCCAGTATGTGATTGATTCTGGAGAATGGTGCATGTGTCCTTGAGAAAAATGTGTACTCAGATTTTTTGAGGTGCAGTGTCCTATAGATGTCTGTTAAGTCCATGAGTTCTATGTCTTTATTTAGGGCTCTAGTATCTTTGTTTATTTTTTTGACTCATTGATTTGTCCATTGTTGAGAGTTTGGTGTTGAAGTCTCCTACTATATATGCATTTTCTTTAATGTCTGTTTTCAGACATAATTGTCTGAATAATTGTCTTATATATTTTGGTGCTCCTTCATTTGGTGAGTATTTGTTGATGAGTGTTATATCTTCCTGATGTATTGTCCCCTTGATCATAATGTAGTGTCCGTCTATGCCTCTCTTTACCTTTTTTAGTTTGAAGTCTCTTCATCTGATATAATTATAGAGCTGTTCCTGCCTTCTTTTTTGGTTCATTTGCTTGTAGGAGTGTTTTCCAACCTTTTACTTTCAGTCTATCTTTTTCTTTTGTAGTTAATGTGTTTCCTGGAGACAGCAGAAGGTTGGATGTTTGTTTTTCCATCCAGCCTGTTACTCTGTGTCTTTTCGGTGATGAGTTTAGTCCATCTACATTTAGAGTTAATATTGATATGTTGGCATCTGTATTTGCCATTTTGTTTGTCTTTTCGTGATTTTGTTCCTTGCTTTAGTCTATTCTTCTTATTCATTCTCTGTTGGTTTGGGTTTTAGGACACCTTGTAGGATTTTTTGGAGTGGGGGTTTATTTGTAATAAATTTCTGGAGTTTCCATTTGTTTGAGAGGTCCTTATTTTTTCTTCATAGAGGAAGGAGAGCTTTCAGGGCAAAGTATTCTTAGTTGGCATTTGCTGTCTTGAAGTTTGTTGAATATGTTACTCTATTCTCTCCTTGCCTGTAGTGTTTCTTCAGAGAGATCTGATGTCAACCTGATTGGTTTTCCCTTTACAAGATATCTGTTTCTTCCCCCTTGCTAGTTTTATTATATTTTCCTTGTCCTGGACTCTTGCAAGCTTTATTATATGTGTCTTGCTGTAGTTTTCTTTTCATTGTGGTAATTGGGTGTTCTTCTCTTGTATGTCTTGTATGTCTATTTTCTTCTTGTATGTTTATATTCATCTCTTTTTTCATGCTTGGGAATTTTTCTTCAATTATCTCCTTGAATAATTTCTCAGTTCCTTTGTCTCTCTCTGTGCCTTCTGAAATGCCTGTAACTCTTATATTTCCTTTCTTCGTGGAGTCTGATAATTGCTGAAAAGTTTCCTCATTCCTTTTGTTTTGTACTTCTCTCTCTTTATCTCTTTGGATTTTTTTATTTCTGTATCTTCGAGAGTACTGATCCATTCTTCCATTTCATCAATTCTATTTTCATTGCTTTTCCCAGTTGTTGTTGGTTTTTTTTTTTTTTTGCTTCCAGTAATCTTTTAATCTCCTATGTTTCTTTTATTTCCTTTCACAAAGTCTGATTTTCATTCTTCAGTTCATTGATTATTTGTCTCATATATTTTTTTCTTTTTCATTTTCTTTATGCTTTTTAATCATGATTTTTATTAATTCTCTATCTGACAAGAAGACAAGTTTTTCCATGTCATTGTTGAGATCTGGTGACTGTTTTGCTTTTTGTGGTGGGTCCTTCCCCTGCAGGCTTGCTTGGTTATTTATATTTTTCCTTCTCCCTGCTGTTTGCTTTCTAATTAGTTCTATGCATTGGGATGTTGTGCCACTGGTGTTGGCAGGCATCTCTTTGGGGTGCTCCTTCAGGGGTATTAGAAACTGTTTACCAGACTGAGACTAGCACTGTTAGGCCAAAAATCCACCAGGGTGTTGATGCTGTGGCTGTGTTGCTGTGCACTGTCCCTTACAGTTCCCTCCCTCTGTATTTACTCAGTTGCAGCAAGGAGTCCAGCAAGGTGTCCCTCCCTGACTTCCAACTATCAGCTAGTTGGTGTTTTTTCTTCTGGTCACTAGGTGGCGACAGAGACCTGAACTTTCTGACCTGTGCTTTTTCCCAGTATTTCTCTGGGAAATGAGAGGACTGAGGGGAGTATTTCAACACAGTGGCTATTGCTCATGCTGTGTCTGCCCCCGTGTTCACCTGGTGCTGTGCCCACAGCTGTGTGGGTCCCATGCCCTGAATTCTACATTCTAGGTCTCAGTTCCAGGGCGATCCAAAACACTGGCTGTCACCCTGTGCAGTGTTCTACACACCAGATCCCGTGCCCGGCTCTCTGTTCCAGAATGCGGGCTGTCGCGTGGGAACTTCAATGTCTTGCTCCATGCTGTTTCCCTTCTCTTCTCCATTTGTGTGGCCTACCCCTTCTCAGAGCCTGAAGGTGGTTTTGAAATTCCTGGCTTCCAACTATCAGGTTTTGGTGATTTTGTTCTGATCACTAGGTGGCGCAAGAGATCCTTCATAGTATCCTTCCAGAACTGGTTTTTTTTTGTGTAGGTCTCTGGGGCACAGAATGTGGGTGGCATGGAGTGTCTCAATGGCATGGGGTGCTGTGTCTTCCATGTGCCCCACTGTCATGGGGATCCCATGCCCTGAATTTCATGCCCAGATTCTCAGTTCCAAAGACCTCAGATCAGGGTCACCAGTTGTAGCCCAGTTCAGTGCCACAGATATGGTGCCTTTTGCACCCTGATCCTGTGCCCGGGATCCTAGTTTTTGATTACCCAGTAAGGGTCATTCACTGCAGTGATGGCTCCCATGCATCTCCCCACAATCCTAGGTTGCAGGTACAGGGACCTGGGCATCCGTGACCTCCATGTGCTTTTTGAGCAACACAAGCTTACCGGCTGGCCTTTGGCTATTTGCAGGTCTTTCTGGGAAGTGTTTATCTTCCTCTAATGGCACCGAGTTTTCAATTACCCAGTGCCATTTGCTCACCTCCATGGTGATTCCCTCATGGTTCTCCATGGTTCCTCATGGTCATGGAGTGAGGTGCCTGAAGTAGCTTTTTTCTGCTCACTGTCCTGCTTGATCTCTAGTTTGTTCTTGTTTTTTTCTCCTCTCTGTAGGTCAGAGTGAGCCCACTTTGTGGGTGGGGTAGGGACACAGGTTTCTGCTTCTTTCCTCTCTTCTCCTCTGTTATTGCAACTTTCCTCTTCTGGCAGTTTGCCAGTGTTTCTGGTTTCGCTTACCTGTCCCAGTTCTCCCAGGGACCTGCCTCTTTTTCTCTCTATTAACTGTTTTTATGGAAGAACTTACTCATAGCATTTCTTTGCCACCATATTGATGCGCCTACCCCAGTTATGATTCTTTATTTTTTAAAAGATTTATTTATTTATGTATTCAAAACTGGGGTAGAGGTGTGGGGGCCAGAGGTGTGGGGCGGGGGGTTGAGAGGATTCACCAGAGACACAGTGGGGAACAGAAAAGGCTGAGCGACTGAAACACACTTCTGAGAGGAGAAGCAGGCGAGTCAGGAGACGTCTGCTGCACTATGTGGGTTGCTCAGGGATCGAACTCCTACTGCAGTGGCTGCGAATCACTTCATAGGTTGTGTCTTAATCCCTTGTGCCACCAGGTAGGTCCCCCAATTATGATTCTTTAATTGAAAAAAAAAAGACAGAATTTATCAAAATAGTTTGAGAAAAACCCTGATTATATACTGCTTACAAGAGCTGAGCTATAAATACAAAGATACATTAAAAGAAAATTGATGGAAACAGATATGCTATGAAGATAGAAATCATAAGGAGATTGGAGTGGTTCTATCAATACCGCAGGGGAAAAAAGATTTCAAAATAGAAATAGAAAGTTCACAATTACAGACAGGAAGGATACCATAGTTGCCTGGGCAGGGGTTGGAAGAGAGGCTGAAATATAAAGATGCAAGAGGAAACATTTTAGGAGAGGAGGCTGTGCTGTGTGCTCATTATGGGAGGAGTTCCATGATCCTTAATAATTATTGATATTGAAGAGAAACATGGCAGCTAGGAAATGCTGCGAGTAAGATCTCCCATTAAAAAAGTTAATAGGGAGGAAAAGCAGCAGGTCCCAATGAGAACTGGGACATGGAAGATAAACGCATGATTCCAGCAAACTAACTGAAGAAGAAAGTTGCCATAAAAGAGGACTAGAAGGGAGGAAAGCTCAGAACCCTGCTACCCTCCCCCACCCACAAAGTCGGCACTCTCTGACCAACAAAAAGGAGGAAAAAACAAAAAACTGAAACAACCAACAAGAACAAACTACGCATCAAGTGGGACTGTGAGTGGAAAGGAACTATTTCAGCCACCACACCCAGTGAACAGGAGCTGTGCAGAACCCTGCAGGATTCACCGCAGAGGTGAGAGAATGGCTCCAGGTGCCACTAGAGAAAAACAAAGACTCCCGGAGCAGATTGTGGCTGCCCAGGTCCCCGAGCCTGTGACCTAGGCTTGCGGGGAGACGCACGGGGGCCCTCACTGAGGTGAATGTCCCTCACTGAGTAATCAGAAACCAGGCACCCGGACACGGGAGCGGGGCGCAAAAGGCGCCATTTCTGCGGACACTGAATTGGGCTACAGCCTGCGTCCTGGACTTGAGGGCTTTGGAACTGAGACCCGGAGCACAAAATTCAGGGCGTGGGTTCCCCACGACGGTGGGGCACAAGGCAGACACAGCACCCCAAAGCCACTGAGGCTTTCCCCACCATTCCCACTCTCTTCCCCTATCCCACAGGGTAAAAAAAAAACAGCTTGCCAAGGACACTAGGAGAGATCTCTGGCGCCACCTAGCGGCCAGAAAAAAAATCACCAACACCCCATAGAATAGGGACCTTTCTTCAGTAAAGACTGCTTGAAACCAGCAGAAGGCTCCCGGAGAAGCCAGAGGTGAGCTGGGAAGTTTGCCCGTGCCAGACCCCTTCTGGCCAGCAGTCCAAACCCAGAGGGGGAGAGGGCACCCAAGGCCAGGGCAGACCGCGCACGCAGGGGAGTGTGTACCCGCATCGCCTTTTTAGAACAGGGACCTTTCTTCAATAAAGACTGTTTGAAACCGTCAGAAGGCTCCTGGAGGAGCCAGAGGTGAGCTGGGAAGTTTGCCCGTGCCAGGCCCCTTCTGGCCAGCAGTCGGAGCCCAGAGAGGGAGTGGGCACCCACAGCCAGGGCCGACCGGGTGCGCAGGAGAGAGTGTCTGTCTCCGAATTGCCATTTTAGAATAGGGACCTTTCTTCAATAAAGACTGCTTGAAACTGGCAGAAGGCTCCTGGAGGAGCCAGAGGTGAGCTGGGAAGTTCACCCAGACCAGGCCCCTTCTGGCCAGCAATCTGAACCCAGAGGGGGAGCGGGCACCCACGGCCAGGGCAGACCGGGTGTGCAGAAGACTGTGCCTTTCTCCAAAGTGTCATTTTAGAACAGGGACCTTTCTTCAATAAAGACTGCTTGAATCTGGCAGAAGGCTCCCCGTGGAGCCAAAGTGAGAAGGTTCCCTGCACAGTCAGAGGTGAGCTGAAGGCCCCCACAAGCCTGGTCCCACCTGGCAGGAAGTTGGATCCCAGAGGAGGATCCAGAGATTTGGAAGACAGAGTGCATTCCAGCTGCCCCACCTGCAGGGAAGTCTGTGTAACTTCAAGACGCACATTTGTAACTAAACACAGAAGGAGGAGAGATTCTGTGACAGTGACCATTAACATACTCAAAGTACCACTGCCTCACTAGACTTCTGGCATAACAGTTTTTGACTTGTTTGGATTGCCAGTTTCTGACACACCCGAAAGAACACACCGAAAGATGCCAGCCAGTACCAGCGGTACAATGTCCCAACGCATAAGGCAAATTAGAAGACAGGCAGCAGGGAAAAGAAAAACTACAAGCAAAGTAGCAATGCCTCAGAAAAAAGACACACCACACACACACACAAAAAAAAAAAAACACCCACCAGCTTGCAACTACGGTGACTTGGAAGAACTTCTGAGCCTTCCAGAAAAAGAATTTCAAATTGTCATGATGGAAAAACTGATAGAAATCATTAAGGAAAAAACGCTCAGAAGAATGAAATTGAATCCCTAAAGAGGGAAGTAAAAGAAAGGCAGGAGATCAAAGAATTAATGGAGACACTAAAGAACTCTGGGAAAAGCAATGCAAGCTGAATAGATGAAATGGAAGAATGAATAAGTACTCTTGAAGACACAGAAATAAAAAGAACCAAAACAGAAAAGGAAAGAGAAGTATGAAGGAAAAAGACTGAAGAAAGACTTTGGGAACTATCTGATTCCATGAGGAAAGGAAATATAAGAGTTATAGGAATCCCAGAAGGAGAGGAGAGAGATGTAGGAACAGAGAAAATATTCAAGGAAATATTTGAAGAAAACTTCCCAAACATGAAGAAAGCTGAAAATTGATATATAGGGCCTCCCCAGTGGCACAGCAGTTGAGTGCTGGGTTGTGAAGCTGCACGCAGCTTCTGCAGCCCAGTTCAATCCCCGGCTGCTCTCCAGCCACTGGAGGAGGGTCCCACATGGCGAGCAGACTTCTCCTGCCGCCCACTGCTCCCCTCAGCAGTGTGCTTCGGTCCTTCTGCCTGCTCTGCTCCCCGCTCTGGCTCTGGTGAATTCTCTCACCCTCCCACAATTCTGACTGTGCCCAGTGCTTGTATAAATAAATAAATCTTTTTTAAAAATTGATATACAAGAATCAAGAAGAACACCAAACTTCCATGACAAAAGGAAAAATACAGCAAGACACATAATAGTAAAGGTCCCAAGAATCCAAGACAAGGAAAAAATAATGAAGCGGACAAGAGAGAAGAAACAGATAACATTCAAAGGAAAACCAATCAGACTGACATCAGACTTCTCTGAAGAAACACTATGGGCAAGGAGAGAGTGGAGGGACATAGTCAACAGACTCCAAGAAAACAGATGCCAACCAAGAATACTCTATCCTGCAAAGCTCTCCTTCCTCTATGAAGAAAGAATGAGGACCTGCCCAGACAAACAGAAATTCTGGAATTTCATTATGACTAAACCCCCATTCCAAAAAAATACTACAAGGAGTCCTAAAGCCAGAACCTCAGAGGGACAAATAACAAAGAAAGGTCAAAAAAAAAGTTATTAAAAGAATAAATAAATAAAATCAAAGGAAAGACAAACACAATGGCAAATACAGATGCCAACATATCAATATTAACTCTAAATGTAAATGGACTAAACTCTTCAATAAAAAGACACAGAGTCACAGGGATTAAGAAACAAAATCCAACCTTTTGCTGTCTCCAGGAAACACATTTAGCTACAAAAGATAAAAATAGACTCAAAGTTAAAGGATGGAAAACAATCCTACACACAAATGGACCAAAAAAGAAAGCAGGAACAGCTATACTTATATCAGATAAAAACAGATTTCAAACTCAAAAAGGTAAAAAGAGACCCCAACGGTCACTACATTATGATCAAGGGGACAATACCTCAAGAAGAAATAACACTCATTAACATATATTCACCAAACGAAGGAGCACCAAAATATATCAGACAACTATTATCATCTTTGAAAACAGACACCAGAGAAAATACATACGTAGTGGGAGATTTCAACACACCACTACCAACAATGGATAGATCAATGAGATAAAAAATAAGTGAAGACACTAAAGCTCTAAATAAGGATCTAGAGTGCTTGG
This sequence comes from Talpa europaea, assembly GCF_964194135.1. Taxonomy (NCBI): domain Eukaryota; kingdom Metazoa; phylum Chordata; class Mammalia; order Eulipotyphla; family Talpidae; genus Talpa; species Talpa europaea. The sequence continues at coordinate 108,142,165 of NC_140068.1, read as the reverse complement.
GCTTAACAGACATATATAGAACACTAAACCCAAAAAAATCTGAGTACACATTTTTCTCAAGTGCACACGGATCATTCTCCAGGATTGATCACATACTGGGACCCAAGACAAACATCAACAGATTCACCAAGATTGAAATCATACCAACCATCTTTTCTGACCATGAAGGCATCAAACTAGAAATAAACCAATAAAAGAAGGCAAGGAACTATCCTACCTCATGGAGATTGAAAACCACACTACTGGAAGACCACTGGACTAATGAGGATATTAAAGAAGAAATTAAAAAATTCTTTGAATTGAATGACAAGGAGGACACCAATTTCTTAAATGAATAGGATGCAGCAAAAGCAGTAATAAGAGGAAAATACATAGCAATAGAGGTCACATCAAGAAACAAGAAACTCAAAGAAACAACCAAATCTCGAAGCTCAAAGACTAGAAAAAGAACAACAAAAAAACTCCAAAACCAGAGGAGAAAAGAAATAACAAAAACCAAAGCAGAAATAAATGAAATTGAAACTAAAAAAACAATCCAAAAGATCAATGAAACCAAGAGCTGGTTCTTTGAAAAAATAAATAAAATAGGGCCTCCCCGGTGGTGCAGCAGCTTAGCGCTGGGTTGCGAAGCTGCCCGTAGTCTCTGCAGCGCTGGTTTGATCCCCGGCTGCTCCCTGGCCACAGGAGGAGGGTTCCACATGGCGAGCAGACCTCTCCTGCCGCCCGCTGCTCCCCTCAGCAGTGTACTTCAGTCCTTCTGTTGCTCTGCTCCCCGCTCTGGCTCTGGTGAATTCTCTCACCCTCCTGTGCTTCTGACTGTACCCAGTGCTTGCATAAATAAATAAATAAATCTTCATAAATAAATAAATAAATAAATAAATAAATAAATAAATAAATAAAATAGACAAACCCCTAGCCAGGCTCACAAAGGAAAAAAGGGAGAAAGCACAAATAAACAACATCATAAATGAAAGAGGAGAAATCACAACGGACACAGCACAAATCAAAAGAATAATCAGAAACTACTATGAACAGTTATATGGAAGCAAGTTCAACAATCTAGAGGAAGATGGACAAATCCTACAACTCTACAATAACCCAAAGCTAGATAAAGAAGGAATAGAACACCTAAACAGACCACTTACAAGCAGCAAAATTGAAATGGTAATCAAAAACCTCCCCAAAAACAAAAGCCCTGGACCTGATGGATTTACAAATGAATTCTACCAAACATTCAGAAACGAATTAGTGCCTATCCTTCACAAACTCTTCCAAAAAATTGAGAAGGAAGGGATAATACCAAACACATTCTATGAAGCCAACATTACACTAATACCAAAACCGAACAAGGACAATACAAAAAAAAGCAAACTACAGGCCAATCTCCCTAATGAACACTTATGCAAAAATCCTCAATAAAATTTTAGCTATCAGAATCCAACAATGTATCCATAAGATAATTTACCACGACCAAGTAGGATTCATTCCAGGAACACAAGGATGGTTCAACATCCAAAAATCAATCAACATCATCCAACACATCAACAAAAAGAAATATAAAAACCATATGATAATATCAATAGATGCTGAGAAAGCTTTTGACAAAGTGCAACACCCATTCATGATAAAAACACTTGAAATCCTTGGGATACAAGGAACATACCTCAACATCATAAAGGCCATCTATGACAAGCCAACAGCCAATATCATTCTCAATGGGGAAAAGCTGAAAGCATTTCCATTAAGATCTGGAAAAAAGACAAGGATGTCCACTCTCACCACTGTTTTTCAATATAATATTGGAAGTCCTAGCCAGAGCGATAAGACAAGAGAAAGACATACAAGGAATCCAAATAGGAAAAGAAGAAGTCAAACTATCACTATTTACAGATGATATGATAATATACATAGAGAACCCCAAAAACTCCACAGAAAAACTAATCCAACTAATCAATCAGCTCAGTAAAGTGGCAGGATACAAAATCAACATGCAAAAATTTGTAGCCTTCCTATGCACCAACAATAAATCTGAAGAAGAAGAAATTAAAAAAAAATCCCTTTATTATCAAAACAAAAAAAAATCAAATACTTGGGAATAAATCTAACAAAAGAGGTAAAGGACCTATACAAAGAAAACTATAAAACACTGTTAAAAGAAATAGAAGAAGACACAAGGAAATGGAAAAACATCCTCTGCTCATGGATTGGAAGAATAAACATTATTAAAATGGCCATCCTACCAAAAGCAATATACAGATTCAATGCTATTCCAATCAAAATTTCAATGTCATTCTTCAAAGAAATAGAACAATTATTGATGAAATTCATTGGGAGCCACCAAAAACCCCGAATAGTCAAAACCCTCCTGAAAAAGAAAAGAAGGGAATGGAGGCATCACACTCCCAGACTTCAAACTTTTCTACAAAGCCATAATCATCAAAATTGCATGGTATTGGAACAAGAACAGACAGACCAATTGAATCGAATAGAAAATTCAAAAATAAACCCACAGATTTATGGTCAACTAATCTTTGACAAAGGAGCAAAGAATATACATTGGAGCAAAGAAAGTTTGTTCAATAAATGGTGCTGGGAAAACTGGGTTGCTACATGCAAAAGAATGAAGCTTGACCACTACCTCACACCATACACAAAAATCAACTCAAAATGGATTAAAGAACTAGACATAAGACATGAAACCATAAAATACATAGAAGGAAATATAGGCAAAACACTATATGACATGCACCTCAAAGACATCTTTACAGACACATCACCCAAAGCAGTGATAGTGAAGGCAAAGATAAACAGCTGGGACTACATCAAATTAAAGAGCTTCTGCACAGCAAAAGAGACAATAACAAAAACAAAGAGAAACCCCACCAACTGGGAGAACATTTTTGCACACAACACTAATGATAAAGGACTGATGACAAAAATCTACAAAGAGCTGATGAGACTCAACAAAAACAAAGAAAATAATCCAGTCAAAAAATGGGCAGAAGAGCTAAAAAGAAATTTCTCTGAAGAGGAAATGCAAATGGCCAACAGGCATATGAAAAAATATTCAACATCACTTGTAATCAGGGAAATGCAAATCAAAACTACCATGAGATACCATCTTACACCAGTGAGAATGGCACATATTAAAAAAACTAGCAACAACAAATGTTGGCGAGGTTGTGGAGAAAAAGGCACTGTCCTGCACTGTTGGTGGGAGTGCAAACTGGTCCAACCACTATGGAGAGCTGTGTGGAGATTTCTGGACCTACTAAACATAGAGCTTCCATATGATCCAGCAATTCCACTCCTAGGTATTTACCCAAAGGACACAGAAACATCAATTCCAAAGAGCACCTGCACCCCTATGTTTATAGCAGCACTATTTACAATAGCTAAGTTTTGGAAGCAACCCCAATGCCCAAAAATAGATGACTGGATCAAGAAGATGTGGTACATATATACCATGGAATATTACTCAGCAATCAAAAAAGATAAACACATGCAATTTGCAGCAACATGGATGGAGCTGGAAGGGATCATGTTCAGTGAAATAAGCCAGAAAGAAAAGAAAAATACCGAATGGTCTCACTCATAGCAGGAATCTAGAAAACTGAAATAAGGGACCAGGAAAAAGAATAACTATAAGAAAGAAAATATCAAAATCAACAAACAACTATGAACCAGAGACACTCTATGGGGGGTGGGGGGCAGGGAAAGGAGGGTTTGGGGTAAAAATAAGGGGGTTGTAATTGTATGGGGAATATAAAAATAAATTTTTTTTTTTTTTTTTTTTTTTTATAGAGGCATGCTTCACCTATTTGTTTTGCTGGTTTGTTTGTTTGTTTTGTTCATACATGCACTGGGCACAGTCAGAAGCACGGGAGGGCGAGAGAACTCACCAGAGCCAGAGCGGGGAGCAGAGCAGGCAGAAGGACCGAAGGACACTGCTGAGGGGAGCAGCGGGCGGCAGGAGAGGTCTGCGCACCATGTGGGACCCTCGCCGGCGGCCGGGGAGCAGCCGGGGTTGGAACCGGCGCCGCAGAGGCCGCGGGCAGCCCCGCAACCCAGCGCTCAACCGCTGCGCCACCGGGGAGGCCCTAAAAATAAAATTTAAATTAAAAAAATTAATTATTGATATTCCTCTAACCGTCCAAGTAAAATTGGTGAATTTCATTTCACACAAAGTCCTTAAGAAATAAAAATGTGGAAAAAGAAAACACAGTGAAAACACTTTAGATAATTAAAAGCAGAGAACTCATTGCTAGCAAGCCTGTCTTGAGGAATTTTCAAGGAAGTCTTCCAGGCTGAAGGGAAATGACCATAGTTAATAACTCGCACCCCCTGGTGTGGGGGTGCTGGTCAGGATGGACAGCCCCAGGAAAAATGCAAACTAAGTGTCTGTGGGAGTGGGATTCTGATAAGAAATATAAGTGACTGCAGAAACAGACCCCAATTATTCAGCTTGGGATTTCAGCATTGTCAGATCTTCAGCAATTCTGGGGTCAGGGATTTCTGTTCCCATCATGCCCATCTCCCAGAAGGCTATTGTGGGCCTCTGAAGGATGTGGAGAGGCTTTCAGCAGCCAACCTCAGAGAAGAAAAATTCAGAGGCTTTGTAGGAAGCCAAGTGACTGAAACAGCTCCATTTTGCTGCTGTTACAGTCTGGCAGGGAAGGCCAAGGCCTGAAACCAGCCGCCTCACTGAGCTGCGTGAGTGTGGCTATTTGTCAGGTTGTTTGGCTGCTGCAACTGCTGCTTTGAGTGTCACTTGTCTGGTGCTGTGCTGGCAGCTCAGGTGAGCATTTCCTGTTGTGTCTCCTGCTGTCTACATGAGTTGGAACCTGGCCTATAGTGTGGCTGCCACGTGCTCCGGGAAAACACCATCTTCAGAGCATGGCTTTTTGTGCAAGAGGGGAGCTCTCATTCTCAGTGGTGGGAAGACACCATCTTGGGAGCATTTGTGTTTAGTGCTTTAAAACACTAGACACTGCTTTGGGTGTGATAAATGACCATTTTTGGCCTCAGTAACTGTTTTTCCCTGGCTTGTCAAATAAATCCCATCATTGTTGTTCTTTGAACCTGAATAGTATTGCAATTGTACATATGGGTGAAGAACTCAGATGGTGACCGTGACCAATAAACTATTTGAACAGTGTCCTTGGCCAGTTTTAGTGCCCCTTGCTGCCCTGTGTCACAAGGTCCATCTGTTGCTTGCTAGATATTCAAGTGGTAGAAAACAGCCTTTCAGGGTATAGGCTGTCTGTTCTGTGAAAGCTGGAATATAGTCTGACCTACTCATTTTCCTTACAATAGTAAGTAAGGAAGTGTTCATATTAGAAGGTGGTCAGTGTTGTGAGAAGGGTGACCTAGAGTGTATGAAAGAGGACAGGGAAGCTGTCTGCTGGGGTTATCACTTTGACCTCAATAGAGCACTGGGCATGCACATGTGTAAATGCGCACACCTGGGCCTAGAGGAGGGGAATAAAAGCAGTGGAAGCACAGCAGCAGCCTTGTGAGAGGATCACTCTGAGGCAAGACTGATAGGGGCTAGGGAGGGGGAGAAAATGGGTGAGACACTAAGCTGGTAGAGTAGGAAGTCTGCGCACACATATTGTTTATGGCCCGTCTGCTCTCAGTTAATTTTCCAGCCCAAGGTCACATCTGGAGGCTGCGGGGAGCAGCACTACCTGAAGACCAGCCTCAGCACAGGGGAATGAGCCTGAGGCCATGTGTCCAGGACAGCAATAAGGAGCTCTGGGGACTGGACATCACAATCTCCTAGCAGCCGTGAAGGCAGTTTCTTTAGGGTGTTAACCCTCCATCTTCCACATTGTCGGCTGTCTGATTAAAGCTCACTTTAAAGATTCAATCCCTGTCTTTACTCTATTGGTATTCGGTGGTGACAGGTCGCCCGAATCTGGTCTTTCAGTTACAAGACCATGAGACCACAGGAGACTGAGAATGCCAGAGAGAGGTGAGAGAGAAAGTGTGTGAAATTCACTCTGGGAAGCTGCCTGCCTCCTGGACTCCAGCCCAGTCCACACCTGCCTCCTGGCATGCCAGCCTCTCTGCCTGGTGTGCCTGTGTACTTGGTACCCTGAGAGAGCATTAAAGCCTCCAGAGAAGCAGGACTCTCTTTATCCATCTGCCCAAACTGACAGTGAACTTACCCTGTGCATGCCTGCACCTAGACTTGTCATCAACAGAAAGCCCATCTCTATCTTCCAGAGTGACATCCTTCCAACATCAAATGGGTGTTACTTGTGAGGAGTATGTTGGATATTCCACTGCTGTCTTCACTATCCTGGTGTAAGGACCTTGAATTAACTCAGGCTCTTTCCCCCCACACCCCCACCCCCACATTCAGTGAACAACAGATGGGCCTTGTTGCAGCAATGTGTCAGTTAATGTGACTATGGGCACATAACAGTAAAAAGGGGCTAGGAGGCTCAATTTGTATTTGGTCTTTCTGTCTCTCCCTCCCTGCCTGCTTGCCTGGGTATTTGGTCCCCTGTTTCAGCATTAAAGGTAAGTCAGACACACCTACGGTCCCAAGATTCTTCTTCCATTTGTCCAAAGCAAAAGCAAACCTGCCCAACCTGGGATGGTTGCATGACACCTGGAGAAGGCCAGGGCTCACCTAAAGGGTGGGGCCAAAAGGATCATCAACTCTGCCCCTTTTGCTGATGCCTCCATGTTTGTCATGGACAGGAACCATGAGAAGTACAGCACCTCCTTCAATGCCTTCAGCCCCACCAGCTACTGGCCCCCCAACCAAGCTCACCCACAACTTTGGTATCTTGGAAGGACTCATGACCATGATCCATGAACCACTGCCACCCATAAAACTATGGATAGCCCTTCTAGGAAGATGTGATGTGATGGCTAAATGCCCCAGGACATCATCCCTGATTCTACTGGTGCCACAAAGACTGTGGGCAAAGCCATCTCTGAGCAGAACAGGAAGCTGACTGGCAGGACTGTCCATGTCTCCACCTCTAACATGTTGTTTGGGGATCGGACCTACAGCTGGAGAAAGCTGCCGTATATGATGACATCAAGAAAGTGGTGAAGCAGGCATCTCAGAACCCCCTAAAGGGTATTCTGGACTACACTGGAGACCGGGTGGTCCAAGCAATGTTAACAGTGTCACCCACTCCTCCACCTTTGATGCTGGGGCTGGTGCTGGCCTCAATGACCACTTTGTCAGACTCATTTCCTGGTATAACAATGAATTTGTCTATAGCAACAGGGTGGTGGACCTCCTAGTGCACATGGCCTCCAAGGAATAAGAATCCCTGAACCACCAGCCCCAGCTACAGCACAAGAAGAAGAGAGAGGCCCTCAGCTACTGGGGAGTCCTGCCCCACCCCCCACTCACCCAACACACTGAGAACCTCCTGACTCATCACTCATCCAGACCCCCTGGAGAAGGGAAAGGGCTTAGGGCACTCTGCCTTGTCATGTACCATCAATAAACTACAGTGTACCCAGCAAAAAAGAAGAGATTGAAAAAGATGAAAGATAAATTAAGGGACTTATGGAACCATCATGTGGACAACAGTCACATCATCCGGGTCTCAGAAGAAGAAAGGACGAGAGAGGGGAAGAAAGTTTATTTAAAGAAATGAAAACCTCCTGACCTGGGAAAAGATAAAGACATCTAGAACCAGGAAGCTAAGAGATTTCCAAGGAGTCCCACATGAAGACATAAGATAGTGAAATTGTCAAAGTTAAAGATAAGAAGAGAATAACAAAAAAGCAACAGAACAAAAAAAACACCATTTTTATATACAAGGGAACCCCCAGACTATCAGCAATGCTGTCTGACCTGGGACTTTTAATTTTGGGAACTTTTGTGAAATTTTGGTTTCAATTTCACATGCTTATGATAAGTTTATTTAAATCATCTGTTTATTCCTTATTTAATCTTGGTAAACTATATTGATCTAGAAATGTGTCCATTTATTCTAGATTATCAAAAAATTTGCCATATGCTTGTTAATTGTGATCTCTTATAATCTTTTGTATTTCTGTGCTGTGGTAATTTCACCTCTTCCATTCTGTTTATTAATGTTTTATCACTTCTCCTCCTTTTTCTCCTAGCTAGAGGTTTTTCCTATTTTGTTTATCTATGGAAGGATCAACTCCTAGTTTTGTTGGTTTTTGTGTAGTCTTTTTGAGCTCTATTTAGTTTATATCTGCTCTTAATTTTGCTATTTCCTTCTTTCTAATAACCCAAAGGTCTTCCTTTTTCCTTTTTTGAAGTTGCTTTATATCTTGTATTAAAGTTTGATTTTGGGATTTTTCTGCTTATTAATGTAGGTCTGTACTGCAATTATCTTCCCTTTTCAAGCAGTTTTTGTTGCACCCTTTAGTATCTGGTAGCTCATGTCCTCATTTTCATTAGTCTCAAGGTATGACTGATTTCTGTTTTAAATTCTGCTTTTATCCAATAACTACTAAGCAGCATATTGCTTAGTCTCTGTGTTTTTACAGTTTCTCCTTTTTTATGGTTGATTTCTAGCTTTATGGCCTATGGCCCAAGAGTACTAGGTCCAAATCCCAACTTTGTCATTTTGTTGACAATAAATTTGCATCCCAGAATATGATCTATTATTGAAAATGTGCCAAAGTACACTTGAAAAAAAATGTGCACACAGCTGTCTTTGGGTGGTGTGTTCTGTAGATGTCCATTTAGCCTATTACGTCGAGCTCCTCATTTAGGGCTGTTGATTTCTTACGTCTTTTTGATCTGTCCATGGTTCCTAACTTTTTCTGGTTATTATTTGCTTGTAGACTTGTCTTCCTGCCTTTAAGTTTGTGTTTAACGTTGTTGGTAAAATGGTTTCCTGTAAGCAGCTGAAGTTCGTACTTCATTGAAATCCACTCCACCAACCTGTGCCTGGCTGCTTACATTTAAGATGGTTATTTGATTAAGTGTTTATTGCCAGTTTATTTTTGTTTGTGTTTTTGTTTCATCTCTTCTTTTTTACTTGTTGGCTTCTTTTTATGTTTCTTTAGGTTTCACTTCCATTGTTGCCGGAGGCCTAGCTCTGACCGGGGCCGGGTTTCCACAAGGACACGATGGCATAGGTGAAGTGGAAGGATGAAAGGAGGGGGGAATGAGGTAGATGAGGTAGTGAGGAGACACCGATACTTGATCAGGGTGCAAGTATCTCCTGCTGAGGGTCTCAGCGGGCCTTTATTTATACATCAGAAATTCTTTATGTGATCATTACATCATGCAATCATGTGATTTCACTTTTACATTGTTTCAGAAATTATTAATGATCATTAACAGTGCACAGTCATTTTTCTAATTTTCCTAGTCTATGATTAACTTGGTTACTTGTTTACGTTAACTTGGTTACATATTTCCCTAGGTGATGTATGTTATTCAGAAAATAGAAACAAGTGCTATATGCAATGTGATTTATGCAGTCAAATTAGATCACTAAAACAAGGCTAAACAGGCATAGTAAAATTGAGGGCAGCTTTCTATTTCCTATATAGAACCAAGGGGTCCCGGTACCATGGGAACAGTATGTGGTGTGTTTTTTCTCAGACCATTTCGCCTCCCGGGGCACCTCAGAGCCTTCTCTAGTGGGGACTTTTACCGGGCTCAGTTCATCAGTTCTATCAAGTGTGGCTTGTTAGAAAACTCAATGTTACTCATAGTAACTGAATTACAAATTGGAGGACGTGGAGAATTATTGAGAATCATTCCATTATCTATCATGTTGGAAGGTATATTTTTTCAAACTACTGAAGCGAGCATTACCGAAACTGGCATTGATGCCGACACTCATTGTGTTATTCTAAAGTTTATAGAAAATTTCCACGGTTTCAATAACTGCCACAAACAAATGAAAGGAAGTAGTAGGAGCCAGCTATGGAGTTTCTGACTTTTCAGAAATTTCCCCCATGCCCAGACCTTGTCAGACAGCATGGGTAGCATGGCTCGCGCCACATTGTCTTATGTGTTACTTCTGTTGATTTTGTTTTAGGTCCTACTGAGGTTAATTTATGGTGGATATTTGTGTAGCCTGTTGGTCTGTCTGGTCTCAGTGCATTCTGATGGGCCGTGTTGTCTCTCTCCATCTCCTCCTGTTATATATTTTAGGGCTCCGGGACTTCTGTATTTGATGTTGTTTCTTTATTATAATCCCTTTCACAGTTGTCTTGTATGCAGGTGGTGTCAATAAATCGAGCTGTTTCTTCTCACTGAAGCTCCTTATTTGTTTGTCTTGAACTTTAATCTTGCAGGGTAAAGTGTTCTAAATAAATATCTTTATCTTTGAGTACTTTAAATATCTCCTGGTGTTTCCTTTCAGTTGTAATATTTCTATTGAAATCCTGACAGTCTGATCAGTTTTACCTTGTTTTACTCTCAGTGTTATCAGTATTGTCATCACTGGTTTTCAAGTTTTGTTGTTTATTGGTGTGTGTTGGTTTCATATTATTTTGTTTCATCAGAACATCTGTTTTCCAAATTGAGAAAGTTCTCAGCAATTATTTCTTTAAATAAATGTTCTAGGGCCTCCCCTGGTGGTGCAGGTGGTTGAGCACCACGCTATGAAACTGTCCGCAGCCTCTGCAGGGCTGGTTCAATCTCAGGCAGCCTTTGAGGGTCCCACATAGTGAGCAGACCTCTCCTGTCATGCCCGCTGCTCCCCTCAGCAGTGTATTTCATCAGTCTGCCTGTTCTGTTCCCCGCTCTATCTCTGGTGAATCCTCTCACCCTCCCACGCATCTGCCCTGTACCTCAGTTTTTGTATGTATGGATAAATAAATCTTTTAATAAAATAAATAAATAAATAAATAATGTTCTACACCTTAGTCTTTCTCTTTCCTTCTGGGACCCCCAAGGCATTTTTACACTATTTTCATTTAATTTTTTTTTACTAGTTATTTTATTTGTGCTTATTTTATACTAGTTTATTTATTTGTGCTTTTTGAGTTCATTCATTTTCTCCATTACTTATGATTGTCTGTTATTGAAGCCCTGAATTTTTAAGTTGGTGCTAATATTAATATTAATATTAATCAAAGATATTAATCTTTGATCCACTGGTTCCAAGTATAATATAACAGTCTCATATTTTCTCAATCTTTATTCTCTTCCTGTTTTACATCATCCACTTTTTAAGTTCAGTGGTGTTGTTAAAACTGTTCACTTGAACTCCTCCTCAGGCAGATGCCACAGTCTGCTGGACTGAGGCTTCTCTCAGGTTGTTCCATCATTTGTGATTTGTTCTTCTGTCTCTTCATTGTAGTGTTTATAGCAGGCACCAGGGCTAACCTGCAGACTGCCCCCTTTGTACCTGCTCGGGTGATGGGAGAACTGTTACAGACAAAGAGTAATGGGTGGGGGGGGAAGGACCCAGGGGAGGAGGACTGAAAGATCAGCTCCAGTGAGTGTCAAGGACTCAAGCTTCCTCCTGTGATACAAGTACCTCCTGTGATATAAGTGGGGAGGGGTCCACAGCGACCCCCTCCTCTAGGTCACCTCCTCACCCTAAATATATTGTAAGGTTCAACCTCTAGGCTAAGTTTGAGAACATAATTTAGCACTGGACACGTACTGGGCTTTCCAGGGCACAGCTTTCTCCTGGGTTGCTTTCTCCTGGGGTTAAATCCATTTGATATTAAATACCAGTTAGCAGATGTGTTTAGTTGTGTTTTGACCCTGTGTGAGACAGGTGGGATGGTGTTTCGTAGGTGGGGGCATGGAAAGGTGGAGAGTGAAAGGATAGGGGAGTAAGGAGATTGTGTGATGGCAGATGTTTAGAGTATCACAACCTCTCACTAAAAATAACAGCCTCTTATGGAAGAGACAGGTGATCCCATTTGGCTTTTCCCTAGTTTGGGCTCTAGCTGTTTTATATTGGGAGCATCAGTGTCATCAGTCATCACTCTGCACCCTGCCCCTGTGGTTCTCCAACAGTGCACCCCCTGTCCTGGGGGGAAACTCTGGGCACCCCCTCTAAAGTCCCCAGAGCTTGATCTCCAATATCCCTAGAGTGGTTAAGCCCCTTGGAGGGTCCCTGTACAGCAGCTGACACCCCTCATCAGTTGTATCCCCTGTATCACTGCATACACAGTTCAATTAAAGATTTCCCCCACTCTATTGTGCTGGACTTTTGCTCCTGTTGCATGCTGCAGATGTTGGTTTAACTTTCAGGGGATATGAGTTTGTTCAGCTGTAATTTAGTGTGAATATAGATAACGAGGTAAGCCCAGTATCTTCACTCTGCTGTCAACTTGCCAGGCTCTTCTTGTCAAATCCTTTACAACACATCCTGAGATAAGCTTGAGGTTTTTGTTTTTATCATATTAGTTTGGTGTATCACAGTAATTGAATTGTATATTAACTCAGGTTTGACTTATTGGAATAAATTCTACTTAGTTATTCTGCATAATTCTTTTTATATGTTGCTGGTTTGGATTTGCTGTGCTTTGTTGAGTATTTCCTGAGCATATATCCCAATAGATATTGGCCTGCAGTTTTCTTTTCTTGAGATAACTTGGTCTATTCTGGTATCTGAATAATATTGACCTCATGAAATGAATTGGGTAGTGTTACCTCCTCTACTATTTGGAAGTATTTGTAAAGAATTACTATTTATTCTTTAAACATTTGGTCACCAGTTGGACATTTGGGCTAGAGCTTTATATGTGGATAGCTGTTAATAACTGATCAATCTTGTAACTTATTATAGATATGTTCAGATTGCCTGTTTCATCTTGAACTACTTTAGTAGTTCATATTTTTCTATGAATCTGCCTTTGTATTTAAGTTCTCTAATTCTTGGCATATCATTTTTCAGAGTTCTTTTATAATTCTCTATTTTGTATGGTACCATAAAGTCCCTCTTTCCCTGCAGATTTGAGAAATTTGAGTCATTTTTTTCTTTTTTTAGTGTATCTACTTGGAAATTTGTCAGTTTCATTGAACTTTCAAAGGAACACATTTCACTTAGTTGTTTTAAAGTATTGTTTCTCTTTTCTCTATTTCCTTATCTTGTAATCTATTTAATTTAATTTTTTCCTTCCTTTGCCTGTTTTAGGTTTAGCCTGCTCCTCTTTTTCCTTTGATTTAAAGAGGACCTTTTGGTAATTGATTAAAGAATTTTCTTTATTAATGTATTCACTTACAGCTATAAACTCCACTCTAAGCCCCATTTTAGTGACATCCAATAAATTTTGTCATGCTGTTTCTTCATTTTCATTATTCTCAAAGTATTTTCTAATTTCCCTTTTGATATCTTTTTGATCTTTTGGTTATGTAGAACTGCATTTTTCACATATTGGTGAGTTTCCCATATTTCTTTTAGTTATTGAATTTCCTGCCCTGAAGTCAACAATATGGCAGAATAGAGAGGCTGGGATCAACCTCTCTCCTAAAAATAACTAAAAACAGGATTGATAATGAGCCTTCAGCAAAACCCAGATACACTGAACCAGCAATATGACAGCAGCAATTACCCAGGATACCCAAGAACCAAAAAGGGGGGCAAAAAATAAGGAGACCATTCTCCACAGGCACCTGCTAAATGGGAGGCCCCAGCCACCAAGCCAGCCAACATCTTAAAGTCTGTACTGGGTTCCAGCCTGGAACCTCCAGTATCCCACCCTACTAGAGCTGGAACCCTCAGACACCCACAGGCCAGCAACCCGGGAATCAGGAACAGTTGTCAGCTCCACAGGAGTGGTCAGAACTTAATTTTTCCTTCTTTTACCTGTGACTCAACTAAGAAGTAAATGCCTGCTGGGAGGCGCATACCATCATCCTTTTGGCACCACCTACTGAATGGGGCCAAAACACCAGCCACCAGTGCTTATTGAGCCCTTAGCCCCAAACTTGAAAGACCAAGTGCCAGCCGCACCACTCAACCAGCCCACACTTCCAAGTGGAACAGGCCCAAACCAGAACCTCGCAGTTGCCTTGCCCTGCACCAGGGACCCTCAGCTTCCCCAGCTATACCAGGAAGTGCACCCCCCAGCAGACAGGCCCACAGCTGAGACTCATAGTGCTGGGCCCTTTATCAGGGGTCTTTGGATACCCCAAGCTGTCTGGTCAAAGGAAGCCACGGGATCTACCTGCCCAGCTGCCACAGAGACCCAAACTCTGTAGATCCACCCACACCAAGGTGAGAGCCCTGGGATATCCCACCTTCCAGCAGCAGCAGTCTAGTCAACAGATACCATGGGAACCCCACCCCAAAGCTACTCAGCTGTAACAGCAGCTCAGGCAGCATGTAGACCTGTCCACGGCCATCAGAGAGGCCCAGTAGGTGGGAGCTGAAGGCAGAGCAGCAGGAGCATTGGCACCCACCTGCCACCCAGAGCGGCCCAAGCCCCAGGCAGATCCAATTACGCCCTGGTAAAAGCACACAGAAGTCATGTCAGTGAGCATCAGTGGCCACATGGCCCTACACCAAGAACAAACATGACAGCAAACAACGAGGAAAAAGAAATATACAAGTGATCAAGCAAGCCCTCCTGGGAACAACACACCACAGAAAGAAAATCAGCTTCCAGTACCCAACACTGATATGGAAGAATTCCTCTACCTGACAAAGAATTCAGAATCATCTTAATTTAAAAAAAAAAAAAAAACAAAAGTAGAAAAGAAACAATGCTATGAAACACATAATCAAGGAACAGAAGAATGAGGCTGAATCTAAATTGAGCAAGTTAAAAGATCAACAGAGAAGCTAAAAATTTCTGGGAAAAGCCACAAAAAATAGAACAGGTGAAATGGCAGAATGAATCAGTACTATGAATGATATAAAAAGAACTAAAAAGGACAAAGAATGAAGAAACATTCCAAGAATTATTTGACACAAGGAGAAAAGGAAATATAAGAATTATAGGAATCCCAGAAGAAGCGAGAGATGAGGGGACTGAGAAACTACTCAAGAAAATAATGGAAGAGAACTTCCCAAACCTGAAGATGGAAAGGAAAATAGACAGACAGGAAGCTAAAAGAACCCAAACTACCATAATGAAAAGAAAACTACAGCAAGACATATAATTGGAAAGCTTCCAAGAGCACAAGACAAAGAAGAAATAATGAAACTGATGAGGGAAAAGGAAAATATGATATGATATGATATGGTATGATATGATATGGTATGATATGATATGATATGGTATGGTATGATATGATATGGTGTAATGTAATGTAATGTAATATAATGTAAAGGAAAACCAACAAGCAGACTTCTCTGAAGAAACACTACAGGCAAGTGAGAACTGAGCAACATATTCCAAAAAACTCCAAGGCAACAGACTCTAGCCAAGAATACTTTATACTTCAAAGCTCTCCTTCCTTTTTGTGGGAAAAATAAGAATCTTCTTTTTTTTTTTTTTAAAGATTTATTTATTTATTCATACAAGCACTGGGTACAGTCAGAAGCGCGGGAGGGTGAGAGAATTCACCAGAGCCAGAGCGGAGAGCAGAACAGGCAGAGTGACGAAGTACACTGCTGAGGGGAGCAGCGGGCGGCAGGAGAGGTCTGCGTGCCATGTGGGACCCTAGCCCGGCAGCTGGGGATCGAACCGGTGCTGCTGAGGCCGTGTGCAGCTTCGCAGCCCAGCGCTCAACCGCTGCGCCACCAGGGGAGGCCCAAGAATCTTCTTATACAAACACAATCTTTACAATTGCACTATGATTAAACCCCCACTCTAAGAAATGTTACAAGAAACCATAAAATCTAAACCAACAGCAAAATGAACAGGAAGAACTGAACAAGGCAGTGAATAGAACCACAAAATAATCACCAAAATGGCAATAACAGACTCCGTGTATCACTAATCACCCTAAGTGTTAATGGAGTAAGCTCACCAGTAAACAGACACAGTAGCATGCTGGGCTAAAGAACAAAACTCAAACTTATGCTGCCTCCAGAGAACACACCTAAGCTCTAAAGATAAACATAGATTGAAAGTAAATGGTTGGAAAAACAATTCTACAAACAAATGGCCCCAAAAGAAGGCAGGGGTAGCCATACTCACAGCAGCTAAATCAGACATCAAACTAAAAAATGTGGCAAGAAACACCAAAGGACACTATATAATGGTGAGGGGACAAAACACCAGAAAGACATAACACTCATCAGTATATACTCACCAAATGAGGGGGCACCAAAATACATTAGACATTGATTATCAGCTCTGGAAATAAACATTGAAGAAAATATATATGTGGTAGGAGACTTGAACATTGCACTCTCACCAGGGATAGAGCAGCAAGACAAAAAATAAACAAGGACACAATATCCCTAAATGAAGCTCTAGATCACATGGAACTAGTAAACATTTACAAGACACTGCCCCCCCCCAAAAAAAACTACACATTTTTCTCAAGTACAAATGTATCATTCCATACTGGGTCACAACACAAATATCAACAAATACATGAAGACTGAAATCATACCAAGTCTCTTCTCAGATGATAAAAGCATCAAACTAGAAATAAACTATAAAAGAAATCAAGGAGATTGCCCAAGACATGGAGACAGAAGAAATGAAGAAATCAAGAAGAAATTAAAAATTACCTTGAGACAAATGACAAAGACAACACCACATTCCAGAACGATTGGATTCAGCAAAATTACTATTAACGGAAAGTATATAGCAATACAGGCCCATATCAAAAAGCAAGAAATAATCCAAAGAAACAACCTTATCTCCCATATTGAGGAACTAAAGAAAGAACAAAAAAAATCCAAAAACCAGTAGAAAAATATGAAATAATAAAAATTCAAGCAGAAATATATGCAATAAAAATAAAAAAGACAACCCAAAAGATCAATAAAATCAAAAACTGGCTCTTCAATAATAATTACTGAAATAGACAAACTCCTAGCAAGGTGCAAAAGAAAAAAAAAAGAAAACCCAAATAAGTAGGATTATAAATGAAAAAGGAGAAATTACAATAAACACAGTAGAAATCCAGAGGAAAATTAGAGGCTACCGTGAATATTTATATACAAACAAGTTCTGCAATGTAGATGAGCTGGACAAATTCTTAGAACTATACAATCACCCAAAGCTGAACAAAGAAGACGCTGAAAACTTTAAAAAAAAAAAAACAAAAACCCAATTACAAGCAGCTAAACTGAAACAGTAATGAAAACCTCCCAAAACACAAAAGCCCAGGATCAGATGGTTTCACAAACAAGTTCTACCAAACATACAAAGATGAATTAATGTTTATCCTACAAAAAATCAGGAAAGGAAGAAAACTACCAAATTCATTTTATGAGGCCAACATTACACTAATACCAGAAGCAAACAAAGACAACACAAAAATAAAAAACTATAGGCCAATCTCCCTAATGCGCACAGACACAAAAATCCTCAATAAATCTTAGCAAATTGAAACCAAAAATGCATCAAAAGGATTATACATCATGACCAAGTGGAATGTATCCCAGGGACACAAGGATGATTCAACATCCAAAAATCAATTAATGTACTTCACCACATCAACAAAAAGAAAAAGTAAAACCATTTGATCATATCAATAGATGAAGAGAAAGCTTTTGATAATGTCCAACATCCATTTATGATGAAGGCCTTCAAAAAACTCAGGTTAAAAGGAACAGATCTTAACATAATAAAAGCCATATGTGACAAACCCACAGCTAATATCATTCTCAATGGTGAAAAATTGAAAGCCCTCTGAAAGGTCGATGCAGGAGGCAGGAATGCAAAAACCCACCAGGAGCCCACCTGGGACCAGGAATGCAGGAGACCACCCAGAAAATTCAGACAATAAGCCTCTCCCTGCCCTAAAAATCTTTTCACGCCCTACAAACTTTTTCCCACCATGCAAACCCCGTCTCCCACCTGACCTCTCCTCACCCTAGAAAAGCCTGCCTCCCCCTGGCAACAAGGCTACTTCACTGACCCCCGCCTTGGTCCCATGAATTCCACCTGGGGCACAATAAATTTTCCCATCCTTTGAGAAATGTCATCTGGCTCTTCTTTCCTTTACCATGCCAAACCTTTCATCTTGGTGCCCGAAACCTGGGAAGGCTGTGTCCCCTGGCGCCGGGGCCACCTTCTCATCCCTGGAACCTCTCCTCTCCATTGCAGATGCCTCGCATCCATCACCGGCCTTGATTCTTAGGGTAAGTTGTCTATCTGACCCTCCTTCTTGGGAGGCCCTCACCTAACCCGTCTCCTCTCCTAACCCCCTATCCTAGTCGACTGTTCCATAAACGGTGGGCCTGCGTCAGTCAACCCCCATTGTACCTGGTTCTGGATTTGGGCACCCCCATCCCTACCAGGTGTCCCAGTCCAGGTGATAACCAAGAGGTGGAGACGTCCCCCTCGCTTTTCTGCCCCCATTTCAAAGGCCAGGACTGGGTCTATTTGGGGTCTGTGCCCCCCATAGGTCAGAGCAGGTTGTGGGACCCTGCTTTCCTGACTCTGTACCCCCATTAGTTGGGTAGAGAAGCCGACTTAGTCATGGGGTCTCCCAATTCTAAGCCTAGCCTGGCCACCCCACTGGGATGCCTGCTCTCAAACCCCGGATCAGTGGAACTTAGGCCAGATATACACCCTAAGCATCTCGTCTTTTACTGCAACACTGCATGGCCTTAATATCAATTGGACAATGGCTCCCACTGGCCCAAGCATGGCACTTTTAACTTCTCAGTCTTTATAGACCTAAACAATTCTGTCACCATAATGGAAAATAGTCAGGATCCCTTATGTCCAGGCCTTCTTTCTCTTGTTCCCCACTTCCCTTCCTCCCTCCCTCCCTCCTCCCTCCTGAAAATCTGCCATACTTTCTAAATCTCCAGACTCCTCTCACTCTTCACCCTCTCCAGACCCCTCTTCAATATTCTCTGATCCTCTACTCAGTCTTCACCTCCTTCAGCTCCCCAATCCAATCCCCCCCCTCTTTTTTCCACCTCCTAGACGCCACACCCACTCTGGTGGTCCTCTTCTCGGTCCCCTTAGTGAAGTGACAGGGACTGAAGGAGGAGTTAGAGTCCATGTTCCTTTCTCTCTGTCTGATCTCTCCCAACTTGAAAAGCATCTCAGCTCTTTCACTAATAATCCCACTACCTACTCCAAAGAATTTCGTTATCTTACCCAAGCCTATGACCTTAAAGTGTCATGTGTCATGATTACATGTTATCTTCTCTTCCACCCTGACCTGACAAAAGGGAATGTGTTTTAGGTCTGCCCAAGACCATACAGATCAGGCCCACTTGACTGACACAACCATGCCCCCAGGCTCTCCCGCAGTTCCCCACCCAGAGCTGGGGTGGGACTGCCAGACTGCCACAGACACGGGCCCTGGGGGCAGGGCTCACCTAGACCATTTAATTACCTGTCTCCTAGCTGGTCTCGAAGCTGTGGTCAGTGTAAAAAGCTGTAACCTTTGCTTAGCTCAGGGAGATTACCTAGTTTGCCTCAGAAAACCCTGCTGCCTTCCTTAGCCGCCTGACTGAGGCGCTCCAGCGCCATACCAGGCTTGAACCTGACTTGCCTAGAGGCGCCACAGTTCTGGCTACCCATTTTATATCTCAGTCAGCCCCTGACAATAGAAAAAAGCTTAAGAAGGCTGAGGGCCGTGCTCAAACCCCTATCTGGGATCTGCTGAACATGGCCTTTAAAGTATTTAACAACCAGGAGGGACAGGACAGGGCAGAGGGAACTCTGTAGTTGCCAGGAGGCTTAGCTTTAAGCTCAGGCCCTAGTAGCTGCCTTGAGATGGCCAGGCCCTGCTCCTCCAATGACTGTAGCACCTGCCGCCTGACAGAGGACAACAGTGGGCCTCCAGGAGCCTGCTTCAAATGTGGCTGAGAAGGCCACTGATCCAGACAATGCCCCAACCCCCACCCTCCGCCAGGACCATGCCCCATCTGCAATGTCCAGGGTCACCGGAAAAGTGACTGTGCTCCACACCTGGCTGTGGTGGGCCAGTCCTTCCGGCCCCAGCAACTCTTGCCACCAGCGGACTTGGGTTTGGTGGCTGAGGACTGAAGAGGCCCGGACCCCCATAAACTTCGAGGAGCCTGGGTAATGGTCAAGGTAGCAGGTAAGTCCATCTCCTTTCTGGTTGACACAGGGGGTACCTTCTCTGCCCTCCCCTCCTATTCCAGTCAAGCTTCCTTTTCAGGCCTTGGTTACGGGTGTTGACAGCCTTCCTTCTCAGCCCAGGACCACTGGGCCCTTCATTGTCAGCTTAACAACAAGCCCTTAGTTCACTCCTTCCTAGTCATGCCTTCTTGCCTCACACCACTCCTGGGTCATGACCTCCTGACCAAATTCGGGGCTACTCTCTCATGGTTCCAAGACCCTAGCACTGTTCTCATCCTCCCACTGCTCCAAACATCCCCTAAGCTCCTCAGGACTCCCCGCTGTCTCCTACTGTGGACTCGGTAGTATGGGATGTCTCTACCCCAGCTGTTGCCACCTATCATACCCCAGTCCTCATTTGCTTTAAGATCCCTCTTCTTTTCCCTTTCGCCCCCGGTTTCCAATCTCCCTCACTCACCATTCAGGGTCTTAAACCATCATCCAACGACTCCTGGGAAAGGGACTCCTTACTCCTAACAACCCGCCTTGTAATACTCCCATCCTCCCCGTTAAAAAGCCCGATGGTTCTCATCTAGTTCAAGACCTTCGCCTCATCAATGAGGTGGTGGCTGCTATCCATCCCAGAGTGCCAAACCCCTACACCCTGCGATCTCATATATCATCTTCTACCACACGCTTCTCTGTACTTCACCTCTTCACTTCAAAAATGGTTTTCTTTACCTTCCCTCTGGATCCTCAAGGTTACTTCCTATTTGCTTTTACTTGGGAAGATCCAGGCACACTTCCCAGCAACTTGCCTGGACAGTCCTACCACAGGGTTTCCAGGATAGCCCTCATTTGTTTGGTCAAGCATTACCTAGTGATCTCGGCCCAGCTCTCTCCTCCAGGATGTTGCTGACCTCCTCCTCTGCAGTCCTTCTCCGCCACAATCTCAGCAACACACTGCACAACTCCTCCCCTTCCTGTGCTCAAAAGGATACTGTGTCTCCCCATCCAAAGTTCAACTTTCAGTTCCCACAGCTGTCTATCTGGGTCTTCCACTAACTCCTTCCTCCAAACAGCTGACGGTGGACCGCACACAGGCCATCCAGGACCTTCCCTCCCCTGAATTGGCAGATCAAATCCTTTCCTTCCTAGGTTTGGTCTGATTCTTCCGTCACTGGATCCCTAATTTTGCTTCCCTAGCCAAGCCACTGACTCAGCAAAAGCTTCCCCTGAAGGACGTCTCCAATCCCCCAGGGAGGTCCTCAGGGCCTTCCTTTTCCTCACACATATCCTCCTTAGGGCACCTGCCCTTGCCCTTCCTGACCCAGAAAAGCCTTTCCTCCTGTGCACAGACGCACGTCGGGGCATTCCGGCAAGCAGCCTTTCCCGGCCTCAGGGCCCAGCCCTGCGTCTTGTCGCTTATCTCTCTCCAAGCAGATGAATCCCACTGTCAGGAGCTGGCAACCCTGCCTTAGAGCCCTGGCGGCGGCAGCTCTACTCACCCGGGAACCCCTCAAACTTACTCTGGGAAGACCTGTCCAAGCACATTCCCCGCACCACCTTCAAGACCTCCTGTCTCCCCGCTCGCTCTCCATTCTCACTCCTGCCCGCTCACAGGACTTCCATGTGCTCCTTATCGAAAACCCCCTGGTGAGTTTTACTCAGTCAAATTCTCTCAACCCAGCCACTCTTCTGCCTGTCTTTGGGCCCCCTTCTGCCACCCATTTGTGTCCTGAAATCCTGGATGAAATGCAAACCTCCAGACTGGGTTTGGCTGACTCCCCTTTGTCAGATGTCTACTGGACTCTGTACACTGGCGGTTCTTGTGAAGGTGCACGAGGTCAGCGGAGGGCTGCCCAGGCCACTGTTACCCTCGATCAGGTAATCAAGGCAGGAAAGCTGCCCAGAGGAACCACCTCCCAAAAGGCAGAACTCAGAGCACTTACCAGGGTCCTGACCCTCAGCAACCATAAGAAAGTCACCATCTATATGGATTCAACATATGCCTTCCTTATGGCTCACAGTCATGCTGCGATTTGGCTGGAAAGGGGGTTCCTCTCCACCAAGGGGTCCCCCATCATTAACACGAAACTTATCCTTAAGCTTCTAGTGGCCTTGCAGCTTCCAACTGAAGTCGCCATTATCCACTGTAAAGGATAATGCCAATTCTTATGTGACCACAGGTAATAACAAGGCTGATGCAGCAGTGAGGGCTCCCACAACTGACTCTGCTGCAGACCCTGGTCTTATTCTCTCTCTATCTGTCCCCTCTATACTCCGACTTAGGAGCCTAATGAATGCCAGTTCCTGCGTCTGCTCTTCCACCCCTCCTTGAGTGCAGAAGTCTGGCAGATATGTTTCCGTTGTCAAACCTGTGCTCGCGCGTCACCTCAAGGGGGAGTTGCCCACCTTCTTCTTTTGCAGCTCACCAACTGCGTGGACTCTTACCCTGACAGGATTGGCAGGTTGATTTTACTCAGCTCCCTACTCACAAAAAGGTTAAATATGTGCTAACAATGGTTGATACAATGACAGGTTGGGTCGAGCCCTTCCCCGCAGCTAGAGTAACCAAGGCTCTTCTTTACCACATTATCCCATGCTTTGGCCTCCCCACCTCTCTCCAATCTGACAATGGTCCAGCTTTTATCTGAAAGATTACTCAGCAGATCTCCTCGGCTCTGGATATCACCTGGAAGCTTCACATTCCCCACCGCCCACAATCCTCAGGGAAAGTGGAGTGCACCAATGGGCTAATCAAGGATCACCTGACTAAACTCTCGTTAGAGCTCTGCAACCGCTCTGGGAACATGCAGACCAGTACTTACCAGTCCTGCCTTGGATCCCGACCTCCTCAACTGACCTTCCCCACCACTGCATCCAGGAGACAAGTCCTGCTCAAATCATTTCAACCAAAGCCACTGCAGCCTCCGTGGACTGGTCCACACATGGTCATTCTCACCACACCTACAGTGGTAACACTTCTGAGAGACCCCTCCTGGCACCATCTCTCTCGGGTCAAACGTGCCCCCAAGACAAACAGTATGCATGTCGTAACCTGGGTCCTACTAGGATGCGTATTTCTTGTCAAAATCTCCCCTAGCTGAGTGTCCTGTGTATGGAAATTCAAAGTTAGGGAGACCTTTGTCTCAGGATCCACTGAGACTACCCACTTGGTGGGTACTGCCGAGTGTCCACAGGCCGGATACACAGCACCTATCACTCTCACCCTAATTCTTTCATCGATTAACAACCCTATGAACACCTTGTTTTGTTTCTTTTATGATCAAACCTTAGATCACTGCAAGAATACCTACAAAGAATATGGGGTTGCCATTACCAGTCATGTACAGTGCACTTTCCAGACAAAGGCCGAATGTCCTCTCCAGTCCATCATAATACGGGTTTCAATATCTTTTTCAGATCCTTGGGACCAACGTCGGGGACAGGGAGTCCAAGTCCAAGGGAATCCAGTCCAAGTGTACACTGACTGGCATTCCTACCCAGTGGCAACATTGTCCATCTCAAGGGAATATGTCCCGACACAAAATGCCACAGTCCAAGTCTCCCAGGACTTCCTCCATTCGGAGCAAGTCCTACAAAATCAGCTAACATCATCAGAAAAGACTAAGACACCCTCAACCTGGATTCATATAATCCAAAATGCTATACCCTTCCTAAATGACTCTTTTAGAACTAATACCTCCTCTTGTTTCCTCTGCATTTCCCTTCAGAGGTCTCTACTGGCAGCAGCTCCAATTAATCTCAATACCACTATGACCAAGATAACGGATGCTGCTTGCCAGACTCCCCAATTCTCAGTCCCCCTATGGGACTCCAATCACAGCTACACCTGCTAGCAAACTAACGCCCTTGTCGGCTTTCATTCCTGCACTTCTAACATTTCAGTTAATAAATAGATACCTTAGAAAAACCCCTGTGTCTATAGCATCATTACAAAGACATCTCACCTCCCTGGCACAGGCCACGCTCCAAAACCGGCAGGATTTGGACTTGTTAATGGCTGATAAGGAGGGTACCAGCCTGTTCCTCAGGGAAGAATGTTATTACTAGGAAAAGTGGGGGTTCCAACTCTCCGCTGACATGGTTTCAAAATCCTAGTGTCATGGCTCCTCCCACTCTTAGGGCCAATATTAATGATAACCTTATTTTTTCTTTTTGCTCCTTGCCTCCTAGAATTCATACAGGCTGGCATTCAGGAAATGTCTCTACCACCTTTAACCAACTCCTTCTCCACCCATAGTCTCGCATCCCTGCAGAAGACTGTCATAACCAGGCCTGAGTAACCCCCCTTGGTCTTTGCCCCCTTCCAGCAGCAAGTAGCCAAAGAAAGAAACTGCCCCTTTTCTTTTCAACAAAAGGCTGGTATGGAAGGTCTATGCAGGAGACCTGAATGCAAAAGCCCACCAGGAAGACCACCTGGGGCCAGAAAATTCAGACAATAAGCCTCTCCCTGCCATACAAATCTTTTCGCCCTACAAAATTTTTCCTGCCATGCAAACCCAGTCTCCCACCTGACCTCTCCTCACTCTATAAAGGCCTGCCTCCCCCTAGCAACATGCGCAACTTCACTGACCCCCTCCTTGGGCCCATGAATTCCACCTGGGGTGATTTAATTTTCCCTTCCTTCGAGAAAGTTTAGCCTGGCTCTCCTTTTCTTAACAGCACAGAAACTTTCACCTGTGGCATCAGACAACTACACACTGACAAACAAGAGTTGTGGAGCAGGCTGCACAATGCAGGATGCTGCTGAAGAGCAAGATCCTAGCCCTTTTATTGACACACGCAATTGGTTGTAAGGGGGAGGAGCAAAATGAGATTAAGGGGAAGGAAATTAAAGACAGGGGAAGGGTGTAGAAGATTAGGGATTGTGAGTCTGCCCTCCAGGCACTTCTTATCTACTTGATGACACACCCTAATCCCCAGCCATGGTTCTAATCTTATCAACAAGGCTCTCCACTGATCAGCTTCTGGGTTCCCTTGTCATACATAGGTCCTCGGCCCCCCTGGTGTTCCCGGTCATACCTCCTGATATATAAGTTGGGAGTACGTGTTATGCATCGATCCTCAGCACCCCCCCCCCCGGGCATTCCAGACATACCTTGTGATGCACATGTTATGCGTAGGTCCTCAGCCCCCCAGGCGTTCCAGACATACCTTGTGATGCATAACCTTCCCAGTGTGATCCCAGCTTTGTGCTCTTGTTTGATTTGAAGGGCTGAAAGATTGGGCTCCTGTACTTAACTGGCTGGGCCATGTCACCTTGTTTAGGTGACAAAATGGCGGCCGAATAGGCTGCCTAGGAGTAGCAGACCCACATTCACCTTCCCATTAAGATCTGGAACAAGACAAGGATTTATACTCTCACCACTGCTTTTCAATGTAATACTAGAAGTCCTAGCTAGGGCAATTAGGCAAAAGAAAGAAATAAAAGGAGTCCAAATAATGAAATAAGAAATGAAACTATCACTATATTCAAATGATATAATATATAGAGAGCATTCTAAAAATTCCACAGAAAAAATAAATAAAACAATTAACCAGAGAACACTGCTACCCTCCCCTACCCACAAAGCTGGCACACTCCGACCAACAGAAAGAATAAAAAATGATGACAATGAGAAGAAACTACAGATCAAGCAGGACTGTGAGTAGAAAGGAACAACTATTGCAGGCACTCCAGCCCGGGAATGGGAACTGTGGAAAACTATGCGGGAATCACCACTGTGGTGAGTAAACAGCTCTGGGTCACCATTAGAGGAAGATAAGAACTTCACAGAGACACCTGAAAATAGGCAAAGGCCAGCCAGTAAGCTTGTGCACACTCAAAAAGCATACATGGATCACAGCTGCCAAGGTCCCTGTGCCCATGACCTAGGTTCATGTGGAGACAGATGGGAACCGTCACTGAGGTGAATGACCCTCACTGAGTAATCGGGTATGGGAGCAGAGTGCAAAAGGCACCATTTTTGCATACATTCCAACGTGGTATGATGCTGAACTGCATACCACCCATGTCCCAGATCTGAGGGCTTCAGAACTGAGACCCAGGACTTGAAATTCAGGGTGTGGGATCCCCACAATGTGCAGCACAGGGGGCAGACACAGCACCCCATGCTGTTGAGCCATTCCACGCCACCCCCACTTAGTTCCCCAGAGACCCATGGGGAAAATCGCATAGCTCTGGAAGGATACTAGGAAAGATCTCTGGTGCCACCTAGTGATCAGAACAAAATCACCAATTTCCTGATAGGTGGAAGCCAAGGATTCCAAAACCACCCTCAGGCTGTGAGAGAGGGTGGGCCACACAAATGGGAGTAAGAAGGGAAACAAGGCGTGGAGCAAGACCCCACTCTGGAACTGAGATCTAGGCACAGGATTTGGGCCTGGGACGTGCCATAACAGTGGGCACTGCACAGGGTGACAGCCATCATTTTGGATCTAAGACCCTGAGATTGAGAACTAGAGCGCAAAATTCAGGGCACAGGATCCACACAGCCACCAGCACAGCCCGGGTGAACATGGGGCACACATAGCCACTGTGTGGAGGTGCTCCCCTCCCCACTCCATTTCTCAGAGGACTACAGGGAAAAAGCACAGGTCAAGTACAGGTCTCCAAGTAGAGGTCTCTAGCGCCACCTACTGACCAGAATAAAATCACCAACTAATTGATTCCCTGCTGGAACTAAGTAAATATGGGGGGAGGGAACTGGAAGAGACAGTGCCCAGCAAAGCAGCCACAGCATCAACACTCTGGTGGAGTTTTGGCCTAACAGTACTGGTCTCAGTCTCGTAAACAGTTTTCTACACCCCTGAAGGAGCAATCCAAAGAGATGCCCACCAACACCACAACATCCCAATGCATAGAACAAATTAGAAAGAAAACAGCAGGGAAAGGAAAAATACAAATAACCAAGCAAGCCCGCAGGAAAAGGACACACCACAAAAAGAAAATCAGTCACCAGAGCTCAACAAGATGGAAGAACTTCCCTGCCTGCCAGAGAGAGAATTAATAATCATCATGATTAAAAAGTATGATGAGAAAAGACAATCAATGAACTGAAGAACAAAAATGAGACCATAAGAAAGGAAATAAAAGAAAGGGAGGAGACTAAAAGATCACTAGAGGAGACAGAGAGCTCTTGGAAAACCATTGAAAACAGGACTGAGGAAATGGAAGAACAGATCAGTACTCTCGAAGATACCGAAATAGAAAGAACCAAAAGAGAAAAAGAGAGAGAGGTACAAAGGAAGAAGAATGAGAATACCCTTAGACAATTATCAGACTCCATGAAAAGATGTAATATAAGAGTTATAGGCATTCCAGAGGGTGAGGAAAGAGACAAAGGATCTGGGAAATTATTCAAAGAGATAATTGAAGAAAATTTCCCAAGTGTGAAAATGGAGATGAATGTGGACATACAAGAAGCAAGAAGTACACCCAATTACCACAATGAAAAGAAAACTACAGCAAGACACATAATAGTAAAGCTTGCAAAAGTCCAAGACAAAGTAAAAATAATGAAACTGGCAAGGGGTAAGAAACAGATAACCTATAAGGGAAAATTAACCAGATTAACCGCAGACTTCTCAGAAGGTACACTACAGGCAAGAAGAGAATGGAGTAACTTATTCAACAAACCTTAAGACAGCAAATGCCAACCAAGAATACTTTACCCTGAAAGCTCTCCTTCCTCTATGAAGAAAAAATATGGACCTTCTCAGATAAACAGAAACTCCAGAAATTCATTACAACTAAATCCCCACTCCAAAAAATTCTACAAGAAGTCCTAAAGCCAAAACCAACAGAGGAATGATCAAGAACAGAAAAAGTGAGGAATAAAATCACAAAAAAGACAAAAAATGGCAAATACAGATGCCAACATATCGATATTAACTCTAAACGTAAATGGATTAAACTCATCAATAAAAAGACACAGACTAGCATGCTGGATTAAAAAACAAAATCCATCCTTCTCCAGGAAACACATTTAACCACAAAAGATAACACAGACTGAAAGTAAAAGGTTGAAAACAATCCTACAAGCAAATGGACCAAAAAAGAAGTCAGGAACAGTTATCCTTATATCAGATGAAATAGACTTCAAATTAAAAAAAGTAAAAAGAGACATAGATGGACACTACATTATGATCAAGGGGACAATACATCAGGAAGATATAACACTCATCAACATATACTCACCAAATGAAGGAGCACCAAAATATATTAGACAGTTATTATCAGCTCTGAAAATGGACATTAAAGAAAATACATATATAGTTGGAGACTTCAACACCCCACTCTCACCAATGGACAGATCAACAAGACAAAAAATAAATAAAGACACTATATCCCTAAATAAAGACATAGAACTCATGGACTTAACAGACATCTATAGGACACTGCACCAAAAATATATCCAAGTACACATTTTTCTCAAGCATGCATGGATCATTCTCCAGAATTGATCACATACTGGGCCACAAGAAAAACATCAACATATATATGAAGATCAAAATCATTCCAATTATCTTCTCTGACCATAAAGTCATTAAGCTAGAAATAAATCATGAAAATAAAACAAGGAACACTCCACTTCATAGAGATTGAAATCCACACTATTGGAAGACCACTAGACTAATGAGGAGATCAAAGAAGAAATTAAAAAATACTTTGAGTTGAATGACAAGGAGGACACCATTTTCCAGAATGTATGGGATACAGCAAAAGCAGTAATAAGAGGAACATATATAGCAATACAGGCTCACATCAACAAACAATAAAGAACTCAAAGAAACAACCTAATCTCACATCTCAAAGAGCTAAAAAAAGAATAACAATAAAACCTTAAAGCCAGTAGAAAAAAGGAAATAATAAAAATCAAAGCAGAAATAAACAAAATAGAGATTAAAAAAAAATCCAAAAGATCAATGAAACCAAAACTTGGTTCTTTGAAAAAATAAACAAAATAGACAAACCTCTAGCCAGGCTCACAAAGAAAAACTGGGAGAAAACACATATAACTAGGATTATAAATGAAAGAGGAGAAATCACAACAGACTCAGTAGAAATCAAAAGAATAATCAGAGATTACTATGAACACTTATATGCAAACAAATTCAACCACCTAGAAGAGATGGACAAATTCCTAGAATGATATAATCATCCAAAGCTGGACAAAGAAGAAACAGAACACCTAAACAGGCCAATTACAAGCAGCAAAATTGAGGCAGTAATCAAAGCACTCCCCAAAAACAAAAGCCCAGGTCCAGATGGCTTCACAAATGAATTCTACCAAACGTTCAGCAGTGAATTAGTGCCTATCCTACACAAAGTCTTTCAAAACTTTGAAAAGGAAGGAATACTACCATATATGTTCTATGAAGCCAACATTACACTAATACCAAAACCAAACAGAGACAGCACAAAAAGGAAAATTACAGGCCAATCTCCCTAATGAACACTGATGCAAAAATCTTCAACAAAATCCTTGCCAACAGAATCCAACAATGTATCAAAGGGATAATACACCACAATCAAGTGGAATTCATCCCAGGGTCACAAGGATGGTTCAACATATAAAAATCGATCAGTGTAATCCAATATATCAACAAAAAGAAAAATAAAAACCATATGATCATATCAATAGATACTGAAAAAGCATTCGACAAAGTCCAACATCCATTTATGATGAAGGCCCTTGAAATTTTCGGGATAGAAGGAACATACCTCAACATGATAAAAGCCATATACAACAAACCCACTGCCAATATTATTCTCAGTGGTGAAAAGCTGCAGGCCTTTCTTTCAAGATCAGCAACAAGACAAGGATGTCCTTTCTCACCACTGGTCTTCAATATGATACTGGAAGTCCCAGCCAGGGCAATAAGACAAGAGAAAGACATAAAATGAATCCAGATAGGGAAAGAAGATGTAAAAGTATTACTATTTGCAGACAATATGATAATATACATAGAGAACCCTAAAAACTCCACAGAAAAACTACTCAGAATAATCAAACAGTTCAGTAAAGTAGCATGATACAAAACCAACACACAAAAATCAGTAGCCCTCCTATACACAATCAATCGGAAGAAGAAGAAATCAAGAAAACCATCCCTTTTATAATTGAAACAAAAAAAAATCAAATACTTGGGAATAAACCTAACAAAAGAGGTGAAAGACCTATACAAAGAAAATTATAAAATACTGTTAAAAGAAATAGAAGAAGACACAAAGAAATGAAAAGACATCCCCTGCTCATGGATTGGAAGAATTAACATTATTAAAATGGCCATCCTCCCAAAAGCAATATACAGATTCAATGTTATTCCAATACAAATCTCAATGACAGGGCCTCCCCTGGTGGCGCTGGCAGTTGAGCACCATGCTGTGAAGCTGTCCGCAGCTTCTGCAGCGCCGGTTTGATCCTGGCTGGCCTGCAAGGGTCCCACATGGCACCGCAGACTTCTCCTGTCTTGCCTACTGCTCTCCTCAGCAGTGTATTTCAGTCAGTCTGCCTGTTCTATTCCCCGCTCTGTCTCTGGCGAATCCTGTCACCCTCCTGCGCATCTGGCCTGTGCCCTAGTTCTTGTATAAATGGATAAATAAATCTTAAAAAAAAAAAACTCAATGACATTCTTTAAAGAAATAGAACAAATACTGATGAAATTCATATGGAACCACAAAAAATCACGAATAGCCAAAGCACTATTGGTAAAAACAAAGGAGAAAGGACACTTCCAAACTTCAAGCTATACTACAAAGCCATAATTAAAACAGTTGGTATTGGAACAAAAACAGACAAACAGACCAATGGAACCGTACAGAGAGCCCAGAAATAAAGCCACACTTAGATGGACAACTGATCTTTGACAAAGGAACAAAGACTATTCAATGGAACATGGACAGTTTGTTCAATAAATGGTGCTGGGAAAACTGGACCTCCACATGCAAAAAAATGAAACTAGATCACTACCTCTCACTGTGCACAAAAATTAACTCAAAATGGATAAAAGAACTAGACATAAGACCTGAAGCCATAAAATGTATAGAAGACAATATAGGTAAAACACTACAAGGCATACATTGCAATAACATCTTTCAAGACTCATCACTCAAAGCAAAGAAAGTGAAGGAAAAGATAAACACCTGGGATTACATCAAACTGAAAAGTTTCTGCACAGCAAAAGAGTCATTAACCAAAACAGAGAGACACCCCACTGATTGGGAAAAAATCTTTGCACAGTCAACTTTATAAGGGACTGATCACAAAGATATACAAAGAACTCACAGGACTCAACAAAAAACAAAATAAAAAATCATAGTGCCAGGACAGGCACAGAGCAGGTTTTCTATGATCCAGCAGACGGGTAAAGAAGGAGTCCTGGAGCCCTTGGTGGCTTTCTCAGGCTTTTATTGAGCTTTACATGCATTGCAGCAACCAGATACATGGCAGGCAGGGGTGCTGGGGGACCAGGAGGCGACCAGGCCTCCAAGCCCCCAGCAAGTCTTCACTCTGGATTCCCTGGCTTCGTTCTCCCCTTCTCTCTCCTGACTCTTCTGCTTCTGTGTCTCGGTGACTATCTCAATACTCCTTCCAGGGCCCACATAAGTAAACAAGACAGTTTGCATCAATGTAACAACCGCAGGTGCCCCATCAGGCAGGGCAATCCTAATGGTGGGAGGGCAGAAAAGCCTGAAAACCATTTACCCTACAACAATCCAATCAAGAAATGGGTAGAAGAACTTAGAAGACATTTCTCCAATGAGGAAATGCAAATGGCCAACAAGCATATAAAAAAATGTTCAATATCCCTGATAATCAGGGAAATGCAAATCAAAGCCACACTGAAATACCACCTTACACCAGTAAGAATGGCACATATCAAAAAAAACAAGCAACAACAAATGTTGGCAAGGATGTGGTGAAAAGGAACTCTCCTAACTGCTGGTGGGAGTGCAAACTGGTCCAACCACTATGGAAGGCAGTCTGGAGATGCCTCAACCTGCTAAAAATGCAGCTGCCATATGACCCAGCAATTCTACTACTAGGGATCTACCCAAAGGACAAAAAAACTTTGATTGAAAAGAACACCTGTACACCTATGTTTATTGCAGCACTATTAACAACAGGTAAAACCTGAAAACAACCCAAATGCCCAAAAATAGATGACTAGATCAAGAAGATGTGGCACATATACACAATGGAATATTATTCAGCAATCAAAAAAGATAAACTCATGCCATTCACAGCAACATGAATGGAACTAGAAGGAATTATGCTCAGGGAAATAAGCCAGAAGGAAAAAAAAATCAGATGGTTTCACTTAGAGCTGGAATATAGGGGAACCCAATAAAACATCAGCATAAAAAAATAATAACAGTACAAAACACAACAAAGCAAAAACAGACAATTATAAATCAGAGACATACTGCAGGGGAGGAGGAGGGAGAGAGATCAGAGGGAGGGAGGGAGGAGCACAGGGGACTGAGATGATGGTGCATGGGTGCATTGGTGAAGAAAACTCTATGGGGACTACACCTGAGGGGGGGGAGGGAAGCAAATATTGTTTACAAATGAACAATGATTAAAAAAAAAAACACTAATTCAAAAGAACACCTGTACGCCTGTTTATTGCGGCACTATTAACAATAGGTAAAACCTGGAAACAACCCAAATGCCCAAAACTAGATGACTTGATCGGGAAGATGTGGTATATATATACAATGGAATATTACTCAGATAAACTCATGCAATTTGCAGCAACATGGATGAGCTGGATGGGATCATGCTTAGCAAAATAAGCCAGAAAGAAAAAGAAAAATATCGGATGGGCTCACTCATAGCAGGAATCTAGAAAACTTAAATAAGGGACCAGGAAAATGAATATAAGAAAGTGAAAATCAAAATCAACAAAAAACTATGAACCAGAGACACTTTTTGGGGGGTGGGGGGCGGGAGGGGAGGGATTGGGGTCAGAATGGGGTGTTTGCAATTGTATGGGGGAATATAAAAATAAAATTCATTATTTAAAAAAAAAAAAAAGAAAAGCTAAATAAGGGACCAAGAAAAAGACTAATTATAATAAAGAAAAAAATCAAAATCAACAAGCAACTATAAACCAGAGACATGCTAACAGGGGCGGGGGCGGGGGTGGGAGGAGAGGCGGGATTAGGGCCAAAATAAGAGGGGTGGGAATTATACGGGGAATATTACCAAAATGAAAATGTATACATTGCGCAAAAATGAAAAATGATGTAAGAATTATATAAAATAAAATAGAATATTAAAAAATTTTTTAAAAACAATAAACCAGTTTAGTAAAGTAGCATGTTACAAAATCAACACGCAAAAATCATTAGCCTACTTTATACAATCTCAAGAAGAATTTTTTTATTATTTAATTAATTTATTTTTTAAAGGTTAATAAAAGGTTTATTTATAAGGGAAGGGGAATGAGGAAATGTACAACTCAGGGAGAAAAGTAGGAGATAAATTCTTAAATATTTCCTACCCTGAAAGGATGAGACGGCCTAGGCGACACGTTAAGGGCTGAAGGGAAGGGAATGAGGCAGTGAGGAGACACTGACACTCGATGACATGCAAGTATCTTCTACTGAGGTGCTCAGCAGGTCCTTTATTTATACATTTTTAGCAAGCCGTGAGATTACATTATCATGTGCGTAGAAACAAAGCAGAAACAATCAGTGCATCCCTTAGATTTTTTGTTGCTATGTGCCTTCCACAAGAAAGCAACCTTCAAGGTTAATAGATAAAAAACTAAGCCTTACACTAAAACTCATTATTTCAGCTAGACAATTACCTAAGACAGTTGATAGCCGCCAGTACACCCCATCAGCTAAAGCCTAAGCATCAAAAGACTCTTCTATTCATATGGCCTTCAGCTGGAGACCAGCTGCTTCTCAGCTATCAGAACTTTTTCTACCTAGAAACCCCTTAACACAATTAACTTCATTTTAAAACTTTCCTAAGAAACTTCTAAAAAAGCAAAAGAAGGACTTGCTATAATTGTTGTGCTGGATTGCTTGTCAGGCATGTACAATAAATTGTCTCCCATTGTCAGGTGGGCCAAATTGTTTAACAACTAATTTTTAAATAGATAATTTTCCGTGCCATTTACTTACAGTATGCTGATATGTATGATTTATTGCCTAACGTACTTTCTGAGAAATTTTTTCTATTTTTATTACCAAGAACAAAAAACAAAGTGATGTTAAGTCTTCAGCCCCATGGTGTGAGGCACAAGGAATCTTCGGCCCCACCGTGTGAGGCCCTTTTTCTTCAGCCCCACAGTGTGAGTCTCTTTGAGCTTCGGCCCCACAGTGTAAGGCCTTTTTCTTAGCTGCTTGCCAGTGTCTTATCTGTCTGGGGCAACAAGACCCCCTGCAGCACTACCCATTCCGACGACCTGGAATCCCAAATGACCCGCCAAGACCAAACCTGCCTGGCCAAGAGCTGGAGCCAAGTGTGCCCGACCCCACTAACATGGCTGGTTTTTATTTAAAAACAGAGAAAATGGCTGCATAACTCCACCCTTAGATCCTCACAACTTCCTTTTGGGGATTCTGGGATTTGTAGTTTCCGGTGTTTTGATGGAGTGGGGTTGGCATCCACAAAGCCTGTATGGAATTAGCTCAGGACATCCTTTCCCAAAAAAATTCCCCCTTTTCACTTTTTGCCACCATTTCCATGGTATTGAAGATCAAATGTATGGATGCTGGGGTACAGTCTCAGATGAAAATTTTTCTCAGGGTTCCCACTGGAAAGCAAACCAGTCTCTCCAAGTATTGTCCATTGTGGAAAGCAAAAGTCTTCCATTTCTGGGAAATAGTTTATCAGTCCAAGCCAAAAAAAGAGAAAAAAAAGTCTGGAGGCATTAACCAAAATAAAACAGCAAAGATATCAAATCACAGGAAAAATATTAAAATTGATTCAACTTATGCAAAAACAGGTTCTCTCAACCTTGATTCCAAATTGTTTCAACTTTTAAACCATATTACCTATTTTTGCATAAAATCACAGGACAGAATAACTAAATAGCAATTTCAGCTGGCTTTGTTGGAATACTCCATATAGGATCAGAGCTCAAGAAGAAGAAATTAAGAAAATCATCTCATCTACAATTGTACCACCAAAAATTAAATACCTGGGAATAAACCTAACAAAGGAGGTGAAAAACCTTTACAAGGAAAACTACAAGATGCTTTTAAAAGAAATAGGATCACTCGACCAAAAGCAATTTACAGGTTCAATGCAATTCCAATAAAAATCTCTATGACTTTCTTCAAAGAAATGGAACAAATATTGATTAAATTCATAAAGAACCACAAAAATCCTCGAATAGCAAAAGCTCTCCTGACTAGAAATGGAGAGAATAAAGGCATTACACGCCAGATTCCAAACCATACTACAAAGTGTTATTACTATTACCAAAAATAAATTAGATGACAATCCCTGACACTATGAAACACACCACATATCCCCTCAGCCGTGTTCTCAGGCTCTGAGGGTCTGCTCTAAGACCCGCCATCTTGTCACTGAACCGTTTTGCCTTAGAATTTCCACCTGACAAATTTGGGCTGGAAATAGCTAAACACTGAAAATAGCTAAAACATGCCACTTTTTTTTTTTAAGATTTATTTTATTTATACAAGAATCAGGGTACAGGCCAGATGTGCAGGAGGATGAGAGGATTCACCAGAGACAGAGTGGGAGAGCAGAACAGGTAGACTGACAAAACACACTGCTGAGGGGAGCAGCTGGCGAGACAGGAGAGGTCTGTTGCCATGTGGGTTGCTCCAAGGCTGGCGGGGATCGAACCAGCACTGCAGAGGCTGCAGACAACGTCACAGCACTGTGCTCAACTGCCTGCACCACCAGGGAGGCCCCAAACATGCCATTTTCTTAAAAGCATCAGAACTTACAATATAGTAATAAATGCTCACACCCAGATGAGAAGTGGAAGACCCTCCCTGCGTGGGTCCATAGAGAATAGCGTCTTGAGGAGGAGGAAGGGGCCTGCCCAGAGCAGACATGGAGGCCAGCCCTTCAGCTCTGCGCTGAGCTGGTCAATAGACAACTACCTTTTTCAAATTTAGGAAAAGATGTTTTATTCTGATTTGATGTATATATATATATAAAATGAAGAATTTATGTGCTATAATGTACATCCATTGTAAAAAATATATAAATCGTGGGGCCTCCCTGGTGGTATAGAGGTTAAGTCTCAGCACTGCAGCCTGAGTTCAATCTCCAGCCAGGAGCTGACACACATGGCATGGCAGACCTCTCCTGCCTCCCCCGCTGCTCCCCTCAACAGTGTATCAGTCAGCCTGCCTGTTCTGTTGCCCCACTCTGTCTCTGGTGAATCCTCTCACCCCTGGCACCTCTGGCCTGCACCCCAGTTCTCTCATGCATAAATAATAAAAATAAAACTTAAATATATGTATATATAATGTTACAAATGGGACAGTAAAAATAACTGTAGTCCTTACACTTGGAGAGACTGTGTTTCATTCTTTCCTTGTCTGTTGTAGATCCTGCTGCTGCTTCCTGAATGTCTCTCTCTCTCTCTCTCTCTCTCTCTCTCTCTTTCTCTCTCTCTCTCTCAATGAGCACAGGGCCCAGTAGCCTCAGCCCTGTCACCTCCAGATGCCATTTCCCAGGTCAGCTCACTCTCACCCCTCCTGAGAGGGCTACTTCTCACTTCCTCCCCCACCTCAGCCCCTCAGCAACTCCCCTCCCTCCACTCTTATGTGATCAGTTCATTTCTTTTTTCACTTTTAAAATATGAAGCACTCAGGTGAGAATGGCACCATCACCCCTACACCTGTACCTGGATACTCTGCCCTCACCCCAGTGAAAGTAGAAGGTCCCCTCCTGTCTAGATCACCCCTCAGCTTGGGAGCAGGATCAGGCCCCTCTGTCGCCTGGGTCATCAGATCCCACTCTCCTCTGGTCATTCTTTCTGCCACACACACATGCCGTAATAGCTCCCATTCAAAACATACAATTAAACCAGTTCAAACTCCCCCCATCAAATACGCCACCCAACCCCATGTCTTCATCCTCCACTGCCCCGTGTCTATGACACTCTGTAGGGTCAGATCCTCAGTGAGTCCATTCTCTCAACGACTAGATCGTCTTTTAATTTTTTGCAAATAGACATATGCACATAGTTTTAAAAGCCCACACTCCTACAAGACTGCTGAGGACGAGCCTCTGGCAAAATGTTGTGTCAGGGGTTCCTGAAAGGAGGAGACGACCTAGGCGACATGTGAAGGGGCTGAGGGGAAGGGGATGAGGTAGTGAGGAGACACTGACACTGGATGAGGTGCAAGTATCTTCTACTGAGGGGCTCAGCAGTTTCTTTATTTATACTTTTTTAGCAAGCCAAGAGATGACATCATCATGTGCATAGAACCAAAGCAGAAACAATCAGTGCATCCCTTTTCCCACAGACTTTTGGCCACTACATGCTCTTAGTAAGAAGGCAACCTTCAAGGTTAATAAAAATGAACCAGAATGAACATGGGCAACCTGCTGGGTAATTTTGGTCGCACCATCCTTTCGGTACTGCGGACCTCCTAAATTGGAGGAGCTCTGTTTCCTCATACCGGCAGGCTCCTAAGAGGATGGCAAATTTGTTTGCCTCTATCTTCATCTCCCACCGCCCTAACTGGGCAGATATACAGTCCATGCTGCATACTTTATTAACTCTGGATGAGCAGAGGATGGTATTCAGGAAAGTCAGGGAGGAGGCTGACCGTCTCCACCAACAGGATAGACAATCCCCAGAGCCAGAGGTTGTTGTCCCAGAGAAAGATCCTGGATGGGACCCTAACAATGGAGGAATGGCAATGTTGGATCTGTATAAAAAAATGTTTATTGGTAGGACTGCAGCAGGGAATCCCCAAACAAAAAAAAACTTTAACAAAATATTACAACCCAAACAAAGAGCTAATGAGGATTCATCAGAGTTCCTTGAGGGGATTATTCAAACGTGCACTAACCACACGGATATAAACCCAGATGCCCCAGAAAATGCTCGTCTGATCACTATGGCGTTCATTACCCATAGTGCCCCAGACATAAAGAAAAAGTTAGCTAAGGTGGATGGCATCACAGAGATGAGTCCGTCCCAGGTAGTGGACTTAGCATTTAGGGTTTATAATAATAGAGAGGACAGGAGACCGAAACCAGCGACTGTTTTCCTACAAAGAGAGCACAGAACAGGGTTTCAGGGAAATAGTAATGGACAGAGACATGAACCCCTAGGAAGAAATCAGTGTGCTTTCTGTAGGGAAGAGGGACATTGGAAGCACAGTTCTCCCAGGTTACAGGGAAGTGGCAGACGCAATAATTACAGAAGGCAGGATAGAAGACAGAGAACACCACGATATGATGATTCATGTAGGGGTTACAGGAGGGACTATAGGAGGAGTACACAGAACCAGGAACCAAGGAGAGAGGAAAGAAGACAAATGTTAGCACAGAGTGGAGGCTCAGATGATGACAGGGAATACAGACAGAGAAGGAATCGAGAGCCCAGTACAGAGGACAGGAGACAAATGATAGCACAGAGTAGAGCCTCAGGTGAAGATAGGAGGGAATATAGACAGAGTAGAAGGAATCTAGAGCCAAGTGCAGAGGAAAGGAGACAAATGATAGTTCATGGAGAAGGGTCAGATGAAGAATAGGGAGCCCAGGGGCTCCACTAGATCAAAAAGCCAAGAAGGAACTGACCCAGAGACGAAGTCCCATTGGTCTTGTGAACCCATTGAGGACTTGAGATATTTGTTTAAGAAACAGACAAAAACTTGAATGTTACTGACTTCTTTTCCAGTTATTGTTGCAGGATACCCAAGGACTCACTTTTTCTGAAGAAACTCTGAGAAAACTAACATGCTCTAACCAATTTTCTTCCTTTCAAAGTTTAGGAGACGTGAAATAACATCTAAGATCACGCATATGCTGCCAGTATTTTTTTTTTTTTTACACGGAAAGGCTTTCAATCTTGATTTTGGTATTTCCTTTTACCTTTTTGGTTTTAACTGAGATTTTTTTTTCTTTTTTCTTTTCTCTGCTTGTTTTTGTTACTTTGGCCTATGAGTAAAACTGCAGTTGTATGAAATATCCCATGTGTGATAAATGGTAACTAAAGAGCTCTTTGTGTCTATATGTTGTATGTCTGTATGTCTTTTCCTTGTGTCCTTATCTTGGCCTCCAGTGGTTGACAAACTGGTATACATGGTGCCCATAGACATTGAAGAAAAAAAAAATGAGTCTCAAGTTATGAGGAAACACAAAGGTTATGGTTTCATTGTCAACATATACTACTGAACTAAGCCGGTGCCTTCATAGAGACTGAACATTGTTGTTTCTGTTATTTTTCTGATATTTAAGGCAAAGCTTCCCAGAAATCTAAATTCAAGTACAAATTTGGTAGCCTGTCATTTGGCTGATGCAAGGAAATTTTGTGGAACCTCAGTAGAGCTCCTGAGACACTCCACAAAGTTTTTCCCTTTCCTCCTGGGAAAGGCATTAGATAAATTTGTTCTATTTGGCTTACCTAGTAGAGTAAAACTAGAAGGGAATCATTGTCACTTGGGAAAACAGGTAACACCTTGACTTGATATGAATGTAAATTGTCAATGGTGATTGTTACCTTGTAATATTGTATACTTCAATTGTTTAATATCTACAGAAATTGTTTCTGGAAATATAGGGCAAAAAGGTCTCAAGAGATTCCTATTGATGGAACTGTTGAGAGTAAAACTTTCCTACAAAGTACTGAATAGACCTGGAAATACACCTGATATTTACTAAGTTTTCTTTGACATAATACTGGTAATTTTTTTTTGCATTTTGTTCTGAATCCACAAAGTTTTCTTGTTTTGGTGACCAGGATCTGCAGCAACGTTGCAATTTTTTTTTTCCAGAAAAGCTGACTTGTGTTTGCATTTTCTCTCCCCTTGATACCAACACAGCATAAAAATAGTGGTAGTAATCTTTTACTACTTAGCTCAGAGTCTGTTTTTGCATAACTTCCATAGGGATTTTTGTCTGCTTAAACTAAAAATTGGACATGACTTTCATTGTGTGGCTTTGTGTGGGGTTCTTCCAGAAAGTTGAAACAGAGCTGAATCAAGAAGAGGAGAACCTGTTTGCTTTGTTCATAGGGTTCCAGAGACCTCCAAAGAAGGTGAGGAAGCTTGCTCCATTGGCTGGACTGGACAACCCGGCCAACGAAAAGTCCCTTGTACGCTCGAGAAGAGGATGCCCAGGTGGAGTCTGATGAGACCAACTTTGTTCCTGAAGCCTACATGGACCAGATGCCAATGGTTTGCTCTGATCCTATATGGAGTATTCCAACAAAGCCAGCTAAAATTGCTGTTTAGTTATTCTATGCATTTTATGTGATTTTATGTAAAAATAGGTAATATTGGTTAAAAGTATATTTAGTTTGCAAGATTTTGCTATGCTGTTCAAAAATTTGGGATCAAGGTTGAGAGAATTTGTTTTTATATAAGTTGAACCATTTTAAGATTTTTTTCCCTGTGATTTTGACGTATTTGCTGTCCTGTTTTGGCGAATGCCTCCAGATTTTTTTTTTTTTTTTTGGCTTGGACTGATGAACTGTTTTTCCAGGAATGGAGGACTTTTGCTTTCCACAATGGACACTACCTGGAGGGATTCGTTTTCTTTCAGACTGGAACCCTGGAAAATTTTCATCTGAGACTGTATCCCAGCATCCATATGTTTGATCTTCATCACCATGGAAATGGTGGCAAAAAGTGAAAGTGGGGAATTGTTAGGGGGAAAGGATTTCCTGAGCTAATTCCATGCAGGCTTTGTGGACTCCACCCCCACTCCAGACCAAAGCCATCAAGACATTGGGAAAGACAAATCCCATCATCACCAAAGGGAAGGTGGCTGGGACCTGAGGGTAGTTAAGCAGCCAGGTTTGGTATAAAAACCAAACACATGGGCCTTGCCTTGGGGGGCTGGCTCTCTTGCTAGCCTCCTGGCTTCATGGCTCCTGGCTGGCGGCCAGCTCTCAGAGTACCATTTGGGATTCCAGATCGCGGATAGGGTAGGACGCATTCAAAACTTTGTCTCCCACTTGTCTCCCTGAGTTGTACATCTCCTCATTTCCCCTTCCCTTGTAAATAAACCTTTTATTAACCTTTCGTGTGTGCCTGCAGTAGAGTATTGATAAGTCCTTTTAAGCGTGCGGGTGAGGACCCACAGTCAGGCACCCCGTTTTGTATCGGGGCTGCCCTATAACATGAGAACTGCAAATAATTCAGTTTTTTGGGCCAAGGTTTCAGTTGTCTGGCTGGACACTTGTTTGTCATTAATAATGAAAGCAGCTCTACCATTGGAGGAACCATCCGTAAACACAAGCGCAGCTGGTTCTGGCAAAGGCAAAGCACTAACAATAGTTGGAAAAAATAAAAGCCTCTTTCTTAAAGAAATGAAGCACAGGGTCAGGAGACGAATGACCAAATCTTTCACCGAGAAAGATTGCAGGGCTATTTGCCAGTCATCACTTAAACTAAGCAAGTCATTAAGTTGTTCTTTCTTGTAAGGTAAAACAAGAACAGGAAATTCTCGGCAAAGAGCTCAACACTCCTATGCCTTCCTTTAATAATTAATATAGCCGCTTGGGAAGTAAAGGGACAAACAACCTTCTTTGCTGTAACTGGTAAATGTAACCATTCCAGTGGCCCCTTTTGCCACAAAACACCGGTAGGCATGTGTGAGGTGGCTAAAATTATGAACTCCCAAGGCTTAGTATAATCTAGTCATAACAGTT
Organism: Talpa europaea; assembly: GCF_964194135.1. Taxonomy (NCBI): domain Eukaryota; kingdom Metazoa; phylum Chordata; class Mammalia; order Eulipotyphla; family Talpidae; genus Talpa; species Talpa europaea. Next base: position 108,100,237 of record NC_140068.1, on the reverse strand, counting down.
GTTGATTGTTAAGTGCATCATTGACCTTTTGTAAGGCTGGTGTAGCCTCAGGTGTTAATTGCCTAGAGGAGTTTGGATTAGAATCACCCTTTAACACATCAAACAGTGGGAGTAAATTAGCAGTGGTAAACTGCAAGTGGGCTCTAGTCCAATTTATGTCTCCAAGTAGTTTTTGAAAATCATTCAATGTCTGTAAGGAGACTGTTCATAACTGCAGTTTTTGTGGTGACACAGTTAAAGAAGGAACAATCCTTCCCAAATAATTAATTGGCGGAGAAGTTTGAATTTTTTCTGGTGCCACCACAAGTCCATAACTTTGCAGCAAAGGTACCAGACAGTCCAAGGCCTGATTCAACAAGTCCACTTGAGCATTACTTATTAGAATGTCATCCATATAGTGAACACAGTAAATGGACGGGTACCCATCCCTAAAGGATGACAAAACCATATCTACAAATTTTTGACATAAAGTCGGATTATTTTTCATGCCCTGAGGGAGAATTTTCCATTCATACCATTGAAATGGCCTTTTTAAATTCACTGATGGGACACTAAATGCAAATCTTTTGCAGTCTTGGGGATGTAAAGGGATGGTAAAAAAGCAATCTTGTAAATCAATAACAATAACATGTTCATCTTTAGGGATGGCCACAGGTGATGGCAAACCTGATTGCAAGCATACCATATCTTGCATAGTAACATTTATTGCTCTTAAATCCTGTAACAGTCTTCATTTTCCTGATTTCTTTTTTATAACAAATATGGGAGTATTCCATGGGCTGGTGGTAGGGCCAATATGCCCTTTCGTCAATTGTTTCTGAACCAGAGTTGTTACAGCCTGGATTTTTACCTCTGTCAGGGGCCATTTCTCTACCCATCCTGGATCATCATTTTTTAACACATTTGGGTCGGCTGTAACCTCTGCAATGGCCCCCTTCATAAATTTGATTCATATCCCAGGCCTTGTTGTCCCTCTCTTTGAGCAACCTCAATGGGAAACACTCGTCCCTCCAGCCTTTTTCCTATCATCATCTCTCTTTCTCATTCCTCTATCATTGTATTTCTTTACCAGTCTCCGTGCCTCCTCCTCATAATTTGCCTTCCACAACAAATAAGCTCCACCAGATAAACTAGATCTAGCCATCACCTGCCAATCAAGAGGTGTGAGAAAGCGGCTGGCCACTGATTCTAAGAGCTGCAAGGTGTAAGGAGATGTAGCCCAGTAATAAGCGGTTGCTCTTTTTAATTCCTTTAACAGCTCAAAGGGAAGGGGTTCCCATTGAGGTTGTTTATGGTCATTATCTACATTGAGCACAGGAAAACACTGAAAGGTAAAATCACCTTTCTCTTCTGCTTGTCTCACTGCACCAGCAAAACCAGCTCTGGGTTTATGAATCAAATCACTGGACAACATCTGTGGCATTGACCTGGACACAGGCTGTGCATTTTCAAAGGGGTCTGATTGTATATCTGCATAAAGAGGCTTGAGATCAGTCTTAGCTGTAGCCAAATCACTGATATATCTCTTAACAATCTCAGCCAAGTCTGGGCTGGAAATTGGATTAGATTTAGGAATAGATTCATGATTAGGAGCCGACGCTTCAGTAGAGAGGTCAACTTTGGCTCTAGAATCAGATTTTGGCTTTTGAAAAACAATTTCATCATCCAAAGAATCCAAATCACTTTCTCTAATGCTGCTGGCCAATTTCTGTTTTACTTTTGGTTTTGCATCTCTCCCTTTGCCTCCAGCCTGGCTAAAGCGATCTATTTGTTCAGGCAATTGTTTTGTTAATACCGGGCTGACAGCCCAGAACCCTTTGATGTCCTCCAAGGATAAAGAAACAGCAGGAGCAGGCAGCCATAATTCTCTGAGTTTTTTATCTATTTTTTCCAATTCGGACCCTTGATCTAGCATATCCTGTAGCAGACCCCACAATGAAAAGGCATCTATGGGGACCTTCTCAGGTCCATGGAGAGTATAATGGGTTGTCATTTCGTCTCCTACTCTGGCCCAAGTTCTTGCATCCAGAATAGCGTCCCTTGGAAACCAAGGACAACACATTTCAACAAAATTTAGGAAACTAGCCAATTGTGCATTAGAGGTCTTTCGGCCTCTCTTAGCAAGTGTATACTTAATTATATCAATAAAGAGTCCTCTTTCCCTAGACTCAATATGGCCCATGACTTCTCGACGATAAGACACCCACTTACCTTATCACTTAATAAGACACCCACTCTCCTTATTACGGTTCTGAATTACTACTCCCCCAATCCTGCTTTCTCTACAGGGCGGTATGCCCCCTACCCTATGGAGCAGAGCTTAGCCATCCCCGCCAGGGAAAGAAATCTTACCTTTCAAGTCCCTGCTTCAGGCACCACTTGCCGGGGACCAGCCTCTGGTAAAATCTTACCTTTCAAGTCCCTGCTTCAGGTGCCACTTGCCGGGGACCAGCCTCTGGTAAAATGTCGTGTCAGGGGTTCCTGAAAGGATGAGATGGCCTAGGCGACACATGAAGGGCCTGAGGGGAATAGGATGCGGTAGTGAGGAGACACTGACACTGGATGAGGTGCAAGTATCTTCTACTGAGGGACTCAGCAGATTCTTTATTTATACTTTTTTAGCAAGCCGAGAGACGACATCATCATATACATAGAAGCAAAGCAGAAACAATCAGTGCATTCCTTTTCCCATAGACTTTTGGCCACTATGTGCTCTCAGCAAGAAGGCAACCTTCAAGGTTAATAAACAACTAAACCTTACACTAGAACTCATTGTTTCAGCTAAACAATAACCTAAGACAGTCCATAGCCACCAGTACACCCCTATCAGCTAAAGCCTAAGCAAGAAAAGACTTTTCTTATTCTCATGGCCTTCAGCTGGGGACGGGCTGCTACTCAGCTATCAGAACTTTTTCTACCTAGAAACGCCTTAACTCAAATAGCTTTATTTAAAAACTTTCCCAAGAAACGTCAAGAGTAGGCAAAAGAAGGACCTACTATAATTATTGTGTTGTAATGCTTGTCAGGCATGTTCAATAAATTGTCTCCCATTGTCAAGTGGGACAAATTGTTTAATAACTAATTTCTAAACAGATAATTTTCTGTGCCATTCACTTACAATATGCTGATATGTATAATTTATTGCCTAATATACTTTCTGATAAATTTTTTCTCTTTTTATGACCAACAACAAAAAGCAAAGGGATGTTAGATATCTTCAGCCCCACAGTGTGAGGCCCTTTTTCTTAGCTGCTTGCTAGTACCTTATCTGGCTGGGGCAACAAGGCCCTCTGCAGCACAAGACTTTTTAGGGAGGTAGATGTCCCCATCTTCTATGGGCCTCACTTCCTGAATCTCAGAGACAACCTGGTTTTCTTTTTAACTGAGTCACTAGTTGTTACTTCTGTGTCTCCAAATATGATGCTAATTGTTCTCCTTGCTTCTGAGTTTTATATGTCATCTTTAGTGAACTGATTCTTCTTTCACACAACCTCATCCTCCCACATAGTAACATTATAATTATGATGAGCTCAATGTGTGACATGTGCATCTTTTTTTCAGGTCATCTTATGATTTTAGTTCTTTACCTTTAAAGAAAACTGATAATACCTCTCAGGAGCCAGGGAGGGAAAGCATTTTCAGACCAGGAAAGAATGAAAACATTGTTGCCTGTTGTTAACAATGAGAAACAGAGAAGTTTGGAGATGACCATCATTGTCAACCTCCCACAGGCAGGGCCAGCACCTGAGCCCAGAGGAGAAGGGCTGCCCAGGAGGGAGCAGGAGGGAGGGAGCAGGGACGTGGACAGAGACCACACTGCCCAGTATGAAGAGCTGTGGGGTCCTGGACAGGGAGGCTCAGGAAAGCAGGGAGCATCTCCTCAAGCCTGAGAGAGAGAATCTGGAGACAAAGGAAACCCAGTTTCTGATGACATAGAGCACATGTAAGTCACTTCTGCCACAATCCAAAGTGCTGTGACCCAAGGAAATAATTTGTCTGAGGTGAATTAGACATTTTGCGGGGCAAGGGGGTACTACCATATTGACTTGAAGGGATGAATGACAAAAACTATCAGTATTTAGATTTGGTTAACCTGTACACACTTTCTAGAAAATGAATGTGAGCTGTCCCTTTAAGAAAATCAACTGACAGTTGGCAACTGATTATTAATTAACTGCCTGATAAGATAAAAGTTCCAAGTGAAAACTAGGTACTGGAAAATTGTGTCCCATCACTATAGACTTGACAACTTCCAGTAGCCACTCACTGTCCTTTTTTTTAAAAGATTTATTTATTTATTTATACAAGAACAGGGGTACAGGCCAGATGCGTGGGAGGGTGAGAGGATTCACCAGAGACAGACCAGGGAGCAGAACAGGCAGACTGACTAAGTACACTGCTGAGGGGAGCAGCAGGCGAGACAGGAGAGGTCTGCGCGCCATGTGGGACCCTCACCGGCGGCCGGGGATCGAACTGGCACTGCAGAGGCTGTGGACAACTCCACAGGGCAGCACTCAACTGCCTGCGCCACGATGCGAGGCCCACATTTACTTTTCTTTTGGGAACTTTAGAACATAAAAAAATACATGATTTTCAAAATTTGATTCCAGAATAATTAACAAAGATTATATAATCTGAAAGGGTTGGCGAGGTAAAGAAAAAGAAAGCCAGGCTAAATTTCTCACAGACAAAAAGTTTATTGGCCCCAGCGAAGTTCACAGACCCCCTCAGGGGTCGGAGAAGTCCAGACTCTCAGCAGATGATGGCAATCTTTTATAGGACTGAGGATGACTGGGGTCTGGCCTTGGTGGGAGGTGGAGTGAGGTTGCTTTTCAAAGAAGTTGTTATCTCTTGCAGCTTATTGTTCTTTCACTGCTGCTTATCAGGCGTGGTGCAAACCGGGTAGAGCCACCTCCTGGGATGCAGGTGGCTCAGTTTCAAGTGCCTCCCTCTGCCTCATCACTGCCCCGGCCTTGACCTTATATAACCTAGTAAAACAATGCATCAGTTTTTAAAATCATGTGGTAGTTCAAGATTAGTAATCAAGAGAGGCCTATGGAATTAATGTAACAGAATAGAAAATATTCAATGATAATGTTTCCTTTGCAAATAACATTTGAAAAACCACTTTTACCATTGAAATTAATGAAAGGTTGAGGCAGGGGCCAGGAATGAAGAAGCAAACAGAAAAAAACAAGATGGCCCTGACACCAGGACCACTGATACCATCAAATGAAACTGAAGCCATAAACAGGAGAAAACAACTCGGCTCCACTCAAAATAACTTTGTTCCGCCTAAACCTGTTTCCCCCTGCCAACCCAGTTTTCCTGCCTGATCTCTCCTCACCCTATAAGAGGGACATCTCTCCTCACAACGGGCACAGCTTCACAACCCCCACCTTGGGTCCATGAGGTCCGCTCAGGGCACAATAAATTTTCCCTTCCTTTGAGAAATTTAGCCTGGCTCTCCTTCTCTTTACTGCTCTGAACCTTTCATCTGGTGCATGGGCCGGGAACGGGGTTCAATCCCTTTCATCTGGTGCATGGGCCGGGAACGGGGTTCAATCCCGCGTGGGGACCCTGCCCCGTTCAATCCCGCGTGGGGACCCTGCCCCAGCAGGAACCCTCCCCTCTCCCTCTTGTTCTCTCTCTCTCTCTCTCTCTCTCTCTCTCTCTCTCTCTCTCTCTCCCTCGGAACCGCTCCAAGCTCACTAAGGCTCAACAGCCTGGTGTGCGACCTGGGGCACCCCTCCCTGCGGGAGAACGGGCCCTCGCTGCCTCTAATGCCATGTGAGCGGAGCAGGTATTACAGGGCAGCCCCGATACCAAACGGAGTACCTGACTGTGGGTCCTCACCTGCGCGCTTAAAAGGGCTTATCAATACTCTACTGCAGGCACACGTGAAAGGTTAATAAAAGGTTTATTTACAAGGGAAGGGGAAATGAGGAAATGTACAGCTCAGGGAGAAAAGTGGGAGACAAAGTTTTAAATGCGTCCTACCCGATCCGCCAATCTGGAATCCCAAATGGTACTCTGAGAGCTGGCCGCCAGCCAGGAGCCATGAAGCCAGGAGGCGAGCCAGAGAGCCAGCCCCCAAGGCCCACGTGTCTGGTTTTTATACCAAACCTGGCTGCTTAACCCCACCCTCAGGTCCCAGCTACCTTCCCTTTGGTGATGATGGGATTTGTCTTTCCCAGTGTCTTGATGGCTTTGGTCTGGAGTCGGGGTGGAGTCCACAAAGCCTGCATGGGATTAGCTCAGGACATCCTTTCCCCTTAACACAGGGACTTGCTCAAGTCCCTTATCGGGCTTCCCTGGTAACTCCAATCCATGTGGCCACTTCCGCCTCAACAACTTCTTCTCATCTCCCTTGGAGGGGTCATCCTCCACGTCTTCCTGTTGGCCCACCTTCTCTTCCTATTGTTGTAGAGCAACCCAGATACAAAACGGGGTGCCTGACTGTGGGTCCTCACCCGCGCGCTTAAAAGGACTTATCAATGCTCTACTGCAGGCACACGTGAAAGGTTAATAAAAGGTTTATTTACAAGGGAAGGGGAAATGAGGAAATGTACAGCTCTGGGAGAAAAGTGGGAGACAAAGTTTTAAATGCGTCCTACCCGATCCGCCGATCAGGAATCCCAAAATGGCGCTCTCAGAGTTGGCCGCCAACCAGGAGCTGTGAAGCCAGGAGGCGAGCGATCGTGAGCCAGAGAGAGCCCAAGGCCCACGTGTTTGGTTTTTATATCCAACCTGGCTGCCCAACTCCACCCTCAGGTCCCAGCCACCCTCCCCTTGGTGGTGATGGGATTTGTCTTTCCCAATGTCCTGATGGCTTTAGTCTGGAGTGGGGGTGGGGTCCACAAAGCCTGTATGAGATTATCTCAGGACATCCTTTCCCCCTAACACTATGGCACTTCGCCAAATAATCCCGAAGAACAAAAAGACTCAGCCGGCCTGTGGGCCACCAGCACTTGGCTCTTGACTCTCCCAGGGTGAGTTGTTGCCTCTAGGGTCCCTCGGATTGCAGAGGTCTCATCTTTTTATTCAGTGATCTTATTCAGTGATCACTACCCCCTCCTGATCCGCACTTTCCATTTGGGACTCCCCCTGAGGTGAGACATCTCTTCAGGGGAACGACCCGTCCTATTTCCTGGAGGTAAAGAGGACAGTGGGACACCACCTTCCCCTTTCACTCTCCCTCTCAATTCCCTGAAGATCGGCCCAGGGATGCTGGGACGCTGGCCTCTCTCCCCGACCCTCCGTTTGAGATCCTAAGAGGGACACTCACTATGGGATCAACGCAATTCCTCATTCCAGCAGACACCCCCTTGGGGTGCCTCCTAAAGGCCCTTGGCCCTCTAGATTTAAAGCTGTATGTGAAACCTAAGTGATTCATTTTTATTGCTCCACAGCCTGGCCCAAATATGAATTGGACAATGGCTCTAGGTGGCCAGGAAATGGGCTCTTTTGACCTCCAAATTCTAACTGACTTAGACAACCTTTGCCATAGGCAGAAAAAGTGGCCCGAAATTCCCTTAGGGCCAGGCTGTCTTTCTCTTGTGCTCAGCCCCTTCCCTCCCTCCTGAAAACCTGCCATACTTTCAAAGTCTCGAGACTCCTCTTACTCTTCACCCTTTCCGAACCCCTCTTCTGCATTCTCTGATCCTCTAAATTCTCTATCTTCTCCAGCTCCCCAATCCAGTGCCCCCCCCCTTTTTTACCTCCTAGCCACCACACCCACTCTCCTCTTCCCCATCCCCTCAGGGGAGTGGGTGGGACTGAAGGAGTAGGTAGAGTCCATGTTCCTTTCTTTCTGTCTGATCTCTCCCAGTTTGAAAAGCGTCTGGGCTCTTTCACTAACTATCCCACTACCTACACCAAAGAATTTCGTTATCTTGCCCAAGCCTATGACCTTGTGTGTCATGATTAACATACTGTCCTCTCTTCCACCCTGACCTCTAATAAAAGGGAATGTGTTTTTGGGCCTGCCCAGGACCATGCAGATCAGGTCCATTTGACTGACACAACCATGCCCCCAAGCTCTGCAACAGTTCCCCACCCAGAGCCGACTGACCAGGCACGGGCCCCCAGGGCAGGGCTCACCTAGACCGTTTTATTACCTATCTCCTAGCTGGTCTCCAACCAGCAGCGCCTAAACCTATAAGTTTTGCTAAGCTTAGAAAAATTACCCAGTCTGCCTCAAAAAACCCTGCTACCTTTATTAGTCGCTGCCTGCCGGAGGCGCTCCAGGCTTGACCCTGACTTGCCTGGAGGCACCACAGTTCTGGCTACCCATTTTATATCTCAGTCAGCCCCAGACATTAAAAAACAGCTTAAGAAGGCTGAGGACATTCCTCAAACCCCTATGTGGGATCTGCTGAATATGGCCTTTACAGTATTTAACAACTGGGAAGAACAGGACAGGGCAGAGAGGGAACTCTGTAGTCGTCAGAAGGCTGAGCTTCAAACTCAGGCCCTAGTAGCTGCCTTGAGACCGCCAGGCCCTGCTCCTCCAATGACTGCAGTGCCTGCCCCCGATGGGCCATATGGGCCCCGACCAACCAACCGACCACCGCCCGGAGCCTGCTTCAAGTGTGGCCTGGAAGGTCACTGGTCCAGACAATGCCCCAACCCCCACCCTCCACCAGGACTGTCTGGGGTCACTGGAAAAGTAACTGTCCCTCGATGCCTGGCCTTGGTGGGCCAGTCCTTCCATCCCCTGCTACACTTCCACTGGCGGTCTTGGGTTTGGCGGCTGAGGACTGAAGAGGCCCAGACTCATTGACTCTGATAAACTTCGAGGAGCCCAGGGTAACGGTCAAGGTACAGGTAAGTCCATCTTCTTTCTGGTTGACCCAGGGGCTACCTTCTCTGTCCTCCCCTCCTATTCTGGTCAAGTTTATCCTTCTCAGGCCTCGGTTACGGGTGTTGGCGGCCTTCCTTCTCAGCCCAGGACCACTGGTCCACTCTTTCCTAGTCGTGCCTTCTTGCCCCACACCACTCCTGGTACATGATCTCCTAACCAAATTCAGGGCTATTCTCTCATGGTTCCAAGACCCAGTGTTGCTCTCACCATCCCACTGCTCCAAACATCTCCTAACCCTTCTCAGGACTACCCGCTGTCTCCTTCCACTGTCAACCCCGTGGTCTGGCATACCTCTACCCCAGTTGTGGCCACTCACCACTCCCTACAGAGTGGTCATGGGCAACCCAAGTCACCCAGACCAGTTTCTATATAGCGCCTCCTGGCTTACTATAGTCCTTTCCCAGCCACCTTGGTTAAAAGTTGCAGTACAACCTCCTTCTGTTTTACCACCTCATCTGCAACCTCTTAAATCAAAATGAGTCTTTTCATCCACTAACGATAGAAAAAAAGCAACCACAACCATATGCCTGGGCACCCTGGAGGCCCCCCTTGTATCCTCCTCTACCGGCCTCCCAGGAATCCCACTTGAGTGAGCCCCATCTACTTACTCCATCTGGAACTGAGTCTCAGCTGTCTCCTGCTAGTCTTGACTCTCCAGAGTCATTGGTTCTTCCACCTCAGGTGGTAAAACGTGTAGGTTGCAAGGAACAAATAGAGAGGCTCTCTAGCTCCCCTTAAGAAAGACTCGGGGACTAGTATATTAGTATCCAAACTGGACTCTCCGAGGTGGACAAAGGTTATTCACAGATTAGCCCTACTCCACGGACGGACCTGCTCAGCTGGAAAATCCACACATCTTCCCACTCCAGGCAGCCCTAGGCTATGATCAATCTCAGTCCGGCAGCGAGCATGCCTAGGTGTCCAGTGTCACCTGGAGAGTTTTGCAGCTTGGGATTCTTACACATTGTCAGCCCAGCTGGAATTTCCCCTTTTAAAAATCCTCTCCAGGTGGCCACTCACCCCTTCTTCTCCCCCGATTCAAACCCTACAGGGTGACCTTAGCCCAATTGGAAACATTAATATTGCCCAACAGATGCAGGCTTTGAACACCATTCTCTGCCAATTAAATCACTGGGGACAGGAACGAAAAGCTACAGGGGCTATCTACCTTAAATGTGTATTTTTTCATCATTGTTTAGATGGTGTTAAATTCCCTTATAAAACTAAAGGTTTTGCTAAGTCTGGTAAATGAAAGTGAGGTGAGGTATGTGTGTTTGAAAAAAGAAATGTATTAAAGATGGATATTCTGAAGGTCCTTAAGATAATATAAAGCAGGATGGGTAAATGGTATTAAAAAGGAAGAAAGCAAAAGAAAGTGCTGAAGGTCTGAGAGAGATTTTGGTGAGAAATCATGTACTCAGATGTCTCCACCTCCTATAACACATTCATGGACTTGCTCATCTGACCAGCAAAACCCCCTCTGACTGACTCTTCCTCAGCCAAAGCTGGGGCCAAGATTACCAGACTTGGACCAGCTCTCCCTTACTTACATGGATCCTGTCCCTAGTAGGACCGGTGATCATGATCATGTTTTTCTTTGTTTCTACACCCTCTTTTCTCCACTTTATCCAGGCAAAAATCTCTGAGACGAGCCTTAGCTCTCCCAGACCCGGAAAAGCCATTCCTGTTATTGACAGATGAGCAACAGGGTCCCTGTGGACAAGCAGTGTGTATGCGAGCGCTTGGCCCAACTCGGGTATGCATCACTGCGCCCCTCGTCCAGGTTCCACTCAGCCTGCAGAGTAGAGGACCTCTGACTCTCCTTCCTCCGTTTCTAATCCTATCTCTTAAAGCCACTTCCTGTTCTTCTGTCTATGTCTGGCAATTCCAGATCAGAGCAGCCTCGGGCAAGGTATTACCACTCACAGGGCCTTTGATCCTAATCTCCTTATTTTTTCTTTTTGCCCCACACCAGACTTCCCAACTCTCAGTGCCCTCTATGGAACTCCAATAGATACCTCCTTAGAAAAACCTCTGTGTCTTTAACATTATTACAAAGACAGCTCACCTCCCTGGCACAGCCACGTTCCAAAACCGGCGGGCTCTGGACTTGTTAACGGCTGATAAGGGGGTACCTACTTGTTCCTTAGGGAAGAATGTTATTATATCAATGAGTCAGGGATTATAGAACAAAATGCGGAAGCCTTAAATGAAACTATGCAAAGACATGGAAAGGGAAAGCGGGGGCTCCAAGTCTCCACTGACATGGTTTCAAAATCCTATAGTGTCATGGCTCCTCCCACTCTTAGGGCCAATATTAATGATAACCTTATTTTTTTTCTTTTTTTCGCTCCTTGCCTCCTAAAGTTCACACAGGCTTGCATTCGGGAAATGTCTCATACCACTTTTAACAAACTCCTTCTCCACCCATATTCTTGCGTCCCTGCAGAAGACCCTCATAACCAGGCTTGAGCCCCCATCCTGGTCTTTGCCCCCTTCCAGCAGGAAGTAGCAAAGAAAGAAATTTTGCCCTTTTTCCTATCAACAAAAGGCTGGAATGAAAGGTTGTGGCAGGGGCCAGCACTGATGAAGCCCACATAGAAAAAGACAAGATGACCCTGACACCAGTACCCCTGATTCCATCAAACCGAAACTGAAGCCATAAACAGAAGACAACTCATCTCCACCCAAAACAACTTTGTTCTGCCTAAATCTGTTTCCCCCCCTGCCAACCCAGTTTTCCTGCCTGACCTCTCCTCACCCTATAAAAGAGACATCTCCCCCCACAACGGGCGCGGCTTTATGGACCCCCACCTTGGGTCCGAGGTCCACCTGGGGCGCAATAAATTTTCCCTTCCTTTGAGAAATTTAGCCTGGCTCTCCTTTTCTTTACAGCGCCCAACCTTTCAACTATACAGTTTCAATTTATTGTGCACGTATAACAAAGTTGAATAGCCACAATTATCTGAAAGGTAATTCAAATGCTATTGTCACATATTTCAGTGAGGCTGTAGTTTTTTACTGACCAACAACAACAACAACAACAACAAAAACAGAATAAATGCAGGAGAAAATATGACAATCCAACATTCTTCTAATGAGACAGAGTAGAAAAACAATCACAAAAACACAAGCTGTAAAAGATCCACTCATTGCTATGATTATTTTCATAAATATCTATATTTCTTTAAGACACTTTGTGAACATGCAATGTGTATGAATATTACTTTAAATTAAATAAAAACATCTTTAAATTGGTTTTATTCCTCATGTAGTTAATATTGAGAGATAAGACATTCTAAAATTATACTGGGGTCCTTGCTAATTTGTAAAACTGTGCCGAGATCCTGAAATGAAAACCACTGACCCAGTCCCTGGCCTGGCCTCAGGGACAGGATGTGACAAAGGCCTTGGAGCAGGAGAGAAGGTGGGCTAAGTCCCAGGTGTTGGGTGCGGGTCTCAGGGTCTCCGCACCCAGGGCTGCGATTGGGGCTGGAAGGTTACTGTTGGAGAGCTCCCCTCTCCCCACTTTCGCTTTTTCTCATAACCTGTGTTGGGCCCTGCCTTCCTGGATTGGTAACTCACCCCAGTTCTCACTCCCCATTGCCTGGAGGTCTCCAGAGCAGCCAATCAGCATCTCTGCGGCTCCAGGTACAAAGTCTCCACCTACACCCCAGGACTCAGTCTCCCCAGACTCATGAGCTCAGGTCATGAGGCCCCCAACCCTCCTGCTGCTGCTCTCAGGGGCCCTGGCCCTGACTGAGACCTGGGCTGGTAAGTGCGGGCTCAGGAAGGAAAAGGCCTCAAAGGAGGGAGGAACTTGTGGAACCCCGGGGTTGGGGGGTGGGGAGCGCAGGACCCCTGGAAAGGCCAGTCCCCACCACCTGGCCTGTTGTCCCCCGTGACCCCACCCTATCCTGGTGCCTTTCTGTCCCTCCCAGCCCCTCCTCCTCTTGGTCCCTGAGTCTCATCCTTCACGTCCACAGCCCCTTATCAATCTCAGGAGCCCCCTTGCCCCCCTCCCCTCCCGCCCCATCTCCCCGGGAACTCTCTGGGAGAGAAGGGTCAGCCCGGGTCACCCCTCCCGCCCCCAGGCTCCCACTCCCTGAGGTATTTCGACACCGCGATGTCCCGGCCCGGCCTCGGGGAGCCCCGCTTCATCGCCGTGGGGTACGTGGACGACACGCAGTTCATGCGGTTCGACAGCGACTCCCCGGGTCGGAGGGCAGAGCCGCGGGCGCCCTGGATGGAGCAGGTGGAGCCGCAGTACTGGGAGGAGCAGACGCTGGCCCTCAGGGGCTCCATACCGGTGTACGGCGAGAACTTGCGCACCCTGCGCGGCTACTACAACCAGAGCGAGTCGGGTGAGCGGGGCGGGCCCGGGGCGCTCACGACCCCACCCCCGCGGGCGGGCGGGACCCCAGACCCCGGCCCGAGCGTCCCCCGAGGCAGGGGGACCCGCCGGACCCTCGACCCGGGACGAGCCCCGGGACGTTCCCCGCGAGGTTCCCGCGTCAGTTTCGGTTTATTCCTGGCGGGGACGGGCGGGGTGACCGCGGGGTGACGGGGCGGGGACAGGCTCTCACACCCTCCAGAGGATGCACGGCTGCGACGTGGGGCCCGACGGGCGCCTCCTCCGCGGGTACTATCAGTTCGCCTACGACGGCGCCGATTACCTGGCCCTGAACGGGGACCTGCGCTCCTGGACCGCGGCGGACACGGCCGCTCAGATCACCCGGCGCAAGTGGGAGGCGGCTGGAGTGGCAGAGCAGTGGAGGAACTACCTGGAGGGCAGGTGCGCGGAGGGGCTGCGCAGACACCTGGAGAACCGGAAGGAGACCCTGCCCCGCTCTGGTGAGAGGGCCCGCGAGGTCTCCCAACCTCCCTCAGGCCGGCTCCGCGGGGAGGATGGAGTCATGTCCACAGCAGCGCCCTCTCTCTGGTCAGGGGAGGGGGAGCCCCTCTGGGTTTCTTGAGTCCCCTTGGTCTCTCCGGAACCTGAGGGGAGACCAGCTCTGAAATCTCCCTTTACCGGATCCTTTTGACTGGGCAGCCGTTTTGGAAACCATCAATTTTTCTCTCAGGGTCTTGCTATTGGTCAGAGGAAATTTTTCTTTTTTAAGATTTATTTATTTATGCATACAAGAACTGGGGTACAGGCCAGAGGTGCGAGGGACAAGAGAATTGACCAGAGACAGAGCGGGGAATCTGACTGCTGTTTTTCTGAGTGCTTAGGTCTGTCTCCTCAAGTCCGTGCTCTCCTCCTTAGAGAACTACATCCTCCTATCCAGAGCTGTCGCCCTAATTCTAGAGCTTTCTTTCTTTTATTTTTTTTTATACAAGAACCGGGTACAGGCCATGTGCGCTGGACGGTGAGAGGATTCACCAGAGACAGGGCGGGGAACAGAACAGGCAGACTGACGAAATACACTGCTGAGGGGAGCAGCGGGTGAGACAGGAGAGGTTTGCCGCGCCATGTGGGGCTGGGATGGGAACCCGCACTGCAGAGGCTGCAGAAGGCCTCACAGTGCAGTGCTCAACCGCCTGAGCCACCAGGGAGGCCCTAATTCTAGATCTTTCTAAGACATAAGAGATTATCCCAGACCAGGCAGGTTTCTAGATTTTGTGCTTTCTCTTCTAAACACACTGCCCTGTCCATTCTGAGGATGGTAACAGGAGGCTTTTTCAGGATCCATGAGGGAAAAACCCAGAGTGTGAACGTGCCTACCCTTCTCCTCAGAGGCCCCAAAGACCCACGTGACCCACCACCCCACCTCTGACCATGAGGTCACCCTGAGGTGCTGGGTCCAGGGGTTCTACCCTGCGGACATCACCCTGACCTGGCAACGAGATGGGGAAGACTTGACCCAGGAGATGGAGCTGGTGGAGACCAGGCCTGGGGGGTATGGAACCTTCCAGAAGTGGGCAGCTGTGGAGGTGCCTTCTGGAGAGGAGCAGAGATACACATGCCGTGTGCAGCATGAGGGGCTGCTGGAGCCCCAAGTCGTGAGATGGGGTAAGGAGGGGGTTTGTGAGCACAGAGGCTCTACTCAGAGGCATCAGGACCCTTCTGGAGACTTTCAGAGCTTCAGATTGAGGCCTGGGGCTCAGGGTCTCCCCTTCCCTTCCAGTGCCCCCTCTTCAGTCCTCCATTCCCACCATGGGCATCATTGCTGGCCTGGTCCTTGGAGCTGTGCTCACTGGATCTGCAGTGGCTGCAGCTGTTATGAGGAGGAAGAAGCACTCAGGTAGGGAAGGGAATGGGAGAGCTTGTCTGCTGGGGACTTTCAGGCCACAGATAAAAATCTTGCCCTGCCTGGTAATGGGAAGTACCGCCCACACACTTGTGTTGCCCAGGCTGGAGCTGATTGCTAACCCTCTTTTGTAAAGCATTTTTGAAAATGAATCACAGGTTGTTGATCTTGATAATTCTGGTGATGGGGCCCTGATGCCAGCAAATTACAGAGGGCATGGTCCCTCTGAGGGAAGACCCAGGAGGCAGTTGGTCCAGTCCCCCCTCATCTCTTCTCTTCATATTTCCTGGTCTTGCCCTAAGTGTCCAGTCACAGTTCTGGAAACTTCCCTGTGGTCCAGACTTGGGAATTTCTTTAGGAGTTCATGGCCTGACTCCTCCCTGGTCTCATATAATATTTCTTCCCCCAGGTGGAAAAGGAAGAAGCTACACTCAGGCTTCAGGTAAGTGTGGATCAGGGGTTTATCCCTGAGGCCCTGGGGACAGTGTAGGTGGAGCCCGTGGGGGAGTCACCCAGCTCAGTTCCTTCTATGGTCTCATCTCTCAGGGCTCTGACCAGGTTCTGTTTTGTTCTCCCCCAGGCAGCAACAGTGCCCAGGGCTCTAATGTGTCTCACAGCTGCTAAAAGTAAGACCCTGGAGGCCTGCGTTGGGAGGGACTGGGGCAGAGAGGATGGGACCAGGTGATGGGGAAACTGTGAGGGGGACATTCTGAGGATGCGGTAGACTATGGAGAATGTCGACACTTATGTGTTTCTTTGAATTTTGTTTGTTTGTTTGTTTCTTTCTTTCTTTGAATTTTTTATGATCCTTTTCCTTCACAGTGTGAGCCCCTTGCCTTGTCAGGGCTGAGTGATGCAGGATTTCTTCTTACCGCCACTTTGTAACTTGAAGATCTGCCAGTGTCTTTTGCTGCAAAAGGCATTGGAATGTGTCTCTGTTCTTACTAGATCATGAGAGGAGTTTGGGGAGCCTGGTCCAGCCCTGCCCACCAGGCCCCTCCCCACACTGACCTGTGTCTCCTCTTGATGACTTTTCTGCTCCAGCAAAGGCAGCTTGGTCTGCTTTTATCCCGTCTTTGTGTGTTTTTCTCAAGAACAGTAACTACTTCCCTCTTGAAATAATAGAGTTCTGAAATTAATTTGTGTGATCTTGGCTGATGGGTTTGAGGGCTAATAAAAATGATTCCTAAAATTTGAGATGAAATAAATGCAAAACCTTTCAGAACCAAGCATTTGCTGTGCTCAGTCTGTGCGGGTGGGAGCGGGAGAGGCTATGAGGAACCAAGGGTGATGGGCCTGTGTCCAGTTGGTGCTCAGTGCATTGTGGGCTTTGACATGGTCACTCCTCAGGGGTTATGACTCTGCTCCTTTGTCCTTGTCCTTCAGGAGCACCTGTCCCAGTAGGGCCTGTGATCACAGAGACTCAGACACCTCCTGGCCTTGTGCTGTCCTGTCTGGACAGGGAGTGCTTGTGTGGCCAGGTCAGCCTAGGCTCAGCTCAGGGTCTAGCCTACTCTCAAATTTCTATGTATTTCTATTTTGATTCTTTAGTTTTTATTTTGCTTTTTGCCTGTTCTCCTTGATGTGTAGAGACCAGGCCTCATGTCCCTTTGTCCCTGTCTCTGACAGCAGCAGGAGCATCTGTCATTGTCCCCACAAGGCCCAGAGTGACTCCTGCACACAGGAGTATGGTAAGAGATGAATTCCCAGACTCATGTAATTTTTGGCCTCATTTTAGGAATGTTTTCTAGATTATTCGTTCCACCTTTTCCACTCTTTTTGAAAGAACAAAATCTTGGTATTACTAGAAAGGAGGATTTGATAATTTCCTGATGGATTTAGAGATGTGCCTGATAGATTTCTATTTTTCTTTACAGCTTCTCCCTGTAACCCAGCCCTTAAATGTAGTAACCCCAGTGCTGGTGCTAATCAAGACCCATGGGTTGATGGAGTCAGTTATCTTCATAGTTGACTGAAAAATAGGACCCATAAGCCTAGGTACCTGGACCTCCCTGGTGGCCCAGGGGTTAAGTCTCAGCGCTATCACCTCTATACGCCAAGTTCGATCCCTAGCCAGGGAAATAACCCACATATGTCCCACAGACCTCTCCTGTTTCACTTGCTGCTCCCCTTAGCAGTGTATTTCAGTAAATTCGCCTATTCTGCTCCCCACTCTCTCTGGTGAATCCTCTCACCAACCCCACCCCTGCACTTCTGACCTACACCCCAGTTCTTCTATGCAAAAATAAATCTTACAAAAAAAAAAAAATCTAGGGACCTCTTTTCGAAAGACCCTTGTAATGTGCCACATTACTAAAGACACTGTCTCTAGAACAGGGAGGTGCTCTACACTGATGACACAACTGATAACCAGATGTGTGACTGACTGTTTATGCAACTAGGAAACCTCAATGAAGTAAAAACATGCACAACTTGCAGCCTGTGGAGAGTGTGTCCTAGTGGGGAGGGGAGACTGGGGACTTCGTGACGGTAGATCAGACAGCAAACCACACGTGTCTGGTTAGAAGTGCGTAAGGGATGTGGGAAGTTGACCAGAGTCTGTGCGGGGACATGATGGTTTTCTTAACAGGATGGTCAGTGTGGGTCTCACTGAAGTGACCTTTGAGAAGAAGTTTGATGGACACGTTACCAACAAGGATGTGCAGAGAAGTTCAGTCCAGGCAGGACACCCTCTAGTGCAAATGCCTGAGCGGGAGTGTGTCTTGTGACTGACATGAGCAAGGAGGCCAAGAGCTGAGCAGAGGCTAATGGAGATGGGATCTGTGTGCACCCAGGTCATTCAGTCCTTGATGATGTTGGGAGGGTTTGACTCTCTGAGTAAAATATGGGGTGACAAGACCTTCTGAGCAGATACACCTGTGGAACTTCTCTCTGGTAGCCTCAGTCTGGCTGCTGTGCAGCATGGAAGAGCAAGAGGTAGGAAGAGAAATGGAGGAAACCAGAGCAGGTCCCAGAACAGAGAGGTTGGTGGCTCACTTGGAGTTGCGCAGAGAAATAATAGGCAGTGATAGGTCTGCACATATGTAGAAATGGACTTTACAGCGTTTCCTACTGCTGGGTTATAAGAAAGGGGTCAAAGGTGACACTCAGTGTTTCAGACTGTGCAGGCAGAGAGGTGGAGCCTCAGTGACATGGGGAAGACCCTAAACGAACCGTATGTGGGCATCCTAGGCATTCAATATAGGAAATTTGAATCACCTATTAGAATTGAAAGTGATGTTGGCAAATGTTGGCAAGGATGTGGAGAGAAAGGTACTTTCCTGCACTGCTGGTGGGAGTGCAAAATGGTCCAACCATTATGGAGAGCTGTGTGGAGATTTCTGGACCTACTAAACATAGAGCTTCTATATGATCCAGCAATTCCACTCCTAGGTATTTACCCAAAGGACACAGAAACATTTATTCCAAAGGGCACCTGCACCACTATGTTTATAGCAGCACTATTTACAATAGCTAAGCTATGGAAACAACCCAAATGCCCAAAAATAGATGACTGGATCAAGAAGATGTGGTGCATATACACAATGGAATATTACTCAGCAATCAAAAAAGATAAACTCATGCCATTTGCAGCAACATGGTGGAGCTGGAAGGGATCATGCTCAGGGAAATAAGGCAGAAAGAAAAAGAAAAATACCGGATGGTCTCACTCATAGCGGGAATTTAGAAAAGCTAAATAAGGGACCAGGAAAAAGACTAACTATAATAAAGAAAAAATCAAAATCAACAAGTAACTATAAACCAGAGACAAACTACGGGGATGGGGGAAGGAGAGGAGTGATTAGGGACAAAATAAGGGGAGCGGAACTATATGGAGAATATAACAAAAATGAAAATGCATACATTTTGCAAAAATGAAAAATGATGTAAGAATTTTATAAAATAAAATATATTAAGAAAAAAAAGAAAGTGATGTTGGCAATTGGACAGAGAAGTCTGGGGCACAGGTGAAATGTCTGAGGTAAGAAATAGATCTGGGAGATGATGTGTTGTGAATGATATTTAAGGTCTTGAGCATGTAAGGGTCACCCAGAAAGTGATGACTAAGCAAGAGAAAGGAGCAGAATTGAACCCCAGATTCCACAGTAATGAGCAATCAGAGCAGACACACCCCAGAGCCAATTGCACAGTCTGACCCCACATGGAGAAGACATGAGACTAAGGAGCTCCCACTTCAGTGAGCACAGGAGTCGCCTGAACACTCATGAAGACTTCTGAGTCTTCATGAGCCGCCAGGACAGGGCGGGGGGCTGAGGTGGGCAGAGTTGGGGGTGCTGGAGTGCGGCGTCTTGGGGTGAGAAGCTCTGTGAGGAGTCAGAGAAGCACAGGGCTCAGGGAAGAGGAGACTCCGGAGCCTGCCCTGGGTGTGAGGTTTCCAGGTTTTCTCCCCAGGACTTCTGTCTCCAGTCCCTGGACAGCGATACCTGGGAGAACTGGGAAGTTTATCATTTTTACTTTTACAAACCCGTAACTTTGTTGAGGGCTATTTTTTTAATGTTATTTTAATTTTAAACAACATTTCTAAAAATTCTGTTAGGTTTACCGTAAAGTGGCAAAGCTAGTACAGTTCCTATACAACCCACATCATTTCCAAATTGTTAACATCTCACGTGACCACAGTGCATTTGAGCAGCTAAGGAAGCAATAATGATGCACTTTCACTAAACTCTGCGCTGTATTTGGATTTCATTAATTTTCCTGATATTCTTTTCATGCTCCGACAGCCCACCCAGGACACCACATGAAGTTCCAACCACGTGTCCTAAGTGCCTCTGGCTGACAGTTCCTCAGACTTTCCTCTGGTGATGACACCTGTGAGCAGAGCTGCTCAGACACAATGGCCTCCATTTGAGGCCGTTCTCCAGCAGCACATCAGGTGCACACACTTGCACTTTCATTTTTCCTTTCTGTAGTTACTGTTGTCTTTGGAAGGAAGTCACTATGGACACAGCTCTCACTCAGTGAGGGTTCTGCTATAAACATTTACTTCCATGCAGGGTTTTTGGTTTTGTTTGTTTTGCAAATACAAGTTCAGATTAGTTGGGTAAACAGCAGGAACACTGCTCCCTGGACTGTATGGTCAGTCTGTGTTTGACTTAAAAGAAACTGTCAAATCCTCCCTCGTGACTGGGTTATCATATCCTGCCAGCAGTGACAAGGGGTGTAGGGTAAGGAAAAATATCAGGATTTTCTGCCCTCCCGCCATCAGGATAGATGAGGGAACCCTGTGATCCTGAATGCATGCCTGATGGCGGGCACCTGGAGTGGGTACACCTGGGCTAAGACTGTGCTTTTTAAGGGCAGCATCACGGGGACACCAGAAGAAGCCGAAAGAGAAGCTGAGAAGCAGCAGAACGAAGGCCAGAGAGCCCAGATAGAGTGAAGACTTGCTGGGGGCTGGGAGGCTTGCCAGCCTCCCATATGCCTGGTGAACCCCAATAAAAGACCTGCAAAAAACCACTGAGGACTCTGACTGCTCCTTTACCCGGTCTGCATGGGATCAGAAAACCTGCACTGGGTCCGTTCCTGTCCCTTACAAGGTGTCACTTCATTTATAACATAACTTCTAGATATAAGTCCTTTATAAGATACATGATTTGATTTGCAATCATTTCTCCCGCTGTGTCTTACACTCTTGTACTTATATGGTAATATATGCTAGTGACTAGATATAGGCATAGGTATATTTTTCTGGAAAGAGAAATGATAAATTGTTAACTGGTTTTGAGCAGGTGATCTGGGTTGGTGGAGGGCTATGGTGGGAAGGGGGTATTATTTATTTAGCTACATAAATTCTTGAGTTTAAAATTTTCTTCTGTGCTCATGAAATACTTTGAAAATTAAATCCTACTGCAATCCCTTCAACTGTATAACACTTCACAGATTCTATCCTAATCACTTGCTAAGCCCAGGGTGGCATGTCTGTCACATGAAGAACGTGCTCATTATCATCTCTCACAGCCCTTGACTGCATGTTGGGGTCACTCTTGGCAGTGTCCATGCTGTGGATTTTAGAGAAATGTACAAATATGTAGACACCATATTGTGTCCTACCTAGTAGACTGACTGCCCTCGATGTCTTCTGTGCTCCAAGAAGACAGAAGCAAAGAGACACCAGTGGAGACACATCAAACTGCAAGCTCCTAACCAGTGAAGGACATTGTCATTAATGTAAAGACACCCTATGGGGGGAGGGGAAGAAATAATTTGCACATCATATATACAAGATGTAAGAAAATACATATAACTCAACACCCAGAAAACAACCCAATCAAAAATGGGGAGAGGAGCTAAGTGGACACTTCTCCAAAGAAGACACAGATGGCCACAGGCACATGGAAAATGCTCCCATCACACGTCATCAGGGAATGCAGATCAGAACCACAATGAGACCCCACCTCGCACCTGTGAGGTGACTCATACTAACAAGACCAGAGACAACAAGTGTTGGCAAGGTGTGGGGGGACACGGAACCTTCATACACTATTGTGGGAACTGGTCCAGCCCCTACGGAAAACAGTATGGAGTCTCCTCAAAATATTAAACATAGGACCAGAGGGCCCAGCATTCCACTCCTTGACATTTACCCAAAGAATGCAAACTCATTTCAAGGGCTATGTGCACTCTTGTGTTCATTGCAACAATATTTACAATAGCCAAATTATGGAAACAATCTATATGCACAAAAGAGATGAGTGGAACTATTGTGGCACATACACAATGGAATACTACTCAGCTGTGAAAAATGATGAAATCTTGAATTTACAACAACATGAATGGAAATGGGTAAAAGTATGCTCAATGAAATAAATCACGAGAACCACAAATACCAGATGACATGACTCAAATATATAATATACACGAACCAAGCAAAGTAACTGATAAAACCAAACCAAACCCTTGGAGTCTGGCTGCAGAACTGAGGCTACCAGAGGGGGTTGAGGGTGGGGAGCTAAAGGAGTAAGAAGGTCCAGAGGAACAAAGGGGAGGACTCCGGGTTCATTGGAGGTGGCGGGTGAGGGAACCTGCATCTGAGGAGGTGAGTCTCCGACTTTGAGTCAGGTGCAGTGTGTAAACACGTGTTACCTCAAAAATACAGTAATAAAAATACTATTTTAATCCAAGAGAGAAAAATAACTCGTCTTCTCCATAAGTCACTGACCTCCGCACTTCGCCTTCGCCTCCTCACTGTCATGCAGGGTGAGGGGCTGGTTTCCCACAAGGGCAGAGGCAGGAGGTGCAGGGACTCCTGGGGCTGCTCAGTCACCACTGAGTAGAAACACTGCAGAGAGGGCGGCTCTGAGGGGGACCAGAGACAGAGAATCAGAGTAACCCCCAGTGCTGAGTGAGGATCTGGTTCCCAAAGAGAGGGGTGTGTGTGTGTGTGTGTGTGTGTGTGTGTGTGTGTAAGAGGAGAGACAGGGCACACAACACAAGGCAATGGGAGGACAATTGCACATCAAGCTCCAGCATAAATGAATTCAAATCCCACAGAGTGAAGTGTCAGGCAACACCCCAATAAGTACGGTTCCATGGAGAAGCAGGTTTGGAGCAGGACTTGAGGCAGCAGAGGATCTGGAGACAGGAGAAGGTTGGGGACTATTCCCATGGTCAGATGTAAGGAGCCTGGGTGGGGCCCTGCTGGACTGTGGGGGCAGCTCCCCCTGAGAGATCCCTCTCTCCTCCTCTAATGTTCACTCCAGGCTCATCTCCTTTGGAGTCAGGGAGCTCCAGCCTGGCAGCCCCTCTGTTTCCCAGGGGGTCACTGCCTCCATGGGCTGCAGCTACTTTCTCTCTAGACCAGAGCTGGAGGGAGTCCCACAGAGGGAGGGAGGAGTGTGTGCCCTGCTGGCCTGGCCCAGGGGCAGGATTAGCCCAGGTCACCCCAGTTCCTGAGCTGAGCCTTTGTCCACAGTCCAGGAAAGAAGGGAGAGACAAAGCAGGGTCAGCCTCAGCTCCTGGAGGGAGGGGAAATGTTAGAGTGATTAAATGATTGTTTTTCATTTCTGGGGCTCTCCCACCTCCCCAGGGTCACCTCCATGTGCAGCAGGGAGAGGATCTCAAATAAACCCAGGCTGGTTCCCCCACCTCCCTCCCTCCCTTCCTCACCGCTGTGCTCAGGATGACTGTCCTGGTCCCCACTGGAAAAGGAGGCAGAAAGAGTGTTGTTACCACATTAGCCACCAGGAATGGAGGTAAGTGTTTTCCTTTTTACTGTGAAAGTTCTGTTATTTTTGTTGTGGTTATAATTATGTGAAATAGAAAATTGTGGGAGAGGTAGAAAATGTTGAGCCAAGCAAACAATAAAAACAGAACAAAAACACAAAAATCAAACAAAATAAACATTTCAGCCCAGGACCTCCCTGCTGTGGCAGCTGCAGTGAGGAAGAGTCTGGGAGCTGAGGAGGCTGAGGCCTCGGTGTGGTCAAATCTACTGGAAACATGCAGAGTTTATTTGGGTCCTCTTCATGATGGGCATCTACTACCTGCCCAGGCAGCCCTTCTATTGATAAGTCAAATTTAAAAAATTCCTCCTGATGTTGCTCTGGTGATGGAGGCAGGTGAGGTGGGGAGACAGTGGAGTTGATGACAGGTCCTGTGAGCCCTCCCTGCCTGGTGTGGGGAGAAAGAGAAGGCAGATGAGGGTCCATGTTGAGAAAGGCCTGGGGCGCCATGGGGAGCAGAGACTGGAGAGGGTGAGCATGGGTGGGGGGGCAGGGAGGCGGCCCCTGAGGCCTGACAGGGCATGTGTGGTCACCTTCACCCTGAGCGTCTCCTCTGCCCTCCGTTTGTTCCTCTCGTCACCTACCTTGCGGGACAGTCATGACCTTGGGGCCACGACTGGACCCTCCTGGCAGAGGTGACCTACAACGTCTGCCTGGAGACAGAGGCGTGGGGAGCATCTCCTGTGGCCACAGCTTCTGCCAGGACTGTCACAGCCGAGTCACTCTCAGACCCACCGAGGGGCCACGTGCTGTCCACGCTGCCAGGAGCCACCCAAGAGGGAACTGCATCCCCATTGGGTTCTGGTCAGTTTTGTAGTTCTGTAAGTAGCATGGGAAAAGGTATTTTTCTATTTCCAGGACGACCAGTAATTCCCGAAAGCGTTTTGCAAAGATCTCAAGCATAAATGTCATCCAGTGCTGTAAAAGCTGAACATTCTAGATCTTAGGAGATATGTAAAGTCTCTTACTGTCTTGTCTACATTTAGGACAAATCTTTGATGACTTGCTCTATGATTAACTTGAGCACTATTCTAGAGAGATGAGAATGTATCACCAGCTTTTATGTGATTCCCATAAAGGGCTAAAGAAACAAGGAAAACCCCACCACCCTACACTCCTCAGTTAGATGTGGTGTCGCTCAAAGTCAGGACCAAGAACAGCTGGCAGCAGACCCAAAGATGTGATGTAAACGCTTACATTTTGCTCCTCTTTAGCTTGGGATGAGATGAGGTAGGGTTTACTTGCTAACTTTGACTCAGTTTCTCTTTGTGGGATGGCAAGAGTTGTTCCAATCAATTCTCTGATACTCCCTGCAGTACTGGAATTCAACTCAGCTCTGACACCAACTCCCTGGAGTATGCATCAGGTCCAACAAGTCGAGGGCTCCATCCACAAAACTGCGCTCACTTCAGATGTATGTCCTATGGATCAGGTCTTCATGTCACCTCATGGAAGAAAATAAACAGAAATGCAGTCTTGAGTACAGAAAAACCTAGAGGCCAAAGTCAGCCTGAACAGGGCAGTCCAGCTGTGACAATCACCCATAGGCAGCCTTGAAGACCCAGCACACTGTAATTTCCAAATCCCTATGTTGCTGCTGGAAGGATAAACAATGGGATGTTGGGGGCCTCCCTGATGGTGCAAGGGGTTAAGCACAGCACTATAAAGCTATCCACAGCCACTGCAGCATGAGTTTGAACCCCAGCCAGCCAGCGAGCTACACACATGGCACAGCAGACCTCTCCTGTCTTGCCCACTACTCCTCTCAGCAGTGTATTTCAGTCAGTCTTGTTCCCCACTCTGTCTCTGGTGAATCCTCTCACCCCCACACCTCTGGCCTGCACCCCAGTTCTTGTATGCATAAATAAATAAATCTTTAAAAAAAAGAAAAAAAATGATGGTTGGCCAGAACCGCAGGACCACAAAAGACATTGTATTTTATTTTTTGGATTTATTTATTTTAATTTTGGAGGTTACATTTTTGCTCTCCCAGATGTGCACATGTTCCTCTCACCCACTGCCAAACCAGTTGTGCCCACACCCCGCCTGCCTCCCTCTCCCGCCTCCTCTTCCTTCCTGTTCTCTCTGGTGACCATTGCATTAATTCACTCAGTTCAAGATGTATTCTTACTATGTTTTGACTATGTTTGACTACTGGTTATTTAATATTCCACAGGTGAGTGAAATCATTGATATCTGTGAAAAAAAACCTATTTTAAAATATAGATCTTATGCAACATGGCGGCGAGGAGACGCTGCGAGTAAGATCTCCAATTAAAAAAAGTTAATAGGGAGGAAAAGCGGCAGGTCCCAGTGAGAACTGGGACACGGAAGATAAACGGGTGACTCCAGCAAACTACCCAAAGAAGAAAGTGGCCATAAAAGAGGACTAGAAGGGAGGGAAGCGCAGAACCCTGCTCCCCTCCCCCGCCCACAGAGGCGGCACTCTCCGACCCGCAGAGAGGAGGAAAACAACAAACCAAAACGGCCAACAAGAACAAAGGACGCAGCAAGCGGGACTGTGAGTGGAAAGGAACTATTGCAGCCACCACACCCCGTGAACGGGAGCTGAGGCGAACCCTGCAGGATTCGCCGCGGCGGTGAGCGAATGGCTCCGGGCGCCATTAGAGAAGAACAAAGACCCCGGGAGACACGCACACAGCCCAGGCTGCCGGTAAGCTTGCGCGGATAGCGGCGCGCTCGGCGCGCTTGAAAAGCAAGTGCAGACCAGGATCGCAGCTGCCCAGGTCCCCGCGCCTGCGACCTAGGCTTGGGAGACGACCTAGGCTTGCGGGGAGACACGTGGAGGTCCTCACTGAGGTGAAGGTCCCTCCCTGAGTAAACAGGAACCAGGCGCCCAGGCACTGGAGCGGTGCAAAAGGCGCCATTCCCGCGCCACTGAACTGGGCTACAGCCTGCGTCCTGGAACTGAGGGCTTTGGAACTGAGACCCGGGGCACGAAATTAGGGGCGTGGGTTCCCCACGACGGTGGGGCACAAGGCAGACACAGCACGCCAAAGCCGTTGAGGTGTACCCTACCATCCCTGCTTTGCTCCCTGTCCCAAGGGGTGGAAAATCAGCTCCCCAAGGGCTCTAGGAGAGATCTTTGGCGCCACCTAGCGACTTGTAGCCAGCACAGGCTCCTGAAGGAGCTAGTGACCAGCTGGGGAGTTAGCCCACACCCGGCCCCTTCCGAACAAGTAGTCTGAGCCCACAGGGAGAGCGAGCACCCACAGCCAGGGCAGACCAGGCACGCAGAAGAGTGTGCCTGACACCGGACGCGCAGGGAGTGTGTCCCACATCACCATTTTAGAACAGGGACATTTCTTCAGTAAAGACTACCTGCAGAAGGCTTCCTCAGGAGCCAGAGGTGAGCGGGGGAAGTTCGCCCACGCCAGACCCCCTCTGGCCTGCAGTCCAAGCCCAGAGGGGGAGCAGGAACCCACCGCCGGGGCAGACCAGGCGCACAGGGGAGTGTGTCCCCACATCAACATTTTAGGACAGGGACCTTTCTCCAATAAACACTGCTTGAAACTGACAGATGACTCCTGGAGGAACCAGAGGGGAGAAGAGAAGCCCACCCAAGATGCCGGCCAGTCCCAACAACACAGTGTCCCAACGCATACGGCAAATTAGAAAACAGACAGTAGGGAGGAGAAGAACCACACGCAACCTAGCAACTCTCCAGAGAAAAAGCACACCACAAAAAGAAAACCAGCCCCCAGATTGCAACGACAGTAACTTGGAAGAACTTCTGAGCCTTCCAGAAAGAGAATTTAAAATTGCCGTGATTAAAAAACTGACAGAAGTCATAAAGGAAAACAATGATAAGGGAAAAATAATCAACGATCAGAAGAATGAAATTGAGTCCCTAAAGAGGGAAGTAAAAGAAATGCAGGAGATCAAAGAATTAGTGGAAGAACTAAAGAATTCTGGGAAAAGCAATGAAAGCAGAATTGATGAAATGGAAGAACGAATAAGTGCTCTTGAAGACACAGAAATAAAAAGAACCAAAACAGAAAAGGAAAGAGAATTACGAAGGAAAAAGAATGAAGAAAGACTTCGGGAACTATCTGACTCCATGAGGAAAGGAAATATAAGAGTTATAGGAATACCAGAAGGAGAGGAGAGAGAAGTAGGAACAGAGAAAATATTCAAAGAGATAATTGAAGAGAACTTCCCAAATATGAAGAAGGAGCTGAAAATTGATATACAAGAAGCAAGAAGAACACCAAACTTCCACGACGAAAGAAAAAATACAGCAAGACACATAATAGTAAAGCTCCCAAGAATCCAGGACAAGGAAAAAATAATGAAGCTGGCAAGAGGGAAGAAACAGATAACATTCCAAGGAAAGCCAATCAGGCTGACATCAGACTTCTCCGAAGAAACACTACGGGCAAGGAGAGAGTGGAGGGACATAGTCAACAGACTCCAAGAAAACAGATGCCAACCAAGAATACTCTATCCCGCAAAGCTCTCCTTCCTCTTTGAAGAAAGAATATGGACCTTCCCAGACAAACAGAAACTCCGGAATTTCATTGCAACTAAACCCCCACTCCAAAAAATACTACAAGGAGTCCTAAAGCCAGAACCTCAGAGGGACGAATAACAATGAAAGAAGGCCAAAAAAAAAAAGTTATTAAAAGAATAAATAAATAAAATCAAAGGAAAGACAAACACAATGGCAAATACAGATGTTAACATATCAATATTAACTCTAAATGTAAATGGACTAAACTCTTCAATAAAAAGACACAGAGTTGCAGCCTGGATTAAGAAACAAAACCCAACCTTTTGCTGTCTCCAGGAAACACATTTAGCTACAAAAGATAAAAATAGGCTCAAAGTTAAAGGATGGAAAACAATCCTACAAGCAAATGGACCAAAAAAGAAAGCAGGAACAGCTATACTTATATCAGATAAAACAGATTTCAAACTCAAAAAGATAAAAACAGACCCCAATGGTCACTACATTATGATCAAGGGGACAATACTTCAAGAAGAAATAACACTCATTAACATATACTCACCAAACGAAGGAGCACCAAAATATATCAGACAACTGTTGTCCTCTCTGAAAACAGACATCAGAGAAAACACATACGTAGTGGGAAACTTCAACACACCACTATCAACAATGGATAGATCAACAAGACAAAAAATAAGTAAAGAAACCAAAGCTCTAAATAAGGACCTAGAGCAATTGGGCTTAACAGACATCTATAGAACACTAAACCCCAAAAAAACGGAGTACACATTTTTCTCAAGCGCACACGGATCATTCTCCAGGATCGATCACATACTGGGGAACAAGACAAACATCAACAGATACACCAAGATTGAAATCATACCAACCATCTTTTCTGACCATGAAGGCATCAAACTAGAAATAAACCATAAAAAGAAGGCAAGGAACTTTCCTACCTCATGGAGATTAAAAATCACACTACTGGAAGACCACTGGACTAATGAGGAGATCAAAGAAGAAATTAAAAAATTCTTTGAATTGAACGACAAGGAGGACACCAATATCCTAAATGTATGGGATGCAGCAAAAGCAGTAATAAGAGGAAAATATATAGCAATAGAAGCTCACATCAAGAAACAAGAAAGAACTCAAAGAAACAACCTAATCTCGAAGCTCAAAGATCTAATAAAAGAACAACAAAAAAACCCCAAAACCAGTAGAAGAAAAGAAATAATAAAAACCAAAGCAGAAATAAATGAAATTGAAACTAAAAAAACAATCCAAAAGATCAATGAAACCAAGAGCTGGTTCTTTGAAAAAATCAATAAAATAGACAAACCCCTAGCCAGGCTCACAAAGGAAAAAAGGGAGAAAGCACAAATAAACAGGATCATCAATGAAAGTGGAGAAATCACAACGGACACAGCAGAAATCAAAAGAATAATCAGTAACTACTATGAACAGTTATATGGAAACAAGTTTAATAATCTAGAGGAGATGGACAAATTCCTACAACTCTACAATCACCCAAAGCTAGATAAAGAAGAAATAGAACACCTGAACAGACCAATTACAATTAGCGAAATTGAAATGGTAATCAAAAACCTCCCCAAAAACAAAAGCCCAGGACCTGATGGATTTACAAATGAATTCTACCAAACATTCAAAAACGAATTAGTGCCTATCCTTCACAAACTCTTCCAAAAAATTGAGAAGGAAGGGACAATACCAAACACGTTCTATGAAGCCAACATTACACTAATACCAAAACCGAACAAGGACAACACAAAAAAGGAAAACTACAGGCCAATCTCCCTAATGAACACTGATGCAAAAATCCTCAATAAAATTTTAGCCATCAGAATCCAACAATGTATCCATAAGATAATTCACCACGACCAAGTAGGATTCATTCCAGGGGCACAAGGATGGTTTAACATCCGAAAATCAATCAATGTTATCCAACACATCAACAAAAAGAAATATAAAAACCATATGATAATATCAATAGATGCTGAGAAAGCTTTCGACAAAGTGCAACACCCATTCATGATAAAAGCCCTTGAAATTCTTGGGATACAAGGAACATACCTCAACATCATAAAGGCCATCTATGACAAGCCAACAGCCAGTATCATTCTCAATGGTGAAAAGCTGAAAGCAATTCCATTAAGATCTGGAACAAGACAAGGATGTCCACTCTCACCATTGCTTTTCAATATAATACTGGAAGTCCTAGCCAGGGCAATAAGACAAGAGAAAGACATCCAAGGAATCCAAATAGGAAAAGAAGAAGTCAAACTATTACTATTTGCAGACGATATGATATTATACATAGAGAACCCCAAAAACTCCACAGAAAAGCTAATTCAACTCATCAATCAGTTCAGTAAAGTGGCAGGATACAAAATCAACACGCAAAAGTCAGTAGCCTTCCTATACACAAACAATAAATCTGAAGAAGAAGAAATCAAAAAAACCATCCCTTTTGTTATTGAAACAAAAAAAATCAAATATTTGGGAATAAATCTAACAAAAGAGGTAAAGGACCTATACAAAGAAAACTATAAAACACTGTTAAAAGAAATAGAAGAAGACACAAAGAAATGGAGAGACATCCCCTGCTCGTGGATTGGAAGAATAAACATTATTAAAATGGCCATCCTTCCAAAAGCAATATACAGATTCAATGCTATTCCAATCAAAATTTCAATGTCATTATTCAAAGAAATAGAACAATTATTGATGAAATTCATATGGAATCACAAAAAACCCCGAATAGCCAAAGCTCTCCTGAAAAAAAAAGAAGGGAATGGAGGCATTACACTCCCAGACTTCAAACTATACTACAAAGCCATAATCATCAAAACTGCATGGTATTGGAACAAGAACAGACATACAGACCAATGGAATTGAATAGAAAATCCAGAAATAAACCCACAGATTTATGGTCAACTAATCTTTGACAAAGGAGCAAAGACTATGCATTGGAGCAAAGAAAGTTTGTTCACTAAATGGTGCTGGGAAAACTGGGTCGCTACATGCAAAATAATGAAGCTTGACCACTACCTCACACCATACACAAAAATCAACTCAAAATGGATTAAAGAACTAGACATAAGACCTGAAACCATAAAATATATAGAAGGAAATATAGGCGAAACACTACGTGATCTGCACATCAAAGACATCTTTACAGACACATCACCCAAAGCAGTGATAGTGAAGGCAAAGATAAACAGCTGGGACTACATCAAATTAAAGAGCTTCTGCACAGCAAAAGAGACAATAACAAAAACAAAGAGAAACCCCACCAACTGGGAGAACATTTTTGCACCCAACACTAATGATAAAGGACTGATCACAAAAATCTGCAAAGAGCTGATGAGACTCAACAACAACAAAGAAAATAATCCAGTCAAAAAATGGGCAGAAGAGCTAAAAAGAAACTTCTCTGAAGAGGAAATGCAAATGGCCAACAGGCATATGAAAAAATGTTCAACATCACTTGCCATCAGGGAAATGCAAAGCAAAACTACCATGAGATACCATCTTACACCAGTGAGAATGGCACATATTAAAAAAACTAGCAACAACAAATGCTGGCGAGGCTGTGGAGAAAAAGGAACTCTTCTGCACTGTTGGTGGGAGTGCAAACCTGTCCAACCACTATGGAGAGCTGTGTGGAGATTTCTGGACCTACTAAACATAGAGCTTCCATATATGATCCAGCAATTCCACTCCTAGGTATTTACCCAAAGGACACAGAAACATCAATTCCAAAGAACACCTGCACCCCTATGTTTATAGCAGCACTGTTTACAATAGCTAAGCTTTGGAAACAACCCAAATGCCCAAAAATAGATGACTGGATCAAGAAGATGTGGTACATATATACCATGGAATATTACTCAGCATTCAAAAAGATAAACACATGCAATTTGCAGCAACATGGATGGCGCTGGAAGGGATCATGCTCAGCGAAATAAGCCAGAAAGAAAAAGAAAAATACCGGATGGTCTCACTCATAGCAGGAATCTAGAAAACTTAAATAAGGGACCAGGAAAATGAATAACTATAAGAAAGTGAAAATCAAAATCAACAAAAAACTATGAACCAGAGACACTTTTAGGGGGGCGGGGGCGGGAGGGGAGGGATTGGGGTCAGAATGGGGGGGGCTGCATTTGTATGGGGAATATAACAATAAAATTTATAAAAAAAATATATAGATCTTATGACCCAATTCTTGCATTTCTCACACGTAATTGCATCTGCTCACCGAGATAATTTAATATATATACACAATGCACTCACTTAGCTCTTACATACAGATGTTAGAAAATTACTAGACACTGGCTTCTAAAACAGACACTTTGCTGTAGAACAAGGCAGGTGATGTTTTTATTATACGCGGCCTGGCTCACAGTGGATTATCAGTTACACGGGTAACTCAAGAGAGTGGGTGCTGCTGGCCCCACTCCCGAGACAGCCTCACTTTTGACACTTAAAATAAGCTCCTGTTTTGAACCCTTTCTCATAGTGACGATCCTCTCAGTCAACACTTGCACACCATTCAATTTGTCTACAAATTGAAGGTGCACCCAAGTTTGATAGTTTGCTAGAGCAATTCATAGAACTTTGGAGAATGCTTTGCTTGAATGAGCAGGTGGTGGGGGACTGAGGAGGTCTGGAAGGATCCAGGAGCAAGAGTCTCTATCACCATGGTTACTTTGCATATTCCACTAATTCTGAAGCTCTCTGAACCCCATGATCTAAAAGTCCTTTGTTTTGGGGGGGTTTTTTGTTTGTTTTGCAAAGTGTGAAAATCCTTTTTTTATTAAGATGTAATTGACATGTGGCACAGTATTCAATTCAGGTGTACAAAATTATGAACTGACATCTCTTTGTATTACAACATGATCACTGCCATGGGTCTAGTTAACACCCATCAGCACATAGGTACAATTTTTTTCTTGTGATGACAATCTTTCAGATTTATTTTCTCAGTATCTCTCGAATATACATTACTACTAACTATAGTCATTATGCTGTGCAGAACATCTCTGAACACTTCTATGTTTAACTGGAAGTGAGTGCCTTCTCCCCACCTTTTCCCATTCTTCCACCACAACCCCTTCCACCTCCCCAAACCCACAATCTGCAAACTACATGGTTTAAAAGTTTTATTGGGGCCTCCCCTGGTGGCGCAGCGGTTGAGCGCTGGGCTGCGAAGCTGCCCACAGCCTCTGCAGCACCGGTTCAATCCCTGGCCACCGGCGAGGGTTCCACATGGCGCGCAGACCTCTCCTGCCACGCCTGCTGCTCCCCTCAGCAGTGTATTTCGTCATTCTGCCTGTTCTGCTCCCTGCTCTGGCTGGTGAATTCTCTCACCCTCCCGCACTTCTGACTGTACCCAGTGCTTGTATAAATAAATAAATAAATCTTAAAAAAAATAAAATAAAATAAAATAAAAGTTTTATTGGCAGTTTCATTATGTGAGTATGCTTGATTGAGTCATTGGAAATTGGTGATGCAGCTCAGCCCCCAAACCCCTCCCAGAGGTTGGAAAGCTCCTCTCCCAGAGGACTGAAAGTCCCAGCCCTCTAACCCTGTGTCCTGCAACTTTACTGAATTCATTTATTAGTTCTAATAGTTTGGGGAAGACATTCTTAGTGATTTCTATACATAGTATGCCATCTGCAAATTGTGGCAGTTTTACTTTTTCCTTTCTGATTTGGATGCTTTGTTTTTCTTGCCTAATTCTCTGACTAGCACTTTCAAGACGAAGTTGAAGAAAGATGGAGTGAGTGAGCGTTTTGTATTGTTCCTCATTTTAGAGGAAAAACTTAATTTTTCATCATTCTGTATTACTTTAGCGGTGGGCTTCTCATGCCTGGCCTTTATTACATAGAGGTATGTTCCCACTGTCTGCCCAGTTTGTTGAGAGTATTTGTCAGAAGTGGATGTTTAATTGTGTCAGATCTCTTTTCTATATTGTTTATGATAACCATATGATTTTCAACCTTCACTGATTTAATGCTGTGTGGCCTTTCTAACTCCCCAAGTGGCTACACTAATTTCAGAAGCTCTAATCAGACTGACTCAACTTAGTGTCCCTTCTGCCATTAACCACCCCTCTTGCCCTCATTCCCACACACATTCCCCATATTTCTGCCTATAAGTGAGAACAGTCAAGTCATTGTCTCGGAGTGTAGCACCCTTCATGGGTCACACTCTCTCTCTCACTTTGACTGGTGTGAGCCCAGTCCAGTTTTAGAAGCAAAGAGGGAACACAGGGTGAAAAATGATAGAAGCAAGCAGAAAATGAATAAGCAAGCAGCATAATCATTAAGGTAAAATATAAATGATTCAGGAACTTAGTGGGGAAAGTTGCTTTTATTTTGAGTATAATTGCTGATTTCAGAAAATCATAGCACTGATTTTCTCAGGCTCAGTGCTGCGAAATTTCAGGTTCACTCACCATAGACCACCTTTTGGTCTGTTTCAACCAACTGAGTTGTAGTAGATAAGAGGGGATGCCCAGATCTTTTTTAAAAAATATATTTCTTTATTTATTTTATTTATTTATTTATACAAGCACTGGGAACAAGCAGAAGGTTGAGAGAATTCACCAGAGACAGAGCAGGGAACAGAACAAGCATACTGACAAAGTAGACTGCTGAGGGGAGCAGCGGGCGAGGCAGGTGAGGTCTGTAGTGCCATGTGGGGCCCTCACCCGGTGGCCAGGGATCGAACCGGCACTGCAGAGGCTGCGGGCAGATTAGCAGCCCAGTGCTCAACCGCTGCGCCACCAGGGGAGGCCCGGATGCCCAGATCTTGATCATGTGGAGGGTCTAATAGGAGATACCCCTGTTTCTTCATAGAACAGGGTGATCTATGACTGAAAAAAAAAATTCAAACCAATTTTACACCCTTCAGGAAAATTCCCTTGTGATTGGATGTTTCGAATCTGCCAAAAACAAAACAAAACAAAACAAAACAAAACAAAACAAAACAAAACAAAACAAAACAAAAAAACGATATCTAAGATGAAGTTGCTATTTCCTGGTCTTGGTCTGAAGCTTGGCACCATGGAAGCCTGGCAAGTCTATTCTTCCCTGAGCCCCAGGGTCCCAGGTGAGGTCCTTTTTGCCAGAGAGCTTTGTCCTTGTGCCTTCTCTGGGGCCTGCATTCCCCTGATCTGCTAGGAGGATTCTAGCAGTGAGATAAGGTCCCAGGGCACAGGAACCTGATTCTCCTATCACCTGTAACATTTACTAAAAACATATCCTCCCACTTGGCTCATTTCTTACAAGGTATCAAATATTAAACCAAATAGTTCTATAGGGTTAACTGATGTGTAGGCAGCAGGCATATGTAGAAGGAGGATCCCCACCCTCCAGTTGCTTATTTTGGAGGGAAAGAGGTCAAGCCCCATTCACAGATGGGACCAGGAGGTGCCTCGGAGCAATGATTCTAGGTGCCTTACACCCCCAAAGGAAGACCTGGTTCTGCAGACACACAGCCAGGAGAGGAGGTTGCCTGGTCCCACACCCCCAAGACAGCTTCTTTTTCTGGGGCTTAGCATTCCTAGTTTCTGCTGGGTAGCACCATGAACCAGTTGTTCACTAACTGCACTCCCCGGGGCCACCATGGCAGCGCCCCTGTCCTCATAGGAACTTCTGGAGTGACCCACCTACAAATGCCAGCAGAGAAGGGGGACAGGTGAGAACTCTACACCCCCAGAATACGGAGGATGGAGCCAAAGTCATGCACCTCATCCACCCCATGATTCTGCCTTAGCTATTGCCCTCTCCTGTTAATCCCCAGGTGATGGGGACCAACCCCAATGCATGGCTCCCAGCTTCCTGAAATATGACCCTATGGGTCCCAACACCAGCAGCACTTAAGGACTTGAAGCAGTGGGGTCAACTTTGGGCTGTAGAGGATCCTTGGGTTAGGGTGTAAGGGTGGGCTGCCCATAATGCTCAGGGTGCCAAGACAGAGTGACAAATGTGAACTGTCACTGATGTTAGTGACTGATATGGTCACTGTCATTTCCTCCCCAACAAAGCTTTCCCGCATGTGGGGAGGACTAGCAGGATGCGGGTGGCTCTGGGGACCTGCCTTCTCTTCTGGAATTTCCTGCTGATGAGGCTGTCCCCCACCCCATGACATCGTGGGAGAATGTAGGAATAGGGGTCATTCCCCTCTACCCAAAATCCACATTTAAATGTTTTTCTTACTGGGAAGAGAAAGTCAAGACATATGCTAGGAAGTTCACTTTGCTTTCTGTCCCATGAGGTACAGCCAGTGGACATGAGCAAGGGGTGATCAGCTCAGGATAAAGAAAATCTCCACAACTATCCCTGGATGGACTTCTCACTTCTTCATAAATATTAGGATCCAAGTTTCTCTAGAAATTTAATAAATAAATTAATATATTGATACATATGAAATGTGCATGTGTGTGTATAATACTATACAATAGAATACTACTGTAAGCGTAACAGATGTGAGGTGTGTGTCTGTGTTCATATGGATGTATATGTATGAGCAGATAAAGCATGGGATGTGGCCATGTGGAGGGGGGTATTTTATTTCAGGGAGAGCCATACCTGAGTCACACACACAGGAACAGAACCCCACCCACCCACACCAGGTCAGGGCTCATGCAGGAGGTATGTCCCCTCCACTGGGCACCACGTCCCTGCTCACACCACCACCACCCCTGCGAATGCACACTGG
Source organism: Talpa europaea (assembly GCF_964194135.1). Lineage (NCBI taxonomy): Eukaryota > Metazoa > Chordata > Mammalia > Eulipotyphla > Talpidae > Talpa > Talpa europaea. Next base: position 108,063,652 of record NC_140068.1, on the reverse strand, counting down.
ACCCTGTGGCTTGGAGGCTGCCCCTGCCACCCCAGAACACAGGGTGTGGTCATTGCTACCCTCGCCACCTTTGCCACATCCTTTCTGCTGTGTCTAGTCTCTGTGTGTCCTCTCGTCCTTGTCAGATTCCTGCTTGTGGTAACCTGTCTGGGGAGCCTCAGGTCATGTCACCTGAAGAATGTTGGGGAAATCAAGTCTTCCTCTGTATGAAAGGTGGGGTCTCTGCCTCCTACAAATGTGGAATTCGCCGACTGTGGGCAAAGGGAACATTCTGGGGACAGAGGTTGGGGGGAGCATATTTTTTAAATGACAAATTTCAAGTTGGTTTCTTGACTTTGAACATTGTGATGACCAGTGACACTTTGAGCCTCCATTTCTCTTATTTAAATGTGCCTACGAGTTACCTCACGCCTGTTCCTCCACCGTATCCACACGGAGGCCCTGTGGGGCAGGAATCCGTCCCCTCACATCACAGCCCTCAGCCCACCAGGATGTATGTGCTCTCAAGGCGCCTTCTTTGCATGGTCCTGAATTAGAGGAGAGGCTGCATTCACTCTGATTCTGTGTTGGAAAGAGATGTTAGGGCCCTTGAGTTGGAGGAGGTGTTGGTTTGTTTTGCAATAATATGTAAAAGGTCCCCCATGTCAATATCCTGAGTATATTCTGGAAGTTATTTCTCTTAACATCCCTTTAACATGCAGTGGGCTATTAGTATTCTAAATGGAACAGTAACATCTTTTAAAAGTTTTAATCCTTCTGTGGTAAATATTGGTAGCTGTAACCCACAGAAACAAAATTATGCCTTCAGCCTGCACTAATTTATAAGGCTACAGAGATGCTGAGATGAAAATGTTTGAGACTTCTGTCCCAGTCCCTTGCCTGGACTCAGGGAGACAGTGTGACAAAGGTCTTCGTGCAGGAGAGGAGGGGGCAGGGTGAAGAACCCTGTCTTCTTGTGGGGTTCTCAGGGTCTCAGGCCCAAGGGCTGTGGTGTCTTGCTTGGGCCAGAGACTGTTGGGGATTCTCCACCTCCCCTTAGTTTCCCTTCTCCTTCTGACACCCTGTGCAGGGTCCTCAAGCCTAGATACAGGTGACTCAACTCCAGTCTCACTCCCCATTGCCTGGAGGGTCTAGAAACCAATCAGCATCACCGCCTCCAGTAACAAAAAGCTGAGTCTTCCTGCCAGGACTCAGATTCTCTCCAGGCCCCCAGCATGAGTGGCCTGAAGCCCCCAACCTTCTTGATGCTGCTCTTGGGGGCCATGGCCCTGAACGAGACTTGTGCAGGTGAGTGTGGGGGTCGATCCCGAGAGAAAGACGCTAGGGGACTGCTCAGCTGGGGTGCAGAACCCCAGGAAAGGCTCCTGACTCTGCCCTTGCAGATCCTGTTGTCCCCCTCTCAGCCCTGCTCCATCCTGGCCCCTTTCTGACCCTCCCAGCATCCTGCCCATCTTCTAGTCTCCCTAGGTCTCAGCCCTCCTTGCCCTCTGCCCTCTTCAATCTCAACAGCGCCATAGTCCCTTTCTCCTGTTTTTTAAATTTTTCTTTATATATATTTTACATCATTGTTCATTTTTAAATAATGTTTGCTTCCCAAACCCCCAGGTGTAGTCCCCATAAAATTTCCTTCACCAATGCACCGGTGCACCATCACCTCAGTCCCCTGTGCTCCTCCCTCCCTCCCTCTGATCCCTCTCCCTCACCCTCCCCTGCAGGATGTCTCTGTTTTATAATTGTGTTTGTTTTTGTTTTTGTTGTGTTTTGTATTATTATTTGTAGTGCAAGGAAGGGCACAGAGCAAGTTTTCCATTATGGGAGCAGAAGGGTAAATGAGAGTCCTGGTGTCCTTGGTGGCTTCTTCAGGTGTTTATTGAGCTTTTACATGCAACCAGGTACAAGGCAGGCAGCTGCGCTGGAGGAGCCCAAGGCTGGCAGGCCTCCCAGCCTGCAAGTCTTCACTCTTTCCCGTTCTGGACCCTCTGGCGCCCTCTCTTCTCTTCTGCTTCTCTTGGCGAATATAAATACTGTAGCAGTGGCTCACAAGAGTAAACAACACAACTGAAAATAACAATGTAACAAAGTGAAGGTGCCCATAATCAAGCATGCAATCCTAATGGCAGGAGGGCAGAAAAGCCTGAAAATCATTTATCCTACATTATTTTTTTCCCCTAATGTCTTATTTGGTTACCCTATGTTCCTCCCATAAGTGAAACCATCCGATATTTTTCTTTTTCCTTCTGACTTATGGCACAGCAATTTCACTCCTAGGGATCTACCCAAAGGACACAAAAACTTTGATTCAAAAGAACACCTGTACCCCTTGTGTTTATTGCAGCACTATTTACAATAGGTAAAACCTGGAAACAACCCAAATGCCCTAAAATAGATGAGATGCCTAGATCAAGAAGATGTGGTATATATACACAATGGATATAGTGCCAGGAAGGCACAGAGCTGGTTCTCTTTGATCCAAGCAGATGGGTAAAGAAGAGTCCTGGAGCCCTCGGTGGCTTTTTCAGGGTTTTATTGAGATTTTACATGTAGTGCAGCAAACGGTTGGTGGGTCAGTATGTGTGTGTGTGTGTGTGTGTGTGTGAGAGAGAGAGAGAGAGAGAGAGAGAGAGAGAGAGAGAATGGTGGCCAGTAGGCCTCCAAGCCCCAGGCAAGTCTTCTGGGCTCTCTGGGTCTCTTTCTTTTCTCTCTCTTGTTCTCTCTCCTGTCTCTCCTTCTCTTGGCAAATTTATCAATACTGCAGCCATGGCCCACAGAAGTAAACAACACAACTAAATATAACAATATAACAAAACGCAGGTGCCACCATCAGATAGAACAATCCTAATGGCCAAAAGGCAGAAAAGCCTGAATATCGTTTATCCTAGAGTGGAATACTATACAGCTATCAAAAAATAAACTCATGCCATTCACAGTAACATGGATGGAGCTAGAAGGGATTATGCTCAGTGAAATAAGTCAGTAGGAAAATAGAAAAATATCGGATCCTTTCTCCTTTCTTGCTCAATCTCTCTGGAACCTGAAACCTGAGTGATGAGGAGGGTCAGCCCGGGTCTCCCCTCCCGCCCCCAGGTTCCTACTCCCTGAGGTATTTCTACACCTCAATGTCCTGGCCCGGCCCGGGGAGCCCCACTTCATCGCCGTGGGCTACGTGGACGACACGCAGTTCGCGCGGTTCGACAGTGACGCGGCGGGGCCGAGGATGGAGCCGCGGGCGTCCTGGGCGGGGCAGGAGGGGCCGGAGTACTGGGAGGAGGAGACGCGAACCGCCAAGGCCACCTCACCTTCATTCAGAAGCAGCCTGCAAACCTGCGCGGCTACTACAACCAGAGCAAGGCCGGTGAGCTACTCTGGCCAGGGCCATGCCAGGAACCCCATCCCCATAGGCCAGGGTGTCCCGGAGTCTCTCGGGGTCCAAGTGTCAATTCAGACTAGGGGACTTGCCGCGACCCTCGACCCCAAAAGAGCCAGTGGGACAGTCACATGGTTCCATTTTCAGTTTAGGTTTATACCGTGGGAGGTTGGGATGCTCCGGGTGACCGCGGGGTGACGGGGCGGGGACAGGCTCTCACACCCTCCAGGGGATGTCTGGCTGCGACGTTGGGCCCCGACGGGCTCCTCCTCCTCGGACACCATCAGTTCGCCTACTACCGCGCCAATTACATCGCCCTGAACCCGGACCTGCGCTCCTGGACCACTGCGAAACGGCCGCTCAGATCACCTGGCGCAAGTGGGAGGCGGACAGAGAGGCTGCGCATTTTAGGAACTACCTGGAGTCCCTGCGCAGATACCTGGAGAAAGGGAAGGAGGCGCTGCTCACAAGTGAGGGGCTGCAAGGCCGCCTGACCTCCCCTGTGCTTGCTGATGATCAGAATGCAGCCAGATTCCACTCTATTTTGTGAGGTACATATTTTAGAATAATTAGAATTGACCAGTAATATTATACCAGAATCTGTTGGGTTTTACGAAGTCATATATTTTAGAAACTCCTTTTTATTTATATATATGCTGGAAAGGTATAACTTCTTTTTTCCCCGTGACAGTGGTTCCCATGAAGTTTTTTTGTTTTTTTTTTTTAAAGATTTATTTATTTATTTATACAAGCACTGGGTACAGTCAGAAGCGCAGGAGGGTGAGAGAATTCACCAGAGCCAGAGCGGGGATCAGAACAGGCAGAAGGACCGAGGTACACTGCTGAGGGGAGCAGCGGGCGAGGTCTGCGCACCGTGTGGGACCCTCGCCTGCGGCTGGGGATCGAACCGGTGCTGCAGAGGCTGAGGGCAGCTTCGCAGCCCAGCGCTCAACCGCTGGCCACTGTGGAGGCCCCCCATGAAGTTTTAAATACCCAAATAGCCTGATTTGTTTTAATCCTTAGAATGTTGATTATCAGGGTTTTGTTACAGGCTTAAGAAATATTTGCAGTTTGTATAAAACAATTTATTACGCAGAGTGATGAAGATTTTAAATGTAAAATATTTCCCTGGAAAAACTCAGTATTACTGACAGGGAAGCTGTCTCTCTTTCCCGCCTTCCTCTGTTCTCTCTCTCTTTCTCTCTCCCCCTCTCTCTCACCTTTAGATTATTAGATATTTTGGTCATTTAAATAATCTACCAAAAAGCTGACCACAGTCACAGAATTTTTTTTTTCCCCTTCAGCACATGGAAGAAATTAAAACTTAGTTTCACAGAAGTATATTACTGATAAAAAATTAATCTTAAAGTCCCTATAACATGTCACTTAATACTTACAGTTATTAGCTTTGAAATGGTGCGTGGGTGATCCAGCAATTCCACTCCTAGGTATTTACCCAAATGACACAGAAAAAATAATTCCAAAGGGCACCTGCACCCCTATGTTTATAGCAGCACTATTTACAATAGCTAAGCTCTGGAAGCAACCCAAATGCCCAAAAATAGATGAAATAGATGACTGGATCAAGAAGATGTGATATATACACACAATGGAATATTACTCAACAATCAAAAAAGATAAACACATGCAGTTTGCAGCAACATGGATGGAGCTAGAAGGAATCATGGTCAGCGAAATAAGTCAGAAAGAAAAAGAAAAATACCGGATGGGCTCACTCATAGCAGGAATTTAGAAAACCTAATAAAGGACCAGGATAAAGACTAATTAATACAAAGTAAAAATCAAAATCAACAACAAGCAACTATAAACCAGAGACATTACTGGGGGGGAGGGGGAAAGAAATATTAGCGTCAAAATAAGAGGGGGTGCAATTGTATGGGGAATATAACTAAAATGAAAATACATACATAGTGTAACAATGAAAAATGATGTAACAATTATATAAAATAAAATATTTTTTAAAAAATGGTGCGAACATTGGGGAGCCTGAAAGTCTTGGTTGGTGGAGTCTCACCTGTGTATTTACAAACAGGACCCACCTCAGGCTAGGGTTCAACAACTACAGAGTTTTTTTACAAAAGGGAGAGAGAAGTTGGGAGAGAGGTGTGGGTTAGAGACAGAACCAGAGGAAGTAGCAACTGTTAAGCTGAGATTTGAAGCAGAAATCAAATGCAAAGGCCTCAAAGGTCAAAGGTTATGAAATCAAAGATATGGACGGTCTCTCTAGAGGTGGCACCATAGCAGTCAACAACAGCAATTTGAAGCCTAGGCAAGGCAGCACCTCACACCCAAATGGTCAGTGCCAAAGGCAACAGCACCAGGGAGTGGTGCTGAAGCAGGAAGTTTCCCAAGCCAGCTGCTTGGGGGAGTCTGCTCCTTAGATTCTGCTGCTTGCTGGAGCGAGGAGTTGCTGGGTGTACTGCACTGCTTGTTCACATGGGTAGCCATGGCTACCTTGACCCCCTTCCCGAACCACAAAGAATGCTTATGCTATGGTGGATGGTATAGCAAGTTTCCTCATACAAACTGTATAAAATCTTGCCATTTTTACTCTTGGAGGTTCAGCCTTTTGGGAGCGATCCCACAGAACCCACCTGTATGACAAGTAAATCTCTCTCTCCACCTCTCTGAGTGCCACTGATTTCTCTGGGAAATTGCCGTAACAGTGCCAGATGTGTCAGAGGCAGGGACCAGGGTAATAGCTCTTAGAGACACTGGGCTTAAAACTAACTCTAACAGCTCTTTCAGAGACACCTTGCACAGGGCCACTGGTATCATTTAGGAGATGATGTTGGAGCAGAGGCAGAGGTGAGGTCTGGGAGGAGTTGCCAGAGCACAGGCCTCACGGTTCCAGCTCTGTGAAGGTCTTCCTAGGTAGACTCCAGATAAATCTGACCAATGAAGCTGGCTGGAGCCTGATTTAAAAACTCTTCTAGGTGCCTGCCTTTCAATCCTGATTGGTCCATTTTTCAGTTGACTGGCACCTGTGGGAGCTCCAGATTTGTCCTTTTGCAATCCTACCAATTTGATTTTTACAAGTTGAACTGCACCAGTGTCCAACCTGACCTATAACGGGCTTGGGCTTCAAAACTGAACATGTTAGTGGGGGGCCAGAGGGACGGGTGTTGGTCAGGTAGGGGAACTCCAAACCCAGGTGTTTGTTTGGTGCTGGTCAAGCTCCAATCAAATTTGTCCACTTTCAAGCCCATGTTCAATCCTACATTGGTTTCCTGTATTTTGCTGTGCCCCTCTGTGTTCCCCTAGGCTGGCAAAAAATCAACCCAAGGATCAGAGAGATTGACATTAAATATAAAACCTTCTGAAAGCAAGTCAGCTGTTTTTCCTTGTTGGATACTATGAGGTAACTCTGGTTTGAACACATTTAATCATGTAATAAAATATCAACACCTACTAGTATAATTTTAAAGCCATGCATATTTCAAATATTAAACCCTTAATTTTGAATTAGTTTTTATTTAACAAAATCTTAGACTGTGACCTCTGAAAATATTTTGGATTAACTTACATTACTTTCCTGAATTTTATATAGGTGCCATTTATATTTCTTTTTTTTAAAAGATTTATTTATTTATGCATATAAGATCTGGAGTACAGGCCAGAGGTGAGGGGGTGAGAGGATTCACCAGAGACAGAGTGGGGAGCAGAACAGGCAGATCTACTGATACACTGCTGAGGAGAGCAGTGGGTGAAACAGGAGAGGTCTGCTGCGCCTTGTGGGTTGTTTCCTGACCAGCCATGGATTGGACTCATGCTGCAGAGGCTGCAGATAGCTTCATAGTGCTGTGCTTAGCCCCTTGCGCCACCAGGGAGGCCTTATATTCCTATTGTATAAAAGCTTATTTCAGTATTATTCAGAGACAAAAGACACAATTTTCCTCTTTTCCCTTTTGATTGTTTAAAATATATATATATATATATTTTTTTTTTTTTTACATCACTCTTCCTTTTTGTACAATGTATGCTTTCTCCTCTGAGGTGTAATCCCTGCAAAATTCCCACCACCATTCACCCATGCACCATCACCATAGTCCCTTGTGCTCTTCCCTCCCCTGTTTTGATCCCTCTCCCTCCTCCTACCCTGCAGAATGTCTCTGATTTATAGTAGCTTGTTAATTTTGTTTTTAAATTTATTATAATTATTTTTCCTGATCCCTTATTTGGTTGTCCTACCAATATTTTTCTATAAGTGAAACCATCCAATATTTTTCTTTTTTTTTTCTGACTTATTTCACTGAGCATAATCCCTTCCAGCTTCATTCATGTTGCTGTGAATGACATGAGCTTATCTTTTCTGTTTGTTGAGTAATAGTCCATTGTGTACATATACCACATCTTCTTGATCCAGTCATCTATTTTTGGGCATTTGGGTTCTTTCCATATCTTATGTGTTACAAATGGTGCTGCAATAAACATAGGGATATAGGTATCCTTTTGAATTAATGTTTTTGTGTCCTTTGGGTAGATTTCTAGGAGCTGAATTGCTGGGTCATATGGAAGCTCCATTTTTAGTAGTTTGAGGAACCTACATACAGCTTTCCATAGCGGTTGGACAGTGTGCATTCAAACCAGCAGTGTAGGAGACTTCCTTTTTCTTTGCATCCTCACCAACATTTTCCTGTTATTTTAATGTGTGCCATTCTCACTGGTGTCAGGTGGTATCTCATTGTGGTTTTGATTTGCATTTCCCTGATTACAAGTGATGTTGAACATTTTTTTTATATACCTATTGGCTATTTGCATTTCCTCTTTGGAGAAATGTCTTTTTAGCTCTTCTGCCCATTTTTTCACACAATGGTTTACTTTGTTTTTGTTGAGTTGTATGAGCTCTTTGTAGATCTTTGTGATCAGTCCTTTATCAGTTGTATTGTGTGCAAAAATTTCTCCCAGTCAGTAGGTTGTCTCTTTGTTTGGTTTATGACTTTTGCTGCACAGAAGCTTTTTTGTTTAATGTACTCCAAGCTGTTCACTTTTCCTTCACTTTCTTTGCTTTGGGAGATGTGTCTTTAAAGATGTTACTGAGATGTATGTCATGTAGTGTTTTGCCTATATTTTCTTCTATATATTTTATGGCTTCAGTTCTTATGTCTAATTCTTTAATCCATTTTGAGTTGGTATTTGTGCATGGTGAGAGGTAGTGATCTAGTTTCATTCATTTGCATGTAGCAGCCAGTTTTCCCAGCACCATTTATTGAACAAGCTGTCCTTGTTCCATTGCATATTATTTACTCTTTGTCAAAAATGAGTTGTCCATAAATATGTGGGTTTAGTTCTGGGTTTTCTATTCAATGCCATTGGTCTGTATATCTTTTTTTGTTCCAGTACAATACAGTTTAAATTTCCATGGATTTGTAGTATAGTTTGAAGTCTGGAAGTATGATACCTCCATTCTCCATCTTTTTAGTGAGGAGAGCTTTGGCTATTGGAGGTTTTTTGTGGCTCCATATGAATTTCATCAATATTTGTTCTATTTCATTGAAGAATGTCATTGAACTTTTTACCGGAATAGCATTGTGTCTGTAAATTGCTTTTGGTAATGTTAATTACCGTTTTGATAATGTTAATTCTTCTAATCCATGAGCAGTGTCTTTCCATTTCTTTGTGTCTTCTTCTATTTCTTTAAACAGTATTTTATAATTTTCTTTGTATAAATCCTTCACCTCTTATGTTAGGTTTATTTCCAAGTATTTGATTTTTTTTGTTTCAATAATAAAAGGGATGTTTTTCTTGATTTCGTCTTCTGCAGCTTTATTGTTTGTGTATAGGAAGGCTACTGATTTTTGTGTGTTGATTTTGTATACTGATACTTTACTAAACTGGTTGATTATCTTGAGTAGTTTTTAGCAGCTTTAAATGTGAGTGATGGCCCTGTGTCCCACCAAACTGGCCTCTGAGCTCCAAGTGAAGGAAACCCTGGATGAGCCCCAAATTTGTAAACATTCAAGCCAGGTCTTTTGTTTGTATCCAAAAAGCCAAACTGAATCAGAATTGTCTTTACATTAAAGAGTTTTATTCAACATGGCCATCAAGGGAGTCGCTGTGATAGGCACCACAAAATAACCAACTCCCTCAATGACAGGGTGCTGGGACTTTCATAAGGGGCAGGGAAATGTGAGGGAAGTCAGGGCTTCACATTTCCAGGCCCAAGGAGGTGCCTGACATCTGAGTGACAGGAGTCAAGCAGTGTGACTTCCCCACGGGAGGTTTTCTCCTCAATCAGCAGATGTTTTTTCCGGAGGCCATTATTCATCTCAGAGACACAGAGAATTTTATTAGGGATGTAACACCATCAGTTTTCCAAGTTTCCAGGATGCAGGTGAAGCCAGTTTATGATTACTCATAAGGAGGGAATAGGAGTGAAATTTAGTGTGTTAAACAGTTAATCCCAGAGAGAGAATGCAATTTAGTAAGTAAATCGTTAATCCCGGAGAAGGAAAACAAAAGGGTGGGTAGAGCTTAATTCTACTTATATCTAACATTTAGTCTAGGGCTACATAGCACCATCCATTTTCTGGTAGGGAGAGAGAAGAGCCCATAGGGGTTTTGATTAAAACGTGACTCACCCAATAGGCACAGCTAAGGAACTCATCTTTCCTGAGATAAAGGTGAGACCATCCCTGAAAACCCCTTCAAAGGATACTTTCCACCTGGCAACCAAGTTGTAAACCATGCCTTTCTCACTACAGGTCTTCTTTCAGTCTGAGAACATTATGAAGAACTGACTCCTGCTTTTCTAAGTCATTCACCTCCACCCGGTTCAAGAGAATAAGTTTGAATTCTTCTTAGAAACCAGCATCCTCATATCTTGGGCTTCACCCCGATTCTCAAACCTTCTAAGAAACAGATTATCCCAGAGTCCCTGGACCAGACTGTTATCTGGATTTGTGCTCCCTCTTTCCAAACACTTTGTAATACCCATTCTGAGTGTGGTCATATGAGGCTGCTTCGCTGTCCAAGGAGGAAACATAAAGTGTGATTGTCTATTTCTTTCCCCTTTCAGAACCTCCAAACACAAACATCACCCACCACCTCATGTCTGACCAGAAGGTCATCCTGAGGTGCTGGGCCCTGGGCTTCTACCCTGCGGACATCACCATGACCTGGCAACGAGATGGGGAGGAACTGACCCATGACATGGAGCTGGTGGAGACCAGGCCTGGGGGGACGGAACCTTCCAGAAGTGGGCAGCTGTGGAGGTGCCCTCTGGAGAGGAGCAGAGATACACGTGCCATGTGCAGCATGAGGGGCTGCTGGAGCCCCGAGTCCTGAGATGGGGTAAGGAGGGGGACGTGGGCACAGAGCTTCTCAGGGGCATTAGGAGCCCTTCTGGAGCCCTTCAGAGCATCAGATGGAGGCCTGGGGCTCAGGGTCTATGCTTCTCTTCCCTTCCAGTGACCCCTCCTCTGTTCTCCATCCCCACCGGGGGCCTCATTGCTGGCCTGGTTCTCCTTGGAGCTGTGCTCACTGGAGCTGAGGTAGCTGCAGCTGTGATGTGGAAGAAGAGGCACTCAGGTAGGGAAGGGATGTGGTCTTAGTTTTCTTGACTGATGGGAGGGTGGGAGGAATTCAAGCCCAGGTAGAAGTTTGACCTGAATTCTTTTTTTTTTTTTTTAATAGAGGCATGTTTTATTTATTTATTTGTTTGCTTGTTTGTTTTGTTTATACATGCACTGGGTACAGTCAGGAGCGCGGGAGGGTGAGAGAATTCACCAGAGCCAGACCGGGGAGCAGAGCAGGCAGAAGGACCGAAGTACACTGCTGAGGGGAGCAGCGGGCGGCAGGAGAGGTCTGCACGCCATGTGTGACCCTCCTCCGGTGGCCTGGGAGCAGCCGGGGATCGAACCGGCGCCGCAGAGGCCACGGGCAGCTTCGCAACCCAGCACTCAACCACTGCGCCACCGGGGAGGCCCTTGACCTGAATTCTTAATAGGAAGTATCACAGACATGTACTCACTCATTCTGGAGCTCTATGTGTTAACTCCTCCTCCTTTTTTTTTTAAGATTTATTTATTTATTTATTTGTTTATTTATTTATAGAAGCACTGGGTACAGTCAGAAGTGTGGGAGGGTGAGAGAATTCACCAGAGCCAGAGCAGGGAGCAGAGCAGGAAGAAAGACCAAAGTACACTGCTGAGGGGAGCAGCAGGCGCCAGGAGAGGTCTGCGCACCATGTGGGACCCTCCTACAGTGGCCTGGGAGCAGCCAGGGATCAACCCCCTCCGCGGCCCCCCCCTCCCCCGCAATGCAGAGACTGTGGGCAGCTTCACAACCCAGTGCTCAACCTCTGTGCCACCGGGGAGGCCCTAAGTGCTCCTCCTTTTAAAGCAAATGTGAAGATGTCTTTGAGAATGGCACATATTAAAAAAACTAGCAACAACAAGTGTTGGCGAGGGTGTGGAGAAAAAGGAACTCTTCTGCACTGTTGGTGGGAGTGCAAACTGGTCCAACCACTATGGAGAGCTGTGTGGAGATTTCTGGACCTACTAAACATAGAGCTTCCATATGATCCAGCAATTCCACTCCTAGGTATTTACCCAAAGGACACAGAAACATCAATTCCAAAGAGCACCTGCACCCCTATGTTTATAGCAGCACTGTTTACAATAGCTAAGCTTTGGAAACAGCCCAAATGCTCAAAAATAGATGACTGGATCAAGAAGATGTGGTACATATATACCATGGAATATTACTCAGCATTCAAAAAAGATAAACACATGCAATTTGCAGCAACATGGATGATGCTGGAAGGGATCATGCTCAGCGAAATAAGCCAAAAAGAAAAAGAAAAATACCGGATGGTCTCACTCATAGCAGGAATCTAGAAAACTTAAATAAGGGACCAGAAAAATGAATAAATATAAGAAAGCGAAAATCAAAATCAACAAAAAACTATGAACCAGAGACACTTTTGGGGGGGTGAGGGGCAGGAGGGGAGGTATTGGGGTCAGAATGGGGGGGTTGCAATTGTATGGGGAATAGAAAAATAAAATTTATTATTTAAAAAAATATATAATGCTGCAACTTAAAATATTTGGTTAGAGATGTTATGATCGCATTTAAGGGTAAATTAAGTTCAGTTCTTGAACTACTTTGTATGGTATTCCTATGCCTGTTAACTATTCTTAGTACAAAAGAAAAGATAGCCATGTAAAAATGAAAAAGAAAAATAAACCATACTTTTACCCACAAAAAATAAATAAATAAATAAATAAAGCAAATGTGAAAGTGAAGGACAAGTTCATCTGCTGCAGGAGGCCTTGTTGCTCCAGCCAGATAGGATACTGACAAGCAGCTAAGAGAAAAGACCTCACACCGTGGGGCTGAAGATCTGGCATCCCTTTGCTTTTTGTTCTTGGTCATAGAGAGAGAAAAATTTATCAAAAAAGTACATTAGGCAATAAATTATATGTATCAGCATACTATAAGTAAATAGCATGGAAAATTGTCTGTTTAGAAATTAGTTGTTGGGCAGTTTGGCCCACTTGACAATGGCAGATGATTTGTTGTGCATGCCTGACAAGCAATCCAGCACAACAATTGTAGTGGGTCCTTCTTTTGCCTTCTCTCAAAGTTTCTTGGGAAAGTTTTTAAATAAAGCTATTTGAGTTAGGAGTTTCTAAATAAAAAAAAAAAAGTTCTGATAGCTGAGTAGCAGCCGGTCCCCAGCTGAAGGCCATGAGAATAAAAAAAGTCTTTTCTTGCTTAGGCTTTAGCTGATAGGGATGTACTGGCAGCTATCAACTGTCTTAGGTTATTGTTTAGCTGAAACAATGAATTTTAGTGTAAGACTTAGTTTTTTATTAACCTTGAAGGTTGCCTTCTTGCTGAGAGCACGGAAAAGGAGATGCACTAATTGTTTCTGCTTTGTTTCTATGCACTTGATAATGTAATCTCAATGCTTGCAAAAAATGTATAAATAAAGAACCTGCTGAGCCTTTCAGCAGAAGATACTAACACCTCACCAAGTGTCAGTGTCTTCTCATTCCCTTCCCCTCAGCCCCTAAGTTTCAGATCATTCGTTTTCGCCGAGGCCATACGGGGACCCATATGGCTGCTTCTCACACCCTCGCCAATGTCTGCTCTTGTCCCACATGGTAATGTCCTCAGAAATATCATGTACACAACAAACAAAGGGTTACCAGAGGGGTGGTGGGGATGTTGGAAGGAGAGGGGGGTGTAACTTGGTATCTCATTTACACAGAGATTTTGTTGGGGGGAAGTGCAGCATGGGCACGTGTGAGGTATGAAGTCCTGCTCTCCAAATTATATAACTATGTAATTGAATAGAAAAATCAATAAAATTTTGTTTTTACAAAAAGAAACATTATGCCCAGCATTTCAGTCTGAAATCTTCCCAGGCATATTTTCTCCATAGCTATTCCCTCTCACTTATAGAAGATTTTAGTTGTTTATTCTCAGTATCACTGAAATATATGTCCTTGAGCAAAGGGTCTGTCTGCTTCTGTACCACTCTGTCCCCAGCATCAGCCCCAGCATGTGGTAGGGGTCTAATAACTGTGTTAAATGAATGAATATGTCCACAATTTAGAGAAATTTGACCATGTACATGAAAATATTTAAGACTTTGACCTAATATTTACCAGAATAATTTATGAATTTTTTAAGTCCCAACTATATGCATCTTTATGCACAATGATGCTTGTCAAATCATTATTTGCAAGAAGAGATGATGAAAGGAGGTAAATATGAAAGGGAGCTGGTTATAAATCTTCTTCTAAAGGACACTCAGCTTGTAAAAGTGGTGTAAAATTTATGCAGAGTTTACAACCATAGAAAACTACTTGCTGTTAACACATTCCAAAAAGTATCACTGTAAACAATCTACAACATAGGAATCCAACTTTGTAAAATAAACACACATGTATGTATTATTATTTCATAAAATTTTATAATCATACTTTACATATAGTATAAAAACAGTATATATGATTATGTATAGTAGATATAATATTTTTTATTGTATACATCATTAATATATGTAAGCACATTGAAAACCACAGACTGAACATCAGGACTGCTACAAAGCACAGCTCCAGGGAGCACTACTAACACTGTCATTTCAACAATTTCACAGTCAGCAATGATGTCTGAGGAGAGATCACAGGTCTTTATTTCTTACATGCATTTTAGTTTTTCATGATTGAACAGATTTTCATTTACTAATATAAAAAATATCTTAACTTTCAAAATATAGTATTAGAAGCAATTAAAAGAAGTCCAGGCCTCCTTATTATCTCAGCCTGGCACAAAATCTCTCATTTGGTGTCTACAGGGTAAAAATCCCCACTGATGGATCCTCAGAGAGAAGAACTGAACTCTTCCTCCACAAGCTTTGGTCCATCCTTTGGTTAGAGGGTACAGGTGGCCAATGCAAGCAACATTAAAAATACTATCAATTTAGGGCCTCCCCTGGTGTGCAGATGGTTGAGCGCCACGCTGTGAAGGTGTCCAGAGCCTTTGCAGCGCCGGTTTGATCCCAGCTACCTGGAGAGGGTCCCACATGGCACAGCACACCTCTCCTGTCATGCCCATTGCTCCCTTCAGCAGTGTATTTCGTCAGTCTGCCTGTTCTGTTCCCCACTCTGTCTCTGGTGAATCCTCTCACCCTCCCGCACATCTGGCCTGTACCCTGGTTATTATGTAAAATGAATAAATAAATCTTTTTTAAAAATACTATCAATGTATAGTGCTGCAGGAGGCCTTGTTGCCCCAGCCAGATAGGATACTGACAAGCAGCTAAGAGAAAGGGCCTCACACAGTGGGGCTGAAGATCTGGCATCCCTTTGCTTTTTGTTCTTAGTCATAGAGAGAGAAAAATTTATCAGGCAATAAATTATATGTATCAGCAGACTTTCAGTAAATGGCACAGAAAATTGTCTGTTTAGAAATTAATTGTTGGGCAGTTTGGCCCACTTGACAATGGGAGGCAGTTTGTTGTGCATGCCTGAGAAGCAATCCAGCACAACAGTTGTAGTGGGTCTTTCTTTTGCCTTCTTAGGCTTTAGCTGATAAGGATGTGCTGGCAGCTATCTACTGTCTTAGGTTATTGTTTAGCTGAAACAATGAGTTCTAGTGTAAGGCTTAGTTTTTTATTAACCTTGAAGGTTGCCTTCTTACTGAGAGCATGTAGTGGCCAAAAGCCTATAGAAAAAGGGATGCACTGATTGTTTCTGCTTTGTTTCTATGCACATGATAATGTCATCTCACTGCTTGCAAAAAATGTATAAATAAAGAACCTGCTGAGCCTCTCAGCAGAAGATACTAGCACCTCACCAAGTGTCGGTGTCTCCTCATTCTACCTCATCCCCTTCCCCTCAAGTCCTTTCATTTTCGCGGACACCGTCTCATCCTTTCAGGAACCCCTGACACAACATTTTGCCGAGGCTGGTCCCCGGCAGTATAGATTAAAAATTATCACACATATGAGAATATATATACATATGTAAGTATGTATATACATGAATCCATGAATGTATGTTTTTTATCCACCACACCTGTGAGAGTACATGGATACTTCCCTTTCAGAGCTTCAGAATGTCAGTCCCCAAGAACCTGAAGGTTTGGCCTGGGTTCCCAGAAGATGTTGACCTTGAGAGTGAAGATACCAGCATCCTGGCGAGCCCACCTGGTCATGAGTCATATGAATGGAAGCTCCGCAATAGCGAGAGGAGTAACTGAGATCTGAGGATCCATCACACTCCTAGGCTGTTCACACCCAGTGCGTCAAGCTAATTGATGGAAGGGCCAAGGCAAGAATTCTGATGTTTGTTCAGTGGTGGGTGGTGGAGGGCAAGTCATCAGCCACCAACTAGGTGCCTGGGGTTACTAGAACTAGCGTTAGCTCCTGCACTGAGGACCCCACCCTGACATACTGAAACTACACATTCATTTGTGAGCTGGTTTCTGGATTCTTTCCCTTCAGAAATGCAAGCATGATACCCCCTACATGAACATCTAACCCTGCGCCTCACAGTGAATTCTCCTAGTCAGGAACTCTCCAAACCCCACTGAAAATTAGCCTCAGAGAATTTTAATTCAAAGCAGGAGGTCCTCTTGTGGTTTAGGCCTACTGACCTAGGAAGATATTATGAAAAGCAGCTTTCTAAAAACAGAAAGTCAAGGATGAGCTCTAAGTATGAAATGAAGTCTAAGTGAAATTATTTTATAGAAACTCAACAACAACAAATAAAATAATCCAGTCAAAAAATGGGCAGAAGAGCTAAAAAGAAACTTCTCTGAAGAGGAAATGCAAATGGCCAACAGGCATATGAAAAAATGTTCAACATCACTTGTAATCAGGGAAATGCAAATCAAAACTACCATGAGATACCATCTTACACCAGTGAGAATGGCAC
Source organism: Talpa europaea (assembly GCF_964194135.1). Taxonomy (NCBI): domain Eukaryota; kingdom Metazoa; phylum Chordata; class Mammalia; order Eulipotyphla; family Talpidae; genus Talpa; species Talpa europaea. The sequence continues at coordinate 108,046,873 of NC_140068.1, read as the reverse complement.
ATATTAAAAAAAACTAGCAACAACAAATGTTGGCGAGGGTGTGGAGAAAAAGGAACTCTTCTGCACTGTTGGTGGGAGTGCAAACTGGTCCAACCACTATGGAGAGCTGTGTGGAGATTTCTGGACCTACTAAACATAGAGCTTCCATATGATCCAGCAATTCCACTCCTAGGTATTTACCCAAAGGACACAGAAACATCAATTCCAAAGAGCACCTGCACCCCTATGTTTATAGCAGCACTATTTACAATAGTTAAGCTATGGAAACAACCCAAATGCCCAAAAATAGATGACTGGATCAAGAAGATGTGGTACATATACACCATGGAATATTACTCAGCATTCAAAAAAGATAAACACATGCAATTTGCAGCAACATGGATGGCGCTGGAAGGGATCATGCTCAGCAAAATAAGCCAGAAAGAAAAAGAAAAATACCGGATGGTCTCACTCATAGCAGGAATCTAGAAAACTTAAATAAGGGACCAGGAAAATGAATAACTATAAGAAAGTGAAAATCAAAATCAACAAAAAACTATGAACCAGAGACACACTTTGGGGGGTAGTGGGCGGGAGGGGAGGGATTGGGGTCAAAATAAGGGGGTTGCAATTGTATGGGGAATATAAAAATAAAATTTATTATTGAAAAAAGAAATTATTTTATAAGTGAAATTATTTTATATTTTTCTTTCTCCTTTTGATTTATTTTTTCCAGATTTGATATCCTTTTATTATTTTATTTTATTAATTCATTTATTTTTTATAAATATTTTTACATCATTGTTCATTTTTAAACAATGTTTGTTCCCCCCGCCCCAGGTGTATTTCCCATAGAAATTCCTTCCCCAATGCACCCATGCACCATCACCTCAGTCCTCTGTGCTCCTCCCTCCCTCCCTCCCTCTGATCCCTCTCCCTCCTCCTCCCCTGCAGGATGTCTCTGATTTATAATTGTTTGCTTTTGTTTTGTTGTGTCTTGTACTGTTATTATTTTTTCCCTTGATGTCTTACTTGGTTCCCTTATATTGTTCCTATAATCCTTTTGATTTATTTATCTTAGCATTATCCCCTCTAGTTCCCTCCAGGTTGTCACAAATGTCAATATTTCATCTTTCTTATAGCTGAGTCATATTCCATTGTTTCTATATACCACATCATCATTAGCCACTCAATTAACATAGCTGACTTCAATTCTTTCACTAGTATATCCAAAATTTGGGCTTTCTCAGGAATACTTTTGTTAATTTCTGTTTTTCCTGTAAATTAGTCATACTTTCTGGCTTAAGTGAATACCTTATAATTTTGTTGGAAACTACACATTTAGAAAGTCAGGGGATAAAACTCTTAAAACCGAATTTCATCCTCCCAGAGGTTTGTTTCCATTGTTCATTGTGTGTTGTAATTTTGTAATTTTTCTAGTGACCTTCCCAAACTATTTTTGTATAGACTGTGTCCTTGCTTGTCTGTGGTCACTGAAGTCTCTGTTCTGTTAGTTTAGTGGTGAGATAGTGATGATTTGACAGAGATTTCCTTAAATGTTAGGAGCAAAAACAAAAAAAAAAACACTTGCCTTTGGAGCTGGTTCTGTGTATATGTATGTGTGTGCAAGTGTGTATATGTATTTGTGAGTGCACATGCGTGTGTGTTGAGACATGCCTTCAACACTGTAGGCAGTTTGCATGCCTGTCTTTGCCTTCCCTTCTTACTTCCTACTTGTGCAGAGAATCATCAATCAGTGGGGTGATCTCACATTCTCCTCGTGGATGCACATTCTATCCAGGGTCCCAGGAATAACGGAAGCTTTTCACTGTCTTTATTGCCAAAATCATCCCTTTCCTCAGTTTTCACTGCCAGGATTTTCTGTATGTCTATTTTTTCCCCAAAACTGATGTTTCTTCCCAAGTGATAGTTGCTGGTTCATTGTCATGTAAGTATTTTTGACAAATGTCCTTTGCCTAGCTCCTCTCTGCCCTTAGAGAGTTATAAGTTACATTAAATAATTTGTATTTGTCTTTCAGGGATATGACAGATCAAAACAGAAAATCACTAGTATTAAGAACAATGTCCACTCTGATCCTCTGGCACCAAGAACTCCTACTAGAGAAAAATTTTAAAATATATAAACAAATAAATAAAATAAGTACCACCTGCTGGAAAAGTAAAAAAATAAGCACCTCACTTTTAAGTTGCTTAATCCAGATTCCCAATGGCAGGCAGAAAAATACAATTTCAGATCATTTGAGACCTCAAGGAAATACGACTACTCTCCAGAATTCAAACTCAAATGCATGGAAGATTATATCTTCCAAATACATAAAGAATTAAAAATAGTTATCATAAAGAAACCCAAAGTGATATACTAACACTCAGAAAGGTACCTAAAAGGGACAAACCAGAAAGGCAAGTCAATGAGCTCAAGAATAAAATTAAGAAGCAGAAGGCAGAAATTGAAACTTTAAATTTAAAACTAATAGATTCAAGATGTGAAGAACTCAATAAATGAGATCAAGATTGTTTTAGATAGCAGCGGAAATAAAATAGACCTAAAAAAGAAATGAATCGGCAAGCATGAAGAAAAACTGGAAATCGACCAGATGGAGAGTGAAAGAGAAATAAAATATTAAAATGTAAAGAAATTCTACAAAAACTATCCCTCCATAAGAAAGGCAGCATAAGGATAATGGGTATCTCAGAAGGTGAAGAGAGAGAGAAGAGAACAGAGAGCTTTATTCAAAAAATAATAGCTGAAAATTTTCTGAACCTGGGTAAAGAACTAAAAATACATGTTCATGAAAAAAAAAGAATGCTTAGTGATCTAAATACAGAGATTTACACCAAGATATAAAACTATGAAAAAGCCAAGATAAAAAAAAAATATGAAATGTCCCTAGGGGGAGGAAAAGTGATTTATAAATCTCTGCCTTCAGGTTATTATCAGAATTTTCAGCATAAATTTTCCAGGGCAGAGAGAATGGAAGGACATATTCACAATATTTAGAGGTAAAACTACCAACCAATACTATGTCCTGCTAAGCCCTCCTTCCAATATGAGGGTAAAGGCTTTCCAAGGGCCTCCTTAGTGGTACAACAGGTTAGGCACAGCACTATGAAGCTATCTGCAGCTTCTTCACCATGAGTTCAATACCCGGTGAGGGAGCTACCCACATGGCACAACAGACTTCTCCTGTCATGCCCACAGCTCCCCTCAGCAGTGTATTTCAGACAGTCTACCTGTTCTGCTCCCTGCTCTGTCTCTGGTAAATTCTCTCATCCTCCTACACCTCTGGCCTGTACCCCAGCTCTTGTATAAATAAATAAATCTTTAAAAATAAATAAACAAATAAAAGATAACCTTTAGACTATAAGCCCAATTAGTGATTACCACAAAGGAAGGGAGAAGGGTGGTGGGTAAATCAGGTAAAGGTGGGCAGGAAGGAGTGTCAATGTATGCTGAAAGGCAGATTTGGACTAAAACCAAAAGCAAAACAAAACAAACAACAAAAAAAAGCAGCTGTCTTCCTTATCCCCACCCCCACTCTCTGGATCCCCTTCCCCATGACATTTTTTCCACAGCACTTACCCTTTCAACATGAACATTTCCTTATTAGCTATGCTTCTAGGATATGGTCCATCTCTTCCCACCAGAGCACATGCTCCACAAGGCCAGCAATGTTTCTATCTTTACTCCAATGATGTTGGATACAAAAGCGGTGTCACATTATCCCACACTCAACCACCATCCGTTGAGCGATCAGTGTAGAGCAGCAACCTGCACAACAGGGCAGCACGTCTTGTTCATGGAGCTGCAGACCAAGTTCTGTGGCAGCTACAGGCCAAGCTCCACCCACATGGACATCAATGCTGCCTCTATTTTCCTCACAAGTGATGTTCCTTTTCCCTCTCTTCCTCCCGCTCCCTTCCTCGCTCCCTCTCTCACTCCCACGCCACAACCCTCCTGCACCAACCACAATACACAAGTATATTTCTTCAGAAAGCAATGATCCTGGACTAACAGGTTATTTTCCAGCCCAGCAGGATTTAGGAGCAGAGGACAGAGAGGTGAGTGAGTGGACCAGAAGAATTCCACCAGAAACTTATCTAAGATGAGAAATTATGGGGTCGGTCCTCTCTGCTTATTCCTGAATCTGGTTCCTTTGAGGATGGTGGAGAAAAGTTGAAAAGAACAATCAAGCCCTAGAAGGAGGGCAAGAGCTGGAGGAGTCTGATAATTCATCTCATTACCTCAGAAATTGTGTGCAGGAGCTGCCCTAGGTCTTGTGGGACAATAACAGGCAAAATGACTACAGCATTGTCTAAAATGAGGACACCCAGAGAAGAATGAGACCAGAACTCTAAACATAAACAAAAATAAGGGCACACAGAAACAAAGATACCATAAAGAAACTCCCAAAGTATGGGTACTGAGTGCCACACCCAGGCCTGATCTAGGCTGACTTGCCCACATGAAGCCCTCACTGCCTACAACCCTGGAGACAGGACAGGCCCATGTGGGGTCTGAGTCCCTGTGATCACAGGTCCTGCTGGGACAGGCGCTACTGAAGTACAAGGACAAAGGAGCAGAGACATGACCCCTGAGGAGTTACCATGTCAAAGCACCTTCTGGACACAGGCTCTGTATCCTTCGGCTCCTCATAGCCTCTCCCGCCCCCACCTGCAGACTCAGCACAGCAAACACAGGAAAGCTCTTGTGTTCCCTTCATCTGCATTCTTTAGAATTTTATTCAGGAGTCTTCTCCTTTATTAACCTTTCAGTCACATATTTCCCAGTAAAAAAAAAAAAACAAATTCGCACCATGTTCAATAAGAAAGTAACAAAGTGCAGCTCAGCACAATGGGAAGTTAAGGCAGGGATGTAGATGGCCCAGCCTCGCCTTCTCTATAACAAGAAAGTCCATCAGGGAAGGTCGGTGTGGGGAAGGTCCTGGTGGGCCAGTCTCCCACCTCCTCATTTTATGCTATTGGAAACGCAGACACAGGCAGAGTCTACATACAGGACACAAAGTCAGAGGTTCTTGGCAGTCATCACATGAGACCGGAATAAATCTTCCATTGCTCCAAAATAAAACTGTCTCGCACATGAAAGAAAACAGTAATGAACAAATTCAGGTCAGTCATATAAATGGTGACATTCTGAACAGCCCACGACATGCTCAAGAAGTCCCACTCAAAACCCCCCAGAACCCAGTCCTGGGGACTTTGCCCTTCCCATCGCAGCCCTCCAGGGTCTCACCTCTAGGAGAAGGGGGAGACACACCAGAGTCCTGAGCATTGTCACTGCCTGGAGGAGAACAAAACAGGACATGGTCAGAGCCCAGAAGTGAGAGCAGAGGGGCTGAGTGTGTGAACTCTCCTCCTGGGTTCCCATCTATACTATGCCAAGGGGCTCAGGGATAGATTCCCCTCCTGCCTTATTTACCTGCATCCTCAGTGTAGCTCTCGCCTGTTCCATCTGTAGGAATAAAGCATCTTATGAGAGGCCACGGAAAAGAGAGAGTCATGAGATCCTAAAGGAGCTGCCTAGTCATGCTATACAAGGAAGTTTCCAGAACTGTGATTACAGATCCAGGCAGGATCCAGAAAACAAATGTAGGAAACTGCACTAACTACTGTCCTGGAGTCTGTCCTCAGCAGAGACCGTCGCCTCTGAACTGCGACTGCTGGGATCAGGTCCCCATGACCAGATTCATTGAGAGATAAATCCATCCTTCATTTTTACGCTTGCTCTAAGAAGGAGTATTAGCAAATAAGGCTCCGGCTAAGAAAGCACCTGTGTTTATATGGTTCTTCCCATTAATGACAAATTCTCTCTTTGGTCGTGTATGTGACCTGTTCCTTATATGGGTTGCTCTAAGGGACCTTTAAGACAGTCTTTTTCGGGGTCCTTCATGTCTGACTTCATGCTGTCCCTGATGTAAGACTCCAGACAGATATGCGGGATGCTTTTGGGAAGGCCCCGTGGCCAGGATCCACAATGGCCAAGTCACTATCTCCATCTACACCAAGCTGCAGAACAAGGAGATACAGACCATGGAGGCTCTACGTAGGGCCATGTTGAAGTTTCCTGGTCTCCAGAAAATCCATATTTCCAAGAAATAAGGCTTTTCTAAGTTAACACAGATGAGTTTTGAAACATGGTAGCGGAAAAGAGGTTCACCCCAGATGGCTGTGGGGTCAAGTATATCCCAAATCATGGCCCCCTGGGCAAATGATAAGCCCTATGCTCATGAGCACAAAAGATCTGCCCTCTTGTTAGGCATGCAAATAAAAATCACATTCTTCTTCAAAAAAAGAGAGATCAATTCTAATTTTTTTGGCCTAAAGTAAACAGAGTACTCATATTGCCCTGTGTTCACAGTGTGGTTTAATTTGTAATTTTTTTCTTAAAAAAAAAATGACAAATTCTGTCTGGGTTGAAATACCCTAGTGAGGCAAGAAAACTCAGGTCTATCCACCCCCTTCCCTACCTGAGTGCTTCTTCCTCCACATCACAGCTGCAGCCACAGCAGCTCCAGTGAGCACAGCTCCAAGGACCAGGCCAGCAATGATGCCCGTGGTGAGGATGGAGGACTGTGGAGTTGGTACTGGAAGGGAAGGTGAGACCCTGAGCCTGACCCTCTGAAGTTCTCAAGAAGGGCTCCTGATGCCCCTGAACAGAAGCTCAGTGTTCACATCCCCTCCTTACCCCATTTCAGGACTCCAAGCTCCAGCAGCCCCTCATGCTGCACATGGCACACATATCTCTGCTCCTCTCCGGAAGGCACCACAACAGCCACCCACTTCTGGAAGGTTCCGTCCCCCCAGGCCTGGTCTCCACGAGCTCTGTCTCCTGGGTCAGGTCCTCCCCATCTCGCTGCCAGGTCAGGGTGATGTCCTCAGGGTAGAAGCCCAGGGCCCTGCACCTCAGGGTGACCTCATGGTCAGAGGTGGGGTGATGGGTCACACGAGTCACTGGAGGATCTGAAGAGAAGGGTTAGAAAATTTAGGAACTTTATATGTCTTGGACCACTTGAAGCAGAGCTTACGTGTGACCATCCTGAGAGTGGACGGGACAACTGGGATAGGGAAAGTGAGCACAAAACCCAGGCAACAGCCTGGACATAGGCATCAAGGATAATTCCTATTCTTTGGAAATTTCTAAATTAGAATGAGAGATTGTAGTGTAGGAAGCAGGTCTCCGAGAGGGAGACCGGCATTTCTGGTCCTGGCCTACTGGAGGCCCAGTGACCCAGAAAAACTGTACTGGGACCTTAAACATATTGGGTGAAAGACCAATCACATGGCCTGAGAAAGTCCCCCAGGGTTCCCAAAGGCACTCCAGAGTCAAGGGGACTCCGACCCGTTTTTTCGGGGATGTCTCCTCCATTCCTTGAAAGACTGGATCCCTTCCTTGTCCAGAAAGACGGGCACTCTGGGCAAGTCGCTCTCCGGTACCCAGTTTGAACACTCAGGTAGATTCCTCCATCTTGTGACCCACTGTAGGGATGGTGCTGACCCTATTTTTCATCTCTCATAGAGGGATGCCTGCTCCAGCCACTGGGGCAATCAAGAAGGCACCCCATGGCCCCTCATGCCTGCGCGCAGCAGAATCTCCCCCTTCTCCAGGTATTTGAGAAGCCACTGCACACATTCCCCGCCCAGGCAGGCCCTGAAGTGCTCCGCCTGACTCTGCACCTCCCACTTGTTTTTTTTTTTTTTTTTTTATAAATGTTTTTTTTTTTTTTTTAAGATTTATTTATTTATTTATACAAGCATTGGGTACAGTCAGAAGCGCAGGAGGGTGAGAGAATTCACCAGAGCCAGAGCGGGGAACAGAGCAGGCAGAAGGACCGAAGTACACTGCTGAGGGGAGCAGCGGGCGGCAGGAGAGGTCTGCGCGCCATGTGGGACCCTCGTCCGGTGGCCGGGGAGCAGCCGGGGATCGAACCGGCACTGCAGAGGCTGCGGGCAGCTTCGCAACCCAGCGCTCAACCACTGCGCCACCAGGGTGCACCTCCCACTTGTTCCTGGTGATCTGAGCCGCTGGGCCCGCCACGGTCCAGGAGCGCAGGTCCGGGTTCAGGGCGATGTACTCGGCGCCGTCGTAGGCGAACTGACAGTATCCGCGGAGCAGGAGCCCGTCGGGCCCCTTGTAGCAGCCGCACATCCACTGGTAGGTGTGGGAACCTGGACGCCGCGCCCCGCGGTTAGCCCCGCGCGCTCAGCCCTGCCCGGCGTCAGCCCCGCCCACGGAGAGGCCCTCCCATCAGTTTTCGCCCACTGGAAAAGAACGTGCGCGCCACTTCTTGGGGGGGGGGGTGTCCTGTTGGGAGACCCCGGTGATGCTGAGACCCGGAGCCTCGGGGCAACCCTAGGGGACCGCAGAACTGGACCCGGCCAGGCCCGCGGAGCTCACCCGCCGCGCTCTGGTTGTAGCAGCCGCGCAGGGCGCCCAGACCCGCGCGGAAAGCCCGTGCGGTGTCCTGGTAGATCCTGGTGTTCTGGTCCCGGTACTGCTGCCCCAACTGCTCCGCCCAGGGCGCCCGCGGCTCCTCCCTCGGACCCAGGGAGTCCTTGTCTAACCGCGCGAACTGCGTGTCGTCCACGTACCCCACGGCCATGAAGCGGGGCTCCCCGGGGCCGGGCCGGGACATCGGACATCGCGGTGTAGAAATAGCTCAGGGAGTGGGCGCCTGGGGGCGGGAGGGGGACCCGGGCTGACCCTCCGCCCCGCGCGCAGACGGCGATGGGGCCCCGGGAAGGATCCCCTAAGAGAGAACAGGAGCGGCGAGATAAGGTCGGGAAACTTGGGAAGGAGGTACGAGAAGGGTGCGGGCGTTGGGTGGGCAGGGAGGGGAGGGTCAGGGTGTGGAGGGGGCGAGGTCTCCGAGCCCGGGTCGAGGGGTACGCTCCGGGACACCCCTTCCTCCCTTTGCTCCTTCCTCCGCAGAAGCCCCTTCCTCCCGAGTCCACACTCACCGTCCGAGGCCTCGCTTGGGGCCCGGGAACCCCAAGAGCAGCAGGAGGAGTGCTAGGGCCCCCATTAAGCAGATGCTTCTTGCCTTGAAGAATTTTGTAACCGGGAAGCGCGGTGTCGCCGATTGGCGTCTCCAGAAACTTACAGCCACTGGGAGTAGGAACTGGGCATCGTCGTGAGTATCCAGGCAGACCCGAGACAGAATGAAGAGTGAAAGTGGGAGATGGGTTCCACGTAAAACTGAGCCTCCCTGCCCCGGTTGCCCTGACCTGGGATTTTGCGTGGATTCCTGTTCTCCAGCAGGGGGGACTCTCACACTGTCTCCCAGAACCCTGAACCCAAGCGGTCTGAGGGAACCAGATAGAGACCCATGGATTGGGGCTCAGTCCCTCTTCCCTCCACTTCCCTTTCTAGAATAAGTCTCACTGACACTGAACCTGAATCCCTGCCTACCCCATATCCCTGGATTCTTGTAGAAAACTCACCCCCAGGAAGGCCACACCGCTGGTCCCACCTTCTAGTAGCCAAGTGCGTTCTTTGCGCTCTGCCCTCCATTTTCAGCATCAGCAATGTGAAGTATCCTCTTCAAGTTGACTGTCTCTCCCACTGAGACCCTTGCTCAGGGAGAGCACAGACATTTTAAACACTCACCTGATTAGGACAGTTGAACTTAGGGTGCTCTTCCTATGTTAAGGTCAACTGGTTGAAGACCTTAATTACAACTACAAAATCCCTTCACAACAGCGCCTACATCAGTGTTTGAATGGGGGGAGGCAGGTAATAACTAGAGGGTAGTTATTGTGGCCCATCATAGCCTCTGTCTGGCTGACCTGGTTCAATTGCATCACAGTTGGGAACTGAAGTTCAAGTTCAAGTAAGAAGATGGCTTAAATGATAAAATATATCTTATTAGCTATGAAAATTCTTAAATCTTAAAATCAAGTGATATGTTTAATAGAGAGAAAATCATTGTTAATATAGAGCAAATCAAAATCAAAGTGCAACACTTCTCTCTTTGGATACTGTATTAGTTGTGTGCCACCCATAACAATTTACCCCTAAAAAAGCAGCTAAAAACAGTAAGTGAGTAATATCTCCCAGTTTCCCAGAGTCAGGAATCCAGGAGAGTTACCTGGGTGTTTGTGGCTCAGAGTCTCTCTCAAGACTGCAGTCAAATTGTAGCCAAGACTGCATCACTGAAGGCTTGACTGGGGCTGGAGGATTTGCAGGGAAAATGACTCACTCATAGCTCTATTGGAAGAAACCTCCATTTCCAGCCACATGGACCTTTCCACATGGGCTGTTGATGACCCAGCCCCTGGCTTCCCCAGAGCAAGCAATCTGAGAGAGAGCTACCCAGATGGCAGCTGCAGAGTCAACACCAGTACATCAACCTTACTCTCAGAGGTGAGTCTGTACTCAAGAGAAAGGAATTAAGCTCCACCTCTGGAAGGGAGGCCTATCTGGGAATGGACACACATGTTTAAAAACAAAATCAAAATTCAATATTATTTCAGGATTTTGTGAGTCAAGTGTTTCTTTGATCTGATTATTTGTTTTATGATTAATGATCACTTTGAAACAGAGAAAGAGGACACAAAATATTTCTGAGCTTTTCTTGCAAATGAAGAGAAGAGAGAAAGGGCGGGAGAGTGTGCTGCAGTGCGGGCACTTTGGTGGTGGGAAAACTATGGTGACTGAACCTAAGGAGAGAAAACCTATATTGTGAAAAAAATAACAAAAGATACTTCATGAATAAATAATAACATGCTATTTTTAGCCTTTCTTAATGATTCAGTCATTTTAAAACATTTAAACTTTCGTTTTTGACTTCTCTAAAAGGAAACAATTGTAGGTATCTCTTTTGTGAAGATTTTCAGTGTTTCAAATAAGAATGTGCATTTCCCAATCAAATCTTTAAAAAGTGAAAAAAAATTAAAGCATCTCTATTGTTTCCATTCATAATTTCTGTCCTAGAACTAGTAACTTAAAAATTTTTCCAAAATAAGATATTACTGATGTGCTTTTCCAGTTCTGTATATGTATTTAATCCTGTGAGGTTAAATGTAAACAATGCATGAAATCCTTCACCAGGTAGACTTGCCTTGGCCACTGTAGACAAGAAAATTTAAGGAGTTGTGATTAAGTAAATACCTGCAGAAGAGAATGGACACTTACCTATGAAGCCACCATTGGCACCTCTCCTGATCCCATCCCCAATGAAACCTCCATCTTGAGACGCATGTGTACTACTCTCTTGTGTTCCTCTAAATAATTTTACAGTAAATATATATATATATATATATCCTTACTCCATATAGTATTTTAATGTCTGTTTTTAAAGTTCATGTAAAGGGCCTCCCTGGTGGCGCAAGGGGTGAAGCACAGCACTGTGAAACTGTCCGCAGCCTCTGCAGCACGAGTTCGATCCCCGGCCAGGGAGCTACCCACATGGTGCAGCAGACCTCTCCTCACTTGCCCACTGAGCCCCTCAACAGTGTATTTTGGTCAATCTACCTGTTCTGTTCTCCACTCTGTCTCTGGTGAAAGCTCTCAAACCTCCACACACACACCTCTGGCCTGTACCCCAGTCCTTGTTGCCGCAGACCAGCTTTCGGCAAAATGTCGTGTCAGGGGTTCCCAAAAGGATGAGATGGCATCGGCAAAATGTTAAGGGCTGAAGGGAAGGGGATGAGGTAGATGAGGAGACACTGACACTTGGTGAGGTGCAAGTGTCTTCTACTGAGGGACTCAGCAGGTTTTTATTTATTCACTTTTAACAAGCAATGAGATGACATCATCATATGCATAGAAGCAAAGCAGAAACAATCAGTGCATTCTTTTCCCATAGACTTTTGGCTGCTATGTGCTCTCAGCAAGAAGGCAACCTTCAAGGTTAATAGATAAAAAACTAAGCCTTACACTAAAACTTATTATTTCGTCTAGACAATTACCTAAGACAGTGGATAGCCGCCAGTACACTCCTATCAGCTAAAGCCTAAGCATCAAAAGACTCTTCCATTCACATGGCCTTCAGCCAGGGACCAGCTGCTTCTCAGCTATCAGAACTTTTTCTACCTAGAAACTCCTTAACACAGTTAACTTCATTTAAAAAACTTGCCTAAGAAACTTCTAAAAAAAGCAAAAAGAGTACTTACTATGATTGTTGTCTTGGCTTGCTTGTCAGGTATGCTCATGTATAACAAACTCTTTTCCATTGTCAGGTGGGCCAAATTGTTTAATAACTAATTTCTAAACAGATAATTTTCCATGCCATTTATTTACAGTCTGCTGATACATATAATTTATTGTCTAATGTACTTTTTGATAAATTTTTCTCTTTTTATGACCAAGAACAAAAAACAAAGGGATGTTAAATCTTCAGCCCCACGGTGTGAGGCACAAGGAATCTTCAGCCCCACAGTGTGAGGCCCTTTTTCTTAGCTGCTTGCCAGTGTCTTATCTGGTTGGGGCATCAAAGCCCCCTGCAGCACCTTGTATGCATAAATTAATAAATCTTCAAAAAAAAAGTTCATTTACAGTGCAACAAGGTGTGTATTCTTATGTGATTCTGCATTCCATGGAGGGGAATTATCTCTCTGGATGAGGTCAAGTTCATTATATTTACTGCTGACATTTCGCATTTTATGAATATACACAATTTTGCTATCTTCCTATTGACATATCTGTGATTGATTCCAGATTTTGTCATAAACTTTAGTGCAGATGTCTGCTGGGGCACATAGGCAAGAACTTCCCCAGAGTAGAAGATGAGAAATAGGACTACTGGGCTCCACAGGGGAACCCAAGCCATACTAATTTGACCCAAGATTTGTGTACAAATAAAACTTTATGAGGAAAGTGTTGAGAGTTCAATTTGCTCCTGTGTTTATTCTGAAAATAAAGCAAACTCAGCTGATGGTAAAAAATAAGGACTGAAGGTCACATTTTTTATTGCAAAGTAACCAGAATTTTCTTTTCAGACTATTACTTCCTCTACTTTTATTTACTTATTTTTTAAAGATTTATTTATTTATGGATATAAGAAATGGAAGTGTAAGCCAGAGGTGTGGGGGGTGAGAGGATTCACCAGAGACAGAGTGGGGAGCAGAACAGGCAGATCTACTGAAATACACTGCTGAGGGGAGCAACGGGTGAGACAGGAGGGGTCTGCTGTGCCATGTGGGTAGCTTCCTGGTCAGGGATCCAACTCGTGCTATAATGGCTGGCGATAGCTTGATAGCGCTGTGTTTTTAACCCCTGCGCCACCAGTGAGGCACTGCCTCCACTTTTTTTAATTCAAAAGTTAGCATTATACTTTTAACATGTACACATAGATAATGCTTTCTCTTAGCATAGTATTATTTTATAAGTTTGAAATATCTGATAATTAGAATAAAAGAAGGAATGAAAAAGGAAGAATAAATAATAGAAAATAACAAAAGAAGCAGAGGAGAGAAATTGGAAACTAGATAACATTTTGGAGGTTCAGGAGATAAAAGAGATGTAAGCAACACGTATAGAAAATAAAAGCTTAAGAGATCCTGATTAATTATTGTTCTGCAACAAATTAGCCTAATATTTAAGTAACAAACATCTTAAAATAACAAACATCTGTTCACTCAAAGAGATGATATAAAGATAAGCAACATGGAGTAGGTGCCAATGAGAGAAACTGGATAAAGAGAAAGATTTTGCAAGATGGAATAAGGGGTTATTGGTGAAGAGATGGAAATGATTTTGTTAGTTAAAGTCCCACAAGAGCCAGATGCCAAGATGGGGGTAAAAACAGCTGTATTTTATTAGAGAAAACACCTGTCAGAGAACATGGAGAGGGAGCCAGAAAACTGGGAGAACCAGCAGACCAAGATGCAAGTCTGACCCAAGTGATGGTGAGAAGAGAAGGTTTGTTGAACTGTCCTAGACCAGCAGAAAATTTTGTGAAGTTGAGCAGGCCACAGGAAGTCCTCTGCACAGCCAGCCATCAGAGGGATCCCTGCGTGCCAGGAGCGGGCTGCCTCAGTGTCTCTGCTGAGACAGTCACCATCTGGAAACAGCACAGGGGCACAGGGTTTCTGCACCAAAGCTGCATGGACTTCAGCACACAGGAGCAGGAGTCCTTGGGGCTTACCTGAGGACCCAGACCTTCCTACCTGATCAGTGTAGGCCCTTCAGTTATGGACTGATCGTATCCACCCCCAAGCCATGGCAGTCAGGAAGAACTAACCGCTGGATCACTTTGATCTTGGACTTCAATCACCAGAACTGTAAGCAATATTTTTTTTTTTAAGTCACCCAACCAATCACATTTTGAAGAGCCTTTCTCAGTGTGGATGACTACACATGTGCAATCACAATTACAGGGAGCAAGGAAGGAACCCCAGTCTATCACCGGCTTATCCTGCCCATGTGTGTGACAGCAGCCCCACCCTTGGATCAGCATCAATTACTGCTGCCCAGAGAAAGGGAGACCCCTCTTTCTCACCTGCTGGGCACATGGAGTCTACACTTCCCTGGCAACAACTCTAGTTTGTAGAAGTGTAGTTCAATGAACCTTTATTGTGTCCCCCTTTTGAGAGACAGGACCACCTGCCCTACCAAACCCATAGTTGCAGAGACAAGAAACACAAAATCCCTCAGTAGATGATGGAAATGATGGCAAGCAGGGCCTCCATGGACTTGATCTTGGTCTTGGACTTGTCAGCGGGCTGTACTCTTCCTGATAGCACCACATAGAGAACTGTGACTCAGTAAATCCTCTTTTTTCTGAAAGCTGGGACTCTACCTGTTGATGGCATTTCTCAAAGCAGGCCCTTAAGGTGCCCCCTCAGAAGGCCCGTCCAGTGTTGTGTGACCGGCAACCCCTGAACGGTGCAGACTGCAATGTGCCCAGTGGATCCCATGCTCATGCCCATCCCGCTCCTCCTTCCTATGAAGTGTGTTCCTGGCTGGGTGCAGGGCTAAGAGCAATCCCATGCCAGTGGATCAGGCATTGCAATGGTATTTACAAATAAGAAGTGAAATTTTTTCCAAAAACCAGATATGAAATCTGACGTTGGGAGAATAATTAGCTCATCTTATGACCTTAAAACCAGCGCTGCAGAGGCTGCAGGCAGCTTTGCAGCCCAGCGCTCAACTGCTATGCCACCAGGGGAAGCCCAACACTATTCTTTCAAACTTTTCAATATTTGAAAATATTCCCAATACGGAAAACATTTAAAAACAGGATTTCCAATGTCTCATGAAAAGTTCACGGCATAATGCTGACATAAAAACAGCATCCAGTGGTGTGTGTGTGAGTGTGTGTGTCTGTATAAGTCACCTGTATTTTGAAGAATACTTTCAGGACATGTAGAATTCTTGTCTGACAGCTCTTTTCTATCAGGACCTTCCTTGATTATGTCACTCCAGCTGCCCTGGACTCCACTGTTTCTTGTGAGAAAACAGCCACTAATCACTTCATTTCCTTAATTTTTTACTGGTTTGTATCAAATCACTTTATAGTGAGTAGCTAAACCACAAGGATCTGGCATCTGGCACAGTGTCTAGCAGGGAAGCATCAGGAGGGGCCTCACTCAGAGACTCCAGCTGTGGGTCCCACGAGGCTGTGATGGGAATGAGATGTTGGCAGATCTGAGCAGTCGTGATCAGCATGGAATGACCTGCCTCAGAGCTCATGCGTGTGGCTCCTGGAGAAAACCCTCAGTTCCTTGTCCTGTGGGCATCCCCTTACATGAGGGTCCACTGTGTGCAGGGAGTCACCCCAGAAAGTGACCAGGAGGGGAGACCAGGCCTGATGCTGTGACGTTGTGGACTGAGTGACACAGATGTGGGTGAGAGACCTGTGAGGAGGTGACAATGGCGGTTTTTGTCATGATTTTGGTTTTGCTCTTTTCCTCCCAGACTTGTCTGGTTGTTTCTGATCCTTTTCTGTTGGTCCCCACTGGAAGGTGCTTTAGACTTGAGACAGGCTTTGGGGCCTTGCTCTGGGCCAATTCTGCTTGGGTGGACTTTTACCCACAAGGGGACAGGTAACATTGGGTGCTTGATTTAGAAACTATATTCATTGTCTTTTCGGTATTGTTTCCTAATTGTATTAAAGTTCCTTCCCATTAAAGTCTCATGTTTTCTGTTGATGTGGCAGATGGCAGAACCTACTTCGAGCAGGCAGGTTTGCGGGGTCTGGGCTGCCCCTCTCCCTGCCCTGTAACAGTTGGGCCAGTTTGCACTCTCACCAGCAATGTAGGAGAGTTCCTTTTTCACCACATCCTCCCCAACATTTGTTGTTGCTAGTCTTTTTGATATGTGCCATTCCTACTGGTATAAGGTGTTATCTTATCATGGTTTTGATTTGCATTTCCCTGATGATAAGGAATGTTGAACATTTTTTCATATGCCTGTTGGCCACTTGCATTTCCTTTTTGGAGCAGTGTCTAATTAAGTTCTTCTGTCCTTTTCTTGACTAGATTGTTTACTTTGTTGAGTCATGTGAGTTCTTTGTGATCAGTCCCTTATCAGTTGTATGGGGTGCAAAGATTTTTTTCCCACACAGTAGGTGTCTCTGTTTTGGTTAATGTCTCTTTTGCTGTACAGAAGCTTTCCTTTTGATGTAATCCCAGCTGCTCATCTTTTCCTTCACTTTCTTTGGTTTGGGTAATGAGTCTCCAGAAATAAAGCCACACATATATGGACAACTAATCTTTGACAAAGGAGCAAAGAATATGCAATGGAACAAGGACAGTTTGTTCAATAAATGGTGCTGGGAAAACTGGGCCAACATAAGCAAGAGAATTAATCTAGACCACTACCTCACACCATGCACAAAAATCAACTCAAAATGGATAAAAGATCTGGACATAAGACCTGAAAACATAAAATATATAGGAGAAAATATAGGCAAAACCCTCCAAGACATACATCTCAACTCCTTATATTTCTTGTCAGAATCTCCACCCCAACCCATACTTAGTTCAAATTTCACCTGGGGCTATCCATCCTCGCTAGCACCTTCCTCTAGGGGACTCCACCTGTAACAGGCTCCTGGAGGAGTGAGGAGAGGAAGGATGTAGGGATTTAGGGGACAGAGGTCAAAAGGAGTGAAAATGGAGGAACCAGGGCCTCCCCTGGTGGCGCAGGCAGTTGAGCACAGTGCTCTGAAGCTGGCTGCAGCCTCTGCAGCACCAGTCCAATCCCAGCCAGCCAGTGGGGGTCCTACATGGTGTGGCAGACCTCTCCTGTCTTGCTTGCTGCTCCCCTAAGCAGTGAATTTCATCAGTCTGCCTCTTCTGTTTCCCGCTCTGTTTCTGGTGAATCTTCTCACCCTCCCTCTGATCTGGCCTGTACCCCAGTTCTTGTATAAATAAATAAATAGGGCCTCTCCAGTGGCGCAGCAGTTGAGCACTGGTTTGTGAAGCTGCCCACAGCCTCTGCAGCTCCAGTTTGATCCCTGGCCGCCAGGCGAGGGTCCCACATGGCGCGCGTCTAGGCCTCTCCTGCAGCCCGCTGCTCCCCTCAGCAGTGTATTTCTTCAGTCTGTCTGTTCTGTTCCCCGCTCTTGCTCTGGTGAATTCTCTCACCCTCCCATGCTTCTGACCCAGTGCTTGTATAAATAAGTATAAATTGTACATTTCCTCATTCCCCTTCCCTTGTAAATAAACCTTTTATTAAGTACCCAGTGCTTGTATAAATAAATAAATTAATTAATTAATAAAAAATAAATAAATAAATCTTAAAAAAAAGAAAGAAAATGGAGGAGCCACAAGGTGGGGGCAGGGAAGGATCAGCTAAGTGGTCACCTGGGTGGGAGGAATGGTCTGTGTGGGGAGAGGCTCAGGGGTTTCTAACTGGGGCCTGGGGGAGTCTCTACCTTGAGTGACAGTTGCACAAGGTTTAGCTCTATACTTAGGTTTAAGGGTTTCTGCATACTTAGAGCTGTGGTGTAATTCAAATACACGTGGAAAAAAGGGAAAAGAAGAGGGGTTAATTTAGGGCATTCCCTTCTTCCAGAGCAAGCCCCCCTTATGCTGAATCAAGTTGCCCAGAGAAGGGGAGTCAAGCTGCCCACAGACGGGGAGCTCAAGGCCTGTGCCACCTGAATGGGGTGGCCCTGTGCCCTCACCCCTGATTCCAGAGCCCCTCCCTGTGCTGGGCCCTCACAGCCAGGTCTGAGTCCATCTCAGCTCACAGCCATCACCCCCCTGGACAGTCTCAGGAGCTTGACCATAAGGGTCCAGGGTCACAGGACCCCGTATATTATGGCTGAGTCATACTGTTAGGGGGAAGGGATGTCCTGAGCTAATTCCATACAGGCTTTGTGGACTCCACCCCCACTCCAGACCAAAGCCATCAAGACATTGGGAAAGACAAACCCCATCATCACCAAAGGGAGGGTTGCTGGAACCTGAGGGTGGAGTTAAGCAGCCAGGTTTGGTATAAAACCAGACACCTGGGCCTTGGAGGTCTCTCTCTCTCTTCACTTCACGGCTCTTGGCTTGCCGCCAACTATCAGCATGCCTTTGGGATTCCAGGTCAGTGGAATGGGTAGGACACATTTAAGACTTTATCTCCCTATTTTCTCCCTGAGTTGTACATTTCCTCATTCCCCTTCCCTTGTAAATAAACCTTTTATTAACTTTTTGTGTGCGCCTGCAGTGGAGTATTAATAAGTCCCTTTTAAGTGCAAGGGTGAGGGCCCACAGTCAGGCAACCCATTTTATATCGGGGTTGCCCTGTAACAATACCTTTACTTGGGCAGAATAGTGGATTCTGGACCTAAGTCTGGGACCAGAAGGACTTCAGGGCCTGAAATCCTGCCATCTGGCCAGAGCACCCTCTGGTGCAGATCTGCAGAGGCAGCAGGTGCTCTGACCCCAAGCACTTTTGGTGGTGTGCCCCTTTCTGAGAGGCTGCTTGGCTCCTCATCTGGAGTGAGCCAGTGAGTTGCTCCCTCCCATCCAAGCACCAAGGCACCCCCAGTCCCATCCCATACCAGAGAACTGTCTCTCTTCCTGCCCCAGCCACACTCAGCTTTAAGGGGTTCTGCTCCAGACACTCACTCATTAGCATACTTACTCCACACCTGCTGTGTGCCAGGCACTATCTGGGCAATTTGGGATATTTCAACAAAGGAAGTAAGATCCCTCCCCTCCCAGAGTTAACACACAAATTGAACACCTGACAATAAACAATAAAGCAACTGTCAGTAATCAGGGTCAAACAGTAAAGGGAGATTTAGAGAACCAACAAGGTAGGGGAGATGAGGGAGCCAGGTGTGATATAAAATGCTATCTTCAGGGAAGACTTTCCTGTAGGTGACATTAGAGCTCAGACCTGAGAGGGGAATGCTGGGATTTATAGCAGTGAGTCCTGTCACTGGAAGAGAGAGTGTTCTAGAATCAACCTTTGCACAGTGCTGGCTCTGATGGAGAAGCCCTGAGGCTGACGTAGGAGTGGAAGGGAGGGGGTGATAGGGGACAGACTTCAGGAAGCATCTCCTGCTGAGGAGCTGTGGGGTCAGGAGAGTAAAGTTGTGCTGGGACAATATGAAATCCAAACACTGGGGGAGATGAAGGGACTGTGAGTGGAGGGGAGGCTGAAGGGTCCACCCAGTCATGTCTGTGTTCACCCTCTCCTGCACCCAGTGTGAGGGGTCAGGGATCTGACGTGGTCAGCAAATCCGAGTCCCTGGATCTGGAGCAAAGTCACCACATTGTAAAGGACACAACCAGGCCTCTCCCTGGAGTGGACAAAGCCAAACTCTAAGCCACGAGAAATGTCTTTGCACAGAAGACTTTGTTCTAGGAGGCTCTCAACGGAGTCAGGGGAATCGGCACCCCAAACAACTCACTCCCTGGATGGAGGCGTGCTGGGATGTACAAGGGGTGAAGGAATGTGAGGGAGGGGCAGGGGTTCACATCTCAAGGCCCAAAGAGGTGCCCACATCTAGGTGACAGAGTCAAGAGTTTTGGGAAAGACAAATACAAACAACGATGTGTCATCACAAAATTACTAGCAGGAAAATATCAAAAACCTCATAGAAACAAGTCCTGACCAGGAGCAACAGGAACCCTCATTCATTGTGGCAATATACAAAGTGGCACTGTCACTAGGGAAGAGGTTTGAAAGTGTCTTTTAAAGCCAAACACAGACCCACCATACAGTACAGGGAGCACTGGCCCAGCTATTTACCCAACTGATCTGAAAACTTGTATTTGTACAAAAACCGTACATGTATCTAAATGTTTATAGCAGAACAACATCTAAATGTTTATAGCTCACTATGTGTGAGCTGCCCAGGGAAAAAACTCAAATTCAGGGACATTATTCCTGACGGTACTCAACCAAAAAATGGAAAGTCTGAAAAACTGCTTGAGCTAGAGGCGCCTGAAGGAGACATAGCTGGAACTTACTGAGATCCTGGATGAGATCATACACATGAAAAGTAAAATTAATGAACTGCAAATAGGGCATGGAGTTTAGTAAACGTGAGTCAGTATTGTCATTAGCTGCACAGAAACACTGTAGCCATGTAAGATGTTAACTATGTGGGGAAAGAGTGTGGGATATAAAGGAAATAAAGGAAAGCTACCTTTGAAAATTTCTCTGCAGGGCCTCCCCGGTGGCGCAGCGGTTGAGCGCTGGGTTGCGAAGCTGCCCGCGGCCTCTGAGGCGCCGGTTCGATCCCCGGCTGCTCCCCGGCCACCGGAGGAGGGTCCCACATGGCGCGCAGACCTCTCCTGCCGCCCGCTGCTCCCCTCAGCAGTGTCCTTCGGTCCTTCTGCCTGCTCTGCTCCCCGCTCTGGCTCTGGTGAATCCTCTCACCCTCCCGCGCCTCTGACTGTACCCCGTGCTTGTATAAATAAATAAATTAAACCAAAAAAAAAAAAAAGAAACTTTCTAAAAAAAAAAAAAAAAGAAAATTCTCTGCAAATACAAGTTTTAATGTAATTTTTAAAAATAGCCCTCAATAAAGTAATAGGTTGTAGAAAGGAAAAATGGTCTACTTTGCAGTTTTCCCAGGTATTGCTGTAAAAGACTGGAGAGAGGGGTACAGGGGAGAAAAGCTGGAAACCTCACACCCAGGGCAGGCTTCGGAGTCTCCTCTCCTCTGAGCCCTGCTTCTCTGACTCCTCACAGAGCATCTCACCCCCAGGACGCCGCCCTCCAGGACCCCCAACTCTGCCCACCTCAGCCCCCGCCCCGTCCTGGCGGCTCCACCAGAATCCGGAGCAGCGCGGCAGCGCCCCCGTGTGGCCACAGGGCTGAGCGCAGGAGACCAGAGCTGCCCTTTCTCCTGCTCAGCCAGGCCCTCCCCAGGCTCCCTGGGCTCCCAGTGGCAGGACAGGCCTACTATCAGGTTAGGGGCCCTCAAATTGACCCCCTAGTGAGTTATTATGGGTACAGGTCTCAGGAAAGAGCCAAGTGTCTAGGTCATAACAGTTGCTTCCCCCGTTCTGGGTCCCCAAATTATACAGTTTCCCTCAATCTCTTTGGATGAGAACTTGGACTCCAGAGTTCTTGTTACTTGTTCCTGCTTCCAGGGAAGAAAGTGCCTCTTCATGAACATTAGCCCCAAATTCTCCATCCATAGGGTGAGGGAAGGGGCCAAGTAATAGACTCTCAGGCTCTGTTCTAGACCTTCTGAGTCTTCATGAGCGTCCAGGTGACTCCTGTGCTCACTGAAGTGAAGGGTCCCTGGTCTCCGTGTCTTCTCCATGTGGGGTCAGACTGTGCAGGCAGCTCTGGGGGGTGTCTGCTCTGATTGCTCATCACTGTGGAATCTGGGGTTTAATTCTGCTCCTTTCTCTCCCTGAGTCATCACTTCCTGGGTGACCCTTACATACTCAAGACTTTAAATATCATTGACATCACATCACCTCCCAGATCTATTTCTTACCTCAGATATTTCACCTGTGCCCCAGACTTCTCTGTCCAATTGCCAACATCACTTTCAATTCTAATAGATCTGATTCAACTTTCCTAAAGTGAACGCCTGGGATGCCCACATATGGGTCTTCTGGAGTTTTCCCCATGTCACTGAGGCTCCACCAGTCTACCTGCACAGTCTGAAACACTGAATGTCATCCTTGACCCCTTTCTCACAACCCAGCTGGTAGGAAACACCGTGAAGTCCAGGTCTACATATGCACAGTCCTGTCACTGCCACCAACCTCCTGGGACCTGCACTGCCTTCCTCCATTTCTCTTCCCACCTCTCACCCTTCCATGCTGCACAGCAGCCAGACTGAGGCTACCAGAGAGAAGTGCATATCTGTTCAGAAGGTCTTGTCACCCCACATCTTACTCACAGAGTCAAACCTTCCCAACATCCTCGAGGCCTGGATGATCTGCGTGCACACAGATCCCATCTCATTTGGCCTCTGCTCAGCCCTTGGCCTCTTTGCTCATGTCAGTCACACAGTCACATTCCTGCTCGGGCATCTACACTGGAGGTTGTCCTGCCTGGACTGAACTTTCCTGCACATCACATCTTTGTGGGCAATGTGGCCATCAGACTTCTCAAAGGTCACTTCAGTGAGACCCACACTGACTACACTGGGAAGAAAACCATCTTGTCCCAACACACTGACTCTGGTCACCTTTCCACATCCTCTACCCACTTCTAACCAGACTTGTGTGGTTTACTGGCTGGTCTACTGTCACAGAGTCCCCAGTCTCCCCTCCCCACTAGGACACACTCTCTGCAGGCGGCAAGTTGTGCATGTTTTTAGTTCATTAAGTTTTCCTAGATGCAAAAGCAGTGAGTCACACATCTGGTGCAACAATTATCACTGTGTCATCAGTGTAGGGCCTCTCTGTTCTAGAGAGTGTCTTTTTGCCTATGTGGCACATTGCACAGGTCTATTTCTTTTGGAAAGAGGTTCCTAGGTCAGAAGTGCGGGGGTGGTATAGGTGTGAGGATTCACCAGAGACAAAGTAGGGAGCAAAACAGGCAAATTTACTGAAAATCACTGCTAAGGGGAGTAGCAGGCGAAACAGGAGAGGTCTGCTGCACTATATGTGGGTTAGCTCCCTGGCTAGGGATCTAACTTGGGGTGTAGAGGTGATAGCACTAAGACTTAACCCCTGGGCCACCAGGGAGGCCCGGGTTCCTAGGCTTATGGGTCCCATTTTTTTGTCAACTATGAAGGTAACTGACTCCATCAACCCATGGGTCTCAATTAGCACCAGCACTGGGGTTACCACATTTAAGGGCAGGGTTACAGGGAGAAGCTGTAGAGAAAAACAGAAATCTATCAGGAACATATCTCAATCCATCAGAAATTATCAAACCCTCCTCTCTAGTAATGACAGGATTTTGTTCTTTAATAAGAGAGTTGGAAATGATGGAAGAGATAATCCAGAAAACAGTCCTAAAATGAGGCCAAAAATCAGATGAGTCTGGAAATTCATCTCACTGGACTCCTGTGTGCAGGGGACACCCTGGGCCTTGTAGGGACAATGACAGATGCTCCTGTTGCTGTCAGACAGGGACTAACAGCACATGAGGCCTGGTCTCTAAACATGAAAAAGAATAGGCATAAAGCAAAAAAAAAAAAAAACAAAAACAAAAAACCCACCAAAATCAGCAAGATAGAAATACATAGAAATTTGAGGGCAGAAGGCTAGACCCTGAGCTGAGCCTGGGCTGACCTGGCCACACAAGCACTCCCTGCCCAGACATGACAGCACAAGGCCAGGTGGGGTCTGAGTCCCTGTGATCACAGGCCCTGCTGGGACAGGTGCTCCTGAAGGACAAGGACAAAGGAGCAGAGAGATGACCCCTGAAGAGTGACCACATCAAAGCCCACGATGCACTGAGCACCAACTGGACACAGGCCCCGTCCCCCTCGGCTCCTCACAGCCTCTCCCGCCCCCACCTGCACAGACTCAGCACAACAAACACGTGATTCTGGAAGATTTTCTATTTATTTCATCTCAAATTTTGGAAATCATTTTTATTAGCCCACCAAACCCATCGGGCAAGCTTACAAAAAGTAATTTTAGAACTCTATTATTTCAATGGGGAAGTAGTTACTATTCTTGAGGAAAACACAAAGATGGGTAGATGCAGACTAAGCTGCCTCTTCTGGAGCAGGAAAGTCATCAAGGAGAGACACAGGTGGGCATGGTAGGCAGGGCTGGGCAGTCTCCCCACCTCCTCACATTATCTGGTAAGAATAAACACATTCCTATGTCTTTTGCAGCAAAGGAAACCAGCACAGCTGAAGTCACAATGTGGGGGTGAGAAGAAATCCTGCATCATTCAGCCCCTACAAGGCAGCTGGCTCACACTGTGAAGGAAAATGATCATAAAAAAATTCAAAGAAACACGTAAGTGTCAACATTTTCCATTGTCTACCTCATCCTCAGTATATCCCCCTCACAGCTTCCCCATAACCTGGTCCTATCCTCTCTGCCCAGCCCCTTCCACCACAGGCCTTCAGGGTCTCACCTTTAGGGGCTGAGAGACACATTAGAGCCCTGGGCACTGTCGCCGTCTGGGGGACAACAAAACAGAATCTGGTCAGAGCCACAGAGATGAGGCCACAAGAGGGACTGATGAGGGTGACTCCCCCATGGGCTCCATCCATGCTATCCCCAGGGGCTCAGGGACCAACCCCTGATCCACATTTACCTGCAGCCTGAGTGTAGCTTCCTCCTTGTCCTCCTATGGGAAGAAAATTCATGTGAGACCAGGAAGGAATCAGCCCATGAAGTCCTAAAGGAATCCCCAAGTCTGGACCACTGGGGAGTTTCCAGAACCATGACTGGACACTTAGGGCAGGACCAGGAAAGATGAAGAAGGAAAGGAGGGGGGACTGGACCAACTTCTTCCTGGGTCTACCTTCAGCAGGGTCCTCCCCTCTGCCATTTGTTGGCATCAGGGCCCCATCACCAGAATTATCAAGGTAAACAGTTTGTGATTCATTTTCAAAAATGCTTTAAAAAGAGGGTCAGCAATCAGCTCCAGACTGGGCAACACAAGTGTGTGGGTGGTACTTCCCATTACCAGGTAGGGCAAGTTCTACCTGTGGCCTGCAAGCCCCCAGTGGACAAGATCCCAGCAACTCCCTTCCCTACCTGGGAGCTTTTCCTCCACATCACAGCTGCAGCCAACACAGCTCTAGCAAGCACAGCTCCAAGGAGAACCAGGCCAGCAATGGAGCATCAGATAGGGATGGAGCATCAGATGAAGGCACTGGAAGGGAAGGGAAGGGAAGGGAAGGTGAGAACCTGAGACCCAGGCCTCAATCTTGACCCTCTGAAGGTCTCCAGAGGGCTCTTGATGCCCCTTTGAAGCTCTGAGCCCATATTCCCTCCTTACTCCAAGTCAGGACTCGGGGCTCCAGCAGCCCCTCATGCTACACATGGCACGTGTATCTCTGATTCTCTCCAGAAGGCACCTCCACAGCCACCCACTTCTGGAAGTTTCCATCCCCCCAGGCCTGGTCTCCACCAGGTCCATCTCCTGGGTCAGGTCTTCCCCATCTCACTGCCAGGTCAGGCTGATGTCTGCAGGGTAGAAGCCCAGGGCCCAGCACCTCAGGGTGACCTTCTGGTCAGAGGTGGGGTGGTGGGTTACGTGTGTCTTTGGGGCATCTGAGAAGAAGGATGAGAAATTTCACACTTTGAGTTTTTAAACCTCATGGACCCTGAAAAAGCCTCCTGTGACCATTCTCAGAATGGACAGGACAATGCGTTTAGAAGAGGAAGCACAAAATCTAGAAACCAGCCTAGTCAGGGGAGTCTGGAACAATCTCCTATTCCTTAGAAAGTTCTAGAATTGGGCCTCTTGGTGGGACAAGGGTTAAGATGTAACCTAGTAAGCAATCTGCAGCACGAGTTCCATTCCTGGCCTGCCAGGGAGCAACCCACATGGCGCAGCAGACCTCACCTGACTCGCCCACTGCTCCCCTCAGTAGTGTACTTCGGTCAATCTGCCTGTTCTGTTCCCCATTCTGTCTCTGGTGAGTCCTCTGGTCTGTATCCCAGCTCTTGTATGCATAAATAAATAAATCTTAACAAAAAAAGAGAAACTTCTGGAATTAAAGTGACAGTTCTGGATAGGAGGAAGCAGTTATTTAAGGAGGAGAGCACAGACTTTTGCTCCTGACCTGGGAACTAAGAAAAGCTGGAGTCAGATCAGAAAAACGTCCTCTAAGGACTCCAAAGAGAGGCCTGTAAACAGCCAAAGGCCAGCTAGTAAGCTTGTGCGGAAAAGCACAGGTGCACCCAAAAAGCATACACAGATCATGGCTGCCCAGTTCCCCACACTCGCGACCTAGGTTTGTGGGGAGACATGCCGGGACCCCTCACTGAGGTGAATAACCCTCACTGGGTAATCAAAAATCAGGCACCCGGTAACAGCAGCAGGGTATAAAAGGCGCCATTACTGCACACACTGATCTGGGCTACCACCCACATGCAGGATCTGAGTGCTTCAGAGCTGAGAACCAGGGCACAAAATTTGAGTGTGCGATCCCCACGACGGCGGGGCGCAGGGCAGAGACAGCACCACCATGCCATTGAGCCATTCCACTTAACCCCCACTCAGTTCCCCAGAGACCAATGGATGGGGGGTGGGGAGGCAGGAAGCAGAGCTCTGGAAGGACACTAGGAAAGATCTCTGGCGCCACCCAGTGATCAACTTCCTGATAGTTGGAAACCAGGGTTTCCAAAACCACCCTCAGGCTCTGAAAGGGGGTGGGCCATGCAAACAGGAAACAAGGCTTTGAGCAAGGCCCATTCTGAAATTGAGAGCCAGACGCCGGATCTGGGGTATGGGACGTGCCATAACAGTGGGCACTGCACAGGGCGACAGATGGCCTTTTGGATTGAGAACTAGAGAGGAGAATTCAGGGCGTGGGATCCACACAGTCAGGGTCATAGCACAAGGTGAACATAGGGCAGACACAGCACCCAGAGTGAGCAATAGCCCCTGTGTCAAGTTGCTCCCCGCCCCCACCATTTCTCAAAGAACTACAGGGGAAAAGCATAGGTCAGCAAGTACAGGTCTCTGGCGCCACCTAGTGACCAGAGAAAAATCACCAACTAGCTGATCCCTGCAGGAACTGAGTAAATACAGAGGGAGGGAACTGTAATAGCGCCTAGCAACACAGACACAGCACCAACACCCTGGTGGAGTTTTGGCCTAACAGCGCTGGTCTCAGTCTGGTAAACAGTTTCCAACACCCCTGAAGGAGCAATCCAAAGAGATGACCACCAACACCAGTGGCACAATGTCTCAATACAAAGAATTAGAAAGCAAACAGCAGGGAGAAGGAAAAATACAAATAACCGAGCAAGCTTGCAGGGGAAGGACACACCACAAAAAGAAAATGAGTCACCAGAACTCAACAATAATGACATGGAAGAACTCTGCCTCTCATATAGAGAATTTAGAATCAGCATGATTAAAAAGTATAATGATATGAGACAAATAATCAATGAACTGCAGCATGAAAAGGAGACCTTAAGAAAGGAAGTAAAAAAAAGGAGGTGTTTAAAAGATTACTGGAGGAGACAAAGAGCTCTTGGAAAAACATTGAAAACAGAATCCATGAAATAGAAGAGCGGATCAGTACTCTTGAAGACACAGAAATAAAAAGACGTAAAAGAGAAAAAAGAGAAGTACAAAGGAGGAAGAATGAGGATAACCTTAGACAACCACAGACTCCATGAAGAGAGGAAATGTAAGAGTTACAGGCGTTCCAGAAGGTGAGGAGAGAGACAAAGGAACTGAGAAATTACTCAAGGAGATAATTGAAGAAAACTTCCCAAGCATGAAAAAGGAGATGAATATAGACATACAAGAAGCCAGAAGAAATCTCAGTTACCACAATGAAAAGAAAACTACAGCAAGACACACAATAGTAAAGCTTGCAAGAGTCCAAGACAAGGAAAAAATAATGAAACTGGCAAGGGGGAAGAAACAGATAACTTATAAGGGAAAATCAATCAGGTTAACCTCAGATTTCTCCTAAGAAACACTATGGGCAAGAAGAGAATGGAGTAACATTTTCAAAAAACTTCAAGACAGGAAATGTGATCCAAAAATACTTAACCCTGCAAAGCTCTCCTTCCTCTATGAAGAAAAAATATGGACCTTCTCACAGAAACAGAAACTCCAGAAATTCATTACAACTAAACCCCCACGCCAAAAAATCTTACAAGAAGTTATAAAGCCAAAACCAACAGAGGAATGACCAAGAACAGGATAAAGCAAGGAATAAAAATCACAAAAAAGACAAACAAAATGGCAAATACAGATGCCAACATATCAATATTAACTTTAAATGTAAATGAACTAAACTTATCAATAAAAAGACACAAAGTAGCTGGCTGGATTAATAAACAAAATCCAACCTTCTGCTGTCTCCAGGAAACACATTTAACCACAAAAGGTAAACATAGAGGAAGTAAAAGGATGGAAAACAATCCTACAAGCAAATGGACCGAAAAAGAAGGCAGGAACAGCTATACTTATATCAGATGAAATAGACTTCAAATTAAAAAAAGGTAAAAAGAGACATAGACAGACACTACATTATGATCAAGGGGACAGTACATCAGGAAGCTATAACACTCAGCAACTTATATTCACCAAAGGAAGGGGCACCAAAATATATTAGACAATTATTATCAGCTCTGAAAACAGACATTAAAGAAAATACATATATAGTGGGAGATTTCAACACCCCACTTTCACCAATGGACAGATCAATGAGACAACAAATAAAGACCCTAGAGCCCTAAATAAAGACATAGAATGCATGGACTTAACAGACATCTATAGGACATTGCACCCAAAAAAATCTGAGTACACATTTTTCTCAAGTGCACATGGATCATTCTCCAGAATCAATCACTTTCTCCAGAATTGGGCCACAAGACAAACATCAACAGATAAAGAAAGATCAAAATCATTCCAATGATTTTCTCTAATCATAAGGGCATTAAACTGGAAATAAATCATGAAAAGGAACTCTCCCACTTCATGAAGACTGAAATCCACACTACTGGTAGACCACTGGACTAATGAGGAGATCAAAGAAGAAATTAAAAAATACTTTGAGGGCCTCCCCCGTGGTGCAGCAGTTGAGCACTGGGCTGCCAGGCTGCCCGCAGCCTCTGCAGCGCCAGTTGATCCCTGGCCACCTGTGAGGGTCCCACATGGCGTGCAGACCTCTCCTGCCACCCGCTGCTCCCCTCAGCAGTGTACTTCATCATTCTGCCTGTTCTGTTCCCCACTCTGGTGAATCCTCGCACCCTCCCACACCTTTTGCCTGTACCCCAGTTCTTGCATGCATAAATAAATAAATCTTTATTTAAAAAAAAAAATACTTTGAGTTGAACAACAAGGAGGATACCACTTTCCAGAATGTATGGTTGCAGCAAAGGCAGTAATAAGAGGAAAATATATAGCAATACAGGCTCATCAAGAAACAAGAAAGAACTCAAAGGAAAAAACCTAATCTCACATCTCAAAGAACTAGAAAAAGAACAACCAAAAAACCCTAAAGCCAGTGGAAGAGAGGAAATAATAAAAATTAAAGCAGAAATAAATGAAATAGAAATTTTAAAAACACTCCAAAAGATCAACGAAACCAAAAGTTGATTCCTTGAAAAAACAAACAAAATAGACAAACCTCAAGCCAGGCTCACAAAGAAAAAATGGGAGAAAACACATATAATTAGGATTATAAATGAAAAAGGAGAAATCACAACAGATTCAGTAGAAATCAAAAGAATAATGAGAGATTAGTATGAACACTTATATGCAAACAAATTCAACAATCTAGAAGAGATGGACAAATTCCTAGAATGATATAATCATCCAAAGCTGGATAAAGATAAAATAGAGCACCTAAACAGACCAATTACAAGCAGTGAAATTGAAGCAGTGATCAAAGCACTCCCCAAAAACAAAAGCTCAGGCCCAGATGGCTTCACAAATGAATTCTACCAAAGTTCAGCAGTGAATTAGTGCCTATCCTACACAAACTCTTTCAAAAAATTGAAAAAGAAGGAATACTACCAAATATGTTCTACGAAGCCAATATTACACTAATACCAAAACCAAACAAAGACAACACCAAAAAAGAAAATTATAGGTCAATCTCCCTAATGAACACTGATGTAAAAATCCTCAACAAAATCCTTGCCTACAGAATCCAACAATGCATCAAAGGAATAATACACCACGATAAAGTGGGATTCATCCCAGGGGCACAAGAATGGTTCAACATATGAAAATCGATCAGTGTAAGCCAACACATCAACAAAAAGAAAAATAAAAACCATATGATCATATCAATAGATGCTGAGAAAGCATTCAACAAAGTCCAGCATCCATTTATGATGAAGGTCCTTGAAAGTCTTGGCATAGAAGGAACATACCTTAACATGATAAAGCCATATATGACAAACCCACTGACAATATTATCCTCAATGGTGAAAAGTTGAAGTCCTTTCCTTTAAGATCAGGAACAAGACAAGGATATCCTCTCTCACCACTGCTCTTCAATATAACACTGGAGGTCCTAGCCAGAGCAATAAGACAAAAGAAAGACATACAAGGAATCCAAATGGGGGAAGAAGAAGTAAAACTATGACAATTTGCAGATGATATGATAATATACATAGAGACCCCTAAAAACGCCACAGAAAAACTACTCAAAATAATCAAGCAGTTTAGTAAAGTAGCAGGATACAAAATCAACACACAAAAATCAGTAACCTTCCTATACAGAAACAATCAATCTGAAGAAGAAGAAATCAAGAAAACCATCCCTTTTACAAGTAAAACAAAAAAAATCAAATACTTGTGAATAAACCTAATAAAAGAGGTGAAGGACCAATACAAAAAAATTATAAAACACTGTTAAAAGAAATAGAAGAAGACATAAAGAAATGGGAAGACATCCCCTGCTCATGGATTGGAAGAATAAACGTTATTAAAATGGCCATCCACCCAAAAGCAATATACAGATTCAACACTATTCCAATAAAAATCTCAATGGCATTCTTCAAAGAAATAGAACTGATTCTGAAATACATATGGAACCACAAAAAACTACAAATAGCCAAAGCCCTACTGATGAAAACAAAGGAGAATAGAAGTATCACACTTCCAAACTTTAAGCTATACTACAAAGCCATAATAATTAAAACAGTTTGGTATTGGAATAAAAACAGACACACAGACCAACGGAACCAAATAGAGAGCCCAGATATAAAGACACACTTACATGGACAACTGATCTTTGACAATGGAGCAAAGAACATGCAATGGTTTAATAAATGGTGCTGGGAAAACTGGACCACCACATGCAAAAAAATGAAAATAGACCACTACTCTCACCATGCACAAAAATCAATTCAAAATGGATAAAAGAACTGGACATAAGTCCTGAAACCATAAAATATAT
Organism: Talpa europaea; assembly: GCF_964194135.1. Taxonomy (NCBI): domain Eukaryota; kingdom Metazoa; phylum Chordata; class Mammalia; order Eulipotyphla; family Talpidae; genus Talpa; species Talpa europaea. The sequence goes on along the minus strand of NC_140068.1, from coordinate 108,015,467 downwards.
AAAGTATAAGTAAAACACTATAAGACATACATCTCAGTAACATATTTAAATACTCATCACTCAAAGCAAAGAAAGTCAAGGAAAAGATAAACACCTGGGATTACATCAAACTGAAAACCTTCTGTACATCAAAAGAGACATTAACAAAAACAGAGAGACACCCCACTGACTGGGAAAAAATTTTTGCATCCCACACAACTGATAAGGGACTGATCACAGAGATATACAAAGAACTCACAGGACTCAACAAAAACAAAGTAAACAATCCAGTCAATAAATGGGCAAAAGAACTTAAAAGACAGTTCTCCAAAGAGGAAATGCAAATGGCCAACAGACATATGAAAAAATGTTCATCATCCCTTATCATTAGGGAAATGTAAATCAAAACCACACTGAGATACCACCTTACACCAGTAAGAATGGCACATATCAAAAAAACTAGTAACAACAAATGTTGGTGAGGATGTGGTGAAAAAGGAACCCTCCCACACTGCTGGTGGGAATGCAAACTAGTCCAACCATTATGGAGAGCTGTCTGGAGGTTCCTCAGTCTACTAAAAATTGAGCTACCATATGACCCAGCAATTCCACTCCTAAAGATCTACCCAAAGGACACAGAAACATTGATCCAAAAAAAGCCACCTGTACCCCTATGTTTATTGCAGCACTATTTACATTAGGCAAAACCTGGCAACAACCCAAATGTCCAAAAATAGATGACTGGATCAGGAAGATGTGGTACATATACACAATGGCATATTATTCAGCAAAATAATATAAACTCATACCATTTGCAGTTTGAAGATAAACTCATGCCATTTGCAGCAACCTGGATGGAGCTAGAAGGAATTATGCTCAATGAAATAAGCCAGAAGGAAAAAGAAAAAGTTTCACTTATAGCAGGAATATAGGGGAACCAAATAAGACATCAGTGTAAAAAAATATTAACAGTACAAAACACAACAAAGCAAAAACGGACAATTATAAATCAGAGACATACTGCAGAGGAGGAGGAGGGAGAGGGATCACAGGGAGGTAGGGAGGAGCACAAGGGACTGAGGTGATGGTGCATGGGTGCATTGGTGAAGGAAACTCTATGGGGACTACACCTGAGGGGGTGGGAGGGAAGCAAATATTGTTTTAAAGTGAACAATGATGTAAACAATTAAAAAAAGAAAATTTAATTTAAAAAAAGAAAAAGAAAAAAGGAAAGTGTTTCCTGACCAATAACAAGACCCTAAGAGAAACACTGATGGTTCCCCAAATGGTTGCGGGGTCAAAAGGATCCAGTGAAGGGAGATTTCAGGGCTGGTCTCCCCTCAGGCTCAGGAGGGACTGGATTCCTTAACTGCTCTGAGGAAAAGTGGGGTCCTCTGGGGAGTCAGGAAACCCAGGGGGCTCCTCCTCCCCTGACCAGAGAGGGGGAGCTGCTGTGACCCTAACTCCACCCTCCACGCGGAGCCGGCCGGAGGGAGGTTGGGAGACCTCTGGGCCCCTCTCACCTGAGCGCTGCAGCGTCTCCTTCCCCATCTCCAGGTGTCTGCGCAGCTACTGCACGCACGTGTCCTCCAGGTAGTTCCTCTCCTGCTCTGCCACTCCAGACACCTCCCACTTGCCCCGGGTGATCTGAGCCGCGGTGTGCGCCGCGATCCAGAAGCGCAAGTCCCCGTTCCGGGCATGGTAATCGGCGCCGTCGTAAGCATACTGCTTATACCCCCGGAGGCGGCCATTGGACCCCACTTGGCAGGTCCCCTGACTCTGGTGATTAACTCACTTCTGAGCAGGTTCTCAGGAGAGGCCGTAGGAAATCATGTCCCTGTCAGGCTCACAGGGTCAGCTGTTCTGGGCCAAGGGAGACTAAAGAATGGGAACATTTTTTTCTGTGGTGATCCTGCTCCTGGGCCAGGCCTGCAGGGCACACACTCCTCCCTCCAGCTCTGGTCTAGAGAGAAAGTAGCTGCAGCCCACAAAGGAAGTGACGCCCTGGGAAACAGTGCAATGCCAGGCTGGAGCTCCCTGACTCCAAAGGAGATGAGCCTGGAGTGAGCATTAGAGGAGGAGAGAGGGAGCTGTGAGGGGGAGCTGCCCCCACAGCCTAGCGGGGCCCCACCCAGGCTCCTTACATCTAACCATGGGAATAGTCCCAACCTCTTCCTGTCTCCAGATCCTCTGGTGCCTCAAGTCCTGCTCCAACCTGCTTGATGTGTAATTGTCCTTCCACTGTCTTATATGGTGTGCCCATCTCTCCTGTCACACACACACACACACACACACACACACACACACTCATTCCTCACACTGGGAACCAGATCCTCACTCATCACTGGGGGTTACTCTGACCCTCTGTCTCTGGTCCCCTCAGAGCCGCCCTCTCTCTGCAGTGTCTCTACTCAGCGGAGTCTGAGCAGCCCCAGGAGTCCCTGCACCTCCTGCCTCTGACCTTGTGGGAATCCAGCCCCTCACCCTGCATGACAGTGAGGAGAGGAAGGCGAAGTGCAGAGTTAGTTCAGTGATTGATGGAGGAGACAATTTATTTTTTCTCTTAAGAGTTTCATTTTATTATTGTATTTTTTGAGGTAAGATCCATTTACACACTGTACATGATTCAGAGGGACAGGTTCACACCACTTCAGGTGTTACCTCACCACTCCCACCTTCAAGGTACCCAAGTCTCTAGCCCTAGTCCTCCGGACCCTCTTACTCCTTTTACTGTCCACTCTCACCCGCTCTGGTAGCCTCAGTTGTGCAGCCAGACTCCAAGGATTTGGCTTGGTATTATCTCCCCCTTTGCATTGTTTCTTTATGTTACTCATATTAATGAAATCATCTGGTATTTGTTGCTCTCCTCGTTTCACTTAGCGTGATTTCTTCTGGTCCCATCCACGGTGTTGTAAATTCAAGATTTCATCTTTTTTCACAGCTGAGTAATATTCCATTGTGTATATTATACCAAATATTCTTTCCAGCTTCTTCTCTCTGCTCAGCTCCACCCTCCCTTGGTTGGGGCAGGGAACCTGGAACCTCCCCTTCTCCTGGGGACCACCCTGTTACACACTCATCTGTTGTTAAGCACCTTGGTTGTTTCCATAATTTGGCTCTTGTAGACATTGTTGCAATGAACATAGAGCTCATATATCCCTTCAAGTTAGTTTTTACATTCTTTGGATAAATACCAAGGAGTAGAAATCTGAGTCATCTGGCAGGTGTATTTTTAATATTTTAAGGAAACTCCAAACTTTTCTCCATGGGGCTGGTAGGGCTGGACCAATTCCCACCAATGCATGAGGGTTCCTTCTCCCCACACCCTTGCCAATACTTGTTTCTTGTCTTTAATATGAGCCATCTCATAGGTGTGAGGTGGTGTCTCATTGTGATTCTGATCTGTATTCCCCTGATCATTTGTGATCTGCATTTTCCATGTGACTGGCAATATGTATCATTGGAGAAGTTTCTACTTAGCTCTTCTTTCCATGTTTTGATTGGGCTAATCGTGTTCTGGTTGTTGAGTTATGTGTGTTATTTATATAATTTGGATGTATGATGTGCAAATATTTTCTTCCACTCAATATGATGTGTTTACATTTAATGACAGTTTCCTTTGCTGTGTAGGAGCTTGTTAGTTTGATGTGGTTCCACTGGCATATTTTTGCTTTTGTTTCCTCAGAAAACAGAAGATATTGAGGGCAGTGGGTCTACTCTGCAGGACACAATATGGTGTCCACCTCATGGTACCTTTGTCTGAAACCCCCAGCATAGACACCACCAGGAGTGAACTGTAAGGGAAGCCAAGGGCCATGAGAGATGATGATGTGCAGGTTCATCATGTGACAGACGTGCCACGGTGGTCCTAACATGATTTGGATATAATCTGTGAAATGTCTTACAAGTTGTCCTTCCCTAGACAACATGCACACAAAAGAAAATTTTACAGTCAAGAATATACATAACCACACATACACACACCATAGCCCTCCAGTGAGCCAGGTGGTCTATCCAAAGCCAGTTACCAGGGAAGATTTTTAAAAGTTTCTTTTAAAGACAATCACAGACTGGCCATGCAGTCCAGTGAGCACAGTCCCAGCTATTCACCAACTTACTTGAAAACTTATATTCGAAAACTAACCCTGTACAGAAGTAAATGTTTACAGCAAAACACCCACTAGTGCCAGCTGCCCATAGTGACGTCCTTCCAAAGACAACAGTAACTACTAAATAAATGGGGAAAAAATATTTGTACACTTGATGCATTGATGGAGAACAGCACTTCACCTCTGTGGTCTTATTTCCTCAAACCTATTGTCCCGAGCAAAAGAACTCAAACTGAGGCCATTACTCCAGAGCAGCTCTCCTCATCAGTTCTCCTCACAGATGTCAATGTCAACAAAAGCAGGAAAGTCTGAGAAAGTGTGAGCCAGAAGCATGTTAAGGAGACCTGGTGGGGACTTTATGTGCTATCCTGGATGGGATGTCGGAGCATAAAATGAAACCCAAATAAAGTGTGGATTTATTGAAACTGCATCAATATCATTTCCTTAGTTTCACAAATAACTTACTAGTCATGTGAGATGTTAACAGTTTGGAAATGATGTATGTTATATAGCATCTCTACTACCTTTGCAACTTTTCTATAATTTTACTAGTATCTTTTAAATACTGCTAATAAGATTATAGGTTGTAGAAGGAAAAAATGATCTACTGTCCAGTTTTCCCAGGTTTTGCCAGGAAGGGACTGGAGAGAGGGTCTCCGTGAAAAAGAAGGAAACCTCACACCCAGGGCAGGCTCCGGAGTCTCCTCTCCTCTGAGCCCTGCTTCTCTGACTCCTCACAGAGCATCTCACCCCAGGACGCCGCCCTCCAGGACCCCCAACTCTGCCCACCGCAGCCCCCGCCCCGTCCTGGCGGCTCCACCAGAATCCGGAGCAGCGCGGCAGCGCCCCCGTGTGGCCACAGGGCTGAGCACAGGAGACCAGAGCTGCCCTTTTTCCTGCTCCACCAGGCCCTTCCCAGGGATTCCTGGGCTCGCAACTACAGGACAAGGTCCACTGTCATGTTAGCGGTCCTCAAATTTCCTCCCTAGTGAGTGACGGTGAACACAGGCCTCAGGGAAGAGCCACGTCTCCAAGTTCCCAGGCCCCCCAAGAATACAGTTTCCCTCAGTCTCTTTCGATGAAACCTTGGATTGAAAAGTCCCTGTTATTTGTTCCTGCTTCCAGGGATGAAAGCTTGTCCTCTGAATCAACCCCAATACTCCATCCCTAAGGTGAGGAAAGGAGTCAATAATAGAATCTCAGGCTCTGATCTAGAACTTCTAGCATCCAGGAGACTCCTGTGCTGACTGAAGTAGAGGCTCCTTGATCTCCTTGTCTTCTCCACATGGTGCCAGACTGTGCAGTCAGCTCTAGGGGGTGTCTGCTGAGATCACTCATCCCTGGGGTTCTGGAATTTAACCTGCTTCTTTCTTTTCCTTAGTCATTACTACCTGGGGCACCCTTCCCAGTTCAAGACTGCAAACAACATTCACATCCTATCATCTCCCAAGTCTATTTCCTTAACTCAGATATTTCATCTAGACTCCAGACTTTTCTGTCCAGTTTCAACATCACTTTCATTTCTAATAGATCTCAGCTTCAACTTTCCCAAATTGAATGCCTAGGATGCCCACATATGGTTCTTCTGGGGTCTTCCCCATGTCACTGCAGGCTCTACCACTGTCTGCAGAGTCTGAAACACTGGGTGTCATACTTGACCCCTTTCTCACCCCAGCAGTAGGAAATGCTGCAAAGTCCATGTTTAAATACACACAGATCCAATCAATTCCTATTATTTTCCTATTCACCTCCCCCTCCCGCAACGAAGCCACCAACCTCTCTGGTCTAGAACCTGCACTGGTTTCCAACATTTATCTTCCCACCTTGTACCCTTTGATGCTACACAACAGCCAGACAGAGGCTACTAGAGAGTAGTCACAAAGGTTGGTCTCAGTTCAGGAGGTCTTGTCACATCACATCTTACTCAGAGAGTCAGACCCAACATCCTCCAGGCTCGAATGATCTGGGTGCACACAGATCCCATCTCAGTTGCCTTTTGGTCCAACAGCCTTTATCTCAGCCACAGAAATTTTTGCCTCAGGCATCCTCACTGGAGGTTGCCCTGCCTGGAAAGAAATTCCCTGCACATCCTTGTGGGGAACATGTCCATCAAACTTTTTCTCAAGGGTCACTTGAGTGAGGCCCACACTGACCATGCTGGGTAGCAGCCATCCTCCCTGTTCCAACACACTCTGGACAGGGTTAGTTAAGGGTAATGTTAGAAGGAGACACTGTAGAGGAAATAGAAATCCAAAAAGATTTATTTAAGATGAAAAATGAATCCTCCTCTTTACTAATACCAGTAATACTAGTTCTTTAAAAAAGATGTGGAGGGCTTCCTTGGTGGCCCAAGGGGTTAAACATCTGCACTATGAGGCAATCTGCAGCTACTCCAGCACGAGTTCCATCCCTGGGCAGGGAGGTTATCCACATGGTGCAGCAGGCCTCTCCTGTCTCTCCCGCTGCTCCCCTCAGCAGTGTATTTCAGTCAGTCTGCCTGTTCTGCTCCCCACTGTCTCTATGAATCCTTACCTGCTGCACCTCTGGCCTGTACCCCAGTTCTTGTAAGCATAAATAAATAAGTCTTAAAAAAAATAAAAAGATGTGGAAAAGATGGAAAAAATAATCCAGAACACAGTTCTAAAATGAGGCCCAAAACAGGATGAGTCTGCAAATCAATCTCTAACACCAGATTCTCCTGTGTGCAGGGACACCCTGGGCCTTCTTGGGACAATGACAGATGCCTCCTGCTGCTGTCAGAGACAGGGACACCCAGAGGACATGAGGCCTGGTCTCTAAATACGAACAGATGTAAAAAATAAAAACCAAAATAAAATACAAACACACAGAGTATAAAGACTGAGGACCAAACCCTGGCCTGAGCCTAGACTGACCCAGCCACACGCAGCCTCCACCCACATTCCTGGAGACAGGACAGGCCTAGATGGTGTCTAAGTCTCTGTGATCACAGGTCCTGCTGGGACAGGTGCTACTGAAGGACAAGGATAAAGGAGCAGTGAGATGATCTCTGAGGAGTGACCACGTCAAAGACCACAACGCACTGAGCACCAACTGGACACAGGCCCCGGCCCCACCCTCCCTGGCCCCGGCCCCTCACAGCCTCTCCCGCCCCCCTCCCTGAGACTCAACACAGCAAACTTATAGTTCTGGCTAGTCCTGAGGTCTCTTTATTTATTCTCAAATTTTGGAATCTTTCAACTTAATCCATCAATTCCACATGACAAGCTAAGGAAAAAAATTACATATCTGGATTATTACTTTCAATAGGGAAGTGAATATTATTCCTCAGGAAAAAACAAAGTACATGCAGGGATGGAGACAAAAAGTGAAGATGAGAAGAAATACTGCATCACTCGGTCCCCAAAGGCAGTCGTCTCATACTGTGAAGGAAAATGATCATGAACAAAGTTAGGGAAGTGTCGACATTCTCCACAGTCCACCGCATCCTCAAAATGTCCCCGTCACAGCTTCTCCATCACCTGGTCCCATCCTTTCTGCCCCAGAACCTCCCACTGCAGGTCCCAGGTTCTCACCTTTAGAGCCCTGGGCACTCTTGCTGCCTGGGGGAGAACAAACAGAACCTGGTCAGAGCCATGAGAGATGAGACCATAGGTGGAACTGAGCTGGGTGACTCCCCCACGGGCTCCATCTACATTGTCTCCAGGGGATCAGGAATAAACCCCTGATCCACACTTACCTGCAGCCTGAGTGTAGCTTCCTCCTTTTCCACCTGTGGGAAGAAACATCCTGTAAGACCACAAAGGAGTTGGGCCATGAAGTCTTAAATGAATCCCCTAATCTGGGCCACAAGGTATGTTTCAGAACTGTGCCTGAAGACCCCTGGAAGAACCAGGAAATATGAAGAAAGAAGATGAGGGGAGATTGGAGCAACCATCTCCTGGAGTCTGTCCTCAGCAGGGACCTTCCCCTCTGACATTTGCTGGGAATCAGGGACCCATCAGCAGAATTATCAAGGTGAACAAGTGGTGATTCATTTTTGTAAGTGGTTTACAAAGAGGGAGGAGTAGCAATCAGCTGCAGACTGGGCAACAGAGTTTGTGGATGGTACTTCCCATTAACCAGGCAGGGCAAGTTTTCCCTGGGACATGAAAGCCCCCCGTGGACAAGATCCCCCACTCCCTTCCCTACCTGAGCGCTTCTTCATCCAGTTACTACGACAGCCACCGCTGTACAGCCACAAAAGCTAGAGCCGCCACAATTCCAGTGAACACAGGTACAAGGACCCAGCCAACAATTTTGTCCATAGTGATCCCCACTGAGGAGGGGGACTGAGGAGGGGCACTGGGAGGAGGGAAGGGAAGGTCAGACCCTGAGTCCCAGGCCCCCATCTGGAGCCAGCTGCGGTTTTCCAGAAGGGCTCCTGATTCCTCTGTGCCCACATGTCCTGCTTACCCCATCTCAGGACTCGGGGCTCCAGCAGCCCCTCATGCTGCACATGGCACGTGTATCTCTGCTCCTCTCCAGAAGGTACCTCCACAGCTGCCCACTTCTGGAAGGTTCCATTCCCCTCAGGCCTGGTCTCCACCAGCTCTGTGTCCTGGGTCAGGTCCTCCCCATCTCTCTGCCAGGTCAGGGTGATGTCCGCAGGGTAGAAGCCCAGGGCCCAGCACTTCAGGGTGACCACATGCTCAGAGGTGGGGTGGTGGGTCAAGTTTGTGTTTGGGGGATCTGAGGAGAAGGTCAGAACATTCACACTTTGGGACTTTCCTTCATGAAGACTGAAGCAGCCTCATGTGACCATCCTGAGAATGGACAGGGAAATGGGTTTGGAATAGGAAGCACAAAACCTATAAACAGCCTGATCTGGGGAGTGTGGGATAATGTGTTTCTCAGAATGTTCCAGAATCAGGGTAAAAGCTCAGAATAGGAAGATGCAGGTCTCCAAGGAGGAGAACACAGACTTATGCTCCTGACTTAGGGACTCAAACAAGCAGGAGTCAGATCTGAAAAAATGTTAATTAGACCAAAAACAAGACACAGTGAAAAACTGAAGATCCCCAAGATAGTCACCAGGTCATCCAATGAAGGGTGATTTCAGGGATGGCCTTCCCTCCAGCTCAGGAGAGGCTGGATTCCTTAACTGTCCTTCAGAAAAGTAGGGCCCTGTGGGTGAGTCTTGCTAGCGCAGAACAGAAAACCTACGAGGTCTCCTTCCTCTCTGACCAGAAAGAGGTCTGTTTGTTTGTTTTTTAAAGTTTATATTTATTTATTTGTTTGTTTGTTTGTTTGTAATAAATGCATGCATGCACACAAGAACCTGGGTACAGGCTAGAGATGGGGGGGGCAAGGGGTGGTAGGAGGACTCACCAGAGACAGAGTGGAGAATAGACAGGTGGATTGACTGAAATACACTGCTGAGGGGAGCAGCCCGCAAGACAGGAGAGGTCTGCTGGGCCATGTGGGTCGCCTCCCTGGCAGACCCCAGTGCTCTGCTTAACCCTTTAGGCCGCCAGAGAGGCCCCAGAGTGTTCTGACCATTACTCCATTTTCCCCTGGGGTGTCAGCCTGAGGGAGAGCTGAAGCCATGGAGGCCTTGCAAGGTCTCTCTTACTTGAAAGCTGCATCTTCTCCCTCCAGTTTTCCAGGTATCTGAGCAGCGACTCCATGCACTCCACCAGTAGGTAGTTCCTGCAGTGCTTGGCCTCTCTGGCCGCCTCCTACTTGCGCCAGGTGATCTGAGCGGCCGTGTCCGCCGCGGTCCAGGAGCGCAGGTCCCCGCTCAGGGCCAGGTAATCAGAGCAGCCCTACATCCCCTGGAGGGGTGAGAGTCTGTCCCCGCCCGCGTCAGCCTCACCGCGCCCGCCCCCCGCAGGGAATAACCTCAACTGAAAACGACCGCAGGGAGCCACGTCCCGCGGGCTCGTCCCCGGTCGAGGGTCGGGCGGGTCCACCAGCCTCACGGCGTCGCTCCGACGCGGGGTCTGGGGTTACTCCCCAGTACTTGGGGGTGTGGGTGTCCCCTCGGGCCGTGCCGCTCACCCGCCTCGCTCTGGTTGTGGTAGCGGATCGCAGCGCGCAGCTTCGCTCATAAAGTCTGTGCGTTGCCTTCGCGGCCCGCGTCTCCCGCGCCCAGCACCCCAGCCCCTCCTGCCCCGCCCAGGGCGCCCGCGGCTCCATCCTCGGCCCCGCCGCGTCGCTGTCGAACCGCCCGAACTGCGTGTCGTCCACGTAGCCCACGGCGATGAAGCGGGGCTCCCCGAGGCCGGGCCGGGACATCGCGGTGGAGAAAAGCCTCAGGGAGTGGGAGCCTGGGGGCGGGAGGGAGACCCGGGCTGGGGACACGGGGCGGGAGGGACTGGGCCGAGGGGGCTCCTGAGAGTGTTAAGGGGTGGCGGGACCAGAAGGGCCGGGAATCTGGGGGCCAGAGGAGACGGGGGCTGGGAGGGACAGAAAGGGGCCAGGGCGGGGTTGAGGGGGGACAAGGGGCGGCGATGGCGGAAACGAGCCTCTACCGGGTCCAGCGCCGCGGCAGCCGCCACCCGGGGCCCCCGGGCTCCTCAGCGGCGGGTTCCCTCCCGACCCGCACTCACCTGCCCAGGTCTCCCCCGGAGCCAGGGCCCCCAAGAGCAGCAGCAGGAGGGGCGCGGGCCCCATGGCCCTCACCTACGCGGCCAGAAACTCTGGGTGTCCGGGCTGGCGAGTGTAGACTGTGTAACCGGGGCCGCGGGGCTGCTGATTGGCTGCTCTGGAGACCTCCAGGCAGTGGGGAGAAAGAACTGGGGTGAGTCAGAGCCCAGGAGGGCCCAGTGAGGCGCGGAAGTGAAGCTGCGGGGAGCTGTGGAATCCTCAGTGCCTACCCTCACGCCACCCCGGGACTCGGGCCTGGGACCCAGACTTGAGGGCCTCACCCGGGACCTGGGACTTTGCCCCCCCCCTCCTCTTCTGCACCAAGACCTTTGTCAGTCCTTGGGACTTCGCCACTGATTCTCAAACATTTTCGTCTCAGGATCTCTGCACGCGCAGTCTTACAAATTCCCAAGGACCGCCAAGTATAATTTTTTAACAAAGATTTATTTTATTTATACAAGAGCTGGGGTACAGGCCAGAGGCGCGGCAGGGTGAGAGGATTCACCAGAGACAGAGTGGGGAGCGGAACAGGCAGAAGGACTGAACACTGCTGAGGGGAGCAGCAGGTGAGACAGGAGAGGTCTGCTGCGCCATGTGGGACCCGCTCTGGGCAGCCGGGAATCGAACCTGCACTGCAGAGGCTGGAGACAGCTTCACAGCGCTGTGCTCAACCCGCTGCGCCACCGGAGGGGCCCCAAATATAAATTTATGTGGTTATTAATCTTTACCATACACGGAATAAAATATTTTAAACATGGTTTTATTTCATTTAGAATATTATTAATAATCCATTGCATGATAACTGTTTTAAAAAAATATAGCTTTGAGAAAATAATCATGTTAGTGAGAAGTGGACCTTTTACAGTTTACAGTTTTGCAAGAGTCCTCTCTGTCTCATTAGAAGTTGAATTTTCATATTTTCTTCTGCATTTAGTCTCTTGTTTTGGTTGGTCAATAAAAAAATACAGCCTTAAAGAAACATGTAGGAGTTGCATTTTATAATCTTTTAGGATAAATGTGAGTATTCAACTTTGTCACTACTTTGATAATAAGTTGAAACTATACAATTGGTAGTTGTAGGGTAAGGAAAGAGTATCAGGCTTTTCTGCCCTCCTGCCATTAGGATAGATGAGGGAACCCTGTGGTCCTTGAATGCATGCCTGATGGTGGGCACCTGGAATAGAATGTGGGCATGCGCAAGTGGGTACACCTGGGCTGAAAGACTGAGTTTATAAGGGTGGCATCATGGGGACGCCAGTAGAAGCTGAGAAAGAACAGAAGCCGAGAGAAGAAGAAGAGAAACAGAGAGAACACCAGAGAGCCCAGGTAGAGTGAGGATTTGCTGGGGCCCCGGGGGACTGCCAGCCTCCTGGCCCCCCAGCACCCCTGCCTGCCATATGCCTGGTAAATCTAAATAAAAGACCTGCAAAATCCATTGAGGTCTCCATGACTCTTCCCTCCTTTACCCCATCTGCAGGGGATCTTAGAAAACCTGCTCAGTGGTCCTTCCTACCCCTACAGTAGTTTTTCACAAAGAAAAGCCTGAAACACTACCACTGAATGTTTCTAATCTGTTACATTAATTCCATAGACCTCTCCTGCATATTAATAGATCTTGAACTAATAAATGATTTTTAAAAGTAAAGCATTTCAGTAGGTTATGTGATCATTGTGTTTATTATTCTAGAAGCAAATTTTAAAAATCATATTTGTTTTATATTCCAAATATCCCAAAGGAAAAATTAGTTGGTGCAGAAAGTTGTCAAGCTCATAGTGATGGGACACAATTTTTAAAACCTGGTTTTCCCTTGGAGTTTGCATTTTATCAAGGCAATTAACTACCATCAGTTGTCAATTGCCAGTAGATTTTCTTAAAAGGACAGACATTCAATTTCTAGAAGTGCCTAAAGGTTACCTAAATGAATATAATGATAGTTTTGTCATTGGTCCTTCAGATGATATTGCCAAAAAAGAGTTTAACTTCATACAAATTGTTTTTCTTGCAACATTGTACTTTAGAATGTAACACAAATAAATAGATAAATAATCAGTCAATCAGTCAATCTTGAAAAAAAAAAAAAAACACAGCAGAAGCATATCCTCTCCCTAACGAGATTAAAAGGGCGGCCGGCCAATTGTTCCGGCTCGGAACACGAACCTATACTGAAATTGGCTGCGCGGAGGGTTGTTCCTTCGCAAAATGTTTATCTGCCCAAGAGTAGGTAAATTCAAAAAATTTAAAGTGAAAAGCCTTCCCTAGTTTTAGCTCCCCAGAGGATGAGCACGCCCATTTGCACACTAAAGCCCTTCGTTTGCATAGTGGATATTCAATTCCGTTGCAGCAAACTAGACTTATAGTCCAGCGGTGCACTGCTTGTGCTCCCGTCCTCCGCAAACCTCACGTTTCTGGGGTTAATTCCCAAGGTCTGACGGCTAATCAAATTTGGCAAATGGACACCACTTTTTTCCCGTCGTTTAAACCCCATTCGTGAAAGGTGGATGCAGGGGCCAGGAATGAGGAAGCCCACATAGAAAAAGACAAGATGACCCTGACACCAGGACCACTGATACTGTTATGGAGCAACCTGATATAAAACAGGTTCCCTGGCTGTGGGTCCCCACCCGCGCGCTTAAAAGGGACTTATTAATACTCCACTACAGGCACACATAAAAGGTTAATAAAAGGTTTATTTACAAGGGAAGGGGAAATGAGGAAATGTACAACTCAGGGAGAAAATAGCGAAATAAAGTCTTAAATGCATCCTACCCTATCCGCCGACTTAGAAACCCAAAGGCACGCTCAGAGCTGGCCAGTCTCCCTGCGAGCTGGCGGAGAGCCAAAATGGGGGAATCTTCTCCCCTTTCCTGGGGACCACCCTGTTACAGAACCATCAACAAAATATGTGGGCACAGAAGGAATCGGCTCGGCTAACACCACATCCGAAATAACTCACTGAGTTCTTTTTAAAAAATCCCACAGCTTTCCAGCAGGGTAGTGACAGCCAACAACATTTGGAAAATCTGACAGTGCCAATTGCAAGGTATCAGAGAGAGAGAGAGAGAGAGAGAGAGAGAGAGAGAGAGAGAGAGAGAGAGATTTAACAAATTGCTGGGTTGTTAGGGGAAGGACTATTAAATGATGGTCATAGCCCCAAATGGATCTCACTCTCAGATGCCCTTTGTAGTAAGATTAGCTAAATAGTCTACATAGGGGGTCACTGTTTTGTTGTTTTTATGTTTTAAATAGACCCATTCCAAAGGTTTGTCCTGCTGGGCTGTGACACCAGTTGGAGAATACAGAGTATTGAATATCAAAAGAGTGAATGGTAAATCTGGGTCATACCTATACACAAATTGACTTTTTATTTGTTGATTAGCAAATTGTAACTCCTGTTCAGCTTCCTCTGTTAAATGTCTAGGGGTAGCCAAGGCAGGCTCTCCTTCCAAAGTTTTAAATAAATGTTGCAGTTGTTAATTAGGAATTCCCAAATGAGGGCATATCCAATTAATATGTCCTAATAGCATCTGAAAATCGTTCAATGTTTGGGGTTTGTGCGAATTTGTATGGTCTGAGGCCTGACAGTTAAGCAATCGACCACAGAACCTAAATATTTAACGGGAGTTGTTTGTTGTATTTTATCGGGGGCAATAAGAAGGCCAAACCTAGGGAGTTCATCAGAAATAGCATGAAAAACCAATTTTAATTGTGAGCCATCAGAGGACGCTATAAGAATGTCATACATATAGTGACGAATGTAGGCTTGAGGATATTGCTGCCTAACAGCCTTAAGTGCTTGTGCCACAAAAAAATTGACACATAGTGGGGGAATTAGCCATCCCCTGAGGAAAGACTCTCCACTGATATCTTTTCATAGGTTCTTTTTTTTTTTTTAATTTTTTTTTTTTTTGAGAAGAGCAGGTCCTGCTCTCTTCTTCTTTTTTTTTTTTTTTTAAGATGTATTTATTTATTTGTACAAGCACTGGGTACAGTCAGAGCACGGGAGGGTGAGAGAATTCACCAGAGCCAGAGCGGGGAGCAGAGCAGGCAGAAGGACCGAAGTACACTGCTGAGGGGAGCAGCGGGCGGCAGGAGAGGTCTGCGCGCCATGTGGGATCCTCCTTCGGTGGCCGGGGAGCAGCTGGGGATCGAACCGGCGCTGCAGAGGCTGCGGGCAGCTTCGCAACCCAGCGCTCAACCGCTGCGCCACCGGGGAGGCCCTTCATAGGTTCTTTATTATTTAAACCAGGTACACTAAAAGCAAACCTTAACGCATCCTCTGGATGGACCGGGATAGAAAAAAAATTGTCCTTGAGATCTATAACTATAAGAGGCCATCTGGCTGGGATAGCCGCTGGTGTAGGCACCCTGGGCTGCAAAGCTCCCATGGGTTGCATCACAGCATTCATCTGTCTTAAATCTGTAAGCAATCTCCATTTTCCTAATTTTTTTTTTAATTACAAAGATAGGGGAGTTCCAAGAGGAAATCAAGGGTTCAATATGGCCAGCAGCCAATTGTTCTTGAATTAATTGTTCTAATGCCTGGGTCTTTTCTCTAGTAAGGGGCCATTGACCTACCCAGACAGGCTTTTCCATTTTCCACTGTATCTTAGGCACATGTTGTATTTGCTCCATCAAGGCCCCTATGGAAAAGATGACTGGCTGTGTGCAGCCTATTGTCTTGTAAATTTTTGCCTAATCCCCTACCTAGGATGTAGCCCATCTGTAACATTATATTTTGAACCACTGGATTATTAGCTGGTATTTGTAATAATGGTGCACCCCGTTGTTATAATAAATCCTTTCCCCATAAATTTAGTGGTATATCTAGTACACAGGGCTGAATGGCAGCCATCTGTCGCTTGGGCCCTTGACACTGTAAGACTCACTCGAGCACTTTGTTGAATCTGTTGGGTGGATACAGTGCCTATTCTGGCCATATCTGTGGTGGAGAATTTAGTCTTCCACGAGGGAGGCCACTCTGAAGTTGACAAAACTGTAACATCCACGCCAGAGTCGACCAATCCCCTAAAACATCTGTCCTCAATCTTTAACTCCAAAATTGGCCTGTTTATTTTAGATAGTAATTCTGTCCAATATACCTGAGGCAGAACCTCCGGCACTACCAAAGCCCCTGGTCCTTTTACTTTTAGACTGGCCAATGGGCACATGGGGCAACAGCAGAAATTGAGCTATTCCGTCTCCCCTTTTGATGCTCCAAGTGGCAGGGACTGAAGCACAACCTGTAATTTGCCCTCATAATCGGAGTCTATTACTCCGGGAAAAATTTGTAATCCTTTGGCAGTTGAACTAGATTTTCCTAAAAGTAACCCTACAGTTTTGGGGGACAGGGGTCCATAGTAGCCAGTAGGAACCCAGCGCGGACACATTTGGCCATTATTATGAGGTGCACTGCGGCAGGCAAATCTATGGCTGCACTTCCGGAGAGACAGGATGGAGGTTGTGGCATTGGCTGGTTGGGTACTAGCAGAGCGGGGCATCCTTGATTGGGGCCCTGCATCATCATCATCGGGGATTGCCCTGTTATTATCTGGGCCCAGGGCTGACCCCTCCTTCCGTTTCTCGCTGGCCCGGACAGAAAAAAATTTTCATTTCTATGAACTTGAGACCGGCAATCGTGGGCATAATGGTACCCTATGGCGCACCTGGGGCACAGGGAGAAAGTGGCGTAACTCTTGCTTGATTTATTGTGAAACGCCGCCTTGTAGTCTTTTAAAATGCCCCGTTTTGCCACAATTGAAGCATTTTTTTTGTTTGTTCGTGGCACGTTACCACTTTTGTAGCGAGCAACCACATATACTCTATGCTCTATTGACCCAATATCGCGGCAAACCCGCAAATATTTTATGATGTTAATAGTATCCCTAACCTGGCGTACAGCATTCTGGCAGTCCTTATTAGCATTATCATAAGCCAGCTGAGTCAACAATTGTTGAATGTCTGGGCCCTGTACCTGTTTTTCAACAGCATCCTCTAAGCAAAAGAGGAAATCGGAAAAAGGCTCATTCTTTTTGTTATAGGGCAGCCCCGATACAAAACGGGGTGCCTGACTGTGGGTCCTCACCCGCGCGCTTAAAAGGACTTATCAATGCTCTACTGCAGGCACATGCGAAAGGTTAATAAAAGGTTTATTTACAAGGGAAGGGGAAATGAGGAAATGTACAGCTCAGGGAGAAAGTGGGAGACAAAGTTTTAAATGCGTCCTACCTGATCCACTGATCTGGAATCCCAAATGGCACTCTGAGAGCTGGCCACGAGCCAGGAGCCATGAAGCCAGGAGGTGAGCAAGAGAGTGACAGAGTGATAGACCCCAAGGCCCACGTGTTTGGTTTTTATACCAACCCTGGCTGCTTAACTCCACCCTCAGGTCCCAGCCACCTTCCCTTTGGTGGTGACAGGATTTATCTTTCTCAATGTCTTGATGACTTTGGTCTGGAGTGGGGGTGGCGACCACAAAGCCTGTATGGGATTAGCTCAGAACATCCTTTCCCCCTAATAGTTTCTTCACGTGTCTCTAGGCTCCACGTGCCTCCTCCAGGTCTCCTTCTGGCTCCATCCTGCTTCCTTCCTTTCTCAGTCTCCTTTTCAGCTTCTTCTCTCCCTGCTCAGCTCCATCCTCCTTTTGGGTGGGGCAGGGAACCTGGAACCACCCCATTTCCTGGAGACCACCCTATTACAGTCACACCAGTCAGTGACCTGCAGGCACTGCCTGTCCCCTGGCCAGCTGCATAGGACAAAAGGCCTGGACCACACGATGGGCTCCTGCATTCCAGGGGATGGGGGGCTGTCCGGAGAGCGGGGGTCCATGCACTCAGGGCATGGTCTCAGTTCCTGGGGTGCACGCAGCATCCCTGAGCTGGAGGTGGCCAAGGTGAAGGGCTCCAATTCCCAGAGGCCACCATGGAGACTGGGAGGAGGGAGTGGCCACCCAGGGCCGTGGGTGGTGCTGCCCCCCAGGCTCTCCGTGCTCTTCTGTGTCATGGAGAGAGCCTGGAAGAAAGGAACAAGGCCAGGGATTGCCCTGAGTGCGTCCCTGAGGGTGGGCCTCAGGGTTCAGATCCCTACACAGCTGGGAGTTGCACAAAGGAAGGAACAGCGGGCTCCTGAGTCAGAGGACACCGGATCAAGGCATGGCCCTTCCTGCCCACCAGCTGTGTGGCTTCAGGCACATCCTGGCTGGAGTCTGTTTTCCCACTTGAAGAGTGGAGAGGAGGATGCCTGTGTTGCACACACCCCTCCTGTGGGCCTGGGCTCCCTCCTCCATCAGGGGGTCTCCGCGGACGGGTACCTGGCAGGGCTGCATGGGAGACTGAAGTGCTGCTCAGGCCCTGGCACTTGAGCCCAGTCCCCAGGCCCAGGGTCCCGGCCCAGGTCTTGCCCGGCTGGTGGCGGCTCCCCCTGCCCAGCCAAGGGGTTTTCTGCATCGTGACCTGCTCAGGGCCTCAGCTCCTCACCTATGCAAGGGGGTCAGCGACCCTAGTTGGTGTGGGGGTCCCGGGGGCTTGTTTTCCACTCCCAGCACCAGTCATGCCAGGGCACTTCAGAGCTCTGTCCCCCAAGGCCTCACCCCTTTTGTTACATCCTTAAACCGATTCACTTTTTTTCTTATGAAAGGAAACTTTATGTCATTTTAAACAGAGAACAAGGATCACTTGCCAGAAATAGAAAGTGACCAGAAAGGTAAGTGCCATAGAAATATGATTGATTTCTAGCCACTGCACCGCCAGTCTGGCCAGCCTCGCCTCCAGAGAGCCTGTGTGCCAGGACCCGGTCGCAGGGGCTGCTGGGGCCCGCGGACCCATGGTGGCTGCTCCTCAGCCCCATCAGAGGGCCGGAAAGAGAACTTTCTCCCCAGGGAAGCCACGTTAGTGAGTCTAAGTCAGTCCACAGAGTACTAAGCAACCCAGGCACCGCACCCCCACCCCTGCCCTGCCCACAGAGGGTCACGCCCACTCAGCGGGGCTGGGAAGGGCTTACTGGGGCAGCCAGGGGACTCCCTGCAGTGGTGCCCTGCTGCAGGCCTCCAGCAGCCCTCAGCTGCTCCCCCGGATGCCACCCATGCGTGTCCAGCTGTGTAAACCAGGACCCTGACACTCGGGTCCTCACTCAGTCCTTTGGAGTCCCATTAGCAGAGCAGAGGGGGCCTGTCCTCTGGGTCCCGTGGTCCTGGATGGGGCTACCGCCAGCCTCCGTCCCACCCCCAGCAGCCCTGTCCTTTGTGGAAACACCCCTCGCCCGCAGGGGCACTCAGAGCCCACAGGAAGTGCTCCTCCGACCTGAGGCCCAGAACAGGTGGTTGCAGAGAGATGAGGGCGGGCTTCAGAGGGCAGATGGAGACGCAAAAGGAGGCCTTGAGGGGCTGGAAGAGGCAGGGGGCTTGGCCGACAGCTGGGCTGGCTTGGGGAGAGGTCAGCAGGGTGGGATGCCCGGCTCCCAAGTCCTGACCCGGGCAGGCCTGTAAGCTTGAGTGCAGCTCTGGGCAAGATGGTGACTGGGGTGGGGGTGGGGCGGGGAGGAGGGCAAGGGAGGGAGAGGCCGGGAGCTTGGCTGCCACCAGGAGGAGGCGCATGGGTTCCCCAGAGAGACATCCCAGGCCAGCTGGGTCAGAGATCTCTCTGCAAAACTCAAGTCACAGGCTCCCCATCCTACTTCAAGACCCCACGAAGGCCTCCTGCGCCCCCTGGTGGCCAATTCTAGGCTGTCCACAAGAGGAGAAAGGAAATTGCAGGATCCTACCTCAGATGTGGATGAGGGCGACCCCATCTATTCCAGCTTCCACTGCCTACATGCTCCGGGACTTCAGCAGGTCACTCATACACCCAGCATTGTCATATGTAAAATGGGGTTCCATCCCAGGAGCCCTCAGCTAACTGGAGGCCCCTTCCTGCCCACCGTCCTTCCCCCCACCCCACCCCAGTGATGCTGCCTCCCTGAACAACTCAGTCCCAAAGGTGCAGTGGAGCTGAACCAGGCAGGTGGGCATCATGTGAGTGACTCCCAGTGTGGGGGTGAGGGGGCACTGACCAGAAGGGGTCAGGAGGACCGATGTGCAGGAAGACAGCTCCTGGAGTTGCTTGTTGGAACTAGTGGTGTGATGGGGGGTGTCCAAGGGAAAGTGACCCAGGAAAGGATTTGGGGCTACAGTGGGGTACGGAGGGTGTCTACACGGGGAGAGCTTGGGATATGCATAGAGGATCAAGCAAATATGTAAATATATTCAGCCTTCTCATCTGAACAAACCCTTGGATGTTGGGCTGGAACTGGGGTGTCAGTGCAAATTCACCGAAAATGAAACCAAATATTTTAAATGAATAAAATGTGCAGCAATCCCTTTGCACACAAGGCCATTTATCTAGACCAACAGCATGTGAAGGCTGCCTGTCCTTGTATTAGTTACCTGCAGCCCCATTCTGTGATTAGAATCTCACTTGTTCCACTAGATTGTTGGATACATTGGTCATTTCCTGAGTGGCTTCTATTAAATCAAGTGTCCACAGGAGCCTTGAACACACCTGTCCAAACACAGTCCTCTCACCAAACTGCTTGGCTCCCTCAGCCTTGCTCCCCACCACTTCCTCCAGGAAGCACTCTGGGCTTCTATCCTGCCCCTGTTGTGGTGCTCATCCCAGTTCACAGGGATACAGGATGTCCCAGGGACTGCAGGACCCCAAGACTTCCAAGCACCAGGGCCAGGGAAAAGGAGCAGGGACTCAAGGAAAGAGACCCTAGCTCTGCAACCTGCCTGCTGTGTGGCCCTGTGTGCAAGCGACTTGACCTCTCTGAGCCTTGTTTGCTGAATTGTAGAGAATCCTATCTACCACTGATTATAGGAGAAACGTCAGCTGAGCATCTTGATAGATTCTAAGGAGGCATTTGGTGGAATCCAACATCCATTCTTAATTTTAGAAAATGATGATTAAAATAAGAATAGATTTTATGTCCATGAAAAGGCAAGGACGCCCTGTCACCATTTAACACTGGTCTGGACGAGCTACTGCATCGAGGACAAGCGTGATGTGTGGGGAATGCTGGGCAAAACACCACTGTTTTTAGATGGTCACTTGGAAGAGCTAAGAGAATCAATTTAAATATGAAACTTTAAGGAGATTAGAAAAAAGTTCATCGTTAAAAGTCAAGTGAGGCTCCTTTGCGTGACACCATGGTGGGTACGGCTCATCGGACATCTGTCGAAACTCATGGAAGGGTCCGCGCCTAGAGCAAAAGGTGTGGGGCTTTAGGTGGTCGTGGTGCGTCCACCTGGGGGGGGGGGAGACGTGAGTGGGGGCTGTGCATGTGTCGGGGCAGGACTGTATGGGAAAGCTCTGCACCTTTTGCTCAGTCTTGCTATGAGCCTAAAACTGCCCCCCCGCCCCCAGTAGTCTATTTAGAACAATCAATTGCCTCGATGCAGCTATAGATTTGTAGTGATCCATTAGGTCTCGGAAGGAAAGACCTTATCCATAATAGCTCGAAGGGGAGAAAAAAAGTAAAACGAAGGGCAAGGGCATAAGAGAAGAGTGAAGGAAAGGCAGACTTTATTTACTCTTGACCGAGAAACCCAACACCATTTAAATGTCTTTTTTCCCCTAATTTAATTATGCATTTAATAAATCCAAACAGGATATTAAAGAAAACCATATGATTTCTCTAGGAGAGCAAAATGTGAAAATAGCTAGGAAGGACTGATTTCATTAGCTATTAAGAGATGTAATGCTTGTAATTCTAATTATCCAAGCTAATTACGCATCAGTATGTTCCACACTCAGTTTCAAGGGCTTTATAGAAACTCACTCATCTGATCTTCATCACAGCACTTGAGGCAAAAGAACTAGGGTTTTAAGGGTTCAATAGGAGTACTCTCCCTTCCCTCGTCCCTCCTCCCTCCCAAGTTCAAAATGACAGAGAAGACAGATCAGGTCCATGGAAATCAACAAATCCTCTTGATTGCTGATAGAAGCTGCATTAGAGGCTGGGTATAAGCAGGGCAATGTGGGCCTTAAAACTCCACCAAGAGAAGGCCTCCCTGGTGGGGCAAGGGGTTAAGACGCAGAGCTATGAAGCTATCAGTCAGCCTCTGTAGCACGAGTTCGATCCCCGGCCAGGGAGAAACCCACATGGCGCAGCAGACCTCTCCTGTCTCCCTGCTGCTCCCCTCAGCAGTGTATTTCAGTCAGTCTGCCTATTCTGTTCCCCACTCTGTCTCTGGTGAATCTTCTCACCCCCTGCATCTCTGGCCTGTACCCCAGTTCTTGTATGCATACATAAATAAATCTTTAAAAAAAAACCTCTAACAAGAGAATGAAAAGACAGCCAGATATGCAGAAAATATTTTTTAAATACATGTCAGAAATAACTTGTCCAAAATATGTGAGGAACTCAGCTCAACCAGAAGAAAACAAAAGAACTACCCAATTTTATTTATTTATTTATTTATTTTTTATAGAGGCATGTTTTCTTTCTTTGTTTGTTTGTTTGTTTGTTTATACATGCACTGGATACAGTCAGAAGCCCGGGAGGGTGAGAGAATTCACCAGAGCCAGAGCAGGGATCAGAACAGGCAGTGGGACCGAAGTACACTGCTGAGGGGAGCAGCGGGCGGCAGGAGAGGTCTGCACGCCATGCGGGACCCTCCTCCGGTGGCCGGGAAGTAGCCGGGATCGAACTGGCGCCGCAGAAGGAACTACCCAATTTTAAAATGTACCCAAAAAGGGGTAAAAATTGGAACCAGACACCTCATCAGAAAAGATAGAGAGGTTTCATGCTGGGGGAGTGTGCTGAGGGGGGGAGATATAGAGGTTTCAAATAAGCCAATGAAAAGACAGCCAACACCCTCTATATTAGGCAAGTTAAATCACCAAATGCCACTAGGACAGGTCACAGTAAGAGGGAGCCTGACAAGGGGCCCCATCAGCCCGTGCTGGCGGGGAATGTGGGTGTTTGGATGAACGTGAAGAACACACTTCCTCCAGTCCACACTGCGGGCCTCCTGGCTGAACGGGCCTACCTTCTGCTCAGCTCGGGTTAAAGCCTGGGTGTGCCCCTTCCACCCAGTGAGCCCTCAAATCCCAGGAGCCTGGGGCTATGCCCCCCCCAAGCCAGCGCCTGGATCCTCAGCTGGCCCAAGGGACAGCACCCCCTGTCCCAGCCCACAGAGGTGTGGTTATAAACCAGTTAGCGCATTGGCATTTATTTTCTATGCCATACATCTCTGCCCTGTTTTTTCTCCTCAAAATCCACTGCTTGGGGGGTGGAGGGGAACGGGGAAAGGAGGGATTGGGTTCAAAATAAGAGGGTTGCAATTGTATGGGGAATATAAAAATAAAATTAAAAAAAAATACACTGCTTAAAAAAATAATTTATCTGGGGCCTCCCCTGGTAGATCTGCCTGTTCTGCTCCCCGCTCTGTCTCTGGTCAATCCTCTCACCCTCCCGTGCATCTGGCCTGTACACCAGTTCTTGTATAAACAAACAAACAAACAAACAAACAAACAAACAAATAAATAAATAAATCTTTTAAAAAATAGAATAGAATTAGGGCCTCCCTGGTGGCGCAAAGGGTTAAGAAGCACCTTTGAAGCTATCTGCAGCCACTGCAGCACGAGTTTGATCCCAGCCAGGGAGCTACCCACATGGCACAGCAGACCTCTGCTAACTCGTCCGCTGCGCCCCTCAGCAGTGTATTTCAGTCAGTCTGCCTGTTCTGCTCCCCACTCTGTCTCTGGTGACTCCTCTCACCCTCCTGCATCTCTGGCCTGTACCCCAGCTCTTGTATGCATAAATAAATAAAATCTTTTAAAAAATTAATCTGTTGAAGTAAAAAAAAAAAAATCCAAATGGCAAAAGAAAGAATGGGGGGGAGGGGGAGACAGAAAGAGAGAAAGAAAGAAAGAAAACAACAACTAAAGCCCCCCAAATTCCAAAACCCAGCCCAGCACCTGCCAGCACCAAGCCACAGAAACCCGCTCTCCTGCGGTTGGGAGCGCCAGTTCCCGGCTGGAAGGTTTCTCACCAGGCCTAGCCTGGCTCCACGGTGTGACCCAGAAATCACCCTGCTCGTCTTCGGCCGGCTGACCTGACAGCCTGTGTCCACACAGAACCCGCACGCTCAGGGCAAAAGCTCACGCAGTGCCCGGGGTGCCCGCGGGTGCACATCTGCGCGGGTCTGCTGCGCCAGAGCGTCCCGCAGGTGTGCGCGCCCTCGGGGTGCTCTGTCACCCCGCGTCCCCCGGACCCAGAGGCCTGGTGGGGGGGGGAGGGACCCGCGGGACCTCCCCTGCCGGCCGCTCGGATCTCCAGGAACGCGAAGATGTGGAGGGGAGGTGGGGAGAGAGGGCGGAATAGGGGAGCCCGGGCCTAGAGGGGTCTCAGAGGCGCCTGACTGAGATCAGAAATGCTGGCACACAAAACGGGGGATGCGGTCCTGCTGGCAGGCTCCGGCCTCCAGGGGGCACCCCCGAGTCAGGGAAAGACTCCCTGCACCCGCGCGGCCCAGCCTTCCAGGCAAAATAGGGCCCCCCCACCCCTCTCTGGGGTGTGAGTCCCTGAGGCTTATCCAGAGCGCCCCCATCTCCGCTGCTCCAGGAGATGTTCCAGTTCATTCCCCTCTGATAACCCCGCAGACCCCCCGCTGGGGAGGAATGGGGCAGACCCTGAGGGGGTTGCTGGGGAGAAGGCGGACCCCCGGGGATCTCTCAGGTGTTGGGCAGACGCTGTGCCAGGGTGGGAGGCCCGCCTGGGGCCTGGGAGACAGCAGGGCTTATCAGGTGAAGGTGTTCTGGGCAGCTGGCGCAGCTTGAGCAAAGGCCAGGAGGCGGGAGAGTTGGAAGCGGCTGGAGCATGGAGGGGGGGTGTTGGGGAGCCCTGGGTAAGAAGGAGCCAATCGGCTTGTGCCCCCACCCCGCACCCTTCCCGCGCCCCCACCCCGCACCCTTCCCGCACCCCAACCCCGCTCCTGCTCCTTCCCTCCATCCTCTTCATTCCATTTATTATCCACCCCACCAGGGCTCCTAGTTCTCTCCCTGCCCCCTAGTTCTCTTGCACCCCGAGGACTCCCAATGTTGGAGGCCCTGTTTGGGTCTGTGAAGCAGGGCCAGGCCCTGGTGACCCCACCTGGAGGGCTGGAGGAAGCTGTGCCCTGGGGTGCTGAGGACAGGCCAGGTGCAGTGAAGGGGTTGGTAAATACCAGCACTTCCTAATAGCAGCCCCCCAGCCCCCTCAGGTGCCTTCAACCCCTCCCTGAAATTTTCACTCTTCAGTCTTCCATACCTTTCCATTTCCCTCCTTTCAAAACCAATTGATTCCTTTCACTAAAAATCAAGAAAAAAGGGCCCAGCCCCTCCCTCTCTGTCTTCTATGCAATAAGAGTTGCATAGTCCTCCCTCATAATAGTCCTCCCTCAGGTGAATCTTCTGTTTTACGAGAAAGCACCTGCTATAGGTAGACCCAAGGGAACGGTCACGGAGGAATTTCAGGCATGAGCCAGGCCCTCTAATCTAGCCAGGTGAAGATGGGATCCAAGATCTGTGGGCCCAGCCCGCCTTTCCTTCCATCCAGTCAGGCACAGGTGCTGAGCTATGTGGGAGACAGGGGAGGGTGTGCCAGAGTCATTTCCCAGGGGACTTGCTGCAGAGCCTGGGTAGGGAGGCTTGGGGAGGGACGCCTGGGCAGGGAGGCCTGGGCGGGGAGGCCTGGGTAGGGAGGCCTGGGTGGGGAGGCCTAGGCAGGGAGGCCTAGGTAGGGAGGCCTGGGCGGGGAGGTCTGGGCAGGGAAGGCCTGGGTGGGGAGGCCTGGGCGGGGAGGCCTGGGTGGGGAGGCCTGGGTGGGGAGGCCTGGGCAGGCTCAGCTAGAGGAACCAAGCTGGGCCAGGGTCACCTGCAGCTGCTGGGAAGTCCTGTGTCCTTACTTATGGTTCCAAAGAGGGACACTACCAAGGGCGGGGGCTGCCAGAGGGGCCCGGCTTAGACACGGACTTTGAGCTTGTGTCCATCGTGAGCCTCAGTCTTCTCAGCTGTAAAATGAGCATAATTACCCCCCTCCTGTCTCTGGCAACCTTCTGAATGCCCTAAGTCTCCATTAGTCATATGTAAGGCGGGGTTAATCACAGCCTCTGCTGTCTACTTTATAATTTTGCTATTACATCCACCCATCTATTTATCAAATAATAATCACCTAATAAGAAAGGAGTGTGCCGGCCTGATGCCTGGCACTGGGCTCCTGCCTCAACTGCTTGGCGGCTCCCGACAGCTCGGGGAGGCTGATGTCTATTCCCGTCATCTCACAGGTGAGAAGATGGAGGCCACTGACTCACGCAGTGTCACGTAGCAGGTGTGAGAGAGACCCAGGCGCCTGGCCCGCGGCCTGGGGGGCTGCTGCGGGGTGGCTCGCAGAGCACAGTGGTTATGCCTATGACGCCGTGAAAGGGCCCTGTGGAGAGAGGGTCTGACCATCTGACCCCCTCAGACTGGGTCAATTCACATATCCCCTTACGAAGTTGTCGGCATTCCCATTTTAGAGGGTTGGGGCATCTGCCCCCACCCTGCTCATGGTCCCAGGTGAACTTGTAGGCTTTTGCATGGCAATATGCACAGAATTGGCAGCACCAGGTATTTTCACCCCCTCTGTGATCTGGGACTTCTATGGGTCCCCCAGGTAACTGCCCCCCGTCTTTGGGAGACAGCTCATGGCTCAGAGCAGTTTGTCCTCCGGGACGGGCGTTCGAAGCTTGACTGTGCGACCACCTCTGAGCCTCAGAGGCATCATCTCTAGAATGGGAAAGTTAACAACTTCATGAGGGGATATGTGAGTTGACCGAGAAGGTGTAGGTGGGAACACCTGCGAAGTGAACGGGGCTGGACCTGCCCACCCCCTCCATGGATGGCCCAGGAGGAGCCACACCATTACAGGCCATTTTCTCTGGAAAGCAATGTGGTGGCTGTTGATGTGGTACCAGAAAAAAAAGCGCAGTTGCTGGAAAATACCTTCGTGGCAGCTGGTGGTCATCTCAGCTCCTGGGACCCTGTTTGTGGCAGGGGTTGCTTGCTCTGGGATCCCACGAAGGCCTTGGGGCCCCAGGCTGTTGGCTGGTTGCCTCGCGTTTACTGAGCTGCTCCCACAGACAGCACCACGATGCGCTCTGTCCTCGGCACCAAGACAGCCGAGATTTTTCAACTTTCATTCTGAGGTTAATTTTATCATCAAAGAAATCAACCTTGTTGTTCAAGAAGGAAATAAAACCATTGCTTGATGTGCCCGGTGTGTCGGCTCCGATTTCCTCCTCATTCTACCTCAAACCTGAAGCTCCTTCCTGGGCGCCTCTCCCTCTCTGATTGCAGGCAGCTGGTGCGTCAGCATGGGGCTTGGGTCTCCCACCACTGGATCTGCAGGTCAGCTAGATTCGTCGGCTTCTGCTGGCATCAGGAGGCCTTCACGTGGCCTCATGGCAAGACCCCAGCCCAGCTCTGCTCCTGTGGATGAGGTCCCCTGGCTCACAGGTCCTCCCTAGCCCCTGGACCTGGGGCAGTGTCCACCTGCCAGGCGTAGCTGGCTTCACAGCCCTGGGAGCCTGTGGAGTTATCCAAACAAGCTCATGGCATCTTCCCGTGGAGCCAGAGACACCCACCCTTTTGGCGCTCCCTAGCCTGGCTCCCGCCAGGGCGCGCTCCAGCGTGGAGTGCCAGCCTCAGGTGGGCCTGCTTGCTGAACGGGGCCCTGGGGGGCATAAACTGTTGTCCGTCCCTCTGCCCAGTGTTGGGTGTCATGCTCGTGCCATCCCCGTCACCCTGAGGTGGGATCCCTCTCTCACCCGCGAGGAGACGAAAGCAAGTGTCTGCTCCCATCTAACTTGGGTAACGTAACTGGGGTCCCATTCCCTTCAGCAGTCGATACAGCTCCCTTGTGCTTGAAGCTTTTCACTCACAGTTTTATTAAAAATAAGACAACAGGCCCAAATGGAGTCACGTATGCCAAGCCCCACATCTCCAGACTGAGACTGAACTTGATTCAAGCTCCAGCCTATTCGGGAAGTGGCCTCTCCTCGCAGTCAGTCAGGGGACGCCGGATTAGCACTGGTCCGGGCAGGTGCCTGCTGGGCCCCTGCCAGCCCCTCAAGGATGCTGGCCTTGTACAGCGCCCCCCCCACCCCGCTAGTGTTACCCCTTGATCTTGCTCCCTTCTACCCTCAGTCCTTCTAGACTGGATGCTGCCCGATTCGTGGATCCCCGAATGAAGAAACGAGATCTTTAAAATTCAATCACTTGAATTTTGTGGAACATTTTCCACAAGACCCTTCCATCTGGTCCCCAAACCAATGTCACACGGTTAAGATTTTTGCCTCGAGAGCATTTGGCTTCACAGCAGATTGCCTTCAGAGCCTCTCCTCCCGCATAACGGAACAGCCCCAATCTAGCAGCTTGAGGCAACAGTCATTTCCTGGCTCACAGTCTGCTGCTCTGGCCGGCCACTGAGCAGGGGAGTTGACAGCAGGGAAGACCTGCTTTCCAGTAGGCTTCCTCCCTGGCTGGGAGCTCTGGGGGCTCTTGGCGAGCTTGGAACCTCACCCTGCTCCACGAGGGCCCATCCACGCAGCGGCTTGGGTTCCCCCGGCATGGCGTGTGGGATCTGTGAGGGAGGAAGTGGAAGCTGCCTGTTCTCTTCAAGTCAGGCTGAGCAGCCCGCCATCACCTGTGTGGGGACCTTGGCCCACTCCAGGCTCAAGGGGCCAGATGGAAGCACCACATCTTGACAGGAGGGCTGGCAGGTGTGTCCAAAGAGGGAAGCAACCATTTGGAGGCATTTTTTGACACTAACTACCACATCCTGATTTTTCAACTGGGGAAAATGAGTTTCAATGACAGGACGGGAGGCTCAGGGGCAGAGTAATAACAGAAATGGCAGCACCAGTCTAGTTTTCACGAGTGCCAGGAGTGATGGGTGCCCCACCTACAATCTCATAGTCATCACCTGGGGCAGCTGTCACAAGCAGATAGGTAACTCGCCCAAGACTGTACAGCTTGTAGGAAGAAAGTTCAGAATAAAACCTGATGGGTCCGACTCCAGGCCCCACCCTCTGAACCAGCAGCAAAGTCAAAAACCATTACTTTTTTGTCTTGGGACGTGGTTCTGGCATTAACAACAAAGTGAAACTGCGCCCAAGATGCCAGCAAGTTCCAAATAAAGCAAAATGCAACATTCCTCCTACTTCAGTGGGTGTATTCTGGAAAAGTGTGTCATGGAAGGACCAGCATGTTCCCACAGGAACCCTCGCTGCAGACGTGGCCAGTTTCTCTCCAAGACCAATTTTCTGTCCTATGCAGCACAGACTTTTTAGTTGGGCCCCTGGCTCCCCTTGTAACTAGGAGAGTAAGGTCAGCCAGTGGGATAAAAACGATGGGAGCAATCTGGGAGAGGTCTGCTGTTGAGTTTGGGGGCAATGGCAGGAGCTAGAGCAGCTATTTTGGATCACGAGGTGAAAGTTGAGTGTCATGGGGTGGAGCAGGGGAGCAAGACCCTGGGATGTTTGGATGACTCGGGAAGTAGCTAAACCTTTGAGCCGTGACTGCACATCTCTGGTCTCTTACCTGAGAGAAAGAAAAACCAACCTTCTCTAAGCCACTGTGAATAATAAGGTTTCTGCAGTGGATGATGTATTATGACTTAAAAACTACCTTCGGATGAAGGGTAAGCAGCTGGCCAGGTGGCTCTGTGTCCTTACCAGTCCTGAAAGTCTGTGCTCTGTGCTGGGAAAGGTTTGGACTGGCTTGGGGTTTCCAGCAATTTCTAGGCCTTGAACTGGAAGTTGATCTTTTCCTCCCTTCCTTCATGTGAACTTTTTACTCCTTCAACCTCGGTTCTGACCTTCTATAATGGAATTGAGGGTTGGACTGCTTTAAAAGCCCATCTGGGGCCTCCCTGGTGGCGCAGGGGGTTAGGTACCACACTAGGAAGCAGTCCGCAGCCTCTGCAGCATGAGTTCTATCCCCTGCAGGCCAGGGAGCAACCCACATGGCGCCGCAGACCTCTCCTGCCTCACCCACTGCTCCCCTCAGCAGTGTATTTCGTCAGTCTGCCTCTTCTGTTCCCCACTCTGTCTCTGGTGAATCCTTTCATCCCCACCCCCCCACACCTCTGGCCTGTACCCCAATTCTTGTATGCATAAATAAATAATTTTAAAAAGAAGCCCATCTGTTTGCCAATGAATTTTCCTTTTCCTTTCAGTCTCTGGGAAGTTGGCTCGGTTTATGATCATTTTGCAATGACCAGAAATCCATTCTGTGAAAAGCTGTCTCTGTTGTTGTTGGTTTTCTACCAAAGCATCACAGAACCATTTGGGGGTTTTATTGACTCTAATTTAAAAAATATATATTTATTTGTTTTCCTAGAATGGGTAGGATTGGAGTTTCCTGGTAAAGAAATATCCAGGTTTGAATTCATCTCATTTCTAAGATTTCCTGAAAGATTCCAGGAATATCAGCTCATCTGAGGCAAGCAGGGGCTTCCCTGAGGCGGGGAACAGGGAACATGGGGCTAGGAGAGACAAAAGCAGAACTGGGATGGAGGGAGGGAATGGCGGGAATGGGGCCTGGTGTCCCAGCTACAGGACAGAAATGGAGACGCGTGTGGCAGGGCAGTCCCCGCAGGCACAGAGGTGGAAGGCAGGGGCCAGGTCAACATGACATTGACCACAGGTAATTCTTTCTGATAAGAAGGTGTTTTGAGACCTTGCAAAGTAGAGTGAGGATTAGCCCTCTGCTGCGGAGTGAGTGAGGACTGAGTGACATAAAGGAGAGTGCCTGCAGCCCGGCCGTCAGTCACTGCCATTTCCCGTTAAACTGACACATGCCCTGAAGCCAGCATGGTCCTGCGTGACCAAGAAAGGTTGGTCCTTAGAATGTTTCATGGTATTAAAAGAGCGGAGGTAGCCAGCAAAAAAGGAAGGTGCTTCAACTTCCCTGAAACTAGAGGAAATTTAGGTTGGGGATTCCTGTCCCCATGGAGACTTCTCCTTTGGGTGGATTTTAAGTTCAGTCACGGACTTGCCTGTCTGCTTCCTGACCTCGCCTCTCACATCCTATCTCTTTATTATTATTATTATTTTTAAAATGATTGTGGTAAAATACACATAACACAAAATGGATCCTCAGGACCATTGGTGAGTGTTGCAGCCTCATGAAGCACCCGTTGTTTGGGCCCATCACCATTTTGAATAGAATAAGATCACGTAGGCACTTGGAGGGGCCTTCATTTCTCTCTAAGCCTCCATGATCATCTCTCCCTGTTGTTTCCTCCCAGTAAGATGAGCGCTTCTTGAGTATGTTCGGTTGGAGGGGACTGTACCCCGACTTCCCCAGGCAGGCATCGAAGCTGACGCCACTGGTGCCACGTCTAGTGGCGGGAGGAAGCGTGGCAGCCGGCCCTCAGTGGCCTCCTGCCCAGGGGCCTTCATGACACAGGGGTCGCCCAGATGCTAGGATACCCAGAGATATCTGGCCCAGAGGGGAGAGGCATGATGTTCTGAAGACTCAGGGCATGACTCAGCTGAAACCTCGGGGTTCGTGCTGACTCAGTCAAAGAAATGGAGTCCCAATGAGGGGACAGCTGGGCTGTGGGAGCAAAGGTGACTGGCAGATTGAGGGGGGCGGGTGTCAGGTGGGGACTCTGGGGAGGAGTCCGGACTGTGGTGGAAGTTGAAGCTCCCCTGCACCCCCGCCGCTGGCTGGCAGACTCAGCTACTCCAGACAGCTCCCCGGGCCAGCTTCCTTCCTGCGCTGAGCTCAGTCCTCAGCCAGCCAAGGGCTCAAACCCCCGTTCTTGCCAAGCCTATTCCCTGTGAGTTGCATGTAATTCGCTAAGTGCCAGCTGCCAGGCTCACTCATTTGATGGCAAAGATGATGCCACGAGGCAAAAGAGGCAAGAGGCACAGCCCAGGAGGCATCTCTGGGCCCCTCCCTGCCCAGAGGAGGTGCCAGAACATGGCACCTACACTGACATGTCAGCCTCATGTGCCCCCAGCTCACTCCTGCTGATTCTGGTTGGAGGGCCCTCCCCGTACTTGTCACCTCCACTGAGACCGTTGCTGGCTCAGGGGGCATGTAGGAGCACACTGGCTTGTAGGAGCAGGTCCCAGGGAGCCTTTAAAAATACTCCTTGGAGACCTACAAACAGCCCAAGACGAGCTGGTAACCTTGTGCGGAAAAGTGGCTTGAAAAGGATACACAGATCGTGGCTGCCCAGGTCTCCGTGCCTGCGACCTAGGCTTGCAGGGAGATGCGCGGGGGCCCTCACTGAGGTGAATGTCCCTCACTGAGTAATCAGAAACCAGGCACCCAGATACGGGAGCGGGGTGCAAAAGGCGCCATTTCTGCAGACACTGAACTGGGCTACAGTCTGCATCCTGGACTTGAGGGCTTTGGAACTGAGACCGGGGGCACAAAATTTGGGGCGTGGGTTCCCTACGACGATGGGACACAAGGCAGACACAGCACCCCAAAGCCGTTGAGGCTTTCCCCATCACTCCCACTCTGTTCCCCAGTCCCATGGGAAAAAGAAAACAGCTCCCCAAGGACACTAGGAGAGATCTCTGGTGCCCCCTGTGACCAGAAAAAAAAATCACTAACACCCCATAGAATAGGGACCTTTCTTCAGTACAGACTGCTTGAAACCTGCAGAAGGCTCCTGGAGGAGTCAGAGGTGAGCTGGGAAGTTCACCCACACCAGGCCCCTTCTGGCCAGCAGTCGGAGACCAGAGGGGGAGCGGGCACCCAGGGCCGGGGCAGACTGGGAGCGCAGGGGAGTGCGTACCTGCATCGCCATTTTAGAACAGGGACCTTTCTTCAGTAAAGAATGCTTGAAACCAGCAGAAGGCTCCCTGTGGAACCAGAGGGAAAGGTTCCCTGTGCAGTCAGAGGTGAGCTGAAGGACCCCACAAGCCTGGTCCCGCCTGGCAGGAAGTTGGAAACCAGGGAGGGATCCAGTGATTTGGAACCCAGAGTGCAATCCAGCTGCCCCACCTCCAGGGAAGTTTGTGGGACTTCAAGACACACCTTTGTAATTAAACACAGAAGGAGGAAATATTCTGGGACAGCAACAATTAACATACTCAAAGTACCCCTGCCTCATTAGACTTCTGGCATAACAGTATTTGACTCGTTTAGACCGCCAGTTCCCGAACCCCACAAAAACCACACCAAAAAGATGCCGACCAGTACCAGCAACACACTGTCGCAAGGCATACAGCAAATTAGAAAACAGGCAGTAAGGAGTAGAAAAACTACATGCAACCCAGCAACTCCTCAGGCAAAAGGCACACCACAAAAAAAAAAACAAAAAACAAACAAAAAAAACCCACACCCACCAGAATGCAATAACAGTAACTTGGAAGAACTTCTGAGCCTTCCAGAAAGAGAATTTAAAATTGCCATGATTAAAAAACTGTCAGAAGTCATAAAGGAAAACAATGATAAGGGAAAAATAATCAACAATCAGAAGAATGAAATTGAGTCCCTAAAGAGGGAAGTAAAAGAAATGCAGGAGATCAAAGAATTAATGGAGGAGCTAAAGAACTCTGGGAAAAGCAATGCAAACAGAATAGATGAAATGGAAGAAGGAATAAGCACTCTTGAAGACACAGAAATAAAAAGAATCAAAACAGAAAAAGAAAGAGAAGTACGAAGGAAAAAGACTGAAGAAAGACTTCGGGAAATATCTGACTCCATGGGGAAAGGAAATATAAGAGTTATAGGAATCCAAGAAGGAGAGGAGAGAGATGTAGGAACAGAGAAAATATTCAAGGAAATAATTGAAGAGAACTTCCCAAACGTGAAGAAGGAGCTGAAAATTGATATACAAGAGTAAGAAGAACACCAAACTTCCATGACGAGGAAAAATACACCAAGACACATAATAGTAAAGCTCCCAAGAATCCAAGACAAGGAAAAAATAATGAAGCTGACAACAGGGAAGAAACAGATAACATTCAAAGGAAAACCAATCAGACTTCTCTGAAGAAACACTACGGGCAAGGAGAGAGTGGAGGGACATAGTCAACAGACTCTAAGAAAACAGATGCCAACCAAGAATACTCTATCCTGCAAAGCTCTCCTTCCTCTATGAAGAAAGAATAAGGACCTGCTCAGACAAACAGAAACTCTGGAATTTCATTATGACTAAACCCCCATTCCAAAAAATACTACAAGGAGTCCTAAAGCCAGAGCCTCAGAGGGACGAATAACAAAAAAAGAAGGCCCCCAAAAAAGTTATTAAAAGAATAAATAAAATCAAAGGAAGACAAACACAATGGCAAATACAGATGCTAACATATCAATATTAACTCTAAATGTAAATGGACTAAACTCTTCAATAAAAAAACAGAGTCACAGGCTGGATTAAGAAACAAAACCCAACCTTTTGCTGTCTCCAGGAAACACATTTAGATACAAAAGATAAAAATAGACTCAAAGTTAAAGGATGGAAAACAATCCTACAAGCAAATGGACCAAAAAAGAAAGCAGGAACAGCTATACTTATATCAGATAAAACATATTTCAAACTAAAAAAGATAAAAAGAGACCCCAATGGTCACTACATTATGATCAAGGGGACAATACTTCAAGAAGAAATAACACTCATTAACATATATTCACCAAATGAAGGACACCAAAATATATCAGACAACTATTGTCATCTTTGAAAACAGACATTAGAGAAAACACATACGTAGTGGGAGACTTCAACACACCACTATCAACAATGGATAGATCAACGAGACAAAAAACAAGTAAAGACAGTAAAGCTCTAAATAAGGATCTAGAGCACTTGGGCTTAACAGACATCAACAGAACACTAAACCCAAAAAAATCTGAGTGCACATGTTTCTCAAGCGCACACGGATCATTCTCCAGGATCGATCACATACTGGGACACAAGACAAACATCAACAGATACTCTAAGATTGAAATCATACCAACCATCTTTTTTGACCATGAAGGCATCAAACTAGAAATAAACCATAAAAAGAAGGCAAGGTACTCTCCTACCTCATGGAGATTGAAACCTACACTACTGGAAGACCACTGGACTAATGAGGATATCAAAGAAGAAATTAAAAAATTCTTTGAATTGAATGACAAGGAGGACACCAATTTACTAAATGTATGGGATGCAGCAAAAGCAGTAATAAGAGGAAAATATATAGCAATAGAGGCTCACATCAAGAAACAAGAAAGAACTCAAAGAAACAACCTAATCTCAAAGCTCAAAGATCTAGAAAAAGAACAACAAAAAACCCCCAAAACCAGTAGAAGAAAAGAAATAATAAAAACCAAAGCACAAATAAACAAAATTGAAACTAAAAAAACAATCCAAAAGATCAATGAAACCAAGAGCTGGTTCTTCGAAAAAATCAATAAAATAGACAATCCCCTAGCCAGGCTCACAAAGGAAAAGAGGGAGAAAACACAAATAAACAGGATCATAAATGAAAGAGGAGAAATCACAACGTACACAGCAGAAATCAAAAAAATAATCAGTAACTACTATGAACAGTTATATGGAAACAAGTTCAACGATCTACAGGAGATGGACAAATTCCTACAACTCTACAATCACCCAAAGCTAGATAAAGAAGAAATAGAACACCTAAACAGACCAATTACAAGCAGCGAAATTGAAATGGTAATCAAAAACCTCCCCAAAAACAAAAGCCCAGGACCTGATGGATTTACAAATGAATTCTACCAAACATTCAGAAATGAAATAGTGCCTATCCTTCACAAACTCTTCCAAAAATTTGAGAAGGAAGGGTTAATACTAAACACGTTCTAAGAAGCCAACATTACACTAATACCAAAACCGAACAAGGACAACACAAAAAAAGAAAACTACAGGCCAATCTCCCTAATGAACACTGATGCAAAAATCCTCAATAAAATTTTAGCTATCAGAATCCAACAATGTATCCATAAGATAATTCACCACGACCAATTAGGATTCATGCCAGGGACACAAGGATGGTTCAACATCCGAAAATCAATCAATGTTATCCAACACATCAACAAAAAGAAATATAAAATCCATATGATAATATCAGTAGATGCTGAGAAAGCATTCGACAAAGTGCAACACCCATTCATGATAAAAGCCCTTGAAATTCTTGGGATACAAGGAACATACCTCAATATCATAAAGGCCATCTATGCAAGCCAACAGCCAGTATCATTCTCAATGGTGAAAAGCTGAAAGCATTTCCATTAAGATCTGGAACAAGACAAGGATGTCCACTCTCACCACTGCTTTTCAATATAATACTGGAAGTCCTAGCCAGAGCAATAAGACAAGAGAAAGACATACAAGGAATCCAAACAGGAAAAGAAGTCAAACTATCACTATTTGGAGATGATATGATAATATACATAGAGAACCCCAAAAACTCCACAGAAAAACTAATTCAACTCATCAATCAGTTCAGTAAAGTGGCAGGATACAAAATCAACATGCAAAAGTCTGTAGCCTTCCTATACACAAACAATAAATCTGAAGAAGAAGAAATAAAAAAAAAATCATCCCTTTTATTATCGAAAACAAAAAAATCAAATACTTGGGAATAAATCTAACAAAAGAGGTAAAGGGCCTATACAAAGAAAACTATAAAACACTGTTAAAAGAAATAGAAGAAGACACAAAGAAATGGAAAGACATCCCCTGCTCATGGATTGGAAGAATAAACATTATTAAAATGGCCATCCTACCAAAAGCAATATACAGATTCAATGCTATTCCAATAAAAAATTCAATGTCATTCTTCAAAGAAATAGAACAATTATTGATGAAATTCATATGGAATCACCAAAAACCCCGAATAGCCAAAGCTCTCCTGAAAAAAAAAAAAAAGAAGGGAATGGAGGCATCACACTCCCAGACTTCAACCTATACTACAAAACCATAATCATCAAAACTGCATGGCATTGGAACAAGAACAGACACACAGACCAATGGAATTGAATAGAAAATCCAGAAATAAACCCACAGATTTATGGTCAACTAATCTTTGACAAAGGAGCAAAGACTATGCATTGGAGCAAAGGAAGTTTGTTCAATAAATGGTGCTGGGAAAACTGGGTCGCTACATGCAAAAGAATGAAGCTTGACCACTACCTCACACCATACACAAAAATCAACTCAAAATGGATTAAAGGACTAGACATAAGACCTGAAACCATAAAATACATAGAAGGAAATATAGGCGTAACACTACATGATATGCACATCAAAGACATCTTTACAGACACATCGCCCAAAGCAGTGATAGTGAAGGCAAAGATAAACAGCTGGGACTACATCAAATTAAAGAGCTTTTGCACAGCAAAGAGACAGTAACAAAAACAAAGAGAAACCCCACCAACTGGGAGAACATTTTTGCACACAACACTAATGATAAAGGACTGATCACAAAAATCTACAAAAAGCTGATGAGACTCAACAACAACAAAGAAAATAATCCTGTCAAAAAATGGGCAGAAGAGCTAAAAAGAAACTTCTCTGAAGAGGAAATGCAAATGGCCAACAGGCATATGAAGAAATGTTCAACATCACTTGTCATCATGGAAATGCAAATCAAAACTACCATGAGATACCATCTTACACCAGTGAGAATGGCACATATTAAAAAAACTAGCAACAACAAATGTTGGCGAGGATGTGGAGAAAAAGGAACTCTCCAGCACTGCTGGTGGGAGTGCAAACTGGTCCAACCACTATGGAGAGCTGTGTGGAGGTTTTTTGACCTACTAAACATAGAGCTTCCATATGATCCAGTAATTCCACTCCTAGGTATTTACCCAAAGGACACAGAAACATCAACTCCAAAGAACACCTGCACCCCTATGTTTATAGCAGCACTGTTTACAATAGCTAAGCTTTGTTAACAACCCAAATGCCCAAAAATAGATGACTGGATCAAGAAGATGTGGTACATATACACCAGGGAATATTACTCAGCATTCAAAAAAGATAAACACTTGCAATTTGCAGCAACATGGATGGCGCTGGAAGGGATCATGCTCAGCAAAATAAGCCAGAAAGAAAAAGAAAAATACCGGATGGTCTCACTCATAGCAGGAATCTAGAAAACTTAAATAATGGACCAGGAAAATGAGTAACTATAAAAAGTGAAAATCAAAATCAACAAAAAACTATGAACCAGAGACACTCTATGGGGGGTGGGGGGCAGGGAGGGGAGGGATTGGGGTCAAAAAAAGGGGGTTGCAATTGTATAGGCAATATAAAAATAAAATTTATTATATATATAAAAAAAGAATACTCCTTGGGCTGACATGTCGGGAGCCTGCTGCCCTGCGGGGAGCTGGAGTCTTTGGAGAGCACCTGTTTACTCACATATGGAGTTCCAGGACGTTGGAAGTTCTGCAAACAGAACTTCTTCCCAGAACTGACTCTTGTTCTCTGAGGACGTGCTGGCGTGTGCCTGGTAAACTTGTTTTCGGCAGTAACTTATTAATCTGTATAAGCAAAAACACAAGTGTGTGCTATCTTCTTGTTCCTTTGTTCATGTCTTTAATAAAAGCTTGGGCTGGGAGAGTGGGAGGCAGCGCTGCTCTCGACGGCTCTCCCCAGCCTCCTCCTGCTGCAGCTTCATTTATACTCCGGGTCTCCATTTATGGCAGAGAACTTCATCGTCTGTCCTCTCCAGGGCACTGACAGTTGCCTGGCCTCATCTCCATGTCCCCAGTAAGAAAGGCGGAGACCCTTTTCCCTTGGGGTGGGGGGCCCCGCGGCCGTCAGGAGACCATCTTCATGGCTGCGTGGGTGGTGGGGCAGTAGCGCGCCTGGAGCTGGCCCAGCAGGGTCCGGGAGGTGGCCTCGAGGCGCGTGCCCTGGCTCATCTTGTTCCACACGTGCACGGCGTAGGTGGCATGGAGGAGGCGCGGCAGCTCGGCGGGGCTGACATCTTCGAAGTACCTCTGCCAGTCCGGCCAGGGGATGGGGTAGAAGGCCTCGCAGGGCAGCGCGCTGACGCCGCGGCAGGTGGTGTTGTCGTGGCAGATGCTGTTGTCGCCCAGGCTGCGCATGGCGCACCACTTTTTGAAGACGCGCGTGAGCAGCTCCGGGCCCTGGCGGCCCCAGACCCAGCCGTTGTAGTGCGCCACGAAGTCGCGCATGCACAGCGCCAGGAACTCGTGGTGGCGTTCAAAGGCCAGGAAGGCGCCGTTGAGCTCGTCGCGGGACTGCTTGCCCAGCACATTGGTCAGGTTCTGCAGGCTCTTGAGGACGATGAAGTCGGTGTCCAGGTAGACGCCTCCGAACTTCCACAGGAGCGCGAGGCGCGCGGCGTCGGACAGCACCGCCAGCCGGTAGGGCTCCCAGCGCCTCCAGGCCAACGCGTGCCAGGCCGCCAGGGGCGTGCCCTGGAGCAGCTCGGGCAGGTCCAGTGGCCGCAGCCACACGTTGGGGAAGCAGCGTAGCAGCGACAGGCCATGGCGCCGCGGCAGGGAGGCGTCGCCGCCCCGCAGCCCCTGCATCAGGACCTGCACGCTGGCCTCGGGGTGCTCGCGCGCTGCTGACTCCACCGAGCACAGGAACAGGAAGGTGGGGTCAGTGCGGTCGGAAGTCTCCAGGAAGAAGATGTTGCGGGGAGGGGTGCTGCTGGGGGACGGGGCGGAGGGCTGGAGGCGGGGGCAGGGCACGTCGAAGGGCAGGCTAGAGAGCTGTCTCGGGTTCCTGGGCTCTTCCACAATGTGCCAGTAGATCACGATGGAGATGAAAAACATGAACTTGAAGCTGATGATGAACAGGGTGCAAACCCGCTTCCGCCTGGTGCCCCAGAGCTGCCGGGGCAGACAGTGGGGGGACGTGGACATGGTCTCTTCCCAAGACACCAGGAACCTCCTGTAGGAACTGGCCAATCTGCAAGAGACGGCCACCACATTCAGGAAGGCTGCTGGCCTCCACGACCCAAGAACCCCACCAAGACCAGCCAGAGCCAACAGTGACTGTGGACCCTCCACCCCTGGGTCAGAGTTCTGTGTCCTCCCTCTCCTGTAAGCGGGGGCAGTGGGCCGTGGGCGGAGGTCTGGGCAGGACTCCCCTGTGAGTTTCCCAAGTGGCACCTACAAAGTGCAGTCATCACGGCCCAGGCCAGCCAGGTGCGTGAGAGGCTGTCAGAACCAGGCGGATAGACTGTGGTCCCTGGGCCCACAGTTCCAACCAGGCCTGGGACTTCCCCCAGAGGGCCGGCTGCCTGGCAGCAGGGAGAACTTCCAGCATGGCCCAGGGCTTGGGCCAGCCTAGGCACCGCATGGCCAAGGCGCCAGCATGGCAAGCTCACTGACAGTCAGGGTGGTGTGTTCCAGCTACGTGGGGATGCCTACCCAGTCCAGAAGCCTTGCCCAGGCTGGTTTCCCCAGCCCTTGCCCTGGACTTTGCTTCTCACAGACAAAGGTCTGGAAGGAAGAGAACAGGGAGACTGCCCATGACCCTGTTTTGTCCTTAGGGTGATGCCTACTGGGTCAATAGCCCACAGGTGTCTTAAGAGAATAAGACAGGCTTGGGGCCTGTCCCCTGACTGCCTGGAACACACAAGCGAGCAAAGGGCCGGTGGCCGGGAGAAGGTGCCTTCCGGGGAGGCGCAGCTGTGGGATGTTGAGAGGGGCTTCTCCATAGGGACCCCCCTCCCTGCTGCTCAGCTCAGTGCCTGGCACACAGTAGGCACACAGGGAACGGGCTTCCTCTCATTGACTCACTCAGTAGTCAGAGACATGCATCTAAAGTGCAAGCAAGGCCGTGCCACTCCTCTGCAGACCCCGAGGGCGTGGGGCGCCGGTTCCCAGGTCCTGTGTCCACACACCCCACTTTTCCCCTGGCCTCTTCTCTGCCCCATCCCCCAGCCTCCTCCTCTTTCGCAAATCCACCCCGGCTGCTGTCTCAGGCCTCCACACTGCCCCTGACCGCATGCCTTCATTCAAAAATCATCTCCCGAAGGAGCAGAGACTGGGGTTCCAGACTGGGGTCTGAGGCAGGGTCATGCTTAGGCACAGAGCTAAGTATAGGTAGGGGCTCCCCAGAAAGAGGGCTGGGATCTGGGTAGCCCCTAAAAAAATCATATTTTTGCTAGGGCCCACTCCAGCTCCCCTAAAATGCCAACCCCCATCTCGTCACAGCCTCCTCTGAGCTCACGCCACAGCAGTGACGCTATGCACCACGTGTCTGGGTGTACACTTCTGGGATTTACTGGGAGCATAACCCCATGAAGACAGGTATCCAGAACAGTGCATGGCTGCGTTCCTGGCCTGTGAGTATGGGGTGAGGTGCGATGACTCAGCACACAAGAGCACCTGCGTGAGGCTACCTGCATGAGGCTACCTGCATGAGGCTCCTGCGTGAAGCTCCTGTGTGAGATAGGAGTGAGGGGTGAAGCAGCGCATCAGCGGGTAAATCAACGACTGCGTGAGTCAGTGAACAAGCAAACCATTGAGTGAAAAAGTGAGCTAGTGAATAAGTGAGTGAGGAAACTGGGTGAGTGGGGGTTGGGAGGGGCACAGCTGTGCTGTAACTCTGGGTAGCCCACCCCAGTTTTCCTCTATGGGGAGACACATTATTTTGGCCCTGAGCATTTTTGGATGGTTCTGAGCATTTTGTGTGTGTGTGCGTAGAAGCACTGAAGTACAGGCCAGAGGTGCAGGGGATGAGAGAACTCACCAGAGACAGAGTGGGGAGCAGAACAGGCAGATCCATTGAAACACACTGTGAGGGGAGCAGCGGGGAGACAAGAGAGGGCTGCTACGCCGTGTGGTTAGCTCCCTGGCCGGGGACTGAACTCGGGCCATAGTGGTGACAGCGCTGACTTAATCCCTAGACCACCAGGGAGGCCCAGTTCTGAGCATTTTTAAACCAAGGTGAAGCACACCCAGGACTGGACACACAGTTGGATGGCCCTGCCTGTGGGCTGGTGCGGGCTGATCTGGAGCAGCCATGGTGCAGGGTGGGGTCTCATGGTGCCGCCAGTGCTTCTGCCTAAGCCGAGGGAGCAGACTTGGGTAGCTCCATGTTTGGTGCTGGAGCCCGAGACCCAGGAATAGAAAGTGTGTATGCAGCCAAGTTGGTCACAGTCCAATACCCCTGTGACCTCAGGCCCAAAGCATGCTCCTGCCCCCTGGGTGGGCCTCACAGCTGCCGTCCAAGCCCTGGCTCTCATCAGAGGCTCGTACCACTGCTGCCTCCCACCCCCCAGTTCTAGCCCCACACCTGGCAGACAGCGCCAGTTAGCCTGTGACTCGGTCACACCCTGCTCTACACGCTTCCGTGTCTCCTGAATCTCAGGAACCCCAGTCCATCACAGGCAGGAAATGAAAGGGGAGAAATTCATGGCTGGTGGAGACAGGGCCCAGGGCCTGACCAAACCTTGCTGGTCCGGCCAGTGGCACCCCACTGGGGAACAGGGCCTCAGGCAGCAGGTGTAGGTGCCGG
This sequence comes from Talpa europaea, assembly GCF_964194135.1. Lineage (NCBI taxonomy): Eukaryota > Metazoa > Chordata > Mammalia > Eulipotyphla > Talpidae > Talpa > Talpa europaea. The sequence continues at coordinate 107,973,281 of NC_140068.1, read as the reverse complement.
GAAAAGGCTCCACAACCTGGTGCATGTCACCCCTTCAAAGCCTGCACCCACCTCAGCTTCCACTGTGGGGGAGCTGCACCTCTGACTTTCTGTGGGCCCCCATGTCCAGCCCGGTTTATCCCAGTCCTAGCTGACAACAATCCTAACAACAGTCTCAGTGCTAGTCAGGCCCAGCCTACCCAGAACCCTGCTGCTGGGCTGGGGGCTGGCCTAGTGGCTCCCGGAGGACCAGAGGTAGTCCTTCCGAGCCCCCAGCACAGAGCCCGGGACAGAGGCTAAGTTGGGATTTGGACACAGGCACAAGGGCCTGTGGATGTGTCTCCCAGCACCTCCTCTGGGGCCCCTCCTCTCTGGTCTGGTGACCCCGGGGTCACATATTGCCCTGAACATCCCTGACAAGGCAGTTCATGGGGAATGTGCTGGTGGCCTTTGCTGGGCAGGAAAAAGGGTTCCCAGTGCAGGGGGGTCATGCTCTGTTATGTCTACCAACCTCCCCCCTAGAGCTCACGCCACAGCAGTGACGCTATGCACCGTGTGTCTGGGTATGCACTTCTGGGGTTTACTGGGAGCATAACCCCATGAGGACAGGCATCCAAAACAGTGCGTGGCTGCGTTACCTGGCCTGTGAGTATGGGGTGAGGTGCAATGACTCAGCACGCGAGAACACCTGTGCGAGGCTCCTGCGTGAGGCTACCTACATCCACCCCCTTCCCTTCATAACAGCATCCTGACTCCTTGGGGAACCCCTGTACCCCACAGACCCTACTCTCTAGCTCTGGGGTGGGCATGTGATTCAGTTCTGGCCACTGACCATCACGATGGGGGCATCAGCCAGGCAGATATGCCCCTTCACAGGGGGCTAAGACATGAGCGGGGGTGAGGGGTAGGGGAGAGCCTCCTGAGAGGCAGCGGTCCCGGGGGCTAGCAGGGCCAGGAGATGGGGGGGAAAGAGGCATGGCCATATTGTCTGTACACCCCAAGGAAGCTGCTCCCCAAGCCAGGGGTGAGCACTTGCCTCTGAAGGGCACCAGCACCCCATGCCAGGGAGAGGAAACCCGCAAGGCTTGGAGCTGGGTGACTTGGTGGTGGCATCTTCGTGCTGATGGGGTGGTGGGGCCCGCTGTGCTCTTGCACTTGGCCACAAAGCCCCACTGCAGCCAGGAGGCCCTGGCCCGGCCATGCCATCTGAGTTCACATTGAGCGCCGGGGAGGGTGGGTGGCACTTTTCCAGCCAACGGCAGCTCTTGTTCAATTTTCAGAAAAGTGACTTGTCAGAGGCGGCCAGAGGTGCTGGGGCTGGCGTTTGCTTCTGGCTCTGCCCAAACCTGCTCGCAGCTGGCCGCGTGACCTTGGGCAAGTCATTTTTCTTTTATGGGCCTCAGATTCCTTCTACACAAAGGAAGAGGGTGAGGAGAGGGTGGGAGCAACTGAAAGTTCTGACCTGGAGACACAGGGCAAGGGCTGATCAACTCCTTGATAAGTTCAAACGAGCAGATACCTGAGGCTCAGAGAAGTGTGACTTATCTGAGGAAGGTCACTGGGCCAGAAAGGCAGCTTCCTCCTGACAGCAGTAGATCTGCCACTAATAACCCACATGACCTGCGCCCATGCCTGCATCTCAGCTTCTTCATCCATAAAATTGAGGGGTGGGGGAGCTTTTTGGTCATGAAATTCAGACGCTGTTCAATATAAAATAAAGTGAATGTCTAGAGCTTTTAAATCCTGCTGGAGGGCTCACTGTCCTGTCCCCTGGCCACCTCCCCACACCCTCCGATCTTTTAGGGCATAAATTATGATTTCTATGCAAGAAGTAAGTGTGACAGTGACCAGCAAGTGGTGATCTTTGTAAGAATGCCTGTTTTTACAATCTGTACTTCCTTCAAAGCCAGAAATCAGGGAGGTAGTGTTTGCTTTTCGGGGGCTACTACAAACAGAAAAGTTGGGGAGACAGACATTTCTTTTACTGTTAGGAATAAGGCAGATTCTCGGGTTGAATCTTTTCTCTTCCACTGATGTCCTAGGGAGCAGCAGGGACAAGCAAAAATAAACCACAAGCTACAGCTTTCGGGAGACCAGGGCCAGGGGACAAATCACACGTAAGCATGGCCCAAAGCCCAGCATGCCAGCAGCTTTGGCAGTGAGGTGGGGAGAATGGGGTGCAGAGCAGCCCAGCAGTGGAATGTCTCAGAAGCAACCCCTTAAAAAGAAGTTGACAGGTTAGAAGGCAGCCAGGTTGGGTTCTGGAAAGCAAAAGAGGTGTGGACAGGGGGAAGAGCCCTTATCAAAGGAATAAGAGAGAGCTTTCAGCAGAGATGCCTCTAGAACTATCCTGGCCTCTCTCCCAATTTCCACCAAAACTTCCTGCTAACTGCTGGTCCAGGAAAATCCAAGTAATTCAAATACAGAAAAAAGCCCTTTCTTTAAAGCACTAAATATACTATGCATGCAAAGATGTTACAAGACAGACAGGGGAAAGGAACACTAATACTCCCTTATATGTGAGGAAAATTCACTACAAAACATTGTCACAAAACAAAACAAAAAATAATCCAAACTACAGCATGAATTGACAAAAAAAAAAAATGGAAATGAAATTCTAGTTGAAGAGCCAAAAGCAGAAATATAAGAATTAGGTTAGAAAGAAACAGATAAAGGGCCTATCTGGTGGCGCAGCGGTTGAGTGCTGGGTTGCGAAGCTGCCCGCAGCCTCTGCAGCGCTGGTTCAATCCCCAGCTGCTCCCCAGCCACCAGAGGAGGGTCCCACATGGCGCGCAGACCTCTCCTGCCGCCTGCTCCTCCCCTCAGCAGTGTACTTCGGTCCCTCTGCCTGTTCTACTCCCCGCTCTGGCTCTGGTGAATTCTCTCACCCTCCTGTTCTTCTGACTGTACCCAGTGCTTGTATAAATAAATAAATCTTAAAAAAAAAAACAGATGTATTTAAAAAAAAAAAGAAAGAAAGGAACAGATAAAGGGCGGGCGGACATGAGGGTGGTGTGTGAGAAAGAAAGAACTAAAAAAGACTAAAGCATTTCAGAAGGGAAGGCCAACTTACAAGGAACAGACAAGGAACAGACTCCACCAACAGGAAGAGATTTCAAGAGAAAAGTGAGCACACATTGCTGAAAGAATTAGATCTCAAAGGATTTCAGAAGCAAAAACAGATAACATGTGAAAGAGGTCTTGAAGCAGGGGGGTTCCCCAGGAAAGGGAAAGGTCCAGGTTCCCTGCCGCCCCCCCGCCCCCAGGAGGGTGGAGCTGAGCAGGGAGAAGAGGCTGCAGAGGAGACTGGAAAGGAAGGAAGCAGGATGGAACCAGAAGGAGACCTGGAGGAGGCACATGGAGCCAAGAGACAAGTGAAGAAACTGCACTTGCCTTTTGGTCATGGACTGGGTGACACAGATATGGGTGAGACCCATGGGGAGGTGACAATGGAAGCTTTTATATTGGTTTTCATTTTGCTCTTTTCCTCCCAGACTTGTCTGGGTGTTTCTGATCCTTTTCTGTGGGTCCCCACTGAGAGGTGCTTTGGACTTGGGGCAGCTTTCGGGCCTTGCTCTGGGCCAGTCCCCTTTGGGTGGATGGTTACCCATCCCCTGGGGGTGCAAGGGATTCATTAAGACACAACCTATGAAGCTATCCACAACCACTGCAGCACAAGCTGGATCCCAGGCCAGGGAGCTATCCACATGGTGCAGCAGACCTCTCTTGACTCTCCTGCTGCTCCCTGCAGTAGTGTACTTCATTCACTCTGTTCTTCTCCCCACTCTGTCTTGGTGGATCCTCCCACCCCCCAACGCCTCTGGCCTGTACCCCAGTACTTGTATGCATAAATAAATAAATCTTGAAAAAAAAAAACTCCTTTGGGAAAAAAAAAAAAAAGAATATAGTCCCTCCAAAGCCTGCATGAGGGGACAAGGCAGAAGAGGCTGTTCTATTCAGAAATATAAATGGTTACACTCCATTATCTTTGACAAAAGATTTTTAGTTTAGATCCTAAGCAAAAACTAGCTCTGAAAGAGTTATACCTCAAACAGTGATTTTTTTTAAGATTTATTTATTTATTTATATAAGCACTTGGTAGAGTCAGAGGCGCGGAGGGTGAGAGAATCCACCAGAGCCAGAGCGGGGAACAGAACAGGCAGACTGACAAAATAAACTGCTGAGGGGAGCAGCAGGCACAGCAGGAGAGGTCTGTGCGCCATGTGGGACCCTTGCCTGGCAGCCAGGGATCAAGCTGGCACTGCAGAGGCTGCGGGCAGCTTTGCAACCCAGCGCTCAACTACTGCGCCACTGGGGAGGCCCTCAAACAGTGATTTTTAAATGGTTTCAAGTAAAAGAATGGGCAGAAGTATAAAGAAAATTACAAACAAAACAATGCTGGAGTCATAATCTTAACATCAGACAATGAGATTTCAGGCTAAATACCACTAAGTGAGCCAAGGAGAGCTAGTTATCACGCTAAATGGGAGAATTCACAATGGTCCTGCAGCAATTTTCAGGAAGAAGAAACGACAGGGATCCTAATACGGGAGAGGGCGAGGTGATTCTGGGGACTCATTTTATTAGTCAGTCTACCAGATATTCGCAGAAAACTCCAAAAACTAGCCATGGGACCCCAAACTCTGCCACACGAGCTTTTAGAAGTGGCTTTTAAAATCTTTAATAACAGGGACCAAAGTGCAGGGTTGGAGAAGGAAATGAAGGCTGTGGTGAGTGAGAAAAGGCAGCTCAATCAACAGGCGCCGCCATTGCCGGCGCCCTGCAGACCAGGCTTCCCCAGGCACAGCAAGACAGAAGACTGACCTGCCTGGAAGAGAGAACAGAGGAGCTTCGACGGCCCCGTGCTGCAGGTACAACAAGACTGGACACCGCAGCACAAACTGTACACAACCCAGAAATCCACCTGGGCCGTGCCCCTCCTGCAAAAAGGAAGGCCACTGGAAAAGGGATTGCCCCCTTCTCCGAAGGGAGGAGGGACCAGTCTCTCAGCTGCCAGCCCGCCTCCTGGACAATGAGTGACAGGGTCCAAGGACGATGTCGGCTAACCAGCTGACGGTCTCCATGACTGAGCCTGGGGTAACCCTGGATGTTGCAGGTAAGAATATTAATTTTCTAAATGTTCAACATCACTTGTAATCAGGGAAATGCAAATCAAAACTACCATGAGATACCATCATACACCAGTGAGAATGGCACATATTATAAAAACTAGCAACAACAAATGTTGGCGAGGTTGTGGAGAAAAAGGAACTCTCCTGCACTGCTGGTGGGAGTGCAAACTGGTCCAACCACTATGGAGAGCTGTGTGGAGATTTCTGGACCTAATAAACATAGAGCTTCCATATGATCCAGCAATTCCACTCCTAGCTATTTACCCAAAGGACACAGAAACATCAATTCCAAAGAGCACCTGCACCCCTATGTTTATAGCAGCACTATTTACAATAGCTAAGCTTTGTTAACAACCCAAATGCCCAAAAATAGATGACTGGATCAAGAAGATGTAGTACATATACACCATGGAATATTACTCACCATTCAAAAAAGATAAACACATGCAATTTGCAGCAACATGGATCGAGCTGGAAGGGATCATGCTCAGCAAAATAAACCAGAAAGAAAAAGAAAAATACCAGATGGTCTCACTCATAGCAGGAATCTAGAAAACTTAAATAAGGGACCAGGAAAAAGAATAACTATAAGAAAGAAAATATCAAAATCAACAAACAACTATGAACAAGAGACACTCTATGGGGGGGTGGGGGGCGGGGAAAGGAGGGATTGGGGTCAAAATAAGGGGGTTGTAATTGTATGGGGGAATATAAAAATAAAATTTAAATTAAAAAAAGAATATTAATTTTCTGACTGATATAGGAGCCACTTACTCTGTACTCACCCAGCATTCTGGACCTCCCTTCCCTTCCTCACAAAATATAGTAGGAGTAGATGGAAAACCACAAAAATATCCATCCACCCAACCTCTACCCTGTTCTTATTCCAACTCTATATTCTCTCATTCCTTCTGTTCCAGGGCAGCCTTGATACAAAACGGGGTGCCTGACTGTGGGTCCTCACCCGCACGCTTAAAGGGACTTATTAATACTCTACTGCAGGCACACACGAAAGGTTAATAAAAGGGAAGGGCAAATGAGGAAATGTACAACTCAGGAGAAAAGTGGGACATAAAGTCTTAAATGCGTCCTACCAGATCTGCCGACCTAGAATCCCAAATGGCACTCTCAGAGCTGGCCACGAGCCACCAGCTGTGAAGCCAGGAGGCGAGCAAGAGAGAGACCCTGTTTGGTTTTATACCAACCTGGCTGCTTAACCCCACCCTCAGGTCCCAGCCACCTTCCCTTTGGTGGTGACGGGATTTGTCTTTCCCAATGTCCTGATGGCTTTGGTCTGCAGTGGGGGTGGAGTCCACAAAGCCTGTATGGAATTTGCTCAGGACATCCTTTCCCCCTAACACTTCCTTATTACCCCACCTGCCCAACTCCCTTATCAGGGAGGGATTTTTAAAAAAATTTGTTTATTTATACGAGCACTGGGTATAGTCAGAAGCGCGGGAGGGTGAGAGAATTCACCAGAGCCAGAGCAGGGAGCAGAGCAGGCAGAAGGACCGAAGTACACTGCTGAGGGGAGCAGCGGGCGGCAGGAGAGGTCTGCGCGCCATGTGGGACCCTCCCCAGTGGCAGGGGATCGAACTTGTGCTGCAGAGGCTGTGGGCAGCTTTGCAGCCCAGCACTCTACCTCCGTGCCACCGGGGGAGGCCCTTTCAAGGATAGATTTAATGATGAGGCTGGGCACACAGTTTTCCTCCATGGAGATGCCGGCCCTCGCCAGCCTTTTTGCCCGAGCCACCGTCGAATCAGATCAGATTTGTCCCACACCCAGAGAAAAGAGGAAAAAAATAGATCCCTTGGTTTGGGATCAAAGGTACCTGGAAATGCTATAAATGCAATTCCAGTAAAAATCCAACTTAAAAACCCTGAATCTTAGGGGCCTCCCCTCGTGGAGCAGCGGTTGAGTGCTGGGTTGCGAGTATGCCCGCAGTCTCTGCAGCGCCAGTTCGATACCAGGCTGCCGGCAAGGGTCCCACGCACACACACACACACAAAAAACCCACAAAAAAACCCCCTGAAACTTACCCAAACAGGAAACAACACCCTACCAAACCTGACGCTCGCTGAGGACTCCGGCCTCGCACTGCTCAGTTCCTGAAGCACGGCCTGGGACAGCCTGCTGGTCTCCCGCGTGGCCTGCGAAAGTCTGCCAGTCTCTGTGCAACGCTCCCATACTGCCTGGAAAAGAAATTTAATGGTGAGTACCGATTGGTGCGGGACCTGCGCCTTCTAAATAAGGCCGTGGTTCCCCGGCACCCTCTAGTCCCAAATCCGTACACTCTTCCCACTCAGATCCTTGGGCACACCAAGTGGTTTACTGTCCTTGATTTAAAACATGCATTCTTCTGCATCCCCTCCACCCGGAGTCACAGAACCTTCTTGCCTTCGAGTGGAAGGCTCCTGACACAAACCTTTCTCGCCAAATACTTGGACTGTTCTTCCCCAGGGGGTTCAGGGACAGTCCCCATCTTCTTGGAAATGCCTTGGGAAGGGGCTTGAGAGACTTAACTCTCTCAGGGGGAGCTGTCATCCAACAGCTGTGGATGACCTCCTTTCCTGCAGTCCTTCCAAAGGAGCTTCCAAAGGAGCTTTAGGTCCTTACTAAATTTCCTAGGACAGAGAGGATACCAACTGTCTCGGTCAAAAGCTCAGATTTCCTCCGAAAAGTTTAAATATCTGTCCCATGAGAGAAAGGATGTCATCCTCAACCTCAGCCCTCCAGCTACTCAGAAACAGCTGAGGACTTTTCTGGGAATGGCGGGTTTCTGTAGACTTTGGATACTCAACTTTGGAGTCCTAGTGCCGCCATCCCTGGGATCCAGGGGAAACTGGTGCTAGGTCCCCCCATATCCTCAGGTGCTCAAGCTCCTTATAAAATGGCATGGCATTTGCATCTGACTTACACACATCCTTCCCTGCATTTTAAATCACCTCAGGTTACTCATAACACTGAATGTAAAATCCCAAAAGTTGGCAACACACTCTCCTGAACAGACTGGGTGGGCAAGCCGTGCCCCGGGCCGACAGCAGCGTGCCCTGCTGAGGCAGAGGGCATGGGAATGGCCCCTGTGAAAATCACACACCATCACCTTCCCTCCATGCAGGCCCCCCACCCCGAAATGTGCCCTATAGAGAGGTGACACTTGCACAGGGGACAGATTTGTTTGCCATGGCAAAGACGAGACACTAAGACACTACTCAAGGTCCTTTTTTTTAAAGATTTATTTTATTTATTTATGCATACAAGAGCTGGGGTATAGGCCAGACGTGTGGGGGTGGGGTATTCACCAGAGACAAAGTGGGGAGCAGAACAGGCAGATCTACTGAAATACACTGCTGAGGGGAGCAGTGGGCGAGCCAGGAGAGGTCTGCTGCACCTTGTGGGTAGCTCCCTGGCTGGGGATCAAACTCGTGCTGCAGTGGCTGTAGATAAGTCCACAGTGCTGAGACTTTAACCCCTTGCACCACCAGGGAGGCCCTACCCAAAGTCCTTCTGGAAGGGACTGATAAAATACACAAGGCACACCAATACCACAGAGAACAAGTCAGGACCCACAAGGCAGGGGCTGAGGCTGCTCTACCCATTGTTCCATCCTACCACCTGGCCAGCCTAGCGCTAGCACACAGCAGGTGCATGTGGCAGAGGGGATGAGGGGATGAGTAAATGACCCCTAAACTGCCCACGAGCTGGGTGCAAGGAGGTGCCGAGCTGAGGCATTTACTCAAAGCTAACTAGAAGAACATTCCTCTGCTGTCCCACATCCTCCTTTTTCTGAACTATATAAAAGATCAGAAATACTTGGCAGTGAAAGAGAAGGCTAGCCCACCCCACCTCCCACAAGGAGCACAGACTGTCATATGAAAATCTGGGTTGGGTGGGAGCTGGCCTGCCACGTCCACGGGCAGCGTGCCCTGGCTCGTCTGGGCTGCCAGGGACAACAGCTATTTCCATAGCACTCGCTTTGCATTCACTGTTAGGAGTAACCTGAGGTGATTTAAAATACAGGGGAGGATGTGTGTAAGTCAGATGCAAGTGCTATGCCATTTTATAAGGGGCTTGAGCACCTGAGGATTTGGGGGGACCTAGCCCCTGTTTCCCCTGGATCCCAGGGGGGTCTGCACTGGGTATTCTTCTGAATGGTCTTTGCTAACTGGATATTGCCCGAACAAGGGACCAACCCAATTCTCATCCAATTTCTTCATCTGTGATATAAAGAGTGTGTAAAAGACAAGCCCTAAGGAGCCTTCTAGAAAGATTTTCTAATGTGGTCTCTGGATCCAGATCTGGTCCATTCCATCAGAGGCAGCTTTCCAAAGGCAGTCTTGGTCAAAAGCTGGAACTTCAGAGGCAACACTCAAAGTTGTGAAGACAGAGCTCAGTCCTGCAGTCAGACCCCTGACCTGTCCTTTGGTGCCAGGCTGCCTCCTGTCTCTGCCTGGGGACCTTTCGTCCCAGCACGTCCATGACTTCCTAGTTCCCTCGACCCCACCAGGTAATCACACCACACATTTCCAGGCTGCACAGCTTTCAGACCAGCAAGCTGACCTCTACTGACTGCTGCAGCCACCAAACTCTGGGGATTTCTACCTTCTGCAATATGCTCATTCTCTTCCTGAATGTTTCTCATCCTCCCTGCCCAGGAACAGCCTAATTATGTGCAGGAAGAGCCACCAAAGACTCTCCATGTGCCAGGAGCCCTGCCAAGAACTCTATTCTTTACTAGACATCATGCTCACGTCGCCATGAGGGCCCCAAGCTCAGCCGCAGAAAGGAGAGGTGGGCCTCCTAGCTTGTGTAGGCAGACAGTGTGGGAGGTGGGACTTGCACCCTGGCCTGGCTAGGTCTGCCCCCAAGTCTCAGACCCTCTTCCTCCCTGAGTCTCTCCAGACTTAGGTGAGCAGAGCAGCCAACTCCAGGAAGCCACCTGGATTTCAGCATAGTCCTCACTGTGGTCCATCAGTGGGGTCCCCGTGCTCGTACACAGTAGGAGCTTGTGGCTACTTGCCGAATGGGAGGGCATGAGCAACACTTACCCCAAACTGTAGGCCATACCCACAGCCTAATGCTCCAGTGAGTCCTCTTGGGAATGACCAGGTGACTGTCTTGGGAGTGAGCTGGGAGCCAGATGCTGCCCACCCTGCTTTCACTGTCAGTGACATTGAATTAGGGAGGGCTTGGCACCAGCAGGCACGCCACGGCATGGGGGGGCATAAGGAAAGCCTCACCGATGATGCCTTTGACAATGATGCTCAAGACTCGGAAGGGTGGCCATCGCCTCGCCAGCCCAGCTCAGCCCCACCAGGCCCTGAGAATCCCGCTTCTGCCACATGGGGTTTCCTTTCCTAAAATGTCCCTCGACGTCCCCAATGCCCCGCAGCTTCCTAACTATAGTATGGATGCAGAGTGGGCATTTGCCAAAAACTCTCCAACACGCTGCAGGTCTTCCCGCAGTAGGGGCCCTAATGCCAGCAGTAAGGGCTAGTGTTACTGAGCTGTCTTCATGCCTGTGCGTGTTGTCTCTGTAGCTCCAGGACACACACAGGAACATGAGCCAGTGCTGGGGCCCACCTGCTCCAAGGGGGGCACCTGTCATCCCTACAGGGACGCCTGCTACTCATCTCAAAGTCATACCGGCCCTGGGACACGCCAGTTGCTGTGGACAGAGGGTACCTGCTGGCCTTCTGGTGTATTCTCTCTGATCCTTTTCTGTTGCCTCCACTCACAGGGAGCCATGGAGATACCGTCACTTCCAGGAGACTCACAAAAGCAGATCCTGTTACATGGGCGGTTCCACCCCTTGTTTATTTTTCACTTAAAAAATAGTTGCGGCCTGTATTCTATCCAGCGGGTGCCGGTGGCCACACAACTACACACATTTTCTAAAGCTGCTGTAGCTATCTGCGCAGGGTGTGTGAAACACACCAGCACAAAGCTTCTTTTGTATTCCTTTGATGCAGGTTTCCTGGCCCCTGGGGATCTCTCCCCAGGGCGGCTCCAGCTGTCCGCTCTGCTCGCCCCTCTCCCATCCTGACCAGAGGAGACGTGGTTCTGTGTCCATGCCAACGCCCCACCTCAGCGCCTAGCCCCATTATTTCCCTGGTCTGTTTGCTGGATGTGAGCCTCTGGGGCCAAGGGAGATGCCATTTAAGGTTTTATTTTTTTCCCCACTTTTATTTTTTTTATTTATATATATATTTTACACCATTGTTCATTTTTCAAGAATGTTTGCTTTCCCCCATCCCCCCAGGCGTAGTCCCCATAGAATTTCCTTCACCAATTCACCAGCAGGCATATGAAAAAATGTTCAACATCCCTTATAATCAGGGAAATGCAAATCAAAACCTGTAGGGGACAGGAATGACACAGGGCAGGTTTTCTGATCCAGCAGACCAGGTAAAGGAGGTGTCCTGGAGCCCTCAGTGGCTTCTCAGGCTTTTATCGGCTTTTACTGGGCACATGGCAGGTAGGCTGGCAGGCCTCCCAGCCCCCAGCAAGTCTTCACTCTTTCTGGGCTCTCTGGTGATCTCTGCTGCTCTCGTGGTTCTGTTTCTCTCGGCTTTTTTGTTCTGCTTCTTTTCTTCTCAGTTTCTTTTTTTTTTTTTAACAGTATTTTTTTTTTTTTAAGATTTATTTATGTGTGCAAGCACTGGGCACAGTGAGAAGCATGGGAGGGTGAGAGAACTCACCAGAGCCAGAGCGGGGAGCAGAGCAGGAAGAAGGACCAAAGTACACTGCTGAGGGGAGCAGTGGGCGGCAGGAGAGGTCTGTGCGCCATGTGGGACCCTCCTCCGGTGCCCGGGGAGCAGCCGGGGATCGAACTGGTGCTGCAGAGGCTGCAGTCAGCCCAGCACTCAACCGCTGTGCCACCAGGGAGGCCCGTTTATTTTTTTACAGATTAATTTATGCATACAAGAACTGGGGTGCAGGCCAGAGGTGCGGGGGTGAGAGGATTCCCCAGAGACAGAGTGGGGAGCAGAACAGGCAGACTGACTGAAACACACTGCTGAGGGGAGCAGCGGGGAGACAGGAGAGGTCTGCTGCGCCATGTGGGTCACCTCCCTGGCCGGGGATCGAACTTGTGCCTCAGTGGCTGGCGATGGCTTGATAGCGTTATCTTTAACCCCTGCGCCACCAGGGAGGCCCCAGGAATTTCTGTTTATTAAGAGAGAAGATGGGGAACCCGTAGAGTGAAGAAGACAATTGCAACGTCAGTCCACCGTGGAGGCATCTGGGATACGGGCATGCCTGCGGGTGGACATGACGAAGAGAGTTGACACGGGGCGGATGGCTGCACAGAAGAGGGTCTGGAGGTGGTGGGCAGGGGCCGCTGGGAAACGAGCCAGAGCTGGCACCTTCCCTGGCGCCACCCACCATCAGCAGGCTGACCACAGGCCCTGCACCACGCTGGTGAGAAAGTGGAGCCAAGTTGGGGTTTCCCAGGGGGACACCGCAGCGGCGGCCTGGGCAGTGTCTGTTCAGCTCTAGTTTCTGGCCCATTCTCCAGCTGGTCTGCCCACTCCTCCCAGACCCCAGTTCGCATCCTCAGGGTGTTTGGGTGAAACTGAACTCAGAAGCTGGGAACACATCCCCACAGTGGCCTGCAGTGCGGGCCTCTGGTCCTGGGGTGTCTCGGTGAGCAGAGCCCAAAGCCTCTCTCGGGGTGTTTGTTGGGAGAGCTCCTTGTAGGTCAGCTGGGACCCTCTGAGCAGCGGGCGTGGGTGCCCCTCGGCCTGTAACCACGGTGAGGAGGAGCCGGGATGGGCGCTGTTCCCGAAGCACATGCCCCCACCTCTGCCCCTCCTGGACAGCCGGGTGCTAGCTCCTCCTCAAACACCGTCAGGTGGAAGCAGCGGCAGCAGCAGGTGCTTAAAGATGACCTGGCTGCTGGGAAGGGGGGCTTTGCCCGACACCTCCTCAGCTGTGCTGCTGTTGGTAAAATGGAGTCGCAGCGGGAAGAGGTTGGGTGTCTGCACCTGGCTTCCCTCTTGCAGAGTCCTCATGGCGGAACGCGACACCATAGTAACAGAGCAAATGCAAATTCACCCAGGGAAGCCCGAACTTGCAAACACAGGCAAATGTACCTGCTGGGGGCTGGAGGTGGGTGCCTGGCGCACCTGGCCTGGCCTTTGAGGCCCTAGAGCTACAGAGGAGTCAGCGTCCATTGCGTCCCATCACGACCACGCCTGGCAAGTTGGTGAGGATCAGGGGGCGCAGGCCTTGTTCTTTGTACCATCAGCCAAACTCTCTGGGGACCCCCAGAGAAACCAAAAGGGACGTGCCGGGCCCGGCGTGGAGAAACCTGCGTCTGGCTGGGGAAGGAAAGACGCAAGGCCTCACCTCCGTGTGCGAGGTGGAGACTGGGGCGCCCCGTTCCCAGCTCTTCCCGCTACTAGCGGTGCCGCTGCTGGGCCTCAGGGTTCTCCCTGCCTGCGGGTAAAGCCGAGGATGTTTTACAGGTGCCAGAGCTGACCTTGGCAATGTCCGACCTGGGGAGCAGGCGTGTGTTTCTCCCCCATCACCCTATTCTGCTGCCCTGAACCCCCCTCTCCTAGGAACACCACACCCATTGCGTGGGGTGACAGAAGCTCTAGTTCTTGCTTGACACCCTCTCAGGCTGCTTGGTTGTTGCGGGCGGCTCCTGCCTGCACAAAGCCCATCAGGCCCCTTCTGGAGCTTTATTTAAGCTGGAGCAGGTGGGGTTGGGGCGGAGGGGAGGAGAGGCAAGCCCAGGGCTGCTGGGGGTCTCTCTCCGGTCGGCGCCTCCACCTCCTCTCCTACTCCCATGGCCAGGGTGGTGCTTTTTGCTGGGCCTGGCCATGGGGTTTTGGAAATCCAGCCAGAGGGAAGTAGAGTCAGGGGTGCATTTGGTTTGGGGGGAGTGGAAACATGTCTTGGTTCACACTTGCCACAGGTGCCCCCAAACACAGACACCCAGGTAACATCCTGTGGCACTACAGTGGAATCCCCCAGGATGCCGGAGGCCCAGATGCAAATGGCTGGTCCTGGTTCCACTGCCTTCCAGCTGCCTGTCCTAGGACATTGCCCTGCACCTCAGTTTCCCCATTTATAAGGGCAGAGGGGATGTGCGCCGCACATGGTTGCTGTGGGGGTGACATGAGCAGGCATCGCGGGGCCCGGCCCTCTCTGTGAGGTCTGGTCAGTAAATGCAGACACGCAGGTGTCTTGCTCACCGCTCACTCCCAAGGCCAGTGCCGGCATGGCTGGGACACTCGCGCCCCTCCTGGCCACCAGGTCCTTCCTCCCGGGCCTCTGCAGGCCTCCCTGAGCCTCTCCTCCCGCACCTCTAGCTGCAGCTCAGGGTGGGCCTGTGACCGTTTCTGGCCATTAAGGTGTAGGGGGGAGGCAGACAGGGGGCATCCAACCCATTTGTCCTTCCCTTTCTGCCTGAAACGCACACTCAATGGCTGGAGCGAGGCAGCCGTGTTGAGCTCATGGGGTGAAGGACACACCAGGAGGTTAGCAGAGAAATGAGTGGCTGCCAGGCCCTGGCCAGTGGTCATGCCACTCTACCCCTAGGCTGCTCACTAGGGTCATGCTTTAGGAAAGGAAAACAAGCCTATTTGAATGCGGACACTGTTTGGGGGTTCCTGCTAATAGCAGCCACATGCAAACTCCGGTTTTGAAAGCCATTTCTGTCTAGCCTGAGGGCTCCTAGCCCCACCCGGTCCCTAAACTCCAGACTCACAGAGCCAGCCTGGGAATCCAACTGCATCTCGGATGAGCACACCCCAAACCAACCTCTCCGTTGCCTCCCCCAGAGCCCACAACCCCTCATCGGGCCCCTTCCCAGCTGCCAGAGTCCCCATCCCTGACTTGCTCTCACACTCCATTGTAAAGCCTCAGCAAAGCCCAGCTCTGCCTTTTCCCCAGTTAAATCCTAAAGCCATATCCCCAGGCCTTGACTGCACAGCGACCTCCTCGCAGTCTTCCCACGCCCGCCCGTGCCCACACATTCTCAGCATTGCCAGTTAAAGGTCAGGTCGTGCTGCTGCGCTCAGAAGATCCTGGGGCATCTCATTTTGTGCAAAATAAAATGGCAAAGACCCCACAGTGACTGGCCAGCACCATCTCTGACCCCAGCTGACCCTGCTTGTTGCTCTGGCCTTCCCAGGGCTCCTTGCATGCCTTTGCACTTGCAGCCCCTCTCCTCGTTACTCCTTCACGTCAACTGAGTCTGCTCAAATGTCACCACCAGAGCCGCCTTCCCTAGCCCCCATATAAAGTGCCCCGTCTCTCTTTGTCCCCTCCATTTGTCCTCTCCCCTCACCCTTTCCTGGCATCTGGCATGTATCCATTGGCCTCCCCGGATGCCCGGGAAAGGAGGCATTTCTGTGGGGCTGCGAGCGGGACGTGGGAGGGTCCTGGCCAGCGGGGAGACAGAGCCAGCCCCGCTGCCCATCTCTCCCTCCACCCTCCTCCCCTCTAGCCCTGAGTCCTCACCTTTTATCAGAAAGGGTAGCCCAACTCTGCTGGACTTTCTGGAGGATTTCCTCTCCCTCTGCAGAGCGACTGGTCTTTCAGGTTGTGTGGCTTCTGCCTCCCCAGGGCCTGGGGACACCTCCTGTGCTCACTGGCCTGTGGCCTTTTCTGTGAACCCCTTCTCAAGGTACCCCCCAGACCAGCCCCTGAAGAGCTCCCTACACCCCGTCCCCCACACCAGCTACCCATGTGTGTGTGACTTAGGGCTGTTAATCTGCCCTTGACTACAGGGGGCCTCACAGCCAAGAACCTTGAAGGGCAGAGGGAAGCCATCCCCCCTCAGTGTGCCCACGCCCTGGCCCCAGCGGGAGCAGGTGAGGTAACCGAGCACACAGGCGGGACCAGCCCCAGAGGACGGGAGTCCTTTTGCAGGGGGAGCGACACCCCATGTCTGGCTCCTTCTGGGGAAGACCATGTGAGGAAGGACACAGAGGAGAGGGCAGCCTGCCTGCCCCGCGCAGGAGGGCAGCCTCTCCAGAAACCAGCCCTGCAGCCTCTTCGCCCTGGTCTCTGGCCGGAGCAGGAAGAGGGCGCTCTTTTCTGCATGGGGGTGTCCCCAGCGCTCAGAGCTTGAGACTCACATGCTCGCTTGCACATGCACACCCTCATTTCAGCAGGTACCCCACCCCGGGAACACCCGGCCCCGCTGCATCTGGAAGGGAGAGCAGGTGGGGAGAGGCCGGCCCAGCCCCACACGGCACCAGCAGGAAGACAGGACATCTGCTGTAACTCTTTATTCCGTTTAGAAGGCTACAAATTTTAGGTTTTAAGAAAGATTTGCAAAATATTCAGCTGAAACCACATCTCTGGTTCAAATTTCAAATATATTTTACTGTGCTGAACAATATATGCTAATGCTGTCTAAAACACAGCCAAATTATTTTTCTTTATTCATTTACACATATTCTGTAATTTTTGCAAACCCAAGATTAAGATAAAAAATATTAACAAAACTACTCAGTGATATTTTCCCCTACAGTGAGGCATTCTCTGTGGGCGTACCTGCTTACCTTTCTCTTTTTAACTCTGCATACCATGCCAATTTATAAGCACGCCCAGGGGGTCTCCTCTTACATTTTTCTAAAGTTCAAACAGCAACACCTTGTCAGAAGAGAAAATTAATTCCCGTGGCTGTGCTGAAGCTTAGTTGTGTTAAGAAGCACTCACTGAAAATTATTTATAGACCATACAAAATAAACAATTTACAAAGAGACAGACGACTGGAAACATTATTTTGAAATCACCTTAATATGTGAAACACAGGTGAAGCAGTTTGTCGCACCTGACAAGGTCATTTTCAGTCTTTTTTTTTTTTTTTAATAGAGGCATGTTTTATTTATTTATGCATTTTTATTTATTTATTTGTTTGTTTTGTTTATACATGCACTGGGTACAGTCAGAAGCGCGGGAGGGTGAGAGAATTCACCAGAGCCAGAGCGGGGAGCAGAGCAGACAGAAGGACCGAACAGACAGAAGGACCGAAGTACACTGCTGAGGGGAGCAGCGGGCGGCAGGAGAGGTCTGCGCGCCATGTGGGACCCTCCTCCGGTGGCCGGGGAACAGCCGGGGATCGAACCAGCACCGCAGAGGCCGCGGGCAGCTTCACAACCCAGCGCTCAACCGCTGTGCCACCGGGGAGGCCCACTGTCTTTTGTTTTTATTCTGGGCTCCCTCTTCTGAAGGCTGCGTGCACTGCAGGTCTCCTGACTCCAGCCCGGTTGGCAGTGGGCACTGGGGCCGCTGGGCCATGGTCACAGGCCGCACGTGGGGCTCCTGGTGCAGGGAGAGCGGAGGGAGGGGTCTCCAGCTCCCTGGGGTTAAAGCTAAAGGTTCCAAGATGAAAGCAGGGGCAGGCTCGGGCAGGTGGGAGCGCATGCTCAGGTGACACCAGACTTACCATCAGCTCTGCATCGGAACAGGGTTTCTCAAAGGCAATATTAGATCAAGTGCGTGTAGGATGTGAAAAGTAGCAAAACGATCCGCCTAAGTGGCTCCTTCTGTGGCGGCCTGGCCAGCCCTGGCCCGAGGAAGGAAGCTCCTGCAAGGGGCTCGGTCGGCCCAGGAGCCATAGTGGTCCTGGAGGGAGAGCACAGGCGTTTGCACCTCTCATGGAGGTTGACAGGGACTCTGGTGGGCCCCTGGGCTGGGGGCAGGGGGAGGGGCAGTGAGGCCAGGAATGCTGAGCCCTGGGCAGGGGGTGGGGGCGGACAGGCACCTCCAAGGAGCAGGGCATATGCTGGGAGTCTGAACCCTGAAATTCTGGCCAGCGGAGGGGTCCCGCAGAAGTGACTTAACCTCTCTGTGCCTGTGTCTCTACCTATGAAATGGGGGTGACCATATGTCAAACAGGGGTATCCCCAGGGGGAGGAATGATGTGAGTACAGCTGGCCGCAGGGACAGCAAAATGCGCAGGGCCCAAGGCCCCTCCACCTGAGGGGTATCCCACCCTCCTATCCTGGGGACCCCCTTGGAGGGAACAGGGCCCCCCTCCATCAGGCCGTACATCCTCTAACTCCCTCCCAAACAGCCCGAAGAGCAACAGGGTACAAACCTGCGGCACAGCCGACCAGCACCCCCCACCCCCCCACAGGCATTTGCACCCCCTCGCTGGGCTAGGGTCGCCAGCAACAGGCCAGCTGAACAAATGGCATTATGTTCACTCCACAGAGTGGCTTCTGAAGGAATTTTAATTACATGGAAATGCTCGCAACAAAACGTGGTGGAGAAAAAAACGGGACAAAGCCGGCCACGCAACAGTCCCTTCTCACTTCAAAAAGATGTGCTCAGAAAATGATGCCCAGAAACCCAGCCCGAAACCCAACCCTGAAGAGGCTGAGTGCTGGCCCCGGTGGGGTTACAGGTCACTGCACATTCTTTCTTAATTTCCCTGTACAGAGCAGGAGAAAGGGGGGGGCAGCCCCGGCACTTCCTGTGCCCGTTCCCCTCAAGCCAGGAATCTGAAAACTGGCCGGAGGGAATGCCCACACTTGGTTTCCAGAATGCCGCAGGCCACCCTGCAGCGAACACAGACATCAGTGACAGGAAATCTAATTTTCCGGCCACTGAAGCCTGGTCCAGACCTGACTTCGGAGACCTGGGCCCGCGCCGCGCTCTGCCCAGCCCCACTGACCTGGATGGAAGTCATGACCCCGTTGGCAAAGACGGAGAGCTTCCTGGCCACGGTGCGCACGCCCTGCTTCAGCTGGGCCATGTCTGGCGCGGCGGGCAGCACGCTCCTCAGGGTGTAGTTTCCTGCTCAGAGCAGACGCTGGAGATGGCTCAGGCGCCCCGGGCTGGGGACCTTGAGCCTCTGGGACGCCTCCCTCCGGGAGCTCACAGGTTTAGGGGGAAGAGGGGGGCTGGGCGCTGTCTCCGTGAACCAGCTGCAAGACCCACCCAAGGGCAGCCAGGCCCTGGGGCTTCAGGCCAGCAGCGTGTGCGCCTCCGAGAGGCAGCCTCAATCTCTGGGCTATTCCCTCCAGGGGGTGACCCCAGACCAGAGAGGCGCGGCCTTGAGTGCAGCTGCCCATGTTCACTTCTGCAGACGCCCTGGCCCTTCTCTGGATGCCGTGACCAGGCCTGGCCGATGAGAGCCTTTCTGGGGTCCTCGGCCTCAGAGAGGAGCGGTGCTGGCTGTGGGGTGACGGGGGTAAGGCACGGCCACCCTCCCGTTTGCTCCTGGGGGGAGCGGCCCCAGCACAGCGGGCCCTGAGGCGACACTGTCTCCCCCAGCTGCCTTTCGGTGGGATGTCGAGGGGGAAGAAATCCCAGAAACGAAACTACCAGGCCCTGGTTCTGTTACACACCCGTTCACACACAGCCCAGCACCCCAGAGGGGCCGCATGGGTGAGCCAGCCCGGCGCCACTTTCTGCCTGACCTGCAGCCCAGGTCATGGCTGGCCCCCACGGCCAGAGCCCATCCGCCCTTTCCCGCTGAGCCAGTGACCGCAGCCCCATCGCTCACGTCTTGGCCGCCCCGATGCAAACATCAACACACTTATCCCAGCCCGGGGAAGCTGGCAGCGTGGCCACACCTCACGGGCCCCCGGAGCTGCCAGGCGGGGCTTGGGGTTAACTTTTGTAATAGGTCTTGCAGCTGTAATAAGTGCTTGTGGGGGGATGCGAGTAAGCCAAGCAGCCCTTTGGGGAGCCAAGCCTAGCTGCCCCGCAGGCCCACACGCACCTGGACACCACCGTGCCCGGAAGCACGAGCCCCAGGCCCCTCTCCCAGGATGAACTGGGCTGGTGCACGCCGGCCCCAACCCCGCACGCCAGGCAGGGTCCTCCGCTCCTCAGCCCCGCTGACCTCAAAGCCTTGGAGGCCTTCCCCTGTCTGAGCAGAGGGCCACCCCATGGCAGCGGCGGATGAGGGTCCCAGCTCAGCAGGTGGAGCCTGACTGCAGAGCCTGAGTGCCCCAAAGCCTCCTCCAGACTCGATGCGACTCTGAGGGCCCCCAGGGCGGCGGGCTGGGCTGACCACCGTGGGTCACAGATGCTGTCTTGGTCACACAATGGGCTCAGGAAACAGCAGTGCAGGCGCTTCCTCAGGAAGGGGCTCTTGGGCCCGTGGACTCGTCCAGCCCCGCCCTCTGCTCTCAGTCCCTGACACCTGCCGCGGGCCGGCTGGGCCCAGCCCTGCTCCCCCAAGGACAATGCGCAGTGAGGGCAGAAGGTACATGGGGTCTGCCAAGGGGCCTGTGGGCAGCCTAGGCTGGACGGTGGGACCCTGGGCATATGGGGCTGTGTCCTGAGGAGGCCACTGACCCGCTGGCTGTGGGGACTAGGAAGGACATGAACTAGGGGACACCCAGGTTTCCAGCTAGAGCAGCCAGCTAGGTGGGGGCTCTTCCTGGCTCGTGGAGCTGGAGGGGACACACCAGGCTCTGTGCCTGTCACACCAGGCCATGCCACTGTGGGCGGAAGGAAGAGGACTAGCTGTGGAGACAGAACCCTGCTGCACAGCTCCCGCGTTACCATCCATTCGTTCACCCGAGTGAGGGCTCCCTCGCCAGGCCTGCGGACACTAGGGGTAGCGGGTGAGGAGGGAGAGGCCCTGGGGGGCCAGGGGTAGTCAGACCAGTGGTAAAGGGGACAGGAGCCACAGCCCTGAGGGTGGATGACTTGGTGGCGGGGCCATGCCCGAAGCCAGGGGCGGGATTTGAAACAAAGGATGACTAGACTGGCCTCTGGGGGGACGTGGGAGGACGCCAAGCCCAGAGGCAGGAGGGGAGGCCCAGGCAGGGCTGTGGCTGTGGCCAGGGGCACAGAGAGGCTGGCCTGGGCGGGACCGCGGGGCCGCACACTGAAGGTGCCCAGTACGGCTCCCGGCACTTCATCCAAACAACGAATTTTCAGTAGACCATCGTGTACTAATCTCCCTGAAATGAAAACAAGTCAAGAGAAAATGAACTGAGAGGGCAGGGCCGACGAGCCAGATGTGGAAGCAAGGCCGGCCCAGCGGAAACTGAGGGCTACAGAGGGACCCGGCTGGTGGCATGGAGCCTGGGCCACAGCGCCCCCCAGCCTCGGTGCGGGACAGACACACCCGCAAATCACCAGCAGCTCCTGGCCAGGCCGAGGTCAGAGCTTCTGAGGCTCGTGGGCCCCAAAGTCCCCACTGCTGGACTCTGGGTCAGAGCAAGAAGGAAAGAAGAGACTGGCCAAGGTCTCGGGAGCCCGAGGTCCAGCAACACGAGCGAACAAGAAGCCACAGAAGGCACTCGGGGCTCGGGTGGGCACTTGTGGGGCTGAAGGCCGGCGGCCGCAGCACCTCACTCTGGGTGGGCAGGCTCAGACGGAACAGCAAGGGGCCCGTGGGACTCGACCAAGAGGCCTGGCACAGCTGCCACCAGCACCTCGGTCAGTGGTTTCCATCACTGAGGTCACGCTCCCGCGCGCCGTTACCACTTATCAAGTGGCTGTTATGGATCAAAGGAGTTACAGACCCTGGGGCCTCCACGCCGGGTTAAATCTTCAGACCTTACACGCCCGGCACGCTCACGCCACGGGACTGGCGCTCACAGTCAGCACTGAGAGTGGACATACTCAGATGGACGAGGGCACTTGAGCCACCCCAGCCCTAAAACCCATGCAGGGCACAGAGGTTAAGTCTCAGCGCTCTCAAGCTAGCCACAGCCTCTGCAGCACGAGTTCAATCCCCGGCCAGGGAGCTACCCGCACGGCACAGCAGACCTCTCCTATCTTGCCTCTCCTAAATCCCCTCAGCAGTGGATTTCAGTAGATCTGCCTGTTCTGCTCCCCCACTCTGTCTCTGGGGAATCCTCTCACCCTCCACACTTCTGGCCTGCACCCCAGTTCCTCTACATAAAAATAAATTAAAAATCTTAAAAAAATAAAAAAACCGACCCACGCAGATGCCTTCCTACAGCACCACAGAGGGTCTCTCGTGCCCAGACAGGTCTCCTGGGAGCGCATCCCCCGGCCTTTTGCTGATCAGTGACCCCCACTCCTTGCCTGCCCCCTCAGTCGTGGGTTCTCTTTCAGTCTTGACCAGTGGGTCTCAAGAGCCCTTTCCCATGTTTGGGAGCAGGCCCGACCCCTCCCTCTGATCCCCACGGGCAGAGCAGCGACGGCAGCTGGCTTGCTTCCAGCTTAAGCACCTGTGATGCTGAGGGTAAGGTCGGGCTTAGGGAACCTGGATCCACTCCCTTGTCCGGTGACAAGACCCACATCATCAGGAGGAGCCGGGGTGAGTGCAGCCAGTGCCCTGCATGGCTCCTGTGCTGGGCAGTGCCCATCCTGCCGTGACCCTGCGCTGAGAGTGACCACAGTGCCGTGCCGGGCTGACTGTGGGCCTGAGCCAGGCTCAGTTCATTCCTGGGGTGCTGGCTCACTCCTGGGGTCCCCCGTGCAGGCACAGGTACAGCCAGGAGAAGGCCGCCCCAGGAGGCGCATCTCCCTTACCTGGAGGGACTCACATGTGGAGCTGCCCTTCCCCCACCCCAGTGAAACCACAGTTGAGGTAAGAGGATCTACCAGAGACTCCGACCTTTCACAGGTGGGGAAACGTGCCAAGATAAGGAACACAGAATGGTCTTCTAAAACCAACCTTTGTTCCTTGCTGATATGTGCTCTAATCAAAAAGTAAATATTTAATAAGAGCTGTTCAATGCGCTTATAGTTAGGGCGGTTATTACGGCAGTGTTTACGATGAGCTTGCTGGAAGATGCAGAGGGAGGATGACCACTGCCCGAACCATCTGGGCTGGGGGAGGGCCAGGGTGCTCTCTGGGGGAGAGGGGCCCTGGGGGACTTGGCACCCCAGGTGTACTTTAACATGGCTGCAAGTTCCCACGGCCTAGTGTGTCTGGGACCCCCGGCCAGCGGCCAGTGACAGCCGTGGAGGGGACACCAAAGGGCCAGAGAGCGAGGTGGCTGTGCAGCTGCACTCACCCAGCGGCAACGGCTGCCAGTTCCCCCAGGCCTCACACGGGGTGGCCAAACTCGGCTCCACATGAGGCCGACTTGGGGAGTCAAAGCACCAAGGAGCGCCAAGCACCCTCAGAACCAAGGGACAGTTCTCTGCCACGAACCACAGGCTCCCCTGGGCTCAGAGCCCCGCGACAGGCTCAGCAGCTGTCAATCGTGTCTCTGGGGACCCAGGGCCTGGGGTCAGGAGGGGCCGAGACACTTGCCCTGGAGTCTTCTGCTCAGCAAGCCCCACTGAGATGGACTCCACCGTTTCTGAGACAAGAAGCGACAACCTGAAAACACAGGTGTTCGCCCCCAAAACTGTGCAGACACACGTCAACTCTTAAACATCATGTAAAACACAACACAGCAGAAAACAATGGCTGCGTGAAATGCATCCCAAAGCGCAAAGGGAAGACTATTCAAAGCGCTGGGAAAGGAGTAAGGGGAACAGGGGCGCCCCGCCTCACGGCCCGACACTCCCCAGGTCGAGGGGCTGGTGAGCCAAGCACCCGGGTGTGAAGCTTGGCTCAGCGCTGGCCCAGAGACCTGGCAGCCTGCATCCCCGCCAGTGGGTGCCCCTTGCTCCCGCCCGCATTGCTCACGCCACCTGTTGGCTGCTGTGGGGCCCAGAGACGCACTCCGGACACTTAAGTCGGCTTGGGCTTGTCTCCCAAAGTACACGTCTGATGAAATGGCTTTGAGTTGCCAAACTTCTTCTGGGTCTCATCGGTCCTCACAGCAGGCTCGTAGTCTGGCTTGTGGCGAGCAGCAGGCCTGAGAGCAGAACCGGCCCAGAGGGAGAGTGTCAGCAAGACGCTGAGCTGGAGCTTTCAACCCCCCAACAGAAATCACCCACAGATGAGGCTGCCTCTGTGGGAGTCCCGGGGCCCACAAGGAGGTGCCACCCACCCACCTACCCACCCATCCCTCCATCCCTCCATCCGAGGTGGGTTCACTGAAGAGGGTGAGGGGGACGTGCAATGTGCCTGTGTCACTCGCCCCACAGGTGGGGCAGCTCAGCACCACGAAAGTCTCTTGGCCTGAAACTTCTCCCACGGGGGAGGGTAAGAAGTGGGGGCTAGGTTTCCCCAGGGCAGGGGACGCCGGCCCTGTCCATCAAGAATATTGAGGGGAATCTGCGTGGCTTAGGGGTTGGGAGGAGCTGGAGACGTAGCAGCTGGGGTTTGGGTGTGTTGGGGGCCCGCAATGTGCTGAACCCACCTGTCTGGGTGGCCCAGGGTCTTCAGAACCGGGTCCCTGTCTTTGATGTTCTCCTTTTTCCAACAGGCGTCACCCCAGCTGGAAAAAGAACTGGTCCTGAACTCCATCGGTTCCTCAAAGTACCTGCAGGACAGAGTAGGAAGGTGACTTTGGAGGCCTTACTGACGTCTGCCCCACAGGTACGTGGGGACGGTGTGTCCCAGCCCCTCAAAGTTGGGGGGCATCACGTGGCCAGAACTGGCCCCCACGCAGGAGCAGACAGGAGGCCTCGGCACTGCCGTGCCACACACCCAGGCCGCGCGTCCCTTGCTGCAGGCAGGGACAATCTCCATCCACCTGGACAATGTTGTTGCCACTGGAGGACAGGCCATCTGGACGGTCAACCGCCTCTCACTTGACTCTATGCTATGCAAAGAGACTTTCTAGCAACAAGAAAGCCTGTCGCCGGCCTCCCCGGTGGCACAGCGGTTGAGAGCTGGGTTGCGAAGCCTCTTAGCGCCGGTTCAATCCCCAGCCCCCCGCGAGGGTTCCACATGGCGTGCAGACCTCTCCTGCTGCCTGCTGCTCCCCTCAGCAATGTGTTGTGTCAGTCTGCCTGTTCTGTTCCCCGCTCTGGCTCTGGTGAATTCTCTCACCCTCCCACGCTTCTGACTGTACCCAGTGCTTGTATAAATAAATAAATAAATCTTAAAAAAAAAAAAAAAGAAAGAAATGAAAACAAATCCCGTCGTGGTATGGAGACTGGAGAGCCGGGGTGTCTGTCTGCACAGCACGTGTCAGCATCACATCTGCTCCGCAGTGGAGAACGTCACTTCCTGGCGGCCTGGTCTTGCCCAGGCAGGTGGCTGCAATCGCACAGCTGGGCCAGCACGACTGACCCCATCATGGAGTTCCTCCCTGGCACCCCCGCAGGGACAGTTGCACGGGGCACCGAGCCTACCAGTGATGACCATGCAGTGTAGACAGTGCTAATTGGCTGGCTCCCGGAGCCAGAGCTGGGGCCACATGGCTGCCGCCAGTTCCGGGGGCTTCTCAGTCCCCAGTGTGAGGAGGGTGTGGCCGGTGTGCATCTCAGGCAAAGGCTGGCCCTCAGGGCCAGTTCACATCTTCATTGGCCAGCATCCGACAGCAGCGTCCGGTCCTGTACAGTGGGAGAAACTGACCGAGAGCAGAGCATTGCAGCAGGAGAGGGGATGAGGGGCAAGCTGATGGCAGGGGTGGTCATGAGACGTGAAGACGCCACCTCGGGGTTCACCACAGCTCAGGGGGATAACAGTCATCAGGTGCATGCTCCTAATGAGGTGGGGTTCACGGAGGTCAAGAGCTGGGGGCAAATCCAAGGCTCAGGTCTCAGCAAGGGCAGAGAATGGAGCAGAGGCCTCTGCATGTCACCAGGCTTTCTGCAGAGTCAGAGCAGAAGCACAGGGGCCAGCTGGCGTCACGGGAGGCGACTCCGCGGCCACGGGGGGAAGGCAAGGTCTCCGGACGTGGCTTCTGCAGCTCTGGCAAGAGGCCATTAAGGACAAATCTCATTACACTCGCCTTCTCTCTCCGAGAAGGAAAGCACGCAGGGTCAGGCATGTGTGGATGTCAGCTGGAAAATGATCAGGCTGTCCCCGTGGCAGGAGGCAGCCAGCGGAGGAGCCCGGGGCCGGCTCTGCTCGGAAGAACAGATGGCGATCCTTGTTCAGGGGAGAGACCAGGACAGGGAGAGCCTGGGGTCACACGAGAGTGAGGTTTCAAAGACACGTGTTGGCCTGGGAGGCTCAGCAACTCGCTGGGGACAGACGCCGGCCGGGCCTCTGGCTGCCGCTGGGAGCACAGGGATGGACCTGCTCCCGGCGGGCAGCGCCCCTCTCCTGAGAAAGAGCGGTGGGCCCCACCTCCACGTCTGGATCCACTTCCTCCTGTTCAGATTTCTGGATCCCAGTTCTCGGTACTTTCCACGTTCACTTCCACCCTCCCGTCCCAGCCTCCTCCAGCCCCAGAACAGTCCTTGATTAGCGCACCCTCAAGCCACATCCTCCCTGAGGACCAGCCCCAGGCAGGCGTCGGTCCTGGAACCACACTGACTCGTGAGGCTGAGCCGTTGTTCCAGGCTCACCATTTTCATGCTGGAAATAATGGAATTCAATAAAAACAGGAACCAAAGATATGGCTGACCCTATTTTTCAGAAAAACAGCACTCTTTCATAATTCATAGGCTCCAAGAGCTAATGGGCTAATGGATAATTTGGGACTGAAATGCTGGCCTTCACAGCGTCCATGTTTTTTTGACCTCCGTGGCCAAAGTACTGACGGGACCCTTGTCCTACTGACAATGGCCACCGACGGGGGGGAGCAGCAAATGTACTTCTGGTTCTGTCAGAGGACCTGCAGTTGACTGGAGATGCGCACCGAGCTCTGGAGGTGCCCAGAGAGAGTGGTCTCCAGCTAAACACCACTTGCAAACCACACATAATTGTTTCATAGCAACAAAGGCCTTTAGGGCTGACTCTCTTGACCAAGTTTCGCACAGGGGACGCCTGGGGGTTCCTGAAGCTCTTGCAGGCAGGTGGAACCCAGAGGCACCTGCCGGGTGCTGGGGCAGGGGCTCTCTGGAGTTGCTTCTCCTTTCCCCTAGGCTCCCAAGCTGCAGTTTCGACTTAACGTGAGACTCACTGTCCTAACTCCCCGAGGCCGCATCTGCGGGGGCTGCTCATGAGCAGTGTAGTGGGTGGGAGGGGACGTGCCACATGGGTGCTCTGGACCCCGTGAGGCTGAGCGGGTCTTCCCACCAGAGCCCTCCCTCAGTCAGTACACATGCCTCAAATGATCTGACCTGATGCAGCTTTCAAATCCAGTTCAAAATGTAATTGTATTCTGCACAAAATATATTTACATGTATTTACAGAAAGACACGATTTGGATGTTACCCCTAAGTAGACTGAAGCCTGCAGTGTGATGCAGGCCACTCACACCGAAGTGGAAACCTACGCCTGGCTCTGAAAGTTGACCGGGAGCACCACTAAACTGCTGACTTCTTTTGGAAAAATATCCGGGCTTCAGCTAATTTGAAGCTATGCTAAGAGACTTCTTAAAGATCTGCTCTGGTACCACTCCTTATGTACGAATTTTGGTGGGAGACTATGTAGTCTCACAATTAGATTTCACACGTTGTCATAACCCTGTCTGCTATAGCCATGAGCAGTCTGTTCTGAACACGAGGATGCCTGGCACCTGGACAACCTCCAGGGGACTCTTCCAGGCATGAGCGCCTCCTTGTGGGCACCACACATGTATGAGAAGCATGAACGCCAAACCTGCAGGTGGCCGTCAGCGTGGCTAAGTATCTAACAACAGTGATTACATGTTCAGACTGAGTCACACGTCTCTGGCACTCTGTCCCCATACAACAGCATCTACGAGGACTGTTCTGGCTGTCTTAACTCATCTCACGCTCACACCACCCTGGGACGTAGACTTGCCTGGGGGTCCCTAAGGTTCAGACGCGGACGCCAGGCACCGAGAGGCCCCGTCCCGGCCATGGTCCCTAAGTGGTACAGCCCCAGCATCCGGCCCTGGGCCTTCCTTCATACCCTGCCTGCTCCAGCCAAACCCTCGGCTGTCTGGTGCCTCTTGGGCAGGCTACATAGGTCCCTGAGGAAACTTACAGAGAGGGTCAAGTTTAAACTCCTTCTCCCTGCACCCACACCCCAACCCCTCTCTGCGGTCAGCTTCATACAGAAGGAGCGACAGTCCTAATGGATGCCAGTGCCCACGGATCCTGGGTACCCTGAGAGTGCAGGGTGCCCACAAACGTATCTAATACTGTGTCCTGCCACCTGTAGTCCCTGAGCGTAGTACCTGAGACTATATAGTCTCCTACCAAAATTCGTACATAAAGAGTGGTACCAGAGCAGATCCTTAAGGCCCTGGTAGCCTGTGGAGTTATCCAAACAAGCTTATCACACCTACCCGTGGAGCCAGAGACACCCACCCTCTTGGTGCTCCCCAGCCTGGCTCCGCCGGGTGCGCACTCCAGCGCCATCACCTGTGTGGAGACCTCGGCCCACTCAGGCTCAAGGGGTCAGATGGAAATCACCACATCTTGACAGGAGGGCTGGCAGGTGTGTCCGAAGAGGGAAGCAACCATTTGGAGCCATTTTTGGACACTAACTACCACATCCTGATTTTACAACTGGGGAAAATGAGTTTCACAGACAGGATGGGAGGCTCAGGGGCAGAGTATTAACAGAAACGGCAGCACCGGTCTAGTTTTCACGAGTGCCAGGAGAGACGTGTACCCCACCTGCAATCTCATAGTCATCACCTGGGACAGCTGTCACAAGCAGATAGGTAATTTGCCCAAGGCTGTACAGCTTGTAGGAAGAAAGTTCAGAATAAAACCTGATGGTTTTTGTCTGGTCCAACTCCAGGCCCCACCCTCTGAACCAGCAGCAAAGTAAAAAACCATTACATTTTTGTCTTGGGACATGGTTCTGGCATTAACAACAAAGTGAAACTGCGCCCAAGATACCAGCAAGTTCCAAATAAAGCAAAACGCAACATTCTTCCTGCTTCAGTGGGTGTATTCTGGAAAAGTGTGTCATGGAAGGACCAGCATATTCTCACAAGAACACTCGCTGTGGACGTGGCCAGTTTCTCTCCAAGACCAATTTTCTGTCCTATGCAGCACAGACTTTTTAGTTGAACCCCTGGCTCCCCTTGTAACTAGGTCTAGACAGTGGGATAAAAATGATAGGAGCAATCTGGGATAGGTCTGCTGTCGAGTTTGGGGGCAATGGCAGGAGCTAGAGCAGCTATTTTGGATCATGAGGTGAAAGTTGAGTGTCATGGGGTAGAGCAGGGGAGCAAGACCCTGGGATGTTTGGATGACTCAGGAAGTAGCTAAACCTTTGAGCCCTGACTGCCCATCTCTGGCCTCTTACCTGAGAGAAAGAAAAAACAACCTTCTCTAAGCCACTGTGAATTTCAGGGTTTCTGCAGTGGACGATGTATCATGACTTAAAAACTACCTTCAGATGAAGGGTAAGCTGCTGGCCCGGTGGCTTTGTCATCCTTCCCAGTCCTGAAAGTCTGTGCTCTGTGCTGGGAAAGGTTTGGACTGGCTTGGGGTTTCCAGCAATTTCTAGGCCTTGAACTGGAGGTTGATCTTTTCCTCCCTTCCTTCATGTGAACTTTTTATTCCTTCAACCTCGGTTCTGACTTTCTATAATGGAATTGAGGGTTGGACTGCTTTAAAAGCCCATCTGGGACCTCCCTGGTGGTGCAGGGGGTTAGGCTCCACACTAGGAAGCAGTCCGCAACCTCTGCATCAAGAGTTCAATCCCCGGCAGGCCAGGGAGCAACCCACATGGCGCGGCAGACCTCTCCTGCCTCGCCCACTGCTCCCCTCAGCAGTGTATTTCGTCAGTCTGCCTCTTCTGTTCCCCACTCTGTCTCTGGTGAATCCTTTCACCCACCCACCCCCCAACCACTTCTGGCCTATACCCCAGTTCTTGTATGCATAAATAAATAATTTAATAATTTAATTAAATAATACAATAATTCTTGTATGCATAAATAATAATTCATCTGTTTGCCAATGAATTTTCCTTTTCCTTTCAGTCTCTGTGGGAAGTTGGCGCAGTTTATGATCATTTTGCAATGACCAGAAATCCATTCTGTGAAAAGCTGTCTCTGTTGTTGTTGGTTTTCTACCAAAGCATCACAGAACCATTTGGGGGTTTTATTGACTCTAATTTAAAATATATATATATATTTATTTGTTTTCCTAGAATGGGTAGGATTGGAGTTTCCTGGTAAAGAAATATCCAGGTTTGAATTCACCTCATTTCTAAGATTTCCTGAAAGATTCCGGGAATATCAGCTCATCTGAGGCAAGCAGGGGCTTCCCTGAGGCGGGGAACAGGGAACATGGGGCTAGGAGAGACAAAAGCAGACTGGGATGGAGGGAGGGAATGGAGGGAATGGGGCCTGGTGTCCCAGCTACAAGACAGAATTGGAGACGAGTGTGGCAGGGCAGTCCCCACAGGGACAGAGGTGTAAGGCAGGGGCCAGGTCAACATGACATTGACCACAGATAAGTCTTTCTGATAAGAAGGTGTTTTGAGACCTTGCAAAGTAGAGTGAGGATTAGCCCTCTGCTGCGGAGTGAGTGAGGACTGAGTGACATAAAGGAGAGTGCCTGCAGCCCGGCCGTCAGTCACTGCCATTTCCCGTTAAACTGACACGTATGCCCTGGAGCCAGCGTGGTCCTGCGTGACCAAGAAAGGTCGGTCCTTAGAATGCTTCATGGTATTAAAACAGCGGAGGTAGCCAGCAAAAAAGGAAGGTGCTTCAACTTCCCTGAAACTAGAGGAAATTTAGGTTGGGGATTCCTGTCCCCATGGAGACTTCTCCTTTGGGTGGATTTCAAGTTCAGTCACGGACTTGCCCGTCTGTTTCCTGACCTTGCCTCTCACATCCTATCTCTTTATTATTATTATTTTTAAAATGATTGTGGTAAAATACACATAACACAAAATGGATCCTCAAGACCATTGGTGAGTGTTGCAGCCGCATGAAGCACCCGTTGTTTGGGCCCATCACCATTTTGAATAGAATAAGATCACGTAGGCACTTGGGGGGGGCCTTCATTTCTCTCTAAGCCTCCATGATCATCTCTCCCTGTTGTTTCCTCCCAGTAAGATGAGCGCTTCTTGAGTATGTTCGCTTGGAGGGGACCGCACCCCGACTTCCCCAGGCGGGCATCAAGGCTGACGCCACCGGCGCTGCGCCTAGTGGCCGGAGGAAGCATGGCTGCCGGCCCTCAGTGGCCTCCTGCCCAGCGGGTCTTCATGACACGGGGGTCGCCCAGATGCCAGGATACCCAGAGAAATCTGGCCCAGCGGGAAGGGGCGTGGTGTTCTGAAGACTCAGGGCGTGACTCAGATGAAACCACGGGGTTCCTGCTGACTCAGTCAAAGAAATGGTGTCCTAATGAGGGGACAGCTGGGCTGTGGGAGCAAAGGTGACTGCGAGCTTGAGGGGGGCAGGGGGTTCAAGTGGGGGGTCCGGGGAGGAGTCTGGACTGTGGTGGAAGTCGAAGCTCCTCCGCACCCCCACCACTGGCTGGCGGACTCAGCTCCTCCAGACAGCTCCCCAGGCCAACTTCCTTCCCGCGCTGAGCTCAGCCTCAGCCAGCTAAGGGCTCAAACCCCGGTTCTTGCCGAGCCTATTCCCTGTGAGTTGCATGTAACTCGCTAAGTGCCAGCTGCCAGGCTGGCTCATCTGGTGGCAAAGATGATGCCACGAGGCAAAAGAGGCAAGAGGCACAACCCAGGAGGCATCTCTGGGCCCCTCCCTGCCCAGAGGAGGTGCCAGAACATAGCAACTACACTGACATGTTAGCCTCATGTGCCCCCAGTTCACTCCTGCTGATTCTGGTTAGGGGGCCCTCCCCATACTTGTCACCTCCACTGAGAGCGTTGCTGGCCCAGGGGGCATCCCACAAGTCTCACACTGGCTTGTAGGAGCAGGTCCCAGGGTGCCTTCAAGAATACTCCTTGGGCTGACATGTCGGGACCCTGCTGCGTTGGGGGAACTGGAGCCTTTGGAGAACACCTGTTTACTCACATATGGAGTTGCAGGATGTTGGAAGTTCTGAAAACAGAACTTCTTCCCAGAACTGACTCCTGTTCTCTAAGGATGTGCTGGCGTGTGCTCCCTACGAACCTGGTAAACTTGTTTTCATCAGTAACTTATTAATCTTTTTTTTAAAGATTTATCTAGTTATTTATACAAGCACTGGGTATAGTCAGAAGGGTGGGAGGGTGAGAGGATTCACCAGAGCCAGAGCGGGGAACAGAACAGGCAGACTGATGAAGTACACTGCTGAGGGGAGCAGCAGGGGTGGCAGGAGATGTCTGCACGCCATGTGGGACCCTTGCCCTGTAGGCTGGGGATTGAAACGGCACTGCAGAGGCTGCGGGCAGCTTCGCAAGCTGCGCCACTGGGGAGGCCCTAACTTATTAATCTGTATAAGCAAAAGCACAAGTGTGTGCTACCTTATTGTTCCTTTGTTCATGTCTTTAATAAAAGCGTGGGCTGGGAGAGTGGGAGGCAGCGCTGCTCTCCATGGCTCTCCCCAGCCTCCTCGTGCTGCAGCTTCATTTAGACTTGGGTCTCCATTAATGGCAGAGAACTTCATCGTGTGTCCTGTCCAGGGCACTGACAACTGCCTGGCCTCATCTCCATGTCCCCAGTAAGAAAGGTGGAGACCCTTTTTGCCGCAGACCAGCACAGCAGTAGACGATGAGGCCACCTCAGGGTTGAGAGAAGCGTGCAGGGTGGTCAGGGAGTCGGCGAAAGAAATGACAAACAGACACACTTCAAGAGTGAAAATCTGAGTGTAATTTTCTTTAAGTTTGTGACTAGTATATATATGTTTTCTAAAAGCACAGGAATGAATATCAAAGAAATTAGCTTGCTCCTGGGCTCAGTCTATCACTATCAGGGAGGTGATCTACATAACAAGCAATGACCATTATAGAAGAAAGGAGGAAGTTTAGAAAGACAGATAAGGGATTAAAGTTTGTAGTTCTAGAAAGACAGGATAAGATTTTTAGCATTCTTGTAGTGGTTCTTGGTGGTCGTTAGTTATCTTTTGATAAGCTTCTGCCTTTTCAGGGAACTTCTGCTGCACTTTCTCTGCTTCAGGCTGTTCTCCCCCCCCCCCCCCCCCCCCCCCGCGCGCTGGTTGCCCAGCCGGATCTAGGGACCGTGGCGAAAGCCATTCCTAAAGATCACTGCGGGGGGAGGTGCAGCAGGTAGGGTTTTGCTGTTCTCCCCCTGCGCGCTGGTTGCCCAGCCGGACCTAGGGACGGTTAGCCCTAAAGGTCACTGCAGGGGGAGGTGCAGCAGGTCCCCCTTTGTTTTTAGAACGGAGCTGGAAGGTGTACATATCTCGTTGAAGATGATGAATGGACCTGTGAAGTAAGCGGGCACAGAGGGGAAGGAGTAAACAACAGTAGGGAAAGAACAATAAAAGAGAATGAGATGATACCAGTGAGTAGGAGTCAAAGATTGGAGAGTGGAAGCTAGAGAATGAGCAAAGGAAGAGAGTGAAGTGTACAGATGAGACTTAGTGACAGCAGAAATTTCAGCTTGGAGAGACGAAAGGTCATGAGAAAGGTCATTGTCTTGCAGATGTCTAATAGGTGATGTTTGGTAAGATTCCAATGTAAGGAAGAGTTATAATGTAAAGGCGTAACACAAATGAAACGAAACTGAACATGGCAACGAGTAGACAGTTGTTGTTTGAGAAGTTGAACCTCATTGCCAATAGCAATAACAATTTTTTCTAGAGCATTTAACTTTCTTTCTAACTTATAATCAATGTCCCGCTGTATTGCGAGCGCCATGGACACGTTTTTGGTAAGGTCATTTACAAAAGAAGCTGTCTTAGCTTCCTGAATTAAAGCAACAGAGGAAGCAGCTAATGAAGTAACCAGGGAAATCAGGGCCGCAATGCCTAAAATAAGAGTAAAACGTTTAGGACGAAGAAGAGCATGTACCTCATCTAAAACTTGCATGGCAATGTTATCATACCAAGGCATGTCATGTAAATCAACAGGTAACATAACATAGGAGGGTCTTTTGAGCAAGACCACCACAGGATATAGACGAACAAGAGAGGGGATAATACAATTAGTAACAATGCAACTGGAACAATGAATGGAGTAAGAAGTCCCATGCGATTGAATGCGTGTAGCTGAGGCATTCCCCAGAAGTATAGCGAAGGGGTATCCAACGTAGGCACGCACTGGGATCTTAGTGGTGTCCTGTCCAGGTTGTTTGAAGTGTACATCAAAGGCAGCGAAAAGACGAAAGAGTTCAGGCTTTATGACAGAGCTTTCTGTTCAGGGAACCGGGTTATTCAGTCCTGCCAATGGAGGCAAACTTTCTCATCATTTTCAGAGGTGTCTGGAACCCTACGAACAAAGCAGCAGTTTCTCCACATTTTAGTTTAGCTCTATGTCAACTCCCTGGAAGAATTGTACTCAAAGCCACACAAAAGGTTAGCTCTGCTAGAAAAAGAAAAATATACATACATAACATTGGTGTAGAGTGTGGTCAGTCAAAACAAGAAAACTTTGTTGAATTAAGGCAAAATGTAAAAACATTTTCAATGTTATGCCAAACAAAACAGTAAAAATCAGGTTTATATCCAACAGTCTATACAGTCCTTTGTAGAAAGATTTTTACTCTCAAAAGTTTATCATTTTGAATCAATTGAGGCCTTTTCTTCTTATATTGTGTAGAAACAAGTGCTGCAGACATTAAATCATTGAAGTATAATATTGCAAGGCAACAATAATCATTGACAATTTACATATATCAGGTATTGAAAGATTTTGTTTTAGAAAACCAATGTTAACATTTTTGTACATATTAGAGTTTCACCATTTTTTGAAGTGACATGGTTTCCTTGTAGTGTAACTTTACCAGGTAAACCAGATAGGATAAATTTATCTAATGTCCTTCCCAGGAGGAAAAGGAGAAAGTTTGTGGAGTATCTCTAAAGCTCTGCTGAGGTTTCACAAAATTTCCTTTAATTGATTAAATGACAGGCTACCAAATTTTACTTTAATTTAGATTTTTGGGAAGCTGTGTCATAAATACTTAGAAAACAGCAAAAACAACCATATTTAATTTTTATAAAAATTCTAGCCCTGAGTATAATATTGACAATCAAATCATAACCTTTAATTGTCATCTCAAAAATCTTAGTTTTTCAGACACTAAAAGACATT
The DNA here is from genome assembly GCF_964194135.1 of Talpa europaea. Lineage (NCBI taxonomy): Eukaryota > Metazoa > Chordata > Mammalia > Eulipotyphla > Talpidae > Talpa > Talpa europaea. Next base: position 107,938,201 of record NC_140068.1, on the reverse strand, counting down.
ATGTACCCGAAATCATTAACCTAGACAAGGGCCAAGATTATACCCAATGTTAGTGTATAAGTACATGTTTTGAAACAACCCATTAGATTAAAACTCAGTTATTATTAACCGAAAATTATTTTTTAGCTAATGTGTTCCCAAAATACTAAAATAATATAAATCATTTGAGTATACAAAATTTGTTTTTGTAAAATTTCTTTTTGAGATTTAACACTTTCCTTAGCCTTGTTACTTTTTAATTATTTTAGACCTTCAATATTCGCTTTAACACTTATCACTTTACTTTTAGGACCATTAAAATATCTATTTTTAATACATGTTTTTCTTTGTAAACACACATTTTACATTACATCCATTTAGGATTGTCACATCTTTCATTAGCAGTAAGGCATTATAATACTGTTATCTGTTTGTACTAGATGACTTAAATGTGAACACACAAGGTAATATGACATTAGAATTTTTAGGTTTCACAAATAGGTGCAAAAAGTAAACCTGAAAGTTTAGTTGTAGTTTTAGTTTGTTATGACTGGAATTCCATTTTGCATGGCTGTTAATAATATAATGGCACATACCTAGGTTTTTGTAGGCTAGCTAATAAAGAAGCAATTAGGCAAATTAATAAAAACAAAAAAAAAATCAGAGCACCATATAGATACTATGTACATTTTTCACATACATGTGACTCAGTAGGAAGGAGAAAAGTACTTTTTATACTAGAAATTTCTTTTTGAAACACATTTAAACAAAGTATTTATAACTTTAAGGCATATATGGTTTGAATTATATTATAAAACTTAAACTAGTTTTTGTTTATTAAAAAATTGTTTGATTAAGATCTTAAGATTTGTTTTATGATAATTTAAAGGCGCCATTTATAATTAGTCCTCCGGAGGTAAAAAACAAAACAAACACAAAGACAGACAAACAGATACAGAGATCTCTTGATAACATTTAAAATTTTGGCCATGTGTATATATTTTGAAACAGTTATTTTAGCAATGTGTGAAGATACTGAGGTTTTTAATGAGTTAACAGCTAAAATCTGTACACAGAATAAGTGTCTAATCTTAATTATTACCAAAGACCTTGGGCTCGAGACCACAGTAGTCACGGCAGTTTTTACTATTATTTTTTTTTATAAGAAATTAAAATATATTAGAAATTAAAAAAAAAAGAATAAATGGAAAGTGCTATATTTACAAATTTAACAAAATCAAAAGTATAATTGTGAAAAAATATTTATTACAAATTCATTGTTATCTTTAATAAAACATTTATTGAAAAAAAAGAAAATATTTTTGGAGTTTACATTTTTAAGAAATGATTATATGGCTTTAGGTTGTTAACATATTATCTCACTGGGAACGGTCATATTTTAAAACATAAAAGTACACTGTTATCTTGAGAACAGGAGAAGAGGTAAATTTTTTACAGTCTGCCTGTAAAATTTGAGGTTTAGAATTTAGCTAAAAAATGTGTGTACCATCACTTTATGTTTTACCAGGTTAGTTTGTTTTAACAAGAAACTTAATCTTTTACAGGTCCAATAAGTAAAATTAAAAGCTTTTATTCAACCAATAAGCATTTTGTATAGGTTGTTAGCAGGTCAAAAGTAACTCAACAGTTTTTGCCTAAGACAGTTTAGACTTTAAAATCAGAGAAACACAGGGAAATGGAATTTTTTTTTTTTTTTTTTTTTTTTTTGTAGAATGAACCAAAATAGTTATTTAAGGTGGATAATAGAAAGGTTCAGTCCTCCACAGCAGTTAGGTAGTAGAGACCTGTCAGTGATCCCAACACTGGAGAAAAAGTCCAGGCAGCTGCTTGTTGAGATCAAGGGCAGCCTCCACCAGCCCACTGCAGTGGGTTCATACTATTTTAATAAAAACCTTTTATTTATAGTCATATAGTCTTATACATTCATATTTAACCATTTTTTATAATAAACTTTAACAATTGTGAATTAACTTTGAATACTATTATTTAAAAATGCTTTATTTATTTATTTATTTTAAAAGAAACAAATAGCAAAAAACTTCACTGGGGGGAACCTAGTCTCTTCCCCAAATAATTAACAGGAAAAGATTGGAGCATTTTTGTTTTGTTTTGTTTTATTTAAGATTATGACACATTATCTTTTATTTGTTTTTGAGTTTTTATTTTTATCAACAATTTTAGCCAAGTCCGAGCTGGAAATTTGGGCTGGATTTTGGAATGGTCTCATAATTGGGAACCGATGCCTCTGCAAAGAGGTCAGCATTGGCTCTAGAATCAACTTTTGGCTTTTGAAAAACAATTTTACTATCCCAAGAATCCTGATCACTTTCTGTAATACTGCAGGCTATTTTTTATTTTACCTTTTGTTTTGCATATTTAATTTTGTCTCTAGCCAGGCAAAAACGACCTATCTGTTTAGGCAATTATTTTATTAATACGGGGCTGTCAGCTGAGTCCTCTTTGATGTTATTTAGGGATACAGACAGCCATAAGTTTTTGAGTTTTTTTTATTTGTTTTCTCTAATTCAGACCCTTGATCTAGTGTCGCGGGGGAAGCATTATTTAAGCAAACTTTAATGTAATGTTGAAGCATACCAGTTTTTCTTATAGGTCTAGTAAGTTCTTTACAGAGGGAATTAGTATTTTACATGCAAGTTGTTAAACAATAAATCTCGTGCTCCGGGAGGATGGAAGAAACTTATCCAGAGCAGTTTCTAATCTAGCCACAAAATCCTGGTACATTTCATCCTGGCGTTGGTGTATATCAGTGAGATTAGTGGGTTTGTACTCAGGTGAAGGAAGATTTTTCCATGAGGCAACTGATAGTTTATTAATTTCAACTAGGACGTCTTTTGGAAGGGCAGCTTGTCTGCGTACCTCAGCATTGAAAGGTTCGGCGCGGTAAAGACAAGGAGAGCCAGGCTACATTTCTCAAAGGGAGGGAAAGTTTATTGCGCCCCGGGCGGACCTCACAGACCCAAGGTGGGGGTCAGTGAAGCCGCGCCCGTTGTTAGGGGGAAGCAGGGTTTTGTAGGGTGAGGAGAGGTCAGGTGGGTAGTTGGGCTCCTAAGGCGGGAAAAGTTTGTAGGGCAGGTAGAGGTTCTTTGTCTGAGATGAGACTCATAGTGGGAGGGGGGAGGCTCATTGTCTGAGTCCTCCAGGCAGGTATCCCCATTCCTGCCCCCCAGGTGGGCTTCCTGGTTGGCTCCTGCATTCCGGCCTGCTGCATGGACCTTTCAAGCATATTTGTCTGTTCCCATGAACATAGAAAGGGAAATTTTCTCATCCCTAACCTCATCATGATTCTTAAGGAAGGCATGTACTTGGTCCTCATATTCCATGTGAAATAATACATACATTGCTGAAGGAAAAACAGCCTTGGCAAGATTATGCCAGTCATAAGGGGTCATCCAGGTGGCTGATAACATGTCAATAATTTGATAAATATAAGGGGAGTTATGACCTGTTGTCTGAACAGCTAACTGTAATTTTTTAAGAGTTTTTATGGGGATGGCCTCCCATGCAGGGCCTTAATCAGCGCGAGACAAAGCCGGAGGTCCGGCAACGGGAAAAGTAAATGAAAAATCTCCTTACTGGCTTTTTTTTGCTAATCCTAAAATGCCACCTAGGGGCCCTTGATGGGCTTTGATATGATTAGGATTATTATGTAATGCAATTTTAGGTTTGGTAACAACTGGAAAAAGGTTAGCGGGTGGGGAGGGTTTATCATTTTTGAAAGTTAATTTATCTAGCATTTCAGTATATTCATGATCATTAAACTCATCCTCTGACTGGGAAAGGGATTCTTTTAATACAGGAGCAGAGGCTTGAGCGAATAATGATGTGTTTGGATCAGTATTGTTTTTAGGATTATCCTGAACTTCATTCTGTTGGCCTTACCACAATTCTGCCTCAGTGGCATCAACCAACAAATCTCTAATTTGTACCCACAAGGACAGAGCCTGTCTCGGAACCTGAGATGGTCCATGAAGGGCATAAAACTCTTTCACTTCTTTTCCTACTTTCTTCCAAGTTTCCAGTGACAAACTACCTTCTTCTGGAAACCACGGGCATACCCGTAATATAAATTTATAAAGTTGCAGTAGAGCTTTCTTATTTACTTTAATACCTCGTGTTTCCATCATATTTTTTAATATAGATAGAAAAAGATTTTTGTTTTTGGTCTCGTGGTGCTTTTGTTCACTTAAGCAAAGATTTCTTTCAACTGTGCTGTCCGGCCCGTGTCCCTCACGGGAACTTGCGGAGGCGTCTTAGCTAAGGTCTGTCCGTATAAGTCCCGGACCAGGCTGCTCCGAAGAGCAGATGACCGTTATGCCTTATGACGTCCTCCACGGGAATCGCGGGTGCAGCCCACTCAGACTCCGTAGCCACGAGGCCGTGGAGCCGTAATCATACACTCTCACACACACACAGCACCACGAGCATTCACTCTTAGAAAAACTTCTCACTATCTTGAACTGATCTTCCTTTATCAGCGAGCTCCGGACGCTCCAGTGAGGATCCTATCCCTGACTGTTTAAAAGAGGGTATTTTAAGGGAATCACATTCACACTCACACACACAAGAAAGGAGATAGCTTACCCAACACGATCTCTCCGTTACTCACCTCTTCTTTGGGTGGAAGACACAATGAAATGAAATGAAATGTCGGGGCCCCACGTTCGGGCGCCACCTGCCGCAGACCAGCACAGCAGTAGACGATGAGGCCACCTCAGGGTTGAGAGAAGCGTGCAGGGTGGTCAGGGCGTCGGCGAAAGAAATGACAAACAGACACACTTCAAGAGTGAAAATCTGAGTGTAATTTTCTTTAAGTTTGTGACTAGTATATATATGTTTTCTAAAAGCACAGGAATGAATATCAAAGAAATTAGCTTGCTCCTGGGCTCAGTCTATCACTATCAGGGAGGTGATCTACATAACAAGCAATGACCATTATAGAAGAAAGGAGGAAGTTTAGAAAGACAGATAAGGGATTAAAGTTTGTAGTTCTAGAAAGACAGGATAAGATTTTTAGCATTCTTGTAGTGGTTCTTGGTGGTCGTTAGTTATCTTTTGATAAGCTTCTGCCTTTTCAGGGAACTTCTGCTGCACTTTCTCTGCTTCAGGCTGTTCTCCCCCCGCGCGCTGGTTGCCCAGCCGGATCTAGGGACCTTGGCGAAAGCCATTCCTAAAGATCACTGCGGGGGGAGGTGCAGCAGGTAGGGTTTTGCTGTTCTCCCCCTGCGCGCTGGTTGCCCAGCCGGACCTAGGGACGGTTAGCCCTAAAGGTCACTGCAGGGGGAGGTGCAGCACCTTTTCCCTTGGGGTGGGGTGCCGCGCTACCATCAGACACCGATCCTCATGGCTGCGTGGGTGGTGGGGCAGTAGCGCGCCTGGAGCTGGCCCAGCAGTGACCGGGAGGTGGCCTTGAGGTGCTTGCCCTCGTTCATCTTGTTCCACACGTGCACGGCGTAGGTGGCGTGGAAGAGGCGCGGCAGCTCCGTGGGGCTGATGTCCTTGAAGTACTTCTGCCAGTCCGGCCAGGGGATGGGGTAGAAGGCATCACAGGGTATCACGCTGACGCCGCGGCAGGTGGTGTTGCTGTGGCAGGTGCTGTTATCGCCCAGGCTGCGCATGGCACACCACTTCTTGAAGACGCGCGTGAGCAGCTCCGGGCCCTGCTGGCCCCAGACCCAGCCGTTGTAGTGCGCCACGAAGTCGTGCATGCACAGCGCCAGGAACTCGTGGTGGCGTTCAAAGGCCAGGAAGGCGCCGTTGAGCTCGTCGCGGGACTGCTTGCCCAGCACGTTGGTCAGGTTCAGGAGGCTCTTGAGGACAATGAAGTCGGTGTCCAGGTAGATGCCGCCGAACTTCCACAGGAGCGCGAGGCGCGTGGCGTCAGATAGCACCGCCAGCCGGTAGGGCTCCCAGCGTTGCTGGGCCGCCGCGTGCCAGGCCGCCAGAGGTGTGCCCTGGAGCAGCTCAGGCAGGTCCAGCGCCCGCAGCTGCACGTTGGGGAAGCTGCGCAGCAGCGACAGGCCCTGGTGCTGGGGCAGGGAGGCGTCGCCGCCCCGCAGCCCCTGCATCAGGACCTGCACGCTGGCCTCAGGGTGCGCGCGCGCTGCTGACTCCACCGAGCACAGGAACAGGAAGGTGGGGTCGGTGCGGTCGGAAGTCTCCACGAAGAAGATGTTGCGGGGAGGGGGGCTGCTGGAGGACGGGGCGGAGGGCTGGAGGCGGGGGCAGGGCACGTCGAAGGGCAGGCTAGAGAGCTGTCTCGGGTTCCTGGGCTCTTCCATAATGTGCCAGTAGATCATGATGGAGATGAAAAACATGAACATGAAGCTCATGAACAGGGTGCAAACCCACTCCCGTCGGGTTCCCCAGAGCTGCCGGGGCAGACAGTGGGGGGACGTGGACATGGTCTCTTCCCAAGACACCAGGAGCCTCCTGCAGGAACTGGCCAGTCTGCAAGAGACGGGCACCACATTCAGACAGGCTGCTGGCCTCCACGACCCAAGAAGCCCACCAAGACCAGCCAGAGCCAACAGTGACTGTGGGCCCTGCACCCCTGTGTCAGAACTCTGTGTCCTCCCTCTCCTGTAAGCGGGGGCAGTGGGCAGTGGGCCGAGGTCTGGGCAGGACTCCCCTGTGAGTTTCCCAAGTGCCACCTACAAAGTGCAGTCATCACGGCCCAGGCCAGCCAGGTGCGTGAGAGGCTGTCAGAACCAGGCGGACAGACTGTGGTCCCAGGGCCCACAGTTCCAACCAGGCCTGCGACTGCCCCCAGAGGGCCCACTTCCCGGCAGCCGGGAGAACCTCCAGCATGGCCCAGGGCTCGGGCCAGCCTAGGCACCGCATGGCCAAGGCACCAGCATGGCAAGCTCACTGACAATCAGGGTGGTGTGTTCCAGCTACTTGGGGATGCCTACCCGGTCCAGAAGCCTTGCCCAGGCTGGTTTCCCCAGCCCTTGGCCTAGACTTTGCTTCTCACAGACAAAGGTCTGGAAGGAAGAGAACAGGGAGACTGCCCATGACCCTGTTTTGTCCTTAGGGTGATGCCTACTGGGCCAACAGCCCAGGTGTCTTAAGAGAATAAGACAGGTTTGGGGCCTGTCCCCTGACTGCCTGGAACACACAAGTGAGCAAAGGACCGGTGGCCGGGAGAAGGTGCCTTCCAGGGAGGCACCTCTGTGGGATGCTGAGAGGGGCTTCGCCAGAGGGACCCCCCTCCCTGCTGCTCAGCTCAGTGCCTGGCACACAGTAGGCACACAGGGAACGGGCTTCTTCTCATCGACTCACTCAGTAGTCAGAGACATGAATCTAAAGTACAAGCGAGGCCGAGCCACTCCTCTGCAGACCCCGAGGGCGTGGGGCGCCGGTTCCCAGGTCCTGTGTCCACACACCCCACTTTTCCCCTGGCCTCTTCTCTGCCCCGTCTCCCAGCCTCCTGCTCTTTCTCAAACCCACCCCGGCTGCTGTCTCAGGCCTCCAGGCTGCCCCTGACCGCATGTCTTCATTCAAAAAATCATCTCCCAAAGGAGCAGGGACTCAGGTTCCAGACTGGGGTCTGGAGCAGGGTCATGCTTAGGTGCAGAGCTAGGGGTATAGGAAGGGCCTCCCCAGAAGGGGGGCTGGGATCTTGGCAGCTCCTGAAAAAATCATATTTCTGCCAGGGCCCACTCCAGCTCCCATAAATGCCAACCCCCTTCGCGTCACAGCCTCCTCTGAGCTCTGCCACAGCAGTGACACTACACACCACATGTCTGGGTGTACACTTCTGGGATTTACTGGGAGCATAACCTCATGAAGACAGGCATCCAGAACAGTGTGTGGCTATGTTACCTGGCCTGTGAGTATGGAGTGAGGTGCGATGACTCAGCACACGAGAGCACCTGCGTGAGGATCCTGCGTGAAGCTCCTGTGTGAGGTAGGAGTGAGCGGTGAAGCAGCACATCAACGGGTAAACCAACGACTGCGTGAGTCAGTGAACAAGCAAACCATTGAGTGAACAAGTGAGCTATTGAGCAAGTGAGTGAGGAAACTGGGTGAGCGGGGGTTGGGAGGGGCACAGCTGTGCTATAAACCTGGGTACCCAGCCCCAGTTCTCCTCTATGGGGAGACACATTATTTTGGCCCTGAGCATTTTTAGATGGTTCTGAGCATTGTTTTTGTGTGTGTGTAGAAGCACTGAAATACAGGCCAGAGGTGCAGGGGATGAGAGGACTCACCAGAGACAGAGTGGGGACCAGAACAGGCAGATCCATTGAAACACACTGCTGAGGGGAGCAGTGGGGAGACAAGAGAGGGCTGCTGCACCATGTGGGTAGCTCCCTGGCCACGGATCAAATTCAGGCCATAGCGGTGACAGTGCTGACTTAATACCTAGACCACCAGGGAGGCCCAGTTTGGGGCATTTTTAAACCAAGGTGAAGCATACCCAGGAGTGGACACACAGCTGGATGGCCCTGGCTGTGGCCTGGTATGGGCTGACCCGACGCAGCCATGGTGCAGGGTGGGGTCTCGTGGTGCGGCTGTTGCTTCCACCTAAGCCAAGGGAGCAGACTTGGGTAGCTCCGTATTTGGTGCTGGAGCCCAAGACCCAGTCTCCCCTCTAGAGCTCATGCCACAGCAGTGACATTTCGCATTGCGTGTCGGGTGTCGCGTTCTAGGGTTTACTGGGAGTATAACCCCATGAGGAGAGGCATCCAGAACAGTACATGGCTATGTTACCTGGCCTGTGAATATGGGGGAGGTGCGATGACTCAGCAGACGAGAGCACTGTGTGCAAGGCTCCTGTGTGAGGCTACCTGCGCCCACCCCCTTCCCTTCATAACAGCATCCTCACTCCTTAGGGAACCCCTGTACCCCACAGACCCTACTCTCTAGCTCTGGGGTGGGCATATGATTCAATTCTGGCCACTGACCATCACGATGGGCGCATCAGCCAGGCAGATATGCCCCTTCCCAGGGGGCTAAGACGTGAGAGGGGGGTGAGGGGTGGGGGCAGAACCTCCCGAGAGGATAGCTGGCCCGGGGGCTAGCAGGGCAGGAGATGGGGGGAAAGAGGCATGGCCACATTGTCTGTACACCTCAAGGAAGCTGCTCCCCAAGCCACGGGTGAGCACTTGTCTCTGAAGGGCACCAGCACCCCATGCCAGGGAGAGGAAACCCGCAAGGCTCAGAGCTGGGTAACTCGGTGGTGGCATCTTCGTGCTGATGGGGTGGTGGGGCCTGCTGTGCTCTTGCACTTGGCCACAAAGACCCACTGCAGCCAGGAGGCCCTGGCCCGGCCATGTCATCTGAGTTCACATTGAGCGCCGGGGAGGATGGGTGGCGCTTTTCCAGCCAACGGCAGCTCTTGTTCAATTTTCAGAAAAGTGACTTGTCAGAGGCGGCCAGAGGTGCTGGGGCTGGCGTTTGCTTCTGGCTCTGCCCAAACCTGCTCGCAGCTGGCCGTTTGATCTTGGGCAAGTCATTTTTCTTTTCTGGGCCTCGGATTCCTTCTACACAAAGGAAGAGGGTGAGGGGAGGGTGGGAGCAACCGAAAGTTCTGACCTGGAGACACAGGGCAAGGGCTGATCAGCTCCTTGATAAGTTCAAATGAGCAGATACCTGAGGCTCAGAGAAGTGTGACATATCTGAGGAAGGTCACTGGGCCAGAAAGGCAGCTTCCTCCTGACAGCAGTAGATCTGCCACTAATAACCCACATGACCTGCGCCCATGCCTGCATCTCAGATTCTTCATCCATAAAATTGAGGGGTGGGGGAGCTTTTTGGTCATGAAATTCAGACGCTGTTCAATATAAAATAAAGTGAATGTCTAGAGCTTTTAAATCCTGCTGGAGGGCTCACTGTTCTGTCCCCTGGCCACCTCCCCATACCCGCCGATCTTTTAGGGCATAAATTATGATTTCTATGCAAGAAGTAAGTGTGACAGTGACCAGCAAGTGGTGATCTTTGTAAGAATGCCTGTTTTTACAATCTGTTCCTCCTTCAAAGCCAGGAATCAGGGAGGCAGTGTTTGCTCTTCGGGGGCTATACAAATAGTAAAGTTGGGGAGACAGACATTTCTTTTACTGTTAGGAATAAGGCAGATTCTCGGGTTGAATCTTTTCCTTCCCCTGATGTCCTAGGGAGCAGCAGGGACAAGCAAAAATATACCACAACCTACAGCTTTCGGGAGACCAGGGCCAGGGGAAAATCACATGTAAGCATGGCCCAAAGCCCAGCATGCCAGCAGCTTTGGCAGTGAGGTGGGGAGAATGGGGTGCAGAGCAGCCCAGCAGTGGAATGTCTCAGAAGCAACCCCTTCTAAAAAGAAGTTGACAAGTTAGAAGGCAGCCAGGTTGGGTTCTGGAAAGCAAAAGAGGTGTGGACAGGGGGAAGAGCCCTTACCAAAGGAATAAGAGAGAGCTTTCAGCAGAGAAGCCTCCAGAAATATCTGGCCTCTCTCCCAATTTCCACCAAAACTTCCTGCTAACTGCTGGTCCAGGAAAATCCAAGTAATTCAAATACAGAAAAAAGCCCTTTTTTTAAAACACTAAATATACTATGCATGCAAAGATGTTACAAGACAGACAGGGGAAAGGAACACTAATACTCCCTTATATATGAGGAAAATTCACTACAGAATATTGTCACAAAACAAAACAAAAATTAATCCAAACTACAGCATGAATTGACAAAAAAAAAATGGAAATGAAATTCTAGTTGAAGAGTCAAAAGCAGAAATACAAGAACTAGGTTAGAAAGAAAAAGATAAAGGGCCTACCCTGTGGCACAGTGGTTGAGCGCTGGGTTGTGAAGCTGCCCGCAGCCTCTTCAGTGCCAGTTCGATCCCTGGCTGCTCCCCGGCCACCAGAGGAGGGTCCCACATGGCGCGCAGACCTCTCCTGCCGCCCGCTGCTCCCCTCAGCAGTGTACTTCGGTCCTTCTGCCTGCTCTGCTCCCCGCTCTGGCTCTGGTGAATTCTCTCACCCTCCCGTTCTTCTGACTGTACCCAGAGCTTGTATAAATAAATAAATCTTAAAAAAAAAACAACAGATGTAATTAAACAAAAAAAAGAAAGAAAGGAACAGATAAAGGGCGGGCGGACATGAGGGTGGTGTATGAGAAAGAAAGAACTAAAATAGACTAAAGCATTTCAGAAGGGAAGGCCAACTTACAAGGAACAGACAAGGAACAGACTCCACCAATAGGAAGAGATTTCAAGAGAAAAGTGAGCACACATTGCTGAAAGAATTAGATCTCAAAGGATTTCAGAAGCAAAAACAGATAACATGTGAAAGAGGTCTTGAAGCAGGGGGGTCCCCAGGAAAGGGGAAGGTCCAGGTTCCCTGGCCACCCCCCTGCCCCCAGGAGGGTGGAGCTGAGCAGGGAGAAGAGGCTGCAGAGGAGACTGGAAAGGAAGGAAGCAGGATGGAGCCAGAAGGAGACCTGGAGGAGGCATATGGAGCCAAGAGACAAGTGAAGAAACTGCACTTGCCTTTTGGTCGTGGACTGGGTGACACAGATGTGGGTGAGACCCATGGGGAGGTGACAATGGCAGCTTTTATATCGGTTTTCATTTTGCTCTTTTCCTCCCAGACTTGTCTGGCTGTTTCTGATCCTTTTCTGTGGGTCCCCACTGAGAGGTGCTTTGGACTTGGGGCAGCTTTCGGGCCTTGCTCTGGGCCAGTCCCCTTTGGGTGGATGGTTACCCATCCCCTGGGGGTGCAAGGAATTCATTAAGACAAAACCTATAAAGCTATCCACAACCACTGCAGCACAAGCTGGATCCCAGGCCAGGGAGCTATCCACATGGTGCAGTAGACCTCTCCTGACTCTCCTGCTGCTCCCTGCAGTAGTGTACTTCATTCACTCAGTCTGTTTTTCTCCCCACTCTGTCTCTGGTGGATCCTCCCACCCCCCAACACCTCTGGCCTGTACCCCAGTTCTTGTATGCATAAATAAAAAAATCTTAAAAAAAAACCTCATTTGGGAAAAAGAAAAGAATATAGTCCCTCCAAAGCCTGCACGAGGGGACAAGGCAGAAGAGGCTGTTCTATTTCAGAAATATAAACGGTTACACTCCATTATATTTGACAAAAGATTTTTAGTTTAGATCCTAAGGAAAAACAAGGTCTGAAAGAGTATACCTCAAACAGTGATTTTTTTTAAGATTTATTTATTTATTTATATAAGCACTGGGTAGAGTCAGAGGTGCGGGAGGGTGAGAGAATCCACCAGAACCAGAGCGGGGAACAGAACAGGCAGACTGATGAAAGACACTGCTGAGGGGAGCAGCAGGCACGGCAGGAGAGGTCTGCGCACCATGTGGGACACTTGCCTGGCGGCCAGGGATCAAGCTGACACTGCAGAGGCTGCGGGCAGCTTTGCAAACCAGCGGTCAACTACTGCGCCACTGGGGAAGCCCTCAAACAGTGATTTTTAAATGGTTTCAAGTAAAAGAATGGGCAGAAGTATAAAGAAAATTACAAACAAAACAATGCTGGAGTCATAATCTTAACACCAGACAATGAGATTTCAGGCTAAATACCACTAAGTGAGCCAAGGAGAGGTAGTTATCACGCTAAATGGGAGAATTCACAATGGTCCTGCAGCAATTTTCAGGAAGAAGAAACGACAGGGATCCTAATACGGGAGAGGGCGAGGTGATTATAGGGACTCATTTTATTAGTCAGTCTGTACCAGATATTCGCAGAAAACTCCAAAAACTAGCCATGGGACCCCAAACTCTGCCACACGAGCTTTTAGAAGTGGCTTTTAAAATCTTTAATAACAGGGACCAAAGTGCAGGGTTGGAGAAGGAAATGAAGGCTGTGGTGAGTGAGAAAAGGCAGCTCAATCAACAGGCGCCGCCATTGCCGGCGCCCTGCAGACCAGGCTTCCCCAGGCACAGCAAGACAGAAGACTGACCTGCCTGGAAGAAAGAACAGAGGAGCTTCGACGGCCCCGTGCTGCAGGTACAACAAGACTGGACTGAGCAGCACAAACCGTACACAACCCAGAAATCCACCTGGGCCGTGCCCCTCCTGCAAAAAGGAAGGCCACTGGAAAAGGGATTGCCCCCTTCTCCGAAGGGAGGAGGGACCGGTCTCTCAGCTGCCAGCCTGCTTCCTGGACAATGAGTGACAGGGCCCAAGGACGATGCCGGCTCCCCAGCTGACTGTCTCCATGGCTGAGCCTGGGGTAACCCTGGATGTTGCAGGTAAGAATATTAATTTTCTAAATGTTCAACATCACTTGTAATCAGGGAAATGCAAATCAAAACTACAATGAGCTACCCTCTCACACCAGAGAGAATGGCACATATTAAAAAAACTAGCAACTACAAATGTTGCCGAGGATGTGGAGAAAAAGGAACTCTCCTGCACTGTTGGTGGGAGTGCAAACTGGTCCAACCACTATGAAGAGCTGTGTGGAGATTTCTGGACCTACTAAACATAGAGCTTCCATATGATCCAGCAATTCCACTCCTAGGTATTTACCCAAAGGACACAGAAACATCCATTCCAAAGAACACCTGCACCCCTATGTTTATAGCAGCACTATTTACAATAGCTAAGCTTTGTTAACAACCCAAATGCCCAAAAACAGATGACTGGATCAAGAAGATGTGGTACATATACACCATGGAATATTACTCAGCATTCAAAAAAGATAAACACATGCAATTTGCAGCAACATGGATGGAGCTGGAAGGGATCATGCTCAGCGAAATAAGCCAGAAAGAAAAAGAAAAATGCCAGATGGTCTCACTCATAGCAGGAATCTAGACAACTTAAATAAGGGGCCAGGAAAAAGAATAACTGTGAGAAGGAAAATATCAAAATCAACAAACAACTATGAACAAGAGACACTCTATGGGGGGTGGGGGGCGGGGAAAGGAGGGCTTGGGGTAAAAATAAGGGGGTTGTAATTGTATGGGGGAATATAAAAATAAAATTTAAATTAAAAAAAAGAATATTAATTTTCTGACTGATATTGGAGCCACTTACTCTGTACTCACCCAGCATTCTGGACCTTCCTTCCCTTCCTCACAAAATATAGTAGGAGTAGATGGAAAACCACAAAAATATCCATCCACCCAACCTCTACCCTGTTCTTATTCCAACTCTATATTCTCTCATTCCTTCTGTTCCAGGGCAGCCCCGATACAAAACGGGGTGCCTGACTGTGGGTCCTCACCTGTAGGCTTAAAGGGACTTATTAATACTGTACTGCAGGCACACACGAAAGGTTAATAAAAGGGAAGGGCAAATGAGGAAAAGTACAACTCAGGAGAAAAGTGGGACATAAAGTCTTAAATGCGTCCTACCAGATCTGCCGACCTAGAATCCCAAATGGCACTCTCAGAGCTGGCCACGAGCCACCAGCTGTGAAGCCAGGAGCGAGCAAGAGAGAGACCCTGTTTGGTTTTATACCAACCTGGCTGCTTAACCTCACCCTCAGGTCCCAGCCACCTTCCGTTTGGTGGTGATGGGATTTGTCTTTCCCAGTGTCCTCATGGCTTTGGTCTGCAGTGGGGGTAGTGTCTACAAAGCCTGTATAGAATTTGCTCAGGACATCCTTTCCCCCTAACACTTCCTTATTACCCCAGCTGCCCAACTCCCTTATCAGGGAGGGATTTTTAAAAAAAATTTGTTTATTTATACAAGCACTGGGTACAGTCAGAAGTGCAGGAGGGTGAGAGAATTCACCAGAGCCAGAGCGGGGAGCAGAACAGGGAGAATGACAAAATACACTGCTGATGGAGTAGCGGGTGGCAGGAGAGGTCTGCACGCCATGTGGGACCCTCCCCGGTGGCAGGGGATGGAACCTGCACTGCAGAGGCTGTGGGCAGCTTCGCAGCGCAGCACTCTACCTCTGTGCCACCGGGGGAGGCCCTATCAAGGATAGATTTAATGATGAGGCTGGGCACGCAGTTTTCCTCCATGGAGATGCCGGCCCTCGCCAGCCTTTTTGCCCGAGCCACCGTCGAATCAGATCAGATTTGTCCCACACCCAGAGAAAAGTGGAATAAAATAGATCCCTTAGTTTGGGATCAAAGGTACCTGGAAATGCTATAAATGCAATTCCAGTAAAAATCCAACTTAAAAACCCTGAAACTTAGGGGCCTCCCCTCGTGGTGCAGCGGTTGAGAGCTGGGTTGCGAGTCTGCCCGCAGCCTCTGCAGCGCCAGTTCGATACCCTGCTGCCAGCGAGGGTCCCCCCCACACACACACACACAAACCCACAAAAAAAAAAAAACCCTGAAACTTACCCAAACAGGAAACAACACCCTATCAAACCTGATGCTTGCTGAGGACTCCGGCCTCGCACTGCTCAGTTCCTGAAGCACGGCCTGGGACAGCCTGCTGGTCTCCCGCGTGGCCTGCGAAAGTCTGCCAGTCTCTGTGCAACGCTCCCATACTGCCTGGAAAAGAAATTTAATGGTGAGTACTGATTGGTGCGGGACCTGCGCCTTCTAAATAAGGCCGTGGTTCCCCGGCACCCTCTAGTCCCAAATCCGTACACTCTTCCCACTCAGATCCTTGGGCACACCAAGTGGTTTACTGTCCTTGATTTAAAACATGCATTCTTCTGCATCCCCTCCACCCGGAGTCACAGAACCTTCTTGCCTTCGAGTGGAAGGCTCCTGACACAAACCTTTCTCGCCAAATACTTGGACTGTTCTTCCCCAGGGGGTTCAGGGACAGTCCCCATCTTCTTGGAAATGCCTTGGGAAGGGGCTTGAGAGACTTAACTCTCTCAGGGGGAGCTGTCATCCAACAGCTGTGGATGACCTCCTTTCCTGCAGTCCTTCCAAAGGAGCTTCCAAAGGAGCTTTAGGTAATCGTACCTAAATACTATTCAGGTACTAAATTTCCCAGGACAGAGAGGATACCAACTGTCTCGGTCAAAAGCTCAGATTACCTCTGAAAAGGTTAAATATCTGTCCCACGAGAGAAAGGAAGTCATCCTCAAACTCAGCCCTCCAGCTGCACAGAAACAGCTGAGGACTTTTCGGGGAATGGTGGGTTTCTGTAGACTTTGGATACTCAACTTTGGAGTCCTAGTGCCTCCATCCCTGGGATGCAGGGGAAACTGGTGCTAGGTCCCCCCACATCCTCAGGTGCTCAAGCTCCTTATAAAATGGCATAGCATTTGCATCTGACTTACACACATACTTCCCTGCATTTTAAATCACCTCAGGTTACTCATAACACTGACTGTAAAATCCCAAAGGTTGGCAACACACTCTCCTGAACAGACTGGGTGGGCAAGCCGTGCCCCGGGCCGACAGCAGCGTGCCCTGCTGAGGCATTGGGCACAGGAATGGCCACTGTGAAAACCACACACCATCACCTTCTCACCATGCAACCCTCCCACCCCGAAATGTGCCCTATAGAGAGGTGACACTTGCACAGGGGACAGATTTGTTTGCCATGGCTAAGACAAGACACTAAGACACTCCCCAAGGTCCTTTTTTTTTAAGATTTATTTTATTTATTTATACATACAAGAGCTGGGGTACAGGCCAGAGATGTGGGGGTGGGGAATTCACCAGAGACAGAGAGGGGAGCAGAACAGGCAGATCTACTGAAATACACTGCTGAGGTGAGCAGTGGGTGAGCCAGGAGAGGTCTGCTGCACCTTGTGGGTAGCTCCCTGCATGGGGATCAAACTCATGCTGCTGTGGCTGCAGATAAGTCCACAGTGCTGAGACTTAACCCCTTGCACCACCAGGGAGGCCCTACCCAAAGTCCTTCTGGAAGGGACTGATAAAATACACAAGGGCACACCAATACCACAGAGAACAAGTCAGGACACACAAGGCAGGGGCTGAGGGTGCTTTACCAATTGTTCCATCCTACAATCTGGTCAGCCCAGCCCTAGCACACTGCAGGTGCATGTGGCAGAGGGGATGAGTAAATGACCCCTAAACTGCCCACGAGCTGGGTGCAAGGTGGTGCCGAGCTGAGGCGTTTACCCAAAGCTAACTAGAAGAACATTCCTCTGCTGTCCCACATCCTCCTTTTTCTGAACTACATAAAAGATCAGAAATACTTGGCAGTGAAAGAGAAGGCCAGCCCGCCCCACCTCCCCCAAGGAGCACAGACTGTCATATGAAAATCTTGGCTGGGTGGGAGCTGGCCTGCTGCGTCCACGGGCAGCGTGCCCTGGCTTGTCTGGGCTGCCAGGGACAACAGCTATTTCCATAGCACTCGCTTTGCATTCACTGTTAGGAGTAACCTGAGGTGATTTAAAATACAGGGGAGGATGTGTGTAAGTCAGATGCAAGTGCTATGCCATTTTATAAGGGGCTTGAGCACCTGAGGATTTGGGGGGACCTAGCCCCTGTTTCCCCTGGATCCCAGGGGGGTCTGCACTGGGTATTCTTCTGAATGGTCTTTGCTAACTGGATATTGCCTGAACAAGGGACCAACCCAATTCTCATCCAATTTCTTCATCTGTGATATAAAGAGTGTGTAAAAGACAAGCCCTAAGGATCCTTCTAGAAAGATTTTCTAATGTGGTCTCTGGATCCAGATCTGGTCCATTCCATCAGAGGCAGCTTTCCAAAGGCAGTCTCAGTCAAAAGCTGGAACTTCAGAGGCAACACTCAAAGGTGTGAAGACAGAGCTCAGTCCTGCAGTCAGACCCCTGACCTGTCCTTTGGTGCCAGGCTGCCTCCTGTCTCTGCCTGGGGACCTTTCGTCCCAGCACGTCCATGACTTCCTAGTTCCCTCGATCCCACCAGGTAACCACACCACACCTTTCCAGGCTGCACAGCTTTCAGACCAGCAAGCTGACCTCTACTGACTGCTGCAGCCACCAAACTCTGGGGATTTCTACCTTCTGCAATATGCTCATTCTCTTCCTGAATGTTTCTCATCCTCCCTGCCCAGGAACAGCCTAATTATGTGCAGGAAGAGCCACCAAAGACTCTCCATGTGCCAGGAGCCCTGCCAAGAACTCTATTCTTTACTAGACATCATGCTCACGTCGCCATGAGGGCCCCAAGCTCAGCCGCAGAAAGGAGAGGTGGGCCTCCTAGCTTGTGTAGGCAGACAGTGTGGGAGGTGGGACTTGCACCTGGACCTGGCTAGGTCTGCCCCCAACTCTCAGACCCTCTTCCTCTCTGAGTCTCTCCTGACTTAGGTGAGCAGAGCAGCCAACTCCAGGAAGCCACCTGGATTTCAGCATAGTCCTCACTGTGGTCCATCAGTGGGGTCCTCGTGCTCATACACAGTAGGAGCTTGTGGCTACCTGCCAAATGGGAGGGCATGAGCAACACTTACCCCAAACTGTAGGCCATACCCACAGCCTAATGCTCCAGTGAGTCCTCTTGGGAATGACCAGGTGACTGTCTTGGGAGTGAGCTGGGAGCCAGATGCTGCCCACCCTGCTTTCACTGTCAGTGACATTGAATTAGGGAGGGCTTGGCACCAGCAGGCACGCCACGGCATGGGGGGGGCATAAGGAAAGCCTCACCGATGATGCCTTTGACAATGATGCTCAAGACTCGGAAGGGTGGCCATCGCCTCGCCAGCCCAGCTCAGCCCCACCAGGCCCTGAGAATCCCGCTTCTGCCACATGGGGTTTCCTTTCCTAAAATGTCCCTCGACGTCCCCAATGCCCCGCAGCTTCCTAACTATAGTAGGGATGCAGAGTGGGCATTTGCCAAGAACTCTCCAACACGCTGTAGGTCTTCCCGCAGTAGGGGCCCTAATGCCAGCAGTAAGGGCTAGTGTTACTGAGCTGTCTTCATGTCTGTGCGTGTTGTCTCTGTAGCTCCAGGACACACACAGGAACATGAGCCAGTGCTGGGGCCTACCTGCTCCAAGGGGGGCACCTGTCATCCCTACAGGGACGCCTGCTACTCATCTCAAAGTCATACCGGCCCTGGGACACGCCAGTTGCTGTGGACAGAGGGTAACTGCTGGCCTTCTGGTGTATTCTCTCTGATCCTTTTCTGTTGCCTCCACTCACAGGGAGCCATGGAGATACCATCACTTCCAGGAGACTCACAAAAGCAGATCCTGTTACATGGGCGGTTCCACCCCTTGTTTATTTTTCACTTAAAAATTAGTTGCGGCCTGTATTCTATCCAGCGGGTGCCGGTGGCCACACAACTACACACATTTTCTAAAGCTGCTGGAGCTATCTGCGCAGGGTGTGTGAAACACACCAGCACAAAGCTTCTTTTGTATTCCTTTGATACAGGTTTCCTGGCCCCTGGGGATCTCTCCCCAGGGCGGCTCCAGCTGTCCGCTGTGCTTGCCCCTCTCCCATCCTGACCAGAGGAGACGTGGTTCTGTGTCCATGCCAATGCCCCACCTCAGCGCCCAGCCCCATTATTTCCCTGGTCTGTTTGCTGGATGTGAGCCTCTGGGGCCAAGGGAGATGCCATTTAAGGTTTTATTTTTTTCCCCGCTTTTATTTTTTTTATTTATATATATATTTTACACCATTGTTCATTTTTCAAGAATGTTTGCTTTCCCCCATCCCCCCAGGTGTAGTCCCCATACAATTTCCTTCACCAATTCACCAGCAGGCATATGAAAAAATGTTCAACATCCCTTATAATCAGGGAAATGCAAATCAAAACCTGTAGGGGACAGGAATGACACAGGGCAGGTTTTCTGATCCAGCAGACCAGGTAAAGGAGGTGTCCTGGAGCCCTCAGTGGCTTCTCAGGCTTTTATCGGCTTTTACTGGGCACATGGCAGGTAGGCTGGCAGGCCTCCCAGCCCCCAGCAAGTCTTCACTCTTTCTGGGCTCTCTGGTGATCTCTGCTGCTCTTGTGGTTCTGTTTCTCTCGGCTTTTTTGTTCTGCTTCTTTTCTTCTCAGTTTCTTTTTTTTTTTTTTTAACAGTATTTTTTTTTTTTTAAGATTTATTTATGTGTGCAAGCACTGGGCACAGTGAGAAGCATGGGAGGGTGAGAGAACTCACCAGAGCCAGAGCGGGGAGCAGAGCAGGCAGAAGGACCAAAGTACACTGCTGAGGGGAGCAGTGGGCGGCAGGAGAGGTCTGTGCGCCATGTGGGACCCTCCTCTGGTGGCCGGGAAGCAGCTGGGGATCGAACCGGCGCCGCAGAGGCTGCAGTCAGCCCAGCACTCAACCGCTGTGCCACCAGGGAGGCCCGTTTATTTTTTTACAGATTAATTTATGCATACAAGGACTGGGGTGCAGGCCAGAGGTGCGGGGGTGAGAGGATTCCCCAGAGACAGAGTGGGGAGCAGAACAGGCAGACTGACTGAAACACACTGCTGAGGGGAGCAGCGGGGAGACAGGAGAGGTCTGCTGCGCCATGTGGGTCACCTCCCTGGCCGGGGATCGAACTTGTGCCTCAGTGGCTGGCGATGGCTTGATAGCGTTATCTTTAACCCCTGCGCCACCAGGGAGGCCCCAGGAATTTCTGTTTATTAAGAGAGAAGATGGGGAACCCGTAGAGTGAAGAAGACAATTGCAACGTCAGTCCACCGTGGAGGTGTCTGGGATACGGGCATGCCTGCGGGTGGACATGACGAAGAGAGTTGACACGGGGCGGATGGCTGCACAGAAGAGGGTCTGGAGGTGGTGGGCAGGGGCCGCTGGGAAACGAGCCAGAGCTGGCACCTTCCCTGGCGCCACCCACCATCAGCAGGCTGACCACAGGCCCTGCACCACGCTGGTGAGAAAGTGGAGCCAAGTTGGGGTTTCCCAGGGGGACCCCGCAGCGGCGGCCTGGGCAGTGTCTGTTCAGCTCTAGTTTCTGGCCCATTCTCCAGCTGGTCTGCCCACTCCTCCCAGACCCCAGTTCGCATCCTCAGGGTGTTTGGGTGAAACTGAACTCAGAAGCTGGGAACACATCCCCACAGTGGCCTGCAGTGCGGGCCTCTGGTCCTGGGGTGTCTCGGTGAGCAGAGCCCAAAGCCTCTCTCGGGGTGTTTGTTGGGAGAGCTCCTTGTGGGTCAGCTGGGACCCTCTGAGCAGCGGGCGTGGGTGCCCCTCGGCCTGTAACCACGGTGAGGAGGAGCCGGGATGGGCGCTGTTCCCGAAGCACATGCCCCCACCTCTGCCCCTCCTGGACAGCCGGGTGCTAGCTCCTCCTCAAACACCGTCAGGTGGAAGCAGCGGCAGCAGCAGGTGCTTAAAGATGACCTGGCTGCTGGGAAGGGGGGCTTTGCCCGACACCTCCTCAGCTGTGCTGCTGTTGGTAAAATGGAGTCGCAGCGGGAAGAGGTTGGGTGTCTGCACCTGGCTTCCCTCTTGCAGAGTCCTCATGGCGGAACGCGACACCATAGTAACAGAGCAAATGCAAATTCACCCAGGGAAGCCCGAACTGGCAAACACAGGCAAATGTACCTGCTGGGGGCTGGAGGTGGGTGCCTGGCGCACCTGGCCTGGCCTTTGAGGCCCTAGAGCTACAGAGGAGTCAGCGTCTGTTGCATCCCATCACGGCCACGCCTGGCAAGTTGGTGAGGATCAGGGGGCGCAGGCCTTGTTCTTTGTACCATCAGCCAAACTCTCTGGGGACCCCCAGAGAAACCAAAAGGGCCGTGCCGGGCCCGGCGTGGAGAAACCTGCGTCTGGCTGGGGAAGGAAAGACGCAAGGCCTCACCTCCGTGTGCGAGGTGGAGACTGGGGCGCCCCGTTCCCAGCTCTTCCCGCTACTAGCGGTGCCGCTGCTGGGCCTCAGGGTTCTCCCTGCCTGCGGGTAAAGCCGAGGATGTTTTACAGGTGCCAGAGCTGACCTTGGCAATGTCCGACCTGGGGAGCAGGCGTGTGTTTCTCCCCCATCACCCTATTCTGCTGCCCTGAACCCCCCTCTCCTAGGAACACCACACCCATTGCGTGGGGTGACAGAAGCTCTAGTTCTTGCTTGACACCCTCTCAGGCTGCTTGGTTGTTGCGGGCGGCTCCTGCCTGCACAAAGCCCATCAGGCCCCTTCTGGAGCTTTATTTAAGCTGGAGCAGGTGGGGTTGGGGCGGAGGGGAGGAGAGGCAAGCCCAGGGCTGCTGGGGGTCTCTCTCCGGTCGGCGCCTCCACCTCCTCTCCTACTCCCATGGCCAGGGTGGTGCTTTTTGCTGGGCCTGGCCATGGGGTTTTGGAAATCCAGCCAGAGGGAAGTAGAGTCAGGGGTGCATTTGGTTTGGGGGGAGTGGAAACATGTCTTGGTTCACACTTGCCACAGGTGCCCCCAAACACAGACACCCAGGTAACATCCTGTGGCACTACAGTGGAATCCCCCAGGATGCCGGAGGCCCAGATGCAAACGGCTGGTCCTGGTTCCACTGCCTTCCAGCTGCCTGTCCTAGGACATTGCCCTGCACCTCAGTTTCCCCATTTATAAGGGCAGAGGGGATATGCGCTGCACATGGTTGCTGTGGGGGTGACATGAGCAGGCATCGCGGGGCCCGGCCCTCTCTGTGAGGTCTGGTCAGTAAATGCAGACACGCAGGTGTCTTGCTCACTGCTCACTCCCAAGGCCAGTGCCGGCATGGCTGGGACACTCGCGCCCCTCCTGGCCACCAGGTCCTTCCTCCCGGGCCTCTGCAGGCCTCCCTGAGCCTCTCCTCCCGCACCTCTAGCTGCAGCTCAGGGTGGGCCTGTGACCGTTTCTGGCCATTAAGGTGTAGGGGGGAGGCAGACAGGGGGCATCCAACCCATTTGTCCTTCCCTTTCTGCCTGAAACACACACTCGATGGCTGGAGCGAGGCAGCCGTGTTGAGCTCATGGGGTGAAGGACACACCAGGAGGTTAGCAGAGAAATGAGTGGCTGCCAGGCCCTGGCCAGTGGTCATGCTACTCTACCCCTAGGCTGCTCACTAGGGTCATGCTTTGAGGAAAGGAAAACAAGCCTATTTGAATGCGGACACTGTTTGGGGGTTCCTGCTAATAGCAGCCACACGCAAACTCCGGTTTTGAAAGCCATTTCTGTCTAGACTGAGGGCTCCTAGCCCCACCCGGTCCCTAAGCTCCAGACTCACAGAGCCAGCCTGGGAATCCAACTGCATCTCAGATGAACACACCCCAAACCAACCTCTCCGTTGCCTCCCCCGGAGCCCACAACCCCTCATCGGGCCCCTTCCCAGCTGCCAGAGTCCCCATCCCTGACTTGCTCTCACACTCCATTGTAAAGCCTCAGCAAAGCCCAGCTCTGCCTTTACCCCAGTTAAATCCTAAAGCCATATCCCCAGGCCTTGACTGCACAGCGGCCTCCTTGCAGTCTTTCCATGCCCGCCTGTGCCCACACATTCTCAGCATTGCCAGTTAAAGGTCAGGTCGTGCTGCTGCGCTCAGAACCTCCTGGGGCATCTCATTTTGTGCAAAATAAAATGGCAAAGACCCCACAGTGACTGGCCAGCACCATCTCTGACCCCAGCTGACCCTGCTTGTTGGTCTGGCCTTCCCAGGGCTCCTTGCATGCCTCAGGGCCTTTGCACTTGCAGCCCCTCTCCTCGTTACTCTTTCACGTCAACTGAGTCTGCTCAAATGTCACCACCAGTGCTGCCTTCCCTAGCCCCCATATAAAGTGCCCCGTCTCTCTTTGCCCCCTCCATTTGTCCTCTCCCCTCATCCTTTCCTGGCATCTGGCATGTATCCATTGGCCTCCCCGGATGCCCGGGAAAGGAGGCATTTCTGTGGGGCTGCGAGCCGGATGTGGGAGGGTCCTGGCCAGCGGGGAGACAGCGCCAGCCCCTCTGCCCATCTCTCCTTCCACCCTCCTCCCCTTTATCCCTGAGTCCTCACCTTTTATCAGAAAGGGTAGCCCAACTCTGCTCCTCTTTCTGGAGGATTTCCTCTCCCTCTGCAGAGCGACTGGTCTTTCAGGCTGTGTGGCCTCTGACTCCCCGGGGGCTGGGGACACCTCCTGTACTCACTGGCTTGTGGCCTTCTCTGTGAATCCCTTCTCAAGGTACCCCCCAGACCGGCCCCTGAAGAGCTCCCTACACCCCGTCCCCCACACCAGCTACCCATGTGTGTGACTTAGGGCTGTTAATCTGCCCTTGACTACAGGGGGCCTCACAGCCAAGAACCTTGAAGGGCAGAGGGAAGTCACGCCCCCTCAGTGTGCCCACGCCCTGGCCCCAGCGGGAGGAGGTGAGGTAACCGAGCACACAGGCGGGACCGGCCCCAGAGGACTGGAGTCCTTTTGGGGGGTAAGCAACACCCCATGTCTGGCTCCTTCTGGGGAAGACCATGTGAGGAAGGACACAGAGGAGAGGGCAGCCTGCCTGCCCCGCGCAGGAGGGCAGCCTCTCCAGAAACCAGCCCTGCAGACTCTTTGCCCTGGACTCTGGCCGGAGCAGGAAGAGAGCGCTCTTTTCTGCATGGGGGTGTCCCCAGCACTCAGAGCTTGAGACACACGCGCTCGCTTGCACATGCACACCCTCACTTCAGCAGGACCCCCACCCCGGGAACACCCGGGCCCCGCTGCATCAGGAAGGGAGAGCAGGTGGGGAGAGGCCGGCCCAGCCCCGCACGGTGCCCCCAGGAAGACAGGACATCTGCTGTAACTCTTTATTCCGTTTAGAAGGCTACAAATTTTAGGTTTTAAGAAAGATTCACAAAATATTCAGCTGAAACCACATCTCTGGTTCAAATTTCAAATATATTTTACTGTGCTGAACAATATATTCTAATGCTGTCTAAAACACAGCATTAGAATTATTTTTCTTTATTCATTTACACATATTCTGTAATTTTTGCAAAACCCAAGATTAAAATAAAAAATATTAACAAAACTACTCAGTGATATTTTCCCCTACAGTGAGGCATTCTCTGTGGGCGTACCTGCTTACCTTACTCTTTTTAACTCTGCATACCATGCCAATTTATAAGCACGCCCAGGGGGTCTCGTCTTACATTTCTCTAAAGTTCAAACAGCAACACCGTGTCAGAAGAGAAAATTAATTCCCCTGGCTGTGCTGAAGCTTAGTTGTGTTAAGAAGCACTCACTGAAAATTATGTTTCAATTTGTAGACCATACAAAATAAACAATTTACAAAGGGTCAGATGACTGGAAACATTATTTTGAAATCACCTTAATTTGTGAAACACAGGTGAAGCAGTTTGTCGCACCGGACAAGGGTCATTTTCGGTCTTCTGTTTTTATTCTGGGCTCCCTCTTCTGAAGGCTGCATGCACTGTGGGTCTCCTGACTCCGGCCTGGTCGGCACTGGGGCCTCTGGGCCATGGTCACAGGCTGCACATGGGGCTCCCGGTGCAGGGAGAGCGGAGGGAGGGGTCTCCAGCTCCCCGCAGTTAGAGCTAAAGGTTCCAAATGAAAGCAGGGGCAGGCTTGGGTAGGCGGGAGCGCTCGTGCGGGTGACACCAGACGTTACCGTCAGCTCTGCATCAGAACAGGGTTTCTCAAAGGCAAGATTAGATCAAGTGCGTGTAGGATGTGAAAAGTAGCAAAACCATCCGCCTAAGTGGCTCCTTCCGTGGCGGCCTGGCCAGCCCTGGCCTGAGGAAGGAAGCTCCTGCAGGGGGCTCGGACGGCCTAAGAGCCATAGCGGTCCTGGAGGGAGAGCACAGGTGTTTGCACCTCTCATGGAGGCTGACAGGGTCTCTGGTGGGCCCCTGGGCTGGGGGCAGGGGGTGGGGTAGTGAGGCCAGGAATGCTGAGCCCTGGGCAGGGGGTGGGGGCTGGCAGGCACCTCCAGGGAGCAGGGCATATGCTGGGAGCCTGAACCCTGAAATTCTGGCCAGCGGAGAGGTCCCGCAGAAGTGACTTAACCTCTTTGTGACTGTGTCTCAACCTATGAAATGGGGGTGACCATCTGTCAAACAGGGGTGTCCCCGGGGGCAAGGAACAATGTGAGTACAGCTGGCCGGAGGGAAAACAAAATGCGCAGGGCCCAAGGCCCCTCCACCTGAGGGGTATCCCACCCTCCTATCCTGGGGACCCCCTTGGAGGGAACAGGGCCCCCACTCCATCAGGCCCTACGTCCTCTAACTCCCTCCCAAACAGCCCGAAGAGCAACAGGGAACAAGCCTGCGGCACAGCCGACCAGCACCCCCCACCCCCCCACAGGCATTTGCACCCCCTCGCTGGGCTAGGGTCGCCAGCAACAGGCCAGCTGAACAAATGGCATTATGTTCACTCCACAGAGTGGCTTCTGAAGGAATTTTAATTACATGGAAATGCTTGCAACAAAACGTGGTGGAGAAAAACGGGACAAAGCCGGCCACACAACTGTCCCTTCTCACTTCAAAAAGATGTGCGCAGAAAAGGACGCCCAGAAACCCAGCCCAAAACCCAGCCCTGAAGAGGCTGAGTGCCGGGCCCCGTGGGGTTTCGGGTCACTTCACGTTCCTTCTTAATTTCCCTGTTCAGAGCAGGAGAAAGTGGGGGGCAGCCCTGGCACTTCCTGTGCCCGTTCCCCTTGAGCCAAGAATCTGAAAACCGGCCAGAGGGAAGGCCCGCGCTTTCCAGAATGCCGCAGGCCACGCTGCAGGGAACACAGACATCAGTGACGGGAAATCTACTTTTCTGACCACTGAAGCCTGGTCCAGACCTGACTTCGGAGCCCTGGCCCCGCGCCGCGCTCTGCCCGGCCCCACTGACCTGGATGGAAGTCATGACCCCGTTGGCAAAGACGGAGAGCTTCCCGGCCACGGTGCGCACGCCCTGCTTCAGCTGGGCCATGTGTGGCGTGGCGGGCAGCACGCTCCTCAGGGTGTAGTTTCCTGCGCAGAGCAGACGCTGGTCACGGGGCTTCAGCAGATGGCCCAGGCGCCCAGGGCTGGGGACAGTGAGCCGCTGGGACCCCTCCCTCGGGAAGCTCACAGGTTTAGGGGGAAGTGGCGTGGCTGGGCGCTGTCCCCGTGAACCAGCTGCAAGACCCACCCGAGGGCAGCCAGGCCCTGGGGCTTCAGTCCAGCAGCATGAGCGCCTCCGCCTCAGTCTCTGGGCTGTTCCCTCCAGGGGGTGACCCCAGACCAGAGAGGCGCGGCCTTGAGCGCAGCTGCCCATGTTCCCTTCTGCAGAGGCCCTGGCCCTTCTCTGGATGCTGTGACCAGGCCTGGCCGATGAGAGCCTTTCTGGGGTCCTCGGCCTCAGAGAGGAGCGGTGCTGGCTGTGGGGTGACCGGGGTAAGGCACGGCCGCCCTCCCGCTTGCTCCTGGGGGGAGCGGCCCCAGCACAGCGGGCCCTGAAGCAACACTGTCTCCCCCAGCTGCATTTCCGTGGGATGTTGAGGGGGAAGAAATCCCAGAAACGACACTACCAGGCCCTGGTTTCGTTACACACCCGTTCGCACACAGCCCAGCACCCCAGAGGGGCCGCGTGGGTGAGCCTGCCCGGCGCCCCTTTCTGCCTGACCTGCAGCCCAGCTCATGGCTGGCCCCCATGGCCAGAGCCCATCCGCCCTTTCCTGCTGAGCCAGTGACCGCAGCCCCATCGCTCACGTCTTGGTCGCCCCGATGCAAACATCAACACACTTATCCCAGCCCGGGGAAGCCGGCAGCGTGGCCACACCTCACGGGCCCCCAGAGCTGCCAGGCGGGGCTTGAGGTTAACTTTTGTAATAGGTCTTGTAGCTGTAATAAGATGCTTGTGGGGGGATGGGAGTGAGCCAAGCAGCCCTTTGGGGAGCCAAGCGTAGCTGCCCCGCAGGCCCACACACACCCGGACACCGCCTTGCCTGGAAGCAAGAGCCCCAGGCCCCTCTCCCAGGATCAACTGGGCTGGTGCACGCCGGCCCCAACCCCGCACGCTGGGCAGGGTCCTCCGCTCCTCAGCCCCGCTGACCTCAAAGCCTTGGAGGCCTTCCCCTGTCTGAGCAGAGGGCCACCCCATGGCAGCGGCAGATGCAGTGGAGCCTGACGGCAGAGCCTGAGTGCCCCAAAGCCTCCTCCAGACTCAATGCGACTCTGAGGGCCCCCAGGGCGGCGGGCTGGGCTGGCCACCGCCGGTCACCGACGCTGTCTTGGTCGCACAATGGGCTCAGGAAACAGCAGTGCAGGTGCTTCCTCAGGAAGGGGATCCTGGGCCCGCGGACTCGTCTGGCCCCGCTCTCTGCTCTCAGTCCCTGACACCTGCCATGGGCCGGCTGGGCCCAGCCCTGCTCCCCCACGGACAATGCGCAGTGAGGGCAGAAGGTACGTGGGGTCCGCCAAGGGGCCTGTGGGCAGCCTAGGCTGGACAGTGGGACCCTGGGCATATGGAGATTTGTCCTGAGGAGGCCACTGACCCGCTGGCCGTGGGGACTAGAAGGGACATGAACTAGGGGTCTCCCAGGTTTCCAGCTAGAGCAGCCAGCTAGGTGGGGGCTCTCCCTGGCTCGTGGAGCTGGAGGGGACACATCAGGCTGTGTGCCTGTCATGCCAGGCCATGCCACTGTGGGCGGAAGGATGAGGACTAGCTGTGGGGCCCCCAGCTGCACAGCTCCCACGTTACTGTCCATTCGTTCACCTGAGTGAAGGCTCCCTTGCCAGGCCTGTGGACACCAGGGGTGGCGGGTGAGGAGGGAGAGGCCCTGGGGGGCCAGGGGTAGCCAGGCCAGTGGTAAAGGGGACAGGAGCCACAGCCCTGAGGGTAGATGATGACCTGGTGGCGGGGCCATGCCAGAAGCCAGGGGCGGGATTTGAAACAAAGGATGACTAGACTGGCCTCTGGAAGGATGTGGGAGGATGCCCAGAGGCAGGAGGGGAGGCCCAGGCAGGGCTGTGGCTGTGGCCAGGGGCACAGGGAGGCCGGCCTGGGCTGGACCGCGGGGCCGCACACTGAAGGTGCCTAGTACGGCTCTCGGCACTTCATCCAAACAACGAATTTTCAGTAGACCATCGTGTACTAATCTCCCTGAAATGAAAACAAGTCAAGAGAAAATGAACTGAGAGGGCAGGGCCGACGAGCCAGATGTGGAAGCAAGGCCGGCCCAGCAGACACTGGTGGCGACAGAGGGACCCTGTTGGTGGCATGGAGTCTGGGCCACAGCGCCCCATAGCCTTGGTGTGGGACAGACACACCCGCAAATCACCAGTAGCTCCTGGCCAGGCCGAAGTCAGAGCTTCTGAGGCTCGTGGGCCCCAAAGGCCCCACTGCTGGACTCTGGGTCAGAGCAAGGAGGAAAAGAAGAGACTGGCCAAGGTCTCGGGAGCCCGAGGTCCAGCGACACGAATGAACAAGAAGCCACAGAAGGCACTTGGGGCTCGGGTGGGCACGTATGGGGCTGAAGGGAGGCGGCCGCGGCACCTCACTCTGGGTGGGCAGGCTCAGACGGAACAGCAAGGGGCCCGTGGGACTCGACCAAGAGGCCTGGCACAGCTGCCACCAGCACCTCAGTCCGCGGTTTCCATTACTGAGGTCGCGCTCCCACACCGTTACCACTTATCAAGTGGCTGTTACGGATCAAAGGAGTTACAGACCCTGGGGCCTCCACGCCGGGTTAAATCTTCAGACCTTACACGCCCGGCACGCTCACGCCACGGGACTGGCGCTCACAGTCAGCACTGAGAGTGGACACACTCAGATGGACGAGGGCACTTGAGCCACCACAGCCCTAAAACCCATGCAGGGCACAGAGGTTAAGTCTCAGCGCTCTCAAGCTAGCCACAGCCTCTGCAGCACGAGTTCAATCCCCGGCCAGGGAGCTACCCACACGGCGCAGCAGACCTCTCCTATCTTGCCTGCTGCTCCCCTCAGCAGTGGATTTCAGTAGATCTGCCTGTTCTGCTCCCCGACTCTGTCTCTGGGGAATCCTCTCACCCTCCACACTTCTGGCCTGCACCCCAGTTCCTCTACATAAAAATAAATTAAAAATCTTAAAAAAAAAAAAAAAAAAACGACCCATGCAGACGCCTTCCTATAGCACCACAGAGGATCTCTTGTGCCCAGACAGGTCTCCTGGGAGCGCATCCCCCGGCCTTTTGTTGATCAGTGACCCCCACTCCTTGCCTGCCCCCTCACCCGCGGGTTCTCTTTCAATTGACCAGTGGGTCTCAAGAGCCCTTTCCCGTGTTTGGGAGCAGGCCCGACCCCTCCCTCTGATCCCCACGGGCAGAGCAGCAACGGCAGCTGGCTTGCTTCCAGCTTATGCACCTGTGATGCTGAGGGTAAGGTCGGGCTGAGGGAACCTGGATCCGCTCCCTTGTCCGGTGACAAGACCCACATCATCAGGAGGAGCTGGGGTGGGTGCAGCCAGTGCCCTGCATGGCTCCTGTTCTGGGCAGTGCCTATCCTGCCGTAACCCTGCGCTGAGAGTGACCACAGTGCCGTGCCGGGCTGACTGTGGGCCTGAGCAGGGCTCAGTTCATTCCTGGGGTGCTGGCTCACTCCTGGGGTCCCCCGTGCAGGCACAGGTACAGCCAGGAGAAGGCCGCCCAAGGAGGCACATCTCCCTTACCTGGAGGGGCTCACATGTGGAGCTGCCCTTCCCCCACCCCAGTGAAACCACAGTTGAGGTAAGAGGATCTACCAGAGACTCCGACCTTTCACAGGTGGGGAAACGTGCCAAGATAAGGAACACAGAATGGTCTTCTAAAACCAACCTTTGTTCCTCGCTGATATGTGCTCTAATCAAAAAGTAAATATTTAATAAGAACTGTTCAATGCGCTTATGGTTAGGGCGGTTATTACGGCAGTGTTTACGACGAGCTTGCTGGAAGATGCAGAGGGAGGATGACCACTGTCCGAACCATCTGGGCTGGGGGAGGGCCAGGGTGCTGTCTGGGGGAGGGGGGCCTTGGGGGGCCTGGCACCCCAGGTGCACTTCACCGTGGCTGCAAGTTCCCAGGGCCTAGTGTGTCTGGGACCCACAGACTCCAACAACTAATGGACTTTGTTCTCTGAAAGGGGGCGGGAGGTGAACATGAGCCGGCACAGCTTCCCTCCAGCAGACAGAAGGCGGCTCTCACGTGATCTCCAAGCGCCCTGTTTTAACGAACACTTCCAGCAACTTGAATTATAAAAACACACACAGCCAGAGAGATTTTCAACACCTCAGGTTCTCTGGGCTGCACTGTCTGTTGGGCCAGGGCTCCTGCCCATGACCCGGCACTGACAGCAGCCGCGGGGCCACTGCACCCTGGTGGCCACCCCCAGGCTCTCTGGTCTGTTCTAGAGCCTTATGTCTGGTGGGCCCAGTAGCTGCTGGTGTTGGTGCCCCCACCCCGTGCCCAGCTCCTCCAGGCTTGGAAACGAGGAGTGGCGGCCACTGGATGCTGGAGATCCACCTCCCCGGAGTCTCCTACTTGGAGCAGGTTCCAGCCATGACCTCAGGGACACTGCCCCTCGGGGTGGTGACAGCTGAGGCCCACTCCCTGGGGCAGCTCCCCGCGGGAAAGACAGTCTAGCTGCCTGCTGGGGTAGAGACACCCAGGTGGCACTGTGCAAGCAGGACCTTACTTAACCCAGGACAGCCACTGAAGGGCAGCCTTCCCAGAAGAGGCGGTCGGGGCTACACACCATGAGGGGCCACCAAGGCGTCATCGCTGAGGATGGGGGCGTCACACCAGAGCCCAGGCCACCCAGCTCCCACCTGCAGCAGACTCTACCCACACCCAGACGGGAGAGGCTCTGGGGATGGGAGAGGCTCTGGGAACTGGGGGACAGGCCGAAGCCTCAGGCCTGACCCCTCGGCTGGAAAGCCTGCTCTGGACCAGGAGGGCGGGGTGTGTCAGGTGTGGCTGCCTAGGGGCATGGAAGATTCTGTGCAGCACACACCTGGAGAGGCCCATTGACCCGCGGCCCGTTACCTTCTGCTTGCTTCCTCTGTTCCTCGAACAGGTCTGCGGAAGTGATGGAGGAGCTCCCCGAAAGCCTCTCCAGCCGGGCCCTGGTCTCGTACTAGAGAAGACAAGGACAAGGAGACATCAGCTCCTGTCATGCACAGGACCATGGAGGGGCCACCATCTGCATGTATCCTGGCTCCCTGTGGCCCCCACAGCCAGGCCTGGCGTCCTGCAGCTCACAGCTGCCACGCACCCCCGGCCAGCGGCCAGCGACAGCCGTGGAGGGGACACCAGAGGGCCAGAGAGTGAGGTGGCTGTGCAGCTGCACACACCCAGTGGGGACGGCGGCCAGTCCCCCCAGGCCTCACACGGGGCGGCCAAACTCGGCTCCACATGAGGCCGACTTGGGGGCAGCCAAAGTGGGGAACAGAACAGGCAGAATGACGAAACACACTGCTGAGTGGAGCAGTGGGCAGCAGGAGAGGTCTGCGCACCATGTGGAACCCTCGCTGGGGGCCGGGGGTTGAACCAGCACTGCAGAGGCTTCGCAACCCAGCTCTCAACTGCTGTGCCACCGGGGAGGCCGGCACCCTCAGAACTAAGGGACAATTCTCTGCCACGAACCACAGGCTCCCCTGGGCTCGGAACCCCACGACTGGCCCAGCAACTGCCAACCGCGAGTGTCTCTGGGGACCCAGGGCCTGGGGTTAGGAGGGGCTGAGACACGTGCCCTGGAGTCTTCTGCTCAGCAAGCCCCACTGAGATGGACTCATCACCGTTTCTGAGACAAGAAGCGACAACCTGAAAATGCAGGTTTCCGCCCCCAAAACTTGCAGACACACGTCAACACTTAAACATCATGTAAAACACAACACAGCAGAAAACTCCCTGAAATGCATCCCAAAGGGCAAAGGGAAGACTATTCAAAGCGCTGGGAAAGGAGTGAGAGGAGCAGGGGTGCCCCGCCTCACGCCCCGACACTCCCTGGGCCGAGGGGCTGGTGAGCCAAGCACCCGGGTGTGAAGCTTGGCTCAGCACTGGCCCAGAGGCCTGGCAGTCCCCGCCAGTGGGTGCCCCTCGCCCCTGCCCACACTGCTCACGCCACCTGTTGGCTGCTGTGGGGCCCAGAGACGCTCTCCGGACACTTACGTCAGCTTGGGCTTGTCTCCCAAAGTATATGTCTGATGAAATGGCTTTGACATTGCCAAGCTTCTTCTGGGCCTCATCAGTGCTCACAGCGGGCTCGTAGTCTGGCTTGTGGCGAGCAGCAGGCCTGAGAGCAGAACCGGCCCAGAGGGAGAGCGTCAGCAAGATGCTGAGCTGGAGCTTTCAACCCCCCAACAGAAATCACCCACAGATGAGGCTGCCTTTGTGGGAGTCCAGGGGCCCACAAGGAGGTGCCACCCACCCACCTACCCACCCATCCCTCCATCCCTCCATCCGAGGTTGGGTTCACTGAAGAAGGTGAGGGGGACGTGCCATGTGCCCGTGTCACTCACCCCACAGGTGGGGCAGCTCAGCACCACGAAAGTCTCTTGGCCTGAAACTTCTCCCACGGGGGAGGGTGAGATTTGGGGGCTTGGTTTCCCAAGGGCAGGGGATACTGGCCCTGTCCATCAAGAATATTGAGGGGATCTGTGTGGCTTAGGGGCTGGGAGGAGCTGGAGATGCAGCAGCTGGGGTTTGGGTGTGTCAGGGGCCCGCAATGTGCTGAACCCACCTGTCTGGGTGGCCCAGGGTCTTCAGAACCGGGTCCCTGTCTTTGATGGTCTCCTTTTTCCAATAGGAGTCTGAACTGTCATCCCAGCTGGAAAAAGAACTGGTCCTAAACTCCATTGGCTCCTCAAAGTACCTGCAGGACAGAGTAGGAAGGTGACTTTGGAGGCCTTACTGACGTCCGCCCCACAGGTACGTGGGGACGGTGTGTCCCAGCCCCTCGAAGTTGGGGGGCATCACGTGGCCAGACCTGGCCCCCACGCAGGAGCAGACAGGAGGCCTCGGCACTGCCATGCCCACACACCCAGGCCGCGCGTCCCTTGCTGCAGGCAGGGACAATCTCCATCCACCTGGACAATGTCATTGCCACCGGAGGACAGGCCATCTGGACAGTCACTTGCCTCTCAGCTGACTCTATGCTATGCAAAGAGACTTTCTAGCAATAAGAAAGCCCGTCGCCGGCCTCCCCGGTGGCACAGCAGTTGAGAGCTGGGTTGCGAAGCCTCTGCAGCACCGGTTCAATCCCCGGCCCCCGGCGAGGGTTCCACACATGGCGCGCAGACCTCTCCTGCTGCCCACTGCTCCCCTCAGTAGTGTGTTTCGTCAGTCTGCCTGTTCTGTTCCCCGCTCTGGCTCTGATGAATTCTCTCACCCTCCTGCGCTTCTGACTGTATCCAGTGCTTGTATAAACAAATAAATAAATCTTAAAAAAAAAAAAAAAGAAATGAAAAGAAAGCCCGTCGTGGTGTGGAGACTGGAGAGCCGGGGTGTCTGTCTGCACAGCACGTGTCGGCATCACATCTGCTCCGCAGTGGAGAACGTCACTTCCTGGCAGCCTGGTCTTGCCCAGGCAGGTGGCTGCAATCGCACAGCTGGGCCAGCACGACTGACCCCATCATGGAGTTCCTCCCTGGCACCCCCGCAGAGACAGTTGCACAGGGCACCGAGCCTAGCATTGATGGCCACACAGTGTAGACAGTGCTAACTGGCTGGCTCCCGGAGCCAGAGCCGGGGCCACATGGCTGCCGCCAGCTCCGGGGGCTTCTCAGTCCCGAGTGTGAGGAGGGTGTGGCCGGTGTGCATCTCAGGCAGAGGCTGGCCCTTAGGGCCAGTTCACACCTTCATTGGCCAGCATCTGACAGCAGCGTCCGGTCCTGTACAGTGGGAGAAATTGACCGAGAGCAGAGCGTTGCAGGAGGAGAGGGGCTGAGGGGTGAGCTGACGGCAGGGGTGGTCATGAGACGTGAAGACGCCACCTCGGGGTTCACCGCAGCTCAGGGGGATAATAGCCATCAGGTGCATGCTCATAATGAGGTGGGGTTCACAGAGGTCAAGAGGTGGAGGCAAATTCCAAGGCTCGGGTCTCAGCAAGGGCAGAGAACGGAGCAGAGGCCTCTGCATGTCACCAGGCTTTCTGCAGAGTCAGAGCAGAAGCACAGGGGCCAGCTGGCATCACGGGAGGCGACTCCGGGGCCACGGGGGGAAGGCAAGCTCTCCGGACGTGGCTTCTGCAGCTCTGGCAAGAGGCCATTAAGGACAAATCTCATTACACTCGACTTCTCTCTCCGAGAAGGAAAGCACGCAGGGTCAGGCATGTGTGGATGTCAGCTGGAAAATGAGCAGGCTGTCCCCGTGGCAGGAGGCAGCCAGCGGAGGAGCCCGGGGCCGGCTCTGCTCGGAAGAACAGATGGCCATCCTTGTTCAGCGGAGAGACCAGGACAGGGAGAGCCTGGGGTCACACGAGAGTGAGGTTCCAAAGACACGTGTTGGCCTGGGAGGCGCAGCAACTTGCTGGGGACAGACGCCGGCCAGGCCTCTGGCTGCCGCTGGGAGCACAGGGACGGATGGGCTCCGGGCGGGCAGCACCCCTCTCCTGAGAAAGAGCGGCGGGCCCCACCTCCGCATTTGGATCCATGTCCTGATCCACGTCCTCCTGTTCAGATTTCTGGATCCCATTTCTCGGTACTTTCCACGTTCAATTCCGCCCTCCTGTCCCAGCCTCCTCCAGCCCCAGAACAGTCCTTGACGAGCGCACCCTAAAGCCACATCCTCCCTGAGGACCAGCCCCAGGCAGGCGTCGGTCCTGGAACCACACTGACTCGTGAGGCTGAGCGGTTGTTCCAGGCTCACTGTTTTCATGCTGGAGATAATGGAATTCAATAAAAACAGGAACCAAAGATATGGTTGACCCTATTTTTCAGAGAAACAGCACTCTTTCATAATTCATAGGCTCCAAGAGCTAATGGGCTAATGGATAATTTGGGACTGAAATGCTGGCCTTCACAGCGTCCATGTTTTTTTGACCTCCGTGGCCAAAGTACTGACGGGACCCTTGTCCTACTGACAATGGCCACTGACGGGGGGACCAGCAAAGGTGCTTCTGGTCCTGTCAGAGGACCTGCAGGTGACTGGAGACGCGCACCAAGCTCTGGGGGTGCCCAGAGAATGTGGTCTCCAGCAAAACACCATTTGCTCCCGGGTTGCAAAACACACATAATTGTTTCCTAGCAACAAAGGCCTTTAGGGCTGACTCTCTTGACAGAGTTTTGCACAGGGGACGCCTGGGGGTTCCTGAAGCTCCTGCAGGCAGGTGGAACCCAGAGGCACCTGCCGGGTGCTAGGGCAGGGGCTCTCTGGAGTTGCTTCTCCTTCCCCCTCGACTCCCAAGCTGCAGTTTCGACTTAACGTGAGACTCACTGTCCTAACTCCCCAAGGCCGCATCTGCGGGGGCTGCTCATGAGCAGTGTAGTGGGTGGGAGGGGACATGCCGCATGGGTGCTCTGGACCCCGTGAGGCTGAGCGGGTCTTCCCACCAGACCCCTCCCTCAGTCAGTGCACATGCCTCAAATGATCTGACCTGACACAGCTTTCAAATCCAGTTAAAAATGTAATTGTATTCTGCACAAAATGTATTTACATGTATTTACAAAAAGACACGATTTGGATGTTACCCCTTAGTAGACTGAAGCCTGCAGTGTGATGCAGGCCACTCACACGGAAGTGGAAACCTACGCCTGGCTCTGAAAGTTGACCAGGAGCACCACTAAACTGCTGACTTCTTTTGGAAAAATATCCGGGCTTCAGCTAATTTGAAGCTATGCTAAGAGACTTCTTAAGGATCTGCTCTGGTACCATTCCTTATGTACGAATTTTGGTAGGAGACTATATAGCCTCACAATTAGATTTCACATGTTGTCATAACCCTGTCTGCTATAGCCATGAGCAGTCTGTTCTGAACACGAGGATGCCTGGCACCTGGACAACCTTCAGGGGACTCTTTCAGACATGAGCGCCTCCTTGTGGGCACCACACATGTATGAGAAGCATGAACGCCAAACCTGCAGGTGGCCGTCAGCGTGGCTAAGTATCTAACAACAGTGATTACATGTTCAGACTGAGTCAACGTCTCTGGCGCTCTGTCTCCATACAACAGCAGCTACGAGGACTGTTCTGGCTGTCTTAACGCATCTCATGCTCACACCACTCTGGGACGTAGACTCAGCTGGGGATCCCTAAGATACAGATGCGGACGCCGGGCACTGAGAGGCCCTGGTCCCTAAGTGGCGCAGCCCCAGCATCCGGCCCTGGGCCTTCCTTCATACCCTGCCTGCTCCAGCCACACCCCGGGCTGCCTGGCGCCTCTTGGGCCAGGCTACATAGGTCCCAGAGGAACCTTACAGACAGGGTCAAGTTTAAACTCCTTTTCCCTGCGCCCACACCCCAGGCCCTCTCTGCGGTCAGCTTCACACAGAAGGGGCGATGGTCCTAATGGATAGCCAGCGCCCACGAATCCTGGGCACCCCGAGAGTGCAGGCCACCCGCAAACGTATCTAATACTGTGTCCTGCCACCTGTAGTCCCTGAGCATGAAGGCCAGGCGGGGAAGGCTCAGCGCAGGAACAAGATGAAACAACTGACCCATCCTTCGGGACACGCCCCGTCTCCAGCGCCCACTTTCAGGGAAACACAACCTCCCAACCCCGATGCCAGCCCTTAGCGCCGACCTTATGATCCATATTGGAGTATTAGCCAACATGGCCAACTTAGGAAGGGCTCCCACCTTTTACTCCAAAGGACACCTCGGCTCCAGCCAGAAAGAGCCTGTACTTGCTGCCATTGCAGACCCCGGTGAGCCGGCCCCTGCCCTCCCCAGCCCGCCGGCCCTCGAGGACCGTCACCTGGAGCTGGAGGTAAAGTAGAGGTCCTCACTGTCGCTGCTGTACTTGGCTGTGACTGGGGTCACAGACCTGCTCAATGGTCTGCAGGTCTGAGGCCACCGAGTGTGAGACGCCACTGGGGAAAACGAGGGGCGGGGGACGCCATGTGAGTTCCCGAAGACACTTCACTGAAGGAGGACTAGAGTCTCTCGGCCCGTGAGCTCCATGGCGGGGTTAAAAACACGAGCGATAAGGCAGTGTGTTGGGGGGTTAAGCACTGGGAAATACCAGGCTCTGGGAGGACTGCAGCCAAGGCTGACGGTCTCCTACGCCCGTGGGTGCCGCTCAGTGGGCGCCCCCCCCACCCCGTTTCCATCTTTCTAAGAACCACAGGTTTGGAATTTTTCGTGCTATACTGAATAGTAAAGCAAACACAACTGAAGAAGAGAAGAACAATGAAGCAGCGCCTCTAAAGCTGACATTGATAAGGAAAGGCTGTCTATGGTTAGCAAGCTGGTTTAAATTCTGGAATCCAGGCCTCCCAGTGGCCTCGGGGTTGAGCCTCAGGCTGTCACTGCTAGGGCCTGAGTTCCATCCCCAATCCCTAGCCAAGGAGCTACCCACACGGCGCAGCAGCGCCCGCTGCTCCCCTTAGCAGTGGATTTCAGTAGATGCGCGTGTTCTCCCCACTCTGTCTCTGGCGAATCCTCTCACCCCCACACCTCTGGCCTGTACCCCAGTTCTTCTATGCAAAAATAAATCAATAAATAAATTCTGGAACCCAAGAGAGTGAGTCACACATACCTTCTGCAGTTTCCAAACCCCATGCCAAGTCTCTCCAACTCGATCTTATTTTTGCCACTCAGGGTCATCTTTTCATCTTTCTTTATTTAGATTTCAAGATCTTTATAAAGTAATCGCAATGATGAGACTCTGCCAGGGAAAGCAAGTGCTCCTCAATTTAGCTTCAAGGCTGCATCTCTCAGTTGAAATACTAAGCAAAATTAAACATCAAACTAAGCAAGGTCAAACACTTAGACTCTAACTTTGTGCCTCTGTCCATAATTAACAACGATGAAGGCAAGATGGTCTTTTTTCCCTCTAAAGGTATTTTTTTGAGGAGATGTGCAAGAAAATGTGAATGAATTTACAGCCACTTTGGGGTGAGCAGAGCCTGCACCTGCCCCAGTGTATGCACATGTTCTGCTCCGTGACCGTGCGCTAAGCTGACTTACATCAAATCCAGCATTTCCACATAGGATAGGAAGAGGCAGGACTTCTGACATGGGCTAGCATTTCATTACCCTTCCACACTACATGTCAAAAATACTGGGTTTTCCTGTCATTGATTTGTTTTGGTTTAAGATAAAGTCACACACATATACATTTGACTTTACATATGGATAAATTAAGGTGGGATTATTTCAGCACAAACGCACTCTTCAGTTTCCAAGCTGTCCCTTGGGTGTCCTCATAGATTCAGGTTCTGTGAGCATTTAACACAGAGCTGGGTTCCTCAGCCAAGAGTTTCTTTGACACCACAGTCAGACACTGGTTCTCGGCCAGTCAAAAACTTGTCGCGAACAACGCACCAGAGGCGCCAGGAGACGCACAAAACAGTGTTCCTTGCCCTCAGATTTCTAAAAGTGCTCTCAACACTTAATTTCCCATCAAGAAGTACCTGTTAGCAATAACAAACTGTATCATATTAATAACCAGATTTCAGAATCCTGAAAAGTGAAGGACTCCTAAGCTATCATCTGCTTTATGGAACTGCAGGGAATGTTCTAAGAAAGGTGCTCCATAAACGCATTTTTGTGTAGTAACAGGGAACGAGAGCACAATTCCTCACTAGGCAAAAACAACCTCTTGTCTCCTTTCCTCTCCTTTCCAACCAAAATCCACGGTCCTGCATGCTCGTGCTGCACGAAATGGCCCAAGGCAGGCTGGTGAGGGCTGCAGGGCGGGGGTTGGGGGCCCCTGACCGTCAGGGAGGGCACGGGGCCTTTTGCACTCCTGGCTCCCTTCTGACCAGGCCTGGGAAGAGGACAGGCCCAAGCACGCGACAGAGCCTACTCCCCACAGATGCCGCTGCACCCTCACCCCACCTCCGGCCCGGCCAGACACCCTGCACTAAGGGAAAACAAAGCCAAGACTGAGGCAACTCAAAGTGAGCTCTGCTTGGGCCTCCCTGGTAGCGCAGGGGTTAAATCTCAGCACTGTGAAGCTATTGGCTGCCACTGCAGCATGAGTTTGCTCCCCGGCTACGGAGCTACCCACATGGCACAGCAGACCTCTCCTGTCTCCCTGCTGCTCCCCTCAGCAGTGTATTTCAGTGGATCCACCTGTTCTGCTCCCCACTCTGTCTCTGGTGAATCCTCTTACCCCTGCCCCCACCTCTGGCCTTCTATGCAAAATAAATCTTAGAAAACAACAAAGTAAGCTCCCCGGAAGGTACTTCAAGCCCCATGGAGCCAACTGCAGGGAGTGCTGCCCCTGTGTGCTGCGAGTTGGATGACAAGGAGCAGCAGCTGGACCCTCGAGGAGGGCCACAAAGCAAGGACAGCAAGGAGTGGACGTGACCCTGGCCAGCTCCAGGCCTGGCACCATCACCCAGTGAGCACACACGAAGCTATCTCAGAACAGGCCCAGGCGTGAGGAGTATCTTCCCCGTGCGCTGCCGGAGAGGACGAGGTCCCCACAAGCAAGAAGACACTGCATGGAAGAGCCTTCATGCTGCCTCCCCTCCCTGGTGCGTGCCCTGCTCATGCTCCCACCACTTCCCCATAGCCCTCGCACCTCCAGGGGGCCTCAGTTCTCCTCTGCTCTCAGCACAGAGGAAAACTCTCGAGAGCCTCAGGCATCTGCTTCACACTGTCTCCTGACCGGCCCCTGCCTTCCAGTTTCTCCCCCAATTTTTCTGTGTGGACATCCCCTTCTGCCTGGCCCCCCTCAGACGACACAGTAACTCCCGGCCTGACAAGGTCCAAACCGTCATCCCCACCTCTCCCCTCAGGCGGGTCCCCCTGTCTGAGGTCCTGGTGCCCTGAGTCGTTCTCTCAGACGCTCCTGGCGCCTCCTCTGTGCACAGCGTGATTCTGAGACCCCTTCACGAGCCAGGCTCATGCTCTCTGGAGATGCCACCGCCTCTAACCCTCCCACCACACCTCAGAACTCAGCCCCAGACCAGCAGCTTCCACACTGGAGTGCACTTTTCAACGGGGAGCTATAATTCACAATGTGGAGCTATAATTCACACACCAGGATTTTCGTAGTCCCAGATTACACGACCATCACTGCCATCTTGTTCCAGAAACTTCCAGTGGTCCCAAAGAAGTGCCATCACCAAGCCCCACCAGCAGTGGCTCTCCGCCCTCCTCTGCCCTGGCCCTGACACCAGCGGCCTCTGTTCTGTCTCCAGTATTAGTCTGGACATTTCCTGTGTGGGACCACACAACACGAGGCCGCCATGACCGGGCCTGCAAAGCTGAGTGACTGCGCACGAAGAGGCCATGCTCGTGAGCTGCTCGCCAGCTGACGGGGTTCTGGGCTGCTTCTGCCTCTTGCCAAGGGGATGCTGCCGGGGGCATCCTGCACACGTGAGTGTGGCACTGAGGCGGGGTGGGGTGCACTTTAGCTTCTCCGAGGATATACTGAGCAGTAGAACTGCTGGGCCATGTGGCAACTTTATGGTGGACTTTCCAAGAAACTGCTGACTGTTTCCCACTGTTGTCGTAGGGCTCCGCGCCTCTGGGCTCCCGCCGGCACCTGCCACTGTCCTCTGAGCACAGTCACTGCAGTGAGCGAGGAGGGCCTCAGTGTGGTGCTGATTTGCGTTTCCCTAGCGGTGCTGAGCATCTCCCCTGCACACTCACACACACTCACATGCACATGCACGTGTGCATGTGCACATAGCCTGCTTGGCGATTGCTTCTCCCTGGTGACGCCATCCCAACCCTGCCCTCACAGCCTCGCCTGGGAGCTGCCCTGTTCGCCTGCCTCTGTCTCCCCCTTCCAACCTGCATTTCAACGCGAGGCTAGTGTTCTTGAAACTCCTTGCACACATATGCAAAAATAAATGGTGTTTGGAAAGTAAATTTTAGAGTTATTTAATTAATAACTTTATTCACAAAATACACTACTGTAACCAAAACCACTTACATTGATTCTTCCTTAGGAGCCGCCCTGGCCAGGTCTTCCTGTTCCTTCATTTTATCCACAGCTTGGGCTTGTTTTTCGATCTCACTAAAACTCATATTCTCCAGTTTCTGGGCTCCCAAACTTCCTTCCTTGGCCCCAAGCTGGAAGAAATAGGTAAGCGCTGGCAGGTTTCCGCCGGCAGAGACCCCAGATCAAAGTCGTTATTGGAGGAAAACACCTGCTGACCAAGAAGAAAAAAAAGAAAACCAGCAGCAAGAAATGAAGCAAGAGACTTTGTTACAAAAGGGCCTGACCCACAGAAGGTTCCCAGTACATTGTAATTCACCCCGTTGGACACATGTGGAGTATTTAGTTCAGCATATTTATAATCTCCATAAAATTCTAATTTTCTCCTTGAAGTTCTTTTTTGATTCTCTTAATTTGACCTTGGTGTCATTTATTACACTTAGAAATTTCCTAGGCTGGCTTATTGTCAAGATCCTTAATTGTTTTGCCAGGTGGGAATTCCACATGTTATGGTTGGAAATTCTGGACACTATTTCAGGTAGAGACTGAGTTTAGTGAGGTTGTAACAGGTGGTCCCCAGGAAAAGGGGAAGTTCCAGGTTCCCTGCCCCACGCAAAGGAGGGTGGAGCTAAAGAGAGAAGGTAAGAAGCTGCAGAGAAAACTGAGGAAGGAAGGAAGCAGGATGAAGCCAGAAGGAGACCTGGAGGAGGCACATGGAGCCTAGAGACACGTGAAGAAACTGTGTTTGCCTTTTGGTCGTGGACTGGGTGACACAGATGTGGGTGAGACCCGTGGGGAGGTGACAATGGCAGTTTTTGTCTTGATTTTGATTTTTCTCTTTTCCTCTCAGAATTATCTCCTTATTTCTGATCCTTTTCTGTGGGTCCCCACCAGAAGGTGGCGGACTTGGGGCAGACTTTAGGGCCTTGCTCTGGGCCAGTTCTGTTTGGGTGGACTTTTACCCAGGATGGGACAGATAACTTTGGGTGCTTGATTTAGAAACTAGATTCTTTGCCTTCCTTGTATTGTTTCCTAATTGTATTAAAGTTCCTTCCCATGAAAGTCGCATATGTTTTGTGTTGATGTGGCGGATGGCAGAACTTTCTTAGAGCAGGAAGGTTTGGGGGCTCTGAAAATTACAAACTTGTAATTTTCTAATCCTACTGAAGTTAAAAACCTACATAATCAAAATCCACAGAAGTAGCAAAAATGTCTTTTTCTCAAGATCAGTACATTATTGCAAGTCTAATAGCCTGTAGACTCCGAGAATGACCCCCAGGGACACTTCAGGACCTTTGGAGGCTCCACTCTCCCGGGCCTGTGGGGATCCCAGCACCAGGAAGCCTCCACAGAGTGGGGAGGGAGATGCTGACCAGCTCCCAGGGCCATCACTCAGGGGGAGGAGAAGCCCCTCCTCAGGTTATGGCCCGGGTGTGACTCACGCTCTTTAGCTCAGCAGGGGCTTCACCTCAGGGTCCTGGTGCTTGTTCCTGCTGGTGACACTGCTCCTAGATTTTCCTGGTGTTGCCCCCAGTCAACCGATGTGGCCTCTTGAAGAAGAAACAGAGGGTCGGTCGCTGCAGAGGGAGATTCACTGAAAAGAAGGAGAAGGAGCGGAAATGTGCCTTCAGTGACCTGCCTTTAGTGAGCCTAGTAAGGCAGCTTCCTGCTCACTAATCTCATGTTGTTGACTGATTTTATTGTCTTTGTCCTTCAAGATCATTTTGGAAAGTTGTAGTGTGTGATCCAGCAAAAAGCATGATCTCGCAAATGGACAAAAACTGTGTTGGATTCCTGACTCTGCTCCTCCTTGTGCAGCCTTCAATAAACCACATAATTTCTCCAAGCTCAGTTTTATCATAAGTACATGGGTGGGGGGATATTAAGTCATGTGAGCATATTGAGGACACAGCTATGGGACTAGAAACTGCACTTCCTTCCACCTGAGGGAAAGAAAGGTCAGTGATCGGTGACCCCCTACTAACCCCCTGTCAGG
The DNA here is from genome assembly GCF_964194135.1 of Talpa europaea. Classification (NCBI taxonomy): domain Eukaryota; kingdom Metazoa; phylum Chordata; class Mammalia; order Eulipotyphla; family Talpidae; genus Talpa; species Talpa europaea. The sequence continues at coordinate 107,894,507 of NC_140068.1, read as the reverse complement.
GTCAGAGGGTCCCCAAGCCTGAGAGACCCTCCTGCTGTCACCTTGGAAGGGCCTTTGATGCACAGACCCTCCTCCCTGACAAGTTGAGGAAATAGGATGAGGGAGACAGAAGACTTGGGGTCATTTCTAGAACCGACAGCAGGACACTGAGGGCAGGGCTGAGAGCAGAGCCAAGTTGCTTCTTGATACTGACCCAGAGCCAGCCCCTATAGGGCCACTCCGGCCCAGGACAGTCCTCCCTGGACAGGCTGGTCCCGGCGTCCAGCAGGAGCTGCAGGGGCCACGGGCTCTGTGCAGGGGCGCCTGCACCCCTGCTTAGCTTTTGGTTTATTCAATAAGTAAGTGAATCCCCATTTTGACAAGACTGAGTTAGATTTGCCATCTTCAGCCAAACAATACCTGATGAATATACCAGGTCACACACACTCTAGAAATAACATGGTGTTTTCATGTGCTCATGTGAAGCCCTATCTCCTCAGGGCTATTTTGTCCTTTTCCTTATCTGTCCAACGATGCGTCCTTCACCCCCAGAAATCTCAAGATGATCTTGGGGTATGTGCGACATCTCAGAGCAACCCTGAAGCTCCTCTGTCCTGCAGGTGGAGCAATTGAGAAGCCTTCTGATGCTAGAGTTTTAGCTGGGAAGTCATCTGCATCCACCAGTCATTTTTACCAACATTTTCCAGGAGTGACGGAGATGCTAGTGTTGCATGCAGTGTTGAGTTAAAAATGCAGGAGTTTCTCTTTCTAGAATAGTGCTGATGAGTCCTAGTGTAGCAAGTCACCAAAGATTTGTCAGAAGTTCAGAACTCAGTAAGAGGTTACCCACCTTATGAGACCTAGAATCGTCAGCTTCTGCAGCACTGGGTGACATTTGTACTTGAGATCTTTTCAAACCACACCCTCCTGGTCATCCTAGAGATAGAAAAACACCCTTTTACTTGTGCCACTCCCAAACTCAAACTTCCTGGATTTTCACCCCAGGGCTCTAGTATTGGGGATCAGAACAAAAGCACACCAGGGGGGCTGCTGTCTCCTCTTGCAGTCACTGCTGTCAGTGTGGCCATCACATGTCCGGTTGGTGGGTCTGAGAGTGACTCGGCTGTGACAGGCCTGGCAGAAGCTGTGGCCATAGGAGATACTCCCAGGGGCACCTGAATCCAGGTAGACGCTGCAGGTCCTCTCTGCCACGAGGGTCCAGTCATGGCTACGAGGTCATGACTTTCCTGCAAGGTGGGGAGGAAGGTGAATAAATGGAAAGAAGAGACGGTCAGGGTGGAGGTGACCACACCAACCTGGTCAGGCTACAGGAGCCTCCTCCCTGACCTCCTACATGCTCACCCTCTCCAGTCTCTGCTCCCCATGGCACTCCAGGCCTTTCTCAACATGGACCCTCACCTGCCTTCTCTGCTCCCCACACCAGGCAGGGAGGGCTCACAGGGCCTGGCAATACCTCCACTTTCTCCCCCACCCCCTTTCTCTGCAGCCAGGAGAGCAGACAGGGGCTGAGCGCCCACGAGGTGCCAGGCCCTGAGCTGAGACTCACAGGCATCAGCTCACCATCCTCACCACGTCCCTAACCTCACCTCACACAGGTGAGGATACTGAGGCTCAGGGAGTGAGTCCCTGTGTGGGTCCCACCCGCGTGCTATGGGGACGGGCTGGAGTCCAGGCCCAGGGCGAGGCCCACGCCCCTCAGCACCCGCTGAAGCAGCTCCAGCTTCTGCCCACGCCTAGCCCTGGACCCGCCCCGCACCCACACCCAGGACCCTCCCCGCTGTCTCCTCAGGGTTACTCACCTCCCTGTCACCTCCTGCTCCCCCTGGGTCTCAGGGCACCTGTCACCTCCTCAGCTGGACTCTTAGTTACAAACACACAGAGTCCTGGGACTGTTCACTCCACAACCCCAATGCCTGGTGGATGGAACCCTAAATATATGTCATTTTAATTAATTAATCAATAAAGTAACATAAAAAGCAGCTCAGGAGGACTCTTGTTTCTGGTAATGACAGGTTCGGACTTTCACACCAACCAACATACTGCAAACAACCATGTGTTTTGTTGGGATTTGCCCTGCTTACGCACACAGGAGTTTCAGACGTGTCAAGGGTCATAATGTGGAAAAGCATGCTGATTCTGTTTGAACAGAGATCAAAATTGGTCATAGTCTTGGGTTAAGGGGATCATACATGGGTTAAACTGGACACTCTGTGCAAATGTCTGTCTCATGTTCATTGCTGGCTTCTTGTTCCCTTTTTCATCTGCACTATGAACACTCAATTCAACACTTTCTCTCACTCCCAGTATTTTTCAGTTTGCACATCATTATAGTGACAACAAAAACAAAATAAATTTTACAGTAAAAAGAAAAATCTTACCTCAAATCCCAGAAGCTAACACCATAATCCAACGTCTTTTTCCATACATCATTCCAGTGTGGACCATCAGTTCCAGGACATTCCTCCTGAACACATCCTTCCTGACAAAAGAAGGGAAAGAGGTGGGTCCAGTAGTCTGGGTTTATCTGAGATTTTCTCCCTGATGTACTTGGAGGGTGACCCTGGAGAGAAGGGAAAACCCTGGAAATGAGAAACAATAATTTCACCCACGTGAACGAACGTTACACTTTCCTCCAGGAGCTGAGGCTGACCCTGCTCCATCTCCCCCTCCCTTCCTGGACTGTAGACAAAAGCGCAGCTCAGGAACTGGTGTGACCTGGGCTAATCCTGCCCCTGGGCCAGACCAGCAGGGCACACACTCCCCCCTCCCTCTGTGGGACTCCCTCCAGCTCTGGTCTAGAGAAAGAGTAGCTGCAGCCCACAGAGGAAGTGACCCCTGGGAAACAGAGGGGCTGCCTGGCTGGAGCTCTCTGATCCCAAAAGAGATGAGCCTGGAATGAGCATTAGAGGAGGAGAGAGGGAGCTGTCAGGGGGAGCTGCTCCCACAGCCCAGCAGGGCCCCACCCAGATCCTGGGAAGAGTCCCAACCCCTCCTGTCTCCAGATCCTCTGCTGCCTCAAGACATGCTCCAAACCTGCTTGATGTGTAATTGTCCCCCACTGTCTTATATGGTGTGCCGTCTCTCCTGTCACACACACACACACACTCATTCTTCTCACACTGGGAACAAGATCCTCAACACTGGAGTTTTTCTGACCCCGTTTCTGGTCCCCCTCAGAGCCACCCTCTCTGCAGTGTCTCTACTCAGTGGTGTCTGAGCAGCCCCAGGAGTCCCTGCACCTCCTGCCCCTGACCTTGTGGGAAACCAGCCCCTCACCCTGCATGACAGTGAGGAGGAGAAGGCAAAGTCCTCAGGTCAGTGATGGATGGAGGAGACAATTTACTTTTTCTCTTGATTTAAGAGTTTCATTTTATTATTGTATTTTTTGAAGTAAGATTCATTTACACCCTGTACATCACTCAGAGGGACAGGTTCACACCTTTTCAGGTGTTACCTCACCACTCCCACCTTCAAGGTACCCAAATCTCCAGCCCTAGTCCTCCGGACCTTCTTACTCCTTCTACTGCCTAGTCTCATCCTACTCTGGTAGCCTCAGTTCTGCAGCCAGACTCCAAGGGTTTGGCTTGGTATTATCTCCCCCTTTGCATTGTTTCTTTATATCACACATATGAATATCATCTGGTATTTGTTGTTCTCCTGATTTCACTTAGTGTGATTTCTTCCAGTTCCATCCACAGTGTTGTAAATTCAAGATTTCATCTTTTTTCACAGCTAGTAGCAGTCCATTGTGTATATTATACCACATGTTCTTTGCTGCTGCTTCTCCTCCCTGCTCAGCTCCACCCTCCCTTGGGTGGGGCAGGGAACCTGGAACCTCCCCTTCTCCTGGGGACCACCCTGTTACACACTCATCTATTGTTAAGCACATTGGTTGTTTCCATAATTTAGCTATTGTGAACATTGTTCACAGGAGCTGAAGAAAGAGCTCATATAGCCCTTCAAATTAGTTTTTACATTCTTTGGATAAATACCAAGGAGTGGAAATCTGGGTCACCTGGCAGATGTATTTGTTAATATTTTCAGGAAACTCCAAATTTTCTCCACAGGGCTGGTAGGGCTGGACCAATTCCCACCAATGTATGAGGGTTCTTTTCCCCAAACCCTTGCCAACACTTTTTTGTCTTTAATATGAGCCATCTCACAGGTGTGAGGTGGTGTCTCATTGTTGTTCTGATCTGCATCCCCTGATGATGTGAGATGTGCATTTTCCATGTGCCTGTGGAAGATGCATGTGTCATATGCATCTTCTTTGGAGATGTTTCTACTTAGCTCCCCTCCCCATGTTTTGATTGGGTTAATTGTTCTGGTTGTTATGTGTGTTATTTATGTAATTTGATGTATGATGTGCAAATATTTTCTTCCACTCAGTATGATGTGTTTACATTTAATGACAGTTTCCTTCAATGAGAAAGAACTTGTTAGTTTGATGTGGTTACGCTGGCCTATTTTTGCTTTTGTTTCCTTGCAGCACAGAAGATATTGAGGGCAGTGAATCTAGTCTGTAGGACACAATATGGTGTCCACACCATTGTATATTTGTCTGAACCCCACAGCATGGACACCACCAGGAGAGAACCGTTAAGGGAAGCCAAGGGCCATGAGAGATGATGTGAAGGTTTATCATGTGACAGACGTGCCATGTGAAATGTTTCACAAGTCTTCCTTCCAAAGACAACGTGCACACAAAAGAAAATTTCACATTCGAGAAAATACATAAACACGCACACACTCACCATAACCTTGCAGTGAGCCAGGTAGCCTACCCAAAACCAGATACCAGGGAAGATTTTTGAAAGTTTCTTTTAAAGACAATCGTAGACAGGCTATATAGTCCAGCTGTTTACCCAACTTATTTTAAAACTTGTATTAGGAAAAAAAAAAAAACCCGTATGGAAGTAAATGTTTACAGCAAAACACCCACTAAGTGTGAGCTGCCCATGGTGACGTCCTTCCAAATACAACAGTAACTACTAAATAAATGGAAAAAATTGCCTATTTGTAAACTTGATGCACTGAACAACCGTCACCTCTATGGTCTCTTCCCCAAAACCCACCGGCCTGGACAAAGACCTTAAACTGAGCCATCACTCCCAAGCAGCTCCTCACTGTGTCGTCAAATGCAGGCATGTCTGAGAAACTGTGAGCCAGAGGCATGTTAAGGACACCAGGTGGGTCTAGGACTTCATGTGGTGTCTAGGATGGGATGTCAGAGCATAAAAAGGACAATAGGAAACATTATAGAAACCCAAATAAAGGGTGGAGCTTATTGAAACTGCATCAACGTTTCCTTAGCTTCACAAATGACTTAGTAGTCGTGTGAGATGTTAACAGTTTGGAAGTGAGGTGGGTTATATAGCAACTCTACTACCTTCACAATTTTTCTGTAAATTTACCAGTATCTTTTATACCGTTAACAAAGTTAGGTTGTAGAAGGAAAAAGTGATCTACTATCTACTTTTCCCGGATTTTGCCATGAAGGGACTGGAGAGAGGGCCCCCCGGGAAAAGCTGGAAACCTCACACCTACGACAGGCTCCGGAGTCTCCTCTCCTCTGAGCCCTGCTTCTCCGACTCCTCACAGAGCATCTCACCCCAGGACGCCACCCTCCAGGACCCCCAACTCTGCCCACCTCAGCCCCCGCCCCGTCCTGGCGGCTCCACCAGAATCCGGAGCAGCGCGGCAGCGCCCCCGTGTGGCCACAGGGCTGAGCACAGGAGCCCAGAGCGGCCCTTTCTCCTGCTCAGCCAGGCCCTCCCCAGGCTCCCTGGGCTCCCAGCCTCAGGACGAGGTCCGCTGTCACGTTAGAGGTCCTCAAACTTCCTCCCTAGCGAGTGACTATGGACACAGGCCTCATGGAAGAACCCGGTCTCCATGTCATAATAGCAGGTTCCCAGGCTCAGGCCACATGCCACACACACCTCCACTCATAGTGACAACAGTGCCCCCTCTGCTTCTTTCCCAAGTGCTGCTCTCTCCTGCCCGCACCCCCAGCCCCACGCAGAAAACAGCCCTAACAGGAGACCCCAGGCTAAATGAGTCTGTAAAATCATCTCTACCACCAGATACTCCTGTGTTTAGGGGCCACCTGTGTCTTGTGGGGACAATGATGGATGCCTCCTGTTGCTATTAGAGACAGGGACACACAGAGGACATGAGGCCTGATCTCAAAACATGAAAAAGAATAGGCATAAAGTAATTAAACCAAACAAGTAAAATATATACACACAGAGTATGAGTACCGAGGCCCTAACTGTGCCTGGGGCTGCCTGGACGCCGAGCCTCCACCCACATCCTGGAGACAGGACAGGCCCAGATGGGGTCTGAGTCCCTGTAATCACAGGCCCTGCTGGGACAGGTGCTATTGAAGGACAAGGACAAAGGAGCAGAGAGATGACCCTAAGAAGTGACCATGTCAAAGCCCACAACACACTGAGCACCAACTGGACACAGGCCCCGTCCCCCTCGGCTCCTCACAGCCTCTCCCGGCCCCACCTACACAAGCTCTGCACAGCAAACCTGCAGTTCGGGCTAGTCCTCATGCCTCTGATTTATGTAATCATAAATTTTAGTAACCCCACTACTGAACCCATCAATCCCACATGACAAGGTAAGAAAAATAACTTCAAAGCTGTAATAGTATTTTCAATTGGGAAGTGGACATTATTCCTCAGGAAAACACAAAGTACAGGCAGGTGGGAGTCAGCCCCACCCCTGCTGGAGCAATAAAGTCATCAGAGACAGAACACAGGTCAGTGTGGGGAGGGTCCTGGTGGACGTGAGCAGCCCAGTCTCCCCACCTCTTCACACTATCAATTAAAAGACAGAATCATTCATAGGCCGTTTGCAACAAGAAAACCAATGGATGTTGAAGGCATGAAGTGAAGATGAGAAGAAATCCTGCATCACTTGGTCCCCACAGCTGTCTCACACTGTGAAAGAAAATGATCATGAACAATGTTAGGGAAGTGTCAACATTCTCAATAGTCTACCGCATCCTCAGAATGTCCCCCTCACAGCTTCCCCATCACCTGGTCCCATCTTCTCTGCCCCAGCCCCTCCCACTGCAGGTCCCAGGGTCTCACCTTTAGGGCTAGCAGAGAATCATCAGAATCCAGAGAACTATCACTGCCTGGAGGAGAACAAAACAGAACCTGGTCAGAGCCATGAGAGATGAGACCACAGGAGGGACTGATGGGGGTGACTCCCCCATGGGCTCCGTCTATACTGTCCCCACAGGCTCAGGGATAAACCCTTGATCCACACTTACCTGCAGCTTGAGTGGCGCTTCCTCCTTGTCTACCTGCAGGAAGAAACATCCTGTGAGACCACAAAGGAGTCAGGCCATTAAGTCTTTTTTTTTTTTTTTTATAGAGGCATGTTTTTCTTTCTTTCTTTATTTGTTTGTTTGTTTGTTTTGTTTATACATGCACTGGGTACAGTCAGAAGCGCAGGAGGGTGAGAGAATTCACCAGAGCCAGAGCGGGGAGCAGAGCAGGCAGAAGGACCGAAGTACACTGCTGAGGGGAGCAGCGGGCGGCAGGAGAGGTCTGCGCGCCATGTGGGACCCTCCTCCGGTGGCCGGGGAGCAGCCAGGGATCGAACCGGCGCCGCAGAGGCTGCGGGCAGCTTCGCAACCCAGCGCTCAACCGCTGCGCCACCGGGGAGGCCCCAGGCCATTAAGTCTTAAATGAATCCCCTAATCTGGGCCACAAGGAATGTTCTAGAAATGTGACTGAAGACCCTGGGCAAGGCCAGGAAATATGAGGAAAGGAGATGAGGGGAGGCTGGAGCAACCACCTCCTGGAGTCTGTCCTCAGCAGGGACCTTCCCCTCTGCCATTTGCTGGAATCAGGGCCCCATTACCAGAATTATCAAGGTGAACAGGTGGTGATTGATTTTCATAAATGCTTTACAAAAGCATGATGTTAGCAATCAGCTCCAGACTAGACAACACAGGATGTAGAAGGTAATTCCCATTTACTAGGCAGGGCAAGTTCTCCCAGGGACATGAAAGCCCCCAGTGGATGAGACCCCCCACTCCCTTCGCTACCTGAGCACTTCTTTCTGCACATCACAGCTGCAGCCACCACAACCACAGCTCCAAGGAGAACCAGGCCAGCAATGCTGCCCACGGTGGGGATGGAGGGCTGAGGAGAGGGCACTGGAAGGGAAGGGAGAGTGAGATCCTGTCACCTAGGCCTCCATGCAGAGCCAGGTGAGGTTCTCCAGAAGGGCTCCTGATTCCTCGGTGCCCACGTTCCCTCCTTACCACATCTCAGAACTCGGGGCTCCAGTAGCCCCTCATGCTGCACATGGCACGTGTATCTCTACTCCTCTCCAGAAGGCACCTCCACAGCAGCCCACTTCTGGAAGGTTCCATCCCCCCAGGCCTGGTCTCCATCAATTGCACATTCTGGGTCAGGTTCTCCCCATCTCGCTGCCAGGTCAGGGTGATGTCTGCAGGGTAGAAGTCCAGGGCCCAGCATCTCAAGGTGACGTTCTGGTTAGAGGTGGGGTGGTGGGTCACGTGTGTCTTTGGGGTATCTGAGAAGAAGGGTGAGAACATTCACATCTTGGGTTTTTCCTTCACGGAGACTGAAGAGTCTCATATCACCATCCTCAGAATGGACAGGGTAATGGGTTTGAAGAGGAAGCACAAAACCTATAAACCAGCCTGATCTGGGGAGTCTGGATAGGAAGAAGCAGGTGTCCAAGGCGGAGAACACAGACTTATGCTCTTGACCTGGGGACTCAAAAAAGCAGATCTGAAAAATGTTAATTAGACCAAAAACAAGAAATAGTGAAAAACTGATTGTCCCCAAGATTGTCACCAGATTAAAAGGATCCAATGAAGGGTGATTTCAGGGATGGTCTCCCCTGCAGCTCAGGAGAGACTGGATTCCTTAACTGTTCTTCACAAAAAGTAGGGCCCCGTGGGTGAGTCTTTTTTTTTTTTTAAGATTTATTCATTTATGTATTTATACAAGCACTGAGTACAGTCAGTAGTGCGGGAGGGTGAGAGAATTCGCCAGAGCCAGAGCGGGGAGCAGAACAGGCAGAAGGACCGAAGTACACTGCTGAGGGGAGCAGCGGGCGGCAGGAGAGGTCTGAGCACCATGCGGGACCCTCCTCTGGTGGCCGGGGAGCAGCCGGGGATTGAACCGGCACTGCAGAGGCTGCGGGCAGCTTCTCAAGCCAGCGCTCAACCGCTGCGCCACCGGGGATGCCCGACTGTGGGTGTCTTTCCAGCACAGAAGAGGAAACCCATGAGGTCTCCTCCTCTCTGACTAGAAAAGGTCTGTTTGTTTGTTTGTTTGTTGTTTTTTAAAGATTTATTTATTTATGCACACAAGAACCTGGGCACAGGCCAGCGGTGGGGAGGGTACAGGTTAGGCCGCCAGGGAGGCCCCAGAAAGAGGTCTGTGTTCTGACCATTACTCCATTTTCCCCTGGGGTGTCAGCCTGAGGGAGAGCTGAAGCCTTGGAGGCCTTGCCTGGCCCCTCTTACCTGAGCGCTGCAGCGTCTCCTTTCCCTTCTCCAGGTATCTGCGCAGCGACTCCACGCACTCCCCCCGTAGGAAGCTCCTGCAGTACTCCGCCACTCCGTTCTCCTCCCACTGGCGCCGGGTGATCTGAGCGGCCGCGCCCGCCGCGGTCCAGGAGCGCGGGTCCCGGTTCAGAGCCAGGTAATCGGCGCCGTCGTAGGCGCCCTGATCGTACCCGCGGAGGAGGCGCCCATCCGGTCCTACTTCGCAGCCGTACATCTCCTGGAGGGTGTGAGAGCCTGTCCCCGCCCGCGTCAGCCTCACCGTGGCCGTCGCCGCGCCCGCCCCCCGCGGGGAATAACCCTCAACTGAAAACGTCCCGCGGGCTCGTCCCCGGTGGAGGGGCGGGCGGGTCCACCACCCTCAGGGCGTCGCTCCGACATGGAGTCTGGAGTTACCCCCTCAGGCCCGGGCCGCTCACCCGCCTCGCTCAGGTTGTAGCCGCGCAGGTGGCGCAAGTTCGCTCGCAGAGTCTGTGCGTTGCGCTTCACTCTCCGCGTCTCCCGCGCCCAGTGCTCCGGCCCCTCCTGCCCCGCCCAGGGCGCCCGCGGCTCCACTCTCTGGCCGGGAGAGTCGCTGTCGAACCCCACGAACTGCGTGTCGTCCACGTAGCCCACGGCGATGAAGCGGGGCTCCCCAGGGCCCGGCCGGGACATCGTGGTGCAGAAATACCTCAGGGAGTGGGAGCCTGGGGGCGGGAGGGAGACCCGGGCTGGGGGATGGGGCGGGGGTGGGGGAGGGGGCGAGGGGGCTTCCGAGAGAGTTAAGGAGCGGCGGGACAAGAAGGGCCGGGACTCGGGGGGCAAGAAGAGGCGGGGGGCGGGGAGGGGCAGAAAGGGGCCAGGGCGGGGTTGAGGGGGACACCCGGGCGGGCGACGGCGGAAACGAGCCTCTACCGGGTCCAGAGGTGCCGCTGCCTTCACCCGGGGCTCCTCCCTCCTCAGCGGCAGGTTCCCTCCCGACCGGCACTCACCTGCCCAGGTCTCCCCCGGGGCCAGGGCCCCCAAGAGCAGCAGCAGGAGGGGCGGGGGTCCCATGGCCCCCACCTACTCGGCCAGAAACTCTGGGTGTCCGGGCTGGCGAGTATAGACTTTGTAACCGGAGCCGCGGGGATCCTGATTGGCTGCTCTGGAGACCTCCAGGCAGTGGGGAGAGAGAACTGGGGTGAGTCATGAGTTCGAGCTTGAGGGCCTAACTCGGGTGAGAGGGAGGATTGGAACTGCAGGGAGCTGGGGAATTCTCAACAGTAACCTTCATGCCTGGGACACCGCCCTTGAGTCCAAGACCTGAGAGTCACACCCGGGACCTGGGACTTTGACCTGCACCCTCCCCTCTGCACCCAGACCTTTTCCTGGCCCTGGGACTGCCTCAACCATTCTCAAACATTTTCCTTTCAGTCTTACAAATTCCCAAGGACCACCAGGTATAATTTTATGCAGATAAAACTACCAGTCTTCACCATACAAGGAATAAAATCATTTAAACATCTTTTTATTTCATATTAACAGATTATTAATAATCCATTGCATGTTAACTGTTTTAAAGACAACTTTCTGAAAATCATCATGGTAGTGACAAGTGGGCCTTTTATAGTTTTGCAAGTGTCTTCTCTGTCTCATTGGAAGTTGGATTGTCATATTTTCTTTTGCATTTAGTCTGTTGTTTTGGTCAGTCAACGCAAAAATTATACAGCCTGAAAGAAATATGTAGGAATAGCATTTTATAATTTTTTAGCACAATTGTGAGTATTCAACTTTGTTACAACTTTGATTATAAACTGAAACTGTACAAGTGGTAGTTTTTCACATGTTATTTGCAAAGACAAACCTTATACGCTACCACTGAATATTTTCTATTATATTACATTAATTCTGTAGACCTTCTTGCATATTAATGGCTCTTAACTAACATGATTTTTTAAAAGTAATGCATTTTTTTCACTAGGCTATATGACACTGTGTTTATTATTGCAGTATCAAATTTTAAAAATCAAATCTATTTTATATTCTAAAGATCCCAAAGGAAAAATTAGTTAGAACAGGAAGTGGTCAAGCTTATAGTGATGGGACACAATTTTCTAATACTTGGGTTTGCATTTCATCAAGGCAATTAATTACTATCAGTTGTCAATTGTCAGTAGTAGATTTTCTTTTTTTTTAAGATTTATTTATGCAGACAAGTACTGGGGACCAGGCCAGAGGTATGGGGGGGGGGTATGTGTGAGAGAATTCACCAGAGACAGAGTGGGGAGCAGAACAGGCAGATTGACCAAAATACACTGCTGAGAGGAGCAGCAGGCAAGACAGGAGAGGTCTGCTGCTCCATGTGGGTCACCGGCCCGGCTGGGCATCAAACTCTGGCTGCAGTAGTTGCAGACAGCTTCATAGTGCTGATGCTTAACCCCTTGTGCCACCAGGGAGGCCCCTGTCAGTGGGGGACAGATTCACATTCAATTTCTAGAAAGTGCCTACAAGTTAACTAAATCTATATAATGGTTTGTCATTCGGTCCTTCAAATAAAGATGGTATTGCCTAAAAAAAAAAAAAAAAGAGTCTAAAAAGAGTCTATTTAATCTCATACAAATTGTTTTTCTTGGAACATAGTACTTTAGGGTGTAGCAAAAGGAATTTATATGTACCAAGCTTACTTTTTTCTCTCAGGCAAATTCTTTCTCTCAGGCTTGAGGAGATGCTTTCCTGAGCCTCCCTGTCCAGGTGCCCTGTAGGGACAGGATGGGCACAGTGCAGGTTCTCTATGTTTGGAGCAGACAGGGTAAGGAAGGTCCTGGAGCCCTTGGTGGCTTTTGAAGACTTTTATTGGGATTTACCAGGTACACAGCAGGCATGGGTGCCAGAAGGCTGGCAGGCTTCCTAGCCCCAGGCAAATCTTTACTGTTTCTGGGCACTCCATTATTCTCTCATGGCTTTTGTTTCTCTGCTCCTTTTGCTCTGCTCTTCCCTGTGACACTGCCTTACAAGCCCAGTCTCTCAGCCCAGGTGTACCCACCTACACATGCCCACACCCTACTCCAGGTGCCCGCCATCAGGCATGCATTCAGGACCACAGGGAACCATCATCAATCCTAATGGTGGGATGTCAGAAAAGTCTGACACTTTTTCACTTACCCTACAATCCACCCCCGCAGGGTTTTCTGCCAGACAGTCTATACAAATTATATACATGTTTCTCTTGGTGGCTATGAACACTGCAGCCATGACCCATAAAAGTAAATAGTATACATCACAATATAATAACAAAATACAACAGAACACAAATAAGTCCAGTCAGGGCACCAACCTAATGGCAAAAGACAAGATTATTGGCACCAGCAGTTGATCCACCACTTCTGCTCCCGAAGGCACTGCTTATATAAGGGAGAGGAACCACTCAGGCATCTGCTGTCACATGCCAGGAACCATCAGGCTTCCTGGCCTTCTCTGACTGTGGTCTCAGCCTCAAGCCACACATCCCATCCACCCCTAGGATGCTCTCACTCTTGGATTGGTGATTCTGTACTCTTTGGGGGTAATCACCCAATCCTCAGGGTTTCTGTCTGCGGTCACTCCAACACTCGGCTTTCATAGCCACCAATGTGACACGCAGACCCCTGTACTCAGGCCAACCCACTGCACTGCACATGGGTCAGGGATCCGTGGATACAAGCTCCACATGCAACCTCTCTTGGGTCCCCTCTTTGGCTGTGGGCTCCACCACAAGCCACGTTTCCCACCCGTCCACCAACGATGGGTTCCTCAGCTCCTCACCCTCTCTCAACGACAAATTGGGCATCACCCACAGGTGCTTGTAAGAGACTCACTGGCCTTCTTCAACATACTCAGGCTGCTCAACAGCCACTCAAGGCTTCCCAATCTTAGCACCAGCTTTTTCATTTCTAAGTTGGCTTTTTCTCTGCCTGGCTGCAGAGAACTTGGCGAGGGCTTCCTCCTTCACCAACTGTGGGCTCTTCTACCAAGGCCCACCAGCCGTGCCTTGATTTTCATCTCCTGGGGTTTACAAACGATTCCATTCACTCCCAGGGTCCCCAAAGTCATAACATCAACTTGCTAAGGTTCCTGCTCCTCTGGCGGGATTGTCGGTCCAAGTCCATTAGTCCAAGTCCATCTGTTTTTTCCTTGCCTTAACACTGGCGAGATCCGTATCGTGGTCCTTTCTTCCCTGACAATTCTGCTGCCTCAGGGGTTATTGGCTGATCCTCTCACTGTCTCCTCATCCATGCGAGGTCTCAGTCCCACTACTCCCGGACCTTGTCCACTTCCTGTGCTGCCATGACACCTCCAGCGTTGTCACAGGCTCAGCCTGCTACTCCACAGTCCCTCCTGAGGTCTTCTGAGGGCTCCACACCCATTTACATTGAATCATCTTGCTGACTTATGCCAATTGTAGTGGCAGGAAGGGCTCAGAGGAGGTTCTCTATGATTCTATGCAAACCAGTGAAGGAGGAGGGAGTCCTGGAGCCCTCAGTGGATTTTTCAGGCTTTTATAGGGATTTGCCAGGTACACAGCAGTCAAGGGTGCCTCATACCCAGTAAACCCCAATAAAAGTCTGCCAATCACCGAGAGCTTCAGGACTCCCTCCTTTACCCGTCCACTGGGATCATAGAAACCTGCTCTGTGTCCCCTCCTGCTGCTATACCCACAGAGCCCAGGAAGAGGGAAGATTCACAAGGGGATAGGAAGCCTACCAGCCTCCTGGCCGCTGGGCACCCCTACCTGCCATGTACATGGTAAACTCAATAAAACCCTGAAAAAGCTACCAAGAGCTTCAGGACTCTCTCCTTTACTCTGTCAGCTTGGGTCATAGAGAATCTGCTCCGTCCCTTCCTGTCCTACAGGAGGTTGACAATGACTGGTCATCACCAAACTTGTGGCCACATGTTAGTCAACACTTTACTGTTTCTCATTGTTAGCAACAGCTAGCAATGTTTTTTACTCTCTCCTGGTCTGAAAATGCTTTCCTTCTCTGGCTCCGGAGAGCTACTGTTGTTGGAGTTTATAAGGTTAAAATCTCTGTCTCTTTGGCACCTGGTAGACACGGCTAAGAACTTTTATTTTTTTTAATTATTTTTTCTTTTTTACTTTTTCTTTTTTTATTTTATTTTTTTTCATGTTTGACTTTTTGAAGTCAGTTTTTTTTTTCTAAATAAATATTATTTTTATATTCCCCATACAATTGCAACCCCCTTATTTTGACCCCAATCCCTCCCCTCCTAGGTCCCCTCCAGAGAGTGTCTCTGGCTCATAGTTGTTTGTTGATTTTGATTTTCACTTTCTTATAGTTATTCTTTTTCCTGGTCCCTTATTTAAGTTTTCTAGATTCCTGCTATGAGTGAGACCATCCGGTATTTTTCTTTTTCTTTCTGTGTTGCGAGCCAGCCACAGCAGTCTGGGTGTCAGGGGTTCCTGAAGGATGGGAAGGCGTCGGCGCAATTGTAGAGAAAATGGTAAGGGAAGGGGGAGAGGGAATGAGGAGACGCAGACACTTGATCAGGGTGCTGACATCATCCTGCTGAGGGTCTCAACAGCCCTTTATTTATACTAAGCAAATCGTGAGTACACAAGCATAAGGTAGGAAGATAACAATCATCACATGTCCTTTTTCAGGAGCCTGCCAAGGGTCTGTTTGCCTTCCGGCAGAGGTGTAACATTTATTATTCTTTGTCTTAAAGAAGGCACAGTTGCTAAACTAATGTTTTCAAAATAGTTATTTACTTTAAACAATCTAACAGGTATTTTATTACTAGCAATGCCGAGGCGGCTCACATTATAACTAAACAGCTGGCTTTTGAAAATGCTTCAGCACCATGTCAGGCATTGCTAAGACCCATTGTACGAACAGGTGACATTAACGAATATGTTCGAATCTGTTCAGAGGTAACACCCTCGTACCTTCAAGGTGTGGCTATTGCGTCTGCCTTAAAGGGACAGACCAGTAGCCGGTGGTTCGCCTCCCTTAATCAACAGAAGGGTAAGCGAATAAATAATGGCTCCAGTGGCCCTAGAAATTTTGGAAATTGTTTCTCTTGCGGGCAACCGGGGCATTACAGCGGGAGTTGCCCAAATAAAATAGTCTCTATGCCGCCTCCTACTTTTTCTCAACAATCTGACATGCCTTTCACAACAAATAACAGAGTAATTCCTTCTCAAATAATGCCTCCCAAAACTTTTTGCCCGCGTTGTAATAAAGAATTTCATTGGGCAAAGAAATGTCGATCTAGATATCATAAAAATGGTGCATTGTTACTACCTAATGGACAATTTGCTGTTGGCACCACTCTGACTGTTTTCTCAAATAATGCTTCACAGTCGGGAAACTGGGTAGGGGGCCCCACCCAGGCCCCTCAAATAATTGGGGACCTAAACGACCAGAGCGGCGAACAATCTCTGATCTCCTCCGCAGAGCCACAGGCAGCTCGGACTTGGACTTGCATTCCACCTCCGCCGCAATATTAACTTCTGATCAATCCTATACCATGCTGGCAACAGGGGTGCATGGCCCCTCCCCCCCGGGCACCATGGGGCTTGTTTATGGCCGAGGTTCTGCGTCTCTGCAAGGCATAAAAGTAATACCGGTTGTTGTTGATTCTAATTTTACTGGTGAAATAAAATTTATGCTGGAGCCTCCAATACAAACTATACAAATTCATCCAGGACAAAAAATTGCTCAATTACTTTTGCTGCCTCTGGTGTCAGTTGGTGATAAAACTGCATCCAATGAGCCACAAAGTGATTCCAGTTTTGAATCCAGTGACATGGCTTTTTGGGTCCAACAAATTAAAAATAGTAGACTGACCAAAGTTACAAAAATTAAAAAAAAAAAACAATTGAAGGATTGCTAGATACTGGTGCTGATGTTACTTGCATAGCAGGGCATGATTGGCCTAATGCCTGGCCCACAAAAGCTACGCCTTCTACTTTGGTCGGATTGGGATCAGCACACAATGTGGCAAAAAGCTCTCAAATTTTAAATTGAAATGATGGAGAGGTGTCCGGGACTTTTCAACCTTATATTGTTCCATCTCTTCCTATGACATTATGGGGAAGAGACATTCTCTCTAAAATGAAAGTGCTCCTGTTTAGCCCCAATAATAAGGTGACCGCTCAAATGCTACAAATGGGCTTTAACCCAAATCAAGGCTTAGGAAAAAGGTTGGAGGGACGAGTATTTCCCATTGAGGTTGCTCAAAGAGAGCCACGACAAGGCCTGGGATATGAATCAAATTTATGAAGAGGGCCATTGCAGAGGTTACAGCCGACCCAATTGTGTGGAAAAATAATGATCCAATATGGGTAGAGCAATGGCCCCTGACAGAGGAAAAAATCCAGGCTGTAACAAATCTGGTTCAAGAACAATTGATGGAAGGGCATATTCGCCCTACCACTAGCCCATGGAATACTCCTATATTTGTAATAAAATAAAATCAAAAAAATAAAAACTGTTACAGAATTTGAGAGCAATAAATGTTACTATACAAGATATGGGATGCTTACAACCAGGTTTGCCATCACCTGTGGCCATCCCTAAAAATGAGCATGTTATTGTTATTGATTTGCAAAATTGCTTTTTTACCATCCCTTTACATCCCCAAGACTGTAAAAGATTTGCATTTAGTGTCCCATCAGTAAATTTAAAAAGGCCATTTCAACGGTATGAATGGAAAGTTCTCCCTCAGGGCATAAAAAACAGTCCAACTCTATGTCAAAAATTTGTAGATATGGTTTTGTCATCCTTTAGGAATGAGTACCCTTCCATTTACTGTGTTCATTATATGAATAATATTTTAATAAGTAATGCCCAAGTGGACTTGTTAAATCAGGCCTTGACCCATCTGGTAACTTTGCTGCAAAGTTATGGACTTGTTGTGGCACCAAAAAAAATTCAAACTTCTCCGCCAATTAATTATTTAGGAAGGATTGTCCGTTCTTTAACTATGTCACCACAAAAATTGCAGCTACAAACAGACTCTTTACAGACATTAAATAATTTTCAAAAACTACTTGGTGACATAAATTGAATAAGAGCTCATCTGCAGTTAACCACTACTGATTTACGTCCACTATTTAATGTGTTAAAAGGTAATTCTAATCCTAACTCCCCTAGACAATTAACACCTGAGGCTATACTAGCCTTACAAAAGGTCAATGATGCACTCAACAATCAACAACTGTTGCGGCTAAATTATACTAAGCCTTGGGAGTTCATAATTTTGGCCACCCCACACACGCCAACCAGTGTTTTGTGGCAAAAGGGGCCACTGGAATGGTTACATTTACCAGTTACTGCAAAGAAGGTTATTTGTCCCTATGCTTCCCAAGTGGCTGTATTAATTGTTAAAGGAAGACACGGGAGCATTGAGCTTTTTGGCTGAGAATTTCCTATTCTTGTTTTACTTTACAAGAAAAAACAACTTAATGACTTGCTTAGTTTAAGTGATGACTGGCAGATAGCCCTGCAATCTTTTTCGGGTGAAATAAATTTTCATTTGCCTCCCGACCCTGTGCTTCATTTCTTTAAGAAACAGGCTTTTATTTTTCCAACCATTGTCAGTGCTGTGCCTTTGCCAGAACCTGCTGCACTTGTGTTTATGGATGGCTCTTCCAATGGTAGAACTGCTTTCGTTATCAATGACAAACCAGAGTCCATCCAGACAACTAAAACCTCAGCCCAAAAAACTGAATTATTTACAGTTCTCACAGTTTTTAAAATTTTACAAAATCAGCCATTTAACCTTTTTACTAATTCCCAATATGTAACCAAATTATTTCCTGATATTAAAACTACTGTAATTGCTGATGCTAAAACCACCATTGCTCCACAGCTATTAAAGCTACAGACTTTGATAAGATCTAGGACCTACAGGGTGTATGTTGGCCATATTTGTGGTCATTCAAAATTACCAGGTCCTCTAGCTCGTGGAAATGAATTGGCTAATTTGTTGACTCGATCAGTGACATTCACAGTACAGGAGGCAATAATAATAATAATAATAATAATAATAATCATGCCCTTCATCACCAAAATGCTGCTTCACTGCGGAAGCAATTTCATCTGGCTCATAAAACAGCCCAAAAAATTGTTCGCAAATGCTCGGTTTGCCCCACTGTTCACCCTTCGCTTCCGATGGGGGTAAACCCACGAGGCCTTAGACCAAATGACCTCTGGCAAATGAATGTCACTCATGTTACTAGTTTTGGGAGACTCAGTTTTGTCCATGTCTCCATAGACACATTTTCTCATGTTATTATGGCTACTGCCCAAACTGAAGAGGCTTTTAAAAATGTCTCTCAACACCTAATGTTTTGTTTTGCCTACGCTGGCAAACCTCGTGCTATTAAAACTGACAATGCTCCTGTATATGCATCCTCTGCCTTTAAAAAATTTTGTGCTTCGTTTCAAATTGCTCATTCTACAGAAATTCCTTATAATCCACAAGGGCAAACTATTGTTAAAAGAGCCCACCAGGCTTTAAAAGTCTCAGATATATAAACTACAACAATCTAATTTTAAACATAGTTCGGCTCATCATATTTTAACTCATGCAATGTTTGTCATCAATTATTTAAATTGTAATTCTCAAGGATTGTCTCCAGTTAATGGACATTGGGACCCTGACCAACTGGCCCCTAAACCTCAAGTTATGTGGAAAAATCTCCTTTCCGGAACATGGAAAGGCCCTGATGTGTTATTAGCAAATGGGAGAGGCTATGCTTGTGTCTTTCCACAGGATTCAGACAGCCCAATTTGAATTCCTGATAGACTGATCCGACATCATGTCTCAAAAGCCTTCACCGACACGCCCCCCCCCCCCCCCCCCCCGCCGTTGGAGAACCGTCGCCCTAGAATGCATAGGCGCAGTCCTCCGGGACCCTATCCCCCTCCGCCAAGAAGTCATCGCTTCAGATTCCCTGTTGGAAGATTGTCCTCTTCCCCGCACCACCTTCGGATTCGTGAAACGTCTCATCATGACAACTGGGATCTGCTCAGGAACCTGGCCTCCAATGCTCGACAGCTACTTGTACAGCAAGGTACACGCATCACCCTGAAGACTATGTTCCTTGCCATGCTAGCAATCTTATCATGCAGAGTATCACCAGCTTCTCCTGTTCCTCTCATGCCTTCTGTTTCCTATTGGGCTTACATCCCGAATCCCCCTTTTTTCCACCCCACTCCTTGGGGATTTCCCTCGCCCCGTGTATTCACTAATTATTCTAATTTACTAGGTGGCGATTCAGACTCTTTTGTTTTGTTTAAAAGCACTAATAACTTTTCTTTTCAAGGGCGAGTGGATTCTCCTCCTATGTGTTTTACGTCTGATCCTGACTATATAAAGTCTCAACTGCCTGGCTGCCTACCTGTTAACGACAAATATTTCTTGACAAAATCTCCAAAGCCTTCCTCCTTCGGACCTAACCGTAATTTATGGGTACTGCTTTTATCTCTCCTTGGTCCTCGCAGCACTAATGAAAACATAGTTCGTGTTTCAGTGTCCTCCACTCTTCCAGCCTGTTCAATTTGTAACTCAAATGTTTCCCGAAATTCTATTGACACAGATCATGGATTTCCCAGTTGGCATACTTGTATGTTTCCCTCTGCAGGACTTCGCTACCAGCCTTACCAGACTAATCTTTCTATTTATGATTTTTCAGTTCTTGGAGCAGTTACATCCGCCACTAATGTCCCCAAGGATTATAGGTTTCTCCTGCAGGATGCTCTCGTCTACAACCAGTCAAATCGCCTCATCCCACCTCTGGAACCTGTCACTCGGTGGTATTCAGCTGAATGGATTACTCCCACCTACATCGTCAACACTTCAAATGGTTCCCGTGCATACCCGGACTTATTTCGCCTCCTTGCCGCCACTTCACCTGTGCTTTTTCGCCGACCTGGAAATTCTGTTCATGCTTTCACCATACGGGCTTGTGGGGGGCCCCCTCATGCCCTCCTCATTGAGGGCCCTGGACATTTAACCATTACTTCTCATCACCATACTTTTCATGTTAATTGTACTGGCTGCATCCTTACCAACTGTATTACCTCTGTTAGCTCATTGTCTAAAGTGACTTTTGTTATCTTACATCAACCTCCTTATGTCATGCTCCCTGTAAGCTTACAACAGCCGTGGTATGGTGACATTGGACTGTATACTCTTCAGCTTGTGAAACAGGGTCTGCGTCACTCCAAAAGATTTGTAGTGGTGCTTATACTGGGTATTACGGCACTTATTGCTGTTATTAGTTCTGTTACTGTTTCTACTACTGCTCTCGTACAACAAGTTCACACTGCCTCCCATGTTCATGACTTGTCTCGTAACATCATTGAGGGAACCAAGGACACAGGTCTTGAACAAAATCAAAAAAGTGGAGTATATCCTTTTTTGTGACCCTGACTCCTCGTGTCCTGAGTGCCTCTTTTAATTGCTTCACATATATTTCCTGCTGGCTTATTTCCTGTCCCATGATTCAGATGCTGTACCTGAGCTTACCTTATCCACGACGCGGCAGGGTCCCACGTCGGTAAGGCTTCCTCCTGAGCTAGCTAGCTTCCTTTTTGGGCGTCTTCTCCCTCTGTAGTTCTTCCTCGTACCCGGGCCCCACGTTGGGCGCCAAATGTCCGGGCCAGCCGGGCAGATCAACGGGGTACCCGGGGGAGGAAGCAGGGGCTTGGTATGGGACAGGGGTACGCGAGGAGTGGAGACAAAGCCAGGATCATTGCCAGTCTCATTTATTCAGGAACGTGTACAAGGTTATATAGGGTTCAGAGGGGGAGGTCTCTCGTTATCTCGAACAAGGAGAGACCACCAATGCAAACAAACCACAAGGAGCAAGCAGGGGGAAGGGGTCAGTCGTCACAATAGGAAATTTGAAACCTTCCCTGGAGCTAACATTCAGTACCTGCTTCAGGCAAGAACCCGGATGTTCAGGTCTGGGCCCCAGGTCTGGGCCCCGACAATCACACATGCTTTGATCATCCAAAACCACATTGATAACAAATTTGAAGCTCGTTTAAATGTTCTTGAGGAATCACTTCTGCATATTGACAATCAAATTCAACACATCAAAACACATTTGACTACCAAATGTCATTCTAATTACAAATGAATTTGTGTCACTCCACATGTTTATAACTCTTCTTCTGTTTCTTAAAATAATGTTAAAAATCATTTGTTGGGAGTTTGGGATAACACAAATGTTTCACTGGACCTTACTGCTCTGCAAAAAGATATTAAGACAATTAATTTAGCTCATGTCCCTTCCTCCACCCCTGCAAAAGTTGCTGCTTCGTTCCTGGCTTCCTTGCAAAGTTATACCACTAAGGCTGCCTGGTTCCCATCATTTATTACGTTGGGTATTGTTTTGCTTGTTGCCATGATTGTTTTGATTCTCTTCCCATTGTTTACTAAATTGCTTTTCCATGCTATCAATCAAATACAAATTAAATTACAAATTATGCAAATAATGGCCAAAAACAAAAAAGGGGGAGATGCTGCAGGAGGCCTTGTTGCCCCAGCCAGATAAGACACTGGCCAGCAACGAAGGTAAAGGGCCTCACACCGTGGGGCCAAAGATTCCTTGTGCCTCACACCGTGGGGCTGAAGATCTAACATTCCTTCACTTTTTGTTCTTGGTCATAAAAAAAAAAAAAATTCCCAAAAAGTACATTAGGCACTACATTATATGCATCAGTATACTGCAAATAAACGACATAAAAAATTATCTGTTAAAAACTAATTATTAAACAATTTGGCCCACTTGACAATGAAAGACAAGTTATTAAACATGCCTAACAAGCATTACAATACAACTATTATAGTAGGTCCTTCTTTTGCCTTCCCTTGAAGTTTCTTGGGAAAGTTTTTAAATGTAGCTATTTAACTTAGAAGTTTCTAAATAAAAAAAGTTCTAATAACTAAGCAGCACCTGGTCTCCGGCTGAAGGCCATGTAAATAAAATAGTCTCTTGATGCTTAGGTTTTAGCTAATAGGGATGCACTGGCGGCTATCCACTGTCTTAGGTAATTGTCTAGTTGAAATAATAAGTTTTAGTGTTAAGTCTAGTTTTTTATCTATCTAACCTTGAAGGCTACCATCTAGCTGGGATCTGTAGGAGCCAGTAGTCTATGAGAACATAATACACTAATTGTTTCTGCTTTACACATGATAATGTAATTTTTTTATTACTAATAATAAATAAATAAAGGCCTGCTCAGTCTCTCGGCAGAAGATACTAGCACCTCACCAAGTGTCAGTGTCTCCTCATTCTACCTCTTCCCCTTCCCCTCAGCCCTTTCGTTTTCGCTGACGCTGTCTCATCCTTTCAGGAACCCCTGACACAACATTTTGCCGGAGGCTGGTCCCCGGCAGTGTACCTCGATCCTTCTGCCTGCTCTGCTCCCCGCTCTGGCTCTGGTGAATTCTCTCACCCTCCCGCACTTCTGTCTGTACTCAGTGTTTGTATAAATAAATAAATAAATCTAAAAAAAAAAATCTCAATATTCCTTCATTGGCCGCACAAATAAAACAATGATAAGAGGCTAACAACAAGAGATACAAATATGGGAACTATGGAAAGTGAACAAGTTTCACAAGTTTTGCACATATTACAAACTATCCTAAAATAATGTTTGTTTTTTAAAAAAAATAGCCTTCAGGAATAGAGACTGTTCCAGGCCCCATGAAAAATAATGTTGGGGTTTCTCAAAACATTAAAGTGGGGGCCTCGCCAGTGGTGCAGTGGGTTGAGTGCCAGGCTGTGGAGCTCTACACAGCCTAGGCAGTGCGGGTTCGATTCCGGCTGGCCACATGGCGCAGCAGACCTCTCCTGTCGTGCCCACTGCTCCCCTCAGAAGTGTATTTCTGTCATCTGCCTGTTCTGCTCCCTGCTCTGCTTCTGGTGAATCCTCTCACTCTCCCGCACCTCTGGCCTGTACCCCAGCTCTTGTATAAAACTAAATAAATCTTTAAAAAACAAATAAATAAAATTTACATTAAAAAAACATAAAAATGGGGCCTCCCTGGTGTCACACATTTTAAAGTCTCAGTGCTATCAAGCTATGGGAAGCCAGTGCTGCAAGAGTTTGATTCCTAGGCAGGGGGAGATAACCAACACAATGCAGCAGAGTTCTCTTGTCTTCCCTCAGTGTTCCCCTCAGCAGTGTATTTCAGTAGATCTGCCTGCTCCCCATTCTGTTTCTGACGAATCCTCTCATACACCCCCTCCTGCACCTCTGGCCTTCACCAAGCTCTTATATGCATAAATAAATAAAACAAATCTTAAAAAAAAAAGCTTTGTACACTGAAATTTACATAGCACTGTGGAAAGTGAAGGAAAAGTAAATGGTGAGAAAGGCCATACTCAAGACCTGGAATACTCCATACTGTTAAGGCATCAATTCTTTCAAAAATGATCAATAGGTTAAAAGCAAGTCAATCCTGAACCCTACATGCCAGTCAAAATGTTGGCAGTTTTTTTTTTTAAAGACATTGATAAGCCATTTCCACTATGCAAAAGACTTTGAAGAGTCAAAATACATTTTTTTTCTCTTTCTAAAGATTTATTTTATTTATTTATACATACAAGAGCCGGGGTATAGGCTAGAGGTGCTGGGGGTGAGAGACAGGAGGGAGCAGGTGAGACAGAAGAGGTCTGCTGCCCCATGTGGGTTAGCTCTCTGGAGGGGGCTTCATAGTGCTGAGACTCCACTCCTTGCACCATCAGGAAGGCCCGAGATTTTAGTGTACAGATCCTATACACTTTCCTTAAATTGATGTCAAATATTTTATTTTATTGTTATTAAAAGTAGAATTTAGAATATTTTCAAATTTTTTTATTACTGCCACATTGAAATACAATTTACTTGATGCCCTATAATTTTGGTATACTCACCTATTAATTCTAGAAATGTTCTTTGCCTAAGGATATTCTTTTTTAAAAAGAATTATTTTTGTTTATTTATACATACAAGACCTGGGGTGTAGGCCAGAGGTGCCGGGGGTGAGAGGAATCACCTGAGTCAGAGTAAGGAGTAGAACAGGTGGATCTACTGAAATACACTGCTGAGGGGAGCAGGTAAGACAGGAGAGCTCTGCTGTACCTGACCACAGGGATGGATCTCATGCTGCAGTGGCTACTGATAGCTTCACAGTGCTGTGCTTAAGCCCTTGTGCCACCAGGGAGGCCTGGGGAATATTTTTAAATGTATTTAATTTTGTTAGTTCATATGGGATTATTTAGGGTCCCTAATCCTTTGGTAATTAATTCACTTTGGTAATTTGTGCCTTTAAGAATGTACACTTCACATTGGCTAGCAAATTTATATGCTCCTGTCCATCATAGTCTCTATCGACATTAATGTTCTAAATTTCCCTGTAGCTCTACTTCTCCTACATCCCATAAATTCTGACTTTATTTTCTCATAAAGGTAGAAAGCATCCATTGTCCTTATGATTTTGTCTTTATTATTTTTTTCTCACCACCATCCTTTCTATCTCTTTGTTCCTCTCCCTCCCCTCCCTCTCAGCCTCAGAGCCCTCAGGGTGTTTGCTAAATCCACTAGTTTTTATAAGTGTGTTAATTTGTCAAATCATCTGCTATGTAAATGTCCAGTATTTATTTGTATCATTCTCACTTGCCTTACTACACACAATTCTCTCAAACTCCCATTTTTTTAATAATAAATTTTATTTTTATATTCCCCATACAATTGCAACCCCCCCATTTTGACCCCAATCCCTCCCCTCCCACCCCCCACCCCCCAAAAAGTGTCTCTGGTTCATAGTTTTTGTTGATTTTGATTTTCACTTTCTTATAGTTATTCTTTTTCCTGGTCCCTTATTTAAGTTTTCTAGATTTCTGCTATGAGTGAGACCATCCGCTATTTTTCTTTTTCTTTCTGGCTTATTTCGCTGAGCATGATCCCTTCCAGCGCCATCCATGTTGCTGCAAATTGCATGTGTTTATCTTTTTTGAATGCCAAGTAATATTCCATGGTGTATATGTACCACATCTTCTTGATCCAGTCATCTATTTTTGGGCATTTGGGCTGTTTCCAAAGCTTAGCTATTGTAAACAGTGCTGCTATAAACATAGGGGTGCAGGTGTTCTTTGGAATTGATGTTTCTGTGTCCTTTGGGTAAATACCTAGGAGTGGAATTGCTGGATCATATGGAAGCTCTATGTTTAGTAGGTCCAGAAATCTCCACACAGCTCTCCACAGTGGTTGGACCAGTTTGCACTCCCACCAGCAGTGCAGGAGAGTTCCTTTTTCTCCACACCCTCGCCAACATTTGTTGTTGCTAGTTTTTTTAATATGTGCCATTCTCACTGGTGTAAGATGGTATCTCATGGTAGTTTTGATTTGCATTTCCCTGATGACAAGTGATGTTGAACATTTTTTCATATGCCTGTTGGCCATTTGCATTTCCTCTTCAGAGAAGTTTCTTTTTAGCTCTTCTGCCCAATTTTTGACTGGATTATTTTCTTTGTTGTTGTTGAGTCTCATCAGCTCTTTGCAGATTTTTGTGATCAGTCCTTTATCATTAGTGTTGTGTGCAAAAGTGTTCTCCCAGTTGGTGGGGTTTCTCTTTGTTTTTGTTATTGTCTCTTTTGCTGTGCAGAAGCTCTTTAATTTGATGTTGTCCCAGCTGTTTATCTTTGCCTTCACTATCACTCCCTCAGCAGTGTATTTTAGTGGATCTGCCTGTTCTGCTCCCCACTCTGTCTCTGGTGAATCCTCTCCTCCCCCTCCACCAACTCTGTCCTACATCCCAGTTCTTTTTTTTTTTTTTTTAAGATTTATTTATTTATGCATACAGGAACTGGTTTACAGGCCAGATGTGCAGGGGGAGTGAGCTTCTTAGTGCTGTGCTTAACCCCTTGCACCACCGGAAAGGCCCTACATCCCAGTTTTTGCATGCATAAATAAATAAAAATAAATCTTAAAAAAAAATCCTTAGGACAAAACTGCTAGCAATGAAGTCTCTGTTTAATTGTCTAAAATGTCTTGGGGCCTCTCTGGTAGTGCAAGGGGTTAAGTTTCAGCACTATGAATCCATCTGCAGCCACTGCAGCACAAGTTCCATCCCTGGCCAGGGAGGTGACCCACATGGTGCAGCAGACCTCTCCTGACTCGCCTGCTGCTCCCCTCTGCAGTGTATTTCAATCTGCCTGTTCTGCTCCCCACTCTGTCTCTGGTGAATCCTCTCACCCCCATATCTCTGGCCTGTACCCCAGTTCTTGTATGCATAAATACAAGAGGAGACCTGGAGGAGGCACATGGAGCAGAGAGACACGTGACGAAACTGCTCTTGCCTTTTGGTCGTGGACTGGGTGACACAGATGTGGGTGAGAGACTCATGGGGAGGTGACAATGGCAGCTTTTATCTTGGTTTTCATTTTGTTCTTTTCCTCCCAAACTTGTCTGGTTGTTTCTGATCCTTTTCGGTGGGTCCCCACTGAAAGGGGCTTTAGACTTGGGGCAGGCTTGGGGCCTTGCTCTGGGCCAGTCCCCTTTGGGGACGGGTAACTTTGGGTGCTTGATTTAGAAACTATATTCTTTGTCTTTTCTATATTGTTCCCTAATTGCATTAAAGTTCCTTTCCATTAAAGTCTTAGATGTTTTGTGTTGATACGGCCAATGGCAGAACCTATTTAGAGCAGGCAGGTTTGGGGGATCTGGGGTGCCCCACTCCCTGCCCTGTAACAAACTCAGTTCTACACAAAGAAGTCAGTGAGGACTTTTTTGTTGTTAATATGGACTAGAACCTTCCTACCGACCTACATACTGAAGACAACCATGTATTTTGCTGTGCTTTACCCTGACTATGAACACAGAGATTTCAAATATTTGAGGGCCTATTTATGTGAAAAGTATCCTTATTCTGTTTGAACACAGATTAAAATTGGTCTTTCTGTAGAAGTTTCAGGTCCAGCCTTCATTATTACTTCTCCTCTCTCTCCCCTCCTCGTCTCCCTCCATCATGGGATCAACATCAGGAGGAATCTTTAAAATTGACTTACCAAAGAAGGGCTGCCTGGGCAGGTAGTGGGTGCCCATCAATAGGAGGACCCAAGCCTCACTCTGGATGTTTCCAATGGATTTGACCACGTTAAGGGCTCAGCCTCCTCTGCTCAGAGACCCTTACCCATTGCAGCTGCCACAGCAGGGGGGCGCCCTTGGCAAATCAGAGCCCTGCCCCCTGCTCCAGGCTGTGTGACCTAGGGTGCACTTCTGAGTCTCTCACCCCACAGTGATTAGTTACGCTGGAATCATGCCATCTGACAACTTCCAGGGTGTTGTGGGTTAAAGTAGACCCTCCATGCAATGTCTGACTCATTTTCATTGTTGGCTTTTTGTTCCATTTTGCTGTTTGCATTGTGGAAACTCAGGTCCAAGTTTTCTCCCTCTCCCAGTTTTTTCCAAATTGTACACTTTGTTGCAACAGGAGTTTTGTTGCTGCTTTGCAGCAGGAGCACTCTGAGGGACACAGCAGTCGAGGAGCAGGTTTGCAAGGCAAGACTCTGCTGCTTGAGCAGAAGTTTTTGTATCATTTATTGAAAGCACACAGGCTAGTAAAAGGTGGTCATGCCACAATGATATGAGGTGTAAGGTCCAGAGGGTGGGAGAGGAGTGGGGGACAAAGTTTTCCGAGGGACAGGGAAGGGGACATCGTGACCACACATCAAGAGACATTTGCCGCAGCAAAGTATTTGATGTTATCATGGGCAGAGTGATCCTGAGACCACCGTGGAGAGAGTCACACAATCAGGTCAACAGTGGCCTAGGCGTCCTCAGGGCTGCCTCATGGTATGGGCTGTGCTCCACATGTAGTCAAGAGATTCCCTGCTGTGATTTGCAGATAGCTAATAGGTCACAGTTGCCCATTAGTGGCCAGCTAGTAGCCAGCTCATAAGAACCCACACAGCATTACAGCAACAACTAAAATAAATGATTCAGTAAAAAAATCTTACCTCCATCCTGCCAGCAAAGACATTAATAACACTTATCTTTCTGTGTTCTCTTCCAGTGTGACCATGAATACAAGGAGATTCATCCTGTACACTATTGGGGGAAGGAAGGTGGGGGAACCAGCCTGGATTTATCTGAGATCCTCTCCCTGATGCACTTGAAGTGTTACCCTGAAGAGAAGGGAGAGCCCCAAAACAAGAAACAACAATTTCATCTACTCTTACATTACACCTTCCTCCAGGAGCTGAGGCTGACCCTGCTCCATCTCCCCCTCCCTTCCTGGACTGTGGACAAAGGCTCAGCTCAGTAACTGGGGTGACCTGGGCTAATCCTGCCCTTGGGCCAGGCCAGCAGGGCACACACTCCTCCCTCCCCCTGTGGGACTCCCTCCAGCTCTGGCCTGGAGAGGAATTAACTGCAGCCCACAGAGGCAGTGAACCCTGGAAAACAGAGGGGCTGCCAGGCTGGAGCTCTCTGACTCTGAGGCCTGTGGGTTTTCTAGAGAGACCCCAAAGGAGATGAGTTTGAAGTGAACGTTGGGGACTGGGGGAGGGAGCTGTCAGGTGCAACCACATCCTAGCAGGGGCTTCGAGGCTCAATCCAACCATGAGACTAATTCTATACCTCCTCCTTCTCTCCATATCCTCTGCTTCAAGTCCTGCTCAAAAATAGCTTCTTCATGGAACTTTTCTTATTTGGGTGTTGTACTGACACTCCTCACTCTGTGTGGGATTTGAATTCAATTATTCTGGAGCTTAATGTATAATTGTCCTCCCACTTTCTTATGTTGTGTGCCCTGTCTCTCCTGTACACAGACACACACACACACACACACACTCCCTTCTCCTTGGGAACCAGATCCTCACTCAGCACTGGGGGTTACTCTAACCTTCTGTCTCTGGTTTCCCTCAGAGCCGCCCTCTCTGCAGTGTCTCTACTCAGCGGGGTCTGAGCAGCCCCAGGAGTCCCTGCACCTCCTGCCTCTGCCCTTGTGGGAAAACAGCCCCTCACCCTGCATGACAGTGAGGAGGAAAGGCAAAGTCCTCAGTTCAGTGATTGATGGAGAGAATAATTTTTCTTTCTCTTACTCTAAATAGTTTCCTTTCCCCCTCATCATTGTGTATTTCTATTGAGGTAACACCGGTTCACAACACTGGATATGATTCAGGGTGATATCTCTTCAGATGTTTGTTACCACTTCATACCCACCCTAAGGGCACCCATAGTCCCCACCACAGTCCATTCGGCCCTCTTCCCACTTTATTTCCTGCTCTCACCCTGCCACCACCCCGCCATAGGCTCAATTCTGCCATCATAGTTCTAGAGTTTGTTGTGGTTTAATTTCATCTGTCCCTGCTTTGTTTCTTTACATCCCACATATGAATGAAATCATCCAGTATTTGCCTTTCTCCTTCTCACATATTTCACTTATCATCATCCCTCCACATCCATCCATGATATTGCAAATTTAAGATTTCAACTTTTCACAGCTGCATAGTATTCCACTCATCTCTCATTGGCCACTAAGGTTGTTTCCATAGCTTGATTATTGTACACAGTGCTGCAGTGAACAAAACAGGCACATATCCCTGGGAATTAGTGTTTTTACCTTCTCTGGATAAACACCAAGGAATGGGATGCTTGACCATGTGTCAGGTGCATTTTGAATATTTTGAGGAATCTTCACTTTGCTTTGCACAGGGGCAGGACTGTAACAGTGTGCTATCCATAGAAAAGGGAGGTTCTGCTACCAGGTAGAGTAAGGGGAAACCCAGTGATACTGAGCACCGGCCTCAGTTTCCCTCAGCCAATAAAAGGATACAGAGTTTGATAAGAAAGAAAGTAGTTTGATTTGTCTACAAACTGAGGAGGGCAGCAGACTCATGTCCCAAAGACCACTGTCCTGCTCTTTGGCAGAGGGCAGGGATATTTATACAAAGGAGTGAAACAATATTCAATGTAAAGGGTCAGCATATTCTGTTGATGCAGGTATGCGGAGATTTCAGGAGGGCACCAGCTTGCTTTGTTAACACCTGATTAATTTCCTTAGATGTTTAACTTCCTTATTATCCTCTTAGGGGTGTCCTTCCTTTTCCTTGGAATGCAAGAAGACAAGCTGTTAAATGTAGCAGATAGGAATGCTTACCTGATGGGGCAGGAAGAGACACCTGTCCTGTTTCACTGCATCACCAGAACCCCCAAACCTGCCCACTCTACATGGGTTCTACCATCACAGCATCAAAACTAAACATAAGGCCTTTAAGGGAAGGGAACTTTGATACAATTAGTGTACAATAAAAAGAAGAGAAGGGAAAGAATAGAGAATATGGTTTCCAAATCAAACACCCAAAGTTACCCATCCCTTTGTGGGTAAATGTCCAGCCTAACAAGGTTGGCCCAAAGCAGGGACACTGAGGCCCAACAACCTGCCACAAGTCTAAGGCACCTTCTGGTGGGGACCAATAGAAAAGGGGTAGTAGGGGCCAGACAGGTCTGGAAGGAAAAGACCAAAATCAAAATCAATATAAGCGTTGTTATTGTTAACCTCCCATGGGTGTCTCACCTACATCTATTTCTCACCTACATCTATTTCTTCCATGTCCCTCTTAGGATCTCAAATGGAGGGTCAGGAGGAAGGCCGGCGTCCCAGCGTCCCTGGCCGGATCCTCAGGAAGTCGAGTGGGAGAGTGAAAGGGGAAGGCAGCGTCCCGCGATCCTCTTTACCTCCAAGAAATAGGACAGGTCGGGTTGTTCCCCTGAGGAGACGTCTCACCTCAGAGGATCAGGAGGAGGTAGCAATCGCTGAAAAATGAAGTGACCTCCGTGATCCAAGGAACCCTAGAGGCAACAGCTCACCCTGGGAGAGTCAAGAGCCAAGCGCTGGTGGTCCACAGGCCGGCCGAGTCTTTTCGTTCTTCGCGATTATTTGGCGAAGTGCAGCAGGAAGAGAAGGTGGGCCAACAGGAGGACGAGGAGGATGGCCCCTCCAAGGGAGATGGGAAGAAGAAGTTGTTTAGGCGGAAGTGGCCACATGGATTGGAGCTACCAGGGAAGCCCAATAAGGGACTAGATCAAGTCCCGGTTCCGCTCACGTGGCATGAGAGACAGCTAGGGCCTGTTCTCCCGCAGGGAGGGTGCCCCGGGTGGCATACTGGCCCCCGTTAAGCCTTCGTGAGCTCGGAGGGGTTCCTGGCTTCCAGTTCCACGGGGAGAGGTAGAAAGAGAGAAAGTGAACGAGAGGGAGAGTGGAGGGTTCTGGACAGGGCAGGGTCCCCACGCGGGATTGAACCCCGTTACCAGCCAACGCACCAGATGAAAGGTTCGGAGCGGTGAAGAAAAGGAGAGCCAGGCTAAATTTCTCAAAGGAAGGGAAAATTTATTGCACCCAGGTGGACCTCAGGGACCCAAGGTGGGGGTCGGTGAAGCCGCACCCGTTGCGAGGAGAGAGATGTCCCTTTTACAGGGTGAGGAGAGGTCAGGCAGGAAACTGGGTTGGCAGGGGGGAAACAGGTTTAGGGAGAACAAAGTTGTTTTGGGTGGAGCCGAGTTGTTTTCTCCTGTTTATGGCTTCAGTTTAGGCTTGATGGTATCAGTGGTCCTGGTGTCAGGGTCATCTTGTCTTTCTATGTGGGCTTCCTCATTCCTGGCCCCTGCATCCACCTTTCAATAAGTTTCAGTGTAAGATTTGGTTTTTTATCTATTAACCTTGAAGGCTACCGTCTAGCTGAGACCCATAGGAGCCAGTAGTCCGTGGGAATAAAATACACTAATTGTTTCTGCTTTGCACATGATGTATTTTTTTCCTGCTTACTGAAAATGAATAAATAAAGACCTGCAGAGTCTCTCGGCAGGAGATACTTGCACCTCATCCAGTGTCAGTGTCCTCACTGCCTCATCCCCTTCCCCTCAGCCCCTTAACATGTGTGTGTTGCCTAGACCGTTCCTTTCAGGAACCCCTGAGACGACATTTTGCCGGAGGCTGGTCCCCCGCAGAGGAAGAAGTGGAGGGAGATGGGAAAGAAGACTGGAGGAGGCACTGGAGCAGAAACACATGTGAAGAAGCCATGCGTGCTTCTCAGCCTTGACTTGTGCCAGGGACCTGGAGGACACAGAAAGAGATACTTGAAAGAGACAGACACATGGGTGACAGACCCATGGGGAGGCTGACAATGGCAGCCTTTATCTTGACTTGTATTTTTTTTAAGATTTATTTTTATCCATACAAGAGCTGGGGTATAGGCCAGAGGTGTGGGGGTGAGAGGATTCACCAGAGACAGAGTGCGGAACAGAACAGGCAGATGTACTGAAACACACTGCTGAGGGGAGCAGTGGGCGAGACAGGAGAGGTCTGCTGCGCCATGTGGGTAGCTCCCTGGCCCAGGATTGAACTCAACTGCAGAGCTTCATACATTGCCTCTTAACACCTTCTGCCACCACGGAGGCCCTTGACTTGTCTTTTTGAAACAGGGGCTGAAGCCAAAGGCTGTTACAGGTGGCACCCCCAGAGGGGAATGCAGGTAAGGATGAATAGCCCCAGATAAAATTCAGCAAAGTATTGGTGCACGTGGAGACTCTGATAGGAAATATAAGGAACTGCAAAGCAGGCCCTGAGAGTCAGCATCTTCAGGGATTATTCATGGTTTTCAGGATTTCACTATTATCCAGGATTCAACATTCCAGGGCCACGATCCTGTCCCCACCACATCGATCTTCCAGAAGGCTGTTGCAGTCCTCCGAAGGAATTGGAGATGCTTCCAGCAGCCACCCTCAGAGAACAATAGTTCAGAGGCTTTGCAGGTGGCCCAGTGACTGAATCTGTTCCCAGCTTTGCTGCTGTTAGAGCAAAGGTGAGGGCAAAGACCCAGAGCTGGGTGCCTGACTAAGTTGTGTGAGTGTGGGCGCATTGTTGGGTCCTTCAGATGCTGCTGCTGCTGTTTCCAACATCGCTTGTCTGGTGCTGCGCTGGGGCATCTCGGCAGCTCCAGTGAGCATCTCCTGTTATGTCTTCTGCTGTCCTCCTGCGTTGGATCCTGGCCTAGTGTCTGGCTGCCACAGGCTCCAGGCCCTCAGTGGCGGAAAGATGCTCTTTTGGGAGCGATGCCTCTTTTTCAGGATACGTGTTTCAGGATACGTGTTCGACATATTCAGTGGAAAGTGGACGCCATCTTACACACCTTTTGTTTAGGACTCAAAACACTGGACACTGCTTGGGGTGAGATAAACGGCAACTTGTGACTTCAGTGACTCTTGGTTTTCTCCCGTTTGTTAAGTAAATCCCATTATTGTTCTCTGAACCTGAGTGGTCTTGAAATTGTGCCCGTGGGTAAAGAACTCAGACAGTGACCTGTAAACAGGACACTCAGACAGTGACTATTTGGGTCTTGTCCATGGCCACTTGTAGTACCCCTCCTGCCTGGTATCATTTTGATTTTGTTCTTTTCCTTCCAGACCAGCCTGACCCCTTCTGCCCCTTTCGATGGGTCTCCACCAGAAGGTGACTTAGATTCATGGCAGGCTTTTGGGCCTCAGTGATCCTGCTCTGGGTCTATCCTGTTTGGCTGGGCATTTAAACCCAAGAGGATAGTAACTTTGGTAACTATAACTATATTCTTTCTCTTCTCTTTATTGCACACTAATTGTATTATTTTCTATTGAGGATCTTACACCTTAGAGTATGTTTTGTCTTTATGCAACGGGTGGCAGAACTCATTTGGAGTGCACAAGTTTGAGGGTCCGGGTGCCCCTCATTCACTCGGATAACAGGACCAGTCTTCATTCCCACCCACAATGTACCAGAGTTCCTTTTCTCCACACCCTTGAGATGCTTTTTGTTTCTGGTCTTTTTAGCACAGGTCATTGTCATAGGTGTGAGATGTTATCTCACTGTGGTTTTAATTGGCATTTTCCTGATGATACATAATGATACGAATGGAGGCTAAGAGTAGATAATTTGGAAAGGAGGTATCACAAGAGAAGAAACTGGCTCACTCAGGGCCAAAAGCTGGAGGTGGGGGTTAAAAGTGATTAACGTAGTTGGTAAACTAGCTGTAGAAAATATCCAGAGCACAGATTGGCAGAAGGGGTATAAAAGTGGGGGGCCATTGTAAAAAAAAATCACTGGTCTTTTTGAATCCACCTAGTCAAGCCAATTAAAGAAATTATTATTATTTTTTAAAGATTTACGTATCAATGCATAGAAGAACTGGAGTGAGAGGATTCACCAGAGACAGAGTGAGGAGCAGAACAGCAGATCTACTGCTGAGGGGAGCAGTGGGCGAGACAGGAGAGGTCTGCTGCGCCATGTCGGTCAGCTCCCTGGCTAGGGATCGAAAAACTGCTGACCCATACAAAAGGAAAAGCCTGTCCAGACGCCCTACCCCTTGGCCTCTGTATGCCTCCTCCCAATACCAACCATATTAGTTAACTCTGGGACTAGCATTAGGGAAACCATATTCCAGGCCCATTAGGTAGGGTCATTGCTCAGTCCTACTCCAGCAGGAAGCAGCAACAGAAAATGGATCGCCTCCCTTCAGCTCCTCCAAAAGAGTTTGGGCTACGGATATGGTCAGGAGGGAATGATAGAGGACAAGGGTAGGAACTGGAAAGGAGGTGCCACAAGATCAGAAACCTGGCTCCCACAATGCCAAGAGCAGGAGGTGGGGTTTGAAGTGATTAATATAGCCATTAACCCAGCTAGAGGAACTAAGCCCTCAAACACCAAGGCCCTGACCCAAGCAAAGTGTCAGATACTGTTAATGCCTTAGGGTGCAGACCAGAGGTAAAGCCATGGAGATTGAGGACCATCATAGAATCTCTTGTCCCTTTCAAATTCTACATAGTTATCCAAAATCAGCAGCAAACAAACCACTCCATGAAGGAGTGACACCCCACCTCCCCAAAAGAGAAGACTAGATCAGTGCAGTCTCTGAACTGGCAGGGGCAGCACTCCCTCTGCCCACCCCTGCCTATGCAGCTGCTTCTTTTCACCAACTCTCTGTCCCTCTGCAGGGCAGCAGTCTCCTCCCTGCCCATGACCTGTACTATGCCTGGGCTTCTCCTCACCGACCTCCCTCAGCAGAGGCAGCTCTCTCCAATGCTGCCCGCTTGCAACCATGCAGGTCTATCTCAGCAAACCTGTCCAGGGAGGCCATTTCTGCCCACTTGTGTCTATGCAAGTGTCCTTCACTTTTCTGTCCCTTTATCTAATAAACCTGCTCTTTTTTTAAAGATTTGTTTATTTATGCATACAAGAACTGGGGTACAGGCCAGAGTTGCGAGGGGTGAGAGGATTCACCAAAGACAGAGCGGGGAACAGAACAGGTGGATTGACTGAAATACGCTGCTGAGGGGAGCAGCAGGAGAGAGAGGAGAGGTCTGCTGCACCATGTGGGTAGCTCCCTGGCCACCAGGGATCAAACTTCTGCTGCAGAGGCTGTA
The DNA here is from genome assembly GCF_964194135.1 of Talpa europaea. Lineage (NCBI taxonomy): Eukaryota > Metazoa > Chordata > Mammalia > Eulipotyphla > Talpidae > Talpa > Talpa europaea. The sequence goes on along the minus strand of NC_140068.1, from coordinate 107,858,522 downwards.
GATAGCTTCATGGTGCTATGCTCAACCTCTTGCGCCACCAGGGAGGCCCCTAAACCTGTTCTTTTAAACATAACTAACGTCTCTGTCTTGTGGAGAAACTCACCTGGGAAACTTGCAGTGTGCCGCTGAAAGGGGAGCTCTGGTGAAACCTTTCGCAGAGTGAACCTAAACCCCGCTCTCTAAACCCATCAACTCCAAAACTACATCACTAAGACATCTCATATCTTTTTACTTATCAAAAACTTTACAATTTCTGAAATTTGGTAGCCACAAAATTTTGTCACAGGCATAAACATAAATGGATTTTTATAAAACACTAAATTACCCAGAGTGACAACTAGGGCTTTTTAAAAATATATCTTTTTTTTTTTTTTTTTTTTTTTTTACAATGCTCAACAATGCTGACAGTGTTGGGAGGAAAGGATGCCCTGCACGAACTCCACAAACACAGGTTTTGTGTTCTCCACCCTCACTCCAGACCAAGTAGATTCAAGACACCAAGAACTATATATATCGCATTATGTTCTCATCACAGAAGAAAGGGCTGCTGGGCACTGAGGGTGGAGTTAAGCAGCCAGGTCTGGTATATAACCAGACATGTGGGCCTTGGGGGTTTCCTGGCTCTTGGCTTTGGGCTCTTGGCTTTTCTCCCGCTCTCAGAGTGCCATTGGGATTCCAGGTCAGCGGAACTGGTAGGACGCACTCACCAATTTGTCTCCCTCCCTTTCACCCTGAGTCATTCATTTTTTTCATTTCCCCTCTTTTGTAAATAAACCCTTTATTAACCTTTTTGTGTGTGCCTGCCGTTGAGTCTCACTATAAGTCCCTTTCAAGTGCATGGGTGGGCCTCCCCGGTGGCGCAGCGGTTGAGCGCTGGGTTGCGAAGCTGCCCGCGGCCTCTGCGGCGCCGGTTCGATCCCCGGCTGCTCCCCGGCCACCAGAGGAGGGTCCCACATGGCGCGCAGACCTCTCCTGCCGCCCGCTGCTCCCCTCAGCAGTGTACTTCGGTCCTTCTGCCTGCTCTGCTCCCCGCTCTGGCTCTGGTGAATTCTCTCACCCTCCCGCGCTTCTGACTGTACCCAGTGCATGTATAAACAAAACAAACAAACAGACCAGCAAACAAATAAATAAAGCATGCCTCTATACAAAAAAAAAAAAAAAAAAATCAAGTGCATGGGTGAGGACCCACAGTCAGGCAACCCATTTCCTATAGGGGTTACCCTGTAGCAACAGGACTATATCTTTCAGTTAAACAAGCATAAGGGTAAAAGAGAACCAAGATTTTAAACAGTCTTTAATTTGTCATCAAAAACTAGTAAGATCGGTTTAATACCTGAGTCCTTATTGCAGACGAAAAATTATAGTTTGGGTTTTTTTTTTTTTAATTTACTTTTTATTTACTTATGCATACAAGAATGGGGGTGTAGGCAAGAGGTGAGGGGGTGGGGATGACAAGAGGATTCACCAGAGAGTGGGGAGCAGATCAGGCAGATCCACTGAAATATGCTGCTGAGGGGAGTCTGAAGGGAGCACAGCAGCTGGACAAGAGAGGTCTGCTGAGCCATGTGGGTTAACCTTGAGTTGACCTGGGATCAAACTCAAGCTTCAGTGACTGAATATAGCTTGATAGTGATGAGACTTAAACCCTGCACCACCAGGGAGGCCCTAGAGATTGGTTTTACATTAGTACACTATTGATTTTAAACTAAAATAATTCTTTTTTTTTCTTTTTTCAATGGCCATTATTTTTATATTTTATAATTTATTTTTTATATCATTGTTCATTTTTAAACAATGTTTGCTCTCCCCCTCACCTCAGGTGTAGTCCCCATAGAATTTCCTTCACCAGTGTACCCGTGCACCATCACCTCAGTCCCCTGTACTCCTTCCTCCCTCTGATCCCTCTCCCTCCTCCTCCCTGCAGTATGTCTCTGATTTATAATTGCCTGTTTTTGTGTTGTTGTGTTTTGTATTGTTATTATTTTTTACACTATATTGTTATTTTTTTACAGTGGTCCCCCTATATTCCTCCTATAAGTGATACCATCTAATATTTTTCTTTTTCTTTCTGATTTATTTCACTGAGCATAATTCCTTTTAGCTCAATCCACATTGCTGTGAATGGCATGGTTTATTTTTTTGATTGCTGAATAGTATTCCACTGTGTATACATACCACATTCTCTTGATCCAGTCATCTATTTTGGGGCATTTGGGTTGCTTCCAGGTTTTACCTATTATAAATAGTGCTCCAATAAATATAGGGGTACAGGTGTTCTTTTGAATCAATATTTTTCTGTCCTGAGGAGTGGAATTGCTGGGTCATATGGTAGCTCCATATTTAGTAGAGTGAGGAACCTCCAGACAGCTTTCCATGGTGGTTGGACCAGTTTGCACGCCCACCAGCATGTAGGAGAGTTCCTTTTTCACCACATCCTCTCCAACATTTGTTGTTGCTAGTTTTTTTGATATGTGCCATTCTCACTGGTGTAAGGTGGTATTTCATTGTGGTTGTGATTTGCATTTCCCTGATGATAAGGAATGTTGAACATTTTTTCATATGTCTGTTGACCATTTACATTTCCTTTTTTGGAGAAGTATCTTTTAAGTTTTTCTGCCATTTCTTGACTGGATTGTTTCCTTTGTTTTTGTTGAGTTGTGTGAGTTCTTTGTATATCTTTGTGATCAGTCCCTTATCAGTTGTATGGAATGCAAAGATTTTTTCCCAAGCAGTGGGGTGTTTCTTTGTTTTGGTTAATGTCTCTTTTTTGTACAGAAGCTTTTCAGTTTGATGTAATCCCAGCTATTCATCTTCTCCTTGAGTTTCTTTGCTTTGGGTGATGAGTCATTAAAGATGTTACTGAGATGTGTCTTGTAGTGTTTTGCCTGTATTTTCTTCCATATATTTAATGGTTTCAAGTCTTATGTCCAGTTCTTTTATCCATTTTGAGTTAATTTTTGTGAACGGTGAGAGGTAGTGGTCTAGTTTCATTCTTTGTATGTGGAGGTGCAGTTTTCCCAGCACCATTTATTGAACAAACTGTCCATGTTCCATTGCATATTCTTTACTCCTTTGTCAAAGATTAGTTGTCCATATAAATGTGACTTTATTTCTGGTTATGTATTCAGTTCCATTGGTCTGTGTGTCTGTTTTGTTCCAATACCATACTGATTAAATTATTATGGCTTTGCGGTATAGTTTGAAGTTTGGAAGTGTGATACTTCCATTCTTCTTTGTTTTTGTCAGTTAGGGCTGTGGCTATTTGTGTGCTGCACCTCCCCCTGCAGTGACCCTCAGGGCTAATGGCTGTTGCCATGGTCCCTGAGGTCCGGCATGGGCAAGGAACCATGCGCGCAGGGGGAGAACAGCAAACTCCCTAAGTTGCAGAGAAGCAGAATGCCTGCCAAGAGATAATGACCACCAGAAGCCGCCACAGAGATGATTAAAAGAAATGCTGACCACCTGGAACCTTATCTCACTGTCTCAGATCTACAAACTTTATTCTGCTACAACTGTCTTTCTAAAATCTTTCCCTTTTCTGGTCATTAGTTGCTAATTAAAAAATAAAAATATAAAAAGGCTGATACAAATGAAACATTACTAAACTCTGTGTAACAATAGAATTGTTAGTTTAATGATTTCTCTGTTGTGTCCTTGGCTTTGTTAGCTTTTATGATAAAAATATTACTTTGTGAAAAATATATTCACTGTTCCTATGCTTTTAGAGAACATATAAATACTGGCCACAAACCCAAAGAAAATTACACTCAGATTTACACTCTCTCTTGAAGTATGTCTGTTTGTCATTTCTTTAACCGAATCCCTGACCACCCTGCGCAGTCTCTCAACCCTGAGACGGCCTCATTGTCTACTGCTGTGCTGGTCCGTGGCATTTGTGGTTTTTTGTTTTGTTTTGTTTTGTTTTGTGGTTTCATATGAATTTCATTAGTATTTGTCCCATTTCTTTTTTAAGATTTATTTATTTATGCATAAAAGAACTGGGGCACAGGCCAGAGGTGTGGGGGGTGAGAGAATTCACCAGAGACAGAGTGGGGAACAGAACAGGCAGATCTACTGAAATACACTAGAGGGGAGCAGCAGGCAAGACAGGAAAGGCCTGCTGCACCATGTGAGTACCTCCCTGGCCAGGGATTGAATTTGTGCTGCAGTGGCTGCAGATAGCTTCAATAGGCTGCATCTTAACACCTTGCACCACCAGGGAGGCCCAGTATTTGTTTTGTTTCTTTGAAGAATGTCATTGAGATTTCTATTGGAATAGCATTGAATCCATAAATGGTTTTTGGTAGGATGGCCATTTTAATATTAATTCTTCCAATCCATGAGCAGGGGATGTCTTTCCATTTCTTTGTGTCTTCTTCTATTTCTTTTAACAGTGTTTTATAATTTTCTTTATATAGGTCCTTCACCTTTTTTGTTAGGTTTATTCCCAAAGATTTGAATTTTTTTGTTTCAATTATAAAAGGGATGGTTTTCTTGATTTCTTCTTCTTCAGATTGATTGTTTGTGTACAGGAAGACTACTGACTTTTGTGTGCTGATTTTTGCATCCTGCTACTTTTTACTAATCTGGTTGATTATTTTGAGTAGTTTTTCTGTGGAGTTCTTAGGGTTTGCTATGTGTAGTATCATATCATCTGCAAATAGTGATAGTTTAACTTCATCTTTCCCTATTTGGATTCCTTGTATGTCTTTCTCTTGTCTTATTGCTCTGGGCCTCCAATATTATATTGAAGAGCAGTGGTGAGACAGGACATCCTTGTCTTGTTCCTGATCTTAAAGGAAAGGCCTTCAGCTTTTCAACATTGTAAAATCAAATATTTCTATAGCAAGTCATTTGAGGACCTAATATTTCTTTTCCTAAAATACTTTTCTTATACTGTTAGGGGGAAAGGATGTGCTGAGCTAATTCCATACAGGCTTTGTGGACTCCACCACGACTCCAGACCAAAGCCATCAAGACACTGGGAATGACAACTCCCATCATCACCAAAGGGAGGGTTGCTAGGACCTGAGGATGGAGTTAAGGTGCCAGGTTTGTTATAAAACCTGACATGTAGGAGCTGTTATGCTATCATTCCTTCAAACTGGATAACTCATACATAAACACAGGCTTTAATTTTTCAATTAGGTGACATGATGTTAAATTTTAGTTTCCTTACGATAAGAAGCAAAAAGTAAACCTAAAAGCTCATTACGTAGTCAAAAAATTTTCATTATTTAACTCAGTAGATCCTTAGTTTTATAGGAGAAATAGACCACCATTTAAAGAATGATAAAAAGAACAGATTTAAGATAGAGATACCAATTATAGCTTTAGTTTTTCTTAGGACTGGAAATTCAAATTATAGAGTATAAATGAAACAATTCCATACACCAGGGTTCTTTTTAGGCAAGCACTAGATAGAATGATAAAAGCAAGAAAAATCAGAGAAACTTAATACCATATACATTTCCTGTATAATTGTGAGAGTTTTAGTAACTCCTCCACATGACTTTAGATGCCCTTTGAATTTTTTTGGCTAGTACTAGGGAAGGAAAAAGTCAATTAAGGTGCTTACCTGGGGAATAAAGATACTTCTTCAAAGGGAAGAAGCAATGGATTAATCTTTTTAGAAAGGAATTTCATCAAAAGAAGTTTAGGTAGAGGTCCTCCCTGGTGGCACAGTGGGTTGAGCACAGGGCTGTGAAGTTGTCCAGCCTCTGCAACGCAGGCTCAATTGCCAGCCAGGGAGAAACCCACATCACATGGCAGACCTCTCCTGTCATGCCCTCTGCTCCCCTCAGCAGTGTCTTCAGTCCAACTGCCTGTTCTGCACCTGGCTCTGTCTCTGGTGAATTCTCTCACCCTCCGGCGCCTCTGACCTGTACCCTGGTTCTTCTTTAAATAAATAAATCTTAAAAAAAAATAAATAGAAGTTTAGGTATAAACAAAACCATATTTATCTCTATTAACATAGACCAGGTCAATTACTATTTTCGACTACCAGGAACTTCTTTTTCAAATTAAACACATTGAAACATACAATAAAAGTATTAACACCCAACATTATAAATTTAAGGCATGAATGCTTTAATTAAACCATTACATTTTGAAATAGATTTTGTTACCAAAAATTCTAGATAGATATATCAAAATTTGGATTTTTCTCTATCATTTGCACAGCTTTTAGAGTAGTTATTTTACTAATATTTGTGACAACTCTAAGAACAATTATTATTAATTCGATTTTTAAATATTCCTTTATAACTAATGTTAAGGGCAGGGAGAGGGGCACCCCAGACCCTGCAAACCTGCCTGCTTAAATAGGTTCTGCCATCTGCCACATCAACACAAAACATATGAGACTTTAATGGAAGGGAACTTTAATACAATTAGGAAACAATACATGAAAGGCAAAGAATGTAGTTTCTAAATCAAGCACCCAAGGTTACCAGCCCTCGTGGGTGAAAGTCCACCCAAGCAGGACTGACCCAGAGCAAGGCCCCAAAGCCTGCCACAGGTCTAAAGCTACTTCCAGCAGGCACCCACGGAAAAGGATCAGAAACAACCAGACAAGAGAGAAAGAGCAAAAAAAGAAAAAGAGCAAAACCAAAATCAAGATAAAAACTGCCATTGTCACCTCCCCACGGGTCTCTCGCCCACATCTGTGTCACCCAGTCCACGACCAAGAAGCAAGCACAGTTTCTGCACGTATCTCTCTGCCTCCATTTGCCTCCTCCAGGTCTCCTTGTTCCCCATCCTGCTTCCTTCCTTCTCCAGTCTCCTCTCCAGCTTCCTCTCCTCCCTGCTCAGCTCCACCTCCACCTTGGGTGGGGCAGGGAACCTGGAACTTGGACACCACCCTTTTCTTGGACACCACCCTGTTACACTAACTCCTTCAGATAAGAAAACATTTTTCAAGTTTATATTCTAGGAATGCTCCATAGGTTCTAAAGAAAGTGGGACAACAAATTCCCTATCCATTTTCTAAGGCCACATTTTCCCTTAAATTCCTAGCAAAGATTTTAGATGGGTGGACATTTTCACCAAAATTATATCCTTTTTAAAGACAAAGATAGCTTAATTCCTCAAACTGTTACAGGGCAACCCCGAAATAAAATGGGTTGCCTGACTGTGGGTCCTCACCATGAGCTAAAAGGGACTTATTAATACTCCACTACAGGCACACACAAAAGGTTAATAAAAGGTTTATTTACAAGGGAAAGGGAAATGAGGAAATGCACAACTCCAGGAGAAAAGAGGGAGATAAAGTCATAAATGCATCCTACCCAATCCGCCGACCTGGAATCCCAGTGGCTTCTGAGAGTTGGTGGAGAGCCAAGAGCTGTGAAGCCAAGAGAGAGTCCTAAGGCCCTTGCGTCTGTATTTACACCAAACCTGGCTGCTTAACTCTACCCTCAGGTCCCAGCCACCTTCCCTTTGGTGGTGACAGGATTTGTCTTTCCCAATGTCTTCATGGCTTTGGTCTGGAGTGGGGGTGGAGTCCACAAAGCCCGCATGGAATTAGCTCAGGACATCCTTTCCCCCTAACAAAACGATTTAAGTTTTCTAAGTTAAGTTCGATATATCAATTTATCAAAGTTCTCTTCTAATATACTTTTATATCAAGGATGTTTCCAATATGAATGGAAACTCATATCCTTAAATGTTAGAGTAAATGGCCATTTTAATCATTTTTAAAACCTCCAGGCACCAAGACTGGAACCATTTTAAAGACAAGCATAGAAAATTCAAATTGTTTCACAAAGACCTGGTTTCTGTTAGATCTCACAGATTAGGCCTCTTCCTAGTGATGGAAGATAAGAATAAGAAAACTGGAAAGGAGATACAGGGTCAAGAACCTAACTCACACAAGGAGGGGATTAGAGTAAGCCATTAACCCAGTTATAGAAACCAAGACCCTTAGGGGCCTCCCTAGTTGTGCAGCGGTTGAGCGCTGGGCTGCAAAGCTGCCCGCAGCCTCTGCAGCACCGGTTGGCACGCAGACCTCTCCTGACGCAGACCTCTCCTGCCACGCCCGCTGCTCCCCTCAGCAGTGTACCTGGGTCCTTCTGCCTGTTCTGCTCCTTGCTCTGGTGAATTCTCTCACCCTCCCGCACTTCTGACTGTACCCAGTGCTTGTATAAATAAATAAATCTTAAAAAAAAAGAAAAAAGAAACCAAGACTCTTAGGCATCAACGCCCAGATCAGGAGGCACGACACCCAGAAACTATGAGATTGCCATAGGGAAGTGTCAGGGGCCCAGACCATCTACCCACAAAGATGAGCCCCTCCCTGAAGATGATAAAACCTAATGCTGCCTCCACCAAGAGGCAGCAGTTCCTCTGCCCACCTGTGACTATGCAGTGCTTCCTTTCACCCACTCTCCCTCTGCAGGGCAGCAGCTTCCTGCCTGCCTGTGACCTGAACCAGCTGGGACTTCTCCTCACTGACCTCCCTCAGCGGAGGCTGCTCTCCTCAAGACTGCCCGCCTGCAACCATGCAGGCCTCTCTCAGCAAACCTGTCCCTTCTGGGGCAGCTCTTCCTGCCCACTTGTGTCTATGCAAGTATCCTTTACTCTTCTGCCCCATTTCTAATAAACCTGCTCTTTATTTTTCTTTAACATTAATTTTTTTTTTATTTTTTACATCATCGTTCATTTTAAAACAATATTTGCTTTCCCCCACCCCCTCAGGTTGAGTCCCCATAGAATTACCTTCACCAATGAACCATCACCTCAGTCCCCTGTGCTCCTCCCTCCCTCCCTCTGATCCCTCTCCCTCCTCCCCTGCAGGATGGCTCTGATTTATGATTGCCTGTTTTTGCTTTGTTGTGTTTTGTACAGTTGTTATTTTTTTACACTGATGTCTTACTGGGTTCCCCTATATTCCTATTATAAGTGAAACCATACGGTATTTTTCTTTTTCCTTCTGGCTTATTTCACTGAGCATAAATCTTTCTAGCTCCATCCATGTTGCTGCGATTGGCATGAGTTTATCTTTTTTGATTGCTGAATAATACTCCATTGTGTATATAAGCCACATCTTCTTGTTTTTGGGCATTTGGGTTGTTTCCAGGTTTTATCTATTGTAAATAGTGCTGCAATAAACATAAGGGTACAGGTGTTCTTTTGAATCAATGTTTTCGTGTCCTTTGGGTAGATCCCTAGGAGTGTAAAACTGCTCTTTAAATGTAACTAATGTCTCTGTCTCCTGGAGAAACTCACCTGGAAACTCACCAAGTGCTGCTGAAAGGGGAGCTCTGGTGAATCTTTCCCAGAGTGAACCCAAGGACCCTGCACTCCAAACTCACTGACTCCAAAAATGACATCATCAGGAGAGGCAAAAGGTGCCTTATACATGGGCCATGAGGAGGACAGGAGAAGAGATCAATTAAGATCTTACTTTGCAATTTGCCTGTTCTTAGACTTTTATCAGAAATCTGATAATGAATAGTGTTCACAGAAACCTACTATGTAGTTTTCCCTTACTAAATTGATTTAAATAAGAAGCTTACATTTTTAAAGACACCTCTAATTTTATTCATGCATTTATTTATTTATTTATTTATTTATTTATTTATTTATTTATTTATTTTCCAAACCATTGTGTAGATTTATTGCACCTTTAACTCAAAATATTTATCATCTGTGACCCAGGAAATTCCTCCTATTTATCTAGGAGGCCAGGAGAGGAAGAAAACACAACCAAATAGAGGTTAGACGTTGAAGTGTGAGAGCCCATAGCCCAGAGTCTCTCTATGCAGACACTCCGCTCATGTTTGCTGTTCAGGAAGACTCTGGTCTAAAGGCTATTTTTCTGGGCTAGATTTTCCATTTCAGGATCAAGTAGAGAGGGCAGTCCTGGGATCCAAGGGCAGTGGCTCAGGATTAGGCCCACTTCTTGGTGACATTGGGATGTCACCAGTCCATGTGCGGGAAACTTGGAGGTGCCTGCCGCTTTGATGGCCTCCCAGGCCACTGTTCTGCGGGCTGCGGGGTAGCTGTGCTCCTGCTCAGTGGGGAGGTAAGACAAGTTCAGCCAGTAATGGTTCTTCGCCACCATCTCCAGGCACTGGATCATGGCCTGCTAACGCCACAAAAGACATGGCACACGCTGCCACCCTTGTTTCCCGATCCACTGGTGCCTGGAATGATTGCAGCAGAGGAGGGAGGTGAGAAGCATGACGCCCACTGCGAGCCCCAGCTGCCCCAAGTCTCTGCACTCGTGGGGGACACAACGGCCCGGAAAGCACCCACCTCGCGAAACCTCCGCTCCCTTCTCCAACCTCTAATTTTCTACTGACCAATAAGCAGCTTAGAAATTTTCCCAACCAACCAGTAAACTTCCTCTATAGCTGTCTAGAAAGTCCAAAGTAATTTTGGCAAAACCCATGGAGTCTGATCGCAGAAGTCTCAACTGAAGAGTGAGATCAGGAGAAGAGGCCAGCAAATTTAGAGGAGGAAGGAAAGGCCTCCTTGAAGTGGAGAACAATCTCTACAGCTTATTCCGCATCCGATTTTTACAGTGACTGGTAGATGCTGAATTAGTTGTCTGATTAAACATACAAAAAGAAGAAAATACCAATAGCTAAATTATCCAAGACCTGATTCCAGATACTTGCTGGAATTCCTTACACAGACGCAAAGATCAGATCCACAAAGCTATTTGCACAAAGTGAAGGAAAAATACATCATAGAAACAGGGCCTCCTTGGTGGCACAGGCAGTAAAGTATCAACACTACGAAGCTGTGCCCAGTCACTGCAGTTAGACCCAGGCCAGGGAGCTGATCCACATGGCACAGCATACCTCTCTTAACTCACCTGCTGCTCCTGCAGGGAAACAGTGACAGGAGCTGCTTCCTAAACATAGGTTTGTAGCTAGAGGTCCACCACTCAGTGGTGCTTTCAGATGAAACAAATATGGCACCTCCCATAATTTTTTTAACCAAATCCCTGGCTTCCAAAAATAAATGGGAAACTCAAATACCAAATACAGATACCAAATGTTTCCCAATTCCCACTCAACCGAGCCTAACACACTAACAGCTTCCCAAATTGAGGGAGACTCAGATCCCTCCCAAATGTGTGAAGGCAAATGTCTCAGCGTGCACACTGGGGGAACTTACACCAAACACCGGGGGACCGCAGTTTTCCATTTAGTTTCCTTCTCAAAGGTGAATCCATGGGGCTGAGCCAAGCTGTGCCTCTCCTGAGGACATGGGAAGTTCCCAAGAGGAAAAAGTCGGCAGCTACAGGTACACTCCCTCATCCTCCTGGAAGGAGGGTGCTCCCTTTCAGCAGGAGGGTTAGGATGCCAGGCCCCTCTCTGACAGCTGGACTGGTAAGCCCAGGCGTGCCGCCAGGGGCAACTGCTCCATCAGTTGGAAGTCGGAGTTGGGATTGGGAAAGCCAGGGTAGTGTCCAGCTCTTGGCTCTGCCTTGCCAAATTGATACTCAACACTGGCCTCAGTTTCCCTCAGCCAATAAAAGGAAACCATTTGAGGAGAAGGAAATAAACAAACTTGTTAAATGCAGGAGATAAGGCTGCCCATCTGGTGCCAGCAGGAAGAGAGAGCTGTCCTACTGTCACCTGTCCTATAGCATCATTATTCCTCAGGAAACACAAAGTCCAGGCAGGGGTGGAGTCAGCTGGGCCTCTGCTGGGGCAGGCAAGTCCAGCAGGGAGAGACACAGGTCAGTGTGGGGAGGGGCGTGGTGGGCAGGGCTGGGCCAGTCTCCCCACCTCCTCACGTTATGCTAATAGAAACACAGACACATGAGGATGCCCTTTGCAGCGTAAGAAACCAGGGGATCTTGAAGTCATGATGGGTAGAAGAGAAATCCTGCATCATTCAGTCCCCAGAATGCAGTTATTTCACACTATAAAAGAAAATATCACAAACTCTGGAATCTCATATGTGTTTTTTTTTTTTTGTTTTTTTTTTTTTTTTTTATAGAGGCATGCTTTATTTATTTGTTTGCTGGTTTGTTTGTTTGTTTTTGTTTATACATGCACTGGGTACAGTCAGAAGCGCGGGAGGGTGAGAGAATTCACCAGAGCCAGAGCGGGGAGCAGAGCAGGCAGAAGGACCGAAGTACACTGCTGAGGGGAGCAGTGGGCGGCAGGAGAGGTCTGCACGCCATGTGGGACCCTCCTCTGGTGGCCGGGGAGCAGCCGGGGATCGAACCGGCGCCGCAGAGGCCGCGCGCAGTTTCGCAACCCAGCGCTCAACCGCTGCGCCACCGGGGAGGCCCCTCATATGTGTTGATATTGTCAATGGTCCACTGCATCCTCAGAATGTCCCCCTCACAGCTTCCCCATAACCTGTCCCATCATCTCTGCCACTGCAGGCCTCCACGGTCTCATCTTTAGCATCTGTGAGGCACATCAGAGCCCTGGGCACTGTTGCCGCCTGGGGGAGAACAAAACAGAAAACCTACTTAGAGCCATGAGAGATGAGACCACAGGAGGGACTGATGGGGATGACTCCCCCAAGGGCTCCACCTACACTGTCCCCAGGGCCTCAGGGATAAACCCCTGAACCACACTTAACTGCAGCCAGAGTGTAGCTTCTTCCTTGTCCTCCTGTGGGAAGAAACATCATGTGAGACCAGGGAGGAGTCAGCCCATGAAATCCTAAAGGCATCCCCGAGTCCTGGACCACAGGGAAGTTTCCAGAACTGTGACTGAGGACCCACGGCAGGACTGGGAAATATGAGGAAAAGAGATAAGAGATGAAGTGGAACAGCCATCTCTTAGAGTCTGTCTTCAGCAGGGACCTTCCCTTGACATTTGCTGGGAACCAGGTCCCCGTCACCAGAATGAACAGCCAAGGTGAACAATAGGTGATTTATTTTCATAAGGGTTGTACAAAATAGTGGGGATTAGCAATCAGCTCCAGACTGGGCAACACATGTATGTGTACAGTATTTCCATTCACTAAATAGGCAAGTTCTCCCTGGGACATGAAAGCCCCAGTGGACAAGACCCCCCACTCCCTTCCCTACCTGAGCGCTTCTTCCTCCACATCACAGCTGCAGCCACCGCAGCTCCAGTGAGCACAGCTACAAGGAGAGCCAGGCCAGCAATGATGCCCGCGGTGGGGATGGAGGACTGAGGAGGGGGCACTGGAAGGGAAGGGGAAGTCAGACCTTGACCCCAAGGCCTCCTCTTGACTCTATGAAGATCTCCAGAAGGGCTTTTGATCCCCTTGAGAAGAGCCTCTGTGCCCACATCCCCCTCCTTACCCCAACTCAGGACTCGGGGTTCCAGCAGCCCCTGGTGCTGGACATGGCAAGTGTATCTTTGCTCCTCTCCAGAAGGCACCACCACAGCCACCCACTTCTGGAAGGTTCCATCCCCCCCAGGCCTGGTCTCCACCAGTTGCACATTCTGGGTCAGGTCCTCCCCATCTCGCTGCCAGGTCAGGGTGATGTCTGCAGGGTAGAAGCCCAGGGCCCAGCACTTCAGGGTGACCTCATGCTCAGAGGTAAGGTGATGCGTCACATTTGTGTTTGGGGGAACTGTGGAGAAGGGTGAGAACATTCACACTTGGGATTTCTTCCACAAACACTGAAGCAGCCTCACTGACCATCCTCAAAATGGACAAGGCAATGAGTTTGGAAGGAGGAAGCAGAAAACCCTGAAAGCCTAGTGTGGGGAATGTAAGATAATCTTTCACTAATTAGAAAGTTTTAGAATTGGGTTAAGAGCCTGAGGTAGGGAGATGCAGGTCTCTAAGGAGAACAGACTTTTCTCTTGATGTGGGTGGAGGGTGAATGAGGAATTATATCTCACACCAAAAACAAAACCTTGTTAGAGAAACTAATCGTTCCCAAATTGACAGAGAAATTAATTGTTCCCAAATTGGCTGCCTAGGCAAATGGAGCCAGTGACAGGTGCTCTCCCCTCCATCTCGGGAGAGACTGGATTCCTTCACTGGCCTTGAGTTACAGAAGGGCCCTGTGGGCGAGTCTCTCTCTAGTACAGAAAATGAAAGCCTGGGGGTCTCCTCCCTCTCCAAGCAGAAAGAAGGCCTCTTCTGAGCATTATCCCATTTTCCCTGTGGGGGCCAGGAAAGGGGAGGTCAGGAGTCCTCTAGGCCCCTCTCACCTGTGCGCTGCAGCACCTCCTTCCCCATCTCTAGGAATTTGTGCAGCCACTTCATGCACCTGCCCTCTACATTGTTCCTGATGCGCTCCGCCTCCCCGCTGGCCTCCCACTCGCGCAGGGTGATCTGAGCGGCCGAGTCTGCCGCGGTCCAGGAGCGCAGGTCCTTGTCCAGGGAGATGTAATCCGCGCCCTCGTAGGCGAACTGACTGTACCCTCGGAGGAGGTGCCCGTCGGTCCCCGATTCGCAGCCAAACATCCTCTGGAGGGTGTGAGACCCTGAACCCCGACCACGCGTCAGCATCAGTCTTACCGGATCTCACACCCTAAATAAACCTAAACTGAAAATGAAACCGCGCAGAAGACAGTCCTGGGGGTCTTCCCGGGTTGAGGGTCTAGGTGGCCCCTACAGCCTTGGGGTGTCGCTTGGACTCGGGGCGACCCGATTGGGCATGCGGGTGTGACCTGATCCTGGGCCCTCGTAGCTCACCGTCCTCGCTCTGGTTGTAGCGGCCGCGCAGGTCCCTCAGGAGGGCTTTGAACTTCTTTGCGTTGTTCCTTTGGTTCTGAGTCTCCTTGTCCAGGGCCTCCTGCCCCACCTGCCCCGCCCAGGGCGCCCGCAGCTCCACACTCTGGCCCGGAGAGTCGCTGTCGAACCGCCCCAACTGCGTGTCGTCCACGGAGCCCACGGCGATGAAGCGGGGCTCCCCGAGGCCAGGGCGGGATGTAGCGGTGTAGAAAAGCCTCAGGGAGTGGGGGCCTGGGGGCGGGAGGGAGACCCGGGCTAAACACCCTTCCTGCAGCGGTGCCTGAGTCCTTGTCTGACTGGGACATAGAAGGAGGCTGGAGGTCTAGAGAGATTGACAAGGGGCGGCGGGAGAAGGGCCAGGACTGGGTGGGGGGGGGGGGGCAGGCAGACAACGGGAGGCTGGAAGCCAGGACTGGTTTGGGGAGAGGAAGGTCAATAGAGCCAACTGCGGGGCATATCGCGCCTTTCCCGGGGTCCTGCGCCCTCGCCCGGGTCCCCTGGCTCCCTCTACGCAGCGCTCATTTCCCCGCAGGCACCGCACTCACCCGTCCAGTTCACCGCCAGGGTCAGGGCCCGCGACAGCAGCAGCAGGAAGGGTAGGGGCTTCCAAACTAACATCTGACCTGTCTCCGGAGAGTCTGAGTCCTGGCGCTAAGGTGGAGACTGTAACTGGACCGCGGTGGTGCCCATTGGTTTCTCCGGAAACCCTCCAGGCAATGGGGAGTGAGAACAGGGGACTAGTAAGGAATACCCAGGGTGAAACAGGTGAGAGGGAGATGTGAAACTGAGGGGAAAGAAGAATCCTTCACCCAGATACCTGTGCAGGCACTTGAGGCCACACCCTGGGACTTGGGACTTTACCCTGTGGGTTCCCCTCCTCCAAGTACACTTTTATGACTCTGTCTCCCTGAGTCAGGCCCGGGGACTGGGTCAGCATTTCTCAAACATTTTCCTTTTAGGATCCGCGTACAGTCTTGCAAACTAGCCAGAACCCCAGGTATAACTTTGTTTATTAGGTTATAGCTATCAGTATTATCACACTGGGAATAAACCATTTTTAAAAATGTTACTATTTCTCTGAGATTGTGAAAAATATGGTGGTTCCCAGGCGGGAAGCTGGAGGAAGAGGAGACTAGAGAGGGATATGGGATAGTGTCGTGGTGCAATAGCTTTGTGAGAAGGTAAGTGAAGCATGTGCACGTGTTGAGATGTGAAATGTTACTCCTGAAATTATGTAATTGTGGAAATGAATTACAAATCAATAAAATCCAATAAAAATAATTTTTCTTAAATCTGAAAAAAAATAAAATGTTACCATTTCATTTAGAATGGCATTCATAAGCCAATGCATGTTAACATACAAGCACTGGGTACAGTCAGAAGTGCGGGAGGGTGAGAGAATTCACCAGAGCCAGAGCAAGGAACAGAACAGGCAGACTGAGGAAGTACACTGCTGAGGGGAGCAACGGGAGGCAGGAGAGGTCTGGGCGCCATGTGGGACCCTCGCTCTGTGCCCAGGGATCCAACTGGCGCTGCAGAGGCTGCGGGCAGCTTGGCAACCCAGCGCTCAACCGCTGCGCCACTGGGGAGGCCCAACAGGAACTATTTTTAAGAAAAACAACTATTATGAAAATAATCAGACAATGAGAAGAGTGGGGACATCTATCTTCTTAACAAACTCTGTACAAGTACTGGACTTGTATTATTAAGTACATCCATCTATTAAAAAAATAAAGTAGGACAATTATAACAGTATAGTGCATAGAAGTTCTGGGAATGTGATCTCCCTTTCAGTATCTCATTATACATAAAAGTTTTGACCCCCAGTTGATTGTGGGAAACTGACACCTTGGAAAGAGAAACTGCACCACCTGCATAGGGGTGACCAGGATGTGGAACAACTGGGACTCCCACTCACTGCTGGCAGGAACACCAAATAGCACGGTCTCTGTGGAAGCTATCTGACAGCTTCTTATAAAGTGAAGTACAGACTTACTCTAGAACCTGCTGATCACCCTCCTAGGTGTTCACTCAACTCATCTGAAAAGTTATGTTTGCACAAAATCTGCACATGAACATTCATAGAAGAGCACCCCTTAAGTGTGGACGCCACATAGTGACGCCTTCCAAGACTGCAGCGTGGAAAGGGAGGGACATAGAAAAGAAAGAACTTCCCAGGGAGGATAGTGGGAGACTGGACCTCAGCCAGGGGGGAAGGTGATACCATTAGTTAAGGCCAAGAGCATTTTATTCCCCCTTACTCTGTTGTTGAAAATGGAAGTTCCTGTGTGTGGTCTCTTCTTTGAACCAATCACCCCAGTCAAGCAGTACATTCTACACAACCCCTGAGCAGCGCTCCCCTAATGCCAAGACCATCCAAACCAAGAAGAGTCTGAGAGACTGACTCAGGAGGAGCCTGCCAGAGGAGCCTCAGGAGACATGGCTGGGACTTTGCTTAATGTGGTATCAGGATGGGAGCCTGGAACAGAAAAAGGAAAAAAACAAACAAACAAACAAACAAACACTAATTACATCCAAATAAGCGTGGAGTTTAGTAATAACATATCTGTGTCACGTCATTAGCTGTGCAAACATTGAAGGAAGAAAATAGGAAATGGGAACAAGCAGTGGGTTAGGAGCAGAAGGCCCCCAGCCTCAAGCCCATTTCTCAAGTTGAACAATCAGTGGGAACCCAGAGGGATCCCCCAAACACAGATGTCTCAAACTCATTTATCATACTAAATGGGAAACTGTGGATTGGCATCAGGACCACCAACTCAGTTAACAATGGAATGTGCAGGACACTGACAATGACAGGATGCTGAGACCACAGACCAAAGTTGGTTCTGGGAAGACAGGCCAGGGAACGTGGGCAATTCAGTGGTCACACAGATCCAAAGAGATGTGAAATTATTCCCCTAAATCACACATGGTACTGTAAATCAGTGTTGCTTCAATTAAGAAAAAATTAAAAATAGCCCTCAGGAAAGGAAGAGGGAGTGGAAGGGAAAAGCATCTGCTTTGCAGTCTCCAGGGTGTTGTCATCAAGGGGCTGCAGAGGGAGGCTCTGGGGATAGAGGATGGCGCCTCAGCCACAGGGAAGCCCCAGAGCCTCCTCTCCCCTCCTCCACTCCCTCCACCCCTCCCCTGGTGCCAGGGCAGCTCACAGGGCATCGTCACCACCTCCCCCCACGGATGCTCAGCCCCAGCTCACCCTCTCAGCCCAAGTCACACACACCCAACCTCTCCCCTGGCTGCCAGACTAGGACGGCGCCGCAGCGCCCCCGTGTGGCCACAGGGTCGAACACAGAAGACCCAGAGCCCTTTGGCCTCCCAGAGGAACAGAACTGCACACAATGGGGAGCCCCCATAAAGAGTCAGGTTCGGTATCTAAATTGTTTCACCAAATACACGCTGACATGGTGATTTCTCCCCATTAATAACCAGACTTGTATCAGGCAGGAGCAGATCCCCAGCCCACAACAGGTAATACCAGCACCAGGGTGGGCCCCACAAACATACCAGGTCTCCTCAGGCTCTTGGGATGAGACCTTGACCCAGAGGCCCTGCCACGTGTTCCTGCTGCTCATTTTGAAGACCAGAGCTGGGCCACCTGTCACCACCCAATGCCAATAACGTAGAGACAGGAATTGAATCTTCAAGTTGTGCTTTAATCAGACAGCGGCAATCTGAGGATGGGGGTTAACACCCTAAAGAAACCACCTTCCCATTTCGTTTCCAGCTGCCTCTTTATAGTGAGATGAACACAGACAGTTGGGCAGTGAGCAGGCCTTCACCGCTGCCAGGACCCCATAATGTGCAGCCCCCGGAGCTCCTTATCACCTTCTTGCATACCTGGCCTTGGGCTCATCCCCCTGTGCTGAGGCTGGTCTTCAGGTAGTGCTGCTCCCCGCTGCCTCCAGACGTGTGCTTGGGCTGAAGATTAACTCAGAGCAGACAGACCATAAGCAATGTGTGTGCAGGTTTCCTCCTATACAGTGTGGGGTCCCTTATCTGTCCCCCATCCCGTTCCTAACCCCTGTCAGTTCCAGAGATGGAGGCTCCCCCTCTAGGGAATCAACTCTAAACTCTCCATCCCTAGGATGGGCTGGAAGAGGAGCAGGAAAGACCCTCAAGGGCAAGGAAAGGCTGAGGGTCCTGGAGGAGTGAGAAGAGGGAGGAAATAGGGGCTTTAGGGGAGGGAGGCCAACAGGAGTGGAGGGGGAGGAGCCAGAGGATGGGGACAGGGAAGGGTCAGCTTAGGGGACACTGGTGGGAGGGATGGTCTGTGTGGGAGAGGCCCAGGGGCTCTGGCTAGAGCTGGGAGAGTCTATTTTCACCTACATGGTAACTATTAGGGGTCAGCTGTTTAATTGGCTGGGAAACTGTACTTAAGTTTAAAGAATTTTCCACACTTAGACTTATGCTAATATTCAAGCACACAGGGAAGAAAGGGAAAAGAAGATAAAGTGGGTTTCCGCTCTTCCAGAGCAAGCCCCCCTTATTCTGGGGTGACAGGGAGAATCAAGGAGCCCAGAGGGGAGAGACAGGGCCTGTGATGCCTTCTGGGGGCAGCCCTGGGCCATAACCTGGGTTTCAGAGCCCATCCCTGAGCTGGGACCTCACAGTCCAGTCTGAGTCCATCTCAGCTCACAGCCCTCAGCCCCTGGACACCATCCAGGCACCAGGAGCCACTGCACCAGGAGGAGTGGCCCAGCCCTTGGCCTCTATATTCTGGAGCACAGAGGGAAGGGATGGGAGGAACCTGGGTTCTGCAGTGGCCACATATCAGCCAGGAGTTGAGGCTTCAGCTGCTGACTAGCTTTTCCCCAAAACAGAATGTGTCCCCCCATCCCCAGACCTCAAGGGCCAGG
Organism: Talpa europaea; assembly: GCF_964194135.1. Taxonomy (NCBI): domain Eukaryota; kingdom Metazoa; phylum Chordata; class Mammalia; order Eulipotyphla; family Talpidae; genus Talpa; species Talpa europaea. The sequence continues at coordinate 107,839,005 of NC_140068.1, read as the reverse complement.
TGTCTACACACCAAACCCAAGATGCAAAGGTGGACCTTCCTGTCTAGGGTCAGACCACCCACATATGGAGCCTGGAAGATGGCCCTTTCCACTCCCCTTTGACCTCAGAGCCCAGCCCTGGTGTCCTGTCTCTCCTTCCCCCTCCTGAACCAAAGGGAGAGGAGCCTGCTGCCTGGGTCCCTCAGGCCTCACTCCCTGCCCCTCCCGACCCTGAAATAAAGGCCCCGTTGTCCTGAACCCACAGTGACATTTTGGCCCTGCATGATGGCCTAGGAGTCCTGGGGGTTATGTTTCATGCTAAGACTCTCCAGGACCCCAATAAACTGTAACTGAGTCAAGCCTTGCAGCTGGGCAGAATGAGTGAATTCTGGATGTAATTCTGGGACCACCAGGACTTCAGTAAGTAACAACCCTGCCATTTGACCAGGACTCCCCTCGCCCAAGTGCCAGAGTCTCAGAGGCAGTGGATGGGGTGGTCTGGCTTAGACTGACCCCATGTACTCTAGGCTGTGTGGCCAGTGAGGAGGGGCATTGAGTTCTTGCTCCTTGCTTGGCTCCTGGCCCATATGAGCTAGTGGGTTTCTCCTCCCCCTCCAAACAAAAGGACAAGCCCATCCCACCACATACCAAGGATCTCTCAACCTTTCCCATCTCAGCCTCACCTCCAAGGAGTCCCACACTTATTCTTTCATCAACATATTTTTTTGGTACCTAGTGTGTGCCAGATGCTAGGCTATTTGGGATATTTCAGGTGAAACCCTTGTCCTCTTGTACTTCTGGGAGCCTCATGCTGATGGGGCGCTGGACAGTAAACAGCAAAGCAAATTCAGTCAGTGATCAGGGCCAGCCAGTAAAGAGTGACTTTGAGAAGCAGCCAAGGTCGGAAAGATGAGGGAGTCGATTATAAATCTAAGTACTATCTTCAGGAGAGACTTTCCTGTAGGTGACATCTGAGCTCAGACCTGAAGGAGGTCCTCCCTGTGCTGCTGTGAGGAAAAGTGTTCTAGAATCACCCACAACCTAGGCCATCCCTGTGCCAACACCACATCGTTTTCATCACCTGAGCTTATACTAAGCCTTGAAACTAGGTGCTGCGCCTCCTCCATATTTCTTCTTTAAAAAAAAAGCATTTTGCTAAGATTTTTGTAGTTGCATAAGGTTGTGGGGGAAAATTTGTCAATGTCTTTTAAAAACAGTGACCAAAATTTTGATTGGCATTTAGGATTCATGATTGAATTGACTTTAATCTAAAGATCAAGTTTAAGATTAATGAGTATTCCAGTCCTGAATGTGGCCTTTCTCTCCATATATTTCCTCTTCCTTCACTTTGTATTAGTGGTGCTATGTAGGTATCAGTTTACAATTCTTTTTTTTTCCTTAGGTTTCACAAACTATATGGATTTTATTCATTTATTGATTGATTTATTTTTATTGATGTTGATTTACATCGCAGTGTACGTCTTAGGGGTCTATGCCTCTACAAATACATGTGATTTCACCACACCCACTGCCAAAGCCCCAGTAATCCTGCTCTGGCTGGACCTCCTGCCTTTGCTCCCATCCTGTCATGCTCCCCTTCTGATAGCCTTCCTCACAGTGCAGGTGCTCCTCCCCCCTCCTGTTCCTACCCCTCCCTCCCCCACCCTCTCTTGCCCTCTGGAAGTCTCAAATCTGTGGTCAGTTTTCAAGCTTTATCCTTGTCTGACCTTTTGTTGGTTTCCTTATATTCCACATGTAAGTGAATCAGTGTACAAATCTTAGACACTTTCTTTAACTTGATGTCAAGTATTTTATTTTGATACTGTTATAAGTGGAATTTAGAATTAGCCATTTTCCTAATTTTACATTACTGCTGCATTGAAATACAGTTGACCTGGTGCTTCTCAGTTCTGTTGAACTCACCTGTTAAGTCGATCCTTTGCCTAAGGATTTTCTGTGGACATGATCACATCAGCTACATATTATGCACTTTACTTTTTCTTTATAATTTATAGCCCTTTTGTTTCTTTTTCTTGCATAACACTCTATGTAAGATCTGTAGTATAATGCGTACTAGAATTGAAAAGCAACATCCCTGCCTTGTTCTTTTTTTTTTTTTTTTTTTATAGAGGCATGTTTATTTTTTTATTTATTTACTTGTTTGTTTGTTTGTTTACACATGCACTGGGTACAGTCAGAAGTGCGGGAGGGTGAGAGAATTCACCAGAGCCAGAGCGGGGAGCAGAGCAGGCAGAAGGACCGAAGTACACTGCTGAGGGGAGCAGCGGGCGGCAGGAGAGGTCTGCGCGCCATGTGGGACCCTCCTCCAGTGGCCGGGGAGCAGCCGGGGATTGAACCGGCGCCGCAGAGGTCACGGGCAGCTTCGCAACCCAGCGCTCAACCACTGCGCCACCGGGGAGGCCCATCCCTGCCTTGTTCTTTAAGTAGGAAATATTGGGGCCTCCCTGGGGGTACAAGGGGTTATGCGTCAGCACTATGAAGCAATCCACAGCTACTGCAGCATGAGTTCTATCCCTGGCCAGGGAGGTGACCCACATGGCACAGCAGACCTCTGCTGACTCACCTGCTCCATTTCAGTACATCTGTCTGTTCTGCTTCCCACTCTGTCTCTGGTGATCCTCTCACACACACACTCCCCTTCCCCCGAAATTCTGGCCTGTACCCTAGTTCTTGTATGCATAAATAGATAAATAAATCTTTAAGTAGGAAGTATTGAGTTTTCACCATGAAGTACGATGTCAATCAATTGTTGATTTTTCATAGACAGTCTTTTTCAAATTGAAGAAATGATATGTTATTCCTACTTTCCTGGGAGATTTTACCATAAATAGGTATTTAACACTTAAAATCTTTTTCTGCATGGAGATGATCAAAATATCTGCTATGTAAATGTCCAGTATTTATTTTTGTCATTACTGTTCTCTATTATATGACTATACTATATTAGACTGATATTTATATATTTATTCAAAACTGAAGCTTGAGATAAAACCTAGTAGGGCATGATGTATTGACTTAGATTTGCTGATATTTCCTATGAAATCAGGAGAGACATTGGTTTGAAATTACCTTTTGATATTTTTCTCTGGTTTTGATGTAAAGTTACAAAGCTTCCTAAATGATTTGGAGGGTGTTTCTTCCTCCTCTGTTTTCTGCAACAGTTTGGGTAGGTCTCCTGTTAATACTTAAATGTTTGATAGACACACTGTGAAGCTATCTGTGCCTGGGTTTTCTTTGGGGAATATTTTTGAAATGAATTTCATTTCGTTAGCTTATTCAGGATTATTTAGGGTTCCTAATCTTAATTCAGTTTGGTTATTTGTGTCATCAAAGGACTTGTACATTTCACATCAGTCATCAAATTTACTTGCTTAAGTTGTTCAATTTAATCTCCTGTTACCCACATCAAATTCTGTATTTCCCTGCAATTCTGCTTTTCCTATATCCTACAAATTTTATTTATATTTTCATAAATTCAAAAGCATCCCAATTTTCATTGTTATTTCATTTTTATTATTTTTTATATATTTATTTTTCCCACTCTTACCTCGAATAACTACATGAATGATGCTGCTCAATAAAACAGGTTATTAGGGAAAGACATTAAAACATGTCGTCTTTTTTTTTTTTTTAAGAGTTCAAATTTTTATTGAACGTGTTACAAAAGACATTTAGTCAAAAAGACCAAAGCCCATGTCATCATCAGACTCCTCAGATTCTTCTTTCTTTGCCTCTACTTTCTTCTCCTCAGCTGGAGCAGCAGCAGTGGAAGGAGCAGGACCACCTGCAGGGGCAGCCCCTGCAGCTGGGGCAGGCCCACCAGCCCCTACATTGCAGATGAGACTTCCAATGTTGACATTGGCCAGGGCCTTTGCAAACAAGCCAGGCCAGAAAGGTTCAACATTTACACCTGCTGCTTTAATGAGCGCATTGATCTTATCCTCCGTGACCTGACCGTGACCGTGACCGTGACCGTCACCTCGTCGTCGTGCAAGATGAGAGCCGAGTAGATGCAGGCGAGCTCCGAGACCGAAGCCATGGTGCGGGCGAGGGCTGGACAGACGCTGTCAGGCGCGGTGCTAGTCGCCGGATGAAGTGAGGGGCTCACCCCAACGCGGCCTTAGCTTCCTCGGAAGGACCAAGCACCTTAGCAACAGCTGAGGAAAAGAAAACATGTCCTCTTCATGTGTGAGGACTACAGTTACTTTTACTTTCCCATTTGTAACATTTCATATTTTTTTAGAAGGAATGTACATTATAGCACATAAATTCTACATTATGCATATACATCTAACCAGAATAAGGCAGGTCTTCCTAAATTTTGAAGGGGACAGTCGGTATTGGTCCTCAGGCTCAGCACAGAGCTGAAGGACTGGGCTCCGTGTCTGCTCTGGGCAGGGCCCTTCCAGCCCTTCCTCCCTCCTCAGGATGCTGTTCTCTGTAGGGTCCACTCAGGGTCTCGCCCTTCTCTTCTGAGTATTGGCCTTTATTACATTGTAAATTCTGATGCTTTTAAGAAAATGACATTTTTAGCATTTTTTCAGTGGGAAGGTGTGTCCATCCATCCAGCCCACCTTTGTCAGGTGGAAATTCTAAGGCAAAATCATTCAGTGACAAGATGGCAGTTTCTAGAGTAGAGGCTCAGAGCCTGAGAACACGTGACTGAGGGGGATCTGCCAAGTGTTTCATAATGTCAGGGATTCTTGTGTAATTAATTTTTCATAATAAGCTACTTTAATAATAATTAATATTCATGCCCAGACAAGAGAATTCAAAAGCAACTTAAGAATAAACAAAAATAATGAGTCACATCATCTCCAGTCACCCAAGTCCTCTCCACTCAGAAACCACTGCAGCTTATGCCTGGATATCAGTGTTAGGGCTATGAAAGAGCTCAGGTCACAGACTGGGAGAAAAGATTTGAAAATTACATAACTGATGAAAGACATGTTTTAGAGCATGCATGGAAGCCTTAGATTCAACAATGAGGAAACAAATAACTTTTAAAAACTTACAAAACTCTAAACAGACACCAAGGCAGCTACAGTGGTGGCAAATATATGAGAAGATACTTGACATCTTGTCTGTAGGGAAATGGCAAAGAAAACAACAAGCAGATGCTATTACACACCTGCTGGATGGTTTAGATCCCAAAAATTGCACTTCAGTCTCTTTATCCGCGTGGAATAGAATCCTAGACCCCAGTGGGTGCCTGAAACACTGGCAGCACCAAACCCTGTCCATAATAAGATTTTCCTCATGCAAATAGGCTAAAGCTTAATTCATAAATTAGGCAGAGTGAAAGATTAATAATAATATCAACTAATAAAATAGGACAATTATAACAAATTATTGTAATAATTGTATATGTAAAATATATGTAATATATAATAATAACATTAACAATAACAATAATAATTTGCTGCATACCTTACAAAAGCTTTGGAGCCCATTTGATTGAGGGAAACTGAAACTTTGGAAAGTGAAACTTCAGAAAAGGGGGGACATTGTGCACCAGGTGCCAACCAGGATGGGGAGCAACAGGGACCCCCATTCACTGCTGGCAGGAATAGGAAATAGCGCATTCACTATGGAAGAGATTTGGCAGTTTCCCATAAAGCTAAATACGCACTTACCCTAAAACCTGCTGCTCACTTTCTTAGCTATTTCCCCAACTCATCAGAAAACTCACATTTACACAAAAACTACACACAGTGTCTAGAGAGCATACCCCTTAACCGTGGGCTCTGCATGGTCATTCCTTCCACAGGCTACAGTGCTGAGAGAAGACACAGGGAAGAAAGACCTTCCCAGGGAGGAAGTGGAGACCCAACCTCAGGGGGGGAAGGTGACATCACCAGTGAGGAGCAGGTGCAGGTGACTCTCTAGGGCGCTGTGCTGAGAAGGGCACTTCATGTGTGTGATCTCTTCCCCACCCCAACCACCACAGTCAATCAACCTCAAATTGAGGGCCCTCCTACAACATACCTGAGCAGTGCTCCCCTAATTATCAAGACCATCAAAAATCAAGGAGAGCCTGAGAGACTGACTCAGCCAGAGGAGTCTCAGGAGACATGATTGGGGCTAAATGTGGTATCAGGATAGGATGCTGGGGCAGAAAACAGAAAAACCATGACATACAAATAAAACATGGAGTTTAGTAATAACGTGTCACCATTTCTTCATTAGCTGCACAAATTAAATAGTGATATAAGATGTTAGCAACAGGGGACATGAGTGTGGGAAACACAGGGACTCTGTACTGAAATTACATTTCCATAATTATAAACTTTTGAAAATAATGATGTCTACTTAAAAAACAGCCCCCAGTAATGTAGACTGGTCCGTTCCCCGTGGAAAAAAATAATAATGTGTTTTCACAGAGTATTAAAAATGACATAGCATATAATCCAGCAATTCCACCCTTTGGTTTTTAATACAAAAAATGCAAAAACACTTATTTGGGGGGACATGTGCTCTCCTATGTTAATTGCAGCACTGTTTACAAGAGCCAAGTTATGGATCCAACCTAAGAGCACCCAACTAGATGAGTGGACCAAGAAGGTGGATCTATACACAAGGGAATACTCCTTAGTGACCAAAAAAGACAGACTCTTGTCATTTGCAGCAGTGTGGGTGGGCTGGAGGGGATTATGCTAAATGAGGTAAGTCAGAAGGAAAGACAATACTAAGTGGTGTCACTCATATGTGGACTATAGAGAGAGAAAACAAAGGGTCAGATAAAGCCAAGCAAACCACAAACCCTAGGTACAAGACGAGCTCAGAGACTATTAGTGGGAGAGGAGGGGGGATTTGGACAAAGTGGAAAGGGGACAGAATGGACTACAGTGAAGGACTGTGGGAACTCTGCTGGTGGGAACTCTCCCTAGGCAGGAGATCCTACACCTCTAAAACACAACACTGTAAACCAATGTTAGCTCAATAAAATAATTTAAAAATCAAAACTAAGTCAATAAAATGTAATTACAAATCAAAGGGCTTCAAAAAAAAAAAAAAGGCACAGGGAGTGGAAGGGAAAAGCATCTGCTTTGCAATCTCCAGGGTGTTGTCACCAAGGGGCTGCAGAGAGAGGCTGTGGGGAGAGAAGATGGCACCTCAGACACAGGCAGCTGCAGAGCCTCCTCTCCTCTCCTCCACTCCCCCACCCCAGCCTGGTGCCAGGGCTGCTCACAGGGCATCTTACCCCCTCCCGGCAGTGATGCTCAGCCCCAGCTCACCCTCTCAGCCTGAGTCACACACACCCAGCCTCTCCCCCTGCTAGACTAGGACAGTGCCGCAGCGCCCCCGTGTTGCCACAGGGCTGAGTGCAGAGGGCAAGAACCCTCTGATCTCACAGGTTCTCAGGGTCTCCCAGCAGGAATGAGTTGTGCATGAGTGGGATCCCCTATACCTCTCATGTTCTATGTCCAAATTGTTTCCTAAATTATACACAGAAACAGATGGTCCCTCTCCATCAATAATCATTCTCTTTGGTTCTGGGAGAAGATCCCCAGGCGATAACAGCTGGTTCCCAGGACCAGGGTGGGCCCCACAAAACAGCAGGCCTCCTCAGTCTCCTGGGATGAGATCTCCACCCAGAGTCCCTATCACTTGTTCCTGCTGCTGACTTCATGGTTGAAGGCTCCTCCTCCAGGGAATCAACTCTAAATTCTCTACTCCTAGCTTGTGCTGAAAGAGGGGCAGGAGGAGAGAGCCCCAGGGTTATGCGCTTGGAATAGGGAGGCTCCTGGAGGAGTGAGGAGAGGGAGGAAATAGGACTCTTAAGGGATGGAGGCCAAGAGGAGTAAAAAGGGAGGAACCAGAGAGGATGAGGGCAGGGAAGTGTCAGTTTAATGGATACCTGGGTAAGAAGGATGGTCTGTGTGGGGAGAGGCCAGGGGCTCTGGCTGGGGCTGGGAGAGTCTCTACTATAACTTGAATGATAATTACAAAGGGTTTAGCTCTATATTGATGGTAAACAATACTTAAGTTTAAGAGTTTCTCCATGCCTAGAGCTGTGGTATAATTCATAATATACCATGTGGAACAAAGGAAAAAGAAGTAATTTAGTAAATTCCCCTCTTCCAGAGCAGACCCCCCTTATGCTGGGGTGACAGGGAGAATTAAAGAGCCCAGAGAGGGGGAAGCCCAAGGCCTGTGACCCCTGGAGTGGGCAGTCCTGGGCCCTGATCCCAGATTCCAGAGCCCCTCCCTATGCTGGGACCTCACAGTCCAGTCTGATTCCATCTCAGCTCACAGCCCTCAGGCCCTGGACAGTCTCAGGAGCTTGACCATAGGGGTCAAGGGCACAGAAGGACTCCCAGGGCCCCATACACTGTAGCTGAGTCATACCTTTAGTTGGGCATCGTCAGTGTATTCTGGAAACAAATCTGGGACCCTGCCACCTGGGCATCCTCCAGTGTAGAGTCTGCAGCAGGTGTTCTGACCCCAAGCACTTTTGGCTGTGTGCCCCATGCTGAGGGGCTGCTGGGGGCTTTCTGCTTGGCTCCTCATCTGGAGTAGGCTAGTGAGTTGCTCCCTCCCCTCCAAGAACCAAGGCACCCTCAACCCCATCCCATACCAGAGAACTGCCTCTCTTCCTGGCCCCGCCACACTCAGCTTTAAGGGGTTCTGCTCCAGACAGACACTTACTCACTCATTAGCATACTTATTCCACACCTGCTGTGTGCCAGGCACTGTCTGGGCAATTTGGGATATTTCAACAAAGGAAGTAAAATCCCTCCCCTCCCAGAGTTTACATACTGATTGAATACCTGACAATAAACAAGAAAGCAATTGTTAATATCAGGGTCAAATAATAAAAGACTGATAAAGAGAACTAACCAAGGTAGGGGAGATGAGGGAGCCAGCTGTCATATAAAATGCTATCTTCAGGGAAGACTTTCTTGTACATGACAGTTGAGCTAAGTCCTGAAGTAGATGAGTGAGCCCTGTGTCACTGGGAGGAGAGTGTTCTAGAATCACCCTCTGCACAGTCCTGACTCTGTTGGGGAAGCCCTGAGGGGTCCACCTCGGCCATGTCTGTGCTCACTCTCTCCTATACTCGGTGTGAGGGGTCAGGGATCTGACGTGATCAGCAAACCTAGTTCTGGGACCTGGAGGAAAGTCACCACATTGTAAAGGACTTTCTCTACGTGGACAAAGCAAACTCTAAACCACAAGAAATGTGTTTGCACAGAAGAATATATGTGAGAATGCTCTTAGGAAGGTGCCTCCTCCTTGTATTCAACCCCAAATTCCCCAACCCTTGGATGAGGAGAGGGGTCACATAATATAATGTCAACTCTGCTCTAGACCTTCTGAGTCTTCATGAGCATCCAGGTGACTCCTGTGCTCCTGAAGTGGGGGCTCCCTGGTCTCTGTGCCTTGCCCACGTGGGATCAGACTGTGCAGTTGGCTCTGGGGGGTGTCTGCTCACATTGCTCAAATTGTGGAGGCTGAGGTTCAGCCCGCCTCCTTTCTCTTCCTTAGTCATCACTCCCTGGGTGATCTTTTCATGAGCAAGACCTCAAATATCATTTACAGGATGTCACCTCCAGGTCTATTTCTCAGCTCAGACATTTCACCTGTGTTCTAGACTTGTCTGTACAATTGTCACCATCACTGCATTTCTAATATATCTCAGCTTCAATATTCCTGAATTTAATACCCAGGATGCCATTCCCTTAGATATGGTTCTTTTGGAGTCTTCTGCATTTCACTGCTGTACAATCTGAAATGTTGTAGGCCCTCCGTGACCCTGTTTCTTACAACACAGACATTCCATTAGGAAATGTTGTCAAGTCCATCTCTAAATATATCTGCACTGGAAGCTTCCCTGCCTGGACAGAACTTCCCTGCACATTCTTGTGGGCAGTGTGTCCATCAAACTTTTTCTCAAAAGTCACCTTAGTGAGGCCCATACTGACAACACTGTGAAGACAGCCACCCTCCCTGTCCCCACACACTGACTCTGGGTCACCTTCCCACTTCCCTTACCCACTTCTAACCAGACAAGTCCCTTATTTACTATCACAGTCTCCAGTCTCCTTTCCCACTAGGACACCTGTCCACAGACCAGCAAGTTGGGGATGTTGTAGTTGATTGAGGTTTCCTAGATGCAAAAACAGCCTGTCACCTAATTGGCAAACAACAGTGAATGAAGACGTATATATGTAGAGCACCTCCTTATTCTAGAAAGAATATCTTTTGTAATGTGGCTTCAGCCCACTTGCTAAGCACAACCTCTACTCACAGTGACATTAATGCTGCCTCTGCTTCCCTCACAAGCGCTGCTCTTCTCTTCTCCTCCACTTCTCCCTTCTACACACACGGGAAGCATATATCTTCAGAAAGGATAATTGTGGTTTTATGGTTCTGATTTTTCAACCAACTGTGAGTATAACTTTGACTCTAATCTACCAACCATGAATTTAGATCAGAACGAGCACTGGGATAACTACATTTTAGGGCAGGACTGGGGGGCAACTGAGAAAACAGATATCCAACAGGAACTTATCTAAGAGGAGAAATTATGAGATCCTCTTCCCTACTAATCTGATTTTGATTAATTTAAAAAGTTGTGAAAAGATGGAAAAAACAATCCAGGAAATAACACTAAAAGCAGGCAAAAAGTTGATTCTGGAGGTACCATTGTTTCCCATTATTTCCATTCTCATATTTTAGGGAACTTCTTGATTAACCTATCAACTCCAGTTGACAAGATTGGAAAATAATTTCAAACTGTACTAATATGTTCAATAAGGAAGTAGACATTATTCATCAGAACAACAAAGTACAGCCAGTCCTGCCTGTGCTGAAATAAGAAAGTCACCAGGGAGAGAACACAGGTCAGTGTGTGTGTGTGTGTGTGTGTGTGTGTGGTGGGGGGGTGTCTGGCTAGGCAGGGGTGGGCCAGTTTCCCCACCACCTTACATTATGCTAATAGGAGCACAGACATATGAGGACACCCTTTGCAGCCAGAGAAACCAGAGGGCCTTGAAGTCATGACCTGTGGATAAGAAGAAATCAGTTTACCTCGTTCCCACAAGGCAGCTGTCTCATAGTGTGAAAATATCATGAATAAAAAGTCAGGGAATCACATAAGTGTGGACATTCTCCATAGTCCACCACACCCTCAGAGTGTCCCCCTCACAGCTTCCCCAAAACCTGGTCCCATCCTCTCTGCTCCAGCCCCTCCCACTGCAGGTCCCAGGGTCTCACCTTTAGGGGCTGAGAGACACATCAGAGCCCTGGGAACTGTTGTTGTCTGGAGGAGAACAAAACAGAGCCTGGTCAGAGCCACGAGAGATGAGACCACAGGAGAAACTGATGAGGGTGACTCCCTAATGGGCTCCTTCTACACTGTCACCAGGGGCTCAGGAACCAAACCCCTGATCCACACTTACCTGCAGCCTGAGTGTAGCTTCCTCCTTTTCCACCTGTAGAAGAGACATCCTGTAAGACCAGGGAGTGGTCTGCCCCTGAAGTCCTAGAGAAATCCCCTAGTCTGGACCATAGGGAATTTTTCGAGAACTGACTGATGACCCAGGGTAGGACCATGAAATATGAAGAAAGGAGATGAGGGGAAACTGGACCTCCCACTTCCTGAAGTCTGTTTGCTGCAGGGATCTTCCCCTCTCTCATTTGCTGAGAATCAGAGCCCATCACCAGAACTATCAAGGTATACAATTGGTGATTCATTTTCATGAATGTTTTATAAGAGAGTTAGCTATCAGCTCCAGACTAGGCAACACACGTGTGTGGATGGTACTTCCCATTAACCAGGTAGGGCAAGTTCTCCCTGGACATGAAAGCCCCCAGTGGACAAGATCCCCCACTCCCTTCCCTACGTGAGCACTTCTTCCTCCACATCACAGCCACCGCAGCTCCAGTGAGCACAGCTCCAAGGAGAACCAGGCCAGCAATGATGCCCGCGGTGAGGATGGAGGACTGAGGAGGGGGCACTGGAAGGGAAGGGAAGGTGAGATCCTGAGCCCCAGGCCTCATCCTGACCCTCTAAAGGTCTCCAGAAGGGCTCCTGAGTCCTCTGAGCAGAAGCTCAGTGCCCACATCCCCCTCCTTACCCCATCTCAGGACTCAGGGCTCCAGAAGCCCCTCATGCTGCACATGGCATGTGTATCTCTGCTCCTCTCCAGAAGGCACCATCACAGCTGCCCACTTCTGGAAGGTTCCGTCCCCCCCAGGCCGGGTCTCCACCATCTCCATCTCCTGGGTCAGATCTTCCCCATCTCGCTGCCAGGTCAGGGTGATGTCCGCAGGGTAGAAGCCCAGGGCCCAGCACCTCAGTGTGACCTCATACTCAGCAGTGGGGTGGTGGGTCACACATGTCTTTGGGGGATCTGAGGGGAAAAAAATCAGAAAATTCACACTTTGTGTTTCTTGCATGGACACTGAAGCCACCACACTGACTGACCATCCTCAAAATGGGCAGGACAATTACTTTGGAAGAGGAAGAGAAAATTTCAAAACCAGCCTAGTCTGGGGAAAGTGGGATGATCTTTACTCTTCTGAGATCCTAGAATCAGGGTTAGAACCCATGGTAAGAAGAAGCAGGTCTCTAAGGAGAACACAGACTTTTGCTTCTCTGGGTGAATGATGAATGAGGAACTGGATCTCCAGATATGTTCTCAGACCAAAAGCAAAAACTTGACAGAGAAATTCATGGTTTCCAAGATGGGCATCCAGTCGAATGGATCAGTGAAAGGCTATAGCATGGAAGGTCTCCCCTCTGTCTCAAGGGACTAGACTCCTTAATTATCCATAAAATGTAGGAGCCTGTGGTCAGGTCTCTAGTAAAGAACATGAAACCCAGGCGAAGTCCATCTTTCTGACCGGAAGTGGGCGGTGTTCTGACCATTATTCCATTTTCCCCGCAGGGTGCCAGTCAGAGGGAGGTCGGGAGTCCTCCAGGCCCCTCTTACCTGCCCGCTGCAGAGTCTCCTTCCCGTACTCCAGGAATGTGCGCAGCCACGTCAAGCACCTGCCCTCTGCATACTCTTTGAACTGCTTTGCCACGATCTCCCACTCCAGCCTGGTGAGCTGAGCCGCAGTGTCCGCTGCAGTCCAGGAGCGCAGGTCCTCATTCAGAGAAAGATAATCGTTGCCATCGTAGGCGTACTGGCTATACCCGCGGAGGAGGCGCTTGTCATGTCCCACTTTGCAGCCAAACATCCTCTGGAAGGTGTGAGACCCTGAGCCCCAGCCCAAGGTCAGTCCCTCAGTCACTCCGCCTGCACCCCCAACCTCCCTCTAGGAATAAAACTAAACTGAAAATGAAACCCCATGGGTGAACGTCCCGCGGGCTCTTCCCGGTTCACGGGTCCAGGCGGGTCTCACAGCCTCGAAGTGCCTTTGGCACCCGAGGGTGATGGGACCCGCCGGACTTTCAATAAGGGTGGGAATCATCACCTGGCCCCAGTATCGCATTGCTCACCCGCCTCGCTCTGGTTGTAGTGATTGCGCAGTTCCTGCAGGTGCAATCGGTACCGCTGTGCGTTTTCCCTTTGGATCTTCGTCTCCGCGTCGCGATCCTCCTGCCCCACCTGCTCCATCCAGGGCGCCCGAGTCTCCACTCTCCCACCTGGAGAGTCGCTGTCGAACCGCCCGAACTGCGTGTCGTCCACGTAGCCCACGGCGAGGAAGCGGGGCTCCCCGAGGCCGGGCCGGGACATCGAGGTGTAGAAAAACCTCAGGGAGTGGGAGCCTGGGGGCGGGAGGGAGACCCGGGCTGAACCTCCGCCAGGCACGGATGGCGAGTCCCAGGGAGACGGCCCGAAGGGAAGGAGGGCTAGGGGCATGTGAGAGTGAAAAAGTGCGGTGGGACAAGAAGGGCCGAGACGCACAGGGCAGGAGGATGGAGGCTAGGAGGGACAGAAAGGGACCAGGACAAGGCGGGACCGAGGGGGGCAAACGGGGCGGATGGCTGGGGAGAAGCGTCTTTCCAGCGCGCCGAGGGCCCACTAGGCTCCTTGCTCCTCAGCAGCCTTTTCCCTTCTGAGCCCGCACTCACCAGCCCAGGTCTCCTTCAGGGCCAGGGTCACCGAGAGCAGCAGCAGGAGAGTTGGAGGCCTCATGATTCGAATCCCCTGAGTCTGGGAAGACTAATCCAGGTGGAGAATTTATAAACTCTCCACGGTGACGCTGATTGGCTCCTCTAAAAACCCTCCAGGCAATGGGAACTGAGAACTGTGCCTGAGGCAAGAGTATCCAAGAAGGACGGCTGGCACAGGTTTTTGGGGCGAGAAGTGTGACTGAAGGGAGATGGGGAATCGCCAGCAAGTAGATGCCCCACCAGGCATAACCTGGGTGCTCAGATCCTGACAACCTCACCCAGGAACCTGGGACTTTGCCCTGACCCTCCTCTCCTGCACAGACACCTTTGCCACACTGTCTCCCTGAGTCCAGGCCCAGGGACTGAGTCTGTGATTGGCAAACATTTTAGTTTCTTACAAATTAGAGAGGACTCCAAGTATAATTTTGTTTATGTGGGTTATCAATATTTAACATACTAGGAATAAAACCGTTTTTAAAGATGTTGCTGCTTTATTTCAAATACTATTAGTAAACCACTGTATGTAATCAGAAAGTTTTTAAGAAACTTTTTTTACATTTTATATTTTCTTGTTGGTCTCATTAGGAGACCGCTGAATTTTCATATTTTCTTCTGCATTCAATCTGCTGTTTTGGGTGAAGTCTATGAAAAAATTATATATAATACCTCATACAAATATGTAGGAGTAGCATTTGAATAACCTTTTCAGATAATGGTGACTATTCAACTTAGATGCAACTTTGACACTAAATTTAAACTATATAAATGGTAATTTCTCAAAGGTAATATTTTGGAAAGAGAAACCTGAAACAGTATCATTGAATATTTTCTATTCTATTATGTTTTCATAGGCCTCTCTTGTACATTGAACTGATCTTGTATTAATGCATGATTCTTATAGGTAATGCATTGTTTCACTTGGTTATGTAGATCCTATGTAGATCTTACATAGTGTTAATTACACTGTGTTCAAATTATCAGAACATCATATTGTTAGGGGAAAAGGATGTCCTGAGCTAATTCCATACAGGCTTTGTGGACCCCACCCCCACTCCAGACCAAAGCCATCAGGACATTGGGAAAGACAAATCCCGTCATCACCAAAGGGAGTCTTGCTGGGACCTGAGGGTGGAGTTAAGCTGCCACGTTTGGTAAAAAATCAGACACGTGGGCCTTGGGGCTCTCTCTTGACTTCATGGTTCTTGGCTCTCCACCAGCTCTCAGCGTGCCATTGGGATTCCAGGTCGGAGGAACAGGTAGGATGCATTTAAGACTTTATCTCCCTCTTTTCTCCCTGAGTTGTACATTTCCTCATTTCCCCTTCCCTTGTAAATAAACCTTTTATTAACCTTTTGTGTGTGCCTGCAGTAGAGTATTAATAAGTCTCTTTTAAGCGTGAGGGTGAGGACCCACAGTCAGGCAACCTGTTTTATATCGGGGCTGCCCTGTAACAGTTTGGCACCCAGCATGGTTTCCAAGTTACACCCGTGGTTGCCCAGCCCAAAGTAACTTTCCTTGCGCTGGTCACCATAAGCGCACTAGGTCTGCAGGATGCACAGTGTAATCTTTGTCTCAAGTCTTGAAAACTCTGCTTTTTTCCCTTGTGTACAGTTCTCTTTTGTGGGTGTGCTTTTAACACAAACATGGCCTCAACCATGAGCTTACACAGTTTCATCCCTAGCTTGAGTTCTTTCAGTTTTTTCCCGGCCTTGTGTTTTAGTAGCCTTTTTCCGTTAAATATTACCACCAGTTTTATAAATGTAAATGATTTGATAAAACCTGGTATATGGCACATGATTTTACTTCTGTATACATACATGGGTGGTTTGCAAGCCATCCCTTTACAGTCTGTGCTTCTGGGTATTTCTTTGGTAATGTGTGTAAGAGCCATTTGCTACATTCCTGGTTCTATGAGAGGTAGATGTTCTACTTCACATACTGAGAATGTGAAACAACACATTCAGGCTCTTAACTTTGCTATGCAACAACAAATTCCGGTTCTTGATTTAACTATTAAGAGTATGAGGGGTGAAAACCATACCATTTTTGAGACAGCTTTTAAAGGCATACAAGATCAAGCTTTTAAAAGTACGCAGGACCAATTACAGGATGCCCTCCATAAACTGGATAAGGTGGAGGCTCGGCTGATGGCACAGAGAAGGGATAAACCTTCCCCTTCCCATGAGGACTGCAAGAGGGCAGAGTTAGAAGAGGAGGAGCATCATTTGTTAAATACCTTAAATACATCAGGACAAAGTCCTCCTTGTGAAAGGCCCTTCTGCGCAGACTCCTGAGGCTTCACAACCTCCATTGCCCTCTGGGGAGGAAACTAAAATGGCATCTCCTCCCCACACCAGATGTGGTTCCCACTTTGTCAGGAAGGGTCACCCGGAGGCAGGACAGTTTTCTCTCAGACAGATGCTGATGGGTGGCTTAAATGAACATGGACGATCTGCTGGGTACTTTTGGTCACACCATCCTTTTAGCACTGCAGACCTCCTAAATTGGAGGAGCTCTGTCCCCTCAAACCGGCAGGCTGCTAAGAGGATGGCGAATTTTTTTTTAAAGATTTATTTATTTATTTATGCAAGCACTGGGTACAGTCAGAAGTGCAGGAGGGTGAAAGAATTCACCAGAGTCAGAGCGGGGAACAGAACAGGCAGACTGATGAAGTACACTGCTGAGGGGAGCAGCGGGTGGCAGGAAAAGTCTGCCTCGCCATGTGGGACCCTCACCTGGTGGCTGGGGATCCAACAGGTGCTGCAGAGGCTGCGGGCAGCTTCGCAACCCAGCGCTCAACTGCTACGCCACAGGGGAGGCCCAGGATGGCAAACTTCTTGCCTCTTTCTTCCTCTCACACCGCCCTAACTGGGCAGTCATATAGTCCATGCTACAAACTTTACTGACTCTGGATGAGCAGAGAATGGTATTCAGGAAAGCCAGGGAGGAGGCTGACCATCTCCACCAATAGGACAGAGACTCCCTAGAGCCAGAGATGGTTGTCCCAGTGGTAGATCCTGAATGGGACCCCAACAATGGAGGAATGGCAATGTTAGAACTATATAAAAAATGTTTATTGGTAGGACTGCAGCAGGGAATCCCCAAACAAAAAAATTTTAACAATATATTACAACTTGAACAAGGAGCTAATGAGGATTCTTGGACTGATAAACTGTTTTTCCAGGAATGGAGGACTTTTGCTTTCCACAATGGACAATACCTGAAGGGACTGGTTTTCTTTCACACTGGAACCCTGAAAAATTTTCATCCGAGGCTGTACCCCAGCCTCAGATCTTTGATCTTCATCACCATGGAAATGGTGGCAAAAAGTGAAAGGGGGGAATTATTAAGGGGAAAGGATGCCCTGAGCTAATTCCATACAGGCTTTGTGGACGCCACCCCCACTCCAGACCAAAGTCATCAAGACATTGGGAAAGACAAATCCCGTCACCACCAAAGGGAGGGTTGCTGGGACCTGAGGGCGGAATTAAGCTGCCAGGTTTGGTATAAAACCAGACAAGTGGGCCTTGGGGTCTCTCTCTTGGCTTCACGGCTCTTGGCTCTCCGCCAGCTCACAGCGTGCCATTGAGATTCCAGGTCCAGGTCGGTGGAATGGGTAGGATGCATTTAAGACTTTATCTCCCTCTTTTCTCCCTGAGTTGTACATTTCCTCATTCCCCTTCCCTTGTAAATAAACCTTTCATTAACCTTTTGTGTGTGCCTGCAGTGGAGTATTGGTAAGTCCCTTTTAAGCACGTGGGTGAGGACCCACAGCCAGGCAACCCGTTTTATATCGGGGTTGCTCAGTAACAATATCAGATATTTTTAAAATGTAGATTAGAGGATGAATAGAATGGAAAAAATACCTTTATGGTTCAACAAGATCATTTTAAAGTGAATCCGGTTTGGACTTCTTTTTCTGCAAGTACGTGGTGGTGAAAAACAACTACTGTTGCAGCTGGTACTATAATCTCCATTCTTACCAAGTTCTACCTTAGCAGGTGTTAAAACAGAGAAAAGACAAATGATGTTTAAGTGATGTTAGGAAAATAACTTTGACCTCATGGATCCCATGAAAGGTTCCGGGTAACTTCAAGGGTTCCACAGAACACATTTTGAGAAATTCTTTTCTTAGAAAACTGGGGACAGATCCCCAAGTGGATCCTGCCATTACCTTCTTTTCATTCCCAGAATTCTTCTCCCTGGGTTGGACTCCTTGCTTTCCAAAGCTTATCTTAGAGCTTTGCCCTTGGGCTTTTCTAGGACAGAACTCACCCCCCCCCCCAGAAATTTGATGACAGGGAGTTTCCTCAGTATGAGAAGGTAAGTGGAGGGACAAGTGTTTCCCTTTGGGAGGAGGAACAGTTTGTACCTGGAGGCACCAGACTTAGTCATGATCTGTTTTGGTTTTGCTTTACACCAGCTTACAATAGATTCCCATCCAGTTACCTGATGTATTCTTTAAGACAAATAATGTTGACCCTTTCATTTTTCCTATGTCTGATACATTTGATTTGATGTCCATAAAGCATGAAGAGCTGTGCTAGCCAACAGATTGTTCTGAGATGAAGGAATTGTTCTATATGTTTACTGACCCATATGGTGCCTCTAACTCATGGGGCTATTGAACACTTGAGGTGTAACTAATGAACTGAGCTGTTGCATATTTTACTTTATTTAAACATAGAAAGTCATATGTGGCTATCATATTGGACAGTGCTGATCTAAAATGTTCTTAGTTTTCAGTCTCTGCCCTCTTCCAAACTCTGCATGACTCATAGGTGGATGTGTATTAAAATTATCTCCATATGGTCATAAAGGTCATGGATTTATCTGTATGGGTCAGTGGCATATTCTTAAAATATAACAAAAAGTTTAATTAATATGAATTTTAACAAATGGATCGTAGAGATATTTAACAAAAATGATTTATTACGCCAAAATAATAACTGTTCAAAAATGCCCATTGTAAAGCTAATCCTTGTTTTTATTACATGGGGCCTATTGGTGTTGTTTATTAATCTGGTAAATATAAGCAAGTACATGAGTCCTCACTTAGCCCAACAGAAATATTTATTGACACAACATACATCAAAGTTTTGTCTTCTTTGAAAGCATACTTATAAAATTGTAAAGCAGACGATGTAAACCTTAGAAGTTCACCAACATAGAATTATTTTCTTACTACTTCTTCCTATTCTGCTCCCCCAAATTCAAACATACTTTGTTTCCCTTCACCCTTGGGCCCCTCTCTTCTCAACATTTCTAGCTAGATGAAAATAAACATGACATTTTTATAACTTCAGAATGAAGAATTCCCTAAACATGGCCCTAAGGTGAAAAACTACTAAGAAAAACACAAAGCCCCAAACCCAGAACTGCTTTGGTGGTGGCCCCAGCGCAAACCCAGAGCCCAAAAGGACCAAACTGTGGTGGCCCCCATACACTAAATGCCTAGATCAGTGGCAGAAGAGGACCCATACGCAATAGAAGCCCTGAATACAACAGAGCAAACCCAAGGCAAAAAATGGGGAGAAAGAAACATATAAATGCCCAAGCAAGTCCTTGGGGGCACAACACACCAGAGAGAGATTGCAAATCTCCATCACCCAACCACAAAGACATGGAAGAGCTTTTCTTTATATGAGACAGAGAATTCAAAGTTGCCATAATTAAAAAATCAAAGAATTAGAACAAAAAAGATCATTTCAGAGATAATCAAGAAGACTCAGAAAAGCAAGTAATGTTAGGAGAAACACAGTTAATGAACAGATCAAAATTGAAAATTTAAATAAGAAAATGATGGAAATGCAGTATATGAAAAGATCACTGTAAAACAGAGGATAACAATGTGTGGGTGAAAAATTCCAGTCACCAGAGACCCATTTAAAGCAAAAGACTAAACAAACTAAAATTAATAGGCTGGAATAGGTCATACATGCTAATAACTCAAAAAGTAAATTAGGAACAGTTATTCTCATATCCAATAAACCAGATGTTCAACTGAAAAAGGTGATCAAACACAAAGATGGACACTGTATAATGATCAAGGGAATAATTCACCAAGAAAAAAAGAAAAAAAACACCCTTATCACCCCCTGCTCAGGGCTGCTCCCTATGAGAGGGACAGTTGCTTGCTGGCTAATGAAGGCTTTTTCTGAATCTGATTCAGACTCTGTTCTGTGTTTAGGGGGAGACTCTACAACATTTTTGGGGGGCCCATGAGATTGCTTCCTAGCACACAGCTGAGTCAGCTTTCCCCCAGAGGGGTTTTAGACACCCATCCAGGGGGAAGTGAGATCAAAACTGCGCCTTTTGATCTGCAGATCTGACTCTCTTGAGTCTCAGTGTCCTTCGGAGGTGAGTTTGTGTTCGAGAGCTCTCTTGTATTGGGGGCTTACGGGTGAGTGCGGTGCCTGTGGGGAAATGAGTGCTGCGTAGAATGGTGCCAGGAGTCTGAGGTGGCCACAGATCAGCCAGGAAGGGCGCGATATGCTGCAGTTGGCCCTACTGACCGTCCTCTCCCCAAACCAGTCCTGGCTCCCAGTCCAGCCTCCCGTTGTACAGTTCACCGCCAGGGTCAGGTTCCCCGAAAGCAGCAGCAGGAAGGGTAGGGGCTTCCAGACTCGCATCTGCCCCATCTCTGGAGAATCTGAGTTCTGGCGCTAAGGTGGAGACTGTAACTGGATCGCGGTGGTGCCCATCGGCTTCCCCGGAAACCCCCCAAGCATTGGGCAGTGAGAACAGGGGACGAGTATGGAATACACAGGCTGGAGGACCCGAAACAGTGAGAGAGAGATGTGAAACTGAGGGGAAAGAAGAATCCTTCTCCCAGATACCTCTGCAGGCACTTGAGGCCACACCGTGGGACTTGGGATGTGGGACTTGGGACTTTGCCCTGCCGGCTCCTCTCCTCAAGAACACCTTTATCACACCGTCTCCCTGAGTCAGGCCCGGGTCTGGGTCACCATTTCTCAAACATTTTCCTGTCAGGATCCATGCACAGTCTTACAAACTAGCCAGAACCCCAGGTATAATTTTGTTTATTAGGTTATAGCTATCAGTATTATCACACTGGGAATAAACCACTTTAAAAAATGTTACTATTTCTCTGACATTGTGAAAAATATGGTGGTTCCCAGATGGGAAGCAGGGAGGGAGAGGAGACTAGGGCGGGATAAGTGATAGTGTTGTGGTGCAATAGCTTTGTCAGAAGGTAAGTGAAGCGTGTGTACGTGTTAAGATGTGATATGTTACTCCTGAAATTATGTAATTATGGAAATGAATTACAAATCAATAAAATTCAATAAAAATAATTTTTCTTAAAACGAAAAAAATTAAAATGTTACATTTAATTTAGAATGGCATTAATAAGCCAATGCATGTTAACAGGAATTATTCTTTTTTTTTAAGATTTATTTCTTTATTTATACAAGCACTGGGGCAGTCAGAAGCATGGGAGGGTGAGAGAATTCACCAGAGCCAGAGTGGGGAGCAGAGCAGGCAGACTGATGAAACACACTGCTGAGGGGAGCAGCAGGCATGGCAGGAAAGGTCTGCCATGCCATGTGGGACCCTCCCTGGCAGCCGGGGATGGAACGGTGCTGCAGAGGCTGTGGGCAGCTTCGCAACCCAGCGCTCAACCGAGGGGAGGCCCTAACAGGAATTATTCTTAACAAAAAAAAAACTATTATGAAAAAAGTCAGGCAATGAGAAGAGTGGGGACATCTATCTTCTTAACAAACTCTGTACAAGTACTGGACTTGTATTATTAAGTACATTCATCTATTAAAAAATAAAATAGGACAATTATAACAATATAAAAGTTCTGTGAATGTGATCTCCCTTTCAGTATCTCATTATACATAAAAGTTTTGACCCCAGCTGATTGTGGGAAACTGACACCTTGGAAAGTGAAACTGTACCTCCTGCATAGGGGTGACCATGATGTGGAGCAACAGGGACCCCCACTCACTGCTGGCAGGAACACCAAATAGCACAGTCTCTGCAGAAGCTATCTGACAGCTTCTCATAAAATTAAGTATAGACTTATCCTAGAACCTGCTGATCACTCTCCTAGGTGTTTACTCAACTCATCTGAAAAGTTATGTTTGCACAAAACCTGCACATGAATATTTATAGCAGAGCACCCCTTAAGTGTGGGCTCCACATAGTGGCATCTTCCAAAGACTGCAGCATGGAAATGGACATAGGAAAGAAAGAACTTCCCAGGGAGGAAGAAGGAGACCGGACATCAGCCAGGGAAGAGGGGGAGGGGGGTGGTGGTGGTGAAGTGACACCATCAGTTAAGGTCAAGAGCATTTTATTCCCCCTTATTGTGTTGTTGAAAATGGAAGTTCCTGTGTGTGGTCTCTTCTTTGAACCTATCACCCCAGTCAAGCAGTAAATGCTAAACAACCCCTGAGCAGTGCTCCCCTAAAGCCAAGACCATCCAAACCAAGAAGAGTCTGAGAGACTGACTCAGCCAGAGGAGCCTCAGGAGACACGGCTGGGACTTTGCTTAATGTGGTATCGGGATGGGAGCCTGGGACAGAAAAAGGAAAAAAAAAAACAACACTAATGACATCCAAATAAGCGTGGGGTTTAGTAATAATATATTCGTACCACGTCATTAGCTGTGCAAACACTGAATGAGGAAAATAGGAAATGGGAACAAGCAGTGGGTTAGGAGCAGGAGACCCCCAGCCTCAAGCCCATTTCTCAAGCTGAACAATCAGTGGGAACCCAGAGGGGTCCCCCAAGCCCAGATGTCTCAAACTCATTTATCAAACTAAATGGGAAAGCGTGGATGGGCGTCAGGGGCCACCAACCCAGTTAACAATGGAATGTGCAGGACACTGACACTGACAGGACGCTGAGGCCATAGACCAAAGCTGGTTCTGGGGAGACAGGCCAGGGAATGAGGACAATTCAGTGGACCTCAGGGACCTAGGAGACCCATGGACCCCAACCAATCAGCAAGACACACAATGTGGAGACAACCAGTGGCCAAACACCCGCATTCCTTGCCCACTATACCCTTATAAACTCCTGCTTTTAGGCTCCTCAGCATAATTACATAATTTCAGGATCCCCTGAGGATCCCTTTCTGCACAGAGAGCTTTCCTGTCCTTTTTATCTGTCAGCAAACTTCTTGCTTTCCTGTTTAACTACAAAAGAACTAAGAGACCCCCCAGGAGTCCCCAGGCCCCCAGGCCCTATTCATCATGGTAGTGATATAAGTTGTTAACAACAGGGGACATGAGTGTGGGAGTTACAGGAATTCTGTGCTCATTTTACAGATTTTCTATAAATTATAAATTATCCTAAAATAATGTTTATTTAGAAAAATAGCCCTCAAGAATGTAGACTGATCTAGTCCTTATGGAAAATAATGTTGAGATTTCTCAAAACATTAAAAACGATAGAGCATTTTATCCAGCAATTCCACTCTTTGCTATCTAGCCAAAGATGCAAAAACACCAACCTGAAAAGATGCACGCATCCTGCAGCACCGTGATCAGTAGCCCAGTTATGGGAACAACCTAAGTGCCCAATAGCAGAGGAGTGGGATAAGAAGATGTGGTATATATACTTGGTGGAATAATACTCAGCTATAAAAAATATAAAATCTTTCCATTTGCAACACCATGGATAGAACCGGAGGGGATTAGGCTAACAGAAATAAGTCAGAAGGAAAAAATCATATATCAGATGATTTAACTCATATGCAAAATATCAAGAAACTAAAAAAAAAAAAAAAAAAAGTCAGAAAACAAAACAAACCCCAGACATTTGACTGAAGAAATGAGGCTACTTGATGTGGAGGGAGGGAAAGAGCAGAGTGTGGGGGGCACAGTGGACTCTGGTGAAGGACTCTGGGTGCTGCCTTGAAGGGCGTGGTGTGGTCACACAGATCCGAAGAGATGTGAAATTATTCCCCTAAATCACACACAGTACTGTAAATCAGTGTTGCTTCAATTAAAAAAAAAATTAAAAATAGCCCTCAGGAAAGGCACAGGGAGTGGAAGGGAAAGCATCTGCTTTGCAGTCTCCAGGGTGTGGTCATCAAGGGGCTGCAGAGAGAGGCTGTGGGGAGAGAAGATGGCGCCTCGGACACAGGGCAGCTCCAGAGCCTCCTCTCCTCTCCCCCACTCCCCCCACCCCAGCCTGGAGCCAGCGCTGCTCACAGGGCATCGTCACCCTCTTCCCCCCAGTGATGCTCAGCCCCAGCTCACCCTCTCAGCCTGAGTCACACACACCCAGCCTCTCCCTGGGCTCCGCAGAATGGGGAAGCGCCCCGTGTGGTCACATGCTCGAACAAAGAAGACCTAGAACCCTTTGGCCTCCCGAGAAACAGAACTGTGCACAGAAAGGGGAGTCCCCATAAAGAGTCAGGTTCAGTTATCTAAATTGTTTCACCAAACACACGCTGACATGAAGGCCCCTCTCCATTAATAACCAGACTTTGGATCAGACAGGAGCGGATCCCCAGGCCACAACAGCTAATACCAGCACCAGGGTGGGTCCCACAAACATACCAGGTCTCCTCAGGCTCTTGGGATGATACCTGGACCCAGAGGCCCTGTCACGTGTTCCAGCTGCTGATTTTGAAGACCAAAGCTCGGGCCACCTGTCACCACCAAATCCCAATAGAGTAGAAAAGGAATTGAATCTTCAAGTTGCATTTTAATCAGACAGCGGCAATCTGAGGACAGGGGTTAACACCCTAAAGAAACCGCCTTCCCTTTTCATTTCCAGCTGCCTTTTTATAGTGAGATGAACACAGACAGTTGGGCAGTGAGCAGGCCTTCGCCGCTGCCAGGACCCCATGATGTGCAGCCCCTGGAGCTCCTTATCACCCTCCAGCACACCTGTCCTCGGGCTCATCCCCCTGTGCTGAGGCTGGTCTTCAGGTAGCGCTGCTCCCCGCAGCCTCCAGACGTGTGCTTGGGCTGAAGATTAACTCAGAGCAGACAGACCATAAGCAATGTGTGTGCAGGTTTCCTCCTATACCCTGCGTGGTCTTTTACCTAACTCCCATCCCGTTCCTAACCCCTGTCAGTTCCGGAGATGGAGGCTCCCCCTCTAGGGAATCAACTCTAAACTCTCCATCCCTAGGATGGGTTGGAAGAAGAGTAGGAAAGACTCTCATGGGCAAGAAAGGGCTGAGGCTCCTGGAGGAGTGAGGAGAGGGGAGGGGCTTTAGGGGAGGGAGGTCATCAGGAGTGGAGGGGGAGGAGCCAGAGGATGGGGGCAGGGAAGGGTCAGCTTAGGGGACACTGGTGGGAGGGATGGTCTGTGTGGGGAGAGGCCCAGGTGCTCTGGCTGGGGCTGGGAGTTTCTGTTTTCACCTACGTGGTAACTATTAAGGGTCAGCTGTTTAATTGGCTGGGATACTATACTTAAGTTTAAAGAATTTTCCACACTTAGAATTAAGATAATATTCAAGCACACAGGGAAGAAAGGGAAAAGAAGATAAAGGGGGATTCCCCTCTTCCAAAGCAGGCCCCCCTTATGCTGAGGTGACAGGGAAAATCAAGGAGCCCTGAGAGGGGGAGACAAGGCCTGTGCTGCCTGCTGGGGGCAGCCCTGGGCCCTGACATGGGTTCCAGAGCCCCTCCCTGCCCTGGGACCTCACAGGCCAGTCTGAGTCCATCTCAGCTCACAACCCTCAGTCCCTGGACACCTTCTCAGGCACCAGGAGAAGTCCCCAGGCCTTGGACTCCATGTTCTGGAGCACAGAGGGCAGGGGTGGGAGGACCTGGAGTCTGAGGTGGCCACAGATCAGCCAGGAGTTGAGGCTTCAACTGCTGACTAGCTTTTCCCCAAAACAATGCATCCGCCCATCCCCAGACCTCAAGGGCCAGGTGTCTACACACCAAACCCAAGCTGCAAAGGTGGACCTTCCTGTCTAGGGTCAACCACCCACCTGTGGAGCCTGGGAGGTGGCCCTTTCCCCTCCCATATGACCTCAGAGCCCAGCCCTGGTGTCCTGTCTCTCCTTCTTCCTCCTGGACCAAAAGGAGAGGGGCCTGCTGTCTGGGTCCCTCAGGCCTCACTCCATGCCCCCTCCTGCTCCTGAAATAAAGGCCCGTTGTCCTGAACCCACAGTGACATTTTGGCCCTGCATGATGGCCTAGGTGTCCTGGGGGTTATGTTTCACGCTAACACTCTCCAGGGCCAATATATTGTAACTGAGTCAAACCTTGCAGCTGGGCAGAATGAGTGGATTCTGTACATAAGTCTGTGACCAGGACTTCAGTGAGTAACAACCCTGCAATTTGACCAGGACTGCCTTCACCCAAGTGCCAGAGTCTCAGAGTCAGTGGATGACCTGGCTTAGATTGACCCCGTGCACTCTGGGCTGCGTGGCCAGTGAGGAGGGGCACTGAGTTCTTGCTTCCTGCTTGGTTCCTGGCCCATATGAGCTGGTGGGTTTCTCCTCCCCCTCTAAACAAAAGGACATGCCCACCCCATCACATACCAGGGATCTCTCTACCTTTCCCATTCTAGCCTCAGCTCCAAGGAGTCCCACACTTACTCTTTCATTAACATATTTATTTGGTACCTACTGTGTGCCAGATGCTAGGCTATTTGGGATATTTCAGGTGAATCCCCTGTCCTCTTGCTCCTCTGGGAGCCTCATGCTGATGGGGCGCTGGACAGTAAACAGCAAAGCAAATTCAGTCAGTGATCAGGGTCAGCCAGTAAAGAGTGACTTTGAGAATTAGCCAAGGTTGGGGAGCTGAGGGAGCCCGTTATAAATCGAAGTACTATCTTCAGGGGAGACTTCCCTGTGTGAGGAAGAGTGTTCTAGAATCACCTGCGACCTAGACCATCCCTGTGCCAACACCACATCGTTTTCATCACCTGAGCTTATACTAAGTCTTGAAACCAGGTGCTGCGCCTCTTCCATATTCTTTTTAAAAAAGCATTTTGCTAAGTGTTTTGTAGTTGCATAAGGTTGTGGGGGGAAATTTGTCAATGTCTTTTAAAAACAGTGTCCAAAATTTTGATTGGCATTTAGGATTCACGATTGAATCGATTTTAATTTAAAAATCAAGTTTAGGGCCTCCCCTGGTGGGGTAGGCATTTGAGCATAGCACTGTGAAGCTGTCCGCAACCTCTGCAGGCCGGTTCGATCCCGACCTGCCAGCCCTTGAGGGTCCCACATGGCTGGGCAGACCTCTCCTGTCTTGTCCGCTCCTCCCCTCAGCAGTGTATTTCAGTCAATCTTCTGTTCTGCTCCCCACTCTGTCTCTGGTGAATCCTTTCACCCTCCCGCACATGTGGCCTGTACCCTGATTCTTGTATGCATGAATAAATAAATCTTTAAAAAAATATCAAGTTTAAGAATATGGAGTATTCCAGTCTTGAATGTGGCCTTTCTCTCCATTTATTTCCTTTTTCTTCACTTTGTCTCAGTGGTGCTATGTAGATGTCAGTTTACAATTCCTTTTTTTCCTTAGGTTTCACAAACTATATGGATGTTATTTATTTATTTGTTTGCTTGTTTGTTTGTTTGTCTGTATTTACGTTATGTTGATTTACATCTCAGTGTATGTCTTAGGGGGTCTACTCCTCCACAAATACATGTGATTTCCCCACACCCACTGCCAAAGCCCCAGTAATCCTGCATTGGCCCCGCCTCCAGCCTTTGCTCCCACCCTGTCACTCTCCCCTTCTGATAGCCTTCCTCACAGGGCCTATGCTCCTCCCCCTCCTGTTCCTCCCCCTCACTTCCCCACTCCCTCCTACCCTCTGTGGTCAGTTTTCAAGCTTTATCCTCCTCTGACCTTTCGTTGGTTTCCTTATATTCCACATGTAAGTGAATCAGTGTACAAATCTTAGACACTTTCTTCAACTTGATGTCAAATATTTTATTTTGATGCTGTTATAAGTGGAATTCAGAATTATCCATTTTCCTAATTCTACACTACTGCTGCATTGAAATATAGTTGACCTGGTGCTTCTCAGTTCTGTTGAACTCTCCTGTTAAGTTGATCCTTTGCCTAAGGATTTTCTATGGACATCAGCTACATATTATGCACTTTACTTACTTTTTCTTTATAATTTATAGCCCTTTTGTTTCTTTTTCTTGCATAACACACTAAGATCTGTAGTGTAATGTGTACTAGAATTGAAAACCAACATCCCTGCCTTGTTCTTTAAGTAGAAAGTATTGGGGCCTCCCTGGTGGTGCAAGGGGTTAAGCGTCAGCACTATGAAACAATCCACAGCCACTGCAGCATGAGTTTGATCCCAGGCCAGGGAGGTGACCCACATGGCACAGCAGACCTCTGCTGACTGGCCCGCTCCATTTCAGTACATCTCTCTGTTCTGCTTCCCACTCTTTCTCTGATGAATCCTCTCCACCACTCCCGTGGCCCCCTACCCCCCCACTTCTGGCCTGTATCCCAGTTCTTGTATGCATAAATAAATAAATAAATAAATCTTTAAGTAGGAAGTATTGAGTTTCACCATAAAGTATGATGTCAATCAACTGTTTGTTTTTCATAGACAGTCTTTTTCAAATTGAAGAAATTATATTTTATTCCTGCTTTCCTGGGAGATTTTACCATAAATAACTATTAAATACTTAACATCTTTTTCTGCATGATCAAAGTATGCTGATCAAAGTGTCTGCTATGTAAATGTCCAGTATTTCTTTTTGTCATTACTATTCTTTATTATATGACTATACTGTATTAGACTGATATCTATATATTTATTCAAAACTGCAGCTTGAGATAAAACCTAGTAGGACATAATATATTGACTTAGATTTGCTGATATGTCCTAAGAAATCAGGAGAGACATTGGTTTGAAATTACCTTTTGATATCTTTATCTGATTTTGGTATAAAGTTAAACAGCCTCTTAAATGATTTGGAGGGTGTTTCTTCCTCCTCTGTTTTCTGCAACAGGTTGGGGGGTCTCCTGTTAATACTTAAATGTTTGATAGATGCACTGTGAAAACATCTGTGCCTGAGTTTTCTTTGGGGAATATTTTTTAAATGAATTTCATTTCGTTAGCTTATTCAGGATTATTTAGGGTTCCTAATCTTAATTCAATTTGGTTACTTGTGTCATCAAAGGACTTGTACATTTCACATCAGGCATCAAATTTAGTTGCTTGAGTTGTTTAATTTAATGTCCTGTTACAACACTTCAAATTCTGTATTTCCCTGCAATTCTGATTTTCCTACATCCTACAAATTTTATTTATATTTTCATAAATTCAAAAGCATCCCAATTTTCATTGTGATTTCATTTTTAATTATTTATTTGTATATTTACTTTTTTTCCACTCTTACCCCAAATATCTACATGAATGATGCTCAATAATACAGGTTATTAGGGAAAGGCATTAAAACAAGAGTGATACAATTACACACTTACCAGAAGTGAAAAAAAAAAAAAAAGGTAATACCAACTGCTGACTGAGCAACAGGACCCTCACTACTGGCAGGATATGAGATGGCACAGTCACTAGGGAAGATTTTTGAAAGTTTCTTTTAAAGTCAAACACTGATGGACCATACAGTCCAGTGATGACTGTCCCAACTATTTACCCAACTAATTTGAAAACTTATATTAAAAAAAAAAACCTGCATGGAAGTAAATGTTTATAGCAGAACGTCCACTAAGTGTGAGTTGCTCATAGTGACTTCCTTCCAAAGACAACAGAAACTACTAAACACATGAAAATAAAATAGTGCATATTTGTACACTTGATGTGTTGATGGAGAACAGCTCTTTGCCACTGTGGTCTCTTTCCCCAAACCCATTGCCCCAATCAAAGGAACTCAAAATGAGGCCATTACTCCTGAGCAGCTCCTCACAGATGTCATTGTCATCAAAAGCAACAAAGGTTTGAGAAACTGGAAGCCAGAGGCTCCTTAAGGACACCAGGTGGGGACTTCATGTGGTGTCCTGGATGGGATGTCAGAGCATAAGAAGGACAATAGGAAAAATTAATGAAACCCAAATAAATTGTGGAGTTTATTGAAACTGCATCAGTATCATTTCCTTAGCGTCACAATTCACTTAGTAGTCACGTGAGATGTTAACAGATTGGAAGTGATGTGGATTATACAGCAATTCTACCACCTTTGCAACTTTTCTGTAAATCTGGCAGTATCTTTTAAAATACTGTTAACAAAGCTCTACGTTGTAGAAGGAAAAATGATCTACTTTCCAGATTTCCCAAGTTTCGCCATGAAGGGACTGGAGAGAGGGGTCCCGGGAAAAAGCTGGAAACCTCACACACAGGGCAGGCTCCGGAGTCTCCTCTCCTCTCAGCCCTGCTTCTCTGACTCCTCACAGAGCATCTCACCCCAGGACGCCGCCCTCCAGGACCCCCAACTCTGCCCACCTCAGCCCCCGCCCCGTCCTGGCGGCTCCACCAGAATCCGGAACAGCGCGGCAGCGCCCCCGTGTGGCCACAGGGCTGAGCACAGGAGACCGGAGCTGCCCTTTCTCCTGCTCAGCCAGGCCCTCCCCAGGCTCCCTGGGCCCCCAGCAGCAGGACAAGGTCCACTGCAAGTTAGTGGTCCTCAAAATTCCTCCCTAGGGAGTGACTATGGACATAGACCTCAAGAAAGGCCATGTCTCCAGGTCATAATAGCTGATTCCCAGGTTCTGGGGGAGTCCCTCATGTGTACAATTTCCCTCAGTCTCCTTGGATGAAACCTTGGACTCCCAGGTCCCTGTTATTTGTTCCTGCTTCCAGGATTGAAGTGTCTTCTCCTGGGCATCAACCCTAAATTCTCCATCCCTAGGGCGAGGAAAGAAGTTGAATAATAGAATCTCAGACTCTGTTCCAGACCTTCCAGCATCCAGGTGACTCCCCTGCTCACTGAAGGGCGGCTCCCTGGTCTCTGTGTTTTCTCCACATGGTGTCAGACAGTGTAGTAGCCTCTAGGGAGTGTCTGCTCAGATTGCTCATCACTAGGGGGTCTGGGGTTTAACCTGCTCCCTTCTTTTCCTTAGTCATCACTCCCTGGGGGACCTTTCCAAGCTTGGACCTTTCCAAGCTCAAGACTTCAAATATCATTCACATCCTATCACCTCCCAAGTCTAATTCTTAGCTCAGATATTTCATCTCTACTCCAGACTTGTCTGTCCAGTTGCCAGCCTCACTTTTATTTCTAATAGGTCTGATTCAACTTTCCTAAATTCAATGCCTAGGATGCCCACATATGGTTCCTCCAGAGTCTTCCCCATGTCACTGAGGCTCCACCTCTATGCTTGCAAAGTCTGAGACACTGAATGTCATCCTTGAAATTTTCCTCACAACCCAGCAGTAGGAAACATCGTAAAGTCCGTGTCTAAATACACACAGAGCCTATCACTGCCTATTATTTTCCTGCTCTCCTCCCCCTCCCCCAACAAAACCACCAAACTCTCTGTCCTTGGACCTGCACTGGTTTCCTGTGTTTTTCTTCCCACCTGGCACCCCTTGATGTTGCACAGCAGCCAGACTGAGGCTCCCAAAGAGAAGTCACACAGGTCGATCTCTGTTCAGAAGCTCGTCACCCCACCACTTACTCAGAAAGTCAACCCAACATCCATGAGGCCTGAATATCTGGGTGCACACAGATCTCATCTCAATTATCCTCTGGTTCAGCAGCCTTTACCTCAGCCTCACAGATTCCTGCCTCGTGCATGTGCAGTGGAGGTTGTCCTTCCTGGACAGTACTTCCCTGCACATCCTTGTGGGCAACATGTTCAGAAACTTTTTCTCAAAGGTCACTTAAGTGAGGCCCACACTGACCACGCTAGGGAGCAGCCACCCTCCCTGTCCACGCTCAGGGCAGGGTTACTTAAAGGTAAGGTTAGAGGGAGAAGATACAGAGGAAAAGAAACCCAACAGGACATTAAGATGAAAAATTACCTAATCCTCCTCTCTACTAAAACCAGAATTTGGTTCTTTAAAAAAGATGTGGAAAAGATGGAAAGAATAATCCACAACACAGTCTAAAATGAAGTAAAAAACTGGATGAGTCTGGAAATCAATCTCTAATACCAGAAACCTGTGTGTAGGGATTGCCCTGGCCCTACTGGGGACAATGACAGATGCCTCCTGCTGCCATCAGAAACAGGGACACCCAGAGGACATGAGACCTGGTCTCTAAATGTGAACAGAAAAATAAAAACCAAAATAAAATATAGACACACAGAATATGAAGACTGAGGACCCAACCCTGGCCTGACCCCAGGCTGACCCGGCCACATGAAGCCTCCATCCACATTTCTGGAGACAGGACAGGCCAAGGTGATGTCTGTGTCCCTGCTGGGACAGGTGCTACTCAAGGAAAAGGACAAAGGAGCAGAGAGATGATGCCTGACGAGTGACCACGTCAAAGCCCACGACACACTGAACCCTGACTGGACACAGGCCCCCTCACAGACTCTCCCACCCTCACCTGCATGGACTCAGCACAGCAAACCTGCAGTTCTGCCTGGGCCTCATGGCTCCTCTTTATTTCATCTCAAATTTTATGAATCCTGCTAATTAACCCATCACTGCTGCCACAGACAGCCAGTGAGAAGTTCTCAGCTATTAACGAAGACTCAGAGTCTAAATGAATTTGCAGCAGGGGAGGCTGGGGAGAGCCATCCACAGCAGCTCTGCCTTTTACTCTCCCAGCCCAAGCTTTTATTAAAGAAAAGAACAAACAAACAAGAAACTAACATGCAATTCTGTTTATGCTTATACAGATTAATCAGTTACTTTTGGATCATGTTTTTCCAGTTAGTGGGGATCATGCACACACGCCAGCACGTCCTCAGAGAACAGGAGCAGGCTCCCAACATATCCCTCTTTTTGTTTCTGAAGCAGAGTAAGTATAACTAGCTTTGGCAAAGCCTGTTCACCCAACCAAATAATAGAATTCTGTAATTGCTGTATTTTGTCTAAGATTTCCTTGTCAACATGGATTTGGTTTTCCCAAGTTTGTGTAAATTTTTTTTGAAACTTTCCCAGGTACTCAGAGGCGTGTTTCTGCTTATGCAGGGCAGTGGCAGCTGTAGCTGCAGCAGCAATGATGCTGGCAAGGCTAGCAATACCTGCAGTCACCTACCCTATGCTGCTTCTGTGCAGTGTTTTAAGTGATGCAGCAACTGCTGCATGAAGGCCATAGAAGAAGCCTCTTGCCACGGTTCCTGGAGTTGAACTGGAACCCCAGTGGCTACTGGCCTTTGTTTTAACTACTTCACAGCTGCCCACAGGATGACTTACACAATTCACCCTGGTTTGGCAATTCTTGAATGGGTTCATTTGAATAGCCAACCACTCCTGGAACACCTTAAGTAGAGCAAACAGGTGCTCTCAGAAAACTCCAGCTCCTTTAGGGCAGCAGGCTCCCAACACAATCCCACATGACCAGGGAAGAACAATAATTTCATATCTGATTATTTTCAATAGGCAAGTAGACACTATTCTTCAGGAAAACACAAAGTACAGGCAGGGGTGGAGTCAGCCCCGCCTCTGCTGCAGCAGGAAATTCATCAGGGAGAGACACAGGTCAGTGTGGGAAGGGGCCTGGTGGGCAGGGCTGGGCCAGTCTCTGCACCTCCCTACATTATCAGTTAAAAGATAGAATCATCCATATGCCTTTTGCAACAAGAAAAACCAGTGGATGTTGAAGTCACAAAGTGGAGGTGAGAAGAAATCCTCCATCACTCAGTCCTCAAAAGGGCAGCTGACTCACACTGTGAAGGAAAATGATCATGAACAAAGTCAGGGAAGTATCGACATTCTCCATAGTCCACCGCTCCTCAGAGTGTCCCCCTCACAACTTCCCCAGGTTCCATCCTCTCTGCCCCAGCCCCTCACCCCGCAGGCCTCCAGGATCTCACCTTTAGCAGCTGAGAGACACATCAGAGTCCTGGACACTGTCGTCACTTAGGGGAGAACAAAACTGAAACCTGGTCAGAGCCCAGAGGTGAGACCACAGGAGGGACTAATGAGGTTGACTCTCCCATGGGCTCCATCTACACTGTCCCCAGGGGATCAGGGATAAACCCCTGATCCACACTTACCTGCATCCTGAGTATAGCTTCCTCCTTGTCCTCCATAGGGAAGAAACATCCTGTAAGACCACAAAGGAGTCGGGCCATGAAGTCCTAAATGAATCCCCTAGTCTGGACCACAGGGAAGTTTCCAAAACTGTGCCTGAGGACTCAGGGCAGGACCAGGAAATATGAATAAAGGAGATGAGGGGAACCTGAAGCAACCATCTCCCCTCTGATATTTGCTGGGAATCAGGATCCTATCACCAGACTTATCAAGGTGAGCAAGTGGTGATTCATTTTCATAAGCAGTTTATAAAGAGTGAGTGTGAGCAATCACCTCCAGATTAGGCAACATAGCATGCGGATGGTACCTCCCATTACTAGGCAGGGCAAGTTCTCCCCGGGACATGAAAGCCCCAGTGGACAAGACCCCCCACTCCCTTCCCTACCTTCTTCCTCCACATCACAGCTGCAGCCACCTCAGCTCCAGTGAGCACAGCTCCAAGGAGAACCAGGCCAGCAATGATGCCCGCGGTGGGGATGGAGGACTGAGGAGGGGGCACTGGAAGAGAAGGGAAGGTCAGATTCTGAGCCTCAGGCCTCATCCTGACCTTCTAAAGGTCTCCAGAAGGGCTCCTAATCCCCTGGAGAAGAGCCTCTGTGCCCGTGGTCCCTTTCTCACCCCATCTCAGGAAAAAAACAACCTTATCACCCCCTGCTCAGGGCTGCTCCCTATGAGAGGGACAGTTGCTTGCTGGCTAATGAAGGCTTTTTCTGAATCTGATTCAGACTCTCTTCTGTGTTTAGGGGGAGACTCTACAACATTTTTGGGGGCCCATGAGATTGCTTCCTAGCACACAGCTGAGTCAGCTTTCCCCCAGAGGGGTTTTAGACACCCCTCCTAGGGGAAGTGAGATCAAAACTGCACCTTTCGATCGGCAGATCTGACTCTCTTGAGGCTCAGTGTCCTCCGGAGGTGAGTTTGTGTTCGAGAGCTCTCTTGTATTGGGGACTTACGGGAAGGCTGGATGCAGCATTACCTCCAGAGTCCAGGGATGGTAACGAGATGTCATTATCTCCTGGAGTGGAAGACCCTCCTGGGCCTTCTGTGGTTCAACAGCTCTGTTGGCTGAGCAGTTGGTAATTACCTGTGTCAGTGTGGCCTCTTGTCTCAGTCTTTCCTCTCTTACCCTTTACTTTGTTCTTGTCCTTAGTTGTCTAACTCCCTATGCTTTATAGGTGGAAACCACGGGACAGTCATCCTCCACTCCCACTACTCCTGCAATTGTTTATTGACCCATTTTAGGTTCTTTCAGGACAAGGTGACTACAGAACCTCTGTTAACCGGGATGATCTTCAAAAATTCTGTGAGATTGACTGGCCCAGTTTCAATGGTGGATGGTCCTCCACAGGCTCACTTGACCTCCCCACAGCCTATAAGCTCCGTCAAGTAATCTTCGGAAAGCTGGGACATCCTGACCAAATTGTTTATATTCAGGTCTGGATTGAGATCCTCACTGAGAGACCTCCCTGGTTCAAGACTAGTTTCAAACAAAAATCTCCTACCATCCTTTTAGCTCAGGCCCCCTCCCACGATCACTGGCCTATGGCGCTGACCAACGGCCCCACCAGTCCTCCAGGAAGACCCCAAGTCTAGGGACACAGACCTCCCCCCAACCTACCAGCTTCTCTCTGCCCCACCAGACCCCATCCCTCCAGCTTCTTCAACCTCTTTCTTTTCCTCTCCCCCTCCCTTTTCTCCTTCCCCCTGGGCGGGGGACCCCCTCAGCCCTTCTCATACCAGAAGCAGGTAGTCCACCACCCTCGCCCCTCCCAGCATCAATTCTCCCCTTGAGGCAGGCCCCACTGCGGGCCTGGGCGGCCCTGGATCAGGGACCACTTATGGTTTATGTGCCCTTTTCCACCAACGATCTTTACAATTGGAAACATCAAAAGCCACCTTTCTCTGAAAAGCCCCAGGGTCTAATCTGTTCTTTTGGACACAATTTTCTTCACACACCAGCCCACTTGGGATGATTGTCAGCAATTACTCCAGATGCTCTTCACCTCTGAGGAGCACAAACGCCTCCAGCAGGAGGCACAAAAGACTATTGTGGGTCCCAATGGACTGTCTACGGATGATCCTGTTCAACAGACCGAGCTTTCCAGACCACCCGACCCCTTTGGGACCCTAACACCAATGTATTCCCTCCAGGCTCTCCAACAGGTACTCAGACACACACATCCTGTTGTCAGAGAGACGCGTCACCCTCCCAAGACTGGTGAATCCATTGACCTGACTCGACAGCCCTACAAACTGGGAGACTTGGTGTGGGTCAAGAGACATCATCCAGCATCCCTGGAGCCCTGCTGGACCAGCCCCTACCCAGTGGTTCTCCTGACACCCACGGCTGTAAAAGTGGCTGGAAAAGCCACGGGGTCTGTTAGGGGGAAAGGATGTCCTGAGCTAATTCCATTCAGGCTTTGTGGACTCCACCCCAACTCCAGACCAAAGCCTTGAGGACATTGGGAAAGACAAATCCCGTCACCACCAAAGGGAAGGTGGCTGGGACCTGAGGGTGGAGTTAAGCAGCCAGGTTTGGTAAAAAATCAGACATGGGGGCCTTGAGGCTCTCTCTTGGCTTCACAGCTCTTGGCTTTTCACCAGCTCTCAGTGTGCTATTGTGATTCCAGGTCAGCAGAAGGGGTAGGGAGCATTTAAGACTTTATCTCCCTCTTTTCTCCCTGAGTTGTACATTTCCTCAATTCCCCTTCCCTTGTAAATAAACCTTTTATTAACCTTTTGTGTGTGCCTGCAGTGGAGTATTATATCTGGGTTGCCCTGTAACAGATCCCTCACACGCAAGTCAAAAAGCAAACCGACACTTCAGCTTTGCCGCCAGAGCTGGAACATTGGACTATCTCCAAGGGCCCAGAGGGGATTCGTTAATAAGACTGACTCATTCAAAATGTTAATTATAATTTACTTACTGTTTCACTTTTCCTCAGCTAATACAGGGGTTAACCCTCAAGTACCAAAATCCTATTGGTGGGAACTTAGAGAAATCACCACGGGGCAGGTCATTCAGTCTGTCGAGACACCGGGGCAGGCGGTCTTTCAGGTTGACCTCTGTGACCTCACTGACACGGTTATCTGGGTACCGGGGGATCAACCTGGGGTAACCAACCCACCCTGTACAGCTGTGAGTCTTTCTCCTTTGAGGGCACCTTCAGACCACTGCCTACTATGTTCGCCGGGCTCATGGGTCCATTCTGTCAGGGAACTGGCAGTATCACTGCACCTCATGGGGCTGAGCCCTTAGCCACTTGGACGAGTTCCCTGCTCACCTCATCCTTGAGCACCAGACTTCAAACAATTCTTGCTCTCGCTATAACCCCAGTCGGATTGGGAGGATGAGGTTATGTGAAAAAGAAGTCAGTTCACTAAAGATGAGGCATAAACCCCGCTAAGAGTCCTGGTAGATGGTATTTGGAGGCACAGAAACAACAAGCAGAGAATCAGCTGAAAGAAGAAAAACAGGATGTGTCAGAGATACAAGACATGGGGAGATGGAAGCCTGGGGAAGCCTCTGTCTTCACAAGCTTTGTTCACATATTGGACTTCTAAAATTATGTACATATGCCTATTTGAAAAAAATAAAATAGGAAAATTAAAACAATGTACTGTGTAAAAGTTATGTGAATGTGATCTCCTCCAAATAGCTCATTATACATTAAAGTTTTGGACCCAGTTGATTGCAGGAACTGATACCTTGGAAAGTGAAACCACAGATAAAGGGGGGACACTTGTACTAAGTGGTGACCAGATGTGGAGCAATAGGGACCCCCCCCCGCCCCCGCCACTCACTAATGGGAGAAATGCAAATCAGCATAGTCACTGTGGAGGATATTTGGCAGTTTCTCATAAAGCTAAACACAGATTTAACCTAAAACCTGCTAACCATTCTTTTGGGTATTTACCCAACTCATTTGAGAACATGTTTGCACAAAACCTGCACAAAAATGCTTATAGCACAACAGCCCGTAAGTGTGGGCTGCACATGGTGATCTTTCCAAAGACTGCCCTGTGGGAAGGGACATAGAAAAGAAAGAACTTCACAGGGAGGAAGTGGAGACCCGACCTCAGCCAGGTGGAGGAGGTGACATATCAATGAGGATCAGGTGCAGATTATTAACCCAACTATCAATATGTTCTTGAGAATGATGCTCCATCTCTGTGGTCTTCCAAACCCATCACCCCAGCCAACCAAAACCAATTTCAGGGCGCTTCTACAATCTGCTTGAGCAGGACTCCCCTGAATGTCAAGACCATCAAAACCCAGGGGAGTCTGAGATTGACTGTAGAGCAAATGATTTAAAAGTCAGACTCACAGTACTCAGCCCCTGGGCACTGTCCAGACACCAGGAGCCCCTGTACCAGGAGGGGCCCAGGCCTTAGACTCCATGTTCCTGGAGCACAGAGGGCAGGGGTGGGAGGAGCTGGGGTCTGAGGTGGCCACAAGATCAGCCACTAGTCGGGTCCTAGATTACTGACTTTTCCCCAGAACAAAATGTGCCCCCCTTCCAGGGTCAGGTGTCTGCACCCCATAATCAAGACACCAAGGATGGACCCTCCTGCCCAGGGTGAGACCACCCACCCCTGGAGCCTGGAGGGTGGCCCTTCCCCCTCCCTAGCCCTGCGAGCCCAGGCCTGGGGTCCTGTCTCTTCTCCCTCCTGGACAAAGAGGCAGGGACCTGCTGTCTGGGTCCCTCAGGCCTCGCCCCTGCCACCTCCTGCAATGAAAGTGAAAGTTTGCCCTACTTTCTATTTCCTTGGCATGGCCTTTCACCCTTTCACTTTTAACCTATTTTTGCTTGTATAGAAAGTCTTTCTAGCACACAGAGATGACAAGTCTGCCTTGATATTATCCAGTCTGAGAATCTCAGGCTTTTGACTGGAATTTTAGTTAATTTATTTTTAACATGATTTTTGATAGGTTCAGATTTGAGTCTATCATTCTGATCTTTATTTTTTAATTGTCTCACATCTTTTTTTATTCCATTTCATCTTTTTCTACCTTTCTTTCATTCAAGCAATTTTTTTTTCTGTGAGATTAATTCTTTCTGTGGGTTTAGACATATTTATTTCAGTACTTTTTATTGTGGTAAGTATTTAAATCTGTATCTTTAATTTTTTGAAATCTACTTAATTGAACTATATCCCATAAAATACAGGAAATTTACAGCAATATAGGTATGTTTAACCACCTTAATGTTATTATTATAAAGTTATTAAACCAAAATACATTTAAGTCAAATAAATCTTTATAATACAAAAAATTTAAGCAGTCATATCTGTTCAATAAATTAATACACGGCTACAAAAAAGAGTATTCTGTGTGTTTCTTTTTCTAGTTATTGCAATAAATGTGTCAGTTATTATCTAGTGTCATTTCCCTGGGCCTAGAAGACTCCCTTTAACGTTCCTTAGGACCGAACTGTTAGCAATAAATTCTCTGTTTTTAATTATCTATAGTGTATTTATTTTGTCTTCTTTCTCCCTGCTTTTATTTCTTAAGATCTTTACATGAAATAAAATTCACCAATTTTAGATAGACAAATATAAGTAAATATTTAGAATCCTGGAACGACCATAGAGCACGGACAGCACAGTCCCCTCATCCTAAAATGTCTCCTGCACCTTTACATTTGTTTTTTTGAAATTATTTATTGATATATTTTTACATTGTTCTTCATTTTTGTACAATGTTTGATTTCTCCTCTCAGGGGTTGTCCCCATAAAATTCCCACCAAGACACCCGTGAACCATCACCACAGACTCTTGTGCTCTTCCCTCTCGTTTTGATCCCTCTCCCTTCCTCTCCCCGAATGAATGTCTCCAATTTATAGTTTGTCTGGTAGTTTTGTCTCCTTTTTTCCTGATACCTGGTGTGATTTCCCTATGTTCCTTTCTAAGTGAGACCAGCTGTTATTTTTCTTTTTTCCTTCTGCCTTATTTCTCTGAGCATAATCCCTTCCAGCCTGTGAGAATAGATTTCAGGACCAGCCCCAGAATGACAGGATCAGGGTCTGCATTTTAACAAGACCCTCTCGCATCTGCTTACCTGCTGGAATTTCAGAAGCTCTGCTCTAGGACCATGATTCTCTAAAGTGGGATCCGCAGACACCTGAGCTCATCTCAGAGAGAAGATTCTCAAGCTCTGTCCAGAGGTGCTGCATCTGGTTGGGTAGGTCCAGGAATCCGCATTTTTTACAATCATCCTAAATTTTCTGAAACCTAAAGTTTCAGAACCACTTTAGTTGGTGGGGAATCTGGGTTCGATCCCCGGCTGCTCCCTGGCCACCAGAGGAGGGTCCCACATGGCGCGCAGACCTCTCCTGCCGCCCGCTGCTCCCCTCAGCAGTGTACTTCGGTCCTTCTGCCTGCTCTGCTCCCCGCTCTGGCTCTGGTGAATTCTCTCACCCTTCCACGCTTCTGACTGTACCCAGTGCATGTATAAACAAAACAAACAAGCAAACAAACAAATAAATAAAACATGCCTCTGTTAAAAAAAAAAAAAAGAAAAAAGAAACCCTCTGCTACATGCTCCCCCTCCTAGATGATATTGTCATCAGGGCTCACAGCCTTATGCTCAAATCTAACGCACACCCCTCCCCGGGTAAGGG
Source organism: Talpa europaea (assembly GCF_964194135.1). Classification (NCBI taxonomy): domain Eukaryota; kingdom Metazoa; phylum Chordata; class Mammalia; order Eulipotyphla; family Talpidae; genus Talpa; species Talpa europaea. The sequence continues at coordinate 107,798,220 of NC_140068.1, read as the reverse complement.
ACTGGTTAAGAGACAGACTTACATTTTCCTGTGACCTGCACTTTTCTCATCATTTGGGTCCTTCTTTTTCCATAGGAAAGAGCAGGAGGAGGCGAGTCTCCAGCTCATCCCCTGGAACCCTCAGTTCGTCAGGGCACGAGCAGGGACATGCAGTCAGGGTCCTGGTCTGTGTCCATGTTCTGCCATCACTGGTCCTGATGGTCTCTGATTAACCCTCATCTATATAATAAGAATAAATCTGAAGTTCTTTTTAGCTCAAATCCTAACACCCTGGCAGTCATGAACTTTTGCAGCTTTACTTGTCACTTTCTCAGGCCTGAACAGAGAAGGGGGGTCAGGTGGGTACAGGACACCACACCCTGCAGTGGGACATGTACCAGTTTCAATCTCAGGTTTTGTTAAAACAGGGCAATATTGGGGGCAGTCACTGTCTCTGGGTCCTCATCCATGTGCTCATAACTGCAAAACAACACTCAGGCTCAGGGGTAAAAGCAACAGGGTTTATTAAAATCAGGGGAGGCTGCAAAAAGGGAGGAGTGTCTAAGGCCACAAATGGCCATCCGTCCTACCTCAGACACTGTCCCCAGTGTCCAGCTGCCCAAAACAAAGGCTATTCATGTCTTTGTGGTTCTGTCCCTTCGAGGACAGCCTAGAGCTGGTGACAATAGGTAAGGAGTGGAGCAGGAGCCAACTCCCGGTGGCAGCTGGAGGTGATCCCAGGTGGGGCTGCTCAGGTGATGCTGCAGCAGCCAACAACAGCTGTCCGAAGCCCAGGCTGACACCAGCAGCCGGGACTGGACTGGGCAGTGACAGATGCAATAGTACCAGGAGATGGTGCTAGAGGATCAGAAGTGGTGCACAGATCTCAGAGGTCAGCAGTGTTGGTCAGCACTGGTCAGCAGACAATAGTGTCAGAGATGCCAATGTTACAGCTCGTAGAGATGCCACCGTACCATCAGCAAACAGCCTTAGAGAGGCTGGGCATAAGCCACCAGCAAACAGCTCCCTTAGAAACACCAGGGACAGGCCGACGATGCTCTCTGCAGGTGATGTTAGAGGCAAGGCCAGAGGCAGGTGTGATGATCAGGTCTCGGGAAAGGTCTTGAAGTCTGCGGAGGTCTTTGCAAAGATCTTTCTAGGAATACTTAGAAATATGACCTGCAGCTGTCTATCATGTGGCTCAAGCTGGCTGCAGCTCTGGCTTGTATCCTCTTCAGGGTGCCGCCTTTCAAGCCTGATTTGGCCCCTTTATAATGCCAGCTCTTTGGTTGGTGCCAGTGGAGCTCCAATCAGATTGGTCCTTTTAGAGCCCTGAATGTTCTCAGAAACCTTGAATGGCACCTTGAATGGTGAGAGCTCAAATATAATTGGTCCACTTACAATTCTGGCACTGTATTAAAAAATTAAACACTTGCCAGTGTGTCCAGATGCCTGAGGTCAGGTAGTCTCACCCTGGGAGTGCAGGCCGCTGTCACTCAGAGCCCATCAGACAGGCCCACAGGCTGCACACAGTAAGGTCCCCTCTCCCCACTGCATCAGAGATCACAGTGGGAGTGGGCTTCAGCAGGGCCAGTTGCTCACCTGAGCACCCAGGCACCCCTTTATCATAGCCCACCAGACCGGTCTACCACCTGCCACAGCACAGCACAGGCCAGCGCTGCCAGAGCTCAGGGAGGCCCACAGGCTACACCCTGACCTTGGGGCCTGGCACAACATGGGTCTCTCTCCCCGTGGCTTGTGTCAAACCTTGCTGCTGAAGTGGCCTCAGCAAAGCCAGGCACACCCCACTGAGTGCACCAGGTTGCAGGGATCCTCATTTAACATAGCTACTGGAAAATGATCACTGGCCAATTCTGCCCCCACGTGACAAACTGGCAAGAACCCACTGGGGCTGCTGTCCCCTCTTGGGTGGCTCCTGGCAGCGTGGACAGCACGTGGCCCCTTGGTGTCTCTGAGAGTGACTCGGCTGTGACAGGCCTCGCAGAAGCTGTGGCCACAGGAGGTGCTCCCAGGAAGCCCCTGTCTCTAGGCAGACACTGCAGGTCACTTCTTCTAGGGAGGTCCAGGAGTGACCCCGAAGTCATGACTGACCTGCAAGTGGTTGAGGAAAGTGAACAAGGGAGGGCAGAGGAGATGCTCAGGGAGAAGGTGACCACACCTGCCCTGGTCAGGCCGCAGGAGTCTCCTCCCTGGCCCGCACACTCTCACCGTCTCCAGTCTCTGCTCCCCACAGGGCCCCAGGCCTTTCTCAACATGGACCCTCACCTGCCTTCTCTGCTCTCCACACCAGGCAGGGAGGGCTCACAGGGCCTGTCATCACCTCTACTTTCTCTCCCACATCAATGCCTCCAGCACCAGAGCAACATCAGGAGGAATTTTTTTAATTCGCCTTATCAACAGTAAGAAGGCCTGGGCAGATAGTGAGGCGCCCGTCACTAAGAGGGCCCAATCTGGATGTTTCCAGTGGATTTGACCACACTGAAGCCTTCACCTCTGCTCAGAGACCCTTCCTCACTGCTGCTGCCACAGCAGGGGGGCCCTGGACAGGTCAGAGCCCTGGGTCCCCTGCTGCAGAGCCTGTGCTGTGCTTCTGAGTCTCACTCCCCACAGTCATTAGCTACGCTGGGATCATGTTATCTGACAACTCACAGGGTGTCATGCAACTGTTTGTCTTATTTTCATTGTTGGCTTTTATTGCTTTTTATTTATTTGTTTGCGTTATGAAAAGGCAATTCAACACTTTCTCTCCCAGGTTTTTTTCCTGATTGCACAGCATTGTTACAGCAACAACAAAAATTAAAAACCTTCACAGTGAAAAATCTTACCTCCAATTCCAGTAGCAAATACCGTAATGATACTTACCTTTCTGTGTTCTTCTCCAGTGTCACCATGAATACAAGGAGATTCATCCTGAACACTATAGTGGGGAGGGAGGTGGGGGAACCAGTCTGGGTTTATCTGAGATCCTCTCCCTGCTGCACATGGAGGGTGACCCTGGAGAGATGGGAGAACCCTAGAATGAGAAAGAAACACAAGTTCACCCACCTAATATTATATCTTCCCCTAGAAGCAACGTAGACCCTGCCCCATCTCTCCCTCCCTCTCTAGACTGTAGACAAAGGCTCAGCTCAGGAACTGGGGTGACCTGGGCTAATCCTGCCCCTGAGCCAGGCCAGCAGGAAACACTCCTCCCCCCCGCTGTGGGACTCCCTCCAGCTCTGGTCTAGAGAGAAAGTAGCTGAAACTCATGGAGCTCCATGACCCTGAGGCCAGTGGGTTTTCTATGGTGACTCCAAAGGAGATGAATGTTGGGGACTGGAGGAGGCAGCTGTCAGAAGTGAAGGTGCCACCACATCCTAGCAGGGGCCTGGAGCGGGGTTCTGCCAGCTCCTTACACCTCAAGCCAACCATGAGTTATTTCTAAACCTCCTTCTCTTCTTCAGGTCCAATGCTTTTTCAGTCCTGCTCAAAAAAACTGCTTCTGCATAGAAATGTATTTATTGATGTATTCTGACACTCTGTGTGCGATTTGAATTCATTTATTCAGGGGCTTGATGTCTCCCCATCACCTTACGTTGTGTATCCTGTCGTTACTGTTACACACACACACACACACACACACACACACACACACACTCTCCCCTCTCCTTGGGAACCAGATCCTCACTCAGCACTGGGGGTTACTCTGACCCTCTGTCTCTGGTCCCCTCAGAGCTGCCCTCTCTGCAGTGTCTCTACTCAGCGGGGTCTGAGCAGCCCCAGGAGTCACTGCACCTCCTGCCTCTGCCCTTGTGGGAAACCAGCCCCTCACCCTGCATGACAGTGAGGAGGCGAAGGCAAAATCCTGAAGTTACTTGCTGCAGTCAGGACAGCCGATGAAGTTCTCTGCCATGAACGAAGACTCACAGTCTAAATGAATTTGCAGCAGGGGAGGCTGGGGAGAGCCATCGAGAGCAGCTCTGCCTTTCACTCTCTGGCCCAAATTTTTATTAAAGACATGGACAAAGGAACAAGAAAATAGCATGCAATTGTGTTTGTCCTTATACAGATGAGTAAGTTACTGCTGGAACAAGTTTTCCTGGTTAGCAGGGAACATGCACACAAGCCAGCATGTCCTCAGAGAACAGGAGTCAGTTCTGGGGTGAAGCTCTGTTGGCAGAACTTCCAATGTCCTGGAGCTCCATATGCAGAGAAAACAGGTGCTCTTCAAACACTCCAGCTCCCTTTAGGGCAGCAGGCTCCCACCAGTCAGTGACTGATGGAGAAGACAGTTTACTTCTTTTCTTTTTCTTAAAACATTTTCTTTTTTCCCTCATCTCATTATTCAATTGAGGTAACATCGGTGTACAACACTGTATGTGTGCAGAGGCACCAGGTCACCCCTCTTCACATGTTTGTTACCACTTCCCACCCACCTAAGGGCCCCCCACAGTCCTCCACCACTGGGCTCTCTTCCTACCTTGTTTGGTGCTCTTACCCCCACCCCATAGTTTCAATTCTACAGTCATATTTCTAGAGTTTGTTTTGGTTTAGTTTCATATGTCTCTGCTTTGTTTCCTTATATTCCACATATGAATGAAATCATCCAGTATTTAACTTTCTCCTTCAGACTTATTTCATTTAGCATCATCCCATCCATATCTATCCATGTTGTTGCAAATTCAATATTTCATCTTTTTCACAGCCGGGTAGTATTCCGTTGTGTATATAGCTTGTATTCTTTGTCCATTCATCTGCCGTTAGACACTTAGATTGTCTCCATTGCTTGGTTATGGTCGACAGTGCTGCAGTGACCATAGGAGGTGCCTATTCCTTGGAATTAGTGTTTTACCCTCTTTGGACAAATACCAAGGAATGGAGTGCTTGACCATGGGACAGGTCTACTTAGAATATTTTGAGGAGCCTTCATTTGTTCTCCACAGGGGCAGGACTGTGCCCATGTGGTATCCATAGAAAAGGGAGATTCCAGGGCCTCCCCTGGTGGCCCAGGCGATTGAGCGCAGCGCTGCAAAGCTGTCCGCAGCCTCTGTAGCGCTGGTTTGATCTCCGCAGGCCAGCAAAGGTCCTACATGGCATGGCAGACTTCTTCTGTCTCCCCCACTGCTCCCCTCAGCAGTGTTTTCTGTCCATCCCCCTGTTCTGCTCCCCACACTGTCTCTGGGGAATCCTCTCACCCTCCCGCACCTCTGGCCTGTACCCCAGTTCTTGTATAAATAAATAAATCTTTAAAAAAAAAAAAAAAGAAAAGGGAGATTCCAGGTGTCCTGCCCCGCCCAGGGAAAGGTGGGGCTGAGCAGGGATGAGAAGCTAAGGAAGAGGAGGAAGACATGGAGCAAGATGGGGAGAGAAAACTAGAGGAGGCACATGGAGCAGAGAGACATGTGAAGAAGCCAGGCTTGTTCCTCAGGCTTGAACTTGTGCCAGGGAGTTGGGGGACATGGAAAGAGACACGTGAAAGAGACAAAGACGTGGGTGAGAGGCCCAGGGGAGGCTGACTATGGCAGCTGTTATCTTGATGTGGATTTTGACTTTGCTCTTTTCCTTCCAGACTTGCCTGGCTCCTCCTGCCCCTGTCCCATGGGTCTCTACCAGCAGGTGCCTTAGCCTTTAGCAGGCTTTCAGGCCTCAGGGGGCCTGCTTTGGGCCTAGCCTGTTTAGCAGGGCATTTACCCACTTGGGGATGGGTGACTTTGGGCGCCTCTCTTGGGAACTATTCTAACTATATTTTCTCTTCTCTCTCTCTATTGCCCACTAATTCTCTATTGCACACTAAATGTATTAAAGTTCTTTTCTATTGAAGGTCTTACGCATTAGAGTATGTTTTGTCTTTATTCAGCTGATGACGGATCTCATGTAGAGTATGCAGGTTTGAGGGTCCGGGGAATCCATGATTCAGCCCACTAACAGGTCCAGTCTCCATTCCCACCCACCATGTACCAGAGTTCCTTTTCCTCCTCACCCTTCAATGGGTCATTCTCACAGGTGTGAGGGTGTAACTTAGTGTGGTCTTAATTGTCATTTTCCTGAAAGCACATGATGATAAACATTTATCCATGTACCTAATGGTCACATGTATGTCTTCTTGAGAAAAATAGGTATTTAGCTCCTCTGCCCCTATTTTGTTTTTTTTTTTAAGATTTATTTATTTATATAAGAGCTGGGGTATAGGCCAGAGGTGCAGGAGGGTGAGAGGTTTCACCAGAGACAGAGTGGGGAGGAGAACAGGCAGACTGAGGAAAGCTCTGCTGAGGGGAGCAGCAGGAGAGACAGGAGAGGTCTGCTGCACCATGTGGGTATCTCCCTGGCAGGCTGGGAATCAAACCTGTTCTGCAGAGGCTGCACACAGCTTCAGAGCGCTGCACTCAACCCACTGCACCACCAGGGAGGCCCCTCAGCCCCTATTTTGCTTGGGTTTTTTTCTTGCTTTGGAGTCCTTTGTAGATCTTGAATAGGAACACCTTGTTGGATTGATGATGTCCACATATTTTCTCTAACTCAATATTGTCTTTTCATTTTAATGATAGTTTCCTTCACTATGTAGAAGCTTTTTAGTCTGATGTGATTCCATTGATTTCTTTTTGCTTTTGTTTCCTTGGAGCACAGAAGACATTAGGGGCAGTGAAAATACTCTGCATGATATTCACATGATGGACACAGGTCATTGTACATTTGTCCAACACCCACAGAATTGACAACACCAGAGTGAACCTTCAGAGAAACCATGACTTTGGCAACTATGATCAGAAAGAAATAACTCAATTTTAAAAAGGACAAAAACAGTGTTGTAAATGGTGCCTCATTTGAAAAAATGGCTAAAGACTAACAGACTTTTCACCAAGAAGAGACACAGACAACAAGGAAGAACATGAACAGATGCTCAGCTTCCAGGGCACTAGAGAAAGACAAAAAGAACAACAGTGATTCCATCACACCTAGTAGGCTCAGAAAAGTGCAAAACCTGCACAGGTGCTACAGATGTGGACAACAAGAGCCTCATCGCTAATTCATATGGAATCACCAAAAACCCCAAATAGCCAAAGCTCTCCTGAAAAAAAAAGGGAATGGAGGCATCACACTCCCAGACTTCAAACTATACTACAAAGCCATAATCATCAAAACTGCATGGCATTGGAACAAGAACAGACATACAGACCAATGGAATCGAATAGAAAATCCAGAAATAAACCCACAGATTTATGGTTAACTAATCTTTGACAAAGGAGCAAAGACTATGCATTGGAGCAAAGAAAGTTTGTTCAATAAATGGTGCTGGGAAAACTGGGTCGCTACATGCAAAAGAATGAAGCTTGACCACTACCTCACACCATACACAAAAATCAACTCAAAATGGATTAAAGAACTAGACATAAGACCTGAAACCATAAAATATATAGAAGGAAATATAGGCAAAACACTACATGATTTGCACATCAAAGACATCTTTACAGACACATCACCCAATGCAGTGATAGTGAAGGCAAAGATAAACAGCTGGGACTACATCAAATTAAAGAGCTTCTGCACAGCAAAAGAGACAATAACAAAAACAAAGAGAAACCCCACCAACTGGGACAACATTTTTGCACACAACACTAATGATAAAGGACTGATCACAAAAATCTGCAAAGAGCTGATGAGACGCAGCACAAACAAAGAAAATAATCCAGTCAAAAAATGGGCAGAAAAGCTAAAAAGAAACTTCTCTGAAGAGGAAATGCAAATGGCCAACAGGCATATGAAAAAATGTTCAACATCACTTGTCATCAGGGAAATGCAAATCAAAACTACCATGAGATACCATCTTACACCAGTGAGAATGGCACATATTAAAAAAACTAGCAACAACAAATGTTGGCGAGGTTGTGGAGAAAAAGGAACTCTTCTGCACTGTTGGTGGGAGTGCAAACTGGTCCAACCACTATGGAGAGCTGTGTGGAGATTTCTGGACCTACTAAACATAGAGCTTCCATATGATCCAGCAATTCCACTCCTAGGTATTTACCCAAAGGACACAGAAACATCCATTCCAAAGAACACCTGCACCCCTATGTTTATAGCAGCACTATTTACAATAGCTAAGCTTTGGAAACAGCCCAAATGCCCAAAAATAGATGACTGGATCAAGAAGATGTGGTACATATATATCCTGGAATATTACTCAGCATTCAAAAAAGATAAACACATGCAATTTGCAGCAACATGGATGGCGCTGGAAGGGATCATGCTCAGCGAAATAAGCCAGAAAGAAAAAGAAAAATACCAGATGGTCTCACTCATAGCAGGAATCTAGAAAACTTAAATAAGGGACCAGGAAAATGAATAACTATAAGAAAGTGAAAACCAAAATCAACAAAAAACTATGAACCAGAGACAGTTTTTGGGGAGTGGGGGGCGGGAGGGGAGGGATTGGGGTCAGAATGGGGGGGCTGCAATTGTATGGGGAATATAAAAATAAAATTTATTATTTAAAATAAATAAATAAATAAATAAATAAATAAATAAATAAATAAATCTTTAAAAAAAAGAGCCTCATCGCTGCCGACAGGAAAGCAAAATGGCTGGTCACTGTGTAAGATATTTGACAGTTTCTTTGAAAACCCAAAAGCTTGACTAAAGCCCAGTGATCACTGCCCCAGCTAGTCACCAACTAATTTGAAACTTATATTTGTACTAAAACCCTGCATGCATGCAAATGATTATAACACAAAATCTGTAAGTGTGAGCTGCCCATAGTGACTTCCTCCCAAAGACAACAGCATCTGAAGAAATGGAAAAAAGAAGCTTTTCAGGAAGAAATCTGGGAAATTCTGCCTTAGCCTGGTGTTGCAGGTTAACACCATCAGTGATGAGTCAGGTGGACATGATGAGCACTAACGTGTTGAGTGGACCATGGCCCTGAACCCCTGGGGTCTGCTTCCCCAAACCCACAGACCCACTAAAAAAACAAAAACAAAAACAAAACAACCTAAATTGTTGTTGTTAGGACACTATTCCTGAGCAGGACTCCTTGATAGAGGCTAACAGCACAAAATTTAGGGTGGAGGGGTCACATGACCAGAAACTGGAGGTGGGGGTAGAAGTGATTAACACAGTTATTAAACGAACTATAGCAAAGAAAAATGCTTCATGCCAGCTGCTATAGCAAGTATCAGATGCTACAGGAAATATGAGGAGGTGCAGACCAGAGCTGGGATATGGGGATGAGGCAGAGAATCGCTGCTCCTGACAAATCAGCCTAGTCACACCATAGAAGTAATTAATTTAATGACAGATAACAATTGCACAAAGGTATGAAGCCCTCCCAACAAGAACACCACATCAGTGCACTTTCTGCCCTGGGAAGATGCCGCTCTGATCCCAAGGCTGCCACTGGGCCTGCAGGCTTCTCCTAACACACCTGCCCTCTTCAGGTGCCACAGTACCTGCCAATTGTGTCTGTGCAAGCATCTTCTTTCCTTGTGTGTGTGTGTGTGTGTGTGTGTGCCCGCGCCACTGAAAGGAAGACTCTGGTGAAGCTATTCTCAGAGTTGACCCAAGAACCCCCATGTGTGACCCCAATTCCTCACCCAAACATCACTCCTCACCAATGTCAATGTTATTAAAAAAAAAAAAAAAGGAAAGTCAGAGAAACTGCCATCCAGGCAAACTGGGTGGGATTATGGAGCATAAAATGGACATTAGCAAATACTGAAATGAAAGTATGGTGTTTAGTTATTATGTCAACACTGCTTCATTAGTTGTAAAAAACAAACTGTACTCATGTAGGATGTTCACAAAATGGAAATGGTGTGGGATAACAAGACCTGTACTGCCTTTGCAACTTTTCTGTAAATCGAACAGTATTCTTTAAATGTTATTTTTTTTTTAATGCTGTCAATATTTAATAGGTTATAGAAGGAAAAAAAAATTTCTTTTCCAGTTTTCCCAGGTATCACTGTTCAGGGACTGGAGAGGGGTTCTGTGAGAAAAGCTGGAAACCTCACACCCTGGGCGGGCTCCGGAGTCTCCTCTCCTCTGAGCCCTGCTTCTCTGACTCCTCACAGAGCATCTCACCCCAGGACACCGCCCTCCAGGACCCCCAACTCTGCCCACCTCAGCCCCCGCCCCGTCCTGGCGGCTCCACCAGAATCCGGAGCAGCGCGGCAGCGCCCCCGTGTGGCCACAGGGCTGAGCACAGGAGCCCAGAGCTGCCCTTTCTCCTGCTCAGCCAGGCCCTCCCCAGGCCCCCTGGGCTCCCAGCGGCAGGACAGGGATCTGCACACAAGGGGGCGCCCAAGTCCTGTGTCAGGTCAGAAGTCCTCAAATTTTCTTAGTCCTGTGGACAAAGCACAAAAGCAGGTTTCCAGTGAAAACAGCTGATTCCCAGATTATGGGAAGATCCCCCAAATAGAGAGGTTCCTTCAGTCTTGGAATGGATCCTTGGACTCCAGAGTCTCTGTAATTTGTTTCTGCTTCTGCTTCCAAGGGTGTAAAAGCCCCTCCTCCTGGGAATTAACATTAAATTCTACCCAGGAGCCCAGGTCCTCACCCAGGAAAAGGACAAGACCAGGAAACCGCCAAGACCAGTGGGCGACCATCCATCCACATCTTGCAGAGGTGGGGGAGGGGAGTGGATCATTGGTGGGAAGGCTGCACTAAAAGGAACCACATAATAAAAGATTACCCATATAATAAAACAAATAAATAAATGTATCTTTTAAAAATTCTCCATCCTTGAATGAGGGGAGGGGCTGAGGAGCGTACCTAGGGCATGGCTAGGAAGATGGGGAGGCTCCTGGAAATGGAACAGAAGATGGAAATGGGGACTAAGGGATGGGGCCCAAAAGGAGTGGCGAGGGCACCAGAGAGGATGGGCCAGGAAGGGGCAGCATGGGGGACACTGAGCTGGAAGGTCTGTGCTGGTGACATGGGCTCTGGCTGGGGGCTGGGAGTCTCTGTTCTCACCTGGTGGGATTGCTCAGGGGTTGGCGCTGTAGCTGACTAGGGAACTACTTAAGTTTAGGGCCTTTCCTTTCCTTGCAGGGCTGGTGTGACTCAAACACACACACTCAGGTTGATGAAGAGAGACAAAGAGACAATAGATGGTTAGGAGGAGGCCCCCTCCTGTTTCAGAACATCCACCCCAACTCCCCAATGCTGAGGTATCAGGCAGATTCAGGGAGCCAAGAGGAGGGCAGAGCAAGGCCTGGGCTGCCCTGGAGGACCACCCTGGGGGCTGATTCTAGGGCTCCAGGGCCCCACTCTCTGCAGGCAGGTCAGAGTCAGTCCCGCTCACAGCTCCAGGCTGCTGACAGCCCATCTGTGCCGTGACCCTACAGACACCGCTCTGGGACAGTGTGAAGAAAACAAAACAAAACAGCAAAATTAAATGGGAATCTAAAAACAGCAGAAATAATTTTTTAAAATCACATATTTTGAAGGACACTTCAGGGGACATGGAATCCTTGTCTGACAACGCATTGCTAACAGGACCTTGACTGTCCTGTGAGAAACTCTGGTGCACCTGTTTCTTCTGAGAAAACAGCCACTGATCACTTTATACCTTAGTTTTTTAATGGTTTGTACCAAATCACATCTGAACAGCCATGATCAGCATGGAAGGACCTGCCTCAGAGCTCATGCATGTGGCTCCTGGAGAAAACCCTCAGGTCCTTGTTCTGGGGGTGTGCCCTTAGTGGAGGTTCCACCGTATGCAGGGAGTCACCCCAGAGAGGGACCCGGGGATAGCCCGGGCGGGAAGTCTCAGCCCCTGTGAGCCTGACTCTGTGACATGGCACGTCCCTTCTGCTCCATTCTCCTCACGAGGAAGAGCCAGCGAGTCAGACACACTCACGGGGGGAACTGTCTCCCCTCCTGTGTATCACAGAATTTTTAGATAATTGAAAATCAACACAAATCACCATCTGGACACTAATTATTTCCATTCTGGCCACATGAAAAATAAACTCCCTCCCACCCAAGGCCCCTAAAAGTCTCTTCCATCACAGAAGCAGCGTGACGTCAGCATCTCATCACGTGACTCAGGATCACGCAGAGGAGGCTCCTTGAGAGCATCTGTGCAGTGAAGCCGTCTGTGCTCAGCTCCTCGTGGGCTGAGGCAGTTTCCTGCCCCACAAGCCCTTCATGTGGATACAGGGGAGGACAGACACAGGGCAACTCGTAGACCCATTTTTAAATGTTTTAGAGCAATTTTATTGAGATATAACTTACGACCATTAAATCACCTGTTGAAGGTTCACCTCTCATGTCCTTTTGGTAAGCACAGAGCAGGGCCACCCTCTCTGTCCTTGCTCACCTGGCACCAACCAGGCCCCTACAGGCTGTTCCCTCCATGGGACCTTCACCCGCAACACCCCCTCCCCAGGGCTTTGCTCCCATCCCACCATCACACTGACCCCCTTCATGGACACAGCTTCCCCCACATCCCTCCCTCCCCTGCTGCCCCACCTGCTCCCTGCCTGTCCCTCCTCTCAGCCCCTCTACAGGTGTGGGGTATGACGGGTTTCTTGTCTTTATTATTCACTGCTTCCTGCATGAAAGTAGCTTACTGAATACAGTGAATTTGTCGGTTTTATTCACAGCACATAGCACACGTATTGGTGGAGTAAAATAAATTAGTAACTGACAAATGTTTCTGATACAAATAAATGAAAAGCATAAAATGAGGAGAAAGGTATTTTCACATTTTTTTAAAGATTTATTTATTTATTTATTTATTTATTTATTTATACAAGCACTGGGTACAGTCAGAAGCGCAGGAGGGTGAGAGAATTCACCAGAGCCAGAGGGGGGAACAGAACAGGCAGACTGACGAAATACACTGCTGAGGGGAGCAGCGGGCGTGGCAGGAGAGGTCTGTTGTGCCATGTAGGACCCTCACTGGCTGCCGGGGATCAAACAGGTGCTACAGAGGCTGTGGACAGCTTCAAGCCCAGCGCTCAACTGCTGCGCCACCACGGGAGGCCCTGATTTTATTCTTTTAAAGATTTATTTATGCATACAAGAACTGAGGTACAGGACAGAGGTGTGGGAGGTGAGGGGATTCACCAGAGACAGAGCAAGGAACAGAACAGGCAGACTGACTGAAATACACTGCTGAGGGGAGCAACAGGCCATTCAGGAGAGGTCTGCTGCATCATGTGGGATTCTCCCTGGCCTGGGATCGAACTCTTGCTGCAGTGGCTGTGAATAGCTTGTAGGTTGCATCTTAACCCCTTGCGCCACCAGCGAGGCCCAAATTGTGATTTTAAAATACAACTACTGATGGGAAGAAGTAAACCCCTTCTCCACTGTTCAATCCAGTAAAGTTTATGTTGACAACGTTAAGATGAGGGGTTCACAAGGAAAGCGACTTTGATAAACAGTGCTGGGGAGACTGGACAGCAATGTGTAAAAAAATGAAACTGGACACCGTCTCCCACCTCACACAAAAATCAACTCAAAATGGACAATAGGGTGGGGTGTAAGACCGGAAGCCATAAGATACACGGAAGAAAACAAGGACAGAACACACCATGACACACATTTCAGTGATATCTTTGTGGATCTGTCCCCTGCAGCAAGGAGAACAAAAGGGAATATAAAACAAAAGGGGCAGACAGCAAATATCTACAACTGTTGGTGGGAGAGGCCTGGGCGCTGCTGCCCGTCACACCAGAAAGTCATAAGCAGAGCCAGGAATTGAAACTATAAGCTCTTTCACTTTTCAGATCACTGGCCATTGATCTGAGAGAATGGGGTGCGGCCGTTCCCCCATCTCATATCCAGGTGGCCTTGTTGTAATCAGTTACACACAGATAGTCACAGCAAACAGCCCATGAGAACAGCCCCCGTCACAGCTGCTGCTCCTGGCATCCAGCACATTCAGCCCCAGAACTTGTTATCAGCCTCTGGCCTCACCCACACACTTAACTGCCACAGTCAACAGGAACAGAAATTATTATGCAGGCCTTTTAATTTTGCTTTGTTTGAACTTCATATAAGAACCCTCATACTAAGCTCCTAAAAGCCAAGAGCCAGGGCTCAGGACCACGCCAAGGTCTCGTCATCAGACTTGGCCTGCGGTACCTGTACCTTCAGGGAAATTCCTCTCCAGGCTCCCAAGACATCTGGGGTTTCTGGATCTGCTAAGGGGTTGCCTTCTTTACCCTAATGACAGACCCTTGTAGCCCTAAAACAGGTGCCGTTATTATGTCTTTACTGGCTCTGAGATCAGCCTGGTTTCTGCAAGCACAACATTCCAGACAAAGCCTTGGTAAAATATCCGTATTTCCAATTATCTATTAAACAAAGAGAAGGGGGAAAAGAACTTTACTGGATTTATGCAAACATTTTTTTAAAAGATTTATTTATTTATGCGTAGAAGAGCTGGGGTACAGGTCAGAGGTGGTGGGGTGAGTGGTAAGAGGATTCACCAGAGACAGAGTAGGGAACAGAAAAGGCAGATCTACTGAAATACACTGCTGAGGGGAGCACCAGGCGAGACAGGAGAGGTCTGCTGCACCATGTGGGTTAACTCCCTGGCTAGGGATCCAACTCAGCCATCACGGTGTCCTTTCTAGTGTCACCTTCCAAGTCTCTAAGTTTCTGGTTCAAAACCAAAGCCAAGAAGCAAGGCAGCTTCTCCACACGTCTCTCTCCTGTGTGTCCCCCGGTGCTCTCTGTGCTGACAAACCTTTATGTTCTCAGCAAATTGTCCATCAGAACAGCTCGTCACAGCTGACACTCCTGGTGTACATCACATTCAGCCCCAGAACTTGCCGTCAGCCTCCTGGGTATCCTGCCCCTGGTACATCAGAGGGCGTCAGTGTCCGGCACTCTTTGGGGCATCAGCAGGGCAGGATCACAGTTTAAAACAAGAGCTTTCGTTCAAGAAAAACAGATAGTGAGTCATGTAGCATGTACGTGCACCGTGTGTGCGTGTGTGTGTGTGTGTGTGTGTGTAGGTTCCTGTACTAGGTATGGGCCCTTCCTCCCTGGCCGCCTCTCAGGACAGAGCTAAGGTAGAGGACAGGGCACTGTCTGAGGGTTCTCGAAATCCATGTGCTCAGTTGCAGCCACTCAGGCTCAGGGAAGAGCAAAGAAGTTTCTTTAGCTAACAGGAAAGCAGGGAAATAAAGATTCTCTAAAGCCTCAGTGGCCGGCTGTGTCACCCCAGATAGTGTCCACAGTGTCCAATAGTCCCAAACTAAGATTGCCCGTGCAAGGTGGTACAGTCCCGCCAGGGAGGGCCTGGAGCTGGTGGCACAGTCGCAAGCCCTGGGCTAGGATCCAACTCACGCTGGCAGCGGAAGGTCCTTCCAGGGGGTGCTCCCCTCTGAGAAGACACCCCAACAGGCATAGCCACAGTCTGAACGCAGGGCCAGACTGGAAGGAGGCAACAGCACCAGGAGGTGGTACCGGACAGTCAGCAGCAATGACAGGTCTCAAAGGGGACCTTGCTGCTGTACCCCAGTGGGCTGCATGCCCTGGGGCAGTGGTGGGGGGACAGAGAGCCTCTGCTGCCAGGTTGGCTGCTGCCTTTGTCCATGACACTGACGGTGGCTGGTGGTAAAGTGCCCACCTACTGTCACCCACCGCCACTCCCGCTGCTGGGTGCAGTGAGCACAGCTGTCAGGGGGGCCTGGGCCCCGTCCTCAAGCAGTGGCCTCCTGGAGCCTGCCGGGGCAAGTGGGGGTCCATTCAAACCCAGCTGATGCCCCCCAGCTCTCATCCCTAGCCCAGTGAGTTGGGCTCAGCAAAGCTGTCCTGTGGCACCCACTGCAGGGTGGCCTTGGTGCTATCCAGAGGCAGCTCCTCTGGGGAGCAGGGGAGGGGGAGCCTAAGCCTCAGGGCCTCCTTTGCTTAACCCTGGCTTGCTCTGGGGGAGGGGCCCGCTGAAGTCTGCCTGCACCCTGGTAGGAAACTCGCCCTCTGCCATCACCTCTACAGCTGTGCCCACCAGCTCCGACCCGCACACACAGGGTGCCAGGGCTAGAACCACCACTGCTGCTGCCAGCCCTTTCAGACTCCTGCTCCCAGTGGCCTCTGGCTGTGCCCACTGGGGCAGCCGCACCAACAAAGCCCGCATGTCCCACCACTCGGGGCAGGAAAGAGCTGGGTAAGCCCCTGGGATCTGGAGTCAGTGTCACATACTAAACTATTATATACAAACATATACATTCACATGTATCTACTCATGCCTTTAGTAAATTTTACTTGAAAAATTTGTGCTGTACATTTGTATCAAATGAGTAAGAAATCCATCCAGGGACAGTGACAGATTTCTTTATGCTGAGCTGAACCACTTCCTGGTGTCCACCTGGATATGCCTCCTAGGAAGGAAAGCAAAACAGACCCCCTCCCAGCGCATGTCTTGTCTTTTCCTCCCTCCCAGGTCCTCACAGCGACCTGATCCCTGACATCATGGGCCCCAATCTGGCTGAGCCCCAGGATGCATGTGGGCCTGTCACAAACACTCAGGTCTCTCCCAGACCCAACAGCTCAGAGAGATGAGCAGGGAACTGGGAATCACTTCCTCAACACGCCCTACAGGGGAGGCTGACGCACAGCCAGGAATCTGGTCTTGTTCTTCTGCTAAAAGTGTGGTCAGCACCAATGTTGTTATACACACAGACTCTCAGGCTCTGTTCTAGACCTTCTGAGTCTTCGTGAGTGTCCTGGTGACTCCTGTTTTCACTTAAGTGGGGGCTCCCTGGTATCCCTGCCTTCTCCACATGGTGTCAGAATATGCAGTTGGCTCTGGGGGGTGGTCTTAACACAGGGGGTTCAGGGGTTCAGTCCTGCTCCTTTCTTTCCCTTAGTCATCACTCCCTGGGAGGTGCATCATACTCAAGACTTCAAATATCATTTACGTCACCTCCCAGATCTATTTCTCAGTTCACGTATTTCACCTGTGCTCCTGGCTTGTCCGTCTGCTGCAGACAGATGATAAGTTCTCAGCTATGATGGAAGACTCAGAGTCTAAATTGAATTTGCAGCAGGGGGAGGCTGGGGAGAGCCATCGACAGCAACTCTGCCTCTCATTCTCCCAGCCAAAGCTTTTATTAAAGATATGAACAAAGGGGCAAGAAAATAGCATGCAGGGCCTCCCTGGTGGGACAAAGGGTTAAGTCTCAGCACTATGAAGCTACTCGCAGCCAGTGAGGCCTCAGTTGATCCCTGGCCAGGGAGCTACCCACATTGTGTGGCAGACCTCTCCTGTCTCGCCAGCTGCTCCCCTCAGAAATGTGTTTCAGTCAGTCTGCCTGTTCTGCTCCCCATTCTCTTTCTGTTTAATCTTCTCATCCTCCGCACCTCTGGCCTACTCCCCAGCTCTTGTATGCATAAATCTTTTTTAAACAGAAAAATAGCATGCAGTTGTATTTTTGCTTATACAAATTAATAAGTTACTGCTGGGACAAGCTTTGCTGATTAGCAAGGAACATGCACACAAGCCAGCACTTCCTCAGGGAAGAGGAGTCAGTTCTGGAAAGACCTTCTGTTTGCAGAACTTCTACCTCCTGGAACTCCATGTGCAGAGTGAACAGGTCCTCCCAGAGAGCTTCGGCTCCCGTTAGGGCAGCAGGCTGCCAACATCTGTCCAACTGCCACCATCGCTGCATTTCCAATACACCTCAGCTTCAACTCTCCTAATGAACACCTCGGATGCCATTTCCACAAATGTGCTACTTCTGAAGCCTTCCCGTGTCACTGCGGGCTCCACATCTTTACTTCAGTCTGAGATGTTGGGTGGCATCTTGACCCCTTTCTCACAACCCACATGTTACATTAGGAAATGCTGTAAAGTCCATCTCTAAAGATATCCAGATCCAAACACTTCCCGTTATTTCCTGATCACACCCCATAAAGCTACCAAATTTTCCATCCTAGAATCTGTGCTAGTTTCCTACATTTATCCTCCTACCTCTCACCCTTCACTTCTTGATTCTGCACAGCAGCCAGACTGGGGCTTCTAAAGAGAAGTTGCAGCATGTCACTCTCTGTCCAGAAAGGTCTGTTAATCCCAAATTTTACTCAGAGAAAAGATTATGCATTCCAAACCAATCTTCAGTGACAAGCCTAAATATTTGGCAACTATTTCCTTTTATAGAAAAGTATAGGTTTTTCACTTTGAAACATAGCAAAAGTGCAGTGTATCAGTTTAGTTAAAAATCCAGCAGCCAGGGGCCTCCCTGGTGGCGCAAGGGGCTAAGTACAGCACTATGAAGCTATCCACAGCCTCTAGAGCATGAGTTTGATCCCTGGCCAGCCAGGGAGCTACACACATGGGGCAGCAGACCTCTCCTGTCTCGCCCACTATTCCCCTCAGTGGTGTATTTCAGTCAGTTTACTTGTTCAGTTCCCCATTCTGTCTCTAGTCAATCATCTAACCCCCCACACATCTGACCTGTACCCCAGTTATTGTATACATAAATAAATACATCTAAAAAAAAATCCAGCAGCCAAATATACTACTTGGACATCAAGTTTCCCTTTCTAAATACATTTAGATTCACATAATTTTATGCTTATTACATAATGGTTTTAAATAAAAACCATCAAAATCTTTAGTTAAATAATCCCACATCTGTATTGAATCATGGTAGTATGGATATTTTTTAGAAATTCCAGCTTATTTACTGATTAGTAACATGTAACATTTAACAATGTCCCCAGAGAAAAAGCTTCCTGTGTTAAGGGAGATGAAAGTGTTATAACACTGCAGAGTCACTACTAGACTCTATCAGACCACCTGCCATGCTGAGGCTTCCCCTTGAACAATGTATAAGTGGTCATTGCTGGATCCGCATGGAAGACGGAGCTCACTCCTGACACCAGGCACCACCTGAATCCTGTATTTGTGTTTCCTTGATGGCGCTGAGCCTTGGTGTTAATAAACGCAATGAGTTTTTCTTAATGAATGTGGTGGGTTAAAGCAAAAGGATATAACCTGGTCTTCTCCATAATTTACTTTCTCTCCACCTTTTTAAAGATTATTGCTGAGAAAATATAAGTTACAGGTTCACTGGCTGGAAAGACACAGTCACCTCTTAGGTCTCCCCTGGTGTTCACTCAGGTTGATTTCTCTTGGTCTCTCAGCATGACCATCCCTCAGCAGGGCCCTCAATGCGGAGTTTCAAATGCTACCATTGCTGTGTGTCCTGGCTGGATGTTGATTATTTTCCCTCATTAAAAACATTTAATAATTTGGCAATAATCTGCTCAGCCTTTGTAACTTCTCCATCAAGTAACTTTTCATTTTTACCATTCCCTGCTGGCTGCTCTGCTTTTCTTCTGTCCCCTTCTTCACATAACTGTGGTCCTTTCCCTTCCAAGGAGGAAGAATATTTGAATGAGCCTCCAATTCTATCCCACAATGTAAAATATTGTCCACAGTTGTAGTCAAAGAAGAGGAGAAAGTGTGTATGGTGAGCTGAGCCATTAATAAGTGGTCTTAAGATTTGAAGATACAAACATCACCATCATGAATGGAAACTATCTAGATATTGACAAAGATGTACAACCAAAAAAAGCCAGCTTGTGGACCATGCACTTATAATGAGCTAATCCAGCCATTTGGAAACTCTCGTACATTGACATATAGTTTGCTGTATCCTCTCAGCTCCAGCAGGAACAGTGAGATGGTGGGAATACTTAATCCATGGTAATGACATAACAGTAAACAATTTCTTGCAAGACTTGATTCTTTAAAAATTGTGGGTTTTGGGCCTCTCTGGTGGCCTAGGGTTAAGTCTCAGCACTACCACTGAGAAGGCCCACTGCAACAGCCTGAGTTGGATCCACATGGTGCAGCAGACCTCTCCTATCTTTCTACCACTCCCCTTAGCAGTGTATTTCAGTATATCCGCCTGTTCTGCTCCCCACTCTGTTTCCGGTGAATCCTCTCACCACCAGCCCTTGACATCTCTGGCCTTCACCCAGTTCTACTACACAAAAATTTTTTTAAATCTCTAAAAAAATGTGGATGTTTCATTAGGGAACTAGGGAACTATAGACAAATAATAACTCAGTGTTGCAATGAGGAAATAAAGGATAAAAGCTCCAAGATTTCTTACTATCAGGAGAATGTCAGAAGATGTCACCTTCTGGCCATGCGGGGGATATATAAGTGGTGTTGAAAAGTCATAATCTGCAGCATCAAGTACAAGACCCATCTCAGACCCAGCAAACAGCAGAGGCTGGGGATCCAGTAGTGGTGCAGGTGCAACAAGACACAATGGGGGACTCAGTCAGCGGGAGTCAGGCTTTGTTGACAAATGAGCCTGATGCCAAACTAGAGAGGGTCAGTCCACCATCCAGCCAGGAAGCCTGGGCTGGTCTGCAGCCCTGGTCAGCAATAGGTGTGGCCTGGCGGGGCTCAAGGGTTAGTTTTGAACTTTGGCTTAATCTGGCCCTTCGTTTGCTTTCTCTACATCCATATATAAGTATTTCTCTTTTTCCTTTTGACTTTTCCCTCTTCCATCCATGTTGCCGCAGTGGCATGAGTTATGTTTTCTGACCGGGGATGCTATTTCATTATACAGGGACACACATCACCCATACATGTACATAGATGTATACATGTAATCCCAGCTTCTACTTGATTTGTCACCTGTTTGGGGCATTTAGGGTATTTCCGTTGCTTGGCTACTGTAAATATTGCTGAGTGGTGACGGGAGTGCAGGTCCTTTCACAGTAGAGTATTTATCCTCTGTGAGTAGAATTGCTGGGTCCAATGGCAGAACCACATTTACTCTTTTAGGAAACCTCAATTCTGTTTCCATAGGGCTGGCTCAGTCTATATCCACAAAAAAACGCAGGACTGTCCCCTTTCTTCCATATCCTTGCCAGCACTTGTTTCTGGTCTTTTGGATATTGGCCATTCTCGTAGGTCTGGAGTAGTTTAAACCAGGGGATCATAAAGCCACAAAATGTGGGCAAAATACATCTTGTAACACCCAGGCCAAGAAGGCTGTTTCTCACCATGAAAGAAAATAATCATGAAGAAATTCAGGTGAATGACCTGAGTGTTAACAATATCAATGGTCCACTGCACTCTCAAGATGCCCTTCTGAAAGCGTCCCCATAATCTAGTCGAAGCCTCTCTGCCTGAACCCTTCAGCCCCTGCTACAGTCCTCAAGTGTCTCACCTTTAGGGGCTGAGATACACTTCAGAGCCCTGAGCACTGCTGCTGCCCAGGAGAGAACACAACTAAACGTGGTCAGAGATGAGGCCACAGGAGGAAATGATGAGGATGACACCCCCATGGGCTCCCTCTACACTGTCTCCAGGGGCTCAGGGATCAAATTCTTGATCCACACTTACCTGGAGCCTGAGTGTAGCTTCTTCCTTACTCACCTGTGGGAAGAAAAATCATGTGAGACCATGGAGGAGTCAAGTCAGAACTCCTAATCTTCTAATCCTGCAGGACAGGGAAGTTTCCAGAACTGTGACTAAAAGACCCAGGTCAGGGCTGGGAAAAACGAAGAAAGGAGGTAAGGGAGGACTGGACCAAATGCCCCCTGGGCAATACCAGTGTGGATGGTACTTCCCATTAACCAGGTAGGGCAAGTTGCCCCTGACTTGAAAGTCCCTAGTGGACAAGACCCCCCACTCCCTTCCCTACCTGAGCGCTTCTTCCTCCACATCACAAATGCAGCCACTGCAGCTCCGGTGAGCACAGCTTGAAGGAGAACTAGACCAGCAATGATGCCCCCGGTGGGGATGGAGGACTGAGGAGGGGCCACTAGAAGGGAAGGGAAGGTTAGACCCTGAGCCCCAGGCCTCCATCTTGACCCTCTGAAGGTCTCTAGATGGGCTCCTGATACCTGTGAGCAGAAGCTCAATGCCCACGTTCCCCTTCTCACCCCATCTCAGGACTCGGGGCTCCTTCAGCCCCTCATGCTGCACACTGCATGTGTATCTCTGCTCCTCTCCAGAAAGCACCTCCACAGATGCCCACTTCTGGAAGGTTCCGTCCCCCCCAGGCCTGGTGTCCACCAGCTCCATGGCCTGGGTCAGGTCCTCCCCATCTCGCTGCCAGGTCAGGGTGATGACAGCAGGGTAGTAGCCCAGGGCCCAGCATCTCAGGGTGACCTCATGCTCAGAGGTGGGGTGGTGGGTCACCTGTGTCTTTGGGGGATCTGAGGAGAAGGGTCAAAAAATTCACACTTTGGGCTTTTCCTTCCTGGACACTGAAGCAGCCTCACTGACCATCCTCAGAATGGACATGACAATTGGTTTGGAGGGAGGAAGCACAAAGCCCAGAAACCAGCCTGGTCTGGAGAATCTGGGATAATCAGGTGAGAGCCCAGGGTAGGAGGATGCAGGTCTCTAAGGAGAACACAGACTTTTGCTCCTGACCTGGGTGGAGGGTGAAGGACACAGAAAGGCAGGAGTCAGATCAGAAATGTTCTCAGACCAAAAACAAGACCTTGAAAGAGAAACTCATGGTTCCCAGGATGGCTGCGGGTCACAAGGATCCAGGGAAGTTATTTCAGGATGGCCTCCCTCCCTCAGGAGAGACTGGACTCCTTAACTGTCCAGAAAAGTGGTGTCTTCTGGGAGAGTCTCTCTCTAGCACAGAACATGAAACCCAGGGGACTCTCCCTCTCTGCCCAGAAAGCAGCTGCTGTTCTGCCCATTATTCCCTTTTCCCTGTGGGGCGCCAGGAGAGGGGAGGTCGGAGGCCTTGTGGCCCCTCTTACCTGTGCAATGCAGCACCGCCTTCCCCATCTCCAGGAGTCTGCGGAGCCACGGGAAGCACCTGCCCTGTATACTGTTCCTGACGCGCTCGGCCCTCCCCTGCGCCTCCCACTCGCGCTGGGTGATCTGAGCCCCCGAGTAGCGGGTCCAGGAGCGCAGGTCCTCGCTCAGGGAGATGAAATCCGCGCCGTCGTAGGCGAACTTTTCATAACCGCCGAGGAGACTCAGGTCTGGCCCCACTTCACAGCCAAACATGCTCTGGAGAGTGTGAGACCCTGAGCCCCGTCCAGTGGTCAGCCCTGAGGTCACCCCACAGTCACCCCCAACCCTCACCCTGAATAAACCAAAAATTGAAAATGAAAGGCCGGCAGGACAGTCCCTTCCCGGGGGAGGGTCCTGGCAGATCCACCAGCCTCGAGGGGTCAGTGGACCCTGAGACTCGGGACACCCCGGCCTTAGGGTGGGAATGGGGGGTGACCTGACCCTCGCCCCGCTCCGCGAAGCTCACCGTCCTCGCTCTGGTTGTAGCGGCCGCGCAGGTCCCTCAGGAGCACTTCGAACTGCTGTGCGTTGTTCCTTTGGATCAGAGCCTCTTGCCCACCTGCTCCGCCCAGGGCGCCCACGTCTCCACACTCTGACCCTGGGAGTCGCTGTCGAACCGCACGAACTGCGTGTCGTCCGCGTAGCCCACGGGGATGTAGCGGGGCTCCACGTTGCCTTTGCCGTTGTAGGACAGTGTGGTGTAGAAACACCTCAGGGAGTGAGGGCCTGGGGGCGGGGAGACCCAGGCTGACCCTCCTCTCAGCGCGGGCGCAGGGCCCAGGGAGATGGGCCTGGAGGGGAGAAAGGGGCAGGGCCGGGAGAGTGAAAAGGGTGGGGGGCCAAGAAGGGCCCAGACTCAGGGGCCCAGAGCACTCAGGGGAAGAGGGCGGGACAGAAGTGGCCAGAACACAACGGGCCTGAAGGGGTACAAGAGGTTGGGGGGAGATGAGCCTTTCCTGGGGTCCTGCACCCGCAGGGGGCTCCTGGCTCCTCCCTCCTGGAGCAACAGTGTCCAGCTGGACACGCACTCACCCGCCCGGGTCTCCATCAGGGCCAGGGGCCCCCAGAGCAGCAGCAGGAGGGTGAGGGGCATCACACCCCATCCAGGGGCCTGGGGAGAAGGAGTCCAGGAGGGTCCTTGGAGACTTTGTCACTGGAGCAGGATGATGCTGATTGTCTTCCCTGGACACCCCCAGGAAATGGGGAGAGAGAATGGGGGTGAGTGTGGGGTCATCAAGGCTGAAAACAGCGTGTGCAGAAACAGCAATAGGGGTTATGGTGAGAGCAGCATAAACACTGCAACTTTCCTTGACTTTCTCCCTTTCTTCCTTGATTTTTTCCCAACCTTGGCTGAGGCCAGCTGGTGACCCGTCCCCCACACACTTCTGCATTCCCTGTTTGCCTGCTTGCTTCTTTGATCTTTTATTTATTTTCTGTTTGATTCTAAATATAAACGAGACGACCCTTGGCGCTAGGCTGCACCTTCGTGGTGTGGTCGGTCTAAGCTTCTCATTGAGTAATCCTTTTTCATCCTGAAACAGGGAAGGAAAGGGTCATTAAACAGGCCACAGGGTCTCTGAGACCAGGGAGCCACCAAAAAGCCCCCAAAGGCCAAATGGCCAAAAACCAAAACCAAGAGCTACAGACCAACAAAGGACACTGCCCAAGAGGATAGGGCACTGTCTGTCGGTCTCACCTGTGTGCACAATTGCAAGAGATCTCAGGCTCCAGGAAAAACAACCAGGGGGTTATTTAGAAACAGGAGAACAAAGAGCTCACTGTACCCATATGTGGTGGCTGCTCACCCGGGTACCAACAAACAGCTCTTTGAGACGCCAGGCCCAGGGCCTTTGGGCTCCTCTCAGGTGATGTCAGGGAAAGAACCGAGGCCCAGTCTGTGACAGAGTCCTTTGGCTTCTCTCCCTCCTTGGGGAGCAGCTACTGGTGCTGCTTTTCCTCTCTCTTCAGAGGCTGGAACCGTCTTCTTTTCTTCAGGGGCTTCTGGCGTCGTCTGTCCTTCTTCGGGGCTCCCTTGTCCTCTTCTCTCAGGGCTGGGGTCCTCGTCTTCTTTCTCCGGGGGCTCCGGTCATCATCTCCTTTCCTTTGGGAGCTCCCTTGTCCTCTTCTCTCTTCGGGGCCTTTCTCAGCTCCCCCCAACCCAAGCTTTTATCCTGTCACCCACAAGTCTGAGGGGACCAGTTAGCACCAACCAGCTCACCCTTGACTGGCCCATTACAAACGACAGTTACTGGGCTCTCAGGAGCAGCTGCCACAACTGCCTGTGGTGGAGCAGCAGGTGGAAAGGACATCACTGTCCTGCCGCTCCCACCGCTGAGATGGCTGGTTCCGGTAACAATCCCCCCACACACACGTTCTAAGGAGACAGTAGGTGCCCCATGTGAGGAATCCAGTGTGGGAACTGAGACGACCTCTCCAAGCTCGACCCCAACAAAAGGGAAGCCGGTCACAGGTGAAGGACATCATTTCACTCCGGTTAGGAGCACAGGCAGCAAAGGCCTGGTCTGCAGGCCTGCAGGGAGGCCAAGTTAGGTATTTCACCTGGAGGTTTTTTTCTTTTCTCTGCTTGAGTAACTGAGTTTTGCTTTGGTTTTAAACTATGGGGAATATAATTGTTAGGGGGAAAGGATGTCCTGAATAAATTCCATACAGGTTTTGTGGACTCCACCCCCACTCCAGACCAAAGCCATCAAGATACTGCAAATGACAAATCCCATCACCACCAAAGGGAGGGTTGCTGAGACCTAAGGGCAGAGTTAAGCCGCCAGGCTTGGTATAAAACTAGACACATGGATGGGCCTTGGGTCTCTCTGGCTTGGCTTCATGGCTCTCGGCTCTCCACCAGCTCTCAGCGTGCCACTGGGATTCCAGGTCGGCAGATCAGGTAGGACACATTTAAGACTTTATTTCCCTCTTTTCTCCCTGAGTTGTACATTTCCTCATTTCCCCTTCCCTTGTAAATAAACCTTTTATTAAGCTTTTGTGTGTGCCTGCAGTGGAGTATCAATAAGTCCCTTTTAAGTGTGCGGCTGAGGACTCACAGTCAGGCAACCCATTTTATATTGGGGTTGCCCTGTAACACAATGGCACATGAAGAGCAACAGCATAAATTACAATTACAGAAACTTTTAAAAACAGGAGGATACAAAGTAAAAAAGTGCGAGCTCCATAAATTACTTCTAATGGTTAGGTCCCCTAAAGAAGGGAGTTTAGATCTGGAAGCCTGGGAGAAGGCAGGGCAGCAGCTGAGGCAATCAGCAGGACCTGTGACAGTGTCTCCCCTTCGGAATCTCTGCCGATCAGCACTGAGACCTGTTCAAGGGGATAAAAAGAGCTTACATCCAGGGGCCTTCCCGGTGGCACAAGGGGTTAAAAGGCAACCTATGAAGCTATCCGCAGTCTCTGCAGCACGAGTTCAATGCCTGACCTCGGAGCTACCCATATGGCGCAGCAGACCTCTCCTGACTCGCCTATTGCTCCCCTCAGCAGTGTACCTTGGTCAATCTGCCTTTCTGTTCCCCATTTTGTCTCTGGTGAATCCTCCACCCTCCCACCCCCACACCTCTGCCTGAAACCCAGCTTGTGTATGCATAAATAAATAAATCTTTAAAAGAGAGACAGATTACATCCAGATGGTCCAGGGCTTTCTGCCCCAACTCTACTTGGTCCTCCACCATCTCCAGCAAATGTTGAGCCCCTCATAGGAAATATGTTTTCATGAAGGATGACAATCAAAGGGAGAAATATTCTTTGAGGAGGCCAGTGTCCCTAACATGAAACTTTACCATTTGCTGTTTTTAAAGCATTCAGAAAAACTATTTCTGACATTAATATTCAAAGTTCATTTACAAAAGAAATTTTTGAAGCATAGAAAACGGGTACGAAATGACTGCATGGGATAGGAAAGTCCTTATCAAAACAGTACTCATCACTGCCCCCCTCTCCACATACCCCAGTTGCGCAAGGGGTTAAGTCTCAGCAAGATGAAGCTATCAGCAGCCACTGCAGCACAAATTCAATCCCTGTTCAATCCTGGTCACATTGGCTGAGGCAAAAGATTAAAATGCTAGAAAATAAAGTGGGGAACACCACCCTGGCTAACACGTATGGGGCGCCCCATTGTTCTCAGCTAGCAGCTGCCTGGACCTTTGCTCTGTGCTGAGATCACTGGTATGTCCCCCACCACCCAGCCATGGGGGAACGGGTTTCTCCTTTTCATCTTGATATCTCTTCTGGCCAGTTCCATAGGTAGAAATTTCTATTTCTGCCATGCCTTCCACTTTTAGGTCTGTTTGGTCAGTTTAAAAAACTTAACTATGAAATTACTTTGGTCCTCCTAACAGGCTATGTAGGGTGCTTTATTTCTTAAGAGATAACATAAGCAATCTTAATCTGTTTGCCTCTCCTGTTCTCAAGGTCTGTAAATAAGGTGCTCTCTTGTCTTAAGGAAACTGGTTCCCTGCCTGGTTTGGACAAAAATATAAACTTAAAAAGCAATTCTAGGTTGTTTTTTTTTTCTGTTTATCTTTAAAATTGTTGTCTTCTCTCTTTAGCTCCTCCCTCCCTTGGGTGGGGCAGGGAACCTGGAACTTCCCCTTTTCCTGGGGACCACCAGGTTACAATACTTTGCCTAAATGTCATTTAGTAAACAAAACTCATGGTATTCAAAAAAAATATATATATAATAAATCTGGTTTGCTTTTCACTGTCTATACCTAGACATTTCTTAACCAAGTTATCTTCCAGGAACACAAATCAGCTTATCCCTTTAAAAGGAACTTTTGTTTTTCCTCAAAAAAAAAAAAAAGGTTTAACTTTCTTCCCCCTGGTCCTAACCAAAATACAGATGACATCTAAAGCCAAGTGGTCCTGGGTTTCAGCACCAAAAATAAATAAATAAATAAATAAATAAAGCCAAGTGGACAAACTACCCAGTCATACTGAGTCACGTTAAATCTCTGATTTTTCTTGCTTTTACCCTGGAAAAACCTTGGTGTATATAATTGTTCCAGTAACAGCCCTGCAATTTGGAATATCAGTCCTAAAAAATAACTAAAACTGCAACTAGTGACTCAATCTTTAATCTGTCCTTTTCTTCATTATCTGCCAAAAAACTAATGATAACTTTAAATATCTAAACTAACTTTATTTTCATTATTGTAGGTAAACAACTTTTAGGTCTACTTTTTGCTCCTTACTGTAAGTGATGGAGTGATGGAAGAATCGGAAAAAAAAAACACTGAAAAGGAGGCACCACAAGACCGGAAAACTGCCTCACACAAGGAGGTGGGGGTAGAAGAGATTAGCACAGATTTACACAGCTATGGAAACCAAGATCCTTAGGAGCCAATGCCTAGATTACAAAGCATAATACCCAAGCAGGGATCAGAATGCTGTAGGGGGTATCTACAGCACAGGCCCAAGGGTAAAGATATGGAGATTGTGCCCTTGTGGAATCTCCTGTCCCTTTCAGATTTTGCATAGTTATACAAACTCAGCAACTAACCTTAAGGCTCACAAGGAGTGACCCCTCCCAAACAGAAGACTATGTCAGTGCAGTCTCTGCACAGATCAGGGGCAGCACTTCCTCTGCCCACCTGTCCCTGTGCAGGTGCCTCTGCACCAACTCTCTCCCTCTGCAGGGCAGCAGCTTCCTGCCTGTCTGGAACTGCACCAAGCTGGACTTCTCTTCACAGACCTCCCTCAGCAGAGGCAGCTCTCCTCAAGGCCGCCCACCTGCGACTATGCAGGCCTCTCTTAGCAAACCTGTCCCTTTCCGGGCAGCTCTTCCTGCCTGCTTGTGTCTAGGCAAGTTTACTTTATTCCTCCATTCCTTTTCCTAATAAATCTGCTCTTTAAATATAACTAACGGTTTTAATTATTATGGATTTGTAGTATAGCTTGAAGTTTGGAAGTGTGATACCTCCTTTCTCCTTTGTTTTTATCAGTAGGACTTTGGCTATTCACGTTTTTTTGTGGTTCCATATGAATTTCATCAGCATTTGTTCTATTTCTTTGAAGAATGTCATTGAGATTTTTATTGGAATAGTGTTGAATCTGTATATTGCCTTCGGTAGGATGGCCATTTTAATAATGTTAATTCTTCCAATCCATGAGCAGGGAATGTCTTTCCATTTCTTTGTGTCTTCTTCAATTTCTTTTAACAGTGTTTTATAATTTTCTTTGTATAGGTCCTTCACCTCTTTTGTTAGGTTTATTCCCAAGTATTTGATTTTTGTTGTTTTAATCATAAAAGGGATGGTTTTCTTGATTTCTTTTCCAGATTGATTGTGTATAGGAAAGCTACTGGTTTTTGTGTGTTGATTTTGTATCTTGCTACTTTACTAAACTGGTTGATTATTTTGAGTAGTTTTTCTGTGGAGTTTTTAGGGTTCTCTATGTATTGAAACAAAAATAGACACACAGACCAATGGAACCAAATAGAGAGCCCAGGAATAAAGTCACCCTTATATGGACAACTGATCTTTGACAAAGGAGCAAAGAATATGCAATGAACATGGATAGTTTGTTCAATAAATGGTGCTGGGAAAACTGTACAAGCATATGCAAAAAAACGAAACTAGACCACTACCTCTCACCGTGCACAAAAGTCACCTCAACATGGTTAAAAGAACTGGACATAAGACCTGAAGCCATAAAATATATAGAAGAAAATACAGGCAAAACTCTACAAGACATACATCTCAAAAACATATTCAAATACTCATCAGCAAAGCAAAGAAAGTCAAGGAAAAGATAAACACCCAGGATTACATCAAACTGAAAAGCTTCTGGACAGCAAAAGAGACATTACCCAAAACAAAGAGACACCCCACTGATGGGGGGAAAAATCTTTGCACTCCATACAACTGATAAGGGACTGATCACAAAGATATACAAAGAACTCACAGCACTCAACAAAAACAAAGTAAACAATCCAGTCAAGAAATGGGCAGAAGAACTTAAAAGACATTTCTCCAAAGAGGAAATGCAAATGGCCAACAGGCATATGAAAAAATGTTCAAAATCCCTTATCATCAGCGAAATGCAAATCAAAACCACACTGAGATACCACCTTACACCAGTAAGAATGGCACATATTAAAAAAACTAGCAACAACAAATGTTGGCGAGGATGTGGTAAAAAAGAAATTCTCCTACATTGCTGGTGGGAGTGCAAACTGGTCCAACCACTATGTAAAGCTGTCTGGAGTTCATCAGTTTACTAAAAATGGAGCTACCATATGACCTGGCCATTAAACTACTAGGGACTTACCCAAAGTGTTATAGGACAGGGAGAGGGGCAGCCCAAACCCCGCAAACCTGCCTATTGTCTATGGGTTCTGCCATCCGAGCATCAACACAAAACACATGAAACTTTAATGGGAAGGTGCTGCACGCCCCCCTGCAGTGACCCTCAGGGCTAATGGCTGTTGCCATGGTCCCTGAGGTCAGGCGTGGGCAAGGAACCATGCGCGCAGGGGGAGAACAGCAAACTCCCTAAGATGCAGAGAAGCCGAATGCCTGCCAAGAAATAATGACCACCAGAAGCTGCCACAAAGATGATTAAAAGAAATGCTGACCACCTGGAACCTTATCTCGCTTTCTCAAGGCCCACAAACTTTATTCTGCTACAACTGTCTTTCTAAAATCTTTCCTTTTTTCTGGTCATTGATTGCTAATTAAAAAACATACCTAATTTAATAATTAGGTTAATGCAAATGAAACATTACTAAACACTGTGTTATAATAGAATTGTTAGTTTAATAATCTTTCTATTATGTGCTTAACTTTAGTACCTTTGATATTAACTGCATTATAAAATAAATTCACCCATGATAATTAATTATGAGTAAAAATGATAGTTAGTGCAACTAGAAAATAATTATATAAAACAGTAGAAAGAATTTATAGCCTGTCCAATTAGGAATGAGGCTAGGTCCAGATGTAACTTCGGACATAAATCACTGCCCTGTCAATTAAGCTAAGTCTATGAGCAAACTGATCTCTTTGATGTTCACTGTTCCTATGCTTTTAGAAAAACATATATATACTGACCACTAGCTTAATAAAGACGCACTCAGATTTACACTCTCTCTTGAAGTGTGTCTGTTTGTCATTTCTTTAGCCGAATCCCTGACCACCCTGCGCAGTCTCTCAACCCTGAGACGGCCTCATCGTCTACTGCTGTGCTGGTCTGCGGCAGGAAGGAACTTTAATAAAACTAGGAAACAATACAGGTAAGGCAAAGAGTCTAGTTTCTAAATCAAGCACCCAAAGTTACCCGTCCCCTCGTGGGTAAAAGTCCATCCATATGGGATCGGCCCAGAGCAAGGCCCCAAAGCCTGCCACAAGCCTAAAGCATCTTCCAGTGGGGACCCACAGAAAAGGGTCACAAACAACCAGACAAGCCCGGAAGGAAAAGAGCAAAATCAACATCAAGATAAAAGCTGCCATTGTCACCTCCCCGTGGGTCTCACCCACATCTGTGTCACCCCGTCCACAACCAAAAGACAAGCTCAGCTGCTTCACGAGTCTCTAGGCTCCATCCTGCCTCCTTCCTCAGTCTCTTCTGCAGCTTCTCCTCTTCCTGCTCAGCTCCACCCTTCCTTGGGTGGGGCAGGGAACCTGGAACCTCCCCCTTTCCTGGGGACCACCCTGTTACAAAAGGACACAAGAACATTGATTCAAAAGAAGACCTGTACCCCTATGTTTATCGCAGCACTATTTAAATAGATAAAACCTGGAAACAACCCAAATGCCCAACAATAGATGACTGGATCAAGAAGATGTGGCATATGCCCCCCCCCCCCGGGTGGCGCAGCGGTTGAGCGCTGGGTTGCGAAGCTGCCTGCAGCCTCTGCAGTGCCGGTTCAATCCCGGCCACCGGCTGAGGGTCCCACATGGCGAGCTGCCGCCCGCTGCTCCCCTCAGCAGTGTACTTCATCAGTCTGTCTTCTCTGCTCTCCCCTCTGGCTCTGGTGAATTCTCTCACCCTCCCGCACTTCTGACTGTACCCAATGCTTGTATAAATAAATAAATAAATAAATCTTAAAGGAAAAAAAAGCAAATAGAGTCAACATTTAAAAAAAAAAAAAGATGTGGCATATGCACAATGGAGTATTATTCAGCAATCAAAAAAGATAAACTCATGCCATTCACAGCAATGTGGA
This sequence comes from Talpa europaea, assembly GCF_964194135.1. Classification (NCBI taxonomy): domain Eukaryota; kingdom Metazoa; phylum Chordata; class Mammalia; order Eulipotyphla; family Talpidae; genus Talpa; species Talpa europaea. Next base: position 107,766,301 of record NC_140068.1, on the reverse strand, counting down.
TGGAACTAGAAAGAATTATGCTCAGTGAAATAAGCCAGAAAAAAAAATATCGGATGGTTTCACTTATAGCAGGAATATAGGGAAACCTAATCAGATATCAGTGTAAAAAAATAATAACAGTACAAAACACAACAAAGTAAAACCAGACAATTATAAATTAGAGATACACTGCAGGGGAGGAGGAGGGAGAGGGATCAGAGGGAGGAAGAGAGAGAGGAGCACAGGGGACTGAGGTGATGGTACGTGGGTGCATTGGTGAAGGAAACTCTGTGGGGACTGTACCTGAGGGGGTAAGGGGAGGAAATATTGTTTAAAAATGAACAATGCTGTAAAAAAATTTTAAAAATTAAAAAAAAAAAAGACACAGAGGAGATGGACTATGGGGACAACACCTGAGGGGAGAAATCAAATAATGTCTAAAAACTAACAACAATATAAGAAAATAATAAAATCACAACATAAAAAGAATAAATAAATAAATAAATAAAACTAACACGCCTCCCTGGTGGTGCAAGGGGTTGAGACACTGCCTATGAGGCGGTCCGCAGCCACTACAGCATTTCGATCCCCAGCCAGGGAGATACCCACACGGCACAGCAGACCTCTCCTGACTCACCCGCTGCTCCCCTCAGCAGTGTATTTCAGTCAGTCTTCCTGTTCTACTCCCCAGTTTGGTGAATTCTCTCACCCCATCCCCACCCACATACCTCTGGCCTGTACCCCAGTTCTTGTATGCATAAATAAATCTTAAAAAAATAATAATTTAAAAAAAAAATAACCTCTGTCTCCTGGAGAAACTCACCTAGGAAACTTGCCCAGGAAAGTTGCCCCGTGTCACTGAAACAGGAGCTCTGATGAAACCTTTCCCAGAATTGTTAGGGGGAAAGGATGTCCTGAGATAATCTCATACAGGCTTTGTGGACTCCACCCCCACTCCAGACTAAAGTCATCAGGACATTGGGAAAGACAAATCCCATCACCACCAAGGGGAGGGTGGCTGGGACCTGAGGGTGGAGTTGGGCAGCCAGGCTGGATATAAAAACCAAACACATGGGCCTTGCTCGCTCTCTGGCTCGCGATCGCTCGCCTCCTGGCTTCACCGCTCCTGGCTGGCGGCCAACTCTGAGAGCGCCATTTTGGGATTCCTGATCGGCGGATCGGGTAGGACTCATTTAAAACTTTGTCTCCCACTTTTCTCCCTGAGCTGTACATTTCCTCATTTCCCCTTCCCTTGTAAATAAACCTTTTATTAACCTTTCGCGTGTGCCTGCAGTAGAGCATTGATAAGTCCTTTTAAGCGCGCGGGTGAGGACCCACAGTCAGGCACCCCGTTTTGTATCGGGGTTGCTCTACAACAGAATGAACCCAAGGACCAGGCACTCCAAACCCACTGACTCCAAAACGACATCATATGGCACCCAGTGCAGGGCTTTTCATGTCATCTGGTGCCCAATATATGGCTCCCAACATGGGGTTTTTCATGGCATCGATAATATTTCTCCAACTTCTCTGACTCAATCTCTCCATACAAGCTCTCCTTTTTTGAGAGGAGGTGGTGTTTGGTCACTGCCTGGCTGTCCTACATGGACTGAGGGGCTCAGGCCAAAGCTACTCTTTGGCGGGCCCTAAAATGTGGGGGAACGGCCTTCCAGTTGCCCTAGACCTGACGGGGTGAGCGCCTTGTGCCTCTCTCTTTGCCTCACTGCTTTGCTAATCTATCCCAGTGGAGCTGCCATTCCCTCTCCACCTCGGGAAAAGGGCTGGCTCCTGAGTTCTGTCTTCAAACCAGGTCTCGCTCTAGCCGCAAAAAAAAATAGTGGGCACAGGTCAGCCATGTAAGAGGCCACTAGGGTCAGCTGCCTCTTTCTAGAAGACTCCCGTGAAAGGAGAAGTTGGTGTGCACCCCGGGTTAGCTCTAGTCCCGCCAACCACAAGAGAAGGAATGCAGGAACTCATGATAAATACCCATATGTCCCATCCCACAGCTCTCCACCTCTTAGAATTGTAAAAAGGAGACCTGGAGGTGCTTTTTACAACCTCTTATCTACTGCTCCTCCCTAACTCAACTACAACATTTCACTGCTTCCTTTTTATCTTAATCAACTGCAAGTCAACAAACTATAAGTAGCCAGTAACCCATCCTGCCTTTTTCTTGCTGGGGTAGAGTGCCTTCTTCAGAGCTCCCCGTCTCTGAGTCCTTGTCTTTTAGGTGCCTTCTTACATCACAGGTACTCTAGATAGTCTCTGTCCCTTGCTATGGAGCCCAGATTTCCTCCTTGGTTAAACGTTCTTGTTATATCTGCCTTAACTTTAAGACTCGTGAGGGACTAAGACAACTGCAGGCAGCTATTTTAGATCCTACAGTCTCAGAGCTAGGCCTGTGGTCCTACTTTGTAAATCATCTTATTAAATGCCAAAAGGTTTCCTTGTTAACTGGTATTACGATCAGGCATACATGGGCCAAGTACAAGCTGTCTTTTTAAAAACATTTCTAAATAGAAAAAGAGCCTGAGACAGCCTCCCTTTCCACCCAGAGAAGAGAGAGTGGCAGGGACAGAGAATTGGGAGGCCTGGGGACGCTCAGGCATAGGGGAGTTCCTCCTCAATGTGGGGGCACCCACAAAAATAGGACTAATCTCCTGGGGAGTATGCCCTGACTATTCCCCACCCCATGGGGGTACGCCCCTGGCTGCCCCCACTGTAATCTGTCTGGGACAGGTTCAAACTCTCTTTCAGGCACTCATGTGCTAGAGTCTGCTCCCTCCATTCCTGCGGACTCTAGTCTGAATTCTCTCTTACAAAGCCTGACATCTTTGCATTATTAACCCAAAATGCATAACTACCCTCAGCTATAACAGCATTCTCTACACCTTTGCTTTGGATGAGACAAAAGATAAAAAAAGCTGGAAAATAAAGTGGGGAACACCACCCTGGCTGACATGTGTGGAGCGCCCTATTGTTCTCAACTAGCAGCTGTCAGGACCTTTGGTTCATGCTGAGATCACTGGTATGTCCCCTACCACCCAGCCTTGGGGGACCAGGTTTCTCCTTTTCATCCTGACATCTCTTCTGGCCTGTTCCATAGGGAGAAATTTCTATTTCTGCCATGCCCTCCACTTTTGAGATGTTTGGTCTGTTAAAAAAAAAAAAATACAAACTGGGGCCTCCCTGGTGGTGCAAGGGGTTAAGACGCAACCTATGAAGCAATCCTCAGCCACTGCAGTAGGGGTTCAATCCCCAGCCAAGGAGATACCCACATGGTACAGCAGACCTCTCCTGACTCGCCCGCTGCTCCCTTCAGCAGTGTATTTCAGTCCATCTGCCGGTTCTGCTCCCAACTCTGTCTCTGGTGAATCCTCTCACTCCCCACCCTCCACCCCTGCCACACACACCTCTGGCCTGTACCCCAGTTCCTGTATGCATAAATAAATCTTAGGAAAAAAACTGTCAAAATACTTTGGTCTTACTAACAGGATATGTAGGATACTTTATTGGTTAATCTATTGCCTCTCTTGTCCTCTTGGTCTGTAAAAAGGTGTTCTTCTGTCTTAAGGAAAGTGGTTCCCTGCCGGGTTTGGACAAAAACAGAAACTTACACAATCCCAGGGTTTTTTTTCTCTGCTTAGCTTTAAAATTTTTGTTTTCACATCTAGGTTTTATGTAATGGTTAAAATTAGATACTTTTCTTATGTAAGGATTTTAACTTCTATCTCATTGGAAAGCTTGGTTTATCAAAATGTGTATCAAAAACATAGCTAAACGGGTGTATCAAACTAAAACCTATGTTATTTCAAAATTAGATTGTTTAAGGTGTTCTAAGCCTCTCCTGAGATTTAAAAAGAAATTTTTTTCTGACCTTAAAAACATAATGTAAATTCTCTTTACAGCTTCTGTAAAGCCAAAAAGCCAATCTTAAAAATGCAAATTTAAAAGTTTCATTAAAAGGAGTTGCTAAATAACTAAGATTAAGTCAACAACAGGCTCATCAGTGTCTTCACAAATACTGATAAAATAACTATCTCTTAAAATTGGTACACTTGGCCAAAACTTTTAAGTACAAATCAAGAAATCTCCTCTTATTTTACCTCCGGGGGTTTAATTATAAACTGGCACCTATATAAATTCTGACAAAAACATATTTTGAGATCATGATCTAAGATTTTTGGAAACTAGTGGAAAATCTAATGATTCAAAACATGCCTTAAAGTTATAATGTTGGGCCTCCCTAGTGGCACAAGGGGTTAAAATGTAACCAATGAAGCTGCAGCACTAGTATGATCCCTTGCCAGAGAGCTACCCTACTCACTTGGTGCAGCAGACCTGTCCTGACTAGGGGCTGCTCCCCTTGTAACAGGGTGGTCCCCAGGAAAGGAGGAGGTTCCAGGTTCCCTGCCCCACCCAAGGGAGAGTGGAGCTGAGCAGGGAGAGAAGAAGCTGCAGAGGAGACTGAGGAAGGAAGAAAGCAGGATGGTGGACCTCCCCTGTGGCGCAGCGGTTGAGCGCTGGGTTGCGAAGCTGCCCGCAGCCTCTGCAGCACCGGTTCAATCCCCAGCTGCTCCCCGGCCACCGGAGGAGGGTCCCACATGGCGCGCAGACCTCTCCTGCCGCCCGCTGCTCCCCTCAGCAGTGTGCTTCGGTCCTTCTGCCTGCTCTGCTCCCCGCTCTGGCTCTGGTGAATTCTCTTACCCTCCTGCGCTTCTGACTGTACCCAGTGCTTGTATAAATAAATAAATAAATAAATCTGGGGCGGGGGGGGGGGAAAGGCAAGAGGAACCAGTCCAAAATAGTTAAAAAAAAAAAAAAAAGCAGGCTGGAGAGCAAGAAGGAGACACATGGAGCCTAGAGACACGTGAAGAAATTACACTTGTCTTTTGGTCGTGGACTGGGTGACACAGATGTGGGTAAGACCCGTGGGGAGGTGACAATGGCAGCTTTTATCTTGATTTTGCTTTTGCTTTTTTCCTTCCGGGCTTGTCTGGTTGTTTCTGACCCTTTTCTGTGGGTACCCACTGGAAGATGCTTTGGACTAGTGGCAGGCTTTGGGGCCTTGCTCGGGGCCAATCCCATATGGATGGAGTTTTACCCACGAGGAGATGGGTAACTTTGGGTGCTTGATTTAGAAACTAGATTCTTTGCCTTTCCTGTATTGTTTCCTAGTTGTATTAAAGTTCATTCCCATTAAAGTCTCATGTTTTGTGTTGATGCAGCGGACGGCAGAACCCATTTAGAGTAGGCAGGTTTGCAGGGTTTGGGCTGCCTCTCTCCCTGCCCTGTAACACCCTCAGCAGTGTATTTCAGTCAATCTGCTGTTTTGTTCCCCACTCTTTCTCTGGTGAATCCTCTTGTTACAGAGCAACCCCGATATAAAATGGGTTGCCTGGCTGTGGGTCCTTACCTGGGCGCTTAACAAGTGACTTATTAATACTCCACTACAGGCACACACAAAAAGGTTAATAAAAGGCTTATTTACAAGGGAAAAAAAAAGAAATGAGGAAATGTACAACTCAGGGAGAAAATAGGGACATAAAGTCTTTAATGCGTCCTACCCGATACGCCGACCTGGAAATCCAAAGGCACTCTCAGAGCTGGCCGAGCGCTGTGAGATGGCAGTAGAGCCAAAAGGGCCCCCCAAAGCCCATGAGTCTGGTTTTTATACCAAACCTGGCTGTTTAACCCCACCCTCAGGTCCTAGCAGCCCTCCCTTTGGTGGTGATGGGATTTGTCTTTCCCAATGTCCTGATGGCTTTGGTCTGGAGTAGGGGTGGAGTCCACAAAACCTGTATGGAATTAGCTTTAGGACAACCTTTTCCCCCTAACAATCTCACCCCCCATACCTCTGGCCTGTACCCCAGTTCTTGCATGCATAAATCTTTAAAAAAAGTTATAATGTTGTATATTAATAATTTGTCTAAATGTTGTTTACTAAACAAAGCTCATGGTATTTCGATAAAAAAGGGAATAAATCTGATTTGCTTTTCAATATCTATAGATTAGACATTTCTTAACCAAATTCTCTTGCAGTGTTATAGGGCAGCCCCGATATTAAATGGGTTGCCTGGCTGTGGGTCCTCACCCCCGCGCTTACAAGGGACTTATTAATACTCCACTACAGGCACACACAAACGGTTAATAAAAGGTTTATTTACAAGGGAAAAGGAAATAAGGAAAATGTATAACTCAGGGAGAAAATAGGGAAATAAAGTCTTTAATGCATCCTACCCGATCCGCCGAACTGGAAACCCAAAGGCACTCTCAGAGCTGGCCGGACGATGCTAGCTGGTGGAGAGCCAAAATGGGGGACCCCTCCAAAGCCCACGTGTCTGCCTTTATACCAACCTGGCTGCTTAACCCCACCCTCAGGTCCCAGCCACCTTCCCTTTGGTGGTGATGGGATTTGGAGTTCCCAGTGTCTTTGGCTTTGGCCTGGGGTGGGGGTGGAGTCCACAAAGCCTGTATGGAATTAGCTTTAGGACATCCTTTTCCCCCTAACAATTTTTGTGTGTTGATTTTGTATCCTGAATTTGGCATGGTGCGGCAGCCTCTGCCGCTGAACGCCAGTGAACTTACTGTAAAGAGGGAGGCTTTCACTCAGACACATCCGAGTGAGTAAGACCCCCTTCCCCTGTGCGCTGGACTGGACAGTCAATGACAGGTAAGATCGGGGGCAGACTAAAGAAGACACTGGCCAGCCTCATGTCTGTGACTCCTGACGACCTAAGACAGGCGCAGTCCCCGAGGGGCTTCATCATGATAAACTTTGGCGTTCACATCAAACAAGGCCTACATGCCTATAAGCCTAATTTAGGCAACAAGCCCGCAGTAAATAACCCCTCTTTTGATGGAAACAAGGCTGCTAAGAGCGTCACCTGCAAACAAGCCTGATGGAATTACCTACAAAGCAGTCTAACCATTAACCAGATAGTCATTGTTTCAGAAATAGTAACAACTTAGCAACCTGTCTATAATCATACTACTTTTTCACTTACTTTGCTTTTTCTTTATATGTGTGCAATCAGTTTCAGGAAATGCATGATAAAGAAAATAGTGTGTGGCAATAGTAGTTTTAAAATAATCATAATACTTCTCACATGAGACAACACCATAAAAATTAAAATGCTTACGTAGAGAATATATTGCTCGTGATCACTAAAAGTAAAAGGTGCCAGTAGATAAATATCAATGCTTTCTGATCATTGTGGTTTTGGGAAATGAGTCAAGAAAAGCTAACTTAAAGAATGCTGTTCTGTGTAAACAAAACTGATTGTGTAGATTCAGTACCTTGAGATTGTTTGATGTGCCATGCCATGGAACATCGATCACATGAACATGAATAACAAAGCAGATGTCTTATGCCTTACAAAGTATTTTATGCTGAGAAAGAATTAAATTGTATGAAATCATCTATTGTTAGAAAAGGTATAAAAGTCTATGATGATTTTGAGCAAATTACATTCAGATCTTCACTCTTGAAGTGTGTCTGTCTGTCATTCAATTCTGTGCTGAATCCTTGACCGCCTAGCTCAGCCTCTCATCCCTGGGTCAGCCTTGCTGCTCTGCCACTGCGCCGGTCGGCGGCAGGTGGCGCCCAACGCGGGGCTCGGCTCACAATTTTTTGAGACGTTTGTAGACGCTGGACCTGAGAGAAGGTAAATTCGATTCTGAGCACTGGCGAGCTATCTTCTCTTTCTTTCTTTTTCTCATAATAATCAGTCAAGGATAGGCTCCTCGCCGGAGCGCCGCGGGCTCGCTGATAAAGGATGATCAGTTAAAGATGGCCAGGAGAGCAGACTTGTGAGTGTGCATGTGTGTGTGAATGTCATTGTTGGCTCCACAGCCTTAGCTACGGAATCTGAGTGAGCTGCTCCCGGATTTTCGCGGAACGTCATATGGCATAACAGTCATCTGTTCCTTGGAACAGCCTGGTCCGGGGTTGATACGGACAGACCTTAGCTAAGACGTCCCTAAGTCCCCGCGAGGGACGCGAGTCGGACAGCGCCAGTGAGTGGCCCAGTGCATTTATTCCCAGCATCATGGGACAATCTCAAACAAAGAATAGAAACCTCTTTCTCTCCATCTTGGGCCATATGCTCGAAGGAAGAGGAATGAAGGCAAGTAAAAAATCACTTGTGGAATTATATGAGTTCATTTTAAAGGTAAGTCCATGGTTTCCTGAAGAAGGAAGTTTGTCTTTAAAAAACTGGAAAAAAGTAGGAAAAGAAATAAAAAAATTTTATGACCAGCAGGGACCCAGAGAGGTCCCCCCTCAGGCATTTTCCCTTTGGGTCCAAATTCGAGACCTATTGGTAGACAACACTGAGGCAGACTTATGGAAGGAGGAAACTCTTAGTGAACATAAGGCTGTGCCATTTGCCTCTTCCTCTACAAATCAATATATGGCCAGTGCACCTCCTTCAGCATTAGTAAATGATTTAATAGACTTTGAACAGTATGATTCTCCCCCAAATCAAAATTATAAGGAGATTTTAGAGCATACAGATCAATCTAATCTGGAGGACCCAGCAGTTAATAATCAAATAGCTGGATCCAGAGACCATCAACTTGTAATTAAAAATTTTTTTTTGTGATGAAGCCACTTAAACAATTACCAACTGATGGAATGCCACCTTGTATCACCCATGTAGGTATTGATCCGTGCCATCCACATGCCTCTCCTTCAAGGGGTTTCATGGCTGCTGCAGAAGAGGCTAAAAAAAGTGGAGATTTTACTTTATCTCTTCCTGTGATTAAATATGATAATTACTCTGCATGGGAAGCTATTCCTCTTAAAACTTTAAAGGAGTTACAGGCAGCGGTTCAAACTTCTGGCCCCAACTCTCCTTATACTATTCAAATTGTAGAGATGTTGGGATCCATGTGGTTAACTCCTTATGATTGGTATCAAACTGCTAAGCCTGTTCTCTCCCCTGGAGCTTATGTTCTCTGGAGGACTGAATATGAGAATCAGTCTAGAAAAGATTTTAAAAGAACTCTTTTACATCAGGGGCCTAAGCCCACTATGTCTATGCTCCTTGGGAAGTATGATTATGCAACTAATGAACAACAATTGGACATACCTTCAGAAATATTAACATAAATTTCCAAATTGGCTATGGCTGCTTGGAGACGTCTTCCTTCTCAGGAAGGTGGATCTACAGTCTTGGCAGGCATTCATCAATGCCAAGATGAGCCTTATCAGGACTTTGTGGCCAGACTTGAGGAAGCTTTAAATAGAATGCTCCCTGCTTTGGAACCCCGAGATATGTTATTAAAACAATTGGCTTGGGAAAATGCTAACTCCCTTTGTAAAGAATATATTCGGCCTATCAGAAAGACTGGCACTATTCAAGACTATATAAAGGCTTGTTTAGATGCCTCTCCAGCAGTTATTCAAGGCCTAGCGTATGCAGCAGCCATGAAAGGGCAATCATTTAATTCATTTGTTCAATCTATACCCAAGGACGACAAGGGTACAATTCCCGTCCACTTTGTTTTTCATGCCATCAACCTGGTCATTTTAGTAAGGCATGTAGAAATAAATCACAGAAAATTGTTCGCAAACGCTATAATTCGGCTCCTGGCCCCTGTCCACGCTGTGGCAAAGGTAATCATTGGGCAAATGAATGTCATTCTAAGTGGCATAGGGATGATCATCCCCTAACCTCCAGCAGTGTCAGGAACACTGCCCCAAAAAACGAGAAGAGGGGTGAGCCCTCAGCCCCGTAAAAGAAGGAGGGATGCTGCCATCTAGCAATAATGAAGAGCCAGCTCCGGCTAAGCAAACCTTAGTGGATATTAATGCTTTACCTAGAGCAACTCCTGGCAGTGCTGGATTAGATTTAGCTGCTATTAAAGATGTAATACTTTCTTCTATGGACAGTGTCCAATAAGTGGACACCTACTTAAAAGGACCCTTACCACAAGGCACTGTAGGATTGATAATTGAACGTAATTATAAGAAAAATTTTGAGGTGTTACCAGGAATAATTGATGCTGACTTTATGGGTCAAGTAAAAGTTATGATTAGATCATTAAAAGAAACAATTCAAATTCACAAAGATCAGCGTATTGCTCAAATTCTAGTTCTAAATTATGTAAATTTACCCAATCCAGTCCTAAAGGACAACCGAGGTGAAGGTGGATTTGGTTCCACTAATGTAATAACATGGGCTCAATTAATTACTAAAGACAGACCTCTACAAAAAATTTTCATAAATGGCCGCCCTATTATGGGCCTGTTGGATACTGGGGCTGACCGCTCCTGCATTGCAGGAAAAGATTGGCCTTCAACATGGCCCGTTACTAAAACTTCTTCCACATTGATTGGCTTGGGTATGGCTAACAATGTGGCACAGAGCTCTCAATTGCTTAATTGGCAGATGGGCGATAGATCAGGCAGCTTTCAACCATATGTGATTGCTGCTTGTCCGGGCCAGCCGGGCAGATCAACGGGGTACCCGGGGGAGGAAGCAGGGGCTTGGTATGGGACAGGGGTACGCGAGGAGTGGAGACAAAGCCAGGATCATCGCCAGTCTCATTTATTCAGGAATGTGTACAATGTTATATAGGGTTCAGAGGAGGAGGTCTCTCCTTATCTCTAGCAAGGACAGACCACCAATGCAAACAAGCCACAGTAGCAAGCAGGGGGAAAGGTTCAGTCGTCACAATAGGAAACTTGAAACCTTCCCTGGAGCTAACATTCAGTACCTGCTTCAGGCAAGAACCCGGATGTTCAGGTCTGGGCCTCAGGTCTGGGCCCCGACAAGAGAGAGAGAGAGGGAGGGAGGGAGGGAGGGAGGGAGGAAGGAAGGAAGGAAGGAAGGAAGGAAGGAAGGAAGGAAGGAAGGAAGGAAGGAAGGAAGGAAGGAAGGAAGGAGGACTGTGGGGTGGCAGAAATGCAGCTATGCTCCTCTGGGGGAGTATGTGAGAGCCCTTTTCTATCCATAATAGAAGCACCACAGAAAAACTCCTGGGGCTTTGGGCAGAGGCAATCACAGGGCCATATGGCCAGAGAGAGGCGCTGCACAAATGCTGGCCAGAAAATTCCTGGGATTGGTTTACCCAGATGAAAGATCCCAGGTGAACAGAAAATGTAACAGGGTGGTCCCCAGGAAAGGGGGAGGTTTCCTGTCTCACCCAAGGGAGGGTGGAGCTGAGTAGGAAGAGGAAAAGCTGCAGAAGAGACTGAGGAAGGAAGCAGGATGGAGCCAGGAGACCTGGAGGAGGCGCATGGAGCCTAGAGACACGTAAAAAAACTGCGCTTGTCTTTTGGTCGTGGACTGGGTGACACAGATGTGGGTGAGACCCGTGGGGAGGTGACCATGGCAGCTTTTATCTTGATGTTGATTTTGCTCTTTTCCTTCCGGGCTTGTCTGGTTGTTTCTGACCCTTTTCTGTGGGTCCCCACTGGAAGATGCTTTAGACTTGTGGCAGGCTTTGGGGCCTTGTTCTGGGCCAATCCCATATGGATGGACTTTTACCCACGAGGGGACAGGTAACTTTGGGTGCTTGATTTAAAAACTAAATTCTTTGCCTTTCCGGTATTGTTTCCTAATTAAAGTTCCTTCCCATTAAAGTCTCATATATTTTGTGTTGATGCGGCAGATGGCAAAACCCATTTAGAATAGGCAGGTTTGCGGGGTTTGGGCTGCCCCTCTCCCTGTCCTATAACGAAAACAGCTCCAGCCCCATATGACCAAGGCCACACCTGGCCAGTCAGCCACGCCCCTGCCGGTCCAGACAGACTCACCTCCCCCTTAGTGAGTTTACAGCCCTGGGCAGGTCTTAGCCTCTGTTCTTACCCAGATGTTAAAATGTAAGTCTACATATTAAAAAACATAGAGTAGTTAAAAGATTGATTAGTAACTTGGAAAAATGTAGCCAGTCGATCTAAATAAATTGGTAAAATGAAACAAGCCTTAGTTCTCAGTTACTTAGGCATCTACAGGAAAACTCACTTCTTAGGATGTCTGGAGAGAGTTCAGAGAGCAGGATCCTTGGGTTAACTCTGGGAAAAATGTCACCAAAGCATTTATGAAGTAGGATGTTCTTTGTGCCAGTAGGCACTAGATGGCATGCTGCCGCCGACCTGCGCAGTGGCAGAGCAGCAAGGCTGACCCAGGGATGAGAGGCTGAGCTAGGCGGTCAAGGATTCAGCACAGAATTGAATGACAGACAGACACACTTCAAGAGTGAAGATCTGAATGTAATTTGCTCAAAATCATCATAGACTTTTATACCTTTTCTAACAATAGATGATTTCATACAATTTAATTCTTTCTCAGCATAAAATACTTTGTAAGGCATAAGACATCTGCTTTGTTATTCATGTTCATGTGATCGATGTTCCATGGCATGGCACATCAAACAATCTCAAGGTACTGAATCTACACAATCAGTTTTGTTTACACAGAACAGCATTCTTTAAGTTAGCTTTTCTTGACTCATTTCCCAAAACCACAATGATCAGAAAGCATTGATATTTATCTACTGGCACCTTTTACTTTTAGTGATCACGAGCAATATATTCTCTACGTAAGCATTTTAATTTTTATGGTGTTGTCTCATGTGAGAAGTATTATGATTATTTTAAAACTACTATTGCCACACACTATTTTCTTTATCATGCATTTCCTGAAACTGATTGCACACATATAAAGAAAAAGCAAAGTAAGTGAAAAAGTAGTATGATTATAGACAGGTTGCTAAGTTGTTACTATTTCTGAAACAATGACTATCTGGTTAATGGTTAGACTGCTTTGTAGGTAATTCCATCAGGCTTGTTTGCAGGTGACGCTCTTAGCAGCCTTGTTTCCATCAAAAGAGGGGTTATTTACTGCGGGCTTGTTGCCTAAATTAGGCTTATAGGCATGTAGGCCTTGTTTGATGTGAACGCCAAAGTTTATCATGATGAAGCCCCTCGGGGACTGCGCCTGTCTTAGGTCGTCAGGAGTCACAGACATGAGGCTGGCCAGTGTCTTCTTTAGTCTGCCCCCGATCTTACCCGTCATTGACTGTCCAGTCCAGCGCACAGGGGAAGGGGGTCTTACTCACTCGGATGTGTCTGAGTGAAAGCCTCCCTCTTTACAGTAAGTTCACTGGCGTTCAGCGGCAGAGGCTGCCGCAGTTCCCCCTTTGTTTTTAAGTTTAAGCTAAATGGCATGCATGTCACGTTTTATTCCAAAAATCATCTTCACCAAAAGGCGAGAAATGATGGGAAGACAGGCACAAAGAACAAGAACCATTAGAGCAAGAATGCCAAAAGAAATCAGAAAGTGAAGCCAGTGTGACGGAGTGAGAGACTGCAGGGACTCAGCAAAAGATTGAGTAAAGGAAGAAATCGAAGGTTCAGAGAGATGAGAATGACTGATAACAGAGATCTCAGATTGCAAAGTGGAAATATCATGAGAAAGATCATTGTCCTGCCTAATAAATGATTTTTAGTAAGATTACAATTAAGGGAAGAATTGTAGACCTTAGGGGTCACACAGATAAAACGAAATTGAACATGGCAACGGGTTGACATCTGTCTCTTAATAAGTTGAACTTCCTCACCAAGAGCCAAGACCGTTTCTTCCAAGGCATTTAATTTTTGTTCTATTTTCTTTTATTTATTTATTTATTTATTTATTTATTTATTTATTTATTTATTTATTTATTTTATAGAGGCATGTTTTCTTTCTTTCTTTATTTGTTTGTTTTTTGTTTATACATGCACTGGGTACAGTCAGAAGCACGGGAGGGTGAGAGAATTCACCAGAGCCAGAGCGGAGAGCAGAACAGGCAGAGCGACCGAAGTACACTGCTGAGGGGAGCAGCGGGCGGCAGGAGAGGTCTGCGCGCCATGTGGGACCCTCCTCCGGTGGCCGGGGATCTGCCGGGGATCGAACCGGCGCCACAGAGGCTGCGGGCAGCTTCGCAAACCAGCGCTCAACCGCTGCGCCACAGGGGAGGCCCAATTTTTGTTCTATTTTCTGATCCATATCCCTTTGAGTGGCTAAAGCCAGAGATACATTTCTAGTGAGATCATTAACATGATGAGCAGTATGAACTTCCTGTACCAGAGCAACTGAAGAAACAGTAAGAGAAGTTACAATTGCAATTAAAGCTAAAATACCTAGAAAAAGTGCAGCAACAAAACGTTTAGGACGAATTAAGGCATTGACTTAGTGAATAATTTGCAAAGCAGAATTGTTAAACCAAGGGGTATTTTGTAAATCAACAGGTAACATAAGAAGGTCTTTTCAACATAACCATAGTAGAAAAATTATGAACAATATTAGGAGTTAGGCAATTAGACAACACACATTGAGAACAGGTGACAGAATAGGAATTTCCATGACGGGAAATGTTCATTGTGTTGGCAGATCCAAAAAGCAATGCATAGGGGTATCCAACGCAGGCACGAAGATTGTCTTTCCATTCGGCGTAGATATCTTGTCTGGTGCTAAAAAGTTTGATAGTATTTACAGCAGCGAAAAGACGAAAAAGTTCAAGTAAGCATGAGTCCCATTGGAAGTGGTGAAGAAGTGGGTGATCTGTGACTTTGCAGGTTTCAGTCAGTGAAGAGGAGGAACCAAGGTGTTGGTTTAATTTATCAGGGACCAGATGGGTGAATTAGCATTATTAAACAAGCATTAAATAAATTAATAAAAAGAAACAAAAAAAATTAGAGCTTTGTACCCTTTTTACATACAGGTGACTTAATAGGAAAGACAAAAATACCTTTTATACCAGACTTTTGAAATAAACACATCTAAACAAAGCAAATTATTAATACTTAACATAATTTTAAGGCATATATGCTTTGAATTATAAAATTTGAACTAGTTCTTGTTTACCAAAAATGATTGTGATTATAAGATTTGTTTTTATGAAAATTTATATAGGCGCCGTTTATAATTATTTCTCTAGAGATAAAAAACAAAACAAAATAAAACAACACAAAACAAAACAAAACACAAAGACAAACAGATACAGAGATCTCTTGATATACATTTAAAATTTTGGCCATATGCATATATTTTAAGAGATAGTAATTTTATTAATGTTTGTGATGCCACTGACGTTTTTTAATGAGTTAAAAGCTAAAAACTGTGCAGAGAATATTAATTATTACCAAAGACCTTGGGCTCGAGACCACAACAGTCAGGCAGTTTTACTAACATTTTTAGATAAGAGAATATTTTTTGAGTTTATATTTTTAAGAAGTGATTTTTTGGCTTTAGGTTGTCAATGTTTTATTATACTGAGAGCAAGTATATATTAAAACAAAAAGGAACACTGTTATTTTGATAACAGGAGAAGAGGGAAATTTTTATAGTCTGTCTGTTTTTAGGCTTTTATTAAAATTTGAGGTTAGAATTTAGCTCAGATATGTTTGTATTATTATTATAAATTAATTTTAATAAGAAACTTAATTTTTTACAGGTCCAATAAGTAGATTAAAAATTTTTATTTAACCAATAAGCATTTTGTATAACTTGTAGGCAAATTCAAAGTAACTCAGTAGTTTTTACCTTAGACAATTTAGACTTTAAAATTCAGAAAAAACATAGGGAAATCAAACTTTTTTTTTTTTTTTAGAATGAACCAAAACAGTTCAGTCCCCCACAGCAGGAAGGCAGTAGAGACTTGCCAGTGATCCCAACACTGGAGAAAAAGTCCAGGCAGCTGCTTGTTGAGACCAGGGGCAGCCCCCACCCATTTGCTGCAGTGGGTTTATAATATTTTTATAAAAACCTTTAGTTATATAGTTATATTTAACCATTTTTTATTACCTTAGTAATAGTAAATGAACTTTAAATATTATTATTTAGAAATACCTTATTTATTTATTTTAAAAGAATAAATGGCAAAACTTTGGAAGGGGAAACCATAAAAAGACCACATACTTAGAATCAGAAAACAAAGTTAAAGGCTGAGCAAAATGCTCAAGTGCCATAATGACTGTAATTATTTCAGCCTGCTGAGCAGAGACATTTTTAGAGACTTTTTGTAAAGGTTTATCTCCAAGACTATAAACTGCAGAGACTCCAGACGAAGAGCCATCAGTGAAAATGACCTTTGTATTGGGTACAGGTTCAGAATTAATAATTTTTGGAAAAATAAGTTTAGTTTTTTTCTGCAAATTTTAATAATGGATGTTGAGGCAAATGAAATTTAATTTGTCCTGTAAAATTTAATAGAGCAATCCCCCAATTATTATCATTTTGTAGTAAATAATCAAACTGAGTCCTGTTGTAAGGAATAACAATATTTGAAGGACTTTTGCCAAATAATTTTTTTGATCTACTGAGACCTTTTATAATAAGAAAAGCACACATGGTTGCATAAGCAGTAACCACGTGAGTCTGTGAATGTGCTAGATACACCCATTCAATTATGCCCTCCTGCCATAAGCAGGCTGTAGGAGTGTAGACAGTTTTAAGAATGTTAAACAACTTTAGCCTCTGATATTTTTTTGCTCAACCAGATTTAATTTCAGCAACGCTTCAGGAGTTAAGCTTCTAGGAGATCGTGGGTTAGGATCTCCCTGAAGAACTTCAAACAAAGGATGTAAATCTCCAGTAGTGATTTTTAAATAAGGCCGAATCCAATTTATATTTCCCAACAATTTTTGGAAGTCATTTAAGGTTGTGAGTTTGTCTACTCCAATCTGAATATTCTGAGTCATGATAAAATCATCATGAATAATTTTACCCAAATAATTTAGAGGTCTATTTCTTTGAATCTTATCTGGAGCTATAACAAGGCCAAAAGCCGTTAAATCTTGAATTAAATGTTGTAAAATTTGCTCAAGTAAGTCTTTAGACTTATAAGTTAGTAAAATGTCATCCATATAATGAATAATATAAGCCTCAGGAAACTGAGTTCTTGTAGCTTGCAAAGCCTGATCCACAAATTTTTGACACAAAGTGGGTGAATTTTTCATCCCTTGCGGCAAAACTTTCCATTGATATCTCTGCCAGGGTTTCTGAAAATTACTAGATGGTACACTAAATGCAAATTTTGGGCAATCATTTGGATGCAATTTTATAGTAAAGAAACAGTCCTGTAAATCATTAATAATAATGTGATTTTCTTTAGGGACAGCAACAGGGGAAGGCAAGCCAGGTTGCAAAGCACCCATATCTTGCATAGTGGCATTTATTGCTCTTAAATCCTGAAGCAGTCTCCACTTTCCAGATTTTTTCTTTATAACAAAAACTGGAGTGTTCCATGGACTAGTGGATGGTTCTAAATGTCCTTTTTGCATTTGTTTTTGTACTATAGTTTGTATAGCCTGGATTTTTTCTGAAGTCAGGGGCCACTGATCGATCCAGACAGGATCCTCTGTTTTCCAAGCAATTTTATCAGCATGTAAATGTTCTTCAATGGCCCCTATAAAAAGCCTGCTCATCTATTGAGTCAGGGGTAATTAACAGTACTTCCATTGATTCCATGATATCACGACCCCATAAAGAAAAACCGGCAGAGCAGCTGTCGGGGCCCAGACCTGAGGCCCAGACCTGAACATCCGGGTTCTTGCCTGAAGCAGGTACTGAATGTTAGCTCCAGGGAAGGTTTCAAGTTTCCTATTGTGACGACTGAACCTTTCCCCCTGCTTGCTACTGTGGCTTGTTTGCATTGGTGGTCTGTCCTTGCTAGAGATAAGGAGAGACCTCCTCCTCTGAACCCTATATAACATTGTACACATTCCTGAATAAATGAGACTGGCGATGATCCTGGCTTTGTCTCCACTCCTCGCGTACCCCTGTCCCATACCAAGCCCCTGCTTCCTCCCCCAGGTACCCCTTTGATCTGCCCGGCTGGCCCGGACACTCTCTTTCTTTCTCTCTCTCTCTCTCTCTCTCTCTCTCTCTCTCTCTCTCTCTCTTTCTCTCTCTCTCTTTCTTTCTTTCTTTCTTTCTTTCTTTCTTTCTTTCTTTCTTTCTTTCTTTCTTTCTTTCTTTCTTTCTTTCTTTCTTTCTTTCTTTCTTTCTTTCTTTCTTTCTTTCTTTCTTTCTTTCTTTCTTTCTTTCTTTCTTTCTTTCTTTCTTTCTTTCTTTCTTTCTTTCTTTCTTTCTTTCTTTCTTTCTTTCTTTCTTTCTCTCTCTCTCTCTCTCTCTCTCTCTCTCTCTCTCTCTCTTTCTTTCTTTCTAAGATTTATTTCTTTATTTATACAAGAAACGGGGGACAGGCCAGATGCATGGGAGTGTGAGAGGATTCACTGGAGCCAGAGCAGGGAACAGAAAAGGCAGACTGACGAAATACACTGCTGAGGGGAGCAGCGGGTGCCACAGGAGAGTTCTGCTGCGCCATGTGGGACCCTCACTGCCTGGCCAGAATCGAACCAGCGCTGCAGAGGCTGTGGACAGCTTCACAGCACTGCGCTCAACCACCTGTGCTGCTGGGAGCCATGCTACTCATGTCATATGACAAGGGTCCTGGCACAGGGCAGATTCCTGAAAAGTCAGGAATCTCATTAGCTGACTCCTGCTAGGTTCTCCTCATTTGTTTATGGCTAGTTTCTACCATTGTTAAAATCTGCATTTTTTTTTAAATAATAAATTTTATTGTTATATTCCCCATACAATTGCAGCCCCCCCATTCTGACCCCAATCCCTCCCCTCCCGCCCCCGCCCCCCTAAAAGTGTCTCTGGTTCATAGTTTTTTGTTGATTTTGATTTTCACTTTCTTAAAGTTATTCATTTTCCTGGTCCCTTATTTAAGTTTTCTAGATTCCTGTTATGAGTGAGACCATCCGGTATTTTTCTTTTTCTTTTTGGCTTATTTCGCTGAGCATGATCCCTTCCAGCGCCATCCATGTTGCTGCAAATTGCATGTGTTTATCTTTTTTGAATGCTGAGTAATATCCCATGGTATATATGTACCACATCTTCTTGATCCAGTCATCTATTTTTGGGCATTTGGGTTGTTTCCAAAGCTTAGCTATTGTAAACAGTGCTGCTGTAAACATAGGGGTGCAGGTGCTCTTTGGAATTGATGTTTCTGTGTCTTTTGGGTAAATACCTAGGAGTGGAATTGCTGGGTCATATGGAAGCTCTATGTTTAGTAGGTCCAGAAATCTCCACACAGCTTTCCACAGTGGTTGGACCAGTTTGCACTCCCACCAACAGTGCAGAAGAGTTCCTTTTTCTCCACACCCTCGCCAACATTTGTTGTTGCTAGTTTTTTTAATATGTGCCATTCTCACTGGTGTAAGATGGTATCTCATGGTAGTTTTGATTTGCATTTCCCTGATGACAAGTGATGTTGAACATTTTTTCATATGCCTGTTGGCCATTTGCATTTCCTCTTCAGAGAAGTTTCTTTTAAGCTCTTCTGCCCATTTTTTGACTGGATTATTTTCTTTGTTGTTGTTGAGTCTCATCAGCTCTTTGCAGATTTTTGGGATCAGTCGTTTATCATTAGTGTTGGGTGCAAAAATGTTCTCCCAGTTGGTGGGGTTTCTCTTTGTTTTTGTTATTGTCTCTTTTGCTGTGCAGAAGCTCTTTAATTTGATGTAGTCCCAGCTGTTTATCTTTGCCTTCACTATCACTGCTTTGGGTGATGTGTCTGTAAAGATGTCTTTGATGTGCAAATCACGTAGTGTTTCGCCTATATTTCCTTCTATATATTTTATGGTTTCAGGTCTTATGTCTAGTTCTTTAATCCATTTTGAGTTGATTTTTGTGTATGGTGTGAGGTAGTGGTCAAGCTTCATTCTTTTGCATGTAGCGACCCAGTTTTCCCAGCACCATTTATTGAACAAATTTTCTTTGCTCCAATGCATAGTCTTTGCTCCTTTGTCAAAGATTAGTTGACCATAAATCTGTGGGTTTATTTCTGGATTTTCTATTCGATTCCATTGGTCTGTATGTCTGTTCTTGTTCCAATACCATGCAGTTTTGATGATTATGGCTTTGTAGTATAGTTTGAAGTCTGGGAGTGTGATGCCTCCATTCCCTTCTTTTTTTTTCAGGAGAGCTTTGGCTATTCGGGGTTTTTTGTGATTCCATATGAATTTCATCAATAATTGTTCTATTTCTTTGAAGAATGACATTGAAATTTTGATTGGAATAGCATTGAATCTGTATATTGCTTTTGGAAGGATGGCCATTTTAATAATGTTTATTCTTCCAATCCATGAGCAGGGGATGTCTTTCCATTTCTTTGTGTCTTCTTCTATTTCTTTTAACAGTGTTTTATAGTTTTCTTTGTATAGGTCCTTTACCTCTTTTGTTAGATTTATCCCCAAATATTTGATTTTTTTTGTTTCAATAACAAAAGGGATGGTTTTTTTGATTTCTTCTTCTTCAGATTTATTGTTTGTGTATAGGAAGGCTACTGACTTTTGCGTGTTGATTTTGTATCCTGCCACTTTACTGAACTGACTGATGAGTTGAATTAGTTTTTCTGTGGAGTTTTTGGGGTTCTCTATGTATAATATCATATCATCTGCAAATAGTGATAGTTTGACTTCTTCTTTTCCTATTTGGATTCCTTGGATGTCTTTCTCTTGTCTTATTGCTCTGGCTAGGACTTCCAGTATTATATTGAAAAGCAGTGGTGAGAGTGGGCATCCTTGTCTTGTTCCAGATCTTAATGGAATTGCTTTCAGCTTTTCACCATTGAGAATTATACTGGCTGTTGGCTTGTCATAGATGGCCTTTATGATGTTGAGGTATGTTCCTTGTATCCCAAGAATTTCAAGGGCTTTTATCATGAATGGGTGTTGCACTTTGTCGAAAGCTTTCTCAGCATCTATTGATATTATCATATGGTTTTTATATTTCTTTTTGTTGATGTGCTGGATAACGTTGATTGATTTTCGGATGTTAAACCATCCTTGTGTCCCTGGAATGAATCCTACTTGGTCGTGGTGAATTATCTTATGGATACATTGTTGGATTCTGATAGCTAAAATTTTATTGAGGATTTTTGCATCAGTGTTCATTAGGGAGATTGGCCTGTAGTTTTCCTTTTTTGTGTTGTCCTTGTTCGGTTTTGGTATTAGTGTAATGTTGGCTTCATAGAACGTGTTTGGTATTGTCCCTTCCTTCTCAATTTTTTGGAAGAGTTTGTGAAGGATAGGCACTAATTCGTCTCTGAATGTTTGGTAGAATTCATTTGTAAATCCATCAGGTCCTGGGCTTTTTTTTGGGGGGAGGTTTTTAATTACCATTTCAATTTCGCTGCTTGTAATTGGTCTGTTTAGGTGTTCTATTTCTTCTTTATCTAGCTTTAGGTGATTGTAGAGTTGTAGGAATTTGTCCATCTCCTCTAGATTGTTAAACTTGTTTACATATAACTGTTCATAGTAGTTACTGATTATTCTTTTGATTTCTGCTGTGTCCGTTGTGATTTCTCCTCTTTCATTGATGATCCTGTTTATTTGTGCTTTCTCCCTTTTTTCCTTTGTGAGCCTGGCTAGGGGTTTGTCTATTTTATTGATTTTTTCAAAGAACCAGCTCTTGGTTTCATTGATCTTTTGGATTGTTTTTTTAGTTTCAATTTCATTTATTTCTGCTTTGGTTTTTATTATTTCTTTTCTTCTACTGGTTTTGGGGTTTTTTTGTTGTTCTTTTTCTAGATCTTTGAGCTTCGAGATTAGGTTGTTTCTTTGAGTTCTTTCTTGTTTCTTGATGTGAGCTTCTATTGCTATATATTTTCCTCTTATTACTGCTTTTGCTGCATCCCATACATTTAGGATATTGGTGTCCTCCTTGTCGTTCAATTCAAAAAATTTTTTAATTTCTTCTTTGATCTCCTCATTAGTCCAGTGGTCTTCCAGTAGTGTGGTTTTTAATCTCCATGAGGTAGGAAAGTTCCTTGCCTTCTTTTTATGGTTTATTTCTAGTTTGATGCCTTCATGGTCAGAAAAGATGGTTGATATGATTTCAATCTTGGTGTATCTGTTGATGTTTGTCTTGTGCCCCAGTATGTGATCGATCCTGGAGAATGATCCGTGTGTGCTTGAGAAAAATGTGTACTCCGTTTTTTTGGGGTTTAGTGTTCTATAGATGTCTGTTAAGCCCAATTGCTCTAGGTCCTTATTTAGAGCTTTGGTTTCTTTACTTATTTTTTGTCTTGTTGATCTATCCATTGTTGATAGTGGTGTGTTGAAGTCTCCCACTACATATGTGTTTTCTCTGATGTCTGTTTTCAGAGATGCCAATAGTTGTCTGATATATTTTGGTGCTCCTTCGTTTGGTGAGTATATGTTAATGAGTGTTATTTCTTCTTGAAGTATTGTCCCCTTGATCATAATGTAGTGACCATTGGGGTCTCTTTTTATCTTTTTGAGTTTGAAATCTGTTTTATCTGATATATGTATAGCTGTTCCTGCTTTCTTTTTTGGTCCATTTGCTTGTAGGATTGTTTTCCATCCTTTAACTTTGAGCCTATTTTTATCTTTTGTAGCTAAATGTGTTTCCTGGAGACAGCAAAAGGTTGGATTTTGTTTCTTAATCCAGGCTGCAACTCTGTGTCTTTTTATTGAAGAGTTTAGTCCATTTACATTTAGAGTTAATATTGATATGTTAACATCTGTATTTGCCATTGTGTTTGTCTTTCCTTTGATTTTATTTATTTATTCTTTTAATAACCTTTTTTTTTTTTTTTTGGCCTTCTTTCATTGTTATTCATCCCTCTGAGGTTCTGGCTTTAGGACTCCTTGTAGTATTTTTTGGAGTGGGGGTTTAGTTGTTATGAAATTCCGGAGTTTCTGTTTGTCTGAGTAGGTCCATATTCTTTCTTCAAAGAGGAAGGAGAGCTTTGCGGGATAGAGTATTCTTGGTTGGCATCTGTTTTCTTGGAGTCTGTTGACTATGTCCCTCCACTCTCTCCTTGCCCGTAGTGTTTCTTCGGAGAAGTCTGATGTCAGCCTGATTGGCTTTCCTTTGAATGTTATCTGTTTCTTCCCTCTTGCCAGCTTCATTATTTTTTCCTTGTCCTGGATTCTTGGGAGCTTTACTATTATGTGTCTTGCTGTATTTTTCCTTTCGTCGTGGAAGTTTGGTGTTCTTCTTGCTTCTTGTATATCAATTTTCAGCTCCTTCTTCACATTTGGGAAGTTCTCTTCAATTATCTCTTTGAAAATTTTCTCTGTTCCTACTTCTCTCTCCTCTCCTTCTGGTATTCCTATAACTCTTATATTTCCTTTCCTCATGGAGTCAGATAGTTCCCGTAGTCTTTCTTCGTTCTTTTTCCTTCGTACTTCTCTTTCCTTTTCTGTTTTGGTTCTTTTTATTTCTGTGTCTTCAAGAGAACTTATTCGTTCTTCCATTTCATCTATTCTGCTTTCATTGCTTTTCCCAGAATTCTTTAGTTCCTCCATTAATTCTTTGATCTCCTGCATTTCTTTTACTTCCCTCTTTAGGGACTCAATTTCATTCTTCTGACCATTGTTTTCCCTCTTTAGGGAATCAATTTCATTCTTCTGATTGTTGATTATTTTTCCCTTATCATTGTTTTCCTTTATGACTTCCCTTAGTTTTTTAATCACGGCAATTTTAAATTCTCTTTCTGGAAGGCTCAGAAGTTCTTCCAAGTTACTGTCGTTGCAATCTGGGGGCTGGTTTTCTTTTTGTGGTGTGCTTTTTCCCTGGGGAGTAGCTAGGTTGCGTGTGGTTCTTCTCCTCCCTACTGTCTGTTTTCTAATTTGCCGTATGCATTGGGACACTGTGTAGTTGGGACTGGCCGGCATCTTGGGTGAGCTTCTCCTCTCCCCTCTGGTTCCTCCAGGAGTCATCTGTCAGTTTCAAGCAGTTTTTACTGGAGAAAGGTCCCTGTTCTAGAATGCCGATGTGGGGACACACTCCCCTGTGCGCCTGGTCTGCCCCGGCGGTGGGTTCCTGCTCCCCCTCTGGGCTTGGACTGCAGGCCAGAGGGGGTCTGGCATGGGCGAACTTCCCCCGCTCACCTCTGGCTCCTGAGGAAGCCTTCTGTAGGTAGTCTTTACTGAAGAAATGTCCCTGTTCTAAAATGGTGATGTGGGACACACTCCCTGCGCGTCCAGTCTCAGGCACACTCTTCTGCGCGCCTGGTCTGCCCCGGCTGTGGGTGCTCGCTCCCCCTGTGGGCTCAGACTACTGGTCGGAAGGGGCCCGGCGTGGGCTAACTCCCCAGCTGGCCACTAGCTCCTTCAGGAGCCTCTGCTGGTTTCAAGTCGCTAGGTGGTGCCACAGATCTCTCCTAGAGCCCTTGGGGAGCTGATTATCCACCCCGTGGGACAGGGAACAGAGCGGGGATGGTAGGGTACACCTCAACGGCTTTGGGGTGCTGTGTCTGCCTTGTGCCCCACTGTCGTGGGGAACGCACGCCCCTAATTTCGTGCCCCGAGTCTCAGTTCCAAAGCCCTCAGTTCCAGGACGCGGGCTGTAGCCCAGTTCAGTGGCGCGGGAATGGCGCCTTTTGAATCCCGCTCCCGTGCCTGGGCGCCTGGTTCCTGCTCACTCAGGGAGGGCCTCCGCGCGTCACCCCGCAAGCCTAGGTCGCAGGCGCAGGGACCTGGGCAGTTGCGACCCGATCCGGATCCGCGTTTGCTTTTCAACCGCACTGCTTTTTCAACCGCTCTGCTTTTCCGCGCGATCCCGTTTCCGCTCCGCGCCGCCTTTCCGCGCAATCCCGATCCCGATCCCAATCCGCGTCTGCTTTTCCAGCGCGCCGCTTTGCCGCATGCTTACCTGGGGGCCCAGGGCTGTGTGCTGGTGCTGGCCTCCTCCCCGGGGGCGGGGTTTCTCTTTAATGGCGCCTGGAGCTCACCTCCATGGCGAATCCTGCAGACTTCTCCTCAGCTCCTGTTCACGGGGTGTGGTGGCTGCAATAGTTCCTTTCCACTCCCAGTCCCGCTTGCTGCGTAGTTTGTTCTTGTTGGTCATTTTAGTGTGTTGTTTTCCTCCTCTCTGCCGGTCGGAGAGTGCCGCCTCTGTGGGCGGGGGAGGGGAGCAGGGTTCTGCGCTTCCCTCCCTTCTGGTCCTCTTTTATGGCAATTTTCTTCTTCCGTGTCCCGGTTCTCACTGGGACCTGCCGCTTTTCCTCCCTATTAACTTTTTTTAATGGGAGATCTTACTCGCAGCGTCTCCTCGCCGCCATGTTGCTCCGCCCCCCTCCAAAAAAGTAAAGTAAAACTGCAAATGCTGTTTGATCAATTACTGAATAACCAATTTGAGGGTACAGGGCACTGCGTGATTCATTGATAACATTGCTTAATTAGCATACAAATTCTTGACACAGGTAAAAGGGAAGGATGCAGCTCTTAGAGAATGGCCGGGAGAACAACCAGCCTAGGGGCTGCCAGGCCTTGTTTAGATATGCTGATTAAGGAAGCAAACTTGTCTTGTACTTACATTTCCATGTCTATGGCCCTTTAGCAGGGAAAGAGTTCCTTTTCATCAAGAGTTCCCTTTTTCCTTAACAGTTCCCTTTCACTTCCTTAACAGTTCCCCTTTCCTTAACAGTTCCCTTTCAGTGACAATTGGTAAGGTAGCTTTAAAATAAAAAATGTTACAACCTCTGCTGAAGGGCAAATAGAGCCTTGGCTGTTCTTGAAAAAGATGTGATGATTGTTATCTTACTACTCCAAAACATATGTTTATGTACCTTATAATGTATAAATAAAGGGCTGCTGAGACCCTCAGCAGGATGATGTCTGCACCCTGATCAAGTGTTTGCGTCTCCTCACTCCTCACTCCTCCTCCCCCTCTTTTCCCACAATTGCGCTGATGCCATCCCATCCTTCTGGAACCCCTAACATCCAGGCTGCTGCGGCTGGTTCGCGGCACTGCGCCGCCAGGGGAGGCCCTAAATACAGTTTCTACAGACTCAAAAAGAGAGAGGGAGAGAAAGATGGATGTGTAGTTCCAACTAGTAGGCAGGTGTGATGGTGATAGAGGCTAAGAGTAGAAAATTTAGGATAGAGGCATCACCAGACCAGAAACAGGAGGGGGCCAGGGGAGTCAGATGCTCTAGAGAGTATCCTGAGGCTCATTCCAGAGGTGGGATATGGAGGTCAGGAGCATTGTAGACAATTGCTGGTCCTCAGGAAACAAAGGAGTCACACCTTAGCAGTATTTTAATGTTAGATAATAATTTCACAAAGAAGTGAACCCCTCCCCAAAAGAACACTGAATCAGTTCAATTTCTGCAGAGGGAGGACGCAGCTCTGCTCCCAAGACTGCTGGCCTATGACTATGCAGGCTTCTTATTTTTACTGTCAGGGTGCCATTTAATAAATTTAAAACTTAGTTTCTGCATTTTGCTCAGCTAAACAATGCTGGGGGACACAAACTAGAAAAGGGGAACCAAAAGAATTGCAATAGCACCCGGCCCTGGGTCCAGGCAACACAGGGGCTAGCCAGAGTTCTGGGCAAACAGACCCCAGGAGGACATCTCCTGTGCAGAAGGGCCACCTCCACCTGATGTCCCGGCAGATAAAAACTGGCAGAGAGAACTCCCCCAGTCACGAAGACCCCACCAAACAAAAAAGTTATAAAAGGAAGTCCCGAATCCTTGGGGCATTTCCCATCTCGCCCAGTGCTTCTCTTAATAGTGTATTTCAATAAAAGCGTCTTTTCTGTTCTTCACTCTGTCTCTGGTGAATTCATTCACCACCACCCGCCCCCCTGCCTCTGGCTTCACCAAGGTGTTTCTCCCATAACACTTACCCATTTCAAAAATGCAGTTCCCCTGCCCTGGGACTATGCAGGTGTTTCTTTTCACAAACTGTCACTTTCAGAGGCATCTCTTTTTGCCCGCTTTTGTCAGTGCAAGTGTCCTTCCTTTCCTTTTTTATATAAAAAACCTGCCCTTCTGGCTAAAATCCCTTTGTGCTGCTGAAAGGGGAGCGCTGATGAAACTTTCCTCAGAGGTGACCCCAGGACCCCGCTCTCTGACCCAACACCTCTCCAAATCGGCATAATGGGAGCAAGGTCTGCATAATTAAGACGGACCCCTCCCCGCCCAGAAGTGAAACTACTTTTAAAACCCTCCTGCTTTACCACCCTGAGCAGTTCTCCTGCCTCCCTGACTCTGCCCATGGCCTCTCGAGGTTCTGTTCTAAAGCTGCCTAACGACCTCCGTTCCTGGATTCATTATGGTGTTTCGGAAATTCTTTTCACCTAGTGGCGCGGTCTTCAACGCTGGGTTACCTCCGATGCGCTGTGGACTGACAGGCTCAGGCAGCCTGTGCCTGTGGGTGGTGCCTGTGGGTGGTGCTAGAAACACTGGAGGTAGCATCACCGCGAGGGGGCGCTGTGCGCCATGCGCGCTGCCACTGGTTCTGAGACGGGAAGTAGATAAGCGCGGCAGGTTTCCGCGGGCAGAGACCCCAGATCAAAGTCGTTATTGGAGGAAAACACCTGCTGACCAAGGAGAAAAAAAAGAAAACCAGCAGCTGGAAATGAAGCAAGAGACTTTGTTACAAAAGGCCCTGACCCACAGAAGATTCCCTGACCCACAGTACATTGTAATTCACCCCGTTGGACACATGAGGGAGTATTTAGTTCAGCATATTTATAATCTCCATAAAATTCTAATTTTCTCCTTGAAGTTCTTCTTTTTTGATTCTCTTACTTTGACCTTGGTGTCATTTACTATACTTAGAAATTTCCTAGGCTGGCTTATTGTCAAGACTCCTTAATTGTTTTGCCAGGTGAGAATTCCACATGTTATGGTTGGAAATTCTGGACAATATTTCAGGAAGAGGCTGAGTTTAGTAATGTTGTAACAGGGTGGTCCCCGGGAAAAGGGGAAGTTACAGGTTCCCTGCCCCACGCAAAGAAGGGTGGAGCTAAAGAGAGAAGTTAAGAAGCTGCAGAGGAGACTGAGGAAGGAAGGAAGCAGGATGGAGCCAGAAGGAGACCTGAAGGAGGCACTTGGAGTCGAGAGATGCGTGAAGAAACTGCGCTTGCCTTTTGGTCGTGGACTGGGTGACACAGATGTGGATGAGACCCGTGGGGAGGTGACAATGGCTGTTTTTGTCTTGATTTTGATTTTTCTCTTTTCCTCCCAGACTTGTATGCTTATTTCTGATCCTTTTCTGTGGGCCCCCACCAGAAGGTGGGGGATTTGGGGCAGACTTTAGGGCCTTGCTCTGGGCCAATCCCATTTGGGTGGACTTTTACCTACGAGGGGATGGGTAACTTTGGGTACTTAATTTAGAAACTAGATTCTTTGCCTTTCTTGTATTGTTTCCTAATTGTATTAAAGTTCCTTCCCATTAAAGTCTCATATGTTTTGTGTTGATGCGGCAGATGGCAGAACTTACTTAGAGCAGGCAGGTTTGGGGGCTCTGAAAATTACAAACTTGTAATTTTCTAATCCTACTGAAGTTAAAAACCTACATAACCAAAATCCATAGAAGTAGCGAAGATGTCTTTTTCTCAAGATCAGTACATTATTGCAAGTCTAGTAGCCTGTAGACTCTGAGAATGACCCCTAGGGACACTTCGGGACCTCTGGAGGCTCCTCTCTCCTGGGCCTGTGGGGATCCCAGCACCAGGAAGCCTCCACAGAGTGGGGGGGGGGGGGGCTGAACAGCTCCCAGGACCATCACTCAGGGGGAGGAGAAGCCCCTCCTCAGGTTATGGCCTGGGTGTGACTCACGCTCTTTAGCTTACAAGGAGCTTCACCTTGGGGTCCTGGTGCTTGTTCCTGCTGTGACACTGCTCCTAGATTTTCCTGGTGTTGCTCCCAGTCAACCGATGTGGCCTCTTGAAGAAGAAACAGAGGGTTGGTCACTGCAGAGGGAGAGTCACTGAAAAGAAGGACAAGGGGCAGAAACGTGCCCTCAGTGACCTGCCTTTAGTGAGCCTAGTAAGGCAGCTTCCTGCTCACTAAGCTCATAGAGTTACTGATTTTATTGTCCTTGTCCTTCAAAGATCATTTTGGAAAGTTGTAGAGTGTGATGCAGCAAAAAGCATGATCTCGCAAATGAACAAAAACTGTGTTGGATTCCTGACTCTGCTCCTCCTTGTGCAACCTTCAATAAACCACATAATTTGTCCAAGCTCAGTTTTATCATAAGTACATGGATGGGGGGGTAATAAGTCATGTGAGCATATTGAAGACACAGCTATGGGACTAGAAACTGCACTCCCTTCCACCTGAGGGAAAGAATAGTCAGTGATCGGTGACCCCTACACACCCCGTCAGGGTCAAAGGGTCCCCAAGCCTGAGAGACCCTCCTGCTGTCACCTTGGAAGGGCCTTTGATGCACCGACCCTCCTCCCTGACAAGATGAGGAAATAGGATGAGGGAGACAGAAGACTTGGGGTCATTTCTAGAACCGACAGCTGGACACTGAGGGCAGGGCTGAAAGCAGAGCCAAGTGGCTTCTTGATACTGACCCAGAGCCAGCTCCCATCGGGACCACTCTGGCCCAGGACAGTCCTCCCTGGATAGGCTGGTCCCGGCGTCCAGCAGGAGGAGCAGGGGCCACGGGCTCTGTGCAGGGGCACCTGCACCCCTGCTTTGCCTTTGGTTTATTCAATAAGTAAGTGAATCCCCATTTTGACAAGACTGAGATTTGCCATCTTCAGCCAAACAATACCTGATGAATATACCAGGTCACACATACTCTAGAAATAACATGGTGTTTTCATGTGCTCATGTAAAGCCCTATCTCCTCAGGGCTATTTTATCCTTTTCCTTATCTGTCCAATGATGCATCCTTCACCCCCAGAAATCTCAAGATGATCTTGGAGTGTGTGCGACATCTCAGAGCAACTCTGAAACTCCTCTGTCCTGCAGGTGGAGCAATTGCGAAGCCTTCTGATGCTAGAGTTTTAGCAGGGATGTCATCTGCATCCACCAGTCTTTTTTACCAACATGATCCAGGAGTGACGGAGATGCTAGTGCTGCATGCCGTGTTGAGTTAAAAATGCAGGAGTTTCTCTTTCTAGGATAGTGCTGATTAGGGCCTACCCTGGTAGAGCAGCGGTTGGGCGCTGGGCTGCGAAGCTGCTGCCCACAGCCTCTGTAGTGCCAGCTCAAACCCCAGCCGCTGGCAAGGACCTCACATGGCACACAGACCTCTCCTGCCGTGCCCGCTGCTCCCCTCAGCAGTGTATTTTGTCAGTCTGCCTGTTCTGTTCCCCACTCTGGCTCTGGTGAATCTTGTCACCCTCCCGCAAATCTGGCCTGTACCCTGGTGCTTGTATAAATAAATAAATAAATAAATAAATCTTAAAAAAAAAAAAAAGAATAGTAATGATTAGTCCTAGTGGAGCAAGTCACCAAAGATTTGTCAGAAGTTCAGTATGTCAGTAAGAGGTTACCCACTTTATGAGACCTAGAATATTCTGCTTCTGCAGCACTGGGTGACATTTGTACTTGAGATCTTTACAAACCACATCCTCCTGGTTGTCCTAGAGATAGAAAAATACCCTTTGACTTGTACCACTCCCAAACTCCAATATCCTAGCTGGATTTTCACCCCAGGGCTCTAGTATTGGGGATCATAACACAAGCACATCAGGACCCAGGGGGGCTGCTGTCTCCTCTTGCAGTCACTATTGGCAGTGTGGTCAGCGCATGTCCTATTGGTGGGTGTGAGTGTGACTCGGCTGTGACCGGCCTGGCAGAAGCTGTGGCCATAGGAGATACTCCCAGGGGCACATGAATTCAGGTAGATGCTGCAGGTGCCCTCTGCCAGGAGGGTCCAGTTGTGGCTACGAGGTCATGACTATGCTGCAAGGTAGGGGAGGAAGGTGAATAAATGGAGAGAAGAGGAGACAACCAGGGTGGAGGTGACCACACCTGCCCTGGTCAGGCCACTGGAGCCTCCTCCCTGCCCCGCACACTCTCACCCTCTCCAGTCTCTGCTCCCCACACGGCCCCAGGCCTTTCTCAACATGGACCCTCACCTGCCTTCTCTGCTCCCCACACCAGGCAGGGAGGGCTCACAGGGCCTGGCATCACCTCCACTTTCTCCCCCACCCCCTTTCCCTGCAGCCAGGAGAGCAGACAGGGGCTGAGCGTCCACGAGGTGCCAGGCCCTGAGCTGAGACTCACAGGCATCAGCTCACCGCCCTCACCGCGTCCCTAACCTCACCACACACAGGTGAGGAAACTGAGGCTGGGGGGTGAGTCCCTGTGTGGGTCCCACCTGCATGCTGCGGGGACAGGCTGGAGTCCAGCCAGGCCCAGGGCAAGGCCCACGCCCCTCAGAACCCGCTGCAGCGGCTCCAGCTTCTGCCCATGCCCAGCCCTGGACCCGCCCCGCGCCCAACACCCAGGACCCTCCCTGCTGTCTCCTTGGGGTGACTCACCTCCCTGTCAACTCGTTTCCCCTGGGGCTCAGGGCACCTGTCACCTCCTCAGCTGGACTCTTAGTTACAAACACAGAGTCCTGGGACTGCTCACTCTGTAACCCCAATGTCTGGTGGATGGTACCCTAAATATATGTCATTTGAATTAAGTAATCAATAAAGTGACATAAAAAGCAGCTCAGGAGGACTCTCGTTTCTAGTAATGGCGGGTTCGGACTTTCACACCAACCAACACACTGCAAACAACCATGTGTTTTGTTGGGATTTGCCCTGTTTATGCACACAGGGGTTTCAGATATGTCAAGGGCCATTACGTGAAAAAAAGCATCCTGATTCTGTTGAGCAGAGATCAAAATTGGTCATAGTCTTGGGTTAAGGGGATCATACATGGGTTAAACTGGACACTCTGTGCAAATGTCTGTCTCATCGTCTTTGTTGGCTTCTTGTTCCCTTTTTCATCTGCACTCTGAAAATTCAATTCAACACTTTCTCCCACTTCCAGTATTTTTCAGTTTGCACATCATTATAGTGACAACAAAAACAAAATAAATTTTACAGTAAAAACAAAAAATCTTACCTCAAATCCCAGAAGCTAACACCATAATCCAATGTCTTTTTCCATACATCATTCCAGTGTGGACCATCAGTTCTACGACATTCCTCCTAAACACATCCTTCCTGATGAAAGAAGGGAGAGAGGCGGGGGCACTAGTCTGAGTTTATCTGAGATTTTCTCCCTGATGCACTGGGAGGGTGACCCTGGAGAGAAGGGAAAACCCTGGAAATGAGAAACAATCATTTCACCCACTCCCACATTACACCTTCCTCCAGGAGCTGAGGCAGACCCTGCTCCATCTCTCCCTCCCTTCCTGGACTGTAGACAAAGGCTCAGCTCAGGAACTGGGGTGACCTGGGCTAATCCTGCCCCTGGGCCAGGCCAGCAGGGCACACACTCCTCCCTCCCCCTGTGGGACTCCCTCCAGCTCTGGTCTAGAGAGAAAGTAGCTGCAGCCCATGGAGGCAGTGACCTCTGGGAAACAGAGGGGCTGCCAGGCTGGAGCTCCCTGACCCCAAAGGAGATGAGCTTGGAGTGAACATTAGAGGAGGGGAGAGGGAGCTGTCAGGGGGGGCTGCCCCCACAGCCCAGCAGGGCCCCACCCAGATCCTTACATCTAACATGAGAATAGTCCCCAACCCCCTCCTGTCTCCAGATCCTCTGCTGCCTCAGATCCTGCTCCAACCTGCTTGACCTGTAATTGTCCTTCCACTGTCTTATATGGTGTGCCCTGTCTCTACTGTGACACACACACACTCATTCCTCTCACACTGGGAACCAGATCCTCAACACTGGGGTTTTTCTGACCCCATTTCTGGTCCCCCTCAGGGCTGCCCTCTCTGCAGTGTCTCTACTCAGCAGTGTCTGAGCAGCCCCAGGAGTCCCTGCACCTCCTGCCTCTGCCCTTGTGGGAAACCAGCCCCTCACCCTGCATGACAGTGAGGAGGAGAAGGCAGAGTCTTCAGGTCAGTGATGGATGGAGGAGACAATTTATTTTTTCTCTTGATTTAAGAGTTTCATTTTATTATGTATTTTTTGAGGTAAGATCCATTTACACCCTGTACATCACTCAGAGGGACAGGTTCACACCTCTTCAGGTGTTACCTCACCACTCCCACCTTCAAGGTACCCAAATCTCCAGCCCTAGTCCTCCGGACCTTCTTACTCCTTCTACTGCCCAGTCTCACCCAACTCTGGTAGCCTCAGTTCTGCAGCCAGACTCCAAGGATTTGGCTTGGTATTATCTCCCCCTTTGCATTGTTTCTTTATATTATACATATGAATATCATCTGGTATTTGTTGTTCTCCTGATTTCACTTAGTGTGATTTCTTCCAGTTCCATCCACAGTGTTGTAAATTCAAGATTTCGTCTTTTTTCACAGCTAGTAGCAGTCCATTGTGTATATTATACCACATGTTATTTGCTGCTGCTTCTCCTCCCTGCTCAGCTCCTCCCTCCCTTGGGTGGGGCAGGGAACCTGGAACCTCCCCTTCTCCTGGGGACCACCCTGTTACACACTCATCTATGATTAAGCACATTGGTTGTTTCCATAATTTAGCTATTGTGAACATTGTTCACAGGAGCTGAAGACAGAGCTCATATAGCCCTTCAAATTAGGTTTTACATTCTTTGGATAAATACCAAGGAGTGGAAATCTGGGTCACCTGGCAGATGTGTATGTTAATATTTTAAGGAAACTCCAAACTTTTCTCCACAGGGCTGGTAGGGCTGGACCAATTCCCACCAACGTATGAGGGTTCTTTTCCCCACACCCTTGCCAACACTTGTTTTTTTTTTTTTGTCTTTAATATGAGCCATATCACAGGTGTGAGGTGTTATCTCGTTGTTGTTCTGATCTGCATCCCCTGATGATGTGAATATGCATTTTCCATGTGCCTGTGGAAGATGCATGTGTCATATGCATCTTCTTTGGAGATGTTTCTACTTAGCTTCTCTCCCCAGGTTTTGGTTGGGTTAATTGTTCTGGTTGTTATGTGTGTTATTTATGTAATTTGGATGTATGATGTACAAATATTTTCTTCCACTCAGTATGATGTGTTTACATTTAATGACAGTTTCCTTCACTGAGAAAGAACTTGTTAGTTTGATGTGGTTCCGCTGGCCTATTTTTGCTTTTGTTTCCTTGCAGCACAGAAGATATCGAGGGCAGTGAATCTAGTCTGTAGGACACAATATGGTGTCCACACCATTGTATATTTGTCTGAACCCCATAGCGTGGACACCGCCAGGAGAGAACCATTAAGGGAAGCCAAGGACCATGAGAGATGATGTGAAGGTTCATCATGTGACAGATGTGCTGTGTGAAATGTTTCACAAGTCTTCCTTCCAAAGACAACGTGCACACAAAGGAAAATTTTACATTCAAGAATATACATAAACACACACACACTCACCATAACCCTGCAGTGAGCCAGGTAGCCTACCCAAAACCAGATACCAGGGAAGATTTTTGAAAGTTTCTTTTAAAGACAATTATAGACAGGCTATATAGTCCAGCTGTTTACCCAACTTATTTGAAAACTTGTATTAGGAAAAAAAAAACCCTGTATGGAAGTAAATGTTTACAGCAAAACACCCACTAAGTGTGAGCTGCCCATGGTGACGTCTTTCCAAACACAACAGTAACTACTAAATAAATGGAAAAAATTGCATATTTGTAAACTTGATGCATTGAACAACCATCACCTCTGTGGTCTCTTCCCCCAAACCCACCGGCCCCGGGCAAAGACCTTAAACTGAGCCATTGCTCCCAAGCAGCTCCTCACTGTGTCCTCAAATGCAGGCATGTCTGAGAAACTGTGAGCCAGAAGCACGTTAAGGACACCAGGTGGGTCTAGGACTTCATGTGGTGTCTAGGATGGGATGTCAGAGCATAAAAAGGACAATAGGAAACATTAAAGAAACCCAAATAATGTGTGGAGTTTATTGAAACTGCATCAACATCGTTTCCTTAGCTTCACAAATGACTTAGTAGTCGTGTGAGATGTTAACAGTTTGGAAGTAATGTGGGTTATATAGCAACTCTACTACCTTTGCAACTTTTCTGTAAATTTACCAGTATCTTTTAAAATACTGTTAACAAAGTTATAGGTTGTAGAAGGAAAAAGTGATCTACTATCTACTTTTCCCGGAAATGCCATGAAGGGATTGGAGAGAGGAGTCCCGGGGAAAAGCTGGAAACCTCACTCCTACGACAGGCTCCGGAGTCTCCTCTCCTCTCAACCCTGCTTCTCTGACTCCTCACAGAGCATGTCATCCCCAGGACGCCTCCCTCCAGGACCCCCAAGTCTGTCCACCTCAGGCCCCGTCCGGTCCTGGCGGCTCCATCAGAATCCGGAGCAGCGCGGCAGCGCCCCCGTGTGGCCACAGGGCTGAGCACAGGAGACCAGAGCTGCCCTTTCTCCTGCTCAGCCAGGCCCTCCCCAGGCTCCCTGGGCTCCCAGAGGCAGGACAAGGTCCACTGTCAAGTTAGAGGTCCTCAAACTGTTAGGGGGAAAGGATGTTCTGAGCTAATCCCATACAGGCTTTGTGGACTCCACCCCCACTCCAGACCAAAGCCATCAAGACATTGGGAAAGACAAATCCCATCACCATCAAAGGGAAGGTGGCTGGGACCTAAGGGTGGAGTTAAGCAGCCAGGTTGGGTATAAAAACCAAACACGTGGGCCTTGGGGTCTCTCACTCTGTCGCTCACCTCCTGGCTTCATGGCTCCTGGCTGTGGCCAGCTCTCAGAGTGTCATTTGGGATTCCAGATCGGTGGATAGGGTAGGATGCATTTAAAACTTTTTCTCCCACTTTTCTCCCTGAGCTGTACATTTCCTCATTTCCCCTTCCCTTGTAAATAAACCTTTTATTAACCTTTCATATGTGCCTGCAGTAGAGTATTGATAAGTCCTTTTAAGCGTGCGGGTGAGGACACACAGTCAGGCACCCGTTTTGTATTGGGGCTGCCCTATAACAAAACTTCCTCCCTAGTGAGTGACTATGGACATAGGCCTCATGCAAGAGCCCAGTCTCCATGTCATAATAGCAGGTTCCCAGGCTCAGGCCACATGCCACACACACCTCCACTCATAATGACAACAATGCCCCCTCTGCTTCTCTCCCAAGTGCTGCTCTCTCCTGCCCGCACCCCCCACCCCACACAGAAAACAGCCCTAACAGGAGACCCCAGACTAAATGAGTCTGTAAAATCATCTCTACCACCAGATACTCCTGTGTTTAGGGGCCACCTGTGTCTTGTGGAGACAATGATGGATGCCTCCTGTTGCTTTTAGAGACAGGGACACACAGAGGACATGAGGCCTGATCTCAAAACATGAAAAAGAACAGGCATAAAGTAATTAAACCAAACAAGTAAAATATATACACACAGAGTGTGAGGACTGAGGCCCTAACTGTGCCTGGGGAGACCTGGACGCATGAGCCTGTAACTAGCAATAAAATATAATTGCTAGCCCTGTGCACAGGTGTTTAAGGGAGGCTCGATTCCGTAGGATTCAATGACCACACTGTATTAAAGGAAAAAGGATTTATTGTGAGCAACACAGGCGATGCACAAGCAAAATTATAAACAGTGCCCCAAACCCGACCAAACTGATAATCATGCATACATACTGTACAGTTTCCTCAGAAATCAGCATCACGGAGGCAAAAAGTCAGCACTCCGGAGAACAGCATCACGGAGGCAAAAAAGTCAGCACTCCGAACAGCATGGGAGACATATCCACATCCAGCAGCTGCAAGCAGCAGCAGCTGGGCGACCACTATGTTTTTATCTCCCAAGGTCAGATATGGCCAGTATCCAAACCCAGGGATTCATGGTGGGCTGGTCATGTTTCAGTGCACGACGCTCCGGAGTTACATAACCAACCCATTTCTTGGTGGTCCCGGACATTGCGAACACTCCTGGTCTGGGCGCTGGCCAGGCTCCCGGATCAGGGGGCCAAAAGGTGGTCGCACATCTTCCAATGTCCCCGGCAAAACGACATTAACACTTTATTTTCCTACAGAGCCTCCACCCACATCCTGGAGACAGGACAGGCCCACAAGGGGTCTGAGTCCCTGTAATCACAGGGCCTCCTGGGACAGGTGCTATTGAAGGACAAGGACAAAGGAGCAGAGAGATGACCCCTGAGGAGTGACCACGTCAAAGCTCACGACGCACTGACTGGACTGAGCACCAACTGGACACAGGCCCCGTCCCCCTCGGCTCCCCACAGCCTCTCCCACCCCCACCTGCACAGACTCAGCACAGCAAACCTGCAGTTCGGGCTGGTCCTCATGCCCCTGATTTATGTAATCACAAATTTTAGTAACTCCACTATTGAACCCATCAATCCCACATGACAAGGTAAGAAAAATAACTTCAAAGCTGTAATAGTATTTTCAATTGGGAAGTGGACATTATTTCTCAGGAAAACACAAAGTACAGGCAGGTGGGAGTCAGCCCCGCCCCTGCTGGAGCAATAAAGTCATCAGAGACAGAACACAGGTCAGTGTGGGGAGTGTCATGGTGGACATGAGCAGCCCAGTCTCCCCCCCACCTCTTCACACTATCAATTAAAAGACAGAATAATTCACAGGCTGTTTGCAACAAGAAAACCAATGGATGTTGAAGGCACGAAGTGAAGATGAGAAGAAATCCTGCATCATTTGGTCCCCACAGCTGTCTCACACTGTGAAGGAAAGTGATCATGAACAATGTTAGGGAAGTGTCGACATTCTCCATAGCCCACCGCATCCTCAGAATGTCCCCCTCACAGTTTCCCCATCACCTGATCCCATCCTCTCTGCCCCAACCCCTCCCACTGCAGGTCCCAGGGTCTCACCTTTAGGGGCTATCAGAGAATCATCAAAATCCAGAGAACTATCACTGACTGGAGGAGAACAAAACAGAACCTGGTCAGAGCCATGAGAGATGAGACCACAGGAGGGACTGATGTGGGTGACTCCCCCATGGGCTCCATCTACACTGTCCCCAGGGGTTCAGGGACCAAACCCCTGATTCACACTTACCTGCAGTCTGAGTGTAGCTTCCTCCTTTTCCACCTGTGGGAAGAAACATCCTGTAAGACCACAAATGAATTGGGCCATGAAGTCTTAAATGAATCCCCTAATCTGGGCCACAAGGAATGTTCCAGAAATGTGACTGAAGGCTCTGGGCAGAGCCAGGAAATATGAGGAAAGGAGATGAGGGGAGACTGGAGCAACCACCTCCTGGAGTCTGTCCTCAGCAGGGACCTTCCCCTCTGCCATTTGCTGGGAGTCAGGGCCCATCACCAGAATTATCAAGGTGAACAGTCTGTGATTCACTTTCATAATTGCTTTACAAAAGAAGGTTAGCAATCAGCTCTAATTTGGGCGACACACAAGTGTGTGGATGGTACTTCCCATTAACCAGGTAGGGCAAGTTCTTGGGACTTGAAAACCCCCAGTGGACAAGATCTCCACTCCCTTCCCTACCTGAGCGCTTCTTCCTCCACCTCACAGCTGCAGCCACCGCAGCTCCAGTGAGCACATCTCCAAGGAGAACTAGGCCAGCAATGATGCCCACGGTGGGGATGGAGGACTGAGATGGGGGCACTGGAAGGGAAAGTGAAGGTGAGACCCTGTCACTCAGGCCTCCATCCTGAGCCAGTTGAGGTTCTCCAGAAGGGGTCCTGATTCCTCTGTGCCCATATTCCCTCCTTACCCCAAGTCAGGACTCGGGGCTCCAGCAGCCCCTCGTGGTGTACATGGCACGTGTATCTCTGCTCCTCTCCAGAAGGTACCACCACAGCTGCCCACTTCTGAAAGGTTCCATCCCCCCCAGGCCTGGTCTCCACCAGCTCCATGTTCTGGATCAGGTCCTCCCCATCTCGCTGCCAGGTCAGGGTGATGTCCGCAGGGTAGAAGCCCAGGGCCCAGCACCTCAGGGTGACCTCATACTCAGAGGTGGGGTGGTGGGTCAAGTTTGTGTTTGGGGGATCTGAGGACAAGGGTCAGAACATTCACACTTTGGGACTTTCCTTCATGGAGACTGAAGCAGCCTCAGGTGACCATCCTGAGAATGGACAGGGAAATGCGTCTGGAAGAAGCACAAAACCTATAAATCAGCCTGACCAGGGGAGTCTGGGATAATCTGTTTCTTAGAATGGGTAAATCAGGGTAAGGATAGGAATGCATGTCTCCAAGGAGGACAACAGAGACTTATGCTCCTGATTTGGGGACTCAGAAAAGCTGGAGTCAGATCTGAAAATGTTAATTTTACCGAAAACAAGACATAGTGAGAAACTGATGGTTCCCAAGAGGGCTGCCAGATAAAAAGGATCCAATGAAGGGTGATTTCAGGGATGGTCTCCTCTCCAGCTCAGGAGAGACTGGATTTCTGAGTCTCTCTCTAATACAGAACAGGAAACCCAGGAGGTCTCCTCCCTCTCTGACCAGAAAGTGGTCTGTGTTCTGATATTTACTTCATTTCTCCTGGGGTGTCAGCCTGAGGGAGATCTGAAGCCATGGGGGATTTGCAGCACCTAACCTGAGCGCTGCAGCGTCTCCTTCCCAATCTCCAGGTATCTGCTCAGCCCCTCCACGCACAGGCCCTCCAGATAGTTCCTCAGGCGCTCCGCGTCTCCGGTTGCCACCAACTTGCGCCGGGAGATCTGAGCGGCCGTGTCCGCCGCGGTCCAGGAGCGCAGGTCCCGGTTCAGGGCCAGGTAATCGGCGCCGTCATAGGCGCCCTGATCGTACCCGCGGAGGAGGCGCCCGTCGGGCCCCACGTCGCAGCCAGACATCACCTGGAGGGTGTGAGACCCTGTCCCCACCCGCGTCACCCCGCGTCACCCACTGGTCACCCCGCCCACCCCCGCCGGGAATAAACTTAATCGACGATGAAACCGTAGGGAACAAAGTGGGGTCGTGAGCGCCCCGGGCCCGCCCCGCTCACCGGCCGCGCTCTGGTTGTAGTAGCCGCGCAGGTTGTTCAGGCTGACTCGGAACGCCTGTGCGGTGGCCCTCGCGGTCCGCGTCTCCTCCTCCCAGTACTCCGGCCCCTCC
This sequence comes from Talpa europaea, assembly GCF_964194135.1. NCBI lineage: Eukaryota > Metazoa > Chordata > Mammalia > Eulipotyphla > Talpidae > Talpa > Talpa europaea. Next base: position 107,726,432 of record NC_140068.1, on the reverse strand, counting down.
TGCTCCATCCAGGGCGCCCGCGGCTCCATCCTCGGAGCCGGGGAGTCGCTGTCGAACCGCACGAACTGCGTGTCGTCCACGTAGCCCACGGCGATGAAGCGGGGCTCCCCGAGGCCGGGCCGGGACATCCCGGTGTAGAAATACCTCAGGGAGTGGGAGCCTGGGGGCGGGAGGGAGACCCGGGCTGGGGAGACAGGGCGGGGCGGGGAGGGCGCGAGGGGGCTCCCGAGATTGTTAAGGGGCGGCGGGATGAGAAGGGCCGAGACTCCGGGGGCAAGAGAAGGCGGGGGCTGGAAGGGACAGAAAGGGGCCAGGACAGGTCGGGTTGAGGGGGGACACCGGGGCTGGCAATGGCAAAAACACGCCTTTACCGGGTCCAGCGCCGCAGCTGCAGCCACTGGGCGTCCCCTTCCTCCCCCCTCCTCAGCGGCGGGTTCCCTCGCGACCCGCACTCACCTGCCCAGGTCTTCCTCAGGGCCAGGGCCCCCAAAAGCAGCAGCAGGAGAGGCGGCGGCCCCATGGCCCTCACCTACCCGGCCTGAGAGGCCAGGAGTCCGGGCATGTGGGTGCAGACTGTGTAACTGGAGTCACTGAGATGCTGATTGGCTGCTCTGAAAACCCTCCAGGCAATGGGGAGTGAGAACTGGGGGTAAGTCATGAGTCTTAGCATGAGGGCCCCACTCAGGTGAGAGGGAGGAGTGAAACTGCAGGGAGTTGGGGAACCCTCAACAGTAACCTTCATGCCTGAGACACTGCCCTGGGGTCCAAGACCTGAGAGTCACACCCGGGACCTGGGACTTTGCCCTACACCCTCCCCTCTGCACCCAGAACTTTTCCTGGCCCTGGGACTGCCTCACCCATTCTCAAACATTTTCCTTTCAGTCTTACAAATTCCCAAGGACCCCCAAGTGTAATTTTATGCAGATAAAACTGTCGATCTTCACCATACAAGAAATAAAATCATTTAAATATGTTTTTATTTCATTCAGAAGATTATTAATAATCCAATGCATGTCAACTGTTTTAAAGACAAATAACTTTCTGAAAATCATCATGGTAGTGAGATGTGGATCTTTTACAGTTATAGTTTTGCAAATGTCTTCTCTTTCTCATTAAAAGTTGGATTGTCATAATTTCTTTTGCATTTAGGCTGTTGGTCAGTCAACACAATAATATACAGCCTGAAAGAAATATGTAGGAATAGCATTTTATAATCTTTTAGGATAATTGTGAGTATTCAATTTTGTTACAACTTTGAAATAAACTGAAACTGTACAAGTGGTAGTTTTTCACATGTTATTTGCAAATAGAAACCTGATACACTATCACTGAATATTTTCTATTCTATTACATTAATTCTGTAGACCTTGCTTGTATATTAATGGCTCTTAACTAATATGATTTTTAAAAGTAATGCATTGTTTCACTAGGCTATATGATCACTGTGTTCATTATTCTAGAATCAAATTTTAAAAATCAAATATATTTTATATTCCAAAGATCCCAAAGGAAAAATGAGTTGGTACAGGAAGTGGCCAAGCTTATAGTGATGGGACACAATTTTCTAATACCTGGTCTTCCCTTGGGTTTGCATTTCATCAAGGCAATTAATTACTACCAATTGTCAACTGTCAGTAGATTTTCTTTTTTTTTAAGATTTATTTATTTATGTATACAAGTACTGGGGTACAAGCCAGAGGTGCAGGGGTGGGGGAGGGTGGTGAGATGATTCACAAGAGACAGAGTGGAAAGTAGAACAGACAGATTGACCAAAGTACGCAGCTCTGGGGAGCAGCAGGCAAGACAGGAGAGGTTTGCTTCCCCATCTGGGTCACCTCCCTGGCTGGGGATCAAACTCTGGCTGCAGTAGTTGCAGACAGTAGTTGCAGACAGTAGTGCTGATGCTTAACCCCTTGCACGACCAGGGAGGCCTCTGTCAGTGGGGGACAGACTCACATTCAATTTCTAGAAAGTGCCTACAAGATAACTAAATCTATATAATGATAGTTTTGTCATTCACTCCTTCAAATAAAGATGGTATTGCCTAAAAAATGAGTCTATTTAAGCTCATACAAATTGTTTTTCTTGGAACATAGTATTAGATTGTAGCAGGAGTGATTTATATGTATTGAGCTTACTTTGTTCCTCTCAGGCAAATTCTTTCTCTCAGGCCTGAGGAGATGCTCCCTGCTTTCCTGAGCCTCCCTGTCCAGGGCCCCACAGCTCTTCATACTGGACAGGGTGGTCTCTGTCCACATCCCTGCTCCCTCCCTGTCGACCCCTCCTGTTCAGCCCTTCTCCTCTGGGCTCAAGTGCTGGACCTGCCTGTGGAAATGTGGGGTAAATGATTGTCAGGCTTTTCTGCCCTTCCGCCTTTTCTGCCCTTCCGCCTTCTCTGCCCTTCCGCCTTTTCTGCCCTTCCGCCTTCTCTGCCCTTCCGCCTTTTCTGCCCTTCCGCCATTAGGATTGATAATGGATCCTTGAGATCCTGAATGCACGCCTGATGGCGGGCACCTGGATTAGGGCGTGGGCATACTTAGGTTGGATTCACCTGGGCTAAGATGGGGTTTATAAGGGCAGCAGCGCCAAATGGAGCAGACCAGAAGTGAACAAGCAAGCACAGAACTAGCAGAAGAGAAAGAAAGAGCAGAAGAGAACGAGACCACTAGAGAACACCAGAGAGCCCAGGAAGAGTGAAGATTCACCAGGGGCTGGGAGGCCTAGCAGCCTCCCGGCCCCTGGGCATCCCTGCCTGCCATGTACATGGTAAACTCAATAAAACCCTGAAAAAGCTACCAAGACTCTCTCCTTTACCCCATGTGCTCAGATCATAGAGAACCTGCTCTGTCCCTTCCTGTCCTGAAGGAGGTTGACAATGACTGGTCATCACCAAACTTGTGGCCACATGTTAGTCAACACTTCGCTGTTTCTCATTGTTAGCAACAGCTGACAATGTTTTTTACTCTCTCCTGGTCTGAAAATGCTTTCCCTCTGCTGGCTCCTGAGAGCTATTATTGTTGGAGTTTATAGGGTTAAAATCTCTGTCTATTTGGCACCTGGTAGACAGGGATAAGAACTTTTAAAAAGACTGGGGAGCTGAAAAGTTACCATGGGAACGAGGCTGTAAAAACCCTTGGCCAACATGGAACCATCTGATTGCTATAGAGACAGGGCCATAAAGCCCAAGTGTGGCCACTAATACAAATCTAAAGCAAATAAGAGCTAATTAGGGTGTGACACTCTAGCAGACAGCAGCTAGCTCAGGCCTGTGTCTTAAATCTTAGAGAGAGCCTACAAACAAAGCATAAAAAAGAGCCAAACTTTTTTTTTCAGTGGCCTGAGGAAAAATTTCTCCTCTCACTGCTCTTCCCCACAGTAATCCAATAAATGCACCTTTTTAGCTTTCTGTGCTGTCTGTGATGAATTCTTTCACCCCCATGATCCTGGTGTCTCTTCACTGTCCTGTCTCTTCACTGTCCCTTCACCCATGGGAATTATCAGTTTTGTTCAAATGATTAGACATTTTTGTGGTAGAAATTAAATTACAAGATATTCAAAAAAACAATGCAAGCACTGCAGCTGAGCTAATCAACATAATGTTACTATGTTGGGAGAAAAAGTTTGTGTGAAAGAGGAGTCAATTCACTAAAGATGAATCAAAACTCAACAGAGTCCTGGTAGATGGTATTTGGAGTCAGAAAAGTGACAAGTAGAAAATGAGCTAAAAGAAGTAAAACAGCTTGTCTCAGATTTAAGAAATGGAAACATGGAAGACTGGGACCGCTGTCTTCACAACAAGCTCTGTACAAGGATTGGACTTTTAAAATTATGTATGTTTATCTATTTGGGGGAAAGAGACAATTATAGTAATATACTGTATAAAAGTTATGTGATTGTGATCTCTCTCTAAATATTTCATCACATATAAAAGTTTTGATGCAGGATGATTGTGGGAAACTGAAACCTTGGAAAGTGAGACCTCAGATAAAGGGAGGACACTGTGCACAGGTATGGACCAGGATTAGGAACAACAGAGACCCTGCAGGGTAAATGAGATAATCAGGATTTTTTATGCCACTAACCTCTGTGGCTACCACCTGCGACCAATACAAGGGGCACTTGGAGTGTAGGTGAGGGGCACTCGTGCCTGCTTGTGGACACCTGGTGTAGGGTAAGGTAAAAATATCAGGCTTTTCTGCCCTCCCGCCATTAGGATAAATGAGGGAACCCTGTGGTCCTGAATCCATGCCTGATGGCGGGCACCTGAAGTGGGTACACCTGGGCTGAGAGATTGGGCTTTTAAGGGCGGCGTCACGGGGACACCAGCAGAAGCCAAGAACGAACGGAAACTGAGAGAAGAGAAGTAGAGAGAACACCAGAGAGCCCAGATAGAGTGAGGATTTGCTGGGGGCTGGGAGGACTGCCACCTCCCGGCCCCCCAGCACCTTTGCCTGCCATATGCCTGGTAAATCTAAATAAAAGACCTGCAAAAAGCCACTGAGGACTCTGACTCCTCCTTGACCCGGTCTGCTGGATCAGAAACCTGCACTGTGTCCTGTCCTGCCTCTACACCTGGGTCCAAAAAACATGGACGTGCACATGAGTAAATGTGCATACCTGAGTCTAGAGGCTGGGATACAAGCGACAGGAGGAGGCCCACTCAGTAGCCAGGTAACTACAGAAGAGGCAAGGCCACAAGACTGCAGGAGACTGAGAATGCCAGAGGGAGGCCAGAGAAAGAGCAAAAAGTGTTGTGGGGGGCTGGGAGGCTTGGTTGCCTGCCTGCCCCCTACCTTCGAGGACACCCCCACCCCTACTCTGGCCCTTGCCTGCTTCCTTGCATGTCATCCTCCCTGCCTGGTTCCCTGGAAAAGCATTAAAGCCTGTAAAATCCACCTAATGCTGTGGGACTCTCTTTATATGTCTGCCCGAAGCCATAGTGAACCTGCCCTGTGCCTGCTTGCACTGCAGACCCCCAGCCACTGCTCGCAGGTATACAAATAGCACAGCCACTATGGAAGAGATTTGGCAGTTTCTTATAAGGCTAAACACAACTTCCCTGATCATTCTCCTGGGTATTTACCCAACTCACTTGAAAACTTTTGTTTACACATAAATGTTTGTAGCATACCACTCCTTAACTATGGGTAGCACATTGTGTAAAGACTGGAAAGGGACATAGTAAAGAAACACCTTCACAGGGAGAAATCCCAGCTGGAAAAGGTGAACATCATCAGTTGTTCAAGAACAAGTGCATTTTATTCTCCCTTCCTGTGTTGTTGAGAGTGGCATTTCATCTCTGTGATCTTTCCCAAACCTGTCAGCCCAGACAACCAAACTCAAATTGAGTGGCCTTCTACAATACACCTGAGCAGTGCTCCCCAAATGTGAAGACCATCAAAAACAGATAATGTCTGAAATACTGACTCAGCCAGAGCAGCCTTAGGAGACATGATTAGGACTTAGTGTGGTATCACGAGGGAGCCTGGAACAGAAAAACAAACTAGTGACATCCAAATCAAGCATGGAGTTTAGTAATAACATATCAATGTTCCTTCATTGGCCGTACAAATAAAACAGTGATAAAAAGGGCTAACAACAGGACATACAAATATAGGAATTACAGAAACTGTATGAGTTTCACAAGTTTTCCACAAATTACAAATTATCCTAAAATAATGTTTGTTTGTTTTTTTAAAAAAATAGCACCCAAGAATGGAGACTTTTCCAGGCCCCATGAAAAATAATGTTGAGGTTTCTCGAAACATAAAAATGGGACCTCCCTGGTGGCACAGGGGTTAAAGTCTCAGTGCTATCAAGCTATGGCCAGCCACTGCTACAAGAGTTTGATAAACTCTTGTAGTGTAGGGTAAATGGTTGTCAGGCTTTTCTGCCATCCCGTCATTAGGATTGACGATGGATCCCTGCGGTCCTGAATGCCTGATGGCAGGCACCTGGAGCAGGTTGTGGGCATGCATAGGTGGGTACACCTGGGGTGAGAGACTGGGCTTATAAGGGCAGCATCAGAGAACGAAAGAAAGACCAGAGGAGGAAACGAGAAAGAGAATAGAACCAGCAGAGAAGCAGAGGCCACAAGAGAATGCCAGAGAGCCCAAAAAGAGTGAAGATTCGCTGGGGACTAGGAGGCCTGCCAGCCTCCTGGGCCCCTAGCACTCCTGTCTGCTGTGTACCCGATAAACCCAATAAAAGCTTGAAAAAGCCACTGAGGGCTCCAGGACTCCTCTTTCACCCAGCTGCTCCAATCACTGAAACCTGCTCTGTGCCTTCCTGATGCTGCACCCAGCCAGGGTGATAACCCACCTGGTGCAGCAGACCTCTACTGTCTTGCCCCACCGCTCCCTCAGCAGTGTATTTCAGTTAATGCCCTGTTCTGCTCCCTGCTCTGTCTCTGGTGAATCCTCTCATCCTTCCACTACCTTGGCCTGTACCCCAGCTCTTGTATAAATAAAATAATTTTTAAAAAAAAGAATTGTACACTCCACATTGGCCAGCAAATTTGTATGCTCTTGACCATCATAGTCTCTGTCTATTGACATTAATGTTCTAAATTTCCCTCTATCTCTACTTCTCCTACATCCCACAAAGTTTGTTTATATTTTCATAAAGGTGGAAAGCATCCATTGTCCTTATGATTTTGTCTGTATTATTTTTTCTCACCACCATCCTTCCTATCCCCTTGTTCCTCTCTCTCCCCCTCCCTCACAGCCTCAGAGCCCTCAGGGTGTTTGCTAAAGTCCACTAGTTTTTATAACTGTGTTACTTTATCAAATCATCTGCTATGCAAATGTCCTGTATTTATTTGCATCATTCTCATTTGCCTTACTACACACAATTCTCTCAAACTCCCACCTTGCTGAAAATGGTTTATTTCATCTTTCCTTATGGCTAAATAGTATTCCATAGTGTGGACATGACACGTGTTCTTGATCCATCCTCCATCGGCATCTAGGTGACTTCTGTGTCCCAGCTTTTGTTACTGCTGCTGTGAACAAAGCAGAACATTCATTTTTCACATTGATGGTTTTGTCTCTTTAGGTAGATGCCCGAGGGTGGGATTGCTAGATTTGCATCTTCAGTTTTTAAAGATAAATCCAGACTGTTTTCTGTACTAGCTGCCCTCATTTATATTGCCACCTGCAGTGTCATAGGCTCCTTTTGCCCCACATCCTCTCAGCACTGGGTGTTGGAGGGCTTTTTAATGTGTCATATTCATGAGTGTGGGGTATTCATGAGTGTGGCATCTCATTGGGTTTTTAACCTGCATTGCTGTAATTGGAAACAATGATGAACACTTTTTTTTTTTTTTAACATTTATTGGCCTTCTGGATATCCTCTTTGGTGAATTCTATTCACATCTGCTGCCCATTTATTAATTGTGTATTTGTCCTTTTTATTGTTGAATTGTGTGTTTAAGTTGTGATAATCCATGGGTTACAAGTACATTAATTAACTACTTTCCTAATATTGGGATACTTTCCACATACCTTTATGTTCTGGATTTCTGATTTAGTGTCACTGTGATAGAGAATACTCTGTATTGTTAGGACCAGTTCATGGTCCATTATTATGAATATTCTGCTTATACCTAAAAAAGTTGCTTTTCTGTTCATGTAGGATGTGGTTCTCACCACGTGGCCATTAGGTCAATGTGGCTCATCATATGTTTCAATCTTTCTTTTTAATTTATTTTATATATTTATGCATACAAGAACTGGGGTACAGGCCAGAGGTGTGGGAGGGTGGTGAGAGGATTCACCAGAGACAGAGTGGGGAACAGCAACAGGCGATTGACTGAAATACACTGGTGAGGGGAGTAGTGGGCAACACAGGAGAGGTCTGCTGTGCTATATGGTTCAGCTCCCTGACCTGGGCTTGAACTTCTGCTCCACTGACTGGGGATAGCTTCATAGTGCTGAGACTTAACCCCTTGCATCACCAGGGAGGCCCAGTTCAATCTTCTTTTTCCATATTTAGTTTATGTTTCCCTGTTCTGTCGGTGAGAGGAGTATTGATCAATGTAATTGTTAATTTGTATATATTTTTAATTTTAGCCACTTTATGCTTCATCTATTATGGAGCTCTGAAATTAGGCACTTATACATTTGTTTCTTTTGTCTTTTTTTTTATATTGATCTTTATTTTTATTCAAAAACCCTTTTTGTCTCAAGCAACCCTTCTTGTCCTAAAGTCTAGTTTGCTTCATAATAATACAAGCTATCCAGTTTTATAATCCCATTGAATTGGCATATCCTTTCACCCTTTAACTTTCAACCTATTTTTATTTACTTTGAAAGTCTTTCTACCATACATAGAATACAAGTCTGCCTTGATATTATCCAATCTGATAGCCTCACAATTTTGATTGGAATTTTAGTTAATTTATATTTAGTATGATTTTTGATATGGCCAGATTTAAGTTTATCATTTTGATATTCATTTTTGAATTGTCTCACATCCTCTTTATTCTATTTCATCTCTTCTTCTACCTTAATTTGACTCAAGCAAGTATTTTTCATGTGTAATTTAATTCTTCAAGTGACTTTTAGATATATTTATTTTAATACTTTTATTGTGATAAAGATTTAAATCTTTATATTCATTTTCATAATCTATTGTACTACATCCAGTTAAATATAGGAAACCTGCAGCAATATAGTTCCATTTAACCAACTTTATGCTATTATTGTCATACATATTACATCAAAATACATTATAAGCCCAATAAAACTGTATAATGCATAATATACTTTAAACAATCTTATATTTTAAATAAATTAAGACAAATCAACATTAACAGAGTATTATGCGAGTCTCTGTTGTGTGATTTATTATCTAGTGTCATTTCTCTCAGCCTGGAAGACTCCTGTAAAATTCCTTAGGACAGAACTGCTAGCAATGAAGTCTCTGTTTTTAGTTATCTAAAATGTCTTGGGACCTCTCTGGTGGCACAAGGGGTTAAGTCTCAGCACTATGAAACTATCCTTAGTTGCTGCAGCACAAGTTTGATCCCTAGCAGGGATGTGACCCACATGATGCAGCAGACCTCTCCAGTCTTGCCCACTGCTTCCCTTAGTGGTGATTTCATTCAATCTGCCTGTTCTGCTCCCCACTCTGTCTCTGGTGAATCCTCTCAACCACCCCCCCCACCTCTGGCCTTTACCCCAGTTATTGTGTACATAAATAAATAAATCTTTAAAAATAAATAATAATAAAATGTCTATACTTTGTCTTCTTTCTGCACACTTTTATTTCTTAATATCTTTACATGATATAAAATTCACCATTTTTAGATGGACAGTTAGAGGAATAGCAATAATTATTTAGGATCATGGAACTCCTCCCATAATGAGCACACAGCACAGCTTCCTCATCCTAAAATGTCTCCTCTTACAGTAGATCCTTAGTTTTATAGGAGAAATACACCACTGTTTAAATAATGATATAAAGAACAGATTTAAGATAGAGGGTATTACCAATTGCAGCTTCAGTTTTTCATAGGACTGGAAATTCAAATTAGAGTTACAAATGAAACAATTCCATACACCAGAGTTCTTGTCAGAAATGCACTAGATAGATTGATAAAAGCAAGAAAAATCAGAGAAACTTAATACCTGTATACATGTGAGAGTCTCAGTTACTCCTCCACAGGACTTTATTATTTTTAATATTTTCTTTTATATAATTCTTACGTCATTTTTCATCTTTGCACAATGTATACATTTTCATTTTGGTTATATTCCTTATACAATTGCACCCCCCCTTATTTTGACTCCAGTTCTTCCTCTCCTTGCCCCTCCCACCTCCCCCCCCCAACCCCGTGTCTCTGGTTTATAGTTGCTTGTTGATTTTGATTTTTACTTTGTATTGATTAGTCTTTTTCCTGGTCTCTCATTTAGGTTTTCTAAATTCCTGCTATGAGTGAGACCACCCAGTATTTTTCTTTTTCTTTCTGGCTTATTTCGCTGCGCATGATCCCTTCTAGCTCCATCCATGTTGCTGCAAATTGCATGTGTTTATCTTTTTTGAATGCTGAGTAATATTCCATGGTGTATATGTACCACATCTTCTTGATCCAGTCATCTATTTTTGGGCATTTGGGTTGCTTCCATAGCTTAGCTATTGTAAATAGTGCTGCTATAAACATAGGTGTGCAGATGCCCTTTGGAATTACTGTTTCTGTGTCATTTGGGTAAATACCTAGGAGTGGAATTGCTGGATCATATGGAAGCTCTACGTTTAGTAGGTCCAGAAATCTCCACACAGCTCTCCATAGTGGTTGGATCAGTTTGCACTCCCACCAACAGTGCAGGAGAGTTCCTTTTTCTCCACACCCTCGCCAACATGTGTTGTTGCTAGTTTTTTTTAATATGTGCCATTCTCACTGGTATAAGGTGGTATCTCATTGTAGTTTTGATTTGTATTTCCCTGATGACAAGTGATGTTGAACATTTTTTCATATACCTATTGGCCATTTGCATTTCCTCTTCAGAGAAGTTTCTTTTTAGCTCTTCTGCCCATTATTTGACTGGATTATTTTCTTTGTTTTTGTTGAGTCTCATCAGCTCTTTGTAGATTTTTGTGATCAGTCCTTTATCATTAGTGTTGTGTGCAAAAATGTTCTCCCAGTTGGTGGGGTGTCTCTTTGTTTTTGTTATTGTCTCTTTTGCTGCTCCACAGGACTTTAGATGCCCTTTGAATTTTTTGGTTAGTACTAGGGAAGGAAAAAGTCAATTAAGATGCTTATCTGGGGGAATAAAGGTACTTCTTCCAAGGGAAAAAGATAGTGGATTAGTCTTTTTAGAAAATAATTTTATCAAAAGAAGTTTAGGTATAAACAAAACCACATTTATCTCTTTTAACATAGACCAGGTCCATTACTATTTTTGACTACCAGGAGCTTCTTTTTCAAATTAAACACATTGAAACACACAATAAAAGTATTAACACCCAACATTATAAATTTAGGGCATGACTGCTTTAATTAAACCATTACATTTTGAAATAGATTTTGTTTACTGTAGGGTAAATTATTTTCAGGCTTTTCTGCCCTCCCACCATTAGGATTGCCCTGCCTGATGGGGGCACCTGCAGTTGTTACATTGTTGCAAACTGTCTTACTTACCTTCTGTGGGCGCGAGAGGAGTATTGAGATAGTTACCAACGGAAGGAGAAGAGGCAGGAGACAGAGAAGAGAGAGAGAGAAGCCCAGAGTAAAGACTTGCTGGGGGCCTTGCCTGGCTTCCAGGCACCCCTGCCTGCCCTTTTACCTTGTTGTTGCACTACATGTAAAAGCTCAATAAAAACCTGAGAAAACCATGGAGGGCTCCAGGACTCTCCTTTACCCATCTGCCGGATCATAGAAAACCTGCTCTGTGCCATCCTGGCACTACATTTACCAACTAAAAATTCTAGATCAAGATCTCAAATTGGGTTTTTCTCTATTAGAAATCATATAAGCAGCATTCATAATAATGTAAACACAGCAACCCTCCGGAGAGAAAAGACACAATGGCAAAGACACAGACACAGATCTCTTTCATTTAGAATTTTGACCATTTGCACAACATATAGAAGTAGTTATTTTACCAATATTTGTGACAACATTAAGAACAATTATTAATTCAATTTTTAAATATTCCTTTATAACTAATGTTACAGGGCAGGGAGAGGAGCACCCCAAAACCCACAAAGCTGCCTGCTCTAAATAGGTTTGCGAAATGGGGCAATGTGAAATACAGCAGACCATCCAAGTCCTAAGCTTGAGCCATCTCAGGAGGATAATTTAGGACTGTGGGAAAATTCCAGTCCCAAACAATAGAGGCTGGGTTCCCCTCAGAAAATTAAGATGTACCTTTGTACCTGGGACGTGGGATGTGGTGAAACTCTCCACTGCTTGTAACTGCCTGTTTTTGCTTCTGTACTCCCACTTGCTCTAGCAACTGCAAACTCCCGGTTTGGTTTTTGCCACACCGGGATAAAGATACTCAAATAAAATTGGTCATAAAAAAGTAGACATTATACCTGATACCACAAAAATATAAAGGATCATGATATTCTATTATGAACAAATATACACTAACAAATTTGGCTATCTGGAAAAAATAGATTAATTCCTAGAAATATGTACTCTTCCAAGGCTGATTCAAAGAAATAAAAAATCTGAACAAATAGATTTTTAGTAAGGAGATTGAATCAGCAATTAAAAAAAAAAAACACACACACACACAAAAATCCCCCAAAATATGCTCAACTAAGAAAACTCTAGGATAATACGATTTCACCTGTATCCCTCCCTTCCCACTTTCCCCTCCGCACCTCCACACCTCCGCTCAACACCCCCCCCCACCCCGCTCTGACAGACTTCCGGGGGCTTGTGCAGGCCCTCACTTCTGCTCTTTCAAAATCCACCTCCTCAAGCCCTTCTCAAACATCCCACGAGGAAAACACCTAGGAGTTTCTCTTTACATATTATTTCTGTAGTTGATATCCCTCTATCTGTATTACCATAGCTGTAAAAGGCTATCTACATACTTAAATTAATATAATAAGTTTCACCATAATCTAAAGAAGTCTGTTCACTTGTATTTAATAAAGTATCTTAAAAAATAGGCAAGAAGTGTTTTCACCTAGCCGTCATATAGATTAGTTCTCTGCATACCTCTGCTACTTATTTCATTCCAGTGTGCTCATTTTTTTTTCTAGATGTAAGTTAAAAAATAGACTAGCAGAGCCACAAAATTTTAACATGATAAGAAAATATTTAGAGGGTGATAGTCCCCAGTGATACTTTAAGTGAAATTCAACCAAACCTTACACCTTAAGAAATGCTATTCCAGAAAACTTCCGTATTAACCACCATGTTCACATAGTACTGATTGCTAGTCACTTTGATCCTGTAGTGTATAATCAACGTTTTAATGTGTTCCATGCATTCGTTTAGTTTGAACCCTCACAACAACCCATGAGGTAGGTAATAATCCCATTTTATGTATGAGTCAGACTGAGATGAGCTACACAAAAACACCACTGTTAAGTAGCAGAGCCAGAATTTGACCTCAAAATCCCAACCACAATACAAACTTTTATTTAAATAAGGAAAAAAGACTACTGTACAATATTACTCTTCAGGTGCAGCCTGTAGAGCCATGGCCTTGAATTGCTTAGCTCTGAGGAAGTGCTTCAAAAATTCTTAGGTTTAGAGATGATACCATCTGGATACCTTTGCTTGAACCGAACAACGACATCTGGGTCTAGTAGATGGATCCCTCTTCAGCTGACTCGCTTACTTCATAGTCCACCCTCCGATCTGCCCAACGAAGAGGCACTCTCCAAACCTTCCGAAAATGATCCTCCACCTGATACTTCTCTTCCACCTCCAACTGCAAGTACCCCACCTCCTTTGCAACACGATTCATTGGACATTAGTTAATAATCCCCCTTTCCTTCTGCCGGTTTCCAGAAAGTGGGGTATTCTCCCGTCATTCTTGTCTACCAATTCCACCACTGGACTCCCTTCTACACCCTTGACCTCCACTAGTAACTTTTCCAGCCCCCTCTACTATTGATTTGTCATCAGTGTTCTGTTTTACCTTCCTACATCTTACCGCAACCCCGCAGAATATCACCTTTCTCCCTTGCATTCCCCTTACTATAATGACGACCACTGACATAAACTGGACAAAAGGTGGTCTCTCCTTCTTTGGTCCCCGTCCCCCCTCCGTGCCTACGGTGCTCCATAGAGACCCCCACACCACTGAGGGACAACATCCCATTCACTCTGGCTGGTTTCTCTGCAATTCCCTTCCTATAATGCTACCTATGGTAACCATCCCAGCACTCTTTCTGACAATGCCACTCTCAGTTCCAAAGTTAATTTTACTGTTCAAGCAGGTGTTTGCATCCTGTCTCCTCTTTATATAGTGTATTTCAATCTATCGTTCAACAATCAATCCTCCCTCAATTGTAGCTGTCACCTTTCCTCTTGTTGGTCCAGAACCCTCAGCAATTCCTTTGTTGTCATGCATTTCCCTAAAATCGTTATTATGCCTGTCAATGTGTCTGAGTCTACTTCTCAGGTAATCATCTGAAATCGACAAGCAGGTCCAACATTGGTTGTTGGCGCCTTGATCTCTGTCTTCTCGACGCTGGCAGCTGCGGCCGCGGTGGTCGGCGGCCTAGCTCTATCCAACTCCGTACTCAACGCAGATACCATCAACCTTCTCTCAGAAAGAGTCTCCAGCGCCTTTCTCACACAAAATTCCATCAACAACCATCTCACAGTCGGACTACTCCAGTTAAATCAACAAGTTTCCTTAATACAGAAAGAAATCGACTTATTGACTTTAACTGCTCATGTTCCTTGTATTCCTACATATGCGTTCACATGTGTTACCCCTGCTCTTGTTTCCAATTATTCTTCCCAGGTTCATACCCTTAATGACTACCTGCGCGGCCCGTGGAACCAAACCTTTCTCAATTTTACTGCACAATTGGCTAATCAAATTCTAACCATTAACAACACCCATGCTTCGGTATATAATCCTAATCAGGCCCTCTCCTGGCTTTCAAAGGCCTGGGGACTGACAAAATCCTTGGGGGGAGCAATATCATTCCTAGGTACAATCCTCTTCTACCTGGGAATCATTTTCTACATCCTGTGGCGCCAGTGGAATAGACGCAAAAATCTGCGAGTAGCTCTCCAAAACGTGCGCTATTCTCCATTACAGCCCACTGAAAATCCCAGGGTGTGGATTAACATTGCCCTTGACCAACTGTAGGCCAATGACGGGTAAGATGGTGGTGTACCCGTAGCAACCTAAGACAGCTCCACTACCTTACCTAGGATCCTGGTAGTGGGTGGCTATGACGGGTAAGCACGTGAGTACGACTGCCACAACCTAAGACAGGCCCGGTGTGTGTCCCCCCCATCAATAAAGTAAAAACGGGAGAGCTGTCAGTACAGGGCTCACACCAGCAGGGGGACCTGGGGTGGTGTTCGCTTCCGCCCAAGGATGAGTCAACGGGGTCTGATGCAACAATAGCCGGCTGTTGCAAGATCCACGTAAAGCGCATGTGCAGGCCACGTAAAGCACATGTGCAGACTTTCCTATATATATCTCTGCCCCTCGGTAATAAAGAGAGTTCCTGCTTCCAGCCAAGTGAGTGTACGCATCTTTCATCCCCAGCCCCTCCGTTGTGTTCCTGAACCCCGTCGGCATGTGGGACGGACCGACACTTCCCCCGGGAGGGGGACCCCCTCAGCCCTTCTCATACCAGAAGCAGGTAGTCCCACCACCCTCTCCCCTCCCAGCATCAATTCTCCCCTTGAGGCAGGCCCCACTGCTGGCCTGGGCGGCCCCGGATCAGGGACCACTTATGGTTTCTGTGCCCTTTTCTACCAACGATCTTTACAATTGGAAACATCAAAAGCCACCTTTCTCTGAAAAGCCTGCCAGGGTCTAATCTCTCTTTTGGAGACAATTTTCTTCACACACCAGCCCACTTGGGATGATTGCCAGCAATTACTCCAGATGCTCTTCACCTCTGAGGAGCACAAATGCCTCCAGTAGGAGGCACAAAAGACTATTGTGGGGCCTCCCTGGTGGCGCAGCGGTTGAGCGCTGGGTTGAGAAGCTGCCCGCGGCCTCTGCGGCGCCGGTTCATTCCCCCGCTACTCCCTGGCCACCAGAGGAGGGTCCCACATGGCGCGCAGACCTCTCCTGCCGCCCGCTGCTCCCCTCAGCAGTGTACTTCGGTCCTTCTGCCTGCTCTGCTCCCCGCTCTGGCTCTGGTGAATTCTCTCACCCTCCCGCGCTTCTGACTGTACCCAGTGCATGTATAAACAAACAAATAAATAAATGAATAAAATACATGCCTCTTAAAAAAAAAAGACTATTGTGGGTCCCAATGGACTGTCTACAGATGATCCCGTTCGACAGACCGAGCTTTCCAGACCACCTGACCCCTTTGGGACCCTAACACCAATGTAGTCCCTCCAGGCTCTCCAACAGGTACTCGGACACACACATTCTGTTGTCAGAGAGACGCATCACCCTCCCAAGACTGGTAAATCCACTGACCTGACTCCACAGCCCTACAAACCGGGAGACTTAGTGTGGGTCAAGAGACATCATCCAGCATCCCTGGAGCCCTGCTGGACCAGCCCCTACCCAGTGGTTCACCTGACACCCACAGCTGTAAAAGTGGCTGGAAAAAGCCACGGGATTTCTTAGGGGGTAAGGATGAGCTAATTCCATGCAGGCTTTGTGGACTCCACCCCTACTCCAGACCTAAACCACCAAGACACTGGGAAAGACAAATCCTATCACCACCAAAGGGAAGGTTGCTGGGACCTGAGGGTGGAGTTAAGCTGCCAGGTTTGCTATAAAACCAGACTCGTGGGCCTTAAGGCTCTCTCTTGGCTTCACGGCTCTTGGCCCTTCACCAGCTCTCAGTGTGCTATTGGGATTCCAGGTCAGCAGAAGGGGTAGGACGCATTTAAGACTTTATCTCCCTCTTTTCTCCCTGAGTTGTACATTTCCTCATTTCCCCTTCCCTTGTAAATAAACCTTTTATTAACCTTTTGTGTGTGCCTGCAGTTCAGTATTAATAAGTCCCTTTTAAGCGCGTGAGCGAGGACCCACAACCAGGCAACCCGTTTTATATCAGGGTTGCCCTGTAACAGATCCCTCACACGCAAGTCAAAAAGCAAACCGACACTTCAGCTTTGCCACCAGATCCGGAACGTTGGACTATCTCCAAGGAGCTCGGAGGGGATTCGTTAAAGATAAGACTGACTCATTCAAAATGTTAATTATAATTTACTTACTGTTTCGCTTTTCCTCAGCAAATACAGGGGTTAACCCTCATGTACCAAAATCCTATCGGTGGGAACTTAGAAAAACCACCACGGGGCAGGTCATTCAGTCCGTCGAGACACCGGGGCAGGCGGTCTTCCAGGTTGACCTCTGTGACCTCATTGATGCGGTTATCTGGGTACCGGGGGATCAACCTGGGGTAACCAAGCCATCCTGTACAGCTGTGGGTTTTCCTCCTTTGAGGGCACCTTCAGACCACTGACTACTATGTCTGCCGGGCTCACAGGTCCGTTCTGTCAGGGAACTGGCAGTGTCACTGCGCCTCATGGGGCTGAGCCCTTAGCCGCTTAGACGACTTCCCAGCTCACCTCCTCCTTGAGCTCCAGACGTCAAACAATTCTTGCTCTTGCTATAACTCCGGTCAGATTGGGAGGATGAGGTTATGTGAAAAAGAAGTCAATTCACTAAAAATGAGGCATAAAACCCGCAAAGAGTCCTGGTGGATGGTATTTGGAGGCACAGAAACAACAAGCAGAGAATCAGCTGAAAGAAGAAAAACAGGATGTGTCAGAGATACAAGACATGGGGAGATGGAAGCCTGGGGAAGCCTCTGTCTTCACAAGCTTTGTTCACGTATTGGACTTCTAAAATTATGTACATATGCCTATTTGAAAAAAATAAAATAGGAAAATTAAAACAATGTACTGTGTAAAAGTTATGTGAATGTGATCTCCTCCAAATAGCTCATTATACATTAAAGTTTTGGACCCAGTTGATTGCAGGAACTGACACCTTGGAAAGTGAAACCACAGGTAAAGGGGGGACACTGTGTACTAAGTGGTGACCAGATGTGGAGCAATAGGGACCCCCCCACTCACTAATGGGAGAAATGCAAATCAGCATAGTCACTGTGGAGGATATCTGGCAGTTTCTCATAAAGCTAAACACAGATTTAACCTAAAACCTGCTAACCATTCTTTTGGGTATTTACCCAACTCATTTGAGAACATGTTTGCACAAAACCTGCACAAAAATGCTTATAGCACAACAGCCCGTAAGTGTGGGCTGCACATGGTGATCTTTCCAAAGACTGCCCTGTGGGAAGGGACATAGAAAAGAAAGAACTTCACAGGGAGGAAGTGGAGACCCGACCTCAGCCAGGTGGGGGAGGTGACATATCAATGAGGATCAGGTGCAGATTATTAACCCAACTATCAATATGTTCTTGAGAATGACACCCCATCTCTGTGGTCTTCCAAACCCATCACCCCAGCCAACCAAAACCAATTTCAGGGCCCTTCTACAATCCGCTTCAGCAGGACTCCCCTAAATGTCAAGACCATCAAAACCCAGGGGAGTCTGAGACTGACTGTAGAGCAAATGATTTAAAAGTCAGACTCACAGTACTCAGCCCCTGGGCACCATCCAGACACTAGGAGCCCCTGCATCTGGAGGGGCCCAGGCCTTAGACTCCATGTTCCTGGAGCACAGAGGGCAGGGTGGGAGGAGCTGGGGTCTGAGGTGGCCACAAGATCAGCCACGAGTCGGGTCCTAGATTACTGACTTTTCCCCAGAACAAAATGTGCCCCCCTTCCAGGGTCAGATGTCTGCACCCCATAATCAAGACACCAAGGATGGACCCTCCTGCCCAGGGTGAGACCACCCACCCCTGGAGCCTGGAGGGTGGCCCTTCACCCTCCCTAGCCCTGGGAGCCCGGGCCTGGGATCCTGTCCCTTCTCCCTCCTGGACAGAGAGTCAGGGACCTGCTGTCTGGGTCCCTCAGGCCTCGCCCCTGCCACCTCCTGCAATGAAAGTGAAAGTTTGTCCTACTTTCTATTTCCTTGGCATGTCCTTTCACCCTTTCACTTTTAACCTATTTTTGCTTGTATAGAAAGTCTTTCTAGCACACAGAGATGACAAGTCTGCCTTGATATTATCCAGTCTGAGAATCTCAGGCTTTTGACTGGAATTTTAGTTAATTTATTTTTAACATGATTTTTGATATGTTCAGATAGGAGTCTATCATTCTGATCTTTATTTTTTAATTGTCTCACATCTTTTTTTATTCCATTTCATCTTTTTCTACCTTTCTTTCATTCAAGCATTTTTTTTTTCTGTGAGATTAATTCTTTCTGTGGGTTTAGACATATTTATTTCAGTACTTTTTATCGTGGTAAGTATTTAAATCTGTATCTTTAATTTTTTGAAATTACTTAATTGAACTACATCCCATAAAATACAGGAAATTTACAGCAATATATGTATATTTAACCACCTTAATGTTATTATTATAAAGTTATTAAACCAAAATACATTTAAGCCAAATAAATCTTTATAATACAAAAATTTAAGCAGTCATATCTGTTCAATAAATTAAGACACGTCTACAAAAAAGAGTATTCTGTGTGTTTCTTTTTCTAGTTATTGCAATAAATGTGTGAGTTATTATCTAGTGTCATTTCCCTGGGCCTGAAAGACGCCCTTTAAAGTTCCTTAGGACCGAACTGCTAGCAATAAATTCTCTGTTTTTAATTATCTATAGTGTATTTATTTTGTCTTCTTTCTCCCTGCTTTTATTTCTTAAGATCTTTACATGAAATAAAATTTACCAATTTTAGATAGACAAATGTAAATAAATATTTAGAATCCTGGATCAACCATAGAGCACAGACAGCACAGTCCCCTCATCCTAAAATGTCTCCTGCACCTTTACATTTGTTTTTTTGAAATTATTTATTGATATATTTTTACATTGTTCTTCATTTTTGTACAATGTTTGATTTCTCCTCTCAGGGGTTGTCCCCATAAAATTCCCACCAAGACACCCGTGAACCATCACCACAGACTCTTTTGCTCTTCCCTCTCGTTTTGATTCCTCTCCCTTCCTCTCCCTGAATAAATGTCTCCAATTTATAGTTTGTCTGGTAGTTTTGTCTCCTTTTTTCCTGATACTTGGTGTGATTTCCCTATGTTCCTCTCTAAGTGAGACCAGCTGTTATTTTTCTTTTTTCCTTCTGACTTATTTCTCTGAGCATAATCCCTTCCAGCCTGTGAGAATAGATTTCAGGACCAGCCACAGAATGACAGGATCAGGGTCTGCATTTTAACAAGACCCTCTCGCATCTGCTTACCTGCTGGAATTTCAGAAGCTCTGCTCTAGGACCATGATTCTCTAAAGTGGGATCCGCAGACACCTGGAGTTCATCTCAGAGAGAAGATTCTCAAGCTCTGTCCAGAGGTGCTGCATCTGGTTGGGTAGGTCCAGGAATCCGCATTTTTGACAATCATCCTAAATTTTCTGAAACCTAAAGTTTCAGAACCACTTTAGTTGGTGGGGAATCTGGGTGGGGGTGGGGGTGGGGGTGGGGCTGTGGCTGGAAGTGGACAGTGATCAGGACCTGAGCACCTGCCATGGCTCCTACTGGCATCAGTGAACAGATCCGGGGACACGTGGGGAGCACAGACCTTCCATCCTCATGACCCACATGATGTGATGCAGGGAGGTGAGTATCCCCAGTTGACTTTCACAGCCCAGATGCCTCCTCCTGCAGAGGGAGACTCTTCCCTTTCACTCAAGGACTCTCCAGCCACCCCAGAGTGCAGTGTCCCCATAAGACAGTGTCACCATGAGTGGTGTATCTGAGAAGCAGCCGCTCTCCCAGCACAGGGGCCTGTTGTCCGGTCTCTCGGGAGGAACATGTGACTCAGTAGAGAGACTCCCATAGTTCCCATCTGTGGGGACCCAGAGCTTCAAGTAAGCTGTGTCCCTGCCAGGACCTCTCCCCTGCTAGAGACGAGACTGAGGTCAGAGAGTCACTGATGGACACAGGAGCCCCAGGGCCTGCCCATGCACGGACTCAAGGCAGATCACAGGAGTAACCTATTGCTCAGTTTTTTCCTCTGGAAGCTGAGAAATGCCATTACTAGTAATAAATGTTATTGAAACAGCTTGAATTATCTACCAAGCTACAGCGCACACAGAGCACATTTACTGCTCACGGTGACTCTGGAGGCAAAGGGGAAAGAGTGGCTTCTCCTTCCCAGAAGAGGAGTGGGTCTCAGGAGGGGGGGTCTGTGGGTCACTTGCTCCCTCAGGTAGAAGAGCAGGTCTAATGGGAGCCTGGAGGTGACCTGACCCCCGTGTCTGCAGTGTCCACGTGGGGAGAGGGGTCTCTAGGCATCTCTGCCCTTGATGTCCATCCTCACTGTCTGTGGCTGCAGAGGCTGTTTCTGCCTGATGTGGACGCTCACCCTGCAGCTCACAGAATCCTGCTTGTCCTTAGGTCTCTCTGGGCTGATGGCCATGACTGCTGTTCACTAAAAGAACATCATCATTCTGTTAAAAATCAAAGCTATTTCTCATTAGAGAATCTCAGACCTTTGAGCTCCCACAACACAGACCTTTGAGCATCTTCCATGGTTTCATTCACAAATATTTATTAACCATCTGCATATCCACCAGGAGTGCCTGCGTTTGACTGTGGACACTAAATAGGTCCCTCATACGTGTGCTCACAGGCCTCACCCTGGAGAGCTTCCTCCTGCACCCGCATCGGTCCTGAAATCCTCCCTGTTGCTTAAATAACAATATTTTATATCACCTCAATACCCAGGACTCATGAAATAGGTATCGTTTTGCTTTAACCTTGATTCCTCATTTCCCTCTAGATCATATCCTTTCAGTGAGAAAGTGTGAAATATTTGGGGAGAAACAGAAACCCTCTGCTACATGCTCCCCCTCCTGGATGATATTGTCATCAGGGCTCACAGCCTTATGCTCAAATCTAATGCTCACCCCTCCCTGGGCAAGGGACTGGTTAAGAGACAGACTTACATTTTCCTGTGACCTGCACTTTTCTCATCATTTGGGTCCTTCTTTTTCCATAGGAAAGAGCAGGAGGAGGCGAGTCTCCAGCTCATCCCCTGGAACCCTCAGTTCGTCAGGGCACGAGCAGGGACGTGCAGTCAGGGTCCCGGGCTGTGTCCATGTTCTGCCATCACTGGTCCTGATGGTCTCTGATTAACCCTCATCTATATAATAAGAATGAATCTGAAGTTCTTTTTAGCTCAAATCCTAACACCCTGGCAGTCATGAACTTTTGCAGCTTTACTTGTCACTTTCTCAGGCCTGAACAGAGAAGGGGGGTCAGGTGGGTACAGGACACCACACCCTGCAGTGGGACATGTACCAGTTTCAATCTCAGGTTTTGTTAAAACAGGGCAATATTGGGGGCAGTCACCGTCTCTGGGTCCTCATTGATGTGCTCACAATTGCAAAACAACACTCAGGCTCAGGGGTAAAAGCAACAGGGTTTATTAAAATCAGGGGAGGCTGCAAAAAGGGAGGAGTGTCTAAGGCCACAAATGGCCATCCGTCCTACCTCAGACACTGTCCCCAGTGTCCAGCGGCCCAAAACAAAGGCTATTCATGTCTTTGTGGTTCTGTCCCTTCGAGGACAGCCTGGAGCTGGTGACAATAGGTAAGGACTGGAGCAGGAGCCAACTCCCGGTGGCAGCTGGAGGTGATCCCAGGTGGGGCTGCTCAGGTGATGCTGCAGCAGCCAACAACAGGTGTCCAAAGGCCAGGCTTACAGCCGCAGCCAGGACTGGACTGGACAGTGACAGATGCAATAGTACCAGGAGATGGTGCTAGAGGATCAGAAGTGGTGCACAGATCTCAGAGGTCAGCAGTGCTGGTCAGCACTGGTCAGCAGACAATAGTGTCAGAGATGCCAATGTTACAGCTCGTAGAGATGCCACTGTACCATCAGCAAACAGCCTTAGAGAGGCTGGGCATAAGGCACCAGCAAACAGCTCCCTTAGAAACACCAGGGACAGGCCGACGATGCTCTCTGCAGGTAATGTTAGAGGCAAGGCCAGAGGCAGGTGTGATGATCAGGTCTTGGGAAAGGTCTTGAAGTCAGCGGAGGTCTTTGCAAAGATCTTTCTAGGAATACTTAGAAATCTGACCTGCAGCTGTCTATCATGTGGCTCAAGCTGGCTGCAGCTCTGGCTTGTATCCTCTTCAGGGTGCCGCCTTCCAAGCCTGATTGGCCCCTTTATAATGCCAGCTCTTTGGTTGGTGCCAGTGGAGCTCCAATCAGGTTGGTCCATTTAGAGCCCTGAATGGTCTCAGAAACCTTGAATGGCACCTGTGAGAGCTCAAATGTAATTGGTCCACTTACAATTCTGGCACTGTATTCAAAAATGAAACACTTGCCAGTGTGTCCAGATGCCTGAGGTCAGGTAGTCTCACCCTGGAGTGCAGGCCGCTGTCACTCAAAGCCCATCAGACAGGCCCACAGGCTGCATACAGTAAGGTCCCCTCTCCCCAAGGCATCAGGGATCACAGTGGGAGTGGTCTTCAGCAGGGCCAGTTGCTCACCTGAGCACCCAGGCACCCCTTTATCATAGCCCACCAGACCGGTCTACCACCTGCCACAGCACAGCCCAGGCCAGCGCTGCCAGAGCTCAGGGAGGCCCACAGGCTACACCCTGACCTTGGGGCCTGGCACAACATGGGCCTCTCTCCCCGTAGCTTGTGTCAAACCTTGCTGCTGAAGTGGCCTCAGCAAAGCCAGGCACACCCCACTGAGTGCACTAGGTTGCAGGGATCCTCATTTAACATAGCTACTGGAAAATGATCACTGGCCAATTTTGCCCCCACGTGACAAACTGGCAAGAACCCACTGGGGCTGCTGTCCCCTCTTGGGTGGCTCCTGGCAGCGTGGACAGCACGTGGCCCCTTGGTGTCTCTGAGAGTGACTCGGCTGTGACAGGCCTTGCAGAAGCTATGGCCACAGGAGGTACTCCCAGGAAGCCCCTGTCTCTAGGCAGACGCTGCAGGTCACTTCTTCTAGGGGGGTCCAGGAGTGACCCCGAAGTCATGACTGTCCTGCAAGTGGGTGAGGAAAGTGAACAAGGGAGGGCAGAGGAGATGCTTAGGGAGGAGGTGACCCCACCTGCCCTGGTCAGGCCACAGGAGCCTCCTCCCTGCCCCGCACAATCACACCCTCTCCAGTCTCTGCTCCCCAAGGCGCCCCAGGCCTTTCTCAACATGAACCCTCACCTGCCTTCTCTGCTCCCCACACCAGGCAGGGAGGGCTCACAGGGCCTGTCATCACCTCCACTTTCTCTCCCACATCACTGCCTTCATCACCAGATGATGAGCAATATCAGGAGGAATTTTTTAAATTCGACTTATCAACACTAAGAAGGCCTGGGCAGATATTGAGGCGCCCGTCACTAAGAGGACCCATTCTGGATGTTTCCAGTGGATTTGACCACACTGAGGCCTTCACCTCCACTCAGAGACCCTTCCTCACTGCTGCTGCCACAGCAGAGGGGCCCTGGACAGGTCAGAACCCTGGGTCCCCTGCAGCGCAGCCTGTGCTGTGCTTCTGAGTCTCACTCCCCACAGTCATTAGCTATGCTGGGATCATCTGACAACTCACAGGGTGTCATGCAACTGTTTGTCTTATTTTCATTGTTGGCTTTTACTGCTTTTTATTTTTTTGTTTGCGTTACAAAAAGTCAATTCAACACTTTCTCTCCCAGGTTTTTTCCCTGATTGCACAGCATTGTTACAGCAACAACAAAAATTAAAAAACCTTCACAGTGAAAAATCTTACCTCCAATCCCAGTAGCAAATACCATAATGATACTTACCTTTCTGTGTTCTTCTCCAGTGTTGCCATGAATACAAGGAGATTCATCCTGAACACTATAGTGGGGAGGGCGGTGGGGGAACCAGCCTTGGGTTTATCTGAGATCCTCTCCCTGCTGCACATGGAGGGTGACCCTGGGGAGATGGGAGAGCCCCAGAATGAGAAAGAAACATAAGTTCAGCCACCTAATATTACATCTTCCCCTAGAAGCAACGTAGACCCTGCTCCATCTCTCCCTCCCTCTCTGGACTGTAGACAAAGGCTCAGCTCAGGAACTGGGGTGACCTGGGCTAATTCTGCCCCTGAGCCAGGCCAGCAGGAAACATACTTCTCCCCCCACTGTGGAACTCCCTCCAGCTCTGGTCTAGAGAGAAAGTAGCTGAAACTCATGGAGCTCCCTGACCCTGAGGCCAGTGGGTTTTCTATGGTGACTCCAAAGGAGATGAATATTGGGGACTGGAGGAGGCAGCTGTCAGGAGTGAAGGTGCCACCACATCCTAGCAGGGGCCTCGAGCGGGGTTCTGCCAGCTCCTTACACCTCAAGCCAACCATGAGGTATTTCTAAACCTCCTTCTCTTCTTCAGGTCCAGTGTTTTTTCAGTCCTGCTCAAAAACTGCTTCTGCATAGAACTGTATTTACTGAGGTGTTCTAACACTCTGTGTGTGATTTGAATTCATTTATTCAGGGGCTTGATGTTGTCTCCCCATCACCTTATGTTGTGTATCCTGTCGTTACTGTTACACACACACACGCACACACACACACACACATACACACACTCTCCCCTCTCCTTGGGAACCAGATCCTCACTCAGCACTGGGGTTACTCTGACCCTCTGTCTCTGGTCCCCTCAGAGCTGCCCTCTCTGCAGTGTCTCTACTCAGCGGGGTCTGAGCAGCCCCAGGAGTCCCTGCACCTCCTGCCTCTGCCCTTGTGGGAAACCAGCCCCTCACCCTGCATGACAGTGAGGAGGCGAAGGCAAAGTCCTGAGGTCACTTGTTGCAGTCAGGACAGCCGATGAAGTTCTCTGCCATGAACAAAAACTCCGAGTCTGAATGAATTTGCAGCAGGGGAGGCTGGGGAGAGCCATCGAGAGCAGCTCTGCCTTTCCCTCTCCGGCCCAAATTTTTATTAAAGATATGGACAAAGGAACAAGAAAATAGCATGCAATTGTGTTTGTCCTTATACAGATGAGTAAGTTACTGCTGGAACAAGTTTTCCTGGTTAGCAGGGAACATGCACACAAGCCAGCATGTCCTCAGAGAACAGGAGTCAGTTCTGGGGTGAAGTTCTGTTGGCAGAACTTCCAATGTCCTGGAGCTCCATATGCAGAGAAAACAGGTGCTCTTCAAACACTCCAGCTCCCTTTAGGGCAGCAGGCTCCCACCAGTCAGTGATTGATGGAGAAGACAGTTTACTTTCTTTCTTTTGCTTAAAACATTTTCTTTTTTCCCTCATCGCATTATTCAATTGAGGTAACATCGGTGTACAACACTGTATGTGTGCAGAGGCACCAGGTCACCCCTTTTCAGATGGTTGTTACCACTTCCCACCCACCTAAGGACCCTCACAGTCCTCCACCACTGGGCTCTCTTCCTACCTTGTTCGGTGCTCTTACCCCCACCCCATAGTTTCACTTCTACAGTCATATTTCTAGAGATTGTTTTGGTTTAGTTTCATATGTCCCTGCTTTGTTTCCTTATATTCCACATATGAATGAAATCATCCAGTATTTAACTTTCTCCTTCAGACTTATTTCACTTAGCATCATCCCATCCACATCTATCCATGTTGTTGCAACTGAGTATTTCATCTTTTTCACAGCCGAGTAGTATTCCGTTGTGTATGTAGCTTGTAATCTTTGTCCATTCATCTGCCGTTAGGCACTTAGGTTGTCTCCATCGCTTGGTTATGGTAGACTGTGCTGCAGTGACCATAGGAGGCGCCTATTCCTTGGAATTAGTGTTTTACCCTCTTTGGATAAATACCAAGGAATGGAATGCTTGACCAGGGACAGGTTTATTTTGAATATTTTGAGGAACCTTCATTTGTTCTCCACAGGGGCAGGACTGTGCCCAGGTGGTATCCATAGAAAAGGGAGATTCCAGGGCCTCCCCTGGTGGCCCAGGCGGTTGAGCGCAGCACTGTGAAGCTGTCCGCCGCCTCTGCAGCACTGGTTTGCTCCCGGCCGGCCTGCGAGGGTCCTACATGGCGTGGCAGACCGCTCCTGTCTCGCCCGCTGCTCCCCTCAGCAGTGTCTTCAGTCCGTCTGTCTGCTCTGCTCCCCACTCTGTCTCTGGGGAATCCTCTCATCCTCCTGCTCCTCTGGCCTGTACCCCAGTTCTTGTATAAATAAATAATTAAATCTTTAAAAAAGAAAAGGGAGATTCCAGTGTCCTGCCCCGCCCAAGGAAAGGTGGGGCTGAGCAGGGATGAGAAGCTAAGGAAGAGGAGGAAGACATGGAGCAAGATGGGGAGAGAAGACTAGAGGAGGCACATGGAGCAGAGAGACATGTGAAGAAGCCAGGCTTGTTCTTCAGGCTTGAACTTGTGCCAGGGAGTTGGGGGACATGGAAAGAGACATGTGAAAGAGACAAAGACGTGGGTGAGAGGCCCAGGGGAGGCTGACTATGGCAGCTGTTATCTGATGTGGATTTTGACTTTGCTCTTTTCCTTCCAGACTTGCCTGGCTCCTCCTGCCCCTGTCCCATGGGTCTCTACCAGCAGGTGCCTTAGCCTTGTGGCAGGCTTTCAGGCCTCAGTGGGCCTGCTTTGGGCCGAGCCTGTTTAGCAGGGCATTTACCCACTTGGGCATGGGTGACTTTGGGTGCCTCTCTTGGGAACTATTCTAACTATATTCTTTCTCTTCTCTCTCTCTATTGCACACTAATTCTCTATTGCACACTAACTGTATTAAAGTTCTTTTCTATTGAAGGTCTTACGCATTAGAGTATGTTTTGTCTTTATTCAGCTGATGACAGATCCCATGTAGAGTGTGCAGGTTTGAGGGTCCGGGGAAGCCCTCATTCAGCCCTCATTCAGCTGAACCCCTCATTCACCTCATTCAGGTCCACTCTCCATTCCCACCCACCAAGTACCAGAGTTCCTTTTCCTCCTCACCCTTCAGTGGGTCATTCTCACAGGTGTGAGGTCATAACTTAGTGTGGTCTTAATTGGCATTTTCCTGACAGCACATAATGATAAACATTTATCCATGTACCTATTGGCCACATGTATGTCTTCTTGAGAAAAATAAGTATTTAGCTCCTCTGCCTTGTTTTGGGTTTTTTTTTTTAAAGATTTATTTATTTATTTATACAAGAGCTGGGGTACAGGCCAGAGGTGCAGGAGGGTGAGAGGTTTCACCAGAGGCAGAGTGGGGAGGAGAACAGGCCGACTGAGGAAAGCACTGCTGAGGGGAGCAGCAGGAGAGACAGGAGAGGTCTGCTGCACCATGTGGGTATCTCCCTGGCCGGCTGGGAATCAAACCTGTGCTGCAGAGGCTGCGCACAACTTCAGAGCACTGCACTCAACCCACTGCACCACCGGGGAGGCCCCTTTGCCCCTATTTTGATTGGGTTTTTTTCTTGCTTTGGAGTTCTTTGTAGATCTTGAATAGTAACACCTTGCTGGATTGATGATGTCCACATATTTTCTGTAACTCAATATTTTCTTTTCGTTTTAATGATAGTTTCCTTCACTATGTAGAAGCTTTTTAATCTGATGTGATTCCGTTGGTTTCTTTTTGCTTTTGTTTCCTTGGAGCACAGAAGACATTAGGGGCAGTGAAAATACTCTGCATGATATTCTCATGATGGACACAGGTCATTGCACATTTGTCCAACACCCACATAATGGACAACACCAGAGTGAACCTTTAGAGAAACCATGACTTTGGCGACTATGACATGTAGGTTCATCACTTGTAACACACATGCCAGTCTGGTCTTAACATGTGATTTGGACGTGTTTCAATTTACTTTTGAAAGCATATCTCATGTACATACAAGAACATTTAAATAACACTCAAGGATATAAAGATGTAAGTCATTCCCCTCCACCCCCCAATACCCCAGTCAGCCAGGACATCTGCTGAAAACCTGTTAGCAATTTATCTGTCTGGCCAATAATGTTTATTTTCCTGTCAGTACAGGAGTTCAGGGCACAGAGTGGGGAAAACATTTGCAAATCATGAATCCAATAGAAGACTGTATCTAGAATTTACAAAGTAACACTTAAAACTCAATGATCAGAAAGAAATAACCTAATTTTAAAAAGGACAAAAACAGTGTTGTAAATGGTGCCTCATTTGAAAAAATGGCTAAAGACTAACAGACACGTCACCAAGAAGAGACACAGACGACAAGGAAAAACATGAACAGATGCTCAGCATCACGGGGCACTAGAGAAAGACAAAAAGAACAACAGTGATGCCATCACACCTAGTAGGGGCTGAAAAGTGCAAACCCCACACAGGTGCTGCGGATGTGGACAACAGGAACCTCATTGCTGCTGGCAGGAATGTAAAATGGCTGGTCACTGTGGAAGATACTTGACAGTTTCTTTGAAAACCCAAAAAACTGACTAAAGCCCAGTGATCACTGCCCCAGCTAGTTACCAACTAATTTGAAACTTGTATTTGTACTAAAACCCTGCATGCATGCAAATGCTTGTAACACAACATCTGTGTGAGCTGCCGATAGTGACTTCTTTCCAAAGACAACATCATCTAAAGAAATGGAAAAAAGAGAAGCTTTTCAGGAAGAAATCTGGGAAATTCTGCCTTAGCCTGGTGTTGCAGGTTAACACCATCAGTGATGAGTCAGGTGGACATGATGAGCACTGACGTGTTGAGTGGACCATGGCCCTGCACCCCTGGGGTCTGCTTCCCCAAACCCACAGTCCCACTAAAAAAACAAGAACAAAACAACCTAAATTGAGGGACACTATTCCTGAGCAGGACTCCTTGATGGACGCTAACAGTACAAAATTTAGGGTGGAGGGGTCATATGACCAGAAATTGGAGGTGGGGGTAGAAGTGATTAACAGTTATTAAACCAACTATAGAAAAGAAAAATGCTTTGTGCCAGCTGCTGTAGCAAGTATCAGATGCTACAGGAAACATGAGGAGGTGCAGACCAGAGCTGGGATATGGGCATGAGGCCATTGCAGAGAATCGCTGCTCCTGACAAATCAGCCTAGTCACACCATAGAAGTCATTCATTTAATGACAGAAAACAATTGCACAGGGCCTCCCTGGTGGTGCAGCAGTTGAGCGCTGGGTTGAGAAGCTGCCCACAGCCTCTGCAGTGCCAGTTCGATCCCAGGCCGCCAGGCGAGGGTCCCACATGGCACGCAGACCTCTCCTGCCGCCCGCTGCTCCCCTCAGCAGTGTATCATCAGTCTGCCTGTTCTGTTCCCTGCTCTGGCTCTGGTGAATTCTCTCACCCTCCTGCGCTTCTGACTGTACCCAGTGCTTGCATAAATAAATACATAAATATAAAAAAAAACCAAAAACCTCAAATGTTAAAAAAAAAAAAGAAAAGAAAACAATTGCACAAAGGTATGAAGCGCTCCCAACAAGAACACCACAATAGTACACTTTCTTTTCCCGGGAAGACTCAGCTCTGCTCCTGCAAGGGCAGGACAGGAATGGCCACAGTGCAGGTTTTCTAGGATCCAGCAGACCGGGTAAAGGAGGAGTCAGAGTCCTCAGTGGTTTTTTGCAGGTTTTTACTGGGATTACCAGGTACACGGCAGGCAGGGGCTCTGGGGGGCCAGGAGACTGGCAGTCCTCCCAGCCCCCAGCAAATCCGCACTCTCTCTAGGCTCTCTGGCGTTCTCTGTTTCTGCTTCTTTGCTTCTCTCTTGGCTTCTCTTCGGCTTCTGCTACTGGCGTTCCCGTGACGCCACCCTTAAAAGCCCAGTCTTAGCCCAGGTGAATCCCATCTACATATGCCCACACCCTATTCCAGGTGCCCGTCATCAGGCATGCATTTAGGACCGCAAGGATCCAGCATCTATCCTGATGGCAGGAGGGCAGAAAAGCCTGACATTTTTCCTTACCCTACAGCTCCCAAAGCTGCCGCCTGGGACCTGTAGGCTTCTCCTAACACACCTGCCCTCTTCAGGTGCCACAATTCCTGCTAATTGTGTCTGTGCAAGCATCTTCTTCTTTCCTTTTGTGTTTGTGTGTGTGTGTGTGTGTGTGTGCCCACACCACTGAAAGGAAGACTCTGGTGAAGCTATTCTCAGAGGTGACCCAAGAACCCCCATCTGTGACCCCAACACCTTGCCCAAACATCACTCCTCACCAATGTCAAAGTTATTAAAAAAAAAAAAAAAAAAAAAAAGGAAAGCCAGAGAAATTGCCATCCAGACAAACTGGGTGGGATTATGGAGCATAAAATGGACATTAGCAAAAACTGAAATGAAAGTGTGGCGTTTAATAATTATGTCAACGTTGCTTCATTAGTTATAAAAATAAAAACAAACTGTACTTGCCGCGGACCAGCACAGCAGTGAACGATGAGGCCGTCTCAGGGTTGAGAGACTGCGCAGGGTGGTCAGGGATTCGGTTAAAGAATTGACAAACAGACACACTTCAAGAGTGAAAATCTGAGTGTAATTTAATTTGAGTTGGTGACCAGTATATATATGTTTTCTAAAGGCATAGGAAAGGCGAACATCAGTGAAGAAATCAGATTGCTTATAGGTTTAGCTTATCATTGACAGGGCAGTGATTTACATCTGGACCCAGGAGCATTCCTAAGCAGTTAGGCTATTAATTTTTCTTTTTATTTTATGTGAATACTTTTTGTTTAAACTACTCACTACCACTAAATTACTATTAATTAGCACGGGTGAATTTTACTTTTCACAATGTAATATTTTTATCATTAAGATTAATACTAACAAGGCTAAGCATACAACAGAGAAATTATTAAGCTAACAGTTCTATTAATACACAGAGTTTAGCAACGTTTCATTTGAATCAGCCTAGTTATTAGATTTAGTATGTTCTTTTTTAATCAGCAAACCAATGACCTTTTTAGACAGAGAAAGAGAAAAGATTTTAGAAAGAGAAAAGATTTTAGAGAGACAGTTGTATTAGAATAAAGTTTGTGGGCTTTGAGAAGATGAGATAAGTTTCCGTGCGGACAGCATTCCTGTAGTGGCTCCTGGTGGTCGTTATCTTTCAACAGGCTTCCGTCTTATCTATGTCTTCAGGGAGTTTGCTGTTCTCCCCCTGCGCGCTGGTTCCTTGCCCAGCCGGACCTAGGGATTCCTAGAGGTCACTGCAGGGGGAGGTGCAGCAGGTATGTCTTCAGGGGCTTTTGCTGTTCTCCCCCTGTGCACTGGTTGCTCAGCCGGACCTAGGGACCGTGGCGCAAGCCATTAGCCCTAAGGGTCACTGCAGGGGGAGGTGCAGCATGTACTCATGTAGGATGTTCACAAAATGGAAATGGTGTGGGATAAACAAGACCTGTACTGCCTTTGCAACTTTTCTGTAAATTGAACAGTATTCTTTAATTTTTTTTTTTAATGCTGTCAATATTTAACAGGTTATAAAAGGAAAAAAATTTTTCTTTTCCAGTTTTCCCGTTATCACTGTCCAGGGATTGGAGAGAGGGGTTCTGGGAAAAAAGCTGGAAACCTCACACCCAGGGCAGGCTCCGGAGTCTCCTCTCCTCTGAGCCCTGCTTCTCTGACTCCTCACAGAGCATCTCAGCCCCAGGACGCCGCCCTCCAGGACCCCCAACTCTGCCCACCTCAGCCCCCGCCCCGTCCTGGCGGCTCCACCAGAATCCGGAACAGCGCGGCAGCGCCCCCGTGTGGCCACAGGGCTGAGCACAGGAGACCAGAGCTGCCCTTTCTCCTGCTCAGCCAGGCCCTCCCCAGGCCCCCTGGGCCCCGAGCGGCAGGACGAGGATCTGCACACAAGGGGGCGCCCAAGTCCTGTGTCAGGTGAGAAGTCCTCAAATTTTCTTAGTCCTGTGGACAAAGCACAAAAGCAGGTTTCCAGTGAAAACAGCTGATTCCCAGATTATGGGAAGATCCCCCAAATATAGAGGTTCCTTCAGTCTCGGAATGGATCCTTGGACTCCAGAGTCTCTGTAATTTGTTTCTGCTTCTGCTTCCAAGGGTGTAAAAGCCCCTCCTCCTGGGAATTAACATTAAATTCTACCCAGGAGCCCAGGTCCTAGCCCAGGAAAAGGACAAGACCAGGAAAACACCAAGACCCGTGGGCCGACCACTCATCCACTTCTTGCAGCAGTGGGGGAGGGGAGTGGATCATTGGTGGGAAGGCTGCACATTAAAGGAATCACATAATAAAAAGATGACCCATATAATAAAACAAATAAATAAATGTATCTTTTAAAAATTCTCCATCCTTGAAGGAGGGGAGGGTCTGAGGAGTGTACACAGGGCATGACTAGGAAGACGGGGAGGCTCCTGGAAATGGAGCAGAAGATGAAAATGGGGACTAGGGGATGGGGCCCAAAAGGAGTGGTGGGGTCACCAGAGAGGATGGGCAGGGAGGGGGCAGCATGGGGGACACTGAGAGGGAAGGTCTGTGTGGGTGACACAGGCTCTGGCTGGGGGCTGGGAGAGTCTCTGTTCTCACCTGGTGGGATTGCTCAGGGGTTGGCGCTGTAGCTGACTAGGGAACTACTTAAGTTTTGGGCCTTTCCTGAAGGAGAGAGATGAAGAGACAATAGATGGTTAGAAGGAGGCCCCTTCCTGTTCTAGAACATCCTCCCCAACTCCCCAGTGCTGGGGTATCAGGCAGATTCAGGGAGCCAAGAAGAGGGCAGAGCAAGGCCTGGGCCTCCATGGAGGACCACCCTGGGGGCTGATTCTGGGGTTCCAGGGCCCTACTCCCTGCAGGCAGGTCAGAGTCAGCCCCACTCACAGCTCTAAGCTGCTGGACAGCCCCTCTGTGCCGTGACCCTGCAGACACTGCTCTGGGGATAGTGTGAAGAAAACAAAACAAAACAGCAAAATTAAATGGGAATCTAAAAACAGCAGAAATAATTTTTTAAAATCACATATTTTGAAGGACACTTCAGGGGACATGGAATCCTTGTCTGACAGCTCATTGCTATCAGGACCTTGACTGTCATGTGAGGAACTCTAGTGCACCTGTTTCTTCTGAGAAAACAGCCACTGATCACTTTATACCTTAATTTTTTAATGGTTTGTACCAAAGCACATCTGAACAGTCATGATTAGTGTGGAAGGACCTGCCTCAGAGCTCATGCATGTGGCTCCTGGAGAAAACCCTCAGGTCCTTGTCCTGTGGGTGTCCCCTTAGCTGAGTGTCCACCATGTGCAGGGAGTCACCCCAGAGAGGGACCAGGGGGTAGCCCGGGCGGGAAGTCTCAGCCCCTGTGAGCCTGAGTGTGACGTGGCGCGTCCCTTCTGCTTCATTCTCCTCACGAGGAAGAGCCCGCAAGTCAGACACATTCCCGGGGGGAACTGTCTCCCCTCCTGTTTATCACAGACTTTGTAGATAATTGAAAATCAACACAAATCACCATCTGGACATTAATTATTTCCATTCTGTCCACATGAAAAATAAATTCCCTCCCACCCAAGGCCCCTAAAAGTCTCTCCCATCACTGAAGCAGCATGACGTCAGCATCTCATCACGTGACTCAGGACCACGCAGCATCTGTGCAGTGAAGCCATCTGTGCTCAGCTCCTCATGGGCTGAGGCAGTTTCCTGCCCCACAAGCCCTTCATGTGGAAACAGGGGAGGACAGACACAGGGTAACTCGTAGACCCATTTTTAAATGTTTTTAGAGCAATTTTATTGAGATATAACTTACGACCATTAAATCACCTGTTGAAGGTTCACCTCTCCTGTCCTTTTGGTAAGCACAGAGCAGGGCCACCCCCTCTGTCCTTGCTCACCTGGCACCAGCCAGGCCCCTACAGGCTGTTCCCTCCATGGGACCTTCACCCACAAAACCCCCTCCCCAGGGCTTTGCTCCCATCCCACCATCACACTGACCCCCTTCATGACACAGCTACCCCCACATCCCTCCCTTCCCTGCTGCCCACCTGCTCCCTGACTGTCCCTCTTCTCAGCCCCTCTACAGATGTGGGGTCGGACAGGTTTCTTGTCTTTGTTATTCACTGCCTCCTGCATGAAAGTAGCTTGCTGAATACAGTGAATCTGTCGGTTTTATTCCCAGCACATAGCACATAATATAGAAATATTGGTGGAGGAAAATACATTAGTAACTGACAAATGTTTCTGATACAAATAAATGAAAAGCAAAAAATGAGGAGAAAGGTATTTTCACATTTTTGACAAGGTGACTTTTTAAAACATCATGAACCCCTGACTGAGCAATTGTCATCTCTCCCCCTCCTGTTCTAGCTCAGTGACTGCACTGAACTGTGTCCTGTGTCATCACATGAGTGGTTGGGGAGCACCCCCATCTTTTTTTTTTTTTTACATCATTCTTCATTTTTGTACAATGTGTGCCTTCTCTTCTCAGGGGTAGTTGCTGTAAAATTCCCACCACCAATTCACGCGCGCACCATCGTCATAGTCCCTTGGGCTCTTCCCACCCGTTTTGACACCTCTCCCTTCCCCTGGGAGCACCCATATCTTTCTAGAGCCAGAGCCCCCACACAGCCATCCTTCCTGCAGGAAGAGCTCCCAGAGCCCCTGGGTGTAACTAGCAATAAAATATAATTGCTAGCCCTGTGCACAGGTGTTTGAGGGAGGCTCGATTCCGTGGGATTCAGTGACCACACCGTATTAAAGGAAAAAGGATTTATTGTGAGCAACAGAGGCGATGTGAGAGCAAAATTATAAACAGTGCCCCAAACCCAACCAAACCGATGAACATGCATACATACTGTACAGTTTCCTCAGAAATCAGCATCACGGAGGCAAAGAGGCAGCACTCCGGGGAACAGCACGGGAGACGTATCCAAGTCCAGCAGCAGCCAGGAGACCACTGTGTTTTTATCTCCCAAGGTCGGATGTGGCCAGTATCCAAGACCAGGGATTCATGGTGGGCTGATCACGTTTCTGTGCACGACGCCCCGGAGTTACATAACCAGCCATATTTCTTGATGGTCCCGGACATCGCGAACAGTTACATAACCAGCCCTATCTTTTGGCTCCTGGTCCGGGCGCTGGCCAGGCTCCCGAATCAGGGGGCCAAAAGGTGGTCGCGCATCTTCCAATGTCCCCGGCAAAACGACGTTAACACTTTATTTTCCTACACTGGGCCCCACCCACCTGAGGGAGACACAGGGACAGGGAGGGACACACTCACCTGGGGACCCCCCAGGGGCAGGTGGAGGAGGAGAAGCTGGGAGGGGAGGAGGCAGAGCACAGAGCTGGGGCAGGAGCAGGGCACCATCTCCTCAGGGCTGGGGAGAGACAGGGCAGGAGGCAGCCAGGCCCACACAGAGGAGCAGGGCAGCCAGGAGCTCTGGGCTCAGAGAGGGGGGGCACAGGGCACAGGGAACACCCCAACAGCAGGAGCAGGTCCTTCCTAGTGACCCCTTAGACCCTGAGACCAAGGACAGACCTGGCTCATCTCAGGACTTCTGAGCCTCTGCGCTGCTAGAGACCATGAGGTTTATTGGAGTAAAACATCCTCCCTTCCCCTCCCACCCCGTGGAACCCACTCCCCAGACCCACTTTGCTCTGAGCACAAGGCCCCTCCTTTTCACCAGGGCTGCAAACTGCCCTCCCCTCCCCATCATCACACCCAGTGACTCCCCAGGACAGAGGCCCAGACCCAGGCCCCAAGAAGGACAGGCCAGAACCTGCTTGTGGTCCTGCCCCCTCAGTGTGAGCAGGTGTTACTGTGAAGCATCAGGACACAAAACACAGTCCCCAAAGAGTCCAGGTCCCCCCACAGGCCCCTGTCCTGCTCTGTCTGCTTGTTCAGTTCACCTGAAGGTCAGTCCCTCCCCAGCTCTGACCTGCCAGGGCCAAGGACAAGGTCCTGCTCCAACCACAGCAGGAGACAGGTCAGATCTCCACTGAGGGCTTCCTCCTCCTCCTCTCTAACTCTGGGGGAGATTCCTGCCCCAGGGTCAGGAACCTGGTGTGACAGAGCAGCAGAGAAACGGAAATGAGTCCTGATCAGAGAAAACACCCTCAGTCTGTTAGCAGACTGAATGAGGGGCAACCTGGGATCCCAAGCCTGCCGCTTTATGTGGGTTCTGCCATCTGCCACATAAAAGCAGAGCACACTCCTAAAGTGAGAACTGTTAGCAGAGTAGCTGTGCATGGACAGGAAGAGATGGGATGACAGTTTCCCAACGGAACTGACAGATACCTAACCCCCCCAGGGTTTATGACTACCAGACTTCCTGGGGGGAGAGGCTGCAGCTGCAGGTTATGCCCCACCCCACCCCAGCTCTCAGCCAGCCCAGCCCCCAGCTACACCCACCCAAGGGGGATGGGAGCAGGAGGGGAAACTTGGACACAAAACTGCCCCGGAAGGACACACCCAGAAACCTCATCTCCCCCCAGTGCTGCCCTTAGGTCCATGTGGGCAGGAAAAAGAGGGGGAGGGGATACAGAGCACAGGGCAGGTGTCCCTGGACAACCCTAGGGGACACCCTGCAGGAAGGACACTCAGCCCCTCACTGCCTCTCCTGCTCCTCAGGGTCTGTTTTTGCTGCTTTCTCAACACACACTGTTCCCTGTTGACTGAACTGTCTGGTCAAATATTAATTGTCCTAATCCAGATGGGTTAATCATTTATTTTCCTCTTAAATGACATATACCTCTAATCTTTCAATTGTTTCAAGTGCTTTTGAAATAGTTTCAGGTAACCACCTAAGGTTGCCAAGAGACAGTGGAGAATGTAAAATGAATTGTGATTTTATTTTATTTTTTTAAAGATTTATTTATTTATACAAGCACTGGGTACAGTCAGAAGCGCGGGAGGGTGAGAGAATTCACCAGAGCCAGAGCGGGGAACAGAACACGTAGACTGAGGAAATACACTGCTGAGGGGAGCAGCGGGTGTGCCAGCAGAGGTCTGTCGCGCCATGTGGGACCCTCACCAGCGGCCAGGGATCTAACCCGTGTTGCAGAGGCTGTGGGCAGCTTCCCAGCCCAGAACTCAACTTCTGCGCCACCAGGGGAGGCCCTGATTTTATTCTTTTAAAGATTATTTATTTATGCATGCAAGAACTGGGGTACAGGCCAGAGGTATGGGAGGTGAAAGGATTCACCAGAGACAGAGCAGGGAACAGAACAGGCAGACCTACTGAAATACACTGCTGAGGGGAGCAGCAGGCCATTCAGGAGAGGTCTGCTGCATCATGTGGGATTCTCCCTGGCCTGGGATCGAACTATTGCTGCAGTGGCTGTGAAATAGCTTCTAGGTTGCATCTTAACCCCTTGCGCTACCAGGGAGGGCCAAATTGTGATTTTAAAATACAACTACTGATGGGAAGAAGTAAATCCCTTTCTCCAACGTGCAATCCAGTAAAGTTTATGTTGACAAGGTTAAGATGAGGGGTTCACAAGGAAAGCGTCTTCGATAAACGGTGCTGTGGAGACTGGACAGCAACGTGCAAAAGAATGAAACTAGACCACTGTCTCCCACCACACACAAAAATCACCTCAAAATGGACAATAGGCTGGAATGTAAGACCAGAAGCCATAAGATACACGGAAGAAAACAAGGACAGAACATGCCATGACACACATTTCGGTGATATCTTTGTGGATCTGTCCCCTGCAGCAAGGAGAACAAAAGGGGATATAAAACAAAAGGGACAGACAGCAAATATCTATAGCTGTTGGTGGGATGGGCCTGGGCGCTCCTGCCTGTCACACCAGAAAGCCATAAGCAGAGCCAGGAATTGAACCTATAAGCTCTTTCAATTTTCAGATCACTGGCCATTGATCTGAGAGAATGGGGTGCGGCCGTTCCCCCATCTCATATCCAGCTGGCCTTGTTGTAATCAGTTACACACAGACAGTCACAGCAAACAGCCCATGAGAACAGCCCGTCACAGCTGCTGCTCCTGGTATCCAGCACATTCAGCCCCCAGAACTTGTTATCAGCCCCTGGCCTCACCCACACACTACACCACCACAGTCGGTTTGCATGAATTCAATAGGAACAGAAATTATTATGCAGGCCTTTTAATTTTGCTTGGTTGGAACTTCATACAAGAACCCTCAGACTGAGAGCTCCTAAAAGCCAGGAGTCAGGGCTCAGGACCACGCCAAGGTCTCATCATCAAACTTGGCCTGTGGTACCTGTACCTTCAGGGAAATTCCTCTCCAGGCTCCCAAGACATCTGGGGTTTCTGGGCTTGTCAAGGGGTTGCCTTCTTTACCCTAATGACAGACCCTTGTAGCCCTAAAACAGGTGCCGTTATTATGTCTTTACTGGCTCTAGATCAGTCTGGTTTCTGAAAACACAACATTCCAGACAAAGCCTTGGTAAAATATCCGTATTTCCAATTATCTATTAAAGAAAGAGAAGTGGGAAGACAACTTTACTGGATTTATGCAAACAAACTTTTTTTTAAAATTTATTTATTTATGCGTAGAAGAGCTGCGGTACAGGCCAGAGGTGGTGGGGTGAGTGGTGAGAGGATTCACTGGAGACAAAGTAGGGAACAGAACAGGCAGATCTACTGAAATACACTGCTGAGAGGAGCACCAGGTGAGACAGGAGAGGTCTGCCAGGCCATGTGGGTTAGCTCCCTGGCTAGAGATCCAGCTCAGCCATCACGGCGTCCTTTCTAGGTGTCACCTTCCAAATCTCTTAAGTTCCTGGCTCCAGGCCAAAGCCAAGAAGCAAGGCAGCATCTCCACACGTCTCTCTTGTGTGTCCCCCAGCGCTCTCTGCGTTGACAAACCTTTATGTTCTGAGCAAATCGTCCATCAGAACAGCCCGTCACAGCTGACACTCCTGGTGTCCGTCATGTTCAGATGCAGAACTTGCTGTCAGCCTCCTGGGTATCCTGCCCCTGGTACATCAGAGGGCATCAGTGTCCGGCACTCTTTGGGGCATCATCAGGGCAGGATCTCAGTTTAAACAAGAGCTATAGTTCAAGAAAAACAGATCATGAGCCAGGTAGCGTGTACGTGCAGCCAGTGTGTATGTGTGTGTGTGTGTGTGTGTGCAGGTTCCTCTACTAGGTATGGGCCCTTCCTCCCTGGCCCCCTCTCAGAAGGACAGAGCTAAAGTAGAGGACAGGGCACTGTCTGTGGGTTCTCAAACCCGTGTGCTCAGTTGCAGCCACTCAGGCCCAGGGAAGAGCAATAAGGTTTCTTTAACAGGAGAGCAGGGAAATAAAGAGTCTCTAAGGCCTCAGTGGAGACTGTGTCACCCAGACAGTTTCCACAGTGTCCAATAGTCCCAAACTAAGGCTACCCGTGTATGGGGGTACAGTCCCGCCAGCGAGGGCCTGGAGCTGGTGGGACAGTTGCAAGCCCTGGGTCAGGAGCCAACTCACAGTGGCAGCGGGAAGTGCTCCCAGGGGTGCTCCCCTCTGAGGAGACACCCCAGCAGGCACAGCCAGTCTGAACGCAGGGCCAGACAGGAAGGAGGCAACAGCACCAGGAGGTGGTACCGGACAGTCAGCAGAAATGACAGGTCTCAAAGGTGACCTTGCTGCTGAACCCCAGTGGGCTGCATGCCCTGGGGCGGTGTGGGGGGACAGAGAGCCTCTGCTGCCAGATTGGCTGCTACCTTTGTCCATGACACTGATGGTGGCTGGTGGTGAAGTGCCCACCTACTGTCACCCACTGCTGCTCCCGCTGCTGGGTGCAGTGAGCACAGCTGTCAGGGTGGCCTGGGCCCCATCCTCAAGCAGCGGCTTCCTGGAGCCTGCCAGGGCAAATGGGGGTCCATTCAAACCCAGCTGATGCCCCCCAGCTATCATCCCTAGCCCAGTGAGTTGGGCTCAGCAAAGCTGTCCTGTGGCACCCACTGCAGGGTGGCCTTGGTGCCGCCCAGAAGCAGCTCCTCTGGGGGGGCAGGGGAGGGGGAGCCTAAGCCCTAGGGGCTCCTTTGCTTAAACCTGGCTTGCTCTGGGGGAGGGACCCTCTGAAGGCTGCCTGCCCCCTGGCAGGAAACCCCCCTCTGCCAGCACCTCTAGAGCTGTGCTTACCAGCTGCACATGCAGGGTGCCAGGGCAGAAAACCACCACTGCTGCTGCCAGCCTTTTCAGACTCCTGTTTCCACTGGCCTCTGGCTGTGCCCACTGGGGCAGCCGCACCAACAAAGCCTGCATGTCCCACCACTCAGGGGGCAGAAGAGAGCTGGGGAAGCCTCAGGGATCTGGAGTCAGTGTCACATACTACATACTATTATATACAAACATACATATTCACATGTATCTATTAATGCCTTTAGTAAATTTTGTGCTGTACATTTGTATCAAATGAGTAAGAAATCCATCCAGGGACAGTAACAGATTTTCTTTATGCTGAGCTGAACCACTTCCTGGTGTCCACCTAGATATGCCTCCTGGGAGAGAAAGCAAAACAGACCCCCCAGCACATGTCTTGTCTTCTCCCAGGTCCTCACAGCTCCCTGATCACTGACATCAGGGGCCCCAATATGGCTGAACCCCAGGATGCATGTGGACCTGTCACAAACACTCAAGTCTCTCCCAGACCCTGCGGCTCAGAGTGTTGAGCAAGGAACTGGGAATCACTTCATCAACATGCCCTGCAGGTGAGGCTGACGCACAGCCAGGAATCTGGTCTCGTTCTTCTGCTAAAAGTGTGGTCAGCACCAATGTTGTTGTACACACAGACTCTCAGGCTCTGTTCTAGACCTTCTGAGTCTTCATGAGTGTCCCGGTGATTCCTGTGCTCACAGAAGTGGGGGCTCCTTGGTCTCCCTGTCTTCTCCACGTTGTGTCAGAATATGCAGTTGACTCTGGGGGGTGGTCTTAACACAGGGGGTTTCAGGGTTCAGTCCTGCTCCTTTCTTTCCTTTAGTCATCACTCCCTGGGGGGCCCGTCATGCTCAAGATTTCAAATATCATGTACATCACCTCACCTCCCAGATCTATTTCTCAGTGCACATATTGCACCTGTGCTCCTGGCTTGTCTGTCTGCTGCAGACAGACGATGAGAAGTTCTCAGCTATTATGGAAGACTCAAGTCTAAATTGAATTTGCAGCAGGGGGAAGCTGGGGAGAGCCATCAACAGCAACTCTGCCTCTCATTCTCCCAGCCGAAGCTTTTATTAAAGATATGAACAAAGGGACAAGAAAATAGCACGCAGGGCCTCCCTGGTGGGACAAAGGGTTAAGTCTCAGCACTATGAAGCTACTGGAAGCCAGTGAGGCTCAGCAGATCCCTGGCTAGGGAGCTACCCACATTGTGTGGCAGACCTCTCCTGTCTCCCCAGCTGCTCCCCTCAGAAATGTGTTTCAGTCAGTCTGTCTGTTCTGCTCCCCGTTCTCTTTCTGGTGACTCTTCCAACCTCCTGCACCTCTGGCCTACTCCCCAGCTCTTGTATGCATAAATCATTTTTAAACAAAAAAATAGCATGCAGTTGTATTTTTGCTTATACAAATTAATAAGTTACTGCTGGGACAAGCTTTGCTGATTAGCAAGGAACATGCACACAATCCAGCACTTCCTCAGGGAAGAGGAGTCAGTTCTGGAAAGACCTTCTGTTTGCAGAACTTCTACCTCCTGGAACTCCATGTGCAGAGTAAACAGGTCCTCCCAGAGAGCTTCGGCTCAGTTAGGCTGCCAACATCTGTCCAACTGCCACCATCGCTGCATTTCCAATAAACCTCAGCTTCAACTCTCCTAATGAATACTTCGGATGCCATTTCCACAAATGTGCTACTTCTGAAACCTTCCCGTGTCACTGCGGGCGCCACATCTTTACTTCAGTCTGAGATGCTGGGAGGCATCTTGACCCCTTTCTCACAACCCAGATGTTACATTAGGAAATGCTGTAAAGTCCATCTCTAAATATATCCAGATCCAAACACTTCCCATTATTTTCCTGATCACACCCCATAAAGCTACCAAATTTTCCATCCTAGAATCTGTGCTAGTTTCCTACATTTATCTTCCCACCTCTCACCCTTCACCTCTTGATTCTGCACAGCAGCCAGACTGGGGCTTCTAAAGAGAAGTTGCAGCATGTCAATCTCTGTCCAGAAAGGTCTGTTAATCCCAAATTTTACTCAGAGAAAAGATTATGAATTCCAAACCAATCTTCAGTGACAAGCCTAAATATTTGGCAATTATTTCCTTTTATAGAAAAGTATAGGTTTTTCACTTTGAAACATAGCAAAAGTACAGTG
The DNA here is from genome assembly GCF_964194135.1 of Talpa europaea. Classification (NCBI taxonomy): domain Eukaryota; kingdom Metazoa; phylum Chordata; class Mammalia; order Eulipotyphla; family Talpidae; genus Talpa; species Talpa europaea. The sequence goes on along the minus strand of NC_140068.1, from coordinate 107,683,622 downwards.
TATCAGTTTAGTTAAAAATCCAGCAGCCTGGGGGCCTCCCTGGTGGCGCAAGGGGTTAAGCACAGCACTATGAAGCTATCCACAGCCTCTACAGCATAAGTTTGATCCCTGGCCGGCCAGGGAGCTACCCACATGGGGCAGCAGACCTCTCCTGTCTCGCCCACTATTCCCCTCAGTGGTGTATTTCAGTCAGTTTGCTTGTTCAGTTCCCCATTCTGTCTCTGGTCAACCATCTCACCCCCCACACCTCTGACCTGTACCCCAGTTATTGTATACATAAATACATCTGAAAAAAACTCCAGCAGCCAGATATACTACTTGGACATCAAGTTTCCCTTTCTAAATACATTTAGATTCACATAATTTTATGCGTATTACATAATGGTTTTAAATAAAAACCATCAAAATCTTTAGTTAAATAATCCCACATCTGGATTGAATCATGGTAGTATGGATATTTTTAGAAATTCCATCTTATTTATTGATTAGTAACATGTAACATTTGACAATGTCCCCAGAGAAAAAGCTTCCTGTGTTTAGTGAGATGAAAGTGTTATCACACTGCATAGTCACTACTAGATTCTATCAGACCTGCTGCCATGCTGAGGCTTCCCCTTGAGCAAAGTAGGACAAGCGGTCACTGCCGGACCCGCACGGAAGAGGGAGCTCACTCCTGGCTCACTCCTGGCACCACCTGAATCCTGTATTTGTGTTTCCTTGTTATGGCGCTGAGTGTTGGTGTTAATAAACAGAATGAGTTTTTCTTAATGAATGTGGTGGGTTAAAGCAAAAGGATATAACCTGGTCTTCTCCATAATTTACATTCTCTCCACCTTTTTAAAGATTATTGTTGAGAAAATATAAGTTACAGGTTCACTGGCTGGAAAGACACAGTCACCTCTTAGGTCACCCCTGGTGTTTACACAGGAGGTTGGTTTCTCGACTTGATAATCCCTCAGCAGGGCCCTCGATGCGGAGTTTCAAACACTACCATTGCTATGTCTCCTAGCTGGATGTAGATTATTTTCCCTCATTAAAAATACTTAATAATTGGGCAATAATTTGATCAGCCTTTGTAACTTCTCCATCAAGTAACTTTTCTTTTCTTTTTTTTTAAAGATTTATTTTTATTTATTTATACAAGCACTGGGTACAGTCAGAAGCACGAAAGGGTGAGAGAATTCACCAGAGCCAGAGCGGGGAGCAGAGCAGGCAGAAGGACCGAAGCACACTGCTGAGGGGAGCAGCGGGCGGCAGGAGAGGTCTGCGCGCCATGTGGGACCCTCCTCTGGTGGCCGGGGAGCAGCCTGGTTCGAACCGGCGCTGCAGAGGCTGCGGGCAGCTTCGCAACCCAGCACTCAACTGCTGCGCCACGGGGGAGGCCATCCATCAAGTAACTTTTCATTTTTACCATTTCCTGCTGGCTGCTGTGCTTTTCTTCCGTCACCTTCTTCACATAACTGTGGTCCTTTCCCTTCCAAGGAGGAAGAATATTTGAATGAGCCTCCAATTCTATCCCACAATGTAAAATATTGTCCATAGTTGTAGTCAAAGAAGAGGTGAAAGTGTGTATGGTGAGCTGCACCCTTAATAAATGGCCTTAAGATTTGAAGATATAAAAATCACCATCATGAATGGAAACTGTCCAGATATTGACAAAGATGTACAAGCTAAATAAGCCAGTTTGTGGACCATACACTTATAATGAGCTAATCCAGCCATTTGGAAACTCTCGTACATTGACATATAATTTGCTGTATCCTCTCAGCTCCAGCAGGAACAGTGAAATGGTGGGAATACTTAATCCATGGTAATGACATAACAGTAAACAATTTCTTGCAAGACTTGATTCTTTTAAAATTGTGGATTTGGGGCCTCTCTGGTGGCCTAGGGGTTGTCTCAGCACTACCACCAAGAAGGCCCATTGCAACAGCCTGAGTTGGATCCCTGGCCAGTAACAGCCTGAGTTGGATCCACATGGCTCAGCAGACCTCTCCTGTCTTGCCTACTACTCCCCTTAGCAGTGTATTTCAGTATATCCACCTGTTCTGCTCCCCACTCTGTTTCCAGTGAATCCTCTCACCCCTACTCCTTGACACCTCTGGTCTTCACCCCAGTTCTACTACACAAAATTTTTTATTCTTAATAGAGGCATGTTTTATTTGTTTGTTTGTTTGTTTGTTTGTTTGTTTTTTGTTTATACAAGCACTGGGTACAGTCAGAAGTGCGGGAAGGTGAGAGAATTCACCAGAGCCAGAGCGGCAGACTGACGAAATACACTGCTGAGGGGAGCAGCGGGCGGCAGGAGAGGTCTGCGTGCCATGTGGGACCCTCCTCTGGTGGCCAGGGAGCAGCCGGGGGATCGAACCGGTGCCTCAGAGGCCACAGGCAGCTTCGCAACCCAGCACTCAACCGCTGCACCACCGGGGAGGCCCAACACAAATTTTTTTAAAAAAATCTCTAAAAAATATGTGGATGTTTCATTAGGGAACTATAGGCAAATAATAACTCAGTGTTGCAATGAGGAAATAAAGGATAAAAGCTCCAAGATTTGTTACTATCAAGAGAATAAACAGTCTGACAGAAGATGTCACCTTCTGGCCATGTGGGGGATATATAAGTGGTGTAAAAAGTCATAATCTGCAGCATCAAGTACAAGATCCATCTCAGACTCAGCAAACAGCACAGGCTGGGGACCCAGTGGTGGCACAGATGCAACAAGACACAATGGAGGACTCAGTCAGCGGGAGTCAGGCTTTGTCGACAAATGAGCCTGATGCCAAACTAGAGAGGGTCGGTCCACCATCCAGCGCTGCGGGCCAGGAAGCCTGGGCTGGATTGCAGCACTGGTCAGCAATAGGTGTGGCCTGATGGGGCTCAAGGATTAGTTTTGAAGTTTGGCTTAATCTGGCCCTTCGTTCGCTTTCTCCACATCCATATAAGTATTTCTCTTTTTCCTTTAGACTTTTCCCTCTTCCATCCATGTTGCCACAGTGGCATGAGTTATGTTTTCTGACCATAGATGCTATTTCATTATACAGGGACATATATCACCTGTATATGTACATATATGTATACATGTAATCCCAGCTTCTACTTGATTTGTCACCTGTTTGGGGCATTTAGGTGGTTCCCATAGCTTGGCTACTATAAATATTGCTGAGTGGTGACAGGAGTGCAGGTCCCTTCATAGCAGAGTATTTATCATCTGTGAGTAGATCCTCAGTGCGGAATTGCTGGGTCCAATGGCAGAACCACATTTACTCTTTTAAGAAAGCTCAATACTGTTTCCATAGGGCTGGCTCAGTCTATATCCAAAAACAATGAAGGACTGTCCCCTTTTTTCCACATCCTTGCCAGCATTTGTTGTTTCTGGTCTTTTTGACATGGGCCATTCTTGCAGGTCTGGAGTAGTTTAAACCAGGGGATCATAAAGCCACAAAATGTGGGCAAAAATACATCCCGTAACACCCAGGCCAACAAGGCTGTTTCTCACCATGAAAGAAAATAATCATGAAGAAATTCAGGTGAATTACCTGAGTGTTAACAATATCAATGGTCCACTGCACTCTCAAGATGCCCTTCTGAAAGCATCCCCATAATCTAGTCGAAGCCTCTCTGCCTGAACCCTTCAGCCCCAGCTGCAGTCCTCAAGGGTCTCACCTTTAGGGGCTGAGATACACTTCAGAGCCCTGGGCACTGCTGCTGCCCAGGGGGGAACACAACTAAACGTGGTCAGAGATGAGAACAGGAGGAAATGATTAGGATGACGCCCCCATGGGCTCCATCTACACTGTCTCCAGGGACTCAGGGATCAAATTCTTGATCCACACTTACCTGGAGCCTGAGTGTAGCTTCTTCCTTTTCCACCTGTGGGAAGAAAAATCATGTGAGATCATGGAGGAGTCAGGTCAGAACTCCTAAAGGAATCTTCTAATCCTACAGAACAGGGAAGTTTCCAGAACTGTGACTAAAGACCCAGGTCAGAACTGGGAAAAAATAAAGGAGGTGAGGGGGGACTGGACCAAATGACCTCTGGTCAACACACATGTGTGGATGGTACTTCCCATTAACCAGGTAGGGCAAGTTCTCCCTGGGACATGAAAGCCCCCAGTGGACAAGATGCCCCACTCCCTTCCCTACCTGAGCGCTTCTTCCTCCACATCACAGCTGCAGCCACCACAGCTCCAGTGAGCACAGCTCCAAGGAGAACCAGGCCAGCAATGAGGTCCCCGGTGGGGACAGAGGACTGAGGAGGGGCCACTAGAAGGGAAGGGAAGGTTAGACCCTGAGCCCCAGGCCTCCATCTTGACCCTCTGAAGGTCTCCAGATGGGCGCCTGATTCCTGTGAGCAGAAGCTCAATGCCCACATGCCCCTTCTCACCCCATCTCAGGATTCGGGGCTCCTTCAGTGCCTCATGCTGCACACGGCACGTGTATCTCTGCTCCTCTCCAGAGAGCACATCCACAGATGCCCACTTCTGGAAGGTTCCGTCACCCCCAGGCCTGGTGTCCACCAGCTCCATGCCCTGGGTCAGGTCCTCCCCATCTCGCTGCCAGGTCAGGGTTATCTCTGCAGGGTAGAAGCCCAGGGCCCAGCACCTCATGGTGACCCCATGGTCTGAGGTGGGGTGATGAGTCACGTGTGTCTTTGGCGATTCTGAAGAGAAGGATAAGAACATTTACTCTTTGGATTTTTCCATCCTGGACACTGAAGCAGCCTCACTGACCATCCTCAGAATGAACATAACATTAGGTTTGGAGGGAGGAAGCACAAAACCATGAATCCAGCCTAGTCTGGAGAATCTGGGATAATCGGGTGAGAGCCCAGGGTAGGAGGATGCAGGTCTCTAAGGAGAACACAGACTTTTGCTCCTGACCTGGGTGGAGGCTGACTGACACAGAAAGGCAGGAGTCAGATCCAGAAATGTTCTCAGACCAAAAACAAGACCTTGAAAGAGAAACTCATGGTTCCTAGGATGGCTGCTGGGTCACAAGAATCCAGGGAAGAGTTATTTCAGGATGGCCTCCCCTCCCTCAGGAGAGACTGGATTCCTTAACTGTCCAGAGAAGTGGTGTCTTCTGGGCGAGTCTCTCTCTAGCACAGAACATGAAACCCAGGGGGCTCCTCCCTCTGCCCAGAAAGGAGGTGCTGTTCTGCGCATTATTCCATTTTCCCTGCGGGGCGCCAGGAGAGGGGAGGTCTAAGGCCTTGAGGCCCCTCTTACCTGTGCGCTGCAGCACCTCCTTCCCCAAAACCAGGAGTCTGCGGAGCCATATCAAGCACTTGATTCTCACACTGTTCCTGACACGCTCGGCCCTCTCCAATGCCTCCCACTCGCGCTGGGTGATCTGAGCCACCGAGTCCGCGGGGGTCCAGGAGCGCAGGTCCTCGCTCAGGGAGATGAAATCCGCGCCGTCGTAGGCGAACTTTTCATACCCGCCGAGGAGATTCAGGTCTGGCCCCGCTTCACAGCCAAACATGCTCTGGAGGGTGTGAGACCCTGAAACCCACCCTTGTGGTCAGCCCCGAGGTCACCCACGGTCACCCCGCCCTCCCACCCTGAATAAACCTAAACTGAAAACGAATGGGCAGGTAGGAATGTCCTGCCGGCTCTTCCCAGCGGAGGGGCCTGGCAGATCCACCAGCCTCGAGGGTCTGTCAACCCTGAGACTCGGGACATCCTGGCTTTATGGTGGGACCTGACCCTGGTTCCGCTCCGCGAAGCTCACCGTCCTCGCTCTGGTTGTAGCGGCCGCGCAGGTCCCTCAGGAGCGCATTGAACCACTGATCGTTGTTCCTTTGGTTCTGAGTCTCCTCGTCCAGGTCCTCCTGCCCCACCTGCCCCGCCCAGGGCGCCCGCGGCTCCGCACTCTGGCCCGGAGAGTCGCTGTCGAACCACAGGAACTGCGTATCATCCACGTAGCCCACGGCGATGTAGTGGGGCTCCCCGAGGCCAGGCCGGGACATCGTGGCAGAGAAATAGCTCAGAGAGTGGGAGACTGGGGGTGGGAGGAGAGACCCAGGCTGACCCTCCTCTCAGCGTGGGCCCAGGGCCCAGGGAGATGGGCCTGAAGGGGAGAAAGGGGCGGGGCCGTGAGAGTGAAAAGGGGGGTGGGCCAAGAAGGGCCCAGACTCAGGGAACCAGAGCACTCAGGGGAGGCGGGAGGGACAGAAGGGGCCAGAACACAACGGGCCTGAAGGGGGTACAAGAGGTTGGGGGGAGATGAGCCTTTCCTGGGGTCCCGCCCCCGCAGGGGGCTCCTTGCTCCTCCTCCTGGAGCAACAGTGTCCAGCTGGACACGCACTCACCCGCCCGGGTCTCCATCAGGGCCAGGGACCCCCAGAGCAGCAGCAGGAGGGTGAGGGGCATCACACCCCATCCAGGGGCCTGGGGAGAAGGAGTCCAGGAGAGTCCTTGGAGACTTTGGAACTGGAGCAGGATGATGCTGATTGTCTTCCCTGGAAACCCCCAGGAAATGGGGAGAGAAAATGGGGGTGAGTGCGGGGTCATCAAGGCTGCACAGAGCCTGTGAGAGGGAGACATGAACCTTTAACAGTGTGACATCCACAGAAAGGGGAGGCTCCAAATTCCCTTCCCCACATTAGGGAGGAGTGGATTTGGGCTGGGTGAAGCAGCAGCCTGGAGGAATAAAGAAAGTAGTAGCATTTTCAAATAATTGTGAATATTCCACTTTGGTACTGAAATAAAACTATACAGGTGGATGTTTCTCAAAGGTTATTTGCAAAGTGAAACCTGAAATAATACCGGGGAATATTTCCTATTCTGTTACATTTCTATAGGACTCTCTTGCATATTGGTTGGAACTTGTGCTAATGTTTGATTTTTTTAAGGTGATACTTTGTTTCACTAAGTTACATAGACCTTTAGTGTTAATTATGCTGAAATCAAATGATTTAAAAAGTGTTTTATTTTTATTTTATTTTATTTTAAGATGTATTTATTTATTTTATACAAGCACTGGGTACAGTCAGAAGCGCGGGAGGGTGAGAGATTTTACCAGAGCCAGAGCGGGAAGCAGAACAGGCAGAATGACTAAGTACACTGCTGAGGGGAGCAGCGGGAATGGCAGGAGAGGTCTGTGTGCCATGTGGGACCCTCACTGGCAGCCAGGGATCGAACCGGCTCTGCAGACGCCACGGGCAGCTTTGCAGCTCAGCGCTCAACTGCTGCACCACCAGGGAGGCCCAAGTGTTTTATTTTTAGTCACAAATCCAAAAAATTAGCACTGTAAGTTGTCAAGTAGTGATTTGTCATAATTCTGGTTTTCTCTGAGAGCTTATATTTTATCAGGCAAAATTACTGCCATTTGCCAATTGTTGATTTTCTTCAAGAAACAGACATTCATTTTGAGGAAAGTGTCTGCTAATTAACCAAATTTAAGTAACAGTTTTTGTCATTCATCCCTCAGGTAAAGACGGTGTTGCCCACAAATAAAAAGAGTCTAATTCACCTCATACAAATATTTTCCTCGAGACATAGTGCTTGGGAATGCTACAGAAGTGTTCTGTGTGTAATTCCAGTCAGCACCCCAGATATTTTAAAATGTGAAGTTGAGGATGACACAATAATGAAAATAACTATTAATGCTTTCCCCAGGACATTTTCCAGTGAAACTGGCTTTAATATTTGTTTCTGCAGATAAGAGCTGGTGAAGAATTACTACTTCTGCAGTGGTGCTATAAGCTCCACTCTTACTAAATTTTACCTCAGCAAATGCCAAAATAGTGAAAAGACAAATGGTGTCTTGAAAATAGTTTTACCTCAGGGATTCCCATGAAAGGTTCTGGGTGACTTCATGGGCTCCAGAGACCACACTTTGAGAAATGTTTTTCTCAGGAAATCAGGGAACGTCTCCCAAGTGTTCTCTGCCTTTGCCTCCTCTTCACTTCCCAGCATCCCTCTCCCTGGCTGGCTCCTGCCTCCCCAAGCTGCTTCCCCTGCAGATACAATGGGGAGCAGAGAGAGGCCTCTGAAGATGTGGAGCTTCCACTATCAGGAGAGATGGACACTGAGTAAGGGTGACAAAGACATGTGTAAACCTGACCTGAGCCACATTGTGAGAGATAGGAGCAGAGGTCTTCTTGTGAAAGCAAAGAAGCAGGAGCCCTAACACTATTATCAATAGTTTCAAGAGATGTAAAATATATATATATGATACATATATTAAAAACCAATTATGCATAAGGAAAACAGATTATTTTTTCTCCTCACAGCTATCACTCCCACCCCTGACACATGTGTTCTGGCCCCATAAACCAGCCTGTCCCCTCTGCCCTCAGCCCCCCTCCACGTCCTGCTCCAGGACCCAACCATTCTGAGGAGGCCTGTAGCCTAATCTGCCTCCTGGTCCTGGCCCCATCCCCACCCTCATTTGCTCTTCCCCTCATTTATTATGCTCTGAAGACAGGCCTCCCCAAGATGTTCAGAAAGGTGTCCCCCAGACAGGTCACTTTGGCATGTGAATTATTTCCATAGGCCAATTTTCATACTAGGCATGAAAATTTGGTGGTCTTAATAAACCCAAAATTAGGTTTATTACCAGAAATGAGCTTTGTACCTGAGAAACCTACCTATATATCAGGGCAAACATAATTACAAAATATCTGGTCTTCATCATATGAGCCACCCTGTCCTTGCCATGTGATCCTCTCCTCTCTCCTGGAGGTCCCAGGCCCCATCTCATTCCTTAGCTCAGGAGACACACTTCTTTTCTTCTTTCTTCGAAGGCTCAGACCATCTTCTTTTCCTCAGGGGCTGGCGTCGTCTCTCCTTCCTTGGGGCTCCCTTGTCCTCTTCTCTCAGGGCTGGGGTCCTCGTTTTCTTTTTCCGGGCGCTCCAGTCATCATCTCTTTTCCTTCAGGAGCTCCCTTGCCCTCTTCTCTCTTGAGGGGCCTTTCTCAGCTCCCCCCAACCCTGGCTTTTATCCTCTGTCACCCACAAATCTGATGGGACCAGTTAGCACCAACCAGCTCACCCCTGATTGGCCCATTACAAAGGGCAGTTACTGGGCTCTGAGGCGCAGCTGCCACAACTGCCTGTGGTGGAGCAGCAGGTGGAAAGGACATCACCGTCCTGCTGTTCCCACCACTGAGACGGCTGGTTCCGGTAACAATCCCCTCACCACACGTCCTAAGGAGACAGCTGGTGCCCTGTGTGAGGAACCCGGTGTGGGAACTGAGACTGACCTCTCCAAGCTGGACACCCACAAAAGGGAAGCCCTTCACAAGGGAAGGACATTACTTCACTCTGGTAAGGAGCACAGGCAGCAAAGGGCTGGTCTGCAGGCCTGCGGGGAGGCCAAGTTAGGTATTTCACCTGGAGGTTTTTTCCTTTTCTCTGCTTGTGTAATTGAGTTTTGCTTTGGTTTTAAACTATGGGGAATGCAATGGCACATGAAGAGAAACAGCATAAATTACTATTACAGAAACTTTTAAAAGCAGGAGGATACAAAGTAACCAAGTGCCAGCACCATAAATTACTTCTAATGGTTAGGTACCCAAAAGGAGGGAGTTTAGGTGTGGAAGCCTATGAGAAGGCAGGGCAGTGGCTGAAGCAATCAGCAGGACCTGTGACAGTGTCTCCCCTTCCCATGTGTAGTCTCTGCCAATCAGCACCGAGACCTGTTCAAGTGAATGAAAAGATCTTACATCTAGGGGCCTCCCTGGTGGGACAAGGGTTTAAGATGCAACCTATGAAGCTATCTGCAGTCTCTGAAGCATGAGTTCAATGCTCGACCCACGTGGCGCAGCAGACCTCTCCTGTCTTGCCTGCTGCTCCCCTCAGCAGTGTACCTTGGTCAATCTGCCTGTTCTGTTCCCCATTTTGTCTCTGGTGAATCCTCCACACCTACCCCACCCCACACTCTAGCCTGTAACCCTGATCTTATATGCATAAATAAATAAATCTTTAAAAAAAGAGAGATTACATCCAGATGACCCAGGGCTTTCTGCCCCAACTCATCCTTCTCTACTCGGTCCTCCGCCAGCAAATTTTGAGCCCCTCAAAGAAATCTGTTTTCATGAAGGATGACAATCGAAGGGAGAAATATTATTTGAGGAGGAGGCCAGTGTCCTAAAAGTTTGCCATTTGCTACTTTTAAAGCATTCAGAAAAACTATTTCTGACAATAGCATTCAAAGATCATTAACAAAAGAAATTTTTGAAGCATAGAAAACAGGTATGAAATGACAGCATGGGATAGGAAAGTCCTTATCAAAACAGTACTAATCACTGCTCTTCCCCCACACCCCCAGTTGCACAAGGGGTTAAGTCTCAGTGCTATGGATCTATCAGCAGCCACTGTAGCACCGAGTTCAATCCCTGTTCAATCCCGGTCACATTGGCTGAGACAAAAGATTAAAATGCTCTAAAATAAAGTGGGGAACACCACCCTGGCTGACATGTGTGGGGCGCCCCATTGTTCTCAGCTAGCAGCTGCCTGGGCCTTTGCTCCAATGCTGAGATCACTGGAATTGTTAAGGGGAAAGGATGTCCTGAGTTAATCCCATACAGGCTTTGTGGACTCCACCCCCATTCCAGACCAAAGCCATCAGGACACTGGGAAAGACAAATCCCATCACCACCAAAGGGAAGGTGGCTGGGACCTGAGTGGAGTTGGGCAGCCAGGTTGGATATAAAACCAAACACGTGGGCCTTGGTGAGGCTCGCTATCGCTCGCCTCCTGGCTTCACCACTCCTGGATGGCGGCCAGCTCTCAGGGTGCCATTTTGGGATTCCTGATCGGCGGATCGGGTAGGACTCATTTAAAACTTTGTCTCCCACTTTTCTCCCTGAGCTGTACATTTCCTCATTTCCCCTTCCCTTGTAAATAAACCTTTATTAACCTTTCGCGTGTGCCTGCAGTAGAGCATTGATAAGTCCTTTTAAGCGCGCGGGTGAGGACCCACAGTCAGGCGCCCCGTTTTGTATCGGGGTTGCTCTACAACAGTTTGTCCACCACCACCCAGCCATGGGGGCTGACTAGGATTCTCCTTTTCATCTTGATATCTCTTCTGGCCAGTTCCATAGGTAGAAATTTCTATTTCTGCCATGCCTTCCACTTTTAAGGTCTGTTTGGTCAGTTTAAAAAACTAAACTATCAAATTACTTTGGTCCTCCTAACAGGCTATGTAGGGTGCTTTATTTCTTAAGAGATAACATAAGACATCTTAATCTGTTGCCTCTCCTGTCCTCAAGGTCTGTAAATCAGATGCTTTTTTGTCTTAAGGAAACTGGTTCCCTGCCTGGTGTGGACAAAAACAGAAACTTAAAAAGCAATTTTAGGCTTTTTTTCCTGTTTAACTTTAAAACAATTACTTCTTCTCTCTTTAGCTCCACCCTTCCTTGGGTGGGGCAGGGAACCTGGAATTTCCCCTTTTCCTGGGGACCACCAGGTTACAATACTTTGCCTAAATGTTCTTTACTAAACAAAGTGCATGGTACTAAAAAAAAAAAAGATAATAAATCTGGTTTGCTTTCAATGTTTATACCTAGACATTTCTTTTTTTTTTAAATAATAAATTTTATTTTTATATTCCCCATACAATTGCAACCCCCCCCATTCTGACACCAATCCCTCCTCTCCCGCCCCCCACGCCCCAAAAAGTGTCTCTGGTTCATAGTTTTTTGTTGATTTTGATTTTCACTTTCTTATAGTTATTCATTTTCCTGGTCCCTTATTTAAGTTTTCTAGATTCCTGCTATGAGTGAGACCATCCGGTATTTTTCTTTTTCTTTCTGGCTTATTTCACTGAGCATGATCCCTTCCAGCGCCATCCATGTTGCTGCAAATTGCATGTGTTTATCTTTTTTGAATGCTGAGTAATATTCCATGGTATATATGTACCACATCTTCTTGATCCAGTCATCTATTTTTGGGCATTTGGGCTGTTTCCAAAGCTTAGCTATTGTAAACAGTGCTGCTATAAACATAGGGCTGCAGGTGCTCTTTGGAATTGATGTTTCTGTGTCCTTTGGGTAAATACCTAGGAGTGGAATTGCTGGATCATATGGAAGCTCTATGTTTAGTAGGTCCAGAAATCTCCACACAGCTCTCCATAGGGGTTGGACCAGTTTGCACTCCCACCAACAGTGCAGAAGAGTTCCTTTTTCTCCACACCATCGCCAACATTTGTTGTTGCTAGTTTTTTTAATATGTGCCATTCTCACTGGTGTGAGATGGTATCTCATGGTAGTTTTGATTTGCATTTCCCTGATGACAAGTGATGTTGGACATTTTTTCATATGCCTGTTGGCCATTTGCATTTCCTCTTCAGAGAAGTTTCTTTTTAGCTCTTCTGCCCATTTTTTGATGGGATTATTTTCTTTGTTGTTGTTGAGTCTCATCAGCTCTTTGCAGATTTTTGTGATCAGTCCTTTATCATTAGTGTTGTGTGCAAAAATGTTCTCCCAGTTGGTGGGGTTTCTCTTTGTTTTTGTTATTGTCTCTTTTGCTGTACAGAAGCTCTTTAATTTGATGTAGTCCCACCTGTTTATCTTTGCCTTCACTATCACTGCTTTGGGTGACATGTCTGTAAAGATGTCTTTGATGTGCAAATCACATAGTGTTTCGCCTATATTTCCTTCTATATGTTTTATGGTTTCAGGTCTTATGTCTAGTTCTTTAATCCATTTTGAGTTGATTTTTGTGTATGGTGTGAGGTAGTGGTCAAGCTTCATTCTTTGGCATGTAGCGACCCAGTTTTCCCAGCACCATTTATTGAACAAACTTTCTTTGCTCCAATGCATAGTCTTTGCTCCTTTGTCAAATATTAGTTGACCATAAATCTGTGGGCTTATTTCTGGATTTTCTATTCGATTCCATTGGTCTGTATGTATGTTCTTGTTCCAATACCATGCAGTTTTGATGATTATGGCTTTGTAGTATAGTTTGAAGTCTGGGAGTGTGATGCCTCCATTCCCTTCTTTTTTTTTTCAGGAGAGCTTTGGCTATTCGGGGTTTTTTGTGATTCCATATGAATTTCATCAATAATTCTTCTATTTCTTTGAAGAATGACATTGAAATTTTGATTGGAATAGCACTGAATCTGTATATTGCTTTTGGTAGGATGGCCATTTTAATAATGTTTATTCTTCCAATCCATGAGCAGGGGATGTCTTTCCATTTCTTTGTGTCTTCTTCTATTTCTTTTAACAGTGTTTTATAGTTTTCTTTGTATAGGTCCTTTACCTCTTTCATTAGATTTATTCCCAAATATTTGATTTTTTTTGTTTCAGTAATAAAAGGGATTTTTTTTTTATTTCTTCTTCTTCAGATTTCTTGTTTGTGTATAGGAAGGCAACTAACTTTAGTGTGTTGATTTTGTATCCTGCCACTTTACTGAACTGATTGATGAGTTGAATTAGTTTTTCTGTGGAGTTTTTGGGGTTCTCTATGTATATTATCATATCATCTGCAAATAGTGATAGTTTGACTTCTTCTTTTCCTATTTGGATTCCTTGGATGTCTTTCTCTTGTCTTATTGCTCTGGCTAGGACTTCCAGTATTATATTGAAGAGCAGTGGTGAGAGTGGACATCCTTGTCTTGTTCCAGATCTTAATGGAATTGCTTTCAGCTTTTCACCATTGAGAATGATACTGGCTGTTGGCTTGTCATAGATGGCCTTTATGATGTTGAGGTATGTTCCTTGTATCCCAAGAATTTCAAGGGCTTTTATCATGAATGGGTGTTGCACTTTGTCGAAAGCTTTCTCAGCATCTATTGATATTATCATATGGTTTTTATATTTCTTTTTGTTGATGTGTTGGATAACGTTGATTGATTTTCGGATGTTGAACCATCCTTGTGTCCCTGGAATGAATCCTACTTGGTCGTGGTGAATTATCTTATGGATACATTGTTGGATTCTGATAGCTAAAATTTTATTGAGGATTTTTGCATCAGTGTTCATTAGGGAGATTGGCCTGTAGTTTTCCTTTTTTGTGTTGTCCTTGTTTGGTTTTGGTATTAGTGTAATGTTGGCTTCATAGAACGTGTTTGGTATTGTCCCTTCCTTCTCAATTTTTTGAAAGAGTTTGTAAGGATAGGCACTAATTCATTTCTGAATGTTTGGTAGAATTCATTTGTAAATCCATCAGGTCCTGGGCTTTTGTTTTTGGGGAGGTTTTTGATTACCATTTCAATTTCGCTGCTTGTAATTGGTCTGTTTAGGTGTTCTATTTCTTCTTTATCTAGCTTTGGGTGATTGTAGAGTTGTAGGAATTTGTCCATCTCCTCTAGATTGTTGAACTTGTTTCCATATAACTGTTCATAGTAGTTACTGATTATTCTTTTGATTTCTGCTGTGTCTGTTGTGATTTCTCCTCTTTCATTTGTGATCCTGTTTATTTGTGCTTTCTCCCTTTTTTCCTTTGTGAGCCTGGCTAGATGTTTGTCTATTTTATTGATTTTTTCAAAGAACCAGCTCTTGGTTTCATTGATCTTTTAGATTGTTTTTTTAGTTTCAATTTCATTTATTTCTGCTTTGGTTTTTATTATTTCTTTTCTTCTACTGGTTTTGGGGTTTTTTTTTTTCTTTTTCTAGATCTTTGAGCTTCGAGATTAGGTTGTTTCTTTGAGTTCTTTCTTGTTTCTTGATGTGAGCTTCTATTGCTATATATTTTCCTCTTATTACTGCTTTTGCTGCATCCCGTACATTTAGGATATTGGTGTCCTCCTTGTCATTCAATTCAAAGAATTTTTTAATTTCTTCTTTGATCTCCTCATTAGTCCAGTGGTCGTCCAGTAGTGTGGTTTTTAATCTCCATGAGGTAGGAAAGTTCCTTGCCTTCTTTTTATGGTTTATTTCTAGTTTGATGCCTTCATGGTCAGAAAAGATGGTTGATATGATTTCAATCTTGGTGTATCTTTTGATGTTTGTCTTGTGCCCCAGTATGTGATCGATCCTGGAGAATGATCCGTGTGCGCTTGAGGAAAATGTGTACTCCATTTTTTTGGGTTTTAGTGTTCTATAGATGTCTGTTAAGCCCAAATGCTCTAGGTCCTTATTTAGAGCTTTAGTTTCTTTACTTATTTTTTGTCTTGTTGATCTATCCATTGTTGATAGTGGTGTGTTGAAGTCTCCCACTACGTATGTGTTTTCTCTGATGTCTGTTTTCAGAGAGGACAACAGTTGTCTGATATATTTTGGTGCTCCTTCGTTTGGTGAGTATATGTTAATGAGTGTTATTTCTTCTTGAAGTATTGTCCCCTTGATCATAATGTAGTGACCACTGGGGTCTCTTTTTATTTTTTTGAGTTTGAAGTCTGTTTTATCTGATATATGTATAGCTGTTCCTGCTTTCTTTTTTGGTCCATTTGCTTGTAGGATTGTTTTCCATCCTTTAACTTTGAGCCTATTTTTATCTTTTGTAGCTAAATGTGTTTCCTGGAGACAGCAAAAGGTTGGGTTTTGTTTCTTAATCCAGGCTGCAACTCTGTGTCTTTTTATTGAAGAGTTTAGTCCATTTACATTTAGAGTTAATATTGATATGTTAGCATTTGTATTTGCCATTGTGTTTGTCTTTCCTTTTATTTTATTTATTTATTCTTTGAATAACTTTTTTTTTTTTTTGGCCTTCTTTCGTTGTTATTCGTCCCTCTGAAGTTCTGGCTTTAGGATTCCTTGTAGTATTTTTTGGAGTGGGGGTTTAGTCGTAATGAAATTCCAGAGTTTCTCTTTGTCTGGGAAGGTCCTTATTCTTTCTTCATAGAGGAAGGAGAGCTTTGCGGGATAGAGTATTCTTGGTTGGCATCTGTTTTCTTGGAGTCTGTTGACTATGTCCCTCCACTCTCTCCTTGCCCGTAGTGTTTCTTCAGAGAAGTCTGATGTCAGCCTGATTGGTTTTCCTTTGAATGTTATCTGTTTCTTCCCTCTTATCAGCTTCATTATTTTTTTCTTGTCCTGGATTCTTGGGAGCTTTACTACTATGTGTCTTGCTGTATTTTTCCTTTCGTCGTGGAAGTTTGGTGTTCTTCTTGCTTCTTGTATATCAGTTTTCAGCTCCTTCTTCTCGTTTGGGAAGTTCTCTTCAATTATCTCCTGGAATATTTTCTCTGTTCCTACATCGCTCTCCTCTCCTTCTGGAATTCCTATAACTCTTATATTTCCTTTCCTCATGGAGTCAGATAGTTCCCGAAGTCTTTCTTCATTCTTTTTCCTTCGTACTTCTCTTTCCTTTTCTGTTTTGGTTCTTTTTATTTCTGTGTCTTCAAGAGCACTTATTCGTTCTTCCATTTCATCTGTTCTGCTTTCATTGCTTTTCCCAGAGTTCTTTAGTTCCTCCATTAATTCTTTGATCTCTTGCATTTCTTTTGCTTCCCTCTTTAGGGACTCAATTTCCTTCTTCTGATCATTGTTTTCCTTTATGACTTCTGTCATTTTTTTAATCACGGCAATTTTAAATTCTCTTTCTGGAAGGCTCAGAAGTTCTTCCAAGTTACTGTCGTTGCAATCTGGGGGGTGGTTTTCTTTTTGTGGTGTGCTTTTTTCCTGAGGAGTTGTTAGGTTGCGTGTGGTTCTCCCACTCCCTACTGTCTGTTTTCTAATTTGTCGTATGCATTGGGACACTGTGTTGCTCGACTGGCCGGCATCTTGGGTGAACTTCTCCGCTCCCCTCTGGCTCCTCCAGGAGCCATCTCTGGCTTCTGAGGGAGCTTTCTGCTGTTTTCAGGAAGTCTTTACTGAAGAAATGTCCCTGTTCTAAAATGGCAACGCGGGACTCAGTCCCTGAGTATCCGGTCTCAGGCACACTCTTCTGCGCGCCCGGTCTGCCACGGCCGTGGGTGCCTGTTCCCTCTGTGGGCTCAGACTGCTGGTAGGAAGGGGCCTGGCATGGGCTAACTTCCCAGCTGGCCTCTGTCTCCTCCGGGAGCCTTCTGCCCTTTTCAAGCAGTCTTAAGAAATTTCCCTGTTCTATGGGGTGTTAGTGACTATTTTTTTCTGGTCGCTAGGTGGCACCAGAGATCTCTCCTATTGTCCTTGGGGGGCTGTTTTTCGCCCCCCCCCACACCCTGTGGGACAGGGAACAGAGCAGGAATGGTAGGGTAAACCTCAACGGCTTTGGGGTGCTGTGTCTGCCTTGTGCCCCACCGTCGTGGAGAACCCACGCCCCGAACTTCGTGCCCCGGGTCTCAGTTCCAAAGCCCTCAGGTCCAGGACAAGGGCTGTAGCCCAGTTCAGTGGCACAGGAATGGCACCTTTTGCACCCGCTCCCGTGCCTGGGTGCCTGGTTCCTCCTTACTCAGTGAGGGACTTTTACCTCAGTGAGGGCCTCCGCGTGTCTCCCCGCAAGCATTAGGTCGCAGGCGCGGGGACCTGGGCAGCCGCGATCCCGATCCGTGTTTGCTTTTCAAGCGCACAGCTTTTCCGCGCAAGCTTAGGGGCCGGCCCGGGGCTGTGTGCGGGTCTCGAGTCTGTTGTTCTCTAATGGCGCCCGGAGCCATTCGCTCACCGCCGCGGCAAATCCTGCAGGGTTCTCCACAGCTCCCGTTCACAGGGTGTGGTGGCTGCAATAGTTCCTTTCCACTCACAGTCCCGCTTGATGCGTAGTTTGTTCTTGTTGGTCGTTTTAGTTTGTTTTTTTCCTCCTCTCTGCTGGTCGGAGAGTGCCGACTCTGTGGGCGGGGGAGGGGAGCAGGGTTCTGCACTTTCCTCCCTTCTAGTCCTCTTTTATGGCCACTTTCTTCTTCGGGTAGTTTGCTGGAGTCGTCCGTTTATCATCCGTGTCCCAGTTCTCACTGGGACCTGCCGCTTTTCCTCCCTATTAACTTTTTTTAATGGGAGATCTTACTCACAGCGTCTCCTCGCCGCCATGTTGCTCCGCCCCTTTCTCCTAGACATTTCTTAACCAAGTTCTCTTCCAGGAACACAAATCTCTTTCTCTTTAAAAGAAAGTTTTGTTTTTCCTCAAAAAAGAAAAAAAAGGTCTTAACTTTCTTCCCCTAGTCCTAGCCAAAATCCAGATGACATCTAAAGCCAACTGGACAAACTACTCAGTCACACTGAGTCACATTAATGAGGAAGGAAGCAGGATGGAGCCAGGAGACCTGGAGGAGGCGCATGGCGCCTAGAGACACGTGAAGAAACTGCGCTTGTCTTTTGGTTGTGGACTGGGTGACACAGATGTGGGTGAGACCCATGGGGAGGTGACAATGGCAGCTTTTATCTTGATGTTGATTTTGCTCTTTTCCTTCCGGGCTTGCCTGGTTGTGTTATAGGACAGGGAGAGGGGCAGCCCAAACCCCGCAATCCTGCCTATTCTAAATGGGTTCTGCCATCCGCCACATCAACACAAAACATAGGAGACTTTAATGGGAAGGAACTTTAATAAAACTAGGAAAAAATACAGGTAAGGCAGAGTCTAGTTTCTAAATGAAGCACCCAAAGTTACCCGTCCCCTTGTGGGTAAAAGTCCATCCAAATGGGATTGGCCCAGAGCAAGGCCCCAAACAGAGCAAGGCCCCAAAGCCTTCCACAAGTCTAAAGCATCTTCCAGTGGGGACCCACAGAAAAGGGTCAGAAACAACCAGACAAGCCCGGAAGGAAAAGAGCAAAATCAACATCAAGATAAAAGCTGCCATTGTCACCTCCCCATGGGTCTCACCCACATCTGTGTCACCTAGTCCATGACCAAAAGACAAGTGCAGATTCTTCACGTGTCTCTAGGCTCCATGCGCCTCCTCTAGGTCTCTTGGCTCCATCCTGCTTCCTTCCTCAGTCTCTTCTGCAGCTTCTCCTCTTCCTGCTCAGCTCCACCCTCCCTTGGGTGGGGCAGGGAACTTCCCCCTTTCCTGGGGACCACCCTGTTACAGTTGTTTCTGACCCTTTTCTGTGGGTCCCCACTGGAAGATGCTTTAGACTTGTGGCAGGCTTTGGGGCCTTGTTCTGGGCCGATCCCATATGGATGGACTTTTACCCATGAGGGGACGGGTAACTTTGGGTATTTGATTTAGAAACTAGATTCTTTGCCTTTTCTGTATTGTTTCCTAATTAAAGTTCCTTCCCATTAAAGTCTCATATGTTTTGTGTTGTTGCGGCACAGGTTCGCGGGGTTTGGGCTGCCCCTCTCCCTGTTCTATAACATTAAGTCTCTGATTTTGCTTGATTTTACCATCCTGTCCAATGTGTTTTCAATTATTTGTCAGCCTGGAAAAAACTTGGTGTGTGTAATTGTTCCATTAACATTAATTGCAATTTGAAATTCCATGCCTAAAAAAAAAAAAACTAAAACTGGGCCTCCCTGGTGGTGCAGCGGTTGAGCGCTGGGTTGCGAAGCTGCCCGCAGCCTCTGCAGCGCCAGTTCGATCCCCGTTCACCGGGCGAGGGTCCCACATGGTGCGCAGACCTCTCCTGCCGCCCACTGCTCCCCTCAGCAGTGTACTTAGTCACTCTGCCTGTTCTGCTCTCCGCTCTGGCTCTGGTGAATTCTCTCGCCCTCCTGCGCTTCTGACTGTACCCAGTGCTTGTATAAATAAATAAATAAATTTCTAAAAAAAAACTAAAACTACAACTGGTAACTCAATCTTAAATCTGTCCTTTTCATCATTATCTGCCAAAAAACTAATGATAACTTTAAATAACTAAAATTACTTTCCTCATTCTAAGTAAACAGTTTTTTCAGGTCTACTTTTTGCTTCTTATTATAAGTAATGGAGAATAGGAATTGGGGAAAAAAAAAAAAAAAAAAAACAGAAACCTGGCTCACACAAGGAGAGATTAGCATAGCCACTGTGGAAACCAAGATCCTTAGGCACCAATGCCTAGATAACAAAGCATAAACCCAAAGCAGGATCAGACTGCTGGAGGGAGTATCTACAGCACTAGCCCAAGGGTAAAGATATGGAGATTGAGCCCAACAGACCCCAAAGGTGATGATATGGAGATTGAAGCCTTTGTGGAATCTCCTGTCCCTTTCAGATTCTGCATAGTTATCCAAAATCAGCAAAATCAGTTAACCTGAAGGCTCACAAGGAGTGACCCCTCCCAAACAGAAGAAGACTATATCAGTGCAGTCTCTGATCAGAAGAGGCGCAGCCCTTCCTCTGCCCACCTCTGCCTATGCAGGTGCCTCTTCACCAACTCTCTCCCTCTGCAGGTCAGCTGCTTCCTGTCTGCCCCTGACCTACATCATGTCAGGACTTATCTTCACTGACCTCCCTCAGCAGAAGTAGCTCTTCTCAAGGCCACCCACCTCCTTCAGAGCGCCCCCTCTCTGAATCCTTGTCTTTTAGGTGCCTTCCTACACCACAGGTACTCTAGATAGTCTCCTTCCCTTGCTCTGGAGACCAGATTTCCTTTCCTTGGTTAAACGTTCTTGTTATATCTGCCTTAACTTTAAGACTCATGAGGGACTAAGACAACTGCAGTCAGCTATTTTAGATCCTACAGTCTCAGCTAGGCCTGTGGTCCTACATTGTAAATCATCTTATTAAATGCCAAAAGGCTTCCTTGCTAACTGGTATTACGATCAGGCATAAGCGGGCCAAGTACAAGCTGTCTTTTTAAGAACATTTCTAAATAGAAAAAGAGCCCGAGACAGCCTCCCTTTCCACCCAAAGAAGAGAGAGTGGCAGGGACAGATAGGAAGTGGAGGCCTGGGGATGCTCAGGCCTAGGGGAGTTCCTCCTCAATGTGGGGGCGCCCACAAAAATAGGGCTAATCTCCTGGGGAGCATGTCCCTGATGCCCGTGGTTGTCCCCACTGTAATCTGTCTGGGACAGGTTCAAGCTCTCTTTCAGGCACTCATATATGCTGGGGTCTGCTCTCTCCATTCCCTCAGACTCTAGTCTGTATTTTCTCTTACAAGACCTTAATTCAGCCTGACATCTTTACATATTAACCCAAAACACATAACTACTCTTAGCTATAACAGCATTCTCTACATCTTCGCTTTGGATGAGACAAAAGATAAAAATGCTGCAAAATAAAGTGGGGAACACCACCCTGGCTGACACATGTGGGGCGCTCCATTGTTCTCAGCTAGCAGCTGCCTGGACCTTTGCTCCAGTGCTGACATCACTGGTATGTCCCCCACCACCCAGCCTTGGGGGACTAGGTTTCTCCTTTTTATCCTGATATCTCTTCTGGCCTGTTCCATAGGTAGAAATTTCTATTGCTGCCATGCTCTCCACTTTTGAGATCTGTTTGGTCTGTTTAAAAAAAACCAAAAAAACAACTGGGGCCTCCCTGGTGGTACAACTGGTTATGATGCAACCTATGAAGCAATCCGCAGCCACTGCAGGAGGAATTCAATCCCCGGCAAAGAAGCAACCCACATGGCGCAGCAGACCTCTCCTGATTCACCCGCTGCTGTGAGCAGTGTATTTCAGTCAGTCTGCCTGTTCTGTTCCCCACTCTGTCTCTGGTGAATCCTCTCACCCCTCTCCCCACACCTCTGGCCTGTACCCCAGTTCTTGTATGCATAAATAAATCTTAGGAAAAAAACTGTCAAATTACTTTGGTCTTACTAACAGGATATGTAGGATACTTTATTGGTTAATCTATTCCCTCTCTTGTCCTCATGGTCTGTAAAAAGGTGTTCTTTTGTCTTAAGGAAAGTGGTTCCTTGCCTGGTTTGGGCAAAAACAGAAACTTAAACAATCCGTTTTTTTTCTTTTCTGCTTTAAAATTGCTGTCTTCATGTCTAGGTCTTATGTAATGGTTAAATTGGATACTTTTCCTATGTAAGGATTTTAACTTCTGTCTCATTGGAAACCTTGTTTTATCAAAATGTGTATGAAAAACATAGCTAAATGAGTGTAACAAACTAAAACCTAAATTACTTCAAAATTAGATTGTTTAAGGTGTTCTATGCCTCTCCTGAGATTTAAAAAGAAATTTTTTTCTGACTTTAAAAAAACAATGTGAATTCTGTTTACAGCTTCTGTAAAGCCAAAAAGCCACTCTTAAAAATGCAAATTTCATGTGCTTCATTTAAAGGACTTGCTAAATAACTAAGATTTAGTCAATAAAAGGATTATCAGTGCCTTCACAAAAAGTGGTAAAATAAAATTGGTACACATGGCCAACTCTTAAAAGTTGGCCAACTCTCTTAAAATCGGTATACATGGCCAAAAATTTAAGTACAAATCAAGAAATCTCTTGTTTTATCTCCGTGGGTTTGTTATAGGGCAGCCCCGATATTGAATGGGTTGCCTGGCTGTGGGTCCTCACCCGCGCGCTTAAAAGGGACTTATTAATACTCCACCACAGGCACACACAAAAGGTTAATGAAAGGTTTATTTAAAAGGGAAAAGGAAATGAGGAAAATGTACAACTCAGGGAGAAAATAGGGAAATAAAGTCTTTAATGCGTCCCACCCGATCCACCGACCTGGAAACCCAAAAAACACTCTCCCAGCTGGCCAGACGCTGCAAGCTAGCGGAGAGTCAAAATGGGGGACCCCCCAAAGCCCATGTGTCTGGCTTTATACCAACTTGGCTGCTTAACCCCACCCTCAGGTCCCAGCCACCTTCCCTTTGGTGGTGATGGGATTTGGAGTTCCCAGTGTCTTTGGCTTTGGCCTGGGGTGGAGGTGGAGTCCACAAAGTCTGTATGGAATTAGCTTTAGGACATCCTTTTCCCCCTAACAGGTTTAATTATAAATTGGCGCCTATATAAATTCTGACAAAAACATATTTTGAGATCGCAATCTAAGATTTTTGGTAAACTAGTCGAAAATCTAATGATTCAAAACATGCCTTAAAGTTATAATATTATGAGCCCTCCTGGAGGTGCAAAGGATTAAAACGCACCTATGAAGCTGTCCTCAGCCACTGCAGCAGGAGCATGATCCCCTGTCAGGGAGCTACCCTACCCACATGGTACAACAGATCTGTCCTGACTAGGGGGCTGCTCCCCTCAGCAGTATATTTCAGACAATCTGCTGTTTTGTTCCCAACTCTGTCTCTGGTGAATCCTCTCACCCCCCACACCTCTGGCCTGTACCCCAGCTCTTGTATGCATAAATAAATAAATTTAAAAAATTATATTGTTGTGCATTAATAATTTGTATAAATGTTGTTTACTAAACAAAGCTCATGGTATTCAGATAAAATAAATCTGGTTTCCTTTTCTTTTTGTTTATTTAAAGATATATTTATTCATTCATTCATTCATTCATTCATTCATTCATTTTATTTATTTATACAAGCACTGGGTACAGTCAAAAGCACAGGAGGGTGAGACAAATCACCAGAGCCTGAGCGGGGAGCAGACCAGGGAGAAGGACCGAAGTACACTGCTGAGGGGAGCAGCGGGCGGCAGGAGAGGTCTGCGCGCCATGTGGGACCCTCCTCCGGTGGCCCGGGAGCAGCCAGGGATCCAACTGGCGCTGCAGAGGCTGCGTAACCCAGCGCTCAACCCCTGCGCCACCGGGGAGGCCCTGGTTTCCTTTTCAATGTCTATACTTAGACATTTCTTAACCAAATTCTCCCCAGGAACACAAATTGGCTTATCTCTTTAGAAGGAACTTTTGTTTTTCCTCAGAGAAATGTCTTAACTTTCTTCCTCTTGGTCCTAGCCAAAATACAGATGGCATTTAAAGCAAGGTGGACAAACTACTCAGTCACACTGAATCACATAACAACTCTGAATCACAAAAATCTGTGATTTTTCTTGCTTTTACTTTCCTGGTAAATCATGCTCCATTATTTGCCAGCCTGGAAAAACCTTGGAGTGTGTAATTGTTCCATGAACAGCCCTGCAATTTGGAATTCCAGTCCTAAAAAAAAAGCTAAAACTACAACTGGTAACTCATTCTTAAATCTGTCCTTATCATTGCCTGACAAAAAACTAATAATAACTTGTTAAATATCTAAAATTACTTTCCCTATTGTAACAAACAATTTTCAGGTGTACTTTTTGCTCCTTATTGGAAGGAGACAAATTTCGTTTACTTTTTTTTTGTTTTTAAAAGATTTATTTATTTATACAAGCACTGGGTACAGTCAGAAGTGCAGGAGGGTGAGACAATTCACCAAAGCCAGAGCGGGTTGCAGAACAGGCAGACTGATGAAGTACACTACTGAGGGGACCAGCAGGCGTGGCAGAAGAGGTCTGTGCACCGTGTGGGACCCTCCCCAGCGTCCGGGGATGGAACCAACGCTGCAGAGGCTGCGGGAAGCCTAGCAGCCCAGCGCTCAACCGCTGCGCTACTGGGGAGGCCCTCCAGTCTACTTTTTGCTCCTTATTGTAATGGAACTAATGTTTTGATGTCATCTCAAAAAAAAAAAATTAAAAGATGTGTTTGTGTAAGCTGGCTAGTCGAAAGAGACATAGTATAACAGCTATTACAATGTCTTACAACATAGAGGTTAAAAACTAGGATGTAGTAACTCTAAATGCAAGTAAGGTAAGGTGTGTGTGGGTTTGGGAATGAAAAATGTATTGAAGGTGGGTATTCTGAAGGTCCTTAAGATAATTTAACGTAGAAAGGGTAAATGAAATGGTATTAAAAAGAAAGAAAGCAAAGGAAAGTATTGAAGGTCTGAAAGAGAGATTTTGGTAAAAAAATTTTGTGTGCTCAGGTGACTCACTATGAAAGGTTCTGTTAACTTGAGTATCATTAGTGCACCTATGTAACACCAAGCGTTAGTCCTTTTTACATATAAAAATTAAGGTATTCTAAAACTGCTTAGTTTCTGATAACAAATTAAAGACTGTTCAGGTAATCTAAAAATCTTGGTGCTCTTCTACCCTCAGGTTACCTGCAAAAACCCTTATCATGTCAGCATTGCTGAGCCTTGTCAAAGCAATAGATCTACTCTTAAAAATCCTTGTCACTCTGGGTAATTGTTTTGTAATTGCTTATAAGTTTTTGTAATTGTTTAGTAATTGTTTATAAGTTTGTTCTATGACTATTCATTCTGAAAATAGTAAAGTTTTTGTCTTAAAAGGGCTCTTAAGACACCTAATAAAATTGTTTTTCATTGTGAGAAACAAACTTGTCATTTTGGGTATATTGATAGCTCATAAGAAGTATTCTTATAGGATTGTTATACCTTTTCAACATAAATGTAAACTAATGAGGTTGTTCTAAAATACATAAGAGGGCCTCCCCTGGTGGCACAGGCGGTTGAGCACAGCGCTGTGAAGCTGTCTGGCTGGCGAGAATCCCACATGGCATGGCAGACCTCTCCTGACTTGCCCGCTGCTCCCCTAAGCAGTGTATTTCATCAGTCTGCCTGTTCTGTTCCCCGCTCTGTCTCTGGTGAGTCCTCTCATCCTCCCACACATGTGGCCTGTACCCCAGTTCTTGTATGCATAAATAAGTAAATCTTTTTTTAAAAAAAATAAATAAAATACACAAGACTTCCTAAAACCTAATAAGCCAGTCAATTATAAAAGGGCTAAAAAGAAGTTACTCAAGCTGCTGCTGCTGTTCTTGCCGCCCCCTCCCCTGTGTAGGTCTGGAATTTTTGCAATCCGGCCGGTATGTCTGGGGCTGAGTTTGACAAAGCTGCTGAGGAAGTTAAGAACCTCAAGACTAAGTCAACAGATGAAGAGATGCTGTTCATCTATAGCCACTACAAATAAGCAACTGTGGGTGATGTAAATACAGAATGGCCTGGAATGATGGACTTCAAAGGCAAAGCCACGTGGGATGCCTGGAATGGACTGAAAGGGACTTCTAAGGACAATGCCATGAAAGCTTACATTGCCAAAGTAGAATAACTGAAGGGAAAATAATGGAATATAAGGGACTGGATTGGGCTGCCAGCCACACATTTCACCTAAACTTTTATAATGCCTTGCTTTTCTAATACTGTGGATAAAGTAAAAAGATGCAAACAACCTGTTAACACAGTTCCTCAAGACTGGCCAGGATACAGCTCTAGCAGATTAGGGACTGAAGTGGTCACTGACTTTTAAGTAGTTTTTATCTGTAAGTCAATTAAAAGTGCATTTGTTACTTTAAAAAAAAAAAGAAGTTACTCAAAAGCCAAAAACTCCCACATCATTTCAGACTAAATATGCTGAGACTGTGTAAAGGAACACTAATCTAGCCCAGAAGAGGACAAGCATTTTAGCAGTCTATGGGGAGCCATGCTACTCATGTAGTCTACTATGTAGTGCTACTCATGTAGTCTAACAGGGTGGTCCCCAGGAAAGGGGGAGGTTCCAGGTTCTCTGCTCTGGCTGGCGAGAATCTGAGCAGGGAGAAAAGAAGCTGCAGAGGAGACTGAGGAAGGAGGGAAGCTGAATGGAGCCAGAAGGAGAGCTGGAGGAGGCGCATGGAGCCTAGAGACATGTGAAGAAACTGCGCTTGCCTTTTGGTCATGGACGGGGTGACACAGATGTGGGTGAGACCCGTGGGGAGGTGACAATGGCACCTTTTATCTTGATTTTGATTTTGCTCTTTTCCTTCCGGGCTTGTCTGTTTTTTTCTGACCCTTTTCTGTGGGTCCCCACTGGAAGATGCTTTAGACTTGTGGAAGGCTTTGGGGCCTTGCTCTGGGCCAATCCCATTTGGATGGAGTTTTACCCACGAGGGGACGGGTAACATTGGGTGCTTGATTTAGAAACTACATTCTTTGCCTTTCCTGTATTGTTTCCTAATTGTATTAAAGTCCCTTCCCATTAAAGTCTCATATGTTTTGTGCTGATGCGGTGGATGGCAGAACCCATTTAAAATAGGCAGGTTTACAGGGTTTGGGCTGCCCCTCTCCCTGCCCTGTAACAGTCTGACAAAAGTCCGGGCATGGGGCAGATTTCTGAAAAATCAGGAATATCGTTAGCTGACTCCAAGATTCTCCTCATTTGTTTATGGCTAGTTTCTACCATTGCTAAAATACGCATTTAAAAGTAAAACTGCAAATACTGATCAATCACTGAATAACCAGTTTGATGGCAAATGGCACTGCATGATACAAATATTACATTTTTTATAAAATTAGTAGTCCTCTGCCAAAAGGCAGCAATTAAACATTTGGCCTTATATTAACAAGTGAAAAAACTTCTGGGAACAAAAGGCTGTAAACATCCCTGGCCAAGTCTTTTAGTATGGAGATGTGGTTTTTGAGGCAAGGGTTAATTGGAGAAGGAAAGTTCTTTACTTTAAAGTTAAAGATAGGGCCTCCCCAGGGCCTCCCTGGTGGCACAGCGGTTGAGCGCTGGCTTGCGAAGCTGCCGGCAGACTCTGCAGCGATCCCCAGCTGCTCCCGGGAGGCCACCGAAGGAGGGTCCCACATGGCGGGCAGACCTCTCCTGTAGCCCGCTGCTCCCCTCAGCAGTGTACTTCGGTCCTTCTGCCTGCTCTGCATCCCGCTCTGGCTCTGGTGAATTCTCTCACCCTCCCGCGCTTCTGACTGTACCCAGTGCTTGTATAAATAAACAAACTAAAATAAATAAATAAAAATACATGTCTCTTTAAAAAAATAATAATAATAAAGTTAAAGATAACAGCTGGGTGGCAGAGGTGAGCCAGGCTCCAACTGTTAGGGGGAAAGGATGTCCTGAGCTAATCCTATTCGGGCTTTGTGGACTCCACCCCCACTCCAGACCAAAGTCATCAAGACATTGGGAAAGACAAATGATGTCACCACCAAAGGGAGGGTGGCTGGGACCTGAGGGTGGAGTTAAGCAGCCAGGATTGGTATAAAAACCAAACACGTGGGCCTTGGGCTCGCTGTAGCTCGCCTCCTGGCTTCACAGCTCCTGGCTTCACAGCTCCCGGCTTGCAGCCAGCTCTCAGAGCGCCATTTGGGATTCCAGATGGGCAGATCGGGTAGGACGCATTTAA
Organism: Talpa europaea; assembly: GCF_964194135.1. NCBI lineage: Eukaryota > Metazoa > Chordata > Mammalia > Eulipotyphla > Talpidae > Talpa > Talpa europaea. The sequence goes on along the minus strand of NC_140068.1, from coordinate 107,655,855 downwards.
AACTTTGTCTCCCATTTTTCTCCCTGAGCTGTACATTTGCTCATTTGCCCTTCCTTGTAAACAAACCTTTTATTAACCTTTCGTGTGTGCCTGCAGTAGAGTATTGATAAGTCCTTTTAAGCGCGTGGGTGAGGACCCACATTCAGGCACCCCGTTTTGTATCGGGGCTGCCCTATAACACAAGTATAAGAAAACTCTTAATAAGCCAGAAGGCACCATATTCCTGTTTATTTAGGGCTAATTGGTATGGTAGCTGTTAGAGTATACATTCAAGAATAAATCAACAGCAGTTTTGTGACTGGTTGAGCAAGTTATAACCATCCTTGGCCCTGCCTCTGATAAAATATTGGTAACTCCTTACAACTACAAACAACAATCAGCAATCTTACAGAGAAAGGAATTTTCCTTTAATCTTAAAGCTAGATACAGAAACTAGGCTGACTAGATAAGTTAGAAGAGTAATAAGTAATAAACTCTTTGTTTAGATTAGGAGAATTTCTCCCATAATTGAGAGCTGGGGGTAGGGAAGAGTCAGTATGGCTTGCCTGGCATTAACGCCCTCCTGGTCCTTGGTTCTTTAATACCCAATCAAGCGGCCGCCCGCGGAGCGTCCACCAGGCGGGCTGCGCCACCTCCGGTGGTCGCCATGGAGGGCTCCCCCGAGCCGCTGCTGGATGCCAAGTCCAAGCTTGTGGATTTTCAGTGGAAATTGGGGAGGCTGTGAGCTCCAACAATTGCAGATCGCTTAAGTATCCTTACGTGGCAGTGATACTAAAAGTGGCTGATCAGTCAGGGCAAGTAAAGAACAAGTCCTTTGAAATGACAATTCCACAGTTTCAGAATTTCTACAAACAGTTCAAGGAAATTGCTGCAGTTATTGAAACTGTGTGAAACTGACTTGGCTGATAGATTACTCTCATCCTTCCAAAATCATGGACTTCACTTTCTGTAACAAAATTGCATAAGAATCAAATTATATTTATTGAATAAAAAATTACACTTTAAAAAAAAAACAAAAAAAAATAATACCCAATCAATATTAAAACAATATACTATAAATGATAACGTCTATATAAGAGCCTTCTGTTTTTGCTTTAATCAATTAGTTATATGTTAGTCTAAACTTTATAGGTTAGTTAGAAAAAAATCCCTTGTCTCCCTTCCCCCAGTAACTTCCTGCCCTTTGTATCTCCTAGCCCTTAATTAATCCCTTCATTATACTAAACATAGAAATGTTAATGCAGCCCCATAAGCCTTTTGCAAGTAATAAAATGACTGGTTGTTTAAGATAAGTGACTATTCTGAGAAACCTTTTTTTCTAGCTAATGTGCCTCCTTTAAATAAAAAAATAATGAATGTCACATCCTCTGCGAAAGGGTAAATCAACCCTTGCTGTTCTGGGAAAAGATGTGATTGTTATCTTCCCTTATGCATATGCTTATGCTCTCTCCCAGTTTGTTTGAAATGTATAAAGGGCAGCTGAGACCCTCAGCAGGACGTTGCCTGCACCCTGACCGAGTGTCCGAGTCTCCTCATTCCCCCTCCCTTCTCATTCTCCACAATTGCGCCTATGCCTTCCCATTCCTTCAGGAAACCCTGACATCCATACTGTTGCGGCTGGACTTGTAACACCCCCCCACCCACCTACACACACCTCTGGTCTGTACCCCAGTTCTTGTATGCATAAATAAATCTTAGAAAAAAATGTCAAATTACTTTGGTCTTACTAACAGGATATGTAGGATACTTTATTGGTTAATCTATTGCCTCTCTTGTCCTCATGGTCTATAAAAAGGTGTTCTTTTGTCTTAAGGAAAGTGGTTCCCTGCCTGGTTTGGACAAAAACAGAAACTTAAACAATCCCAGTTTTTTTTTTTCTGCTTAGCTTTAAAATTTTTGTCTTCGCGTCTAGTTCTTATGTAATGGTTAAAATTGGATACTTTTCCTATGTAAGGATTTTAACTTCTGTCTCATTGGAAACCTTGGTTTATCAAAATGTGATTCAAAAACATAGCTAAATTGGTGTATCAAACTAAAATCTAATTTATTTCAAAATTAGATTGTTTAAGGTGTTCTAAGCCTCTCCTGAGACTTAGAATTTTTTTTCTGACCTTAAAAAATAATGTAAAGTCTGTTTACAGCTTCTGTAAAGCCGTAAAGCCACTCTTAAAAATGCAAATTTAAAGTGTTTCATTTAAAGGAGTTGCTAAATAACTAAGATTAAGTCAGTAACAGGCTTATCAGTGTCTTCATAAATATTGGTAAAATATCTATCTCAAGATTGGTACACATGGACAAAATTTTAAGTACAAATCAAGAAATCTCCTCTTATTTTACCTCCATGGGTTAAATTATAAACTGGCGCCTATATAAATTCTGACAAAAACATATTTTGAGATCGCGATCTAAGATTTTTGGTAAACCAGTGGAAAATCTAATGATTCAAAACATGCCTTAAAAGTTATAATGTTGTGGCCCCCCCCTGGTGGCGCAAGGGGTTAAAACGCAACCTATGAAGCTGTAGCAGGAGTATGATCCCCTGCCAAGGAGCTACCCTACCCACATGGTGCAGCAGACCTGTTCTGACTAGCAGGCTGCCCCCCCTCAGCAGTGCATTTCAGTCAATCTGCTGTTTTGTTCCCCACTCTGTCTCTGGTGAATCCTCTCACTCCCCCATACCTCTGGCCTGTACCCCAATTCTTGTATGCATAAATAAATAAATGTTTAAAAAAGTTACAATGTTGTATATTAATAATTTGTCTAAATGTTGTTTACTAAACAAAACTCATGGTATTGAGATAAAAAAGGGAATAAATCTGGTTTGCTTTTCAATGTCTATACCTAGACATTTCTTAACCAAATTCCCTTGCAGGAACACAAATTAGCTTATCTCTTTAGAAGAAACTTTTGTTTTTCCTCAAAGAAAATGTCTTAACTTTCTTCCTCTTGGTCCTAGCCAAAATCCAGATGACATCTAAAGCAAGGTGGACAAACTATTCAGTTGTAGTAATCACATAAAATCTCTGATTTTTCTTGCTTTTATCATCCTGGTAATGCATGTTTGATTATTTGCCAGCCTGGAAAAACCTTGGAGTGTGCAATTGTTCCACTAATTGTCCTGCAATTTGGAATTCCAGTCCTAAAAAAAACCCCTAAAACTGTAACAGGGTGGTCCCCAGGAAAGGGGGAGGTTCCAGGTTCCCTGCCCTACCCAAGGGAGGGTGGAGCTCAGCAGGGAGAAAAGAAGCTGCAGAGGAGACTGAGGAAGGAAGAAGCAGGATGGAGCCAGAAGGAGACCTGGAGGAGGCACATGGAGCCTAGAGACACGTGAAGAAACTGAGTTTGTCTTTTGGTCGTGAACTGGGTGACACAGATGTGGGTGAGGCCCGTGGGGAGGTGACAATGGCACCTTTTATCTTGATTTTGATTTTGCTCTTTTCCTTCCGGGCTTGTCCGGTTGTTTCTGATGCTTTTTCTGTGGGTCCCCACTGGAAGATGCTTTAGACTTGTGACAGGCTTTGGGGCCTTGCTCTGGGCCAATCCCATATGGATCGAGTTTTACCCACGAGGGGACGGGTAACTTTGGGTGCTTGATTTAGAAACTATATTCTTTGCCTTTCCTGTATTGTTTCCTAGTTTGATTAAAGTTCCTTCCCATTAAAGTCTTATATGTTTTGTGTTGATGCGGCAGATGGCAGAACCTATTTAGAATAGGCAGGTTTACAGGGTTTGGGCTGCCCCTCTCCCTGCCCTATAACAAAATTAAACTGGTAACTCATTCTCAAATCTGCCTGAAAGGTCTATGCAGGAGGCCGGAATGCAAAAACCCACCAGGAAGCCCACCTGGGAACAGGAATGCGGAAACCTGCCTAGAGAATTCAGACAATGAACCTCCTCCCGCCCTACAAATCTTTTCTCAGACAAAGAAACACCCCAGCCCTACAAATCTTTCCCTGCCCTACAAACTTTTTCCTGCCCTTAGGAACCCAGTTTCCCACCTAACCTATCCTCACCCTCCGCTGCCTGAGGAGGTGCAAGAAGGACTGCCACTAAAAAAGGGATTGTCCCCTTATCTGAAGGGAGGAGCAACCAGACCCTCAGCTACAGCCTACGCCTCCTGGATGACGAGTGACACTTCCTGTATGACAAATGATGGGGCCCAAAGTCGTCGCCAGCTCCCCAGCTGACCATCTGGATGTCTCAGGTAAGAATATTAATTTTCTGATTGATACGGGAGCCACTTACTCTGTACTCACCCAGCATTCCGGACCCGCCTTCCCTTCCTCACAAAATATAATAGGAACGGCCTTAGCAAAATCAAAGGGCACTGGATCTGCTTACCGCTGCCCAAAGAAAAACATGTGTCTATTTACAGGACAAAGCACATGATTCAGTAACTAAATTCCTGGTCCTCTTCAACCTACAGGTAGGACTAGCACTTTTTATATTTAACTATTTTATATAGTTTTGCTTCTAAGGGACAACAGTCTCCTGCAGACTCCCCTTTACATGACTGGTGCTCCTGAACACTTGTAGTTGTCCTCATCCTGGAACCTGAAAAGAGCCTAACACTGTCTTTCTAATACCTGCTCTGCCTCAAAATTGGAGGATATAAAACCTTGGAGTCATCATACTCGGGAAAAATCTTAACCTAAAATCTTAGGTCCCTCACTCTAACTTAACTTTAAAGCTCACCCAATTTTGCTGAGATTCTGACTAGCCTTGTTAGGGGGAAAGATGTTCTGAGCTAATCCCATACAGGCTTTGTGGACTCCACCCCCACTCCAGACCAAAGCCATCAGGACATTGGGAAAGACAAATCCCATCACCACCCAAGGGAAGGTGGCTGGGACCTGAGGGTGGAGTTAAGCAGCCAGGTTGGGTATAAAAACCAAACACGTGGGCCTTGGGATCTCTCACTCTGTTGCTCATTGGGAAAGACAAATCCCATCACCACCCAAGGGAAGGTGGCTGGGACCTGAGGGTGGAGTTAAGCAGCCAGGTTGGGTATAAAAACCAAACACGTGGGCCTTGGGATCTCTCACTCTGTTGCTCGCCTCCTGGCTTCAGGGCTCCTGGCTGGCGGCCAGCTCTCAGAGTGCCATTTGGGATTCCTGATCGGCGGATTGGGTAGGACGCATTTAAAACTTTGTCTCCCACTTTTCTCCCTGAGCTGTACATTTCCTCATTTGCCCTTCCTTGTAAATAAACCTTTTATTAACCTTTCGCGTGTGCCTGCAGTAGAGTATTGATAAGTCCTTTAAAGCGCGCGGGTGAGGACCCACAGTCAGGCACCCCATTTTGTATCGGGGCTGCTCTATAACAGCCTCACAATGATCATGCTCATGACACTTGGTGTCCCCACCAAGCTAAAAACTAGTAGTTTTCACTGGGCTTGCTGCTCTGCAAACACACAAGCCAGCCCTCACGCTGAGTCTCTGAGGAGGTGCCTCACTCCAGCACCTCAGGGCTCCCCTGGTGGGTGTTGGCCTTAACGAGGGACACATGGGATTTAAAACAGCTCCTCTGCTTGAAACAAATATCCTATCAACATTCTTTTAAGTCTAACACCACTCTAAAATGGGTTGTTTACCTGGTAAAATTTATTCCCATGTCACAACCCCAAAACTATTTGACTGCTTCTTATCTTGTTAGTAAACCTCACACTCAATGGCTGGCCCCAAATGACTGTCCATGTTACCGAGGGCCCTTAGCTGCTGCTATACTTCTCACTCTTCTCTTTAAACCTTAACACACACAATCTCCTAATTAAATTTGTTTCTTCTAACCTAGGGGGAGCTCTTCAAGTTTAAACTCCTCCTCCAAGCACAAAATAGCTGATCCATACAAAAGAAACAGCCTGTCCAGATGCCCCACCCCTTGCCTCCTTCTGAAACCAGCAACAATGGGCAGCTCAGGGATTAGTGTCAGGGAAACCATATCCCAGTCCCTCATAGGTAGGGCCAGCTCTGTGTCCCATTCTAGCAGGAAGCAGCTACAGAAAGTGAACTTCCTCCCTTCAACTCCCCAAAAGATTTCGGGCCAGATATGGTGGGGGGAGGGATGATGGAGGATAGGAATAGAAAAAAACTGAAAAGGAGGCACCACAAGACCAGAAGGAGGTGGAGGTAGAGGAGATTAGCATAGCCATGGACACAGCTATGGAAACCAAGATTCTTAAGGGCCCAAAGCCTAGATTACAAAGCATAAGTCTTAAGCAGGGATCAGACTGCTGTAGGCAGTGTCGAGAGCACAGGCCCAAGGATAAAGATATGGAGATTGAGCCAACAGACCCCAAAGGTGAAAATATGGAGACTGAGCCCTTGTGGAATCTCCTGTCTCTTCAGATTCTGCATAGTTATCCAAAATCAGCAACTAACCTGAAGGCTCACAAGGAGTGACCCCTCCCAAACAGAAAACTATATCAGTACAGTCTCTGCACAGGCTAGAGCAGCAATTCTTCTGCCCACCTATGCCTATGCAAGTGCCTCTTCACTCACTCTCATCCAGGCTTCCTGCCTGCCCGTTCCCTGTACCATGCCAGGGCTTCTCACTGACCCCCATCAGAGGCGGCCGCTCTCCTCAAGGTCACCCACGGGCAACCATGCAGGTCTCAGCAAACCTGTCCCTTTCTGGGCAGCTTTTCCTACCTGCTTATGTCTATGCAAGTTTCCTTTATTCCTCCATCCCTTTCCCTAATAAACTTTAACTATAACTAGTGTCTCTGTCTCAAGGAGAAACTCAGCTGGGAAATGCCGCATGCTGCTGAAAGGGGAGCTCTGGTGAAATCCTTCCCAGAGTGAACCTGATGAGGTCTTTGGAGTTAGTGTGGGGTCTTGGGTTTACTCTGGGAAAGGTTTCACCAGAGCTCCCCTTTCAGCAGCATGCGGCAAGTTTCCCCAGGCCAGTTTCTCCACAGAGACAGTAGTTATATTTAAAGGATAGGGAAAGGATAAAGGGACAGGTTTGCTGAGAGAGGCCTGCATGGTTGCAGGCGGCCGGCCTTGAGGAGAGCAGCCTCCACTGAGGGGAGTCAGTGAGGAGAAGCCCTGGCATGAAACAGGTCACGGGCAGGCAGGAAACCTGGGTGAGAGTGGGTGAAGAGGCACCTGCACAGGCACAGGTGGGCAGTGCGAGTGATGCCCCGAGCCTGTGCAGAGACTATACTCATGTAGTCCTTTTCTGTTTGGGAGGGGTCACTCCTTGTGAGCCTTCAATTTGTTGCTGATTTTGGATAACAATGCAGAATCCAAAAGGGACCTGAGATACCAGGATGGGGAGTAGAGATTCCAGAATGGGCCCAATCTCTATATCTTTACCCTCAGGTCTGTGCTCACTCCCTATAGCATCTGATCCTGCTTGGGTCTCATGCCTTGTGATAAGGTGCCTTTGGAGTCCTTTTAGGACAAAGACTTTAATGTTTTAGAATTTTGGGTATCAAGGAAGTTGTCATAGGATTAACAAATTTACAGATTTTTATAAAATAGTTAATTACTCAGTGAGAAGGATTTTTAAGAACAGCTATTTCTTTGACAAGGGTTAGCAATGCTGATAGTGCCTAAGGGTTACAACCTCTACAGCTGGGTTAATGGTCATGTTATTTCCCTCTACCCCCATCTTCATGTGAGTCAGGTTCTGGTCTTGGGGTACCTCCTTTTTTGTCCTTCATCAAATCCAAGGGTCCCACACTCCAAACCCATTGACTCCCCAAACCCCCATCACTACGAAGCTATCCGCAGCCTCTACAGCACGACTTCGATCCCTGGCCAGGGAGCTACCCACATGGCACAGCAGACCTCTCCTGTCTTGCCTGCTGCTCCCCTCAGCAGTGTATTTCAGTCAGTCTGCCTGTACTGCTCCCCAGCACTCTCACCCCCTGCACGTCTGGCTTGTACCCCAGTTCTTGTATGCAAAATAAATAAGTCTTAAAAAAAAAAAAAACACTAATACACATGGCCAAAGTTTTAAAATAAGAATCAAAAAATCTCTGTGTCTATCACTGTCTTTGGCCTCTGGAGGGCTGATTATAAATGGCGCCTACATAAATTCTAATAAAATACCCAATTTTGAGATCGCAATCTAAAATTTTGGTAATCAAAAACTAGTTCAAAACTTACTGGTTGAATTTGAAGCATGCATGCTTTAAGGTTATAATGTTGGATATAAATACTTTATGTTTATTTTTATTTATTTATTTTTTTTTATAGAGGCATGTTTTATTTATCCATCCGTTTGTTTGTCTGTTCCGTCTACACATGCACTGGGTACAGTCAGAAGCGCGGGAGGGTGAGAGAATTCACCAGAGCCAGAGCGGGGAGCAGGGCAGGCAGAAGGAGCGAAGTACACTGCTGAGGGGAGCAGCGGGCGGCAGGAGAGGTCTGCGCGCCATGTGGGACCCTCCTCCGGTGGCCGGGGAGCAGCCGGGGATCGAACCGGCGCCGCAGAGGCCGCGGGCAGCTTCGCAACCCAGCACTCAACCGCTGCGCCACCGGGGAGGCCCAATACTTTATGTTTAAATGTTTTTGTTTTAAAAAAGAAGTGCACAGTATTCAGAAAAAGAGTAATTGACCGAGTCTACATCAAAAAAGATAAGTTTGCATTTTGATGATTATACCTAAAGTTCTCTTGATAAAATTCTTTTCCAGGAAAAGCCCCAATTGACTTCTTTCTTTCCCCTTGACCTAGCAAAAATTTCAAGATGACATCTAAAGCCTCATGGGCAAGTTACTTAACAGTACTGAGTTCCTCACAGGTATGTAAGAAATGTATATGATATTAAGTCTTTCTGATTTTTCTTGCTTTCCATCAATCTAACTAGCAGTTGCCTAAGAATGAAATTTGGTTTATGAGACTGTTACAGTTTGCAACTCTGGAATTAACTTAAAATTCCAGTCCAAGAAAAACTAAAAACTACAATTGGTGTCTCTCTCTTAAATTTGTTCTTTTATCATTATTTAAATGGTGGCAAATTTCATATAAAACTAAGGTTTTACTAAGTGTAACAATGAGAATTTGTTAAATAATTAAAATCACTTTCTCTAAAATCACTGAACTTGCAGGTTTACTATTTCCTTCTTATTATAAGGAAACTAAAATTTAATGTCAGCTCACCTAAAAAAAAATTAAACCAGGGCCTCCCCAGTGGCGCAGTGGTTGAGCGCTGGGTTGCGAAGCTGCCCACGGCCTCTGCGGCGCCGGTTCGATCCCCGGCTGCACCCCGGCCACCCGAGGAGGGTCCCACATGGTGTGCAGGCCTCTCCTGCCGCCCGCTGCTCCCCTCAGCAGTGTACTTCGATCCTTCTGCCTGCTCTGCTCCCCGCTCTGGCTCTGGTGAATTCTCTCACCCTCCCGTGCTTCTGACTGTACCCAGTGGATGTATAAACAAACAAACAAACAAATAAATAAATAAAACATGCCTCTATAAAAAAAAATTTAAAAAAAATTAAACCAATTAAAATGTGTGTTTATGTATGAGTTATCCAGTACAAAGGATAGCATAACAGCTCTTACAACATCTTACAATCTAAAAATTAAAAACAGGATGTCCTAACTGTAAATGTAAATAAAGTGAGTTGTGTTAAGGAATGTATTTGAAATGGATATGTTGAGGGTATTGGGAAACATTGAATGTCAACATAAAATCTTAAAAAAGAAATGGTATAATAATAGGAAGGCAAAAGAAAGCGTTGGATGCCGGGGACCAGCCTCCGACAAAACGTCTTGCCAGGGGTTCCTGAAAGGATGAGACGGCCTAGGCGAAAACGAAAGAACTGAAAACTTAAGGGCTGAGGGGAAGGGGATGAGGTAGAATGAGGAGACACTGACACTTGGTGAGGTGCTAGTATCTTCTGCCGAGAGACTCAGCAGGTCTTTATTTATTCATTATTAGTAATAATAATAAGAAAATACATTATCAAGTGTAAAGCATAAACAATTAGTGTATTATGTTTCCCATAGACTACTGGCCCCTACAGGTCTCAGCTAGACAGCAGCTCTCAAGGTTAACAGATAATAAACCAAACCTAACATTAAAGCTACTTATTTTTTCATTTAGACAATTATTAAAAACAGTGAATAACTGCCAGTGCATCCCTATCAGCTAAAGCCTAAGCATCAAAGGACTATTCTATTCACATGACCTTCAGCCGGAGACCAGCTGCAGTTCAGCTATCAGAACTTTTTCTACCTAGAAATTCCTTAACTCAAATAGCTTCATATTAAAAACTTTCCCAAGAAACTTCAAGAGAAAACAAAATAGAAGGACCTATTATAATTATTGTATTGTAATGCTTGTCAGGCATGTTCAATAACTTGTCTCCCATTGTCAAGTGGGCCAAACTGCCCAACAACTAATTTCTAAACAGACAATTTTCCATGCTATTTACTTACAGTATGCTGATACATATAATTTATTGCCTAATATACTTTGTGATAAATTTTTCTCTATGTCCATGAACAAAAAGCAAAGGGATGTCAGATCTTCAGCCCCACGGTGTGAGACCCTTTCTCTTAGCTGCTTGTCAGTATCCTATCTGGCTGGAGCAACAAGGCCTCCTGCAGCAGTTGGAGGTCTGAGAGGTATCTGAAAAAAAATGTTAAGTGCTCAAATGACTTGCTATAGAAATATTTAAGTTTGGTATCAGTAGTGCACTCATGTAAAACTGATGCCGGAATTGTCAGGCCTAGTCTCCCAGCCAGGAACGGATTCCAGGCTGCAGGGCAGGCTGAGCCCCAGCCACTAGACCCCCCACGGGTTGGTGTCTCATGAAGCCGCAGCAGGAACTTCGCAGACGCTCAGGCAAGCAAGCGAGAAGAGGCAGGTTTATTTATAGAAAGAAAAAGTTTATTGAGGAGAAAAAGAACAGAAATAAAGTGGGACTCCCAGGCCAGAGAACCAGGCCTGGGAGGGGCAAGGAAGCCAAAGTGGAATTGTGTCTCAGGGAATATATACCTTTTTTTCCCTCATTATTCTAAAGTTCTACCAGTCTCTTTGTGATTGGTCAGTTTTTGGCTGTCTCACTTAATTTGCTACTGAGTGGGAGATCTTCACATTCCTTATCTAACAGGTCTGTCTCTCCCCATTTGTTATATTTTTACCTTTATGGTCTAGCCCTCCTGGTGAGCATCTTTACACTTTATCTTATCATCTGAAGAAAACCAGGACCATCCTTAACAAGATTATTTGTGGTGCTGGGATGTTTGTTTTTCCCAGTAGAATTGGTTTCATTTCCTTGCTCGTCCTTATCTCTGAAGCCTTCCTGAATTCTTCAAAGGTCCCCTCTTGCACTGTCCTAAAACTGCCTAATAACCCTAGCTTGCCCTGTCTCAAAACCAAGTTTTAATCTTCATCTGTAATAAGGACTCCAGTATTCTTAAGCTGTTCTCACCATTTTTGATAACAAACTAAGGACTGTTTCTGTAATTTAAAATCTTGGTGCTTTTTTACCCTCAGGCTACATGAGAAAAAAATCTTTTTCTATCAGCATTGCTAACCCTTGTCAAATAAATAGCTGTTCTTAAAAATCCTTTATCACTGAGTAATTAACTATTTTATAAAAATCTGTATATTTGTTAATCCTATTGTTAGGGGGAAATGATGTCCTGAGTTAATTCCATACAGGCTTTGTGGACCCCACCCCCACTTTAGACTAAAGCCATCAAGACATTGGGAAAGACAAATCCCATCACCACCAAAGGGAGGGTGGCTGGGACCTGAGGGTGGAGTTGGGCAGCCAGGTTGGATATAAAAACCAAACAGGTGGGCCTTGGGGGCTCTTTCTCTGGCTCGCAATCGCTCGCCTCCTGGCTTTACTGCTCCTGGCTGGCGGCCAACTCTGAGAGCGCCATTTTGGGATTCCTGATCGGCGGATCTGGTAGGACTCATTTAAAACTTTGTCTCCCATTTTTCTCCCAGAGCTGTACATTTCCTCATTTCCCCTTCCCTTGTAGATAAACCTTTTATTAACCTTTCATGTGTGCCTGCAGTAGAGCATTGATAAGTCCTTTTAAGCGCGCGGGTGAGGACCCACAGTCAGGCACCCCGTTTTGTATCGGGGTTGCTCTACAACACTATGACAACTTCCTTGATACCCAAAATTCTAAAACATTAAAGTCTTTGTTCTAAAAGGACTCCTAAGACAGCCAATAAAAGGGGTTTCCTTTTAAAAAACAAATTGGGTCCATCTGGATATATTGATAAAATTCATAACACATTCAATTTTAGTCTTCCTTCCTATTCTTCTATGGGGACAGGACATCATAACCAAATTCCAAACTAAGCCCACTGGCTCTTCTAGCCACTGCTACAAAAGGCAGAAATAATACAGAAGCTCCAGGTCTCAAATGTAATGATATTTGACAAATAAACATTACATTCATGTCTCTAAAGACCCCTATTCTGCATTAATTCAAGTCTACGCCCAAAGAGAGTAAATTGTTAAGCATGTTAAAAAAAAAAAAAAAAACACCTTTTATCTGCCATTGCAGTGATGGGAATCCCATCACAAATAAAAGCTGATAATGGATCTGCTTACATCCCCAAAGCCTTTAACTCTTTCTTGCTACAAACTATATTAAACATGTGCTGGAGTCCTGGTAGCCTTACAGGACAAGCTACAGTTAAAAGAGCCAACAGGCTCCTTAAAACACAACTTACAAAACAAAAAAGGGGAATCGAGAGAGCGAGCAGCCCCCACAGGAACAAATATATAAAGCTCCATTTACTTTAAACTCCCCAAATTGCAACCCCTCCGCCCTAACAGCTGTGCAGGCATCTCACTCCTGCTGAGTCTGGACGAGACCTGCGGTTTGCACTGACCCGCTGCCAGGACCAGACTGGCCGGGCCTGTCCCATCCCTGACCCGGGAGAGGGCGCTGCTGTCTGTCCCCGCAGGCAAGGGCTGTGCGCCCTGACCAGGAGTTGGGTCCAACAGAGGTGAACCCCGCTCCGGAGACTCACCCCAGGGCCGGCTCCCCTCCCAAGTCTCCCCACAGCCCCAGGGCGCGGGCGGGGACCTGGGCAGCCTCCGCCAGTGCTTTCCGCATCCACTTTTTCTCCCAAGCTCACCAGCTGCCCTTTGGCTATTTGCAGGTGTAACAAAAATATGAAGCTTACAGGTAAAATTGAAAATATGAAGGTGGCTGCGAGCGCTGTGAGAGAAAGTAACTGAGGGCACATACTGAGTGGTAAAGACTGATAAAGCAGATGGTGCCTGAGCTTAAGCCTGATTAAGAAGGTGTAAAAAGACCGGTCTCCCCTGGGGCTCAGGTGGTTGAGCACTGCGCGGTGAAGCTGTCCGCAGCCTCTGCAGCGCCAGTTAGGTCCCGGCCGGCGAGGATCCCACATGGCGCAGCAGATCTCTCCTGGCTCACCCATTCCTCCCCTCAGCAGTGTATTTCAGTCAGTCTGCCTGTTCTGTTCCCCGCTCTGTCTCTGGTGAATCCTCTCACCCTCCCGCACATCTGGCCTGTACCCTAGTTCTTGTATAAATAAATGGATTTTTTTTTTTTAAGAAGGTATAAAAGGAGCCGCTAACTGAAGCCGACTCAGCGCAGCCCTAACAACCTGCGCGGAGCAGAGGACACGCCGAGGCTGCTCTTGCGGAGCCCAAGTCGCTGCCCGCTTTGGACTCAGACTCGATCCCCGCGACCCGGCGACCCGCTCCCCGACAGCGCACGAGCGGCCAAGCAGCTCCGCCCCGGCGCGACCATCCGCCCTGGGGCCTCCAGCCTAGAGACTTCCACGGCCGGGACGTCCTCGTAGGGAAAGTCCCAGCTAAGACACGTGGGGCCCCTGTCTCGGGTCAGAGGAACCAGGGAGCTTGGGGGTGCGGCCCGCAGGAACCCCAGTGTGCGCGTGACCAACACGGGGTGGAGTTCTCAGCGCCAGCTCCCGCCTGAAGCTCATCGGTCGCGCCCACGACAAGTCTCGGTGGACCCTACCTGCCTCGCAAGGTGCCCAGTTGGCAACTCCACCCGGGCGACCCCGCACTCTCCAGGTGCCGGGGTCCCCTGCCGCTCGCTTCCCGCTTCTCCTTTCGGTTGGGCGCGGGGAGCCCGTGTCGTGGGCGGGGAGGCCGCAGGCTCTGCTGCTCCCGCTTCTCTGTTACTGCAACTTCCCTCTCCGGGCAGTTTGCCCCGTCACCGCTTCTTTTCCTTATTAATTGCTTATATGGGAGCGCTCACCCCTAGCGTTCCTTTGCCGCCATGACGATCCGCTGACTGTCCCGAGATCCAGACCCTGCGTCATGTCCGCCTCCCGGGAGGGGCCACGAAAGGAGGAACAGGAATCCTGTGGCTCAATGGAGCGTCATATCCACTGACCTGGGTGATCTGAAAAAGTTAACCAGTGAAATAGAAAATACTTTAAAGGTCACAGGGACGCCTGAGACCCCAGAAAACTTGTTCATAATGTTAGTTCACATTGTAATAGGGCGGTCCCCCAGAAAAGGGAAGGTTCCAGGTTCCCTGCCCCACCCAAGGGAGGGTGGAGCTAAAGAGAAAAGAAGAAGTTGCAGAGGAGACTGAGGAAGGAAGGAAGCAGGATGGAGCCAGAAGGAGACCTGGAGGAGGACGTGGAGCCGAGAGACACAAGAGGAAACTGCACTTGCCTTTTGGTCCTAGACTGGGTGACACAGATGTGGGTGAGAGCCCGTGGGGAGGTGACAATGGCAGCTTTTATCTTGGTTTTGATTTTGCTCTTTTCTTCCCAGACTTGTCTGGTTGGTTCTGATCCTTTTCTGAGAGTCCCCACTGGAAGGTTGATTCCTTGTCCTGGGAGCTGATCCACAAGGCACAACCAACCTTACCTGTCTCACCTGGTGCTCCCCTCAGCAGTGTTTATTAATAGATGCACCTGTTGAGCTCCCCACCAGGAAGGCCAGATAGTAGCAATGATTTTTTTTTTTAATTTATTTATTTATACAAAAACCGGAGTACAAGCCAGATGCGCGGGAGGGTGAGAGCATTCACCAGAGACAGAGCAGGGAGCAGAACAGGCAGACTGACAAAACACACTGCTGAGGGGAGCAGCAGGCGCGACAGGAGCGGTCTGCCGCACCATATGGGACTCTCGCCAGATGGCTGTGATTGAACCGCACTGCAGAGGCTGCTAACAGCTTCACAGTGCAGCGCTCAACCACCTGCGACACCAGGGGAGGCCCGGTTGCAATGATGTTGGGTGTAATGTATCTGTTGATACTTATGTTGTGGCCCAATATGTAATCGATTCTGGAGAATGATCCAAGCACACTTGAGAAAAATGTGCACTCAGAGTTTTTTGGGTATTGTGTCCTATAGATGTCTGTTAAATCCAAGATGTCTAGGTCTTTATTTAGGGTGCTAATGTCCTTGTACATTTTTGTCTTGTTGATCTGTCCATTGGTGAGAGTGGAGGGTTGACGTCTCCTACTACATATGTATTTTCTCTAATGTTTTTTTCAGAGATGATAATAATTGTCTTATATATGTTGGTGCTCCTTCATTTGGTGAGAACACCCTGCACCTCTACGTTTATTGCAGCACTATTTACAATAGGTAAGATTTGGAAACAACCCAAATACCCAAATATGGATGACTGGATGAAGAAGATGTGGTATATACACACAAAGGAATACTAGTCAGCAATCCAAAAAGATAAACTCACGCCACTCACAGCAACATGGATGAAACTAGAAGGGATTATGCTCAGCGAAATAAATCCGAAGGAAAAAGAAAATTAGCAGGTGGTTTCAATTATAGTATGAATATAGGAGAATCAAATAAGGGATCTAGAAAAAAATAACAATAATAAATTAAATAAACAGGCAACTATAAATCAGAGACATTCTGCAAGGGAGGGGGAGCAAGAGGGATCAAAACAAGGGTGGGAAGAGCACAAGGGACTATGGTGATGGTGCACGGGAGAACTGGTAGTGGGAATTCTGTGGAGACTAGACCTGAGAAAAGAAAGCAAACATTGTACAAAAATGAACAATGCTGTAAAATATATATAAATAAATAACTTATTAAAAAAACCAAACCATTAAGGTGGGAGCCTCCCTGGTGTGCAAGGGTTAAGTCTTGGCACTATCAAGCTATGGCCAGCCACTGCAGCATGAGTTTGATCCCTGGCCAGGGTGCTGTCCAAATGGCACAGCAGACCTCTCCTGTCTTGCCTGCTGCTCCCCTCTGCAGTGTATTTCAGTAGATCTGCCTGTTCTGCTTCCCACTCTGTCTCTGGTGAATCTTGTCAAAGCCCATACCTCTGGCCTACCATTTCACTGTGGTGTGGTTATCTCCGTGAGTGTCCACACCAGGAACTTCATCCAGTTCTTGTATGCATACATAAATAAAAATAAATCTTTAAAAATAAAAATTATCATAATAATGGCATATGCCAGGTGCCAGAGGAGAAACTGAGCCACAGATTGCTGACATGATCAGCTCTGAGTCTACCCAGGGGTAACCCCTGGGGCTCCTGTTTCCATCAGTGACACTCTGACCTCAGTCTTGTCTCTAGCAGGGGGGAGGCTCTGGCAGGGACACACCTCACTCGAAGCTCTGGGTCTCCACAGATAGGAACTGTGGGAGTCTCTCTACTGAGTCACGTGCTCCTCCCGAGAGACTGGACAGCAGGACCCTGTGATGGGGAGAGGCTACTCCTCGGACACCCCACTGATGGGGACACTGCACCCTGGGATGGCTGAAGGCTTAGGGACGCTGTTGCCACCAGAAATCATGCAGAAATCATTCTTGTCCTTTACGCCTACAGTTTCAATACGATGAATGAAGCAAAGGTGAGTTTACTGAAGAATAAGACTGAGGGCTGGAGCCCGGTGCAGTCTCTGGACGGTCTGGCAAAGCTTTTCAAATTTCAAGCCTCACGATGAGAATTTTATAGAGTCCACAAGGAAAACATCTGACACTTTCAAGGATTTTTACAGAGAACAGTCTGTAACAAGTGTCTAGTTAATGCACCCATCTGACCTGTCTGTGCACTGAGTAACACAAAAAGCCTTATCTCCGGAGCAGGGGTGTGAGCAGGGCCATGCGCTTGAGCTCTGTCTTTACTGCAAGTTACTGATCTGCGGGGAGACAGCTTTTTGGTGTTGCTGATGTAGCTTCTCAGCAAGGCCAGGCCTGTTATGTCTTGGCTCTTGGGCGTGCGCCCTTAGTTGAGACCAGGCAGATGGACCCCTTTTATTGTTGATTTTCATTTACAATCTAAGTTCTCTCCCTCCCCTGCTCTTTCTTTTCCAAAAGTGCCTGCTTTGTCTGGGTGGCCAGGATGACGTGATAAGCCTCCCTCTCTTTCAGGGGATTTTCTGGAACCAAAGGGGTCCTCTTTCCTGGTCTTGCTCTGCCTCCCCCAGTGCTGCAGGGACTGCTCATGCGCGGCCTCTTCTACATTTAATTGGCATGACCGTGAGGATGATGGCAGAGGCTGATGTGATGAATCTTCCCTCCACCACGGTAGTTCTGGTTGGGGCCTCTGTGCCTCCTCTCCCGTCTGCTGACTCTCAGCAGAAAACACAGGCCACGGAGGTCCATGGTGAAGGACTGTGGGTGGTGGGTGTGCTGTGGGCATCTTCATCTGGAAGGTGTGAGCCTGATCCCTAAGTCAGGTACAGGGTCTTATACCAATGACACCTCAATATGAAAAAAGAGGGGGGCAAAGGAAGTAGGATACTTCTCCTAAAAGAAAAAAATTGTCCACCCATTATTCTGTATTCACGAAAAATGTCCTTCAAGAGTGAATCAAAATAGGTCTTCAGATAAAAAAATTAAAAAGTTCGTGTTCCCAAAGGTCCACCCTGTGGGAAATGGTAAAGGACATTCTCCAGGCTGCAGGCAAATGATACAAGATGGACACTCAGAATCTCAGGAAAGAGGAAGAGCATCAGGAATGCAAATATCTCACTAAGTGCAAATTACCATCTATTTTTTATCCTTTCTCATTACTTTATAAATATAGTGGTTTAAATTGGGAATTTAAACACACCTCAGGGGTTGTCACCTGTAGAGATATATAACATGTAACACCAACAACATAAAAGACGCACAGAGTACAGGTGTCTAAATAGTTGCAAGATTTCTATATTCTGTAAACTAACATATAGCAACAGGAAGTGGACTGTTACGTTAAGGATGCGTGATGTTATTCTGGGGTCTACAAGAACAACCGTGCCTCTCCCTGGGTTCTTACCACAGAGGTGGCAACCGTCTCCCACCGGCACCACGGCTGCCCTCAGACCCCTCAGGAGGCCCAGGTTCCTCTAAAAGAGGACCAAGGGCTTCATCCAGCACCAGTCAGACTGACATGTCATAATTAAGGGTACCCGGCAGCAACCCAGGGGTATTGCTAATAGGGCATGCAGAAGGTTCACAGGGCAGGTCTGATGCACAAAGGGGTTTACTGGCTCCCCAGTGGCTCTAGCAAGTTCTTGGTGCACAAGGTCAAGGAGCTGGAAGTGCTGCTGCTGAGCAACCACCTTCCTGTGCTGAGGTTGCCCCCAGGGTCTCCTCCAAGGGCTGCAAAGCCACTGTGGAGAGAGCTTCGCTGCTGGCACCTGACTAGCTCAGCCCAACGCCAGGCCGCGCAGCAAGAAGGAAGCCAGAATGTGCACGTGTGTTGTGCAAATAAACCATGAAGCCCCCCCAAATGAAACGAATACCCCCCCAAAAAAAAACCCCAGCTGATAGGATATTAAAACAATGCTAGAGGGCCTCCCCGGTGGCGCAGCGGTTGAGCGCTGGGTTGCGAAACTGTCCGCAGCCTCTGTGGTGCCGGTTCGATCCCCGGCTACTCGCCGGCCACCGGAGGAGGGTCCCATCAGCATTGTACTTCGGTCCTTCTGCCTGCTCTGCTCCCAGCTCTGGATCTGGTAAATTCTCTCACCCTCCCGTGCTTCTGACTGTACCCAGTGCTTGTATAAATACATAAATAAATAAATAAATCTTTTTTTAAAAATAAATAAATAAAACAATGCTAGAAAAAGGATCAATTTTAATAATCACCTTTATTTTGAAGGACACTTTCACAGGATACAGAATCCTTGTTTGGCCTCCCTTTACTAGAGAATCTTGAATCTGTCCCTCCAGGGTCTCTGGTCTCTGCTGTTTCTGTAAGAAACCATCATTGATCCCGTTGTTGCTCCCTGTGCATTAGTCACCTCAATATTTGCCACAAACTGCTCCAAAGCCAGGCAGCTGAAACAGCAGAGATTTGGTATCTCACACGTTTCTGTGGGTAAGAGGTCAGGAGTGGCCTCACTTGGTGCCTCTGGCCCAGGGCTCACAGGCTGCAGTCAGGGTCTCGGCCAGAATGGAAAGGTTCTATGTGGAAGGTTCAAAGCTCATTCACGTGACTTTTGGGGAAAAGCCTCATTTCACTGTGGTGAGGTTATCTCCGTAAGTGTCCACATCACGGAGCGTGGCAGGTGACTAGCCCAGAGAGTGACCGGGGGAAGACACCATGGCGCCTTTCGAGCCTGAAGTTTGTTCCATTCATGAGCCAGTTGTCCAGCCACCCTCATGGGAGGGGAGTTGGTCTGGACCGCTTGAGAATGAAAACATCTGTGGACATTTGAAAACCACCAATGGCCACTAAATATCTACATTCCTCTGTTAAAGAGAGCAAATATTGCTGATACCTGGTGAGAAAGGGGAGGCTTGACTCCATTGAGCCCCCAGAGAAATCAGGTTGAATTCCAAATACATGAAAGATAAGAATTAGCACATCTGGAATCTATGTTACTTTCCTGGGGGTACCTTTCCCTCCCCCCACGGACCATTGCCTGGACCCCAGGGAAACCCGCAGTGTGCACAGCTGCTGTTCTCTCTCCTCCAGCGTCCACATGCTGCGCCTTTATCCTGACTTTGAAGAATTTAACCCGCATCTGTGAGATTGAAAGGTCAGCCAATGTTTGGGCAGTTTCTACTCCAATTTTGTAGATCACCCTCTTGGTGGTTGCCTTGCTCCTGGCTTTTACCCCAAATTTCCAAATCTTTGTCCAGCCACAAAGTTCCACCCTCAATATCTCAATCCAGTAAGATTTTTGCTTTTGACAGCCTGAGCTTTGTGTGGAATGGACAAGTCCTCAGTGAAAGGTGGAGATTCACCGATTTCACCAGGATCAGTCTGTCTCTTTCAAGGGAAAAGTACCTCTAGGTCCTTGTGGTCTTTCCAGCAATTTTCTTGAGAGCGCCACACCTGGGCACAGTTTGTATTCAGATCTGGTTGCAACCCTTCTGCTCTCTCAGGTGTCTATTTCCCCTGGAATGTTGGCTGCTCTGCTCTGCCCCTGAGACACTGGGCTGCGGGTCTGCGGGGGAGGAGAGCACCCTCGGGTGAGAAGGCTGCGCATTGCAGTTTCCACTCATTACAGGAGCTCTTCAAGATGAAATTTCTTCCCATACTCTTGCTGCCTTGGTTTATTTTTCTGGTTACTTCAAATATTTATTTTTATACTTTTGTTCAGTTGCTGTAATTATCTTCTGCCATAGACTTGCTCAAACTGTTATTTTTGTACTTTAACATATCAATTTTTAAAATTTATTTCAATATTTTGTTGTTCATTTTTGTGCAGCTTCTCCCCTCAGGTGTATTCCCCATAGCTCTCCCACTACCCCAGCACCTGGGAATGCTCACCATAGCCGTGTGCTCTTCCTCCCCCGGTTTTGAACCCCCTCCCTCCCCTCCTCTGTTGTATGACTCTGATCTACAGTCAGCTTGCAACTTTTGTCTTTTTCTTGATGTTTTGTTCAGTTTCTCTACATGCCTCATATAAGTGAAGCCATCCTATATTTATCTTTGTCCTTTTCACTTATTTTGCCTAGCATAATCCCTTCCAGTGTCATCCATTTTGCCTCAAATGACATGAGTTAGTCATTTTTGATTGCTGAGTAATATTCCATTGTGTATATATACCACACCTTTTTGATCCATTTGTCTGCTTGGTGCATTTGGATTGTTTCCATATATTGGCTCTTGTAAATCGTGCTGCAATAAACATAGGAGTGCAGGTTTCCTTTCAAATTAATGTGTCCTAGGTATTAGGGTAAATTCCTAAGAGTGGAATTGCTGGATCATATGGCAGATCCATTTTTAGTGTTTGGAGGAAACTCCACACAGCTTTCTATAGTGGCTGCACCAATTTACATTCCCATACTTGCTGAACCTCTCCATCCTGCCATCAGCAGTCCCACTTTACAGAGGATTTTGGGGAGAAGGCCACAACCCATGATTTGATCATGTGAGACTAATGTACATCCAGGCATCAGGTTACCTTCTCAGGTTCTCAAACTGACATGACACTAGACCAGGGTCTGGGAAGCACAGAACCCCCTCAGCAACAACTGACCGTGCATAGCCACCTTGACAACAGAGGACGGTCTCTCTGGCTTCACTGTAGTTTGGAGGCAGCACCTTCAGACTGAGGATGCTCCTGCATTATCTAAGTCACCAGAAATACAGTCCAATTTGGAAGGAGCCCTTGAAGTGTTAGCTCAAATCTGAAACAGTCTCTGCATTTGTCTCATCCTCCCCAAACCATGAAATCGCAGGCATCTCATCAATCTGACAGATGCTGGTGGACTCTGACAGCAAGAACCCCCATTGCTCATGGGTTCTGGGCTTCTGGAATAGGGATCCCTCCATGTCTGAAGAGTACAGGCATTTTCAGAAGTGACTGCATTATTACATGGGTCAGGATCCTAATGAATACTATAGCACCAGGAAGGCACAGAGCAGTTTTTCTATGATCTATGGTAGAGGTGGAATCTGGAGCCCTTGGTGGGTCTGTCATGCTTTTACTTATCTTTCTACACAATTTGTAGTGAGGTGACCAGGTGCGGGGCAGGCAATGGAGCCCGGGGTCAGGAGGCTGGCAGGCATCCCCGCCTCTGATGAATCTTCACTCTCTCTGGGCTCTCTGGCATTCTCTTGTGGTCTCTCTGCTGGTCTCTACTGCATGGCCCTCTGTGATGCCACCCTTATATGCTCAGTCTCAGCTCAGGCGCTCATGCATGCCCACACCACACTCCAGGTGCCGCTATCAGGCACGCGTGTAAGCCCACACATGTCAATCATGGATGCTAATGGCGGGAGGGTAGAAAAAGCCTGATCAATTCCATACACCCAACAATCTACCCCCTCAGGGTTTTTCACAGTACAATCTACACAATAGTTTTCCTTAGCAAATATGAACACTGCAGCCATGACCCACAAAAGTAAACAGTACAACTGAATATAGCAATGCAACAAAATACAACAGAATGCAACTAAGCCCAGGGAGGGCACCAACCTAGGGGTAAAAAGACAAGATTACTGGAGTGTGGTGTGGGCGTGTATGAGCGCCTGAGCTGAGACTGAGCATATAAGGGTGGCATCACAGAGGGCCATGTAGTAGAGACCAGCAGAGAGACCACAAGAGAATGCCAGAGAGCCCCGATGATCCATCACAGCAGATGATCCACCAATTCTGCTGAAGGCATTGCTTATGCGAGAGGGGACCACTTTTCACTCACGGCATCTGCCGTCACACTCCAGAAGCCGTCAGGCTTCATGGCCTTCTCCGGCTGTGATCTCAACCACAAGCCCACTGTAAGGGGCAGGAATGGGCAAAGTGCGGGTTTTCTATGATTCCAGCAGATGGGGTAAAGGAGAAGTCCTGGAGCCCTTCGTGGCTTTTCAGGCTTTTACTGGGATTTACCAGGTACACGGCAGGCAAGGGTGCTGGGGGGCAAGAAGGCTGGCAGGCCTCCCAGCCCCCAGCAAGTTTTCACTCTTTCTGGGCTCTCTGGCCTTCTCTGCTGGTCTCTGCTCTCTGCTCCTCGTGGTTCTGCTTCTCGTGGTTTCGCTTCTCTCTGCTTCTCTCGGTTCATCATGTTTCCAAAGGTGGCCACTTCTTCCTGAGGCTTTCCTCACACTGGCGGGAGGCTGGGGTGGAGCCGCTGTAGGAGCCCGGCTTGTTCCTCCTCATGCCTTCCCCTGAAGCCAAAGCCAAAGCCCCAGCGGCAGCAGGCGCAGACGTGCTGTTCCCTCAGCACCAACCATCGGGCCCCCTGGGCACCGGCTTCTGGGCCAACGAGGTGGTGGTGGCAGCCAAGACCCTGCCATGGCGCTCCGTGGGCTTGCCGAGCTGGCCCAAGCCCATCTGCAGCAGCCACTGCTGCCATCCGAGCCAGTCTCCCAGCACCAGACCCCTGCTTGCCGTATACCTGGTAAATCCCAATAAAAGCCTGAAAAGCCACTGAGGGCTCCAGAACTTCTCCTTCACCCCATCTGCTGGAATCATAGAAAACCTGCACTGTGCCCATGCCAGCCCCTTACATTTGGCATAGTCGGCAGGATGGCTCATCGCAGACGGATATGGAACCCTTTGGAACCTGTGGAGGGATTGTCGGGTGGCTGGCCACGAGCATATGGTACTCGGTGGCCAGCCTCCTCTCCCTGTGGGCACCTCCCCAGGAATGGCCAGCGGTAGATGGATCCCCAGGGCAGTTGAAACAGGCCCTATACAAAATAGAAGAGATCCTGGATGTGTTATAGAGCAGCCCCGATATTAAACGGGTTCCTGGCTGTGGGTCCTCACCCGCGCGCTTTAAAGAGACTTATGAATACTCTACTACAGACACACACAAAAGGGTTAATAAAAGGTTTATTTACAAGAAAAAAAAATAAGGAAAAGGTACAACTCAGGGAGAAAATAGGGAAATAAAGTCTTTAATGCGTCCTACCCGATCCGACGACCTGGAAACCCAAAGTCACTCTCTGAGCTGGCCGGACACTGCGAGCTGGCGGAGAGCCAAAATGGAGGGCCCCCCCAAAGCCCAGGTGTCTGCCTTTTGTATCCACCTGGCTGCTTAACCCCACCCTCAGGTCCCAGCCACCTTCCCTTTGGTGGTGATGGGATTTGGAGTTCCCAGTGTCTTTGGCTTTGACCTGGGGTGGGGGTGGAGTCCACAAAGCCTATATGGAATTTGCTTTGGGACATCCTTTTCCCCCTAACAGATGGATAAAGTGCCCACGAGGTGGCAGGGGCCATGGGATGGGCCCCTGCTGGAGACCAGCTCCAGCTAGATGTTGTGTCAGGGATCTCAGAAAGGAAAGGATGGCGTCAGTGAAGTTTTTCGGAGGGCTGAGGGGAAGTGGAGCGAGGTAGAAGTGAGGTAGACTCAGACACCCTCTCTGGTGTAAGTATCTCCTACTGAGGGTCTCAGCAGGTCTTTATTTATACCTTAAGGCGAGCAGTGAGATGACATCAGCATAAGCATCAAAGCAGAACAGAAACAATCATGACATATTTTCTCATGAACATGCAGAAACCCTCTTGATCTCATACTACAAAAGGACACTTCTTTAATCTGATTAAGAAAAACAACAGGGACAATTACTCTCCTTAGTACAACTCATTTTCTAACATAATCAATTGTCCAAGACAGTACAATGTTCAGTAACAATTAATCATCCTGTCAAGCCTTCCTAATTTTGAGGTGGACATGAAAGTCCATTGTTATGCTATATTGTTAAAATCAACCCATTCTCTAGCACTAGATTAATCTAGCCTATTATCAATTACTTCAAAGTGATCTAAAACAACTCATCAAATCTATGTAAGTTCTGCTGAAGTCTAACTCTTAACTAGAAATTCCTAACCTCCACACGACCTGCAAATTATTGACCTCATACACCAGGTAATGTATTGTTGCCGCAAACAGGTACCACCTAGGTTAGGCTATGGTTTCCAAGCACAGCTGGTTCAGGGCAGCTTGTTCTCCATGGTTCTCAGGGCCAAAACATTTCTTTCCTAACTATATCATTAACAATTTTTACTTCTTTTGTGATAGTTTATGCGTAAGAACAATAAGCCAATTGTCACCTGGGTCCGAATTAGGTTTTCACATGCCAGTTAATAACTAACTTAATTCAGCATTAACCAAGAACAAAGAGGAGAGCATTAACAGGCGTTGCCATGGAGACTCCCTAGTTCAGATCTTCTTTGGGAAGTGCAAGAACTCCCCTCTTCTGGGAAGTACTGTTATAGAGCAACCCCGATATTAAACGGGTTCCTGGCTGTGGGTCCTCACCCGCGTGCTTTAAAGGGACTTATGAATACTCTACTACAGACACACACAAAAAGGTTAATAAAAGGTTTATTTACAAGAGGAAAGGAAATAAGGAAAATGTACAACTCAGGGAGAAAATAGGGAAATAAAGTCTTTAATGCGTCCTACCCGATCCGATGACCTGGAAACCCAAAGTCACTCTCAGAGCTGGCCGGACACTGCGAGCTGGCGGAGAGCCCAAAATGGGGGATCCTCCAAAGCCCACTGTCTGCCTTTTATATCCACCTGGCTGCTTAACCCCACCCTCAGGTCCCAGCCACCTTCCCTCTGGTGGTGATGGGATTTGGAGTTCCCAGTGTCTTTGACTTTGACCTAGGGTGGGGGTGGAGTCCACAAAGCCTGTATGGAATTAGCTTTGGGACATCCTTTTCCCCCCTAACAGTACAACTTTCCCTCTTTGGGGGAGCACAGGAACTCCCCGCTTCTCGGGAGTCACCCCCAACGCCCAGACCATGTCAAGAGACAGCATGGGAGGCGCAGCCTGCCGCAGGCCCCTGTGTTTTTCCACAGCTCTGCGAGAGTCTAGGCAGAAAGAGCGATCCAGAATCCAGCAAGTATGTGGTGAGATGCGGGAGGAGATGCAGACACTACAACAACATTGAGGATTCTGAAGGAAGAAGTTTGGGGAAACCAACCCACCATTCCAGAGATGCCAGACTCCTTCTCAGGAGAGAAGAGGGAGGCTGGCCCTTTGCCCAAGTCGCAGCCTGTGGTGGCAAACCAACCTGTGACTCTGGAGATGCCAGACCTCTCCTCAGGAGAGGAGGAGAAGGAGGCTGGCCCTTTGCCTGAGTCTCAGCCAGTGGTGGTGCGGTGCCGAGGATGGAGGAGTACAGTGGAGTGGACGGAGGAGTGTGGCGCTGAGTGGCGGAGTGCGACAGAGTATAGCGACGACAAACAGCGGAGAGCATGAAGACAACTTGGCTGCTAGAACCGGTAATGAACCTACAGGTATGGGTTGGTTGTGTTACAACCACAAACCGCATTCACCCCCAAGATGCACTCATCTGAGACTGGTGATACAATCTATACTCTTTTGTGGGTAATCGCAAACCCCAGGGGTACTCACTGTTGTCACTCTGTAGAGTAAGGTAAAAAAGTATCAGGCTTTCCTACACTTGCGCCATTAGGATTGATGATGGATCCCTGCAGTCCTGAATGCATGCCTGATGGCCGGCACCTGGAGTAGGTGGGATTCACCTGGGCTGAGACGGGGCTTATAAGGGCAGCAGTGAGAAACAGAGTAGTGAGACAGGACAAGCTAGGGTTATTAGGCAGTTTTAGGGATAGTGCAGGAGTGGACCTCTGAAAAATTCAGGAAGGCTTCAGAGATAAGGAGGAGCAAGGAAATGAAACCAATTCCACTGGGAAAAACAAACATCCCAGCACCACAGATAATCTTGTTAAGGATGGTCCTGGTTTTCTTCAGATAATAAGATAAAGCATAAAGATGCTCACTGGGAGGGCTAGACCATAAAGATAAAGATATAACAAATGGGGAAAGACAGACCTGTTAGATAAGGAATGTAAAGATCTCCCACTCAGTAGCAAATTAAGTGAGACAGCCGAGAACTAATCAATCACAAAGAGACTGGTGGAGCTTTAGAATAATGAGGGAAAGAAAGTCTATATTCCCTGAGACACGACTTCACTTTGGCTTCCTTGCCCCTCCCAGGCCTGGTTCTCTGGCCTGGGAGTCCCACTTTATTTCTGCTCTTTTTCTTCTCAATAAACTTTTTTTTTTTTTAAAGATTTATTTATTTATTTATACAAGCACTGGGTACAGTCAGAAGTGCGGGAGGGTGAGAGAATTCACCAGAGCCAGAGCGGGGAGCAGAGCAGGCAGAAGCACCAAAGTACACTGCTGAGGGGAGCAGCGGGCGGCAGGAGAGGTCTGTGCGCCATGTGGGACCCTCCTCCGGTGGCCTGGGAGCAGCCGGGGATCGAACCGGCGCTGCAGAGGCTGCGGGCAGCTACACAACCCAGCGCTCAACCGCTGTGCCACCAGGGAGGCCCTCAATAAACTTTTTCTAAACAAACCTGCCCTGCCTCTTCTCGCTTGCTTGCCTGAGCGTCTGCGAAGTTCCTGCTGCGGCTTCGTGAGACACCAACCCGTGGGGGGTCTAGCGGCTGGGGCTCAGTGCTGCCCTGCAGCCTGGAATCCGTTCCTGGCTGGGAGACTAGGCCTGACAATTCCGGTATCATTTTGGGGGCTCGTCCGGGATCTCACAAGATTTTGGGTAAGTCAGCCGAGAGGCACAAATTGTTTCTATCTTCAGCTTGTCCTAAACTCTTCTTGTTAAACATTTTCTTTCTCTCGGAGCCATCAAAGAGGCCATAAAAAGGGCACAGGACAGTCAGTAAATGCCAAAGGGCGACTGCCTTAAAAACTCCTGTGAAAGGATAAACTGGTGACCAGACCGGGTAAGGGGACTAGCCCATCTGCCAGTCAAAGAATAAAAGTCTGGTGTCGTCGTATGAGGGACTCCGGTCTCCGAAGAGCTAGGCACATACGTCATGTAGAGGCCGTCCGGGAGCTGCACATAAGGGGCTGATCTCCCAGCATCTCGGGCCATCCTCCCTTGCCTTCAGCAGAGGGGGAGCTGCCGAGACCCAGTGGAGGATGAATGGTCCCAATGTGACAATTGGGAAAGTCATTCCTCACTAAGCACCACACAGGATCCAACACAGAACCCTACCCTGGCCTCAGATCCCTGTTAGGATTGTTAGAATGGCTCCTCTTATCTTTCCTTGCTCTGTCTCTCTTTCCATTCTTCCTTCTCTTGCAATGCAACTGATTTGCTTCTCTGTTACCTGTGGGCTTCAGACAGGCAGTAGATATTTCAAAAACTTTCTCTCTGTCCTATATTTGATTGCAAAAAATTAATGGGCACCCGTCGGCCCGGTAAAAGCGACTAGCGTGAGGCCGCCATCCTTAAAGTCTCGGGTGACAGGTTTCTCAGCTGGCAAGGCTTCCTGATCCCCCACTTGCTGAGTGGGAATGTCGGGACTCTCTTGTCACTGATTCCTACTTTCCTCTATCATCCGTGGACTCCGAGGGTGCTCAGAACGACCAAGCTGTGACCCTTGGAACCCTGGACATCCAGGAGATCCGATGGCTCAGACAAGGCGTTCTGCTAGGACGGCACCTAGGCAAGAGTCACGGAGGCCAAACAGTAAAAAAAAAAAGAAAAGGGACTTTCACCTTCTTGATCCCTCCCCTATAGGACGGACTTCTTTCAGCTTCTATCAAGGCAACTTATAAGGTACAAAATGGTCTTATAAAAATCTTGGGGCACCCCTGGGAGCCTTTTCCCTGGTGTCTGTTTTAATCCTGCTGGTTGGCACAGGCAGGAGAGGCTGAGTTTCATATTATGACAGGAATGTATGTACAGTTTTACTTCAAATCCTAGGTCCAGCTAATTAATTATACCTTTGGTATTATAAATTTGTCTCATGGCAGTTTTCCAAAAGGGACTTTCAAATAAGTAAATATCAGGTTCTGGGCTACTGCTGCTTTAAGGGCTATGGCTTAAGAAAAAAGGAATCAGTTTTGTTGTCTGGCAAATGGACATCATTAAAAGTTAGGTCGCAGGACTTGGTCTGTGGCTTGTGTTAAGTCTCTACTGTTCAGGTGTTTTCAGGGTCTCTTTCTTCAGATGAGGAAAATGACTTACTATAAGCTCGCTAGAAGCTTGGAATAAATGCCCTTTGCACAGAGACTGGCTAGGGAACTCCGGTAGGGTCCCACAAAGTCCGGTACCCCACACCTGTCTGTTCGGTGGGAGACAGGCAGAGATACATCGGTCACACTGGTAAGGAATGGTTAACTCCAGTGGACTTTTATGCGAGGAAACTGTTGATCACTCACAGTTAGAGCTCCGGGTTTAAATGGAGGGACGCCTCCGGTAAAAAGGCAAGGGAGAAGTGGATTGAGAATTGGGTCCAGTTTGACCCTAAATCCATAATTTGACCTGTCTATAGGTTTTCTCCGCCTTTGGGGAAAGAAGCAGATGTTGGATACCTGCTTTCATTCTTTTTTTGCAGATGGGAGCCTTCTCATCAGCCATGCAAAAGAGGCACTCGTCTCTCCTGCATCTTAAAATTGAGACCAATTTTCAGGAGTAATTGTCTCCTATCTCACCTGTTGCTTCTCTTAGTAAGCACTTAGACCCAAGTCTCGACATCTCTCCTGGCATCCTAGAGCTTAGAGCCAGTGGAGAGACCATGATATATGGTCCTGGTCAGATGGGACGACCTCTGACTTAACTGCAGGAATGTCCCTGCTTTGTCTCTGCACTGCTATTGCGGGTACCTTTCTTTTATTGCTACAGAGACCATAAAATGCTCTATCTCAATTCCATGGGACATGCCCGTAAGCCACATTTTTAAAAAAAAAAAAAAAAACTAGCCCAATTTGGCCATAAATGGCATCTTCTCCAGCTAACCTTCCTTGGTCACAGTCAAGACAAAAAGACAAAATGCTGGGGACTAATAAGTAAAGGGGTCCACTACAACTTGCTGGTAAAAAAAAAAGACTGCCTCTGCTCTCAATAAGCAGCTGCCTGGATTATTTTTTTCCAGTATTGAGATTATTGGTATGTCTCTGCTGCCTTCCAGTTGTGGGGGAACTAGACTCTCCCTTTGTCCACCTTAAAAAAAACTGTTTTGGTTCATGCTAAGGAAAAAGTTCTATGTCCCTGTGTTTTTCTGATTTTAAAGTCTAAAATGTTAAAGGTAAAAACTGCTGAGTTACTTTGGACTTGCTAACGAGCCATAAAAGGTAATTTTTTTTGGTTAAGTGACAACCTCTAAATTACTTATTGGACCTGTAAAAGTTTAGTTTCTTATTAAGACTAATTAATTTCTGATAAGAGTTAAAAAAAAAAAAAACAGGCAAACTGTACAGGAAAAATCTTACTCTTCCTCTTCTCCTGTCCTCTTCATACATGATTCTAAAAAAAAAATGTCTTCTGTCTTAAAAATGTGCTTGGTCTCAGTGTGACAAAACTAAAACCATGTAAAGCCAATTAATAATACTTAAAAATACAAACTTAAAATGTTTTTCTTGTCTAAGAAAGTTAATACAAACTGCTTAACTTTAAAATTGTTGTGGTTTTGGTTGGACCCTAGGTTTTAAGTAAGGGTTAAAATTAAATACTTGTTCTATGTAAGAATTCTTACTTCTATGTCATTTAAAACCTGCTTAATATAAAAAGAATATTAAAAACTTGGTTAAATAAATGTGTCAAACAAAAAAATTGTTACTAAAAAAGGAAAATTTACTAAATCGTAGTTTCTCAGTGTCTTTACAAATATTGGTAAAAATAACTGTTTCTTAAAATAAGTACACATAAAAAAAATTTTTTTTAAATAAAAATCAAAAAATCTCTTTGTTCTTGCTTTTTACCTAAATTTTGAGATCGCGATCTAAAATTGTAATAAAAAAAAACTAATTCAAAATTTAATGGTTTAAAAAAACATCATGTCTTAAGGTTTTAATGTTGGGTATTAATACTTTACTGTTAATTAAATGTGTTTACTCATGCTATACAAAGGAAATAATAATTAACCTGGCCTATGCAAGCAAACAAACTTACTTCTAGGCTTTTATCTAAACTTCTCTTAATAAAATCTTGTTCCAGAAAAACTAATGTACTTGTCTTTTCCCCTTGGAAAAAACAATATATTCTCCCAGTAAATAACTATATTTCTTTACAGAATTCAAGGTAACATCTAAAGCCATATAAACAAGTTACTAAAAAATGTTTATGGTATTAAGTATCTAGTTGTTTTTTTTTTTTTTCTTGCTTTTGTCAACCTATCTAGTACTTGCATAAGAAAACTTGGTATATAAAATTGTTACAGTTGCAACAGGGTGGTCCCCAGGAAAGGGGGAGGTTCCCTGCCCCACCCAAGGGAGGGTGG
Organism: Talpa europaea; assembly: GCF_964194135.1. Lineage (NCBI taxonomy): Eukaryota > Metazoa > Chordata > Mammalia > Eulipotyphla > Talpidae > Talpa > Talpa europaea. The sequence continues at coordinate 107,624,820 of NC_140068.1, read as the reverse complement.
AGCTGAGCAGGAAGGGGAGAAGCTGAAGAAGAGACTAAGGAAGGAAGCAGGATGGAGCCAGGAGACCTGGAGGAGGCGCATGGAGCCTAGAGACACGTAAAGAAACTGCGCTTGTCTTTTGGTCGTGGACTGGGTGACACAGATGTGGGTGAGACCTGTGGGGAGGTGACAATGGCAGCTTTTATCTTGATGTTGATTTTGCTCTTTTCCTTCCGGGCTTGTCTGGTTGTTTGTGACCCTTTTCTGTGGGTCCCCACTGGAAGATGCTTTAGACTTGTAGCAGGCTTTGGGGCCTTGCTCTGGGCCGATCCCATATGGATGGACTTTTACCCACGAGGGGACGGGTAACTTTGGGTGCTTCATTTAGAAACTAGACTCTTTGCCTTACCTGTATTGTTTCCTAGTTTTATTAAAGTTCCTTCCCATTAAAAAAAAAAAATTTGGCGCCCAACGTGATTTAGGACAGAGCCATCCGTGGTTAGTCAGCCCCATGGGGAAATTGGGCTTCCCTATGGCACTGGCTACCATAAGCGCAAATGTGATTTTTTGGTTTCTCCAGTGTTTGTTTCATATGCCGATTTGCTGTTGAAAAACTGGCTTGGGCTTTGTGAAGATTCTGTGTGTTTGTGTGTAATTTGTTTGTAGTGACTTGCTAAGAGATTTTAATTTGTGGAAATTGTTCTGTGCCAGTTTTACTCAAAAGATTAGGCAGTACATTGGACCATGTGGCCAGATCAAAGATGGCGTCTGAGGCCACTTGGAACTTTTTTTTCTTTCTTTTTGTAATCTCTGCTGTCTCATTAGCATTTCTAAAGGCAATAATGGTTCTTCAGTGGTATGTTGCTTTGTCTTTGGCTACTTCCTGCTCTCTGCCTGATGGATTTTGCAAGCCAATTGTGGAGCAGTGGTGTTTTAATTAGCAAATGTATGCCTGGGTGTTAAGGAAAGAGTAGCCTTAAGCAGTAACTGGTAATCTCTGGTATCCTTGATGGATTCTTGGAGATAACTTGAATTTTTGCAAAGTCTGGATCAGAAAAATTAACAAGATTTTGTCTGAGTCTGAAAGGATTTGCTGCTGTGAATTTTGTCTACACAATTTGTTTTGGGCATGTTTGCCATTTTGAATACTGGATTTGTTCAATTGCTGGTGCAAGACAAGATTCTAAATTTCTGCTTCCTACTGAGGAAGGTCTGTTATGGAAAGCACTCTTTAGGGTGCATCATGTAACTGCACCAGGTTTTCATACCTGTGTTGTTGTTGTCCCTCCCTACTGTGGGGGAGGTGTAATCCGTGCTTTGATGTTGAATCTGCTCTTTCAGCTTCTGTCCCAGAGTGGCTAACAGAAGTAAGGAGATGATTCCTTTTAATTGAAAGTTAATTACTGATAATTTGATTTTGCTTTTTCAGGTTCTATTCCAGGAAACCCAAGGATTGCCTGCTTGGTGGCTAACAAGAGATGACTCCTTTTGCTTAAAAGTTTACTTTTGCTCTTTCAGCTGCTGTAAGAGAATACCCCAGGATTGACTTCTAACAAAAAGTCTTCAACACTGAAAAAACCCTAAGGTGATAAACAAGGTCATGGAACTCTTGTGGTTAATAAAACTTTTCCTTCCTATTTCCAAAGTCTTAGGTTTGTAGGATGACAACTGGAAATTTTTCTGCCAGCAACACTCCACATTTTTTTTGGACTTTGACATTTTTTTTCTGAGCCTATGGAGTAAAACTGCAGTTACATAACATATTCTACGTGGCATAACTAAAAAAAAAACTGTCTTTGTCTATACGTTGTCTGTCTGTATGTCCTTGTGTCTAACCGTCTTGACCTCCAGTGATCGACAAATTGGTATACATGGTGCCCATATAAGTTAAGGAAAAAAAAAAAAAAGTCTCCAGTTATGAGAAAAACAAAAAGTTATGGTTTGATTGTCACCATTGTGCTACTGAACTAAGCCGGTGCCTTCATAGAGATTGAATATTGTTGTTTCTGTTAATTTTCTGATATTTATGGCAAAGCTTCCCAGAAATCTAAATTCAAGTACAAATTTGGTAGCCTGTCATTTGACTGATGCAAGGAAATTTTGTGGAACCTCAGTAGAGCTCCTGAGACACTCCACGAAGTTTCTCCTCTTCCTCCTGGGAAGGCATTACATGAATTTGTTTTATTTGGCTTTTACCTAATGAAGTAAAACTGGAAGGGAAGCATTGTCACTTGGGAAAATGGTAAAACTTTGGTATGTACAAAATGTTAACAGCAGTATCTGGTATGTATGTAAATTGTCAATGGTGATTGTCACCTTGTAATATTGTATAATTCAATTGTTTCACACCTACAGAAATTGTTTCCGGAAATATAGGGAGAAAAGGTCTCAATAGATTCCTATTGATGGAACTGTTGAGAGTAAAAAAACTTTCCTACAAAGGACTGAATAGACCTGGAAATACACCTGGCATTTACTAAGGTTTCTTTGACATAATACTGGAAATTTTTTATGCATTCTGTCCTGAATCCACGAAGTTTTTGTTTTGTTTTGTTTTGTTTTGAGTAACCAGGATCTGCAGAAAGGTTGTAATTTTTTTCCAGCAAAGCTAACTTGTCACATTTTCTCTCCCCTTGATACCAACACAGCATACAAATAGTGGTAGTAATTTTTGCTACTTATTTCAGAGTCTGTTTTTGCATAACTTCCATAGGGATTTTGTCTGTTTTAACAAAAAATTGGACGTGAGTTTGATTGTGTGGCTTTGTGTGGAGTTCTTCCAGAAAGTTGAAAAAGAGCTGAACCAAGAAGAGGAGAACCTGTTTGCCTTGTTTGTAGGGTTCCAGAGACCTCCAAAGAAGGTGAGGAAGCTTGCCTCCATTGGCAGGACTGGACAACCCGGCCAACGAAAATGCCCTGGTACCCTCGAGAAGAGGAAAGCCCAGGTGTGGAGTCTGATGAGACCAACGTTATACCTGAAGCATACATCGACTGGATGCCACCGGTTCACTCTGATCCTGTATGGAGTATTTCAACAAAGCCAGCTAAAAATTGCTGTTAGTTATTTTCTGCCCTGTAATTTTATGCAAAAATAAGAAAAATGATTTAAAAGTAGATTTAGTTTGCAAACTTTTGCTATGCTGTTAAAAGTTTGGGATCAAGGTTGAGAAAATTTGTGTTTTACATCAGTTGAACCATTTTAAGATTTTTTTTTTCCCTGTGATTTTTACATATTTGCTGCCTTGTTTTAGCTAATGCTCCAATTTTTTTCTTTTGGCTTGGATAATGGACTATTTTCAAGTAATGAAAAACTGTCATACTGGACATTCATGGACAATGCTGCTGACTAATTGTTGCTTCTCTTACACACATTGTAACCCTATAAAAAGACTGTCTCCTAAGACTACACCCTAACATTTGTGCCACCATAGATATGGTGGAATAAAAATTAAAAGGGGGGATTGCAACAGGGTGGTCCCCAGGAAAGGGGGAGGTTCCCTGCCCCACCCAAGGGAGGGTGGAGCTGAGCAGGAAGGGGAGAAGCTGAAGAAGAGACTAAGGAAGGAAGCAGGATGGAGCCAGGAGACCTGGAGGAGGCGCATGGAGCCTAGAGACACGTAAAGAAACTGCGCTTGTCTTTTGGTCGTGGACTGGGTGACACAGATGTGGGTGAGACCTGTGGGGAGGTGACAATGGCAGCTTTTATCTTGATGTTGATTTTGCTCTTTTCCTTCCGGGCTTGTCTGGTTGTTTGTGACCCTTTTCTGTGGGTCCCCACTGGAAGATGCTTTAGACTTGTAGCAGGCTTTGGGGCCTTGCTCTGGGCCGATCCCATATGGATGGACTTTTACCCACGAGGGGACGGGTAACTTTGGGTGCTTCATTTAGAAACTAGACTCTTTGCCTTACCTGTATTGTTTCCTAGTTTTATTAAAGATCCTTCCCATTAGTCTCATGTGTTTTGTGTTGATGCGGCGGATGGCAGAACCCATTTAGTATAGGCAGGTTTGCGGGGTTTGGGCTGCCCCTCTCCCTGTCCTATAACACAGTGACAACTCTGCAATTGACTTAAAATTCCAGTTCTAAAAAAAAAAACTAAAACTAAACTAAGGTTTTTACTAAGTTGAGTAATAAAATTTGTTAACCATTCTCTAAAATTTCAGGTTTACATTTTACTCCTTATTGTAAAAAAACTAAAGTTTAATGTCATCTCAACAACAACACAAAAATATAAAAAAGTGTGTCTGTGGGTTATACGGTCTAAAAAAATGATGGTGTGGTGACTATTGTAATGTCTTACAATACAAAAATTAAAGACTGGGGTGTAATGATTCTGAATGTAAGTAAAGTGAGGTGTGTTTGTGTTTTAAAAAAAAGAAAAAAGGCAAAGGAAAGTGTTAAAGGTCTGAGTAAGGGATTTTTGACAGAAAATTTTTGTGTTCTCAAGTGACCTGTCATAAAATATTTTGGTTAACTTAAATGTCAGTTGTCACTTGTGTGGCACCAGGCTTTAGTAGTTATCTTGATACATAAAATTGTTTCTTGTTGTAAAAACAAACTGAGTCAATTTGGGTATATTGATACCTCATAGACAGTATTCTCATAAAATTATTTCACCTTTTCAACATAAATGTACACAAATAAAATATTCTAAAATACATAAAACTTCTTAAAACCTAATAAGCCAGTCATTTCAGGCTAAATTTACTGAGACTATAAAAAGGTATACTAATCTAAACCCTAAAAAGGACAAACAATTTAACGGTCTCGGTCTCCTTCATTAGTCAGCCTTGTTCTGACATCAGGTGTAAACTTCAAAGACTAAGTCAAGGGCCTAAAATCCTTTTAACACTTTTGAACATGGCCTTCAAAGCCTATAGTAATATGGAGGGGACTAACTAAACTAAAAAGAAAGGGAGGAAGGCAAGAGAAGGGCCAGTAAATGGCAGTTGCCATTGCTAGTACCCTGCCACCTCAGACTCACCCAAGGCCCCATGCGCCCTAGGGCATTTGAGACCTCAACCTCTTAATGGGCTGCCAACTTGCTTCCACTGCCTGCAACCAGGACATCTCAGCTGCAAAAAGCTGTCCCCAGGGCCATGCCTTCTGTGCCATCACACAGGGCACTAAAAAGGGACTGTCCCACTCTCCAGAGAGAGAGGGGCCAGCCCTAACCACGGACCAGGATGGGAGGACAGACTTGACCGTCAGCTGCCTCTGACTATGAAAAACCCGGTGCAGGTGAAAATCTTCTCTGAAAAAGCCCAGAGGTAAAAGAGACTCCCCTGTTTACTGTTTATATGAACAAGCCTTGGGTGACTCTAAGGGTGGCAGACATAAAAATCACCTTTTTGGTAATTAAGGGGCCGCTTACTCTGTCTTACTCCAATTCTTTGGACTGACCTACTGGTCAATTGTCCCCCTCACTAGTACAAATGGCCAGCCTGAGCCAGGATACTTTATAGCACTGCTACCTTGCTGGCTACAAGGCTACTTGTTTATACATTTTTAGTTTTGTTTTCCTAACTATTAAAATGCAAAAATTGTAACTAAATTCCAAACTAGCAGCCTCCATGGCCACTATTGGCTCTCCTAGCTGCTGCTACTAAACATAAAATGGTACTAAAGTCCTAGGTCTCACTAATTCTGTCATTTTGACTACAACACCTCCAGGTGTTTGGGGCACTAGCCCAACATTGCTCCTTAAAATCCCTAATCTCAGTGGTAATATAAAATCACAAAACCCTAAACCTGCCGATGACTAAAGTTAAAAGAGTTTGTGCCCTCTTAAATAAAACATGTTGCTTTTAAATAAATACTTCTCATGAGGTAAAAAAAAAAATTTAAAAATACTAAAAAATATACGGATTGTGGATGATCTCAAAAGACAGGCAAGACAAGGACTTAGCTGGACACAGACAATCTTTAATTCTATAAAAGGCCAACTTCTGTCCTGGCTACTGCCTTTTTCTCCTTCCCTTACTAATTCTCTTTATTGTTCTTTTGTTTGGGCCCTGCATCCTTAACACTCGTCAAAATCATCTCCGCTCGCCTGGAGGCCATCAAGCTCCAAATGGTCCTACAAATAAAACCCAAAATGACGTCTCCACGTCCATCATCCGGGGTCCCTTAAATCGTCATCCTACTGTGGAACCCTAACTGTCTCCCCACGTCGCCCACTCTCACCAGGAAGCAGTCATTAATCAAACCTACGTCCCTTTTCCCTAACTACAGTTAGGGCTCCATTTGTAAAAGGGGGGAATGAGACAGGACAAGCTAGGGTTATTAGGCAGTTTTAGGGATAGTGCAGGAGTGGACCTTTGAAAAATTCAGGAAGGCTTCAGAGATAAGGAGGAGCAAGGAAATGAAACCAATTCCACTGGGAAAAACAAACATCCCAGCACCACAGATAATCTTGTTAAGGATGGTCCTGGTTTTCTTCAGATAATAAGATAAAGCATAAAGATGCTCACTGGGAGGGCTAGACCATAAAGATAAAGATATAACAAATGGGGAAAGACAGACCTGTTAGATAAGGAATGTGAAGATCTCCCACTCAGTAGCAAATTAAGTGAGACAGCCAAAAACTGACCAATCACAAAGAGACTGGTAGAGCTTTAGAATAATGAGGGAAAGAAAGCATATATTCCTTGAGACACGACTTCACTTTGGCTTCCTTGCCCCTCCCAGGCCTGGTTCTCTGGCCTGGGAGTCCCACTTTATTTCTGCTCTTTTTCTTCTCAATAATCTTTTTCTAAACAAACCTGCCCTGCCTCTTCTCGCTTGCTTGCCTGAGCATCTGCGAAGTTCCTGCTGCGGCTTCATGAGACACCAACCCGTGGGGGTCTAGCAGCTGGGGCTCAGCGCTGCCCTGCAGCCTGGAATCCGTTCCTGGCTGGGAGACTAGGCCTGACAATTCCGGTATCAGTAGGGTGTGGGCATGCGTAGATGGGATACACCTGGGCCAAGAGACTGGGCATATAAGGCCAGGGCTGCAGAGGATGGTGTGGTGTGGTGTGGAGTATGGAGCCGTGCGGAGTGTGGCAGCATGTGGAGGAGTGCGGCAGAGAACAGTGGAGAACATGAAAACACCAACAGGTCTGCCACCAGTGTGACACGCAGACCCCTGCACTCAGGCCAACCCTTTGCACATGCATATTGGGAGCCGTGTTATTCATGTTGTCTGACAAAAGTCCGGGCATGGGGCAGATTTCTGAAAAATCAGGAATCTCATTAGCTGACTCCAAGATTGTCCTCATTTGTTTATAGCTAGTTTCTACCATTGCTAAAATACGCATTTAAAAGTAAAACTGCAAATACTGATCAATCACTGAATAACCAATTTGATGGCAAATGGCACTGCATGATACAAATATTACGTTTTTTTATAAAATTAGTAGTTCCTGCCAAAAGACAACAATTGAACATTTGGCCTTACATTATCAAGTGAAAAAACTTCTGGGAACAAAAGGCTGTAAACATCCCTTGGCCAAGTCTTTGATATGGAGATGTGGGCTTTTGAGGCAAGGACTAATTGGAGAAGGAAATTCTTTTACTTTAAAGTTAAAGATAGGGCCTCCCAGGTGGCGCAGCTGTTGAGCTCTGGGTTGCGAAGCTGCTTTGCGAAGCTGCTTTGTGAAGCTGCTTTGTGAAGCTGCCCGCAGACTCTGCAGCGCCGGTTCGATCCCCAGTTGCTCCCCGGCCACCGGAGGAGGGTCCTACAAGGCGCGCAGACCTCTCCTGCCGCCCGCTGCTCCCCTCAGCAGTGTACCTCGGTCCTTCTGCCTGCTCTGCTCCCTGCTCTGGCTCTGGTGAATTCTCTCACCCTCCCATGCTTCTGACTGTACCCAGTGCTTGTATAAATAATTAAATAAATCTTTTAAAGAAAAAAAAAAAAGTTAAAGATAGCAGTTGGGTGGCAGAAACGAGCCATGCTCCAAGTATAAGAAAATTCCTGATAGCCAGGAGGTGCCATAGCTGACTCCTGCTAAATTCTTTCTGTTTGTTTAGGGCTAATTCCCCTGGATGTGACAATTGGTATGGCAGCTGTTAGAGTATGCATTCAAGAATAAGTCAACAGCAATTTTGTGACTGGTTGAGCTAGTAACCAAGGCAGCACAAATAATGCACTCGGAAATAGTCAATGTTACAACTACTGATATGTCAATTATCAACCATTTTTGAGAACCAAAGTCTATACCCATCTTTGGCCCTGCCTCTGATAAGATATTTGTAATTCCTTACAACTACAAACAGCAATCAGCAATCTTACAGAGAAAGGAATTTTCCCTTGATCTTAAAGTTGGATATGGAAAGTGGGCTGACTAGATAAGTAGAGGAGTAATAGGTAGAAAACTCTTTATTTAGATTAGGAGAATTCCTCCCTTAATTGACAGCTGGGGGCTAAGGAAGAGTCAGTCTGGCTTACTTGGCATTAACGCCCTCCAGGTCCTTGGTTCCTTAATATCGAATCAATATTAAAACAATATACTATAGATGATGATTTCTACATAAAAGCCTTCTGTTTTTTGCTTTAATCATTTGGTTATATGTTAGTCTAAACTTTACAGTTAGTTAGAAATTTAGTTAGAAATAATCCCTTTGTTTCCCCTCCCCCAGGTAACTTCCTGCCTTTTGTTTCCCCTAGCCCTTAGTTAATCCTTCCCATGGCAAACATAGAAATGTTAGTTGCAGTCACATAGGGTTTTTGCTAGTAATAAAATGACTGGTTGTTTAAGGTAAATGACTACTCTAAGAACATTTTTGTTTAGCAACTGTGCCTTCTTTAAGACAAAGAATAATAAATGTCACGACCTCTGCAGGAAGGCAAACAGGCCCTTGGCTGCTCTTGAAAAAGATGTGACAATTGTTATCTTCCTGCCTTAATGCATATGCTTATGCACTCAAGGTGTTAGGGGGAAAGGATGTCCCAAAGCAAATTCCATACAGGCTTTGTGGACTCCACCCCCACCCCAGGTCAAAGCCAAAGACACTGGGAACTCCAAATCCCATCACCACCAAAGGGAAGGTGGCTGGGACCTGAGGGTGGGGTTAAGCAGCCAGGTGGATACAAAAGGCAGACACCTGGGCTTTGGGGGGGCCCTCCATTTTGGCTCTCCGCCAGCTCGCAGTGTCCGGCCAACTCAGAGAATGACTTTGGGTTTCCAGGTCATCGGATCGGGTAGGACGCATTAAAGACTTTATTTCCCTATTTTCTCCCTGAGTTGTACCTTTTCCTTATTTTTTTTTTCTTGTAAATAAAGCTTTTATTAACCCTTTTGCATGTGTCTGTAGTAGAGTATTCATAAGTCCCTTTAAAGCGCGCGGGTGAGGACCCACAGCCAGGAACCCATTTAATATCGGGGTTGCTCTATAACAAAGGTTTGCTTGAAATGTATAAAGGGCAGCTGAGACCCTCAGCGGGACTGTTAGGGGGAAATGATGTCCTGAGCTAATCCCATACAGGCTTTGTGGACCCCACCCCCACTCCAGACTAAAGCCATCAAGACATTGGGAAAGACAAATCCCATCACCACCAAGGGAGGGTGGCTGGGACCTGAGGGTGGAGTTGGGCAGCCAGGTTGGATATAAAAACCAAACACGTGGGCCTTGGGGTCTCTCTGACTCGCGATCGCTCGCCTCCTGGCTTCACCGCTCCTGGCTGGCGGCCAACTCTGAGAGCGCCATTTTGGGATTCCTGGTCGGCGGATCTTGTAGGATTCATTTAAAACTTTGTCTCCCACTTTTCTCCCAGAGCTGTACATTTCCTCATTTCCCCTTCCCTTGTAAATAAACCTTTTATTAACCTTTCACGTGTGCCTGCAGTAGAGCATTGATAAGTCCTTTTAAGCGCGCGGGTGAGGACCCACAGTCAGGCACCCCGTTTTGTATCGGGGTTGCTCTACAACAGGACGATGCCTGCTCCCTGACCACGTGTCCAAGTCTCCTCATTCCCCTTCCCTTATCATTTCTCTACAATTGCACCGACGCCTTCCCATCTTTCTAGAACCCCTGACACCCAGACTGCCATGGCTGCCTCGCAACACATGCACATGGGTCGGGGATCCATGGATACAAGCTCCACATGCCAGCTCTCTCGGGGCCACAGTTCTTAAGCTGTGGGCTCCACCACAAGCCACATTCATCAGCTCCTTACCCTTATTCAAAAGTGGGTATCACCCACAGGTGATGTTAAGAGGCTCCCCTGCCTTCTCTAGCATCCTTTCAGATGCGTAACAACCATTCAGGGCTTCCCAACCTTAGCACCAGCGCGGGAGGGTGAGAGAATTCACCAGAGCCAGAGCGGGGAGCAGAGCAGGCAGAAGGACCGAAGTACACTGCTGAGGGGAGCAGCAGGCGGCAGGAGAGGTCTGTGTGCCATGTGGGACCCTCGCCCTGTGGCCGGGGAGCAGTCGGGGATTGAACCGGCGCTGCAGAGTCTGCGGGCAGCTTCGCAAGCCAGCGTTCAACCGCTGTGCCCCCGGGGAGGCCCAGCACCAGCTTTTGCCTTGTCTGAGTTGGCTTTTGGATCCATCTCCTCCGCCCGGCTGCAGAGAACCTCACACAAGGCTCTTTGGACCACCAAGGCCCACTGGCCATGCCTTGATTTTCATCTCCTGGGATGTACACATAATCCCATCTCCACCCCCACCCCCGGGGCCCATAAACATAACACCATCCTGCCATTGTCCCCCAGCCTTCTGGCGGGATTGTTAGTCCATCAGCTTTTTCCTTGCTTCAGCACAGGGCGAGCTCCAGATGACTAATCGTGGTCATCTTTCTTCCCCGACAAGTCTGCTGCCTCAGGGGTCGTGGGCTGGTCCTCGCCAGCCGTCTCCTCCACTCAAGGTCTTGTCCTGCAGCTCGTCCACCACCTGTGCTCCTGCACCATCTTTAGCTCTTCCCATAGCTCCTGCACTTTGGTCACCTCCTGTGCTCCCATGGCACCTCCAGCGCTGTCACAGACTTACGGTCTGAACCCCTCAGTCCCTCCCAAGGTCGTCAGAGGGCTGCATACTCTTCTGCATCCCATCATCCTGCCGACTACACCACTGTAGCACCAGCAAGGCACGCAGCAGGTTTTCTACGATGCAGGCAGATGGGAAAAGGAAGAGTCCTGGAGCCCTCGGTAGCTTTTCTAGGCTTTTAATGATCTTTCTACACCATTTGTAATGAGGTGACCAATTGCAGGGCAGGCAAAGGAGTCTGGGGGCCAGCAGGCTGGTAGACATCCCAGTCTTTACTCTTTCTGGGCTCTCTGGTGTTCTCTTGCGGTCTCCTCACTCGTCTCTAACCCACGTCCTCTGCCTCTGCCCTTATATGCTTCCTCTCTGGCTCAGGCGCACCCACTCACTCATGCCCATATCACGCTCCAGGTGTCACCATCAGGCACGCATGTAAGACCACAGGTGTGGATCATGGATGCTAATGGCGGGAGGGTGGAAAAACCTGATCACTCCCATTTACCCTACAAAACCAACATCATGCCAAAGAAAAAGATGTGAGTTCTCATACCATAGGGGTCTCTGTGAGTCAAAATCTGATAGAGGGAAAGTCCAAAAAAACCTCCCACCTGAAATGGAAATGGCAATTGCACCTGAGGGCCAGGCCAGGGCCTCTCAACTGCAGGAAGAGATGGTAACCTAAGGTATGTTCAGCTGTTCTTTGCTCAAACTGTTAGGGGGAAAAGGATGTCCTAAAGCTAATTCCATACAGGCTTTGTGGACTGCACCCCCACCCCAAGCCAAAGCCAAAGACACTGGGAACTCCAAATCCCATCACCACCAAAGGGAAGGTAGCTGGGACCTGAGGGTGGCGTTAAGCAGCCAGGTGGATACAAAAGGCAGACACGTGGGCTTTGGGGGATCCCCATTTTGGCTCTCCGCCAGCTAGCAGCATCCGGCCAGCTCTGAGAGTGACTTTGGGTTTCCAGGTCGTCGGATCGGGTAGGACGCATTAAAGACTTTATTTCCCTATTTTCTCCCTGAGTTGTACATTTTCCTTATTTCCTTTTCCCTTATAAATAAACCTTTTATTAACCTTGTGTGTGTGCCTGTAGTGGAGTATTAATAAGTACCTTGTAAGCGCGCGGGTGAGGACCCACAGCCAGGAACCCGTTCAATATCGGGGCTGCTCTATAACAAAACCATATTTGCTCTTAATCTGAAGACAGATGTGCCACCTGATAATGCTGCTGAGTCAGGACAGGACACCTCACCCTGGCAAATCCAAGGAATATAGCAGCCCCCTTGACCTCATAGGAACCTGCCCACAGCCCGTGGTGTTGAGACAGTGCAGGCAGGAGAGCAGGGCTGGGCCTGGAGCAACACTGACCCTGATACATTTATGATACACTTTTCATGCCATGAAAATGGATTTCAGGACCAGCCCCAGAATTACAGGATCAGGGTTTGCATTTTAACAAGATCCTTCTTATTTGCTTACCTGCTAGGATTTCAGTAGTACTGCTCTAGGCCCTTGATTCTCTGAAGTGGGATCCCCAGACACTTGCAGCTCATCTCAGAGAGAAGACTCTCAAGGTCTGTCCAGAGGTGCTGCATCTGGTTGGGTAGGTCCAGGAATCTGCATTTTGACAGTCATCCTAGATTTTCTGAAATGTCAAGTTTCAGAACCACTTTAGATGGTGGGGAATCTGGGTAAGGTCTCTGGTTGGAAATGGACGATGATTAGGACCTGGAGCACCTGCCATGGATCCTACTATCATCAGTGTGCAGATCCAGTGACACCAGATGACACAGATCCTCATGAAGCACACAGATGTGATGCAGGAGGATGACATACCTGTCCCTACACTGATCCAATGTGGGACGAACATGACAGGAGCCCTGAGCTGGTAGTTAATTAACTCTGATCAGGTTCTCATGAGAGGCCATGGGAAAGCCATGTCCCTGCCAGGATCACAGGGTCAGCTGTGCCCTGGTCCATAGAGGCCAAGGAATGGGGTTGTTTTCCCTGTGAAAGATCCTGAAAAGCAACAATGATGGCCTGTTCTTCCCTCTCTGCCAGGACCCACTGCTGATAGTGACAGTGACATATGAGAGCACTGCAGCTGGGGTGGCTAGAGAGTCATTGAGAGCAAAGGGCGGACTCTCCCTCTGCAGAAGGAGGGCATCTGGGCTGTGAGGGTCACCAGGGGACAGGTCTGGGCTTTCACACCCAGGAAACCAAACTGATCCTGTATGACAATCCCAATGACAGCGGTGACCTTGGATTTCAAAAAGGACAGGTGACCATCACTACTCCAGAAAGAACAGGCCATCATTTTTGCTTTTCAGGATCTTTCACAGGGCTCTCACATTTATCTATATATAATAAATATATTCCATATCCAGGTCATATGGTAGCTCCATTTTTAGTAGACTGAGGGGCCTATACACAGCTTTCCATAGTGATTGGACCAATTTGCACTCCCACCAGCAGTGCAGGAGAGTTTCTTTTTCTCCACATCCTCACCAGCATTTTTTGTTGCTAGTTTTTTTAATATGTGCCATTCTCACTGTGTAAGGTGGTATCTGATTGTGGTTTTGATTTGCATTTCACTGATGATAAAAGACCTTGACATTTTTTCATATGCCTGTTGGCCATTTGCATTTCCTCTTTTGAGAAATGTCTTTTTACCTTTTCTGCCCATTTTTTTTTTGGACTGGATTGTTTACTTTGTTTTTGTTGAGTCCTGTGAGCTCTTTGCAGATCTTCGTTCAGTCCCTTATCAGTTGTACTGTGTGCAAAATTTTTCACCCATGAGTAGGATGTCTCTGTTTTGGTGAGTGTCTCTTTTCTCTTAACAAATTTTGTTTGTTTAACATGTTTGTCTTCCTGTATTCTAAAAAAAAGAAAGAATATTCCTATAAAGATAATATGGGAATTAAACACCAGGAGGTTAGCAAAGCAGAGTGACTCTTGCCTGTCCCCCCAGATCTCCATATGCCTGCATCAAAAGCACCTGCCTACCGTTCCGTTCCTGTCTCCCCTTTGCAGACCCTTGCACATCTCCCTCTATTTTTTACTCCTTTGCATAAATACCCCTGCCCTCTGCCAAAGAGCAGGACAGTGGTATTTCGGACACGAGTCTGTTGCCCGCCTCAGTTTGTAGACTAATTAAACTACTTTCCTTCTCCTCAAACTCTGTTTCCTTTTGTTGGCTGAGGTTAACAGAGGCCAGTTTTTAGCATCAAAGATGCCCAGTAAATTACAACACACTTCCTTGGGCACATGAAGAAGGACTTTGTTCACCAGATTTATAATCCCCATAAAACTCGAATTTTCTCCTTTAAAGTTTTCTCTTATAGATTCTCCTAGTTTGACCTTGATCTCACTTATTATACTTAGAAAATGGCCTACACCTGGTTATTGTCAAGTATTTCTTTGCTCTTTTACCAGGTAGGAATTCCACATCCTATGGTTGGAGAATACTGGAGAAGATTTCAAGCAGAGATGGAGATCAGTGACGTGACAAACTTACATTCTGTAATCTTACAAAAGTTTTTTCATATATAATTAAAATCCACAGCGGTAGTCACGATGACTTTTTCTCAAGACCTACAGGTTATCTCCCTGTAGACTCTGAGAATAACCGTCGGTACACTCAGTTCTCAGGAGACTCCTCTCTCCTGGGCCTGTAGGGATCAGCACCAGAACCTTCCACAGAGTGGGGAGGGAGGTGCCAACCAGCTCCCCAGTAAGTCCATCACTCAGGGGGAGTAGACGCCCCTCCTTAGGTTATGGCCTGGGTGTGACTCACACACTATAGCTCACAAGGGGCTTCACCTCAGGATCCTGGTGCTTGTTCCTGCTGCTGAAACTGCTCCTGGATTTTCCTGGTGTTGCTCCCAGTCAAAGGACTTGCCTCTGGAAGAAGAAATGGAGGACTGGTCACTGTGGAGGGAGATTCACTTAAAAGAGGGAGAAGAGGCAGGAACTTGCCTAGAGTGACTCTGCCATTGGGTGAACCTATGAAGATAATCTTTTTTTTCAGTAGGCTCATAAACTCAACCAGATTTTTGTTGTTTTTGTCAGATCACTGTGAAAAGCTGTAGAACATGATGCAGCAAAGAACATGATCTCAAATGAAGGAAAACTGAGTTTGAATCCTGACTCTGCTCTCAACAGTGCCACCTTATCACATTATAAGTGTTATAACTTCTCTAGTCAGTTTTCTCACGAGTATCATGAAGGGTAATAAGTCATGTGAGCATATTGAGGACACAGCTGTGGGACTGGAAACTGCACCCCCTTCCACCTGAGGGAAAGGTCAGTAATTTGGGGGCCCCTACACACCCCCTCCCAGAGTCAGAGGGTCCCCAAACTGAGAGGCCCTCCTGCTGGCACCTGTGAATGGCCTCTGATGAACAGACCCTCCTCCCTGACAAGCTGAGGAAACAGGATGAGGGAGAGGGAAGGCCCGGGATCATTTCTAGAACTGACTGGTCAGATCAGTTTGCAATCACACTGGCAGTGGAAGAGGCTCCATTCCCACAGCATCCTCACCAGCTGTGGGAAGTGAGGATGTGTTGCTTCTGCTTGTTTGTTTGTTTGTTTTAATATAGACCCTTCTCACAGGTGTGTGTTGGTGTCTCATTGTGGTTTTGATTTGCACCGATGGGTATATCAGGAAGATGTGGTATACAGACACAATGGGATACTACTCAGAGATCAAAAAAGATAAACTTTCATCATTTGCAGCATCATTTGCAGCAACATCATTTGCAGCTGGAAGGATTATGCTAAGCGAAACTAGTCAGAAGGAAAAAGATAAACATGGGATTGTTTCACTTACAGGGAGAGTATAGAGAAATGAACAAATGTCAAGAAAAAGAAACCTCACAAGCTGACGTAGATCTGATGCATACAACAGAGCAGGGAAGGGGTAGGAGTCAAACAGGGGAGGGAGGAACACAATGCACTGTGGTGACGGATCACAGATGCCAGGGTGGGGGAGAACCATGGGAACTATATCAAAAGGGAGAAATTGAATACTGTGCAAACATTAACAATGACATAAGAAAATAAATATAAAAATTAAATTATTTCATATGCGGAGAAAAAAATGCAGAACTTTATCTTTCTAGAATAGTATGGGTTAATCCATAATGGAGCAAGTCACCAAAGGTTTGTCACAAATTCAGAATGACAGTAAAAGACTTCACCTAATAAGACCTTGAATCTTCCCCTTTTGCAGCACTGGGTGACCATTATGGTTAGGATCACTGTAAACCACACCCTCCTGGTCCTCCAGAAATAGAAAAGTACCTTTTCCTGTGCTGCTCACGAAACCCCATTCCTGTGCTGGTTTCTCTCTCCGGGGCTCCAGAGCTGGGACCAGAGCACAAACTTACCAGGACCCTGAGGGGCTGCTGTTCCCTGTGGGGTGGCTCCTGGCAGTGTGGACATCACGTGGCACCTCTGTGGGTCTGAGAGTGAGTTGGCTGTTTGGTTGGTGCCAGCTGAGCTCCAATCAGATTGGTCCATTTAGAGCCTTGAATGGTCTCAAAAACCTTGAATGGCACCTGGGAGAGCTTGAATCTGATTGGTCCATTTACAATTCTGGCACTGAATTCATAAATGAAACACCTGCCAGTGTGTCTAGATGCCTGAGGTCAGGTAGTCTCACCCTGGAGTGCAGGCTGCTGTCATTCAGGGTCCATCTGATGGGCCCACAGGCTACCCACAGTAAGGTCCCCTCTCCCCACGGCATCATGGATCACAGTGGGAGTGGGCTTCAGCAGGGCCAGATGCTCACCTGCACATCCAGAGCAGGCACCCCCTCTATTACAGCCCACCAGGTCGGTCTACTACCTGCCTCAGCACAGCCCAGGACAACACTTCCAAAGCTCAGGGATGCCCAAGTGTAGGGTCAGGACTGGACACAGAGCAGGATCTCTATGATCCCATGCACACCAGGTGTAGGAGGAGTCAGAGTCCTCAGCGGCTTTTGCAGGCTTTTATTGGGATTTTCCAGGGATACAGCAGGCAGTGGTGCTGGGGGGCCGGAAGGCTGGCAGGTCTCCCAGGCCCCAGCAAGTCTTCACTCTGGGCTCTGCGGCCTTCTCTCACATTCTCTCTGCTCGTCTCATGGCTCTGCTTCTCTCTCTGCTTCTCATTCAGTTTCTACTCTCGGCTTCCACTGGCATCCCTGTGACGCCACCCTTAAAAACCCAGTCTTAGCCCAGGTGAATGCCATCTACATATGCCCACACCTAACTCCAGGTGCCCGCCATCAGGCATGCATTCAGGACCGCAAGGATCCATCATCTATCCTGATGGCGGGAGGGCAGAAAAGCCTGACATTTTTCCTTACCCCGCACCAAGGCTGCACGCTGAGCTTGGGGCCTGGCACATCGTGGGCCTCTCTCCCCGTGGCTTGTGTCAAACCTTGCTGCTGAAGCAGCCTCAGCAAAGCCGATCACACCCCACTGTGTACACCAGGTTGCAGGGATCCTCATTTAATGTGGCTACTAGAAGATGACCACTGGCCAATTCTATCGCAGAGGACAATCTGCCCCCAGAGGACAAACCCACTGGGGCTGCTGTTTCCTCTGGGGTGGCTCCTGGGAGCGTGGACAGCACATCACCCTCGGTGGGTCTGAGAGTGACTCCGTTCTGACAGGCCTGGGAGAAACTGTGGCCACAAGATGTTCCCCGGGCCCCTGTCTCCAGGCAGATGCTGCAGGTCCCCTCTGCCAGGAGGGTCTAGTCGTGACCCCGAGGTCATGACTGCCCTGCAAGATGGGTGAGGAAGGGGAACAAATGGAGAGAAGAGGAGAGAGTCAGGGAGGAGGTGACCACACCTGCCCTGGTCAGGCCGCAGGAGCCTCCTCCCTGCCCCGCACACTCTCACCCTCTCCAGTCTCTGCTCCCCACGGCGCGCCAGGCCTTTTTCAACACGGACCCTCACCTGCCTTCTCTGCCCCCCATACCAGACAGGGAGGGCTCACAGGGCCTGGCATCACCTCCACTTTCTCCCCCACCCCCTTTCCCTGCAGCCAGGAGAGCAGACAGGGGCTGAGCGTCCACGATGTGCCAGGCCCTGTGCTGAGACTCAGGCATCAGCTCACCATCCTCACCACATCCCTAACCTCACCACACACAGGTGAGGAAACTGAGGTTTTGGAGGGGGAGTCCCTATGAGGGTCCCACCTGCCTGCTGGGGAGACAGGCTGGAGTCCAGGCCCAGGGCGAGACCCACACCCCTCAGCACCTGCTACAGTGGCTCCAGCTCCTGCCCGTGACCAGGCCTGGACCCGCCCCGTGCCCAACACCCTGGACCCTCACCCTGTCTCCTCGGGGTGACTCACCTCCCTGTCCCCTCCTGCTCCCCTGGGGCTCAGGTCACCTGTCACTTCCTCAAGCTGAACTCTTAGTTACAGACACACAGAGTCCTGGGACTGCTCACTCTGTGCGCCCAATGCCTGGTGAGTGGCACCCCAACATATGTCATTCGAATTAAGAAATGAATAAGGTTACCAAAATATTCACTCAAGGAGGACTCTTGTTTCTGGTAACAGTCATTAGGACTTTCACAGCAAACAACCATGTGTTTTGTTGGGATTTGCCCTGCTTATGCACACAGAGATTTCAGGTATTTCAAGGGCTATGAGGTGAAAAAGTATCCTTATTCTGTTTAAACAGAGATCAGAAATTGGTCATTTCTGAAAAAATTTGGGGGCCCAGCCTCTGTCATCACCTTCCCTCTCTCCCCCTTCATCTCCCTCCATCACAAGAGCAACATCAGCAGGTATTTTTATATTCATTTTGACAATATATGTGCTGCATGGGTAGGTAGTGGGCGCCCATCACTGAGGGGACCCAACCTCTTTCTGGATGGTGTCAGTGGACTGTGACGATACTGAGGCCTCAGCCTCCTCAGCTCTGAGACCCTTCCTCCTTGCAGCTGCCACAGCAGGTGAGGGGTCTGAGCTGGTCAGAGAGCACTGGGCCCCCCTCAGTGTGGCCTGGCTGTGCTTCTGAGTCTCATTCCTCATAGCCTTGGGTTAAGGGGATCATAATATCTGACAAGTAGCACAGTGGCCGTGGGTTAGACTGGACACTCTGCAATTCTCTATCTCATTTTCATTGTTGATTTCTTGTTCCCTTTTTTTTTTTGCACTATGAACACTCAACAGTGTCTCTCACTCCCAATATTTTTCAGTTTGCACATCATTATAATGACAACAAAAACATGGGCCTCCCCGGTGGCTCAGCGGTTGAGCACTGGGTTGCAAAGCTGCCTGCAGCCTCTGCAGTGCCAGTTCGATCCCCAGCCGCCGGCAAGGGTCCCACATGGTGCACAGACCTCTCCTGCCGCCCGCTGCTCCCCTCAGCAGTGTACCTCGGTCCTTCTGCCTGTTCTGCTCCCTGCTCTGGCTCTGGTGAATTCTCTCACCCTCCCGCACTTCTGACTGTACCCAGTGCTTGTAAAAATAAATAAATAAATCTTTTAAAAAAATAAATTTTACAGTAAAAAGAGAATACTTACCTCAAATCCCAGAAGCTAATACAATAATCCAATGTCTTTTTCTATATATCGTTCCAGTGTGCACCATCAGTCCCAGGACATTCCTCCTGAACACATCATTGCTGAAGAAGGGAGGGAGGTGGGGGCACTAGTCTAGGTTTATCTAAGATTTTCCCCCTGATGCACTGGGAGGGTGATCCTGGAGAGAAGGGAAAACCCTGGAAATGAGAAACAATAATTTCACCCATGCTAACATTTTCTTTCCCTCCAGGAGCTGAGGCAGACCCTGCCCCATCTCTCTCTCCCTCCCTGGACTGTAGACAAAGGCTCAGCTCAGGAACTGGGGTGACCTGGGCTAATCCTGCCCCTGGGCCAGGCCAGCAGGGCACACACTCCTCCCTCCCCCTGTGGGACTCCCTCCAGCTCTGGTCTAGAGAGTAGCTGCAGCCCATGGAGGCAGTGACCCCCTGGGAAACAGAGGGGCTGCCAGGCTGGAGCTCCCTGACTCCAAAGGAGATGAGCTTGGAGGGAGCATTAGAGGAGGAGAGAGGGAGCTGTCAGGGGGAGCTGCCCCCACAGCCAGGCAGGGCCCCATCCAGGATCTTTACATCTAACCATGGGAATAGTCCCAAACCCCCTCCTGTCTCCAGATCCTCTAATGCCTCAAGTCCTGCTCCAAACCTGCCTGATGTGTAATTGTTCTCCCACTGTCTTACATGGTGTGCCCTGTCTCTCCTCTTACACACACACACACACACTCCCCTCTCCTTCTGAACCAGATCCTCACTCAGCACTGGGGGTTACTCTGACCCTCTGTCTCTGGTCCCCTCAGAGCCGCCCTCTCTGCAGTGTCTCTACTCAATGGTGTCTTAGCAGCCCCAGGAGTCCCTGCACCTCCTGCCTCTGCCCTTGTGGGAAACCAGCCCCTCACCCTGCATGACAGTGAGGAGGCGAAGGCAAAGTCCTGAGGTCAGCGATGGATGGAGGAGACAATTTACTTTTTCTCTTGATTTAAGATTATCATTTTTTATTGCTTTTTCTTTCTTTTTTTCCGAGGTAAAATCTATTTACACACTGTACATGACTCAGAGGACAGGTTCACACCTCTTCAGGTGTTACCTCACCACTCCCACCTTCAAGGTACCCACGTCTCCAGGCCTAGTCCTCCGGACCTTCTTATTCCTTTTACTGTCCAGTCTCACCTGGCTTTGGTAGCCTCAGTTCTGCAGCCAGACTCCAAGGGTTTGGTTTGTTATTATCTCCTCATTTGCATTGTTTCCTTATATTACACGTATCAATGATATCCTCTGGTATTTGTTGTTATCCTTATGATTTCACTTAGTATCACTTCTTCCAGTTCCATCCATGTTGTTGTAAATTCAAGATTTCCTCTTTTTTCACAGCTGAGTAGTATTGTGTATATTATACCACATGTTCTTTCCAGCTTCTTTTCCTCCCTGCTCAGCTCCACCCTCCCTTGGGTGGGGCATGGAACCTGGAACCTCCCCTTCTCTTGGGACCACCCTGTTACACATTCATCTGTTGTGAAGCACATTGGTTGTTTCCATAATTTGACTATTGTAGACATTGTTGCAATGAACACAGGAGCACACATATCCCTTCAAGTTAGTTTTTACATTCTTGGGGTAAATCCCAAGAAGGGGAAAACTGGGTCGTTTGGCAGATCTATGTCTAATATTTTGAGGAACCTCCAAACTTTTCTCCATAGGGCTAGGCTGATTTCCATCAGTGCATGAGAGTTTCTCTTCCCCCCACATCATTGCCAACACCTGTTTGTCTTTTTAATATGATCCATCTCAAGGTATGAGGCGGTATCGCATTGTGGTTTTGATTTGCATCCCCTGATGATTTGTGATGTTGGACATTTTTCCATGTGACTGTTGGCCATATGCACCTTCTCTGGAGAAGTTTCTACTTAGCTCCCCTCTCCATGCTTTGATTGTGTTAATTGTTCTGGTTGTTATGTGTGTTATTTATATAATTTGGATGTATGCTATGCAAATATTTTCTTCTACTCAATATGATGTATTTAAGGGCCTCCTGTTGGCACAGGAGGTTAAGGGCAGCACTATGAAGCTGTCTGCAGCCTCTGCAGCGCAGGTTTGATTCTTGGCTGGTCAAGGAGAAACCCACATGGCACGGCAGACCTCTCCTGTCTCTCCCACTGCTCCCCTCAGCAGTGTCTTCAGTCTCTCTACCTGTTCTGTTCCCTGCTCTGTCTCTGGTGAATTCTCTCACCCTCCTGCATCTCTGACTGTACCCAGTTCTTTTATAAATAAATAAATCTTTTAAAAAATATATGATGTGCAGGAGCTGTTTAGTTTGACATGGCTCCACTGGTCTATCATTGCTTCTGATTCCTTGGAGCACAGAAGATATGGAGGGCAGTGAGTCTACTGTGTAGGGCACATATGGTGTCCACGTCATTGTACATTTGTTTAAAACTTATAGCATGGGCACCGCCAAGAGTGACCCTTAAGGGAAGCCAAGGGCCATGAGAGATGATGATGATGATGATGATAATGATGTGACAAACGTGCTGCTCTGGGCTTAACATGATTTGGACATGATCTCTGAAGGGTGTTACAAGTTGTCATTCTGAAGAAAGCATGCACACAAAAGAAGATTTTACATTGAAGAATTTACACAAATGCACACATACACACACCAAAGCCCAGCAGTGAGTCTGGTGCCCTATCCAAAACCCATCAGAAATTTGTTATTTCCCTTCCCAGAAAAGTATATATATGCTTGTATCTAGTCATGAGTGTATATCGTCACATAAGTACAAGAGTTTTAAGACACAGAGTGGGAGAAAAGGTTTGTAAATCAAATCATGTATCTGATAAAGAACTTGTATCTATAATTTATAAATGAACTCACACAACTCAACAATAAGAAAGTAACCCAATTTAAAAATGGACAAAATAATTCACCAATGAGGAGACATAGGTGCCAAATAACTACATGAGTGATGCTCAATAATACAGGTTATTAGGAAAAGACATTAAAAACAAGGTGATAACAATTACACATTTACTAGAAGTCAAAAAAAAGGTACTACCAAGTGCGGACTGAGCAACAAGACCCCCACTGCTGGCAGGATACGAGATGGCACAGTCACTGGATTTTTGAAAGTTTTTTTGGAAGATTTTTGAGTTTCTCTTAAAGTCAAACATTGACGGGCCATGCAGTTCAGTGATGACTGTCCCAGCTCTTTACCCAACTAATTTGAAAACTTTTGTTTTTTTTCAAAATAAAAAACCCTGCATGGAAGTAAACGTTTATAGCAGAAACCCCACTAAGTGTGAGCTGCCCGTAGTGACTTCCTTCCAAAGACAACAGTAATTACTAAATAAATGAAAATAAAATAGTGCATATTTGCACACTTTTCCTTAGTCCATGCGTTGATGGAAAACAGCATTTAACTTTGTGGTCTTCTTTTCTAAAACCTATTGTTCGAGAAAAGAACGCAAACTGAGGCCATTACTCCTTAGCAGCTCTCCTCACAGATGTCAGTGGCATCAAAAATCAAGGAAAGTTTGAGAAACTGTGACCCAGAGGGGCTTGGGACTTCATATGGCTTCCTGGATGGGATGTCAGAGCATAAAAAGGACAATAGGAAAAATAATAAAACCCAAATAAAGTGTGGAGTTTATTGAAACTGCATCAGTATGGTTTCCTTAGCTTCACAAATCACTTAGTAGCCATGTGAGATGTTAACAGTTCGGAAGTGATGTGGGTTATACAGCAAATCTACCACCTTTGCAACTTTTCTGTAAATCTAGCAGTATCTTTTAAAATACTGTTAACAAAGCTCTACGTTGTAGAAGGAAAAATGATCTACTTTCCAGATTTCCCATCTTTTGCCATGAAGGGACAGGAGAGAGGGGTCCCGGAAAAAGAAGGAAACCTCACACCCAGGGCAGGCTCCGGAGTCTCCTCCACTCTGAGCCCTGCTTCTCTGACTCCTCACAGAGCATCTCACCTCAGGACACCGCCCTCCAGGACCCCCAACTCTGCCCACCTCAGCCCCCGCCCCGTCCTGGCGGCTCCACCAGAATCCGGAGCAGCGCGGCAGCGCCCCCGTGTGGCCACAGGGCTGAGCACAGGAGCCCAGAGCTGCCCTTTCTCCTGCTCAGCCAGGCCCTCCCCAGGCTCCCTGGGCTCCCAGTGGCAGGACAAGGTCCACTGTCAGTTGTGCGTCCTCAAACTTCCTCCCTAACGAATGACTATGCACATAGACCTCAGGGAAGAGCCAAGTCTCCACATCACAATAGCTGGTTCCCAGGTTCTGGGTGACACCCTCATGTGTACAATTTCCCTCAGTCTCTCTGGATGAAAACTTGGACTCCAGAGTCCCTGTGACTTGTTCCTGCTTCCAGGGATGAAGTGTCTTTTCCTGGGATACAGCCCTAAATTCTCCATCCCTAGGGTGAGGAAAGGAGTCTGACAGTAGAACCTGAGACTGTTCTAGGCGTTCTAGCATCCAGGTGATTTCTGTGCTCACTGAATTGGGGGCTCCCTGGTCTCTGTGCAGTCTCCACGTGGTGTCAGACAGTGAAGCAGGCTCTAGGGGGTGTCTGCTCAGATTGCTCATCACTGGGGGTCTGGGGTTTAACCTGCTCCCTTCTTTTCCTTAGTCATTACTCCCTGGGGGACCTTTCTAAGCTCAAGACTTCAAACATCACTCACATCCTATCACCTCCCAAGTCTGTTTCTTAGCTCATATATTTCATCTCTACTCCAGACTTGTCTGTCCAGTTGCCAGCCTCACTTTCATTTCTACTATATGTCAGCTTCAACTTTCCCAAAGTGAGAGCCTGGGATGCCCACATATGGGTATTCTGGGGTCTTCCCCATGTCACTGAGGCGCCACCTTTCTGTCTGCACAGTCTGAGACACTGAGTGTCATCCTGACCCCTTTCTCACAGCCCAGGAGTAGGAAACACTGTAAAGTCCATGTCTACAGATGCACACAGTCCTATCACTGCCTGTTCTTTTCCTGCTCTCCTCCCCCTCTCCCAACGAAGCCACCAACCTCTCTGACCTGGGACCTGCACTGGTTTCCAACATTCATCTTCTCGCCTCTCACCCCTCGATGCTGCACAGCAGCCGGACTGAGGCTCCTAAAGAGAAGACACACAGGTTGGTCCCTATTCAGAAGTTCTAGTCACCCCAAACCTTACCCAGAAAGTTAAACCTCGAGGCCTGAGTGATCTGGTACACACAGATCTCATTTCAATTACCTTCTGGTTCAGCAGCCTTTACCTCAGCCTCACAGATTCCTGCCTCAGGCATCTGCACTGGAGGTTGTCCTGCCTGGACTGAACTTCCTTTGGACATCCTTGTGGGCAATGTATCCATCAAACTTTTTCCTCAATGATCACCTAAAAGAGACCCACACTGACCATGCTAGGGAGCAGCCATCCTTCCTACTGAAGGACTAAGACAAAGGAGCAGAGAGATGACCCCTGAGGAGTGACCACGTCAAAGCCCCTGATGCACTGAGCACCGATTGGACACAGTCCTCTCCCGCCTCCACCTGCTCAGACTCAGCACAGCAAACCTGCGTTCTGGCTGGTCCTCAGGAGCCTCCTCCTTATTTCATCTCAAATTTTAGGAATCCTGCTAATTAATCCATCAATCCTGCTACAGACAGCCGATGAGAATTTCTCAAGTATTTTTTTTTTCATCTTTTTTTTTTTTAAAGATTTATTTATTTATTTATACAAGCACTGGGTACAGTCAGAAGCGCGGGAGGGTGAGAGAATTCACCAGAGCCAGAGCGGGGAGCAGAGCAGGCAGAAGGACCAAAGTACACTGCTGAGGGGAGCAGCGGGCGGCAGGAGAGGTCTGTGCGCCCTGTGGGACCCTCCTCGGGTGGCCGGGGAGCAGCCGGGGATCGAACCGGCGCCGCAGAGGCTGCGGGCAGATTCGCAACCCAGCGCTCAACTGCCGCGCCACCAGGGAGGCCCAAGAATTTCTCAAGTATTAACAAAGACTTGGAGTCTAAATGAATTTGAGGTGGGGGGAGGCTGGGGAGAGCCATCAACAGCAACTCTGCCTTTCACTTCCCAGTCCATCTTTCATTAAAGATACGGACAAACAAACAAGAAACCAGCATGCAATTGTGTTTGTACTTATACAGATAAGTCAGTTACTTCTGGAACATGTTTTTCCAGTTAGTGGGGATCATGCACACATGCCAGCATGTCCTCAGAGAGCAGGAGCAGGCTCCCAACATATCCCCCTTTTGTTTCTGAAGCAGAGTAAGTATAACTAGCTTTGGCAAAGCCTGTTCACCCAACCAAATAATATTCTTTTAATTGCTGTATTTTGTCTAAGATTTCCTTGTCAACGTGGATTTGGTTTTCCCAAGTTTCTGTAGAAACTTGGGAATGTTTCTGTAGAAACTTGGCAAAACTTGGAAAGTTTTACAGGTACTCAGAGGCGTGTACCACTCATGCAGGGCAGCGGCGGCAGTAGCTGCAGCAGCGATGATGCTGGCAAGGTAGCAATGCCTGCAGTCACCCACCCTATGCAGCTTTGGTGCAGTGTTTTAAGTTATGCAGCAACTCCTGCATGAATGCCATGGAAGAGGCCTCTTGCCACGGTTCCTGGAGTTCAACTGGAACCCCAGTAGCTACTGGCCTTTGCTTTAACTACTTCAAGCTGCCCACAGGATGACTTACACAATTCACCCTGATCTGGCAATCCCTGAATGGATTCATTTGAATAGTCAGCCATTCCTGGAACTCCATATGCAGATCAAACAGGTGCTCTCAGAAAACTCCATCTCCCTTTAGGGCAGCAGCTTCCAACCCACATGACCAGGTAAGAAAAATAATTTCATATCTGATTATTTTTAATAGGCAAGTACACATTATTCTTCAGGAAATACAAAGTACAGGCAGGAATGGAGCCAGCCCCACCTCTGCTGAAGCAGGAAAGTCATCAGGGAGAGACACTGGTCAGTGTGGGAGGGGGCTGGTAGAGGGGGCTGAGCCAGTCTCCCCACCTCCTCACATCATCAATTAAAAGACAGAATCAGTCATTCATATGCCTTTTCCAACAGGAAAAAACAGTGGATGTTGAAGCCACAAAATGAAGATGAGAAGAAATCCTGCATCACTCAGTTCCCAAAAGGCAGCGGTCTCAAACTGTGAAGGAAAAGGATTATGAACAAAGTTAGGGAGGTGTCGACATTCTCCACAGTCCACCGCATCCTCAAAATGTCACCCTCACAGCTTCCCCATCACCTGGTCCCATCCTCTCTGGGATTAGCCCTGCTTGTGCACACAGAGATTTCAGATCTTTCAAGGGCTATTATGTGAAAAAGTATCCTTATTCTGTTTGAACATCTCACCTTTATGGGCTATCAGAGAATCAACAGAATCCAGGGCACTGTCACTGCCTGGAGGAGAACAAAACAGAACCTGGTCAGAGCCATGAGAGATGAGACCACAGGAGGGACTGATGGGGGTGACTCCCCCATGGGCTCCACCTACACTGTCCCCAAGGGGCTCAGGGACCAAACCCATGATCCACACTTACCTGCAGCCTGAGTGGAGCTTCCTCCTTGTCCACCTGTGGGAAGAAACATCCTGTGAGACCACAAAGGAGTCGGGATATGAAGTCTTAAATGAATCCCCTAGTCTAGGCCACAGGGAAGTTTCCAAAACGGGGCCTGAGGACCCAGGGCAGGACCAGGAAATATGAAGAAAGGAGATGAGGGGAGACTGGACCAGCCACCTCCTGGAGTCTGTCCTCAGCAGGGACCTTCCCCTCTGCCATTTGCTGGGAATGAGGATCCCATCACCAGAATTGTGGGAGACCCCCTAAGGCATAAAGTGCTGAGACAAAAAAAACATCAGAGTTGTGGCTGGAAGACTGGCCAGTGTACAGCTCAGGATGTTCTTTCTTGAGTCTGCAACACTATGTCTGGGGTCAAACTAGATTAGAAAAGAAACAGAATAACCTGATACCGCAGAACCTTGGCAGTGAGTGTGCGCTGGGACAAGGCTAAATGCTAAGAGAATGTTTCATTGCCTAGTAACTAACCAGGAGGAAGGGGGGCAGTTTGTATCAATAAAAATGAGTTGCACTGGACCATTAAGCACCAATGAGAGGCCTTGCGTCCCCTGGGTCCTGCTTCTCTTAAACTCTATTTTGTGTCTGTCACTTCTTTAGTTCCTTGGTTCAATCGGATTCCTCTCAACCCTATTCACCGCAGCTAGACTCCAGCAAGAATTATCAAGGTGAACAAGTGGTGATTCATTTTCATATGTGGTTTACAAAAGAGTGAGGAGTAGCAATGAGCTCCCGACTGGGCAACACAGTGTGTGGATGGTACTTCCCATTACCAGGCAGGGCAAGTTCTCCCTGGGACATAGAGGACCCCAGTGGACAGGATCCCAACTCCCTTCCCTACCTGAGTACTTCTTCCTGCACCTCCCAGATGCAGCCACCGTAGCTCCAGTGAGCACAGCTCCAAGGAGAACCAGGCCAGCAATGATGGCCGCAGTGGGGACAAAGGACTAAGGAGGGGGCACTGGAAGGGAAGGGAAGGTGAGACCCTGAGCCTCAGGCCTGTATCCTGACCCTTTGAAGGTCTCCAAAAGGGCTCCTGGTGCCCCTGAGCAGAGGCTCTGTTCGCACGTCCCCCTCCTTACCCCATCTCAGGACTCGGGGTTCCAGAAGCCGATGGTGCTGCACATGGCATGTGTAGGTGTATCTCTGCTCCTCTCCAGAAGGCCCCACCACAGCTGTCCACTTCTGGAAGGTTACATTCCCCCCCCCCCCCAGGCCTGGTCTCCTGGGTCAGGTCCTCTCCATCTCGCTGCCAGGTCAGGGTGATGTCCGCAGGGTAGAAGTCCCGGGCCCAGCACCTCAGGGTGACCTTCTGCTCAGAAGTGGGGTGGTGGGTCACATGTGTGTTTGGGGGAACTGAGGGGAAGGGTGAGAAAATTCACACTTGGGGTTTCTTCCACAAACACTGAAGCAGCCTCTCTGACCATCCTCAGAATGGACAGGGCAATTAGTTTGGAAAGAGGAAGCAGAAAACCCTGACCAGCCTAGTATGGGGAATGTAAGATATTTTATTCATTAGAAAGTTTTAGAATCTGGGGCCCCCCTGATGGCACAACGGGTTAAGACGCAGCACTATGAAGATACCCACAGCCACTGCAGAATGAGTTCGATCCCGGGCCAGCCAGGGAGCAGCCCACATGTTGCAGCAGACCTCTCCTCTCTCTGCTGCTCCCCTCAGCAGTGTATTTCAGTCAGTCTGCCTGTTCTGTTCCCAGCTCTGTCTCTGGTGAATCCTCTTATCCCCCCACACCTCTGACTGTACCACAGTTTTTGTATGCATAAATAAATAAGTCTTTTTTTTTCTTTAAGAAAGTTTTAGAAGCAGAGTAAGAACCTGAGGTAGGAAGATGCAGGTCTCCAAGGAGGAGAACACAGACTTTTGCTCTTGATCTGGGTGGAGGGTGGATGAGGAATCATATCTCATACCAAAAACAAAACCTTGGCAGAGAAACTAACTGCTCCCAAATTGACTGCCCAGGCAAATGGAGCCAGTGACAGCTGCTCTCCCCTCCATCTCGGTAGAGACTGGATTCCTTCTCGGTCCTTAAGTTACAGAAGGGTCCTGTGGGCTAGTATAGAAAATGAAACCCAGTGGGGCTTCTCCCTCTCTGACCAGAAAGAAGGCCTCTTCTGACCATTATCCTGTGGGGGGCCAGGATAAGGGTAGGTCAGGAGTCCTCTAGGCCCCTCTCACCTGTGCGCTGCAGCACCTCCTTCCCCATCTCCAGGAACTGGTGCAGCCACACTGAGCACTCCACCTCCAGGTAGTTCCTGCAGTGCTCAGCTGCTCTGCTGGCCTCCCACTTCTGCCTGTTGATCAGAGCCGCAGTGTCAACCACGGTCCAGGAGTGCAGGTCCTCGTTCAGGGCGATGTAATCGGCGCCGTCATAGGCGGACTGATTGTACCCGCCAAGGAGGCTCCCGTTGGTCCCCAACTCGCAGCCAAACATCCTCTGGAGGGTGTGAGACCCTGAACCCCGACCCCGCGTCAGCATCAGGCTTACCCAGACCGCACACCCTAAATAAACCTAAACTGAAAATGAAACCGTGCAGAAGACACTCCTGGGGGTCATCCCGGGTTGAGGGTCTAGGTGGGCCCCACAGCCTTGGGGTGTCCCTTGGGTCCGAAGACTCGGGGCGACCCCTATTGGGCATGGGGCGGTGACCTGGTCCTGGGCCCTCATATCTCACCATCCTTGCTCTGGTTGTAGCGGCCGCGCAGGTCCTTCAGGTGCGCTTTGAACCATTGTGCGTTCTCCCACTGCTTCCGCGTCTCTGCGTCCCAGATCCTCCTGCCCCACCTGCCCCGCCCAGGGCGCCCGCGGCTCCACACTCCCACCTGGACAGTCGCTGTCGAACCGCACGAACTGCGTGTCGTCCACGGAGCCCACGGCGATGAAGCGGGGCTCCCCGAGGCCGGGCCGGGACCTCACGGTGTAGAAAAACCTCAGGGAGTGGGAGCCTGGGGGCGGGAGGGGAGACCCGGGCTGACCACCCTTCCTGCAGCGGTGCCTGAAGCCTTGTCTGGCGTGGACAACATAGAAGGAGGCGCGGAAAGGTCTAGCGAGATTGACT
Source organism: Talpa europaea (assembly GCF_964194135.1). NCBI lineage: Eukaryota > Metazoa > Chordata > Mammalia > Eulipotyphla > Talpidae > Talpa > Talpa europaea. The sequence goes on along the minus strand of NC_140068.1, from coordinate 107,594,678 downwards.
AAGGGCGGCGGGGGAAGGGGGAGGAGGGAGCAGGAGGACAGCGGGAGGCAGCCAGAGCTGTTTTGAGAAGGTCAAAGGGCCAAATGTGGCATATTGCGCCTTTCTGGGGGTCCTGCGCCCCTGCCCAGGTCCCCTGGCTCCACTCTAAGCAGTGGCCGATGGAGGACAGGAAGAAACCAAAAACCTGGCTCACACAAGGAGGTGGTGGGTAGAAGAGATTAACAGAGCCATTGACACAGCTGTGGAAACCACGATCCTTAGGCAGGTGCAGAAGACACAGTTGTGGAAACTAGTATCCTTAGGTGCAGTCTAGTATCCTTAGGCGCCAATGCCTAGATTACAAAGCATAACATCCAAGCAGGTATCAGGAGGCGCATCCCAAGGTGAAGATATGGAGATTGAGCCCAATGTGGAATCTCCTGTGCCTTTCAGATTCTGCAGTTCTCCAAAATCAGCAACTAATCCAAAGGCTCACAAGCAGTGGCCCCTCCCAAACATGAGAGGACTGTGTCAGTGTAGTCTCTGCACAGGCTGGGGCAGCACGCCCTCTGCCCACCTGTGCCTATGCAGGTGTCTCTTTTCACCAACTCTCCTCTGCAGGGCAGCAGCCTCCTGCCTGCCCGTGACCTGTGCCACGCTGGGGCTTCTCCTCACTGACCTCCCTCAGCGGAGGCCGCTTTCCTCAAGGCTTCCCACCTGCAACCATGCAGGCCTCTCTTAGCAAACCTGTCCCTTCTGGGGCAGCTTTTCCTGCCTGCTGGTGTCCATGCAAGTGTCCTTTACTCTTCTGTCCTTTTCCCTAATAAACCTGCTCCTTAAATAACACTACCATCTCTGTCTCGTGGAGAAACTTGACTGGAAACTCACCGGGTGCCGCTGAAACGGGAACTCTGGTGACACCTTCCCTAGAGTGAACCCAAGGGCCCCGCACTCCAAACCCCCTGACTCCAAAAACCGCCTCAGTGGCCATTTCCACCCAGGCACCACACTCATCCGTCCAGTTCACAGTCAGGGTCAGGGTCCCAGAAAGCAGCAGCAGGAGGGATGGGGGCTTCCTAACTCCCATCTGCCAGGTCTCCAGAGAAGCTGAGTCCTGGCGCTAAGGTGGAGACTGTAACTGGACTGCGGTGGTGCAGATGGGCTTCTCCGGAAACCCCCCAGGCACTGGGGAGTGAGAACAGGGGAGGAGTAACGAATATCCCAGCTGGATGACCTGAAACAATGAGAGGGAGATGTGAAATTGAGGTAAAAGGGCTAGCCAGAACCCCCGGAATAATTTTGTTTATGAGGTTATAGCTATCAATATTTATCACACTGAGAATAAACCACTTTTAAAGATGTTACTATTCCATTTAGGATAACATTAATTAATAGGCCAATGCGTGTTAACAGGAAGTGTTCTTAAGAAAAATAACTTATGAAAATAACCAGGTAACGAGAAGAGTGGATCTTTTACATTTTATATGTTTTTTAAAGATTATATTTATTTATTTATGCATACAAGAACTGGGGTATAGGCCAGAGGTGTGGGGGCAGGTGAGAGGATTCACCATAGACAGAGTGGGGAGAGGAACAGGCAGATCTACTGAAACACACTGCTGAGGGGAGCAGCAGGCAAGACAGGAGAGGTCTGCTGTGCCTTGTGGACCAGCATCCAGGTTGGGGATTGGACTCATGCCCCAGTGGCTGGCAATAGCTTGACAGACTTTAATACTCTCTGTCACCAGGGAGCCTCACCAAATAGATGCTAATTTTTGTCACTCATTCCTTCCAGTAAATATGGTATTGTCAAAAAAAAGAAAAAGAAGGAAAGAAAAAAAAAAAAGAGAGAAGAGTCTAGTGCACCTTGAAAGATTCAGCGCGGTAAAGAAAAGGAGAGCCAGGCTAAATTTCTCAAAGGAAGGGAAAATTTATTGCACCCCAGGCGGACCTCAAGGACCCAAGGTGGGGGGTCACTGAAGCCACGTACATTGTCAGGGGGAAGCAGGCTTTTATAGGGTGAGGAGAGGTCAGGTGGGAAACTGGGTTCATATGGGGGGGTGAAGTTTGTAGGGTGGGGGAGTTTCTTTGAGAAAAGATTTGTGGGGCCGGGGAGGTTCATTGTCTGAATCCTCTAGGCAGGCTTCTGCATTCCTGTGTCCAGGTGGGCAACCTGGTAGGTTTTTGCATTCCGGCCTCCTGCATGGACCTTTCACACCTCATACAAACTATTTTTCTTGGGATATAATACTTTGGATTGTATCAATATTGAAGTGATGAATAATGGAGGACAAGAAAAAAGAAATAAAACTAAAAAAGGAGGCGCCCCAAGACCAGAAACCTGGCTCGCACAAGGAGGTGGGGGTAGAAGAGATTAGCATAACCCTCGACCTAGTTGTGGAAACTAGTATCCCCGGAGGCCACTAGCATCCCGAGGCACAGATGCAGACGACTGGATTACAAAGCATAACACACAAGCAGGTTTCAGACTACTGTCTAGAGCATAGACCCACGGGTAAAGATAGGGAGACTGAGCCCAACAGACCCCAAAGGCAAATATATGGAGATTGAGCCCATTGTAGAATCTCAGGTCCCTTTCAAATTCTACATAGTGGGCCTCCCTGGTGGCCCAAGGGGCTAAGCACCCCACCATGAAGCAATAGCAATCCGCAGCAGCCTTGGCAACATGAGTTCAATCCCCTGCGGGCCAGAGAGAAACCCACATGGCGAGACAGATATCTCCAGTCTCACCTGTTGCTCCCTTCAGCAGTATATTTCACTCAGTCTGACTATTCTGTTCCCCACTCTGTCTCTGGTGAATCCTCTCACCCCCTGCATCTCTGGCCTGTACCCCAGCTCTTTTATGCATAAATAAATAAATCTTTAAAAAAAAAAAAGCAAACAAATTCTACATAGTTATCCAAAATTAGCAACCAACTGGCAGCTAACAAGGAGTGAGCCCCTCCCAAACAGAAGACTATATCAGTGCAGTCTCTGCACTGGCTCTGGGCAGCACTCCCTCTGCCCACCTGTGACTATGCAAATGCCTCTTTTCACCAACTCTCTCTGCAGGGCAGCAGCCTCCTGCCTGCCCATGACCTGTCAAGGCTGCCCGCCTGCAACCATGCAGGCCTTTCTCAGCAAATCTGTCCCTTCTGGGGCAGCTCTTCCTGCCTGCTGGTATCTATGCAAGTGTCTTTAACTGTTTTATCCCTTCCCTAATAAACCTGCCCTTTAAATGTAACTAATGTCTCTATCTCCTGGAGAAACTCGCCAGGAAACTCACCGCGTGCCTCTGAAAGGGGAGCTCTGGTGAAACCTTTCCCAGGGTGAATCCAAAGACCCCCACACTCCAAACCCACTGACTCCACTAAACAACAACAGTCAGGATGTATAATATTTACATACATTGTTGGATTTGGTTTGCTAAGATTTTCTTGAGGATTTCCGCATCTGGGTTCATTAGGGAAGTTGGTGTTGATACCGGAATTGTCAGGCCTAATCTCCCAGCCAGGAACGGATCCCAGGCTGCAGGGCAGCGCTGAGCCCCAGCCACCAGACCCCCACGGGTTGGTGTCTCACGAAGCCGCAGCAGGAACTTCGCAGACGCTCAGGCAAGCAAGCGAGAAGAGGTAGGTTTGTTTATAGAAAGAAAAAGTTTATTGAGGAGAAAAAGAGCAGAAATAAAGTGGGACTCCCAGGCCAGGGAACCAGGCCTGGGAGGGGCAAGGAAGCCAAAGTGGAGTCCTGTCTCAGGGAATATAGACCTTCTTTCCTCATTATTCTAAAGCTCCACCAGTCTCTTTGTGATTGGTTAGTTCTCGGCTGTCTCACTTAATTTGCTACTGAGTGGGGGATCTTCACATTCCTTATCTAACAGGTCTGTCTTTCCCCATTTGTTATGCTTATCGCTTTATCTTTATGGCCTAGTCCTCCGGGTGAGCATCTCTACACTTTATCTTTATCACCTGAAGAAAACCAGGACCATTGTTAACATTGTCCGTGGTCCTGGGATGTTTGTTTTTCCCAGTGAAATTGGTTACATTCCCTTGGTTGTCCTTATCTCTGAAGCCTCCCTAAATTCTTCAGAGGTCCCCTCCTGCACTGTCCCTAAAACTGCCTAATTTCTAGCTTGCCCTGTGTCTCAGTGTGTAGTTTTCTTTTTTGTGAATTGTCTTTGTTTGGTTTGTGTATTAGCATAATGTTGACTTCATAAAATGTGTTTGGAAGTATACTTCTCTCAATTTTTTGAAAGTTTGAACAGGACAAGTAGTAGTTCATCTTTGAAAGTTTGTTGATCTACCTTGGGAAGCTATCTGGTCCTGGACTTTTGTTTGGGGGGGGGGGTGTTTTAATTTCCATGCTTGTGGTTGATTTATTTTGGTTTTCTATTTTCTTACCTATTCAGTCTTCATAATTGTGTAATTCTAAGAATTTGTCCATTTTACCTAGGTTATCGAGCTTCGTTTCCTGTAAATATTCGCAGTAATCTTTTTTTATTACCCCCTGAATTTCTGCAGTGTCAGCTGTCACTTTTCATTTCATTTTATTTATTTGAGAGTTCTCTCTCTTTTTCTTAGTGAACCTAACTAGAGGTTGTCGGTTTTATTTTTTCAATGAATATGCTTTTGAACTCATTCATCTTTTGGAATATCTTTTTTATTTCTATTCTTTTTATTTTTGAGCTTATTTTTATTATTTCTGTTTCTTTTGCTTCTTGAGATGAGAAACAGGTTGCTTCTTGGGTTCTTTATTGTTACTTGACATGGGCCTGTACTGCTACACTTCCTTTTAAGTTATTACAGTTTTTTGCGGTGTCCCGTAAGTTATAGAATGTTGTACCCTCACTAGCATTAGTCTCAAGGCATTTTTAAAAATTTTTCTTTAATTTCCTTATTAATCCATTACTGATGCAGTAGTATGTTTTTCAGTCACCATATATTAGGGGATTTTACTGCTTTCATTTTTGTTTGATTTCTAATTTAATATCTTTAGGTCAGAAAAGATGCATGGTTTTATATCAGTCTTCATAAATTTGTTTGAATCTTGTCTTGTGTCCCAGAATTGTTCAATCCTGGAGAATGTCCCATGTGCACTTGGAAAAAAATGTGTATACTACTTTTTTGTGCTGCAAGGTCCTATTATTCCATATAATCTAGTTGTTCAAAGATACTCTATCCCACTCAGCACTCAGCTGCCCCACCTGTGCTGCACAGGGACTCGCTCAATATCAGGGACCCTCAGCAGTCCCCCAGTGAGCACCCCTGACTCCAGGCAAGCTTAGTGGTCAGCTACCAGGAATCTTTAGCAACCCCCTGCCACTGGAAACAGGCCTCGAGCCAGCACCCCTTTGTGGGGTGATGTCCCAACCACTTAGTCCCCAGCCACCAGAACAAGGCCTAGGAGTGTTGTAGGAAGCATTAGCACCACCTCAGATCCTACAAGACCCCACTAGTTACACACAATATCAGGTAAACTGTTATAGAGCAGCCCCGATATTAAACGGGTTCCTGGCTGTGGGTCCTCACCCGCGCGCTTTAAAGAGACTTATGAATACTCTACTACAGACACACACAAAAGGGTTAATAAAAGGTTTATTTACAAGAGAAAAAGAAAATAAGGAAAAGGTACAACTCAGGGAGAAAATAGGGAAATAAAGTCTTTAATGCGTCCTACCCGATCCGACGACCTGGAAACCCAAAGTCACTCTCAGAGCTGACCGGACGCTGCAAGCTGGCCGCGAGCCCAAAATGGAGAGCCCCCCAAAGCCCACGTGTCTGCCTTTTGTATCCACCTGGCTGCTTAACCCCACCCTCAGGTCCCAGCCACCTTCCCTTTGGTGGTGATGGGATTTGGAGTTCCCAGTGTCTTTGGCTTTGACCTGGGGTGGGGGTGGAGTCCACAAAGCCTATATGGAATTTGCTTTGGGACATCCTTTTCCCCCTAACAAAACCACCAGAGGCTTGAGCGACATCAATATGGCAGTGAAGAATCGCTACAAGTAAGTTCTCCCATAAAAACAATTAATAGGGAGGAAAAGCAGCGGCAGGTCTCTGCAAGAAACTGGACACAGATCTTAAACTGGCAACGCTGGGCACTGTCTGAAGAGGAAAGTTGCATTAAAAGAGGATGAGAAGAGAGGAAACCTGCTACCCTCCCCAACCCTGCTACCCTCCCCAACCCACAAAGCCAGCACACGCCAGCCAACAGAGAGGAAGGAAAAAAACAAGAACGAACTAAAGATCAAACTGGACAGTGCATGTAAAGGAACGACTGCAGGCACTGCACCCAATGAACAGGAACTGTGGAAACCCCTGTGGGAATCACCTCGGAGGTGAGCGACCCTCACAGGGTGATCGCAAACTCGGCACCATTAGAGGACTCCATGAAGAGACCTGCAACTAGCCAAAGGCCAGCCAGTAGGCTTGTGCGGAAAAGCGCACTCAAAAAGCATACATGGATCCTGGCTGACCAGGTTCCTGCGCCCGCAACCTAGGATTGTGGGGATACATGTGGGAGCCATCACTGAGGTGAATGACCCTCACTGGGTAATCAAAACCAGGCACCTGGGCCCGGGGGCGAGGTACAAAAGGTGCCATTTCTGCGGGTACTGAACTGGGCTACCGCCAGCGTCCAGAATCTGAGGGCTTCAGAATGAGAACCTGGGCATGCAATTCAGGGTGTGGGATCCCCATGAGGGCGGGAGAGGGCAGACACAGCAACCCCATGCCTTTGAGGCACTCCAGGCCACCTGCACTCTATTCCCCAGCGACCCACGGGAAAAAAAGCACAGTTCTGGAAGGCTACTAGGAAAGATCTCTGGCGCCACCTAGTGATCAGAACAAAATCACCAACTTCCTGATAGTTGGAAGCCAGGGATCCCAAAATCACCCTCAGGCTCTGAGAGGGGTGGGCTGGTGCCAGCCATGCTACTCATGTGGTCTGACAAGGATCCGGGCATGGGGCAGATTCCTGAAAAGTCAGGAATCTTGTTAGCTGACTCCTGCTAGATTCTTCTCATTTGTTTATGGCTGATTCTTCTGAATATCGCAATTGTTAATACACATATTTGAAAAGTAAAACTGCAAATGTTGTATGACCAAATACTAAATAACTAATTTGACGACAATGGCACTGCATGATGACAATGGCACTGCATGATCACATGGCTGCATAATATAAACAGTACATTTTGAAACAATTAGTATTTTTCCGCTTGGAAGTGTAGGGGGAAAAGGATGCCCTAAAGCTAATTCCATACAGGCTTTGTGGACTCCACCCCCACCCCAGGCCAAAGCCAAAGACACTGGGAACTCCAAACCCCATCACCACCAAAGGGAAGGTAGCTGGGACCTGAGGGTGGGGTTAAGCAGCCAGGTTGGTATAAAGCCAGACACGTGGGCTTTGGAGGGGTCCCCCATTTTGGGCTCTCCGCCAGCTAGTAGCATGCGGCCAGCTCTGAGAGTGCCTTTGGGTTTCCAGGTCGGTGGATTGGGTAGGATGCATTCAAGACTTTATTTCCCTATTTTCTCCCTGAGTTGTACATTTCCTTATTTCCTTTTCCCTTGTAAATAAACCTTTTATTAACCTTTTGTGTGTGCCTGTAGTGGAGTATTAATAAGTCCCTTGTAAGCATGCGGGTGAGGACCCACAGCCAGGCAACCCGTTTTATATCGAGGTTGCCCTATAACAGAAGCAGTGATTTGAATTTTGGTCTTAAAAAAAAATGATATGTCACACCTGAAAACCTTTGGGAGATTAAGGCTGTAAACACTCCTGACCAAGTCTTTGATGTAGAATTGTGGTCTTTTAAGGCAGAGACCATCTGGAGAGGAGTTTTAAAGTTAGAGATAGCAGTTAAAGTTAGAGATAGCAGTTAGTTGACTAGATAATTAAAGAAGTAACAGGTGAAAATAGGGCCCTGAGAAAGTAAAAGGAGTTTCCCTTTTTTATTTTGAAGCTTGGGGTTAGAAAAAAGGTCAGTGCAACTTACGCGGCATTGAGATTCTTGGGTTTTTTGATTTTTTACTACTTTTATTAAATTAGAATAGATTAGTTATAGGAATAAAAAGTTTTTCATTTTAGCAGTAATTGGATTTGATTACCAATATATAAGGTAATTGTGTTTTTTACTATTTAATATTTAGGAATTTTATAAATGTTGATTAATTAGTAATTTAGCACTTATAAAGGAGTTAAGGTTTAGTTATATAAGTATTTTGTTCTTTTGCTGTTTTTAGCATTAATAGAATGATTACTGGGAAGTGGAAAATAAATGATTGTTAGGGGACATGCTGTGTGGTAATTGTATTTACCTTTAGAACAAAGTGAAGTGATCGTTATCACCTCAGCAAAGGATTATGTGACCCCAGGCCGGCTTTGAAAAAATGCCATGGTTGTTAGTTTTTTCTTTTTCTTGAAAGCACATGCTTAAGTACTCCCAGGGCTTGCTTGAGATGTGTATAAATAAAGAACTGCTGAGACCCTGGGCAGGATGATACTTGCACCCTGATCAAGTGTCTGTGTCTCCTCACTCCCTCTCTTCCTCATTCCCCCGTTCCTTTTCCCTTAAGTTGCCGATGCCCTCTTTTCCTGAAGGGACCCTGACATGAGAGTTTGCTGGAGCTGGCTTCTCACACCTAAAACCAGTAGAAAAAAAGAAATAATAAAAATCAAAGCAGAAATAAATGAAATAGAAATTAAAAAACAATCGGAAAGATCAATGAAACCAATAGTTGTTTCTTCGAAAAAATAAACAAATAGACAAATCTCTAGCCAGGCTCACAAAGGGAAAATGGGAGAAAAAAGCCATATAAATAAGATTATAAATGAAAGAGGAGAAATCACAGCAGACTCAGTAGAAATCAAAAGAATAATCAGTGATTACTATGAACACTTACATGCAAACAAATTCAACAATCTAGAAGAGATGGACAAATTCCTAGAATGATATAATCATCCAAAGCTGGATAAAGAAGAAACAGAACAAGTAAACAGACCAATTACAAGCAGCGAAATTGAGGCAGTAATCAAAACACTCCCCAAAAACAAAATCTCAGGCCCATACGACTTCACAAATGAATTCTACCAAATGTTCGGGAATGAATTATTGCCTATCCCATACAAAATCTTTCAAAACATTGAAAAAGAAGGAATACTACCAAATACGTTCTTCAAAGCCAACATTACACTAATACCAAAACCAAACAAAGACAACACAAAGAAAGAAAATTACAGGCTAAGCTCCCTAATGAACACTGATGCAAAAATCCACAACAAAATCCTTGCCAACAAACCCACATGGTGAGCAGACCTCTCCTGTCTCGCCCGCTGCTCCCCTCAGCAGTGTATTTCGCCAGTCTGTCAGTTCTGTTACCCACTCTGTTTCTGGTGAATCCTTTCACCTTCCCATGCATCTGGACTGTACCCCAGTTCTTGTATAAATGAAAATAAATCTTTAAAAAAAAAATCCTTGCCAACAGAATCCAATAATGCATCAAAGGGATAATACACCGTGATCAAGTGGGATTCATCCCACGGGCACAAGGGTGGCGCAACATATGAAAACAGATTAGTGTAATTCAAGACATCAACAAAAAGAAAATAAAAACCATATGATTATATTAACAAATGCTGAGAAAACATTGGACAAAGTCCAACATCCATCGATGATGAAGGCCCTTCAAATTCTCAGGATAGAAGGATCATAAATTAACATGATAAAAGCCGTATAGACAAACCCACAGCCAATATTATTCTCAATGTTGAAAAGCTAAAGGTCTTTCCTTCAAGATCAGGAACAAGACAAGAATGTCCTTTCTCACCACTGCTCATCAATATAATACAGGAGGTCAGAGCAATAAGCCAGAGCAATAAGACAAGAGAAAGACATACTGTTAGGGGGAAAGGATGTCCTGAGCTAATCCCACACAGGCTTTGTGGACTCCACCCTCACTCCAGACTAAAGCCATCAGGACATTGGGAAAGATAAATCCCGTCACCACCAAAAGGAAGGTGGCTGGGACCTGAGGGTGGAGTTAAGCAGCCAGGTTTGGTATAAAAACCAAACACATGGGCCTTGGAGGGTCTCGCTCTCTTGCTCGCCTCCTGGCTTCATGGCTCCTGGATCGGCGGATCGGATAGGACGCATTTAAAACTTTGTCTCCCACTTTTCTCCCTGAGTTGTACATTTCCTCATTTGCCCTTCCCTTGTAAATAAACCTTTTATTAACCTTTCACGTGTGCCTGACGTGGAGTATTGATAAGTCCTTTAAAGTGCGCGGGTGAGGACCCACAGTCAGGCAACCCGTTTTGTATCGGGGCTACCCTATAACAATACAAGGAATCCAAATAGGGAAAGAAGAAGTAAAACTATCACTATTTGCAGATGATTTGAATATACATAGAGACTCCAAAAACTCCACAGAAAAACTACTCAAAATAATCAAGCAGCTTAGTAAAGCAGCAGGATACAAAATCAACACACAAACATCAGTAGCCTTCTTATACACAATTAATCTGAAGAACAAGGAATCAAGAAAACCATCCCTTTTATAATTTAAACAAAAAAATCAAATACCTGGGAATTAACCTAACAAAAGAGGTGAGGACCTATAGAAAATTAAAATTATAAAACACTGTTCATGTATTGGAAGAATTAACATCATTAAAATGGCCATCCTACCAAAAACAATATACAGATTAAATGCTATTACAATGAAAATCTCAATGACATTCTTCAAAGAAATAGAACAAATACTGATGAAATGCATATGGAACCACAAAACACCGCAAATAGCCAAAGCCCTACTGATGAAAACAAAGGAGAAAGGAGGTCTCACTCTTCCAAACTGCAAACTATCCTACAAAGCCATAATAATTAAAACAGTGTGATATTGTAACAAAAACAGACACACAGACCAATGGATCCAAATAGAGAGCCCAGAAATAAGCCACACTTATTTGGACAACTAATCTTTGACCAAAGAGCAAAGAATATGCAATTGGGACAGTTTGTTCACTAAATGGTGCTGGGAAAACTGGACCTCCACATGCAAAAGAGTGAATTTAGACCATGACCTCTCACCATGCACAAAAATCAAATCAAAATGGATAAAAGAACTGGACATAAGGACTGAAACCATAAAACATACAGAGGAAAATATAGGTAAAACACTACAAGACATACATTTCAGTAACATCTTTAAAAATTCATCACACAAAGCAAAGGAAGTGAAAGAAAGATTAAACCAGGGATTACATCAAACGGAAAAGCTTCTGTACAGCAAAAGAGACATTAACCAAAACACAGAGACACCCCACTGATTGGGGAAAAATCTTTGCACTCCATACAACTGATAAGGGACTGATCACAAAGATATACAAAGAACACACATGACTCAACAAAAACAAAGTAAACAATCTAGTCAAGAAATGGGCAGAAGAACTTAAAAGACATTTCTCCAAAGAGGAAATGCAAATGGCCGACAGGCATATGAAAAAATGTTCAACATCCTTTATAATAGGGAAATGCAAATCGAAACCACATTGAGATAACACCTTACACCAGTAAGAACGGCACATGTAAAAACTAGCAACAATAAATGTTGGCGAGGATGAGGTAAAAAAGGAACTCTCCTACATTGCTAGTGGGAGTGCAAACTGTCCAACCACTGTGGAAAGCTGTCTGGAGGATCCTCAGTCTACTAAATATGGAGATACCATATGACCCAGTAGTTCCACTCCACCCACAAATCTACGTGAAGGACACAAAAACATTGATTCAAAAGAATACCTGTACCCCTATATTTATTGCAGCACTATTTATAATAGGTAAAATCTGAAAACAACTCAAATGCCCAAAAATAGATGACTGGATCAAGAAGATGTGGTATATATACACAATGGAATACTATTCAGCAATTAAAAAAGATAAACTCATGTCTTTCACAGCAATGTGGATGGAGCTAGAAGGAATTATGCTCAGTGAAATAAGTCAAAAGGAAGAAGAAAAATATCAGATGGTTTCAGTTATAGGAAGAATATAGAGGAACCAAATAAGACATCAGTGTAAAAAAATAATAGCAATAAAAAACAGAACAAAACAAAAACAGACAATTATTAAATGAGAGACATCCTGTGGGGGAGGAGGAGGGAGAGGGGTCAGATGGGGGGAGGGAGGAGCACAGGGGACTGAGGTGATGGTGCACAGGTGCATGGTGAAGGAAATTCTATGGGGACTATAGCTGAGCAGTGGGGGAAGCAAGTATTGTTTTAAAATGAACAATGATGTAAAAAAAAAATAAAATAACATAAAAGAAAAAGAAACAGTATAAAAATAGGAAGGCAAAAGAAAGTGTTGAAGGTCTGAGAGGTATCTGAAAAAAACGTTATGTGCTCAAATGACTTGCTATAGAAATATTTAAGTTTAGTATCAGTAGTGTACTTATATAAAACCCAAACTTTAATTTTCATCTGTACTAAGGACTCAAGAATCCTTTAACTACTGTCACTAGTTTTTGATGACAAATTAAGGACTGTTTATGTAATCTAAAATCTTGGTGCTTTTTTACCCTCAGGCTACATGAGAAAAAAATCTTTTCCTATCATCCTTGCTGAGCCTCCTCAAAGAAATAGCTCTGTTCTTAAAAATCCTTATCACTCTGAGTAATTAACTATTTTACAAAAATCTGTAAGTTTGTAAATCCTATGACAACCTCCTTGATACCAAAAAATTCTAAATTATTAAAGTCTTTGTCCTAAAAGGACTCCTAAGACAGCCAATAAAAGTGTTTTCCTTGTAAAAACAAATTGGGTCAATCTGGGTATACTGATAAAAATAACAACACATTAAATTTTAGTCTTCCTTCCTATTCCTCTATGGGGACAGGACATCATAACCAAATTCCAAACTAACAGCCCATTGGCTCTTCTAGCCACTGCTACAAAAGGTAGAAATAATACAGAAGCCCCAGGTCTCAAACGTAATGATATTTGACAAATGGACCTTACATTCATGTCTCTAAAGACACCTATTCTGCATTAATTCAAGCCTCGGCCCAAACAGGGTAAACTGTTAAATATGTTAAAAAACAACTTTTTTTTTAAATTTATTTTTATTTATTTATACAAGCACTGGGTACAGTCAGAAGCGCGGGAGGGTGAGAGAATTCACCAGAGCCAGAGTGGGGAGCAGAGCAGGCAGAGCGACCGAAGTACACTGCTGAGGGGAGCAGCGGGTGGCAGGAGAGGTCTGGGCGCCATGTGTGTCCCTCCTCCAGTGGCCTGGGAGCAGCCGGGGATCGAACCGGTGCTGCGGAGGCTGAGGGCAGCTTCGCAACCCAGCGCTCAACCGCTGCGCCACCGGGGAGGCCCTAAAAAACAACTTTTATCTGCCATTGCAGGGATGGGAATCCCTTCACAAATGAAAGCTGATAATGGACCTGCTTACATCTCCAAAGCCTTTAACTCTTCCTGCCAGTTTGTAATATTCAATATGTGCCTGGCATCCCTTATAGCCCTACAGGACAAACTATAGTTAAAAGAGCCAACAGGTTACTTAAAACACAACTTATAAAACAAAAAAGGGGAAACTAGAGAGCAAGTTGCCCCCACTGGAACAAATATATAAAGCTCTATTTACTTTAAATTTCTTCAATTGCAATTCCTCTGCCCTAACAGCTGCTGAAGGCATCGCACTCTTACTGAGTCTGGACCAGAGGTTTTGTACCGACCCCTGCTACCAGGACCAAACTGGACCAAACTGGTCCCCTCGCTAACCTGGGAGAGGGGGCGCTTCTGTCTGTCCCCCACAGAACCTCTTTGGATACCAGCAAAGGCTGTGCGCCCTTACCATGAGTTGGCGTCAAACAGGGATAAACCCTGTTCCGGAGATTCAAATGGTTGCATACGCCCGCCTCTCAGGAGGGGACAGAAAAGGAAGAAGATGGATCTTTTGGACTGGATGAAGCAATCTGCTCGACTGACCGGGGTGATCTAAAAAAGTTAATGAGTGGAGCAGAAAAAACTTTAAGGTCACGGGGATGCCTGAGACTCCAGAACATTTGTTTTCTCAATGTAACTTCACATCACCATAAATTCTAAAGGCTGTAGGTAACGTGACTCCTCTTCCTCTTAGACTATTATGTTCCATTCCATCTAGTGTAAGTAACACCACCTATTGGACACATGTATTAAATCCACCCGTGTTTAGTTTACTCCCATGTTGACAGTCTGGGAGAGGTAAAGGCACCTATTCTGTATTCATTAATTTTCTGGAGGAAATTGGATTCTCCTTCCGGTCCACTAAGAAATTGCCGTACTAAATGTAACCAAGAAGGTTGTCAGGGTGGATGGCATTTCCTTGTTCATGATTGGTTTTTCCTCACAGAAGATCTGCCCATGTGTGCCATTGTGCCCCCAACTCTGGTCATTATTACATCCCTTTCAACCTCAACGGTACATGAATCACATTTATCTAGGTATGGATGGTGAAAATCACAGTAAAATAATGAAACATCAAATTTTCATTCAAACAGGAGTAGAAGATAAATCAATATTGGGAAAAACCTTTCCCAAACCTAATGTCCCCACCTGTTCTCCTCCCTGGGAACCACTTGGAGAAGGGCTGGACCTAAATTGGGTCATCTGTAGATCAACTGATCTTACAGTTAATTCTTTGTTTGCTAACCAGTCCCTAGAAACTGGGGACCTTGAAATTTATTGGTCCAGGAAACTAACATTACCTGGAACTGGGCCCTTCCATTTAATTATTATGGCTATCCTGGACACTGGAATCCAGGTTTAGCTGGGCCTTTTTTAAGAATCAGACATCACTCTCAAATGTCTCCCTTAAAAAAGCATTTTGGTGCATCACCTTAACCTATTTCCCCCGAGTGATCTGTTAAAGATCTTATTAAGGCTAGATGCCATGTATGGACCAGCAATGACACTACAGCTCAGGTCATGATCTGTACTTCTAGACCCTAGATTTTTACTATGATCTCCAGAACACCTAACATTATGGTGACTACTGATTCTGCCTCTAGCCAGCAAAAGATTAAACGTTTTAACACTACCCTTCATGCCAATGCCACATGGTTAACTCCTTGCATCACTCACCGTATCATCACTAGCCTTAACATTATTCATGTGTTCATTCTAAAACAAAGAGCTGAGGTCTGGCTGCCAGCAAGTTTTTTTTTTTTTTTTTTTAATTTGAGAGTATAATTCTTTTTATTAGGAACCAGTTATTTACTTCAACTTGTTATAACAGGAGCATAATAGATCCCCACTCGTATTAATGAAGCACAAATGTTTCCTATTGGCAAAACATGCATCAATATACACACTCTAGATGCAACATAGCAAAATGCTGATGTAAAGTAATCCTATTCAAGAATATAGACTATACAAAAGTGAATATAAAACTCCGAGTAACCTTTGAAATCATCTACTCCAAATTCCTCATTTCACAGAGGAAACTGGAGCTTCAAAGTTGAATTTTCCAATGTCACAAAATTGTTTAACAACATAATTGGTTAGTTCAGCCTAATGTACTTTGCATTTCATAGTGACAGCAAGTTTTACCCGTGAGTGTCCTGGAGAATCTGCTCTCTTGAACAAATTACCAATGCTTTAGAACATGCTCTTTTTGGGTGTCCTCATAGCTACTATTATTGCTGCCACTGCTATGGCCGCAGCTGCTGCTACTGCTATAGTTGCCCTACCCCACTCCATTCACACTGCACAGCAAATGAATCGATATTTTCAAAAATATTACTTCTGAACTCCTGACTTAAACCACCATTGATCAGGAAATCTTACAGCAATTAGACGCCCTTGAGGCCACATTGTTGGCTCGGCAAACATCAACAAGCCCTCAGGACACGCACCAGACTTAGTTGTGATGCCGAGTATCACTCTATGTGCATTATTCCTGTTCCTTTTACCACCTCCTCTTGGGAAGACGTCCAATGGCGCCTTCATGGTGCCTTCCATGATCATCTGACACGAGATACTCTAGATACTCAGTGCTCAAGGCCAACTGTCCCTTGTTCTGGTGGACCAGACAAGCCGAGGTCAGGCTGGGCCTTCTACAACCATCACATCAACCCCTTCCTGTGCCTCCTGCTGACTCCTCTCCTGATTCTGACCCGCCATAAAACAAAAAGGGAGGAAATATGGGAGCTTGGATTATTCTTTGCCTTGACTATTTTGTGCCTCTCAGAGTATGAACAGGGAGAGTTTGAGATAAGGAAACTCTCAGGGCAAAAGTCCTGAGAGTCCTGTTTAGGAATATGCTGACAACAGCAATAGATGTGCTTAGAGAAGCAAACCCCTGACTCTTCCTGATTTCCCAGCCTTGTCTGGGCCAGCTGGTTACGAGTTCCCCACATACTTGTGTGTTTCCTGTTTGCCTGCTGCTTTGGTCTTTTTTATTTTCTGTCTGATTCTAAATATAAACGAGGCTGCCCTTGGCGCTGGGCTGCACCTTCATGGTGTGGTCCCTCTAGGCTTCTCATTGTTCTGCACATGGACTCTGAGTACTCCTTTTTCATAACGTCATAACGAGCATTCACTGCTCAGTCTGTGGTATTTTATGAATATTTTCAAGCATACAAAAGAGTTGAAATAACAGTGCAGAGCACACCACCTAGACCCCAGCATCAGCATTTGCTTCATCACTTTTCTTTATCCACGGATCCTTCTCTCTATTCATCCATCTAATTTTTCTGATGCATTTCAAAGTTAGTTTGCAGATGTCAGTACCTTTCATTTCGCAACAATTGATCATTCCAATTAACAACTAGAGCTCAAATTGTGTTAAGATTTTTCTTTGAGATAAAACTTTATTTGGAGAATTGCACAAATCTTAAGTACAGTATTAGAGGAGTTTTGACCCTTGTCAAGAACATTATGTATATTATTCTTTTCTTCTCTTGGAAACAATGTACATTTAAATAATTTAATGATGTGTCACACTTAATATAATTTATTGATCCCCCCACCTTTTGAGTAACTACCACAGTCCAATCTGAAGCCTCCCTGGCCCCTCCATTCTCAGCACATTCCTGTGACCACACTCTCCTTGGAACAGAGTCCCTGCCTGATTCATCTTCATAGTTATTTATTTTTATTATAATATTTGGATAACTTTTATTTTTTCAACCATATATACATTTTTAGGGGTTATAGGTACAAAAATCCAAAATATATGTTATCACCCAAATAAATATGATATATCAATATATGATGTGTTATTCATCTTCAATCTTTCAACAAATAAGTTACTCTAATTCTCCCTTTTCCTTTCATCCACAGGACTATTAGTCATAAGAGCAACTTAGCTGTTTTGATACTTTCACAGCCATATATTACCATATATATATCTCTATGGTAAATATTTGTTATTATATTTGTTATTATTTTATTATCAATTTTATTAGACAAACTTGTATTTACAAGCAATGCCTGAAACATAATTTCATTAGAGCAAGAGATGGTCATTTCTTCTAGAAAAACGAATATCTAAAGTTAGATGAAAGACAAGGAAATAGGGTTTCCCTGGTGGCCCAGGGGTTAAAGTGTCAGCGCTGGCAGGCTATCACCAGCCACTGCAGCATGAATTTGATCCCCAGCCAGGGAGCTGAACCCCAAGCCACAGCAGCCCTCTCCTGTCTCACCCGCTGCTCCCCTCAGCAGTGTATTTCAACAGATGCACCTATTCTGCTCCCCACTCTGTCTCTGGTGAATCTTGTCACCCCGCCCGCCCCACATCTCTGGCCTACACCCCAGTTCTTGTATGCATAAATAAATAAAAATAAATCTTTTTTAAAAAGAGAAGGAAATAATGATTTCACTTTATAATTATCCTATATGCAGTCACCCAAATCACATCAGTTCCTTTACATGAGCACTACTTTAACATTAGATAACAAGTTATTAACAGAAAATACACAAGCCAGAAACTTTATAGCCTTAAACTCCAGATCAACCATCAACTTCTCTTAGTTATCTGAAGACATAAAAATAAAAATCATTTCATATAACAGCATGCAAACTACATACCTTTGTAAAGTGGTGGGATAGTCAAATTTCCTAGGTTTAGCTGAAGTGACCATCAAAAGTGTGCAGATTGTATCCACCTTGTTTTTGGGCAATTCTCCTCCTTGAGCCTAAGCAGAGGACAATATTAAAATACATAAATGATCCCAACTGACACTGTGGTGTAAATGGGGTCTGGATCTTAGGGCCTCAAATGGAAACAAAACACCCTGTGAACACTGAGTGAGCCTGAATTGTCATTTCCACATCATTTCCTGTGGTCTGTGGCTTGATCTTACTGCAACTTCTAGAAAAATAAGTGAGTTTACTTTGTTTCCAGATTCTTTCTCTCAGGCTTAGGAGATGCTTTCCTGCTTTCCTGAGCCTCCCTGTCCAGGACCCCACAGCTCTTCATACTGGACAGAGTGGTCTCTGTCCACATCCCTGACTCGTGATCATGGCTTTGTATCGATAATCTGTGACTCTTAAATCTGTCCCAAGTCCTGAGTCCCACCCACCTTTCCCCACACATCACTTGGGACATAACCCTGGAAACTATCCTGTTCCAAGATGGCCCCAGAGTCTATCCTCACAGATTTTCTGTCCCCCTGGACTGGCCCCTGGATCCCCTCCTTGGTTTCCCTGCTCCTCCATTCCGTCACCACAGATATTGTCCTGGAAGCTGGGAAAGGCTCCTCCTCTGTGTCCTGGCATCTCACCCGCCCCTGAGACCTGCCCTCCAGGCAGGTGCCTGACTGCGTGTTCAGGCTCGACGAGAGGCTGCTGGGCATGGGTGAGGGTGACTAATCCACGGCATCTCTCCCCTCCAAATTGTGGGTGCAGGTCACCCTCCCCCCACAATTCTGAGACCCAAAAGGGGTACCTTTTGGCTACAGGTCAGAGTTGACAAGAAAAGGGGTTGCTTTTCCTGCCATTCTCTTGCAGGTGTGTAATGAGCCCGCAACTGCCTGCTCATTCCTGGACTGTGTCCTCGATCTTTTGAGCTCCTGCCTGGCCAGCTCATAAACTAGAGAACAAAGAACTCCTGGCCGAAGTTGAGAGTATAAATTTCAATTCTTACCTCACAATTGAGGCAGGAGGGAAAATGCTGGAGACTAAAGTGAGAGACTCACAGCAGCTGATGGGGAAGCTGCCTTTGTTCTAATGAGACCAAGTGAAACACAAGGACTTTGGGAAACTAATGTAAATCTTCTATTTCTGTTTAAAGCCCCCAAGCAATTATTTCTCATAAATGCAAACTTAAAACACGTTTTCTTATTAAATAAAATTACCAGGGCCCTGTGGGCCAGTTAAAAGCCATTAGGGTGTCCCATACATTCTGGAAAGCTGGGTCCTCATTGTCGTTCAACTCAAAGTATTTTTTAATTACTTCTTTGATCTCCTCTTGTTCCAAAGGTCTTCTAGTGTGTGGGTTTCAATCTCCATGAAGTGGGTTCCTTGCTTTCTTTTCATGGTTTATTTCAGGTTTGATGCCTTTATGATCAGAGAAGATAGTTGGAATGATTTTTGATCTTAATGTATCTGTTGATATTTTTCTTGTGGCCCAATATGTGATCAATTCTGCAGAATGATTAATGTGTACTTGAGAAAAATGTGTACCCGGATTTTTTTTGGATGCAGTGTCCTATAGATGTTTGTTAAACCCATGAAGTCTAGGTCTTTATTTAGGGCTCTAGTGACCTTATTTCTTTTTGTCTCTTTTTTTCTGTCCATTGGTGAGAATAGGGTATTGAAGTATATATGTATTTTCTCTAATGTCTGTTTTCAGAGCTGATAAGAATTGTCTTATATATGTTGGTGCTCCTGCATTTGGTGAGTATACCTGCAACCCTATGTTAATTGTGGCACTATTTTCAATAGATAAGCTATGGAAACAACTCAAATGCCCAAAAATAGATGACTGGATGAAGAAGATGTGGTATATAAACACAATGGAATACTAGTCAGCAATCCAAAAAGATAAACTAATGTCATTCACAGCAACATGGATAGACCTAGAAGGGTTTATGCTCAGTGAAATAAGTCAGAAGGAAAAATAAAAAAATCAGATGGTTTCACTTAAAGGAGGAATGTAGTGGAACCAAATAAGGGATGGGGATAAAGTAATAATAACAATAAAAAACAAAACAAAACAAAAATAAATAGGCAACTATAAATCAGAGACATTTGGGGGAGGAGAGATCAAAACAAGGGTGGGAAGAAGACAAGGACCTATGGTGATCGTGCACAGGTGAATTGGTGGTGGAAATTCTACAGGGACTACACCTAAGAAAAGAAAGCAAACATTGTACAAAAATGAACAATGATGTAAAATACATGTAACTAAATAAATTATTTAAAAAATAACAAACACTAGAGTGGGGGCCTTCCTGGTGGCACAAGAGTTAGTCCCAGCACTATGAAGCTATTGCCAGCCACTGCAGCATAAGTTTGATCCCGGCATGAGTTCAGTCCCCAGCCAGGGAGCTACCCACATGGCACAGACCTCTCTGGTCTCGCCTGCTGCTCCCGGCAGCAGTGTATTTTAGTAGATCTGCCTATTCTGCTCCCCACTCTGTCTCTGGTGAATTCTCTCACCACCCCCACCACGGTTGCTTATTAGAACATGCTCAGAATTGGGCATCAGGGGTCCTATCATATTAGTCCCACGTTACCGTCAGTGAAGGGTCAGCTGTGTCAGCCTCCCCGTGTCACATCATGTGGGTCATGAGGATGGAAGGTCTGTGTTCCCCGCATGTCTCTGGATCTGCCCACCAATGCCAGTAGGAGCCATGACAGGTGTGCCAGGTCCTAATCACCATCCATTTCCATCCAAGCCCCCCATCCCCGTCCAGATCCTGGCCGTGCAGGGCATCCTCACATAAGCAGCCTGGGTCCCTGTGATGGGTCTGTGAGCATCCTGATCAGCCCCAACAAAAACCTGAGCGCATGATGCTATGCTGGGGAAGGGACTTCCCTTCTCACAGACGCAAGAACAGATGAAAACTCTGATCTCAGGGGAAGGACTAGGCCAGTGCCTGGCCAGGCTAAGGAAGCCGCCAGATGCACGTGAGCCAGCCCATCTGAGTCTCAGCTATCACCAGAACTAGAACGTGGACTCTCAGCAGAGGCGGCTCAGTGCTGTTTTATGTTCTTCTTTCGAACTATATGTCCAGTTCCTTCCCACAAACGCCCTAGGAGCCCTCAGGTCAAGCACGCCCTGTGCTGGGCCCCATGCTGTCTGCACATGTGCTCGGGGGCTCACTCCCACATTCATCCCAGGAGGGAAGACGTGACAGGGCAGGTCTCCCTCCCCCGTGACGTGAGTCCTCAGTTCACTGGAGGAGGCAGCAGAGGCCCCTGAGGAGACACTCAGGGACTCTCCTTGGGCCGGGCTGAGAGGGAAAGGCTTGCATGGACACCACCACCTTTCCCTGACACGTTCCCTCCAGTTTCTTAAGATACAGCAGGAAATAATCCAAATCTAGGTTCCAAATTTTGCAAAAAAGAAAAACATGTGCTGACAAAGCTTTGTGCTTTCTGGGGCTCTGGGCTGAGCTGAGCTGCTGGAGGCGCTGATGTTCCCCCCTCGGCAGCCAGGCAGCACCTCCCTCAAGAAGCCCCTGGACTCTTAGCAGTGGGGATGCACGGAGACCCCTGGAAATGCTTCACAGGAAGGCAAATTCCTGGACAAGATATCCCAAATAAGTGGCCCAAGTTCCCCAGGCGCCTCAATCACTGCGTTGGCTGCGCAGTGAGAAGGATGACAGGATGTGCACATGTGTTGAGCAAGTAAAACCATGAAACCCCCCCAAATGAAACTAATACCAAAAAAATCTCATAGGATATTATAACAAATTGCTAGGAAAAAGGACCAGTCCTAATAATCACGTTTATTTTGAAGGACACTTTCACGGGATATAGAATTCTTGTTGGGCCTCTCTTTACTAGAGGATCTTGAATCTGTCCCTCCAGGTTCTCTGGCCTCTGCTGTTTCTATAAGAAACCACCATTAGGACCTCCCCTGGTGGCACTGGCTGTTGAGCACCATGCTGTGAAGCTGTCAGCAGCCTCTGCAGCGCCATTTGGATCCCAGCAAGCCAGGAGGAGGGTCCCATTCGGTGCTGCAGACCTCTCCTGTCGTGCCCACTGCTCCCCTCAGCAGTGTGTTTCGTCAGTCTGCCTGTTCTGTTCCCCACTCTGTCTCTGATGAATCCTCTCACCCTCCTGCGTATCTGGCCTGTACCCTGGTCCAAAAGCCAGGCAGCTGAAAACAGCAGAGATTTGGTGTCTCACACACTTCTGTGGGTGACAGGTCAAGAGTGGCCTTACTCGGTGGCTCCAGCCCTGGGTCTCACCAGGCTGCAGTCAGGGTCTCGGCCAGAAGGGAAATGTGGGTCTGCTACTCCTAGGCAGCCTATTTGGCTGCCATTTTGTCACCTAAACAAGGTCAAAGTGGTCCGGCCAGTTAGGAACAGGAGCCCAACCCTTAAGCCCTTCAAATCCAGCACAAAGCTGGATCACACTGGGAAGATTATGTATGCATCACAAGGTATGTCCAGAATGCCCGGGGGGCTAAGGACCGATGCATAACATGTGCATCAGGAGGTATGTCCGGAACGCCCAGGGAGTTTTGGAACGATGCATAACATATACTCCCGACTTATACATCACGAGGTATGACCGGGAATGCCCGGGGGGCCGAGGACCCATGTATGTCAAGGGACCTCAGAAGCTGATCAGTGGAGCACCTTGTTGATAAGATTAGAACCATGGCTTGGGATTAGGGTGTATCATCAAGTAGATTAGAAGTGCCTGGAGGGCAGACTCACAATCCCTAATCTTCTACACCTTCCCCTTTCTTTAATCTCCCTAATCTCCTTACAACCAATTACATGTGTCAATAAAAGGGCCAGGATCTTGCTCTTCAGCAGCATCCTGCATTGTGCAGCCTGCTCCATGACTCCCGTTTGTCAGTGTGGTGTTGTCCCGACGCAACAGGAAAGGCTCTATTTGGAAGTTGCTGGTTCAAAGCTCATTCACGGGACTTTTGGGGGGAGAAGCCTCAGTTTACTGGGGTATGGTTATCTCTGTGAGTGTCCACACCATGGAGTGTGGCAGGTGACTGGCTCAGAGTGTGACCAGGGGAAAAACCACAGCACTGTGCCTGGGAGGGGCAAGGAAGTCTAGGGGTATTGAAACCTTTTTTTCCTTCTATTCTAAAATTCCATCATCCTGCTTTGCAATTGGCTCTTTGTCCTCCTCTGGGCAATGCACCCATTTTCCCAGCTCTGATCTCAGAGTTTACCTCCCCTGTCCCAGGGCTTATTCTCTCTAGTTTTATTGTCTTTGTTGAGTCCTCCTGGACTCTCCCTCCTCATCTCTGCGATATTTTTGGTTAGCACCTCTTAGAATTTACCGTTCTTATCTCAGAAGCCTCTTTACCTTTCCAGAAGTCCCTGCCTGCCCTAGTCCAGAAGCCACCTAATTAACCCTAACTTGCCCTTCTCCTTATCTTTTACCTTTGTCAAGCCATCCAAAACACATAAATTCCCTTTTATGGCTATTACTTTAATATTACAGAACAAGTTATTAACAGAAAACACACAAGTCAGAAACCCTAGAGCCTCAAACTTTAAATCAATCATCAACTATTCTTAGATTTTTGAAGACATAAAAATAATAATCATTTCAGGTAACTGCTCCAACTGCATGCCTGTTTGTGAAGACATGGGACAATCAGCTGCCAGCGTCCTGTTTTCCAAGTTTTAGCCAAATTGACTCTCTTTAGTGTTTCAGGTTTTTATGGCTTGCTTGGGGGCAACTTGCCTTTGGGCCTAAGCAGAGGACAATATTAAATACAGTCATGACCCTCTCTGAGAATGTGCTGTAAATAGGTGCCTAGCTGTTTAAGGCCATGGGTAGAAACAACTAACCGCTTGAACCTAGAGGTTCACACAGTTTCACAGTTACTTTGATTTGATCTGAGATCAAAGTCTGTGGTTTGAGTTTCCTGCCACTTCTAGAACAGAAACGGGTTTACTTTACTCAAAAGAATCTGCAGATTATTTTGCTTAGAGCTTGAGGAGATGCTCCCTGCTTTCCTGAATCTCCCTGTCCAGGACCCCAGAGCTCTGCAACTGGACCGGGTGGTTTCTGCCCACGTCCCTGCTCCCTCCTTCCTGCTCCCTCCTGTGCAGCCCTTCTCTGGGCTCAGGAGCTGGCCCTGCCTGTGGGAGGTTGACAAACCTGTGGCCTCATTTCAGTCAAAACTTCGCTGTTTCTCATCTTTAACAACAGCTGACAATGGTCTGGTCTGAAAATGTTTTCCTTCTCTGGCTCCCGAGGTATTGTACCAGTTTTGTTCCTCAGTGGGCCTGCTTTGAACCAACCCTGTGTGGCTGGGCATTTACCCATTTGGGGATGGGTGACTTTGGGTGCTTCACTTGGGAACTATTCTAACTATATTCCTTCTCTTCTCTCTCTCTCTATTGCTCACTAATTCTCTATTGCAAACTAATTGTATTAAAGTTTTTTTCTATTGAAGGTCTTACACATTAGAGTATGTTTTGTCTTTATGCAGCTGATGACAGATCCCATGTAGAGTGTACAGGTTTGAGGGTCCAGAAACCCCTCATTCTGCCTGCTAACACGACCAGTCTCCATTCCCACCCACCTTGTACCAGAGTTCCTTTTCCTCCACACTCTTCAATGGGTCATTGTACAGGTGTAAGATGGTAATTTATTGTGTTCTTAATTGGCATTTTCCTGACATCACATGATGATAAATATTTATCCATGTACCTGTTGGCCATCTGTATATCTTCTTGAGAAAAATAGCTATTTAGCTCCTCTACCCCTATTTTTTTTTTAAATTTATTTAATTATACAAGAACTGGGGTACAGACCAGAGGTGCAAGAGGGTGAGAGGTTTCACCAGAGACAGAGTGGGGAGCAGAACAGGCAGACTGATGAAAGCACTGCTGAGGGGAGCAGCAGGAGAGACAGGAGAGGTCTGCTGCTCCATGTGGGTATCTCCCTAGCTGGCCGGGAATCAAACCTGCACTGCAGAGGCTGCACACAGCTTCACAGTGCTGCACTCAACCCGCTGTGCCACCGAGGAGGCCCCTCTGCCCCTATTTTGATTGGGTTGTTTTCTTGCTTTGGAGTTCTTTGTAGATCTTGAATAGTAACTCCTTGTTGGATCAATGATGTCCAAATATTTTCTCTGACTCAATATTGTTTTTTCATTTTAATGATAGTTTCCTTCACTATGTAGAAGCTTTTTAGTCTGATCTGATTCCATTGGTTTCTTTTTGCTTTTGTTTCCTTGGAGCACAGAAAACATGAAGGGCAGTGAAAATACTCTGCATGATATTCTCATGATGGACACAGGTCATTGTACATTTGTCCAACACCCACAGAATGGACAACACCAGAGTGAACCTTCAGAGAAACCATGACTTTGGCAACTATGACATGCAGGTTCATCACTGGTAATGCATGTGCCAGTCTGGTCTTAACACGTGATTTGGACATGATCAATTTACTTTTGAAAGCATATTTCATGTACATACAAGAACATTTAAATAACACTCAAGGATATAAAGATGTAAGTTATTCCCCTCCACCCCTCAACACCCAAGTCAGTCAGGATATCTGCTGAAAACCGGTTAGAAATTTATCAATTTATCTGGCCAATAATGTTTATTTTCCTGTCAGTACAGGAGTTCAGGGCACAGAATGGGGGTAAACATCTGCAAATCATGAATCTGATAAAGGACTGTATCTAGAATTTACAAAATAACACTTCAAACTCAATGATCAGAAAGAAATAACCCAATTTTAAAAAGGACAAAAATAGTGTTGTAAATGGAGCCTCATTTGAAAAAATGTCTAAAGACTAACAGATACTTCACCAAGAAGAGACACAGACGACAAGGAAGAACATGAACAGATGCTCAGCATCAAGGGGCAGTAGGGAAAGACAAAAAGAACAACAGTGATGCCATCACACCTAGTAGGGGCTGATAAATGCAAACACTGCACAGGTGCTGCCAGGATGTGGACACAGGAGCCTCACTGCTGTCAGCAGGAATGCAAAATGGCCGGTCACTGTGGAAGATCTTTGACTGTTTCTTTGAAAACCCAAAAACCTGACTATACAGCCCAGTGATCACTGCCCCAGCTAGTTACCAACTAATTTGAAACTTATATTTGCACTAAAATCCTGCATGCGTGTAAATGCTTATAGCACAACACCTGTAAGTGTGAGCTGCCCATAGTGACTTCCTTCCAAAGACAAGAGCATCTGAAGAAATGGAAAAAAGAGAAGCTTTTCAGGAAGAAATCTGGGAAATTCTGCCTTATCCTGGTGTTGCAGGTTAACACCATCAGTGATGAGTCAGGTGGACATGATGAGCACTGACACGGTGAGTGGACCATGGCCCTGCACCCCTGGGGTCTGCTTCCCCAAACCCACAGTCCCGCTAAAAAAACAAAAACAAAAACAAACCAACCTAAATTGAGGGACACTATTCCTGAGCAGGACTCCTGCTCAAAATTTAGGGTGGAGGGGTCACATGACCAGAAACTGGAGGTGGGGGTAGAAGTAATTAACATAATTATTAAACCAACTATAGCAAAGAAAAATGCTTCGTGCCAGCTGCTGTAGCAAGTATCAGATGCTACAGGAAATATGAGGAGGTGCAGACCAGAGCTGGGATATGGGCATGAGGCCATTGCAGAGAATCGCTGCTCCTGACATATCAGCCTAGTCACACCATAGAAGTAATTAATTTAATGACAGATAACAATTGCACAAAGGTATGAAGCCCTCCCAACAAGAACACCACATCAGTGTACTTTCTGCCCCAGGGAAGATGCAGCTCTGATCCCAAGGCTGCAGCCTGGGGTCTGCAGGCTTCTCCTAACACACCTGCCCTCTTCAGATGCCACAATTCCTGCCAATTGTGTCTGTGCAAGCATCTTCTTTCCTTATGTGTGTGTGTGTGTGTGTGTGTGTGTGCGCGCGCGCGCCCACGCCACTGAAAGGAAGACTCTGGTGAAGCTATTCTCAGAGGTGACCCAGGAAACCCCATCTGTGACCCCAATACCTCACCCAAACATCACTCTTCACCAATGTCAATGTTATAAAAAAAAAAAGGAAAGTCAGAGAAACTGCCATCCAGGCAAACTGGGTGGGATTGTGGAGCATAAAATGGACATTAGCAAAAACTGAAATGAAAGTGTGGTGTTTAGTAATTATGTCAACACTGCTGCATTAGTTGTAAAAAAAAAAAAAAAACTGTACTCATGTAAGATGTTAACAAAATGGAAATGGTGTGGAATAAACAAGACCTGTACTGCCTTTGCAACTTTTCTGTAAATAGAACAGAATTCTTTAAAAGTTATTTTTGTTTAATGCTCTTATTATTTAATAGGTTATAGAAGGAAAAAATTTTTTCTTTTCTACTTTTCCCAGGTATCACTGTTCAGGTACTGGAGAGAGGGGTTCTGGGTAAAAAGCTGGAAACCTCACACACAGGGCAGGCTCCGGAGTCTCCTCTCCTCTCCTCTCTGACTCCTCACAGAGCATCTCAGCCCCAGGACGCCGCCCTCCAGGACCCCCAACTCTGCCCACCTCAGCCCCGCCCGGTCCTGGCGGCTCCACCAGAATCCGGAGCAGCGCGGCAGCGCCCCCGTGTGGCCACAGGGCTGAGCACAGGCGCCCAGAGCGGCCCTTTCTCCTGCTCAGCCAGGCCCTCCCCAGGCTCCCTGGGCTCCCAGCGGCAGAACAGGGATCTGCACATAAGGGGGCGCCCAAGTCCTGTGTGAGGTCAGAAGTCCTCAAATTTTCTTAGTCCTATGGACAAAGCACAAAAGCAGGTTTCCAGTCAAAACAGTTGATTCCCAGATTATGGGCAGATCCCCCAAATATAGAGGTTCCTTCAGTCTTGTAATGGATCCTTGGACTCCAGAGTCTCTGTAATTTGTTTCTGCTTCTGCTTACAGGGGTGAAAGCACCTCCTCCTGGGAATTAACATTAAATTCTACCCAGGAGCCCAGGTCCTCACCCAGGATAAGGACAAGACCAGGAAAACGCCAAGACCCGTGGGCCGACCATGCATCCACTTCTTGCAGCAGTGGGGGAGGGGAGTGGATCATTGGTGGGAAGGCTGCACATAAAAGGAACCACATAATAAAAAGATGACCCACGTAATAAATTATATAAATAAATATATCTTTTAAAAATTCTCCATCCTTGAATGAGGGGAGGGGTTGAAGAGTGTACACAGGGCATGGCTAGGAAGATGGGGAGGCTCCTGGAAATGGAGCAGAAGATGGAAATGGGGACTAGGGGATGGGGCCCAAAAGGAGTGGCAGGGGCACAAGAGAGGATGGGCCAGGAAGGGGCAGCATGGGGGACACTGAGCGGGAAGGTCTGTGTGGGTGACACAGGCTCTGGCTGGGGGCTGGGAGAGTCTCTGTTCTCACCTGGTGGGATTGCTCAGGGGTTGGCGCTGTAGCTGACTAGGGAAATACTTAAGATTTGGGCCCTTTCCTGTCCGTGCAGGGCTGGTGTGACTCAAACACGCACACTCAGGTTGATGAAGGAGAGAGATGAAGAGACAATAGATGGTTAGGAGGAGGCGCCCTCCTGTTCCAGAACATCCTCCCAACTCCCCGATGCTGGGGTATCAGGCAGATTCAGGGAGCCAAGAGGAGGGCAGAGCAAGGCCTGGATCGCCCTGGAGGACCACCCTAGGGGCTGATTCTGGGGCTCCAGGGCCCCACTCCCTGCAGACAGGTCAGACTCAGTCCCGCTCACAGCTCCAGGCTGCTGGACAGCCCCTTTGTGCCGTGACCCTGCAGACTCCACTCTGGGGATAGTGTGAAGAAAACACAACCAAATAACAAAATTAAATGGGAATCTAAAAACAGCAGAAATAATTTTTTTAAATCACATATTTTGAAAGACACTTCAGGGGACACTTCATGGAATCCTTGTCTGACAGCGCATTGCTATCAGGACCTTGACTGTCGTGTGAGGAACTCTGGTGCCCCTGTTTCTTCTGAGAAAACAGCCACTGATCACTTTATCACCTTCATTTTTTAATGGTTTATACCAAATCACATCTGAACAGCCGTGATCAGCATGGAAGGACCTGCCTCAGAGCTCATGCATGTGGCTCCTGGAGAAAACTCTCAGTTCCTTGTCTTGCGGGCGTCCCCTTAGCTGAGTGTCCACCGTGTGCAGGGAGTCACCCCAGAGAGGGACCAGGGCGGGGGGAGCCCGGGCGGGA